>NC_133505.1:124312500-125562500 GCF_049354715.1 Callithrix jacchus | reverse complement strand
CTACAGTGAAATGAACTTCAGAATACAGTGTCTTCACTTAATGTCCTCAGTAGGTTCTTTAAAACTGCCGCTTTAAGCAAAACGACATATAACCAAACCAGTTTTACCCTTGGCTAATTGTTATAAACAAGAGTTATGTTTCTACAGCATGTTCATGGTCACAATAACATCACCAAGCTTCTAAATAAAGATCAAAGCACTTCCAATTTTAAACATTGAAGTAAATGTGAGCTATACTTACATTTAAGAAAGATTAATAAAAAACAGATAATTATTTACCAAATTATTCCAGTTTAGATTGCTGGTCATCAGAGCCCACCTTGGCAGCTCAGGGTGCCAGGTGTGAACCAGCCCTGGCCAGGACACCACCCCAGCACAAGGTGCATTCATACATACATATTCATTCATTCAGACTAGGACCATGTTGACGTGCCAATTCACGTAACATGCACAGCTTTGAGATGTGGAGGAGAGGGGGAAATGGAGTACTCAAAACCCATGCAGACATGGGACAACATGCTAACTCCATACAGACAGTGGCCGCAGCTGGGAATCAAGTATTTTTTTTTATCAGTGTTATAAGGAAAGGATATTGAATGAAAAGATGTTATTTGAGGATCTTCTGTGGTTTAATATTCAGTAGCAATAATTAGCTAAGATATTGATTGAACAGGTGAGCATAATACAATGTTTTATCTGATGTGAAAAACAAAAATATTTATAGTTTAAAAGTAAATTTTACATACTGTATACTACTATGACTTTCTCTGCTGAACCTTACTAGGAAGAAATAAGTTATTGTATAGATTTTCCAGGTCTTTTAAACATAATCTTAGGTGAGAGGAGAAGGCTTTCTAAATAGGGACAGAACCCAGAACACATATGGGGAAAAATTGAAAAATTTTATCAAATAAAAAATAGTATAACCCCAAACATGACTAAAATCAAAAGACAACAAAATCAAGAAAAGAAATTGCAAACCATAGGATGGATAAAAGGCAAGCTTCTTAATGTATAAGAAGCTCTTTCTAAAACTATTAAGATGACTACTGGTGGCCAATGTGGCATTGATTGTAGAATTTTTAAAAATTAGGAGATGTCTACCTATTTGTCAATACAGGATTGGTTTCATGAAATGTGATTATCTACTTATGGAATGTTACTATGAAGCTGTTAAAAATTATCCTAGAAAAGTGTCAGTGACAAACTACTAATTGAAACAGGCATGTTGGTAAGTAATGTGTATAATGTAATCTCATTTATTAAAAACAACAAATTCTCTTTCTCCGTATCCATATATGTGTGTGCATGAGTGTGGATAACATTGGTGAACCAAGATTGGCAGGTTGGAGGCGCAGGAGGAATTGCAATGGAATAGAAATACAGTGTTCACTTTTTCTCCATCATCTTAACATTGTTTCACTCATTACAATGAGTAGAAATTACTTGTGTGATTTTTTTAAATTATAAAGAATAATAGATGTGAAAGAGGGAGTGACACTCATATGTAAATGAGACATTCATAAACAGGTGTACTTCTCAGAAAAAGAATTCCATTTGCCATTCAACATTGGATGCTTATCATTAAAGAAATGCAAGTTAAAGCAGCATTAAGATGTTATTTTTAACCTAAAAGATTGACCAAGTTTTAAAAGTTTGATAAATGCCCAGCTAGTGAGCAGCTAGACCATTCTCATGCCCATTAAGAGGGAATGTGTATTGGGACATACTCCTTGGAAGGCAATTGGGAAATGTTTATTCAATTTTAAATACACACTTTATGACTTGGAATTAGACTTGTAGGACTTTATCCTGGAGACCTATCCATGCATGTGCAACATCGTTTATCATAGCAAAACTTGAAGCAAAAGAAAAATGTTGAAAAAATAACTACTGTACATCCACAGAATACTGTGCAGCTATACTGAGGTAGAGCACCAAGATACTTCACATTTTCAGGAAACGCCGTATACAACGATGTTTATAGTATGCATCCACTTGTGTTTTCTTTGTTGTTTTGTTTTGTTTTTCATTTAATTTTGCTCTTCATTACGTGACTGTACACTAGGAAGTTTTGGAAGAGATTTCACTAAATTGTTAATGTTGTTTACTCTGATAAATGACAGTGGGATCCGTAGTATGTGGCAGATTCATTTCTGTAACATCATCTTTTGTTTCTTTTCAGTTTTTTGCTATGTGTATGTTATTTTTATAATTTTTTAATAATTTCAGAAAAGACATTGCAGAAAAAAAGTTCCTCAAATTGAATAAGTTGATTTTTATAGATAACTAAAACAGGAAAATTAAAATGGCTTGAATTTGGCTTTTTCCTTGTTATTATAAATGACAGTTATTATAGCAAACTCTGAAAAACAGAACACATGCTTATCTTTATCACAGCTGCTTCTGCTTCACTCTTTCCCATCTTAAATGGTGTCAGTACTCACCCAGCTGCTAGAGCCAGCAAACTAGAAGTCATCCTCGATTCCTGTCTTTCCTCATCCCCAAATCCAATTCTGCCTGACAATTCTCACCTTCAAAACACTGTCCCAGTTCCTCTGTGTCAGTCCATCTGTACTATCAGCACCCAGACCAGGCCACCAATCATCTGTCTCTTGCCTATACAATCGTTTTCTTGCTTGCATCCAGCCTTGCTTTTATGTAACCTGTTATTCCAGAGTGAACTTTAGAAATGTGAATCAGACTTTATCACCCTCTGTTTAAAAGCCTGGAGTGATTTCCCACTGCACTTAGAATAAATGGAAATGCTTGATCTGGCCTCATCACCCTGTGTAATATGCCCATTTATCAGCTCTCCAGAGGGCCTGGCACTGGAATCCCCTTACTGACTGTGTTCCAGTTACACCAGCCAGCCTTCTGTTTTCACACTTTGCAGAGTCATGTCTAACTTAGGACACTTGCAAGAGCTACTTTCAGGTCTTCACTGGCAGGTTCACTTGATCATTTGTGGTCTCAGCTTGCACATCTCCCCTTCTACATGTTCTTCCCAACAAGCCAATCTAAAGAAGCTCCTCTCCTGTAATCCCAGAGCTTTGGGAAGCTGAGGCAGGTGGATCACAGTTCAGGAGTTTGAGACAAGCCTGGCCAATATGGTGAAACCCCGTCTCTACTAAAATTACAAAAGTTAGCCAGGTGTGGTGGGGCATGTCTGTAGTCCCAGCTACTCGGGAGACTGAGGCAGAAAAATCACTTGAACCCAGGAGGCAGAGATTGCAGTGAGCCGATATTGTGCCACTGCACTCCAGCATGGGCAACACAGCGAGACCCTATCTAAAAAAAAAAAACAACAAAAAAAAACAAAAACAAAAAAAGAAGCAGCTCCTCATCAGATTCCACCACATCAACCTGTTTTATTTTCTGTTTGGCACTTCACGTATCAAGACAGTTGTGCCATTTTTCACATTGGCATTCTACTATTAACTAAAATATATAATCTTAAATTCTAAGAATATCTGTTTTCCCCCTTGGGGTCCAAGAAAACATTTTCATTTTGAGTAAAGAGAAAAATAGCCCATAAATATTGTTGTTATCCTTAAATTGACATGCAAGGGAAAAGAAGGAACTCATCCCAACCACAAGATATATTTTGTGACAAGAGTCGACCCAATCCATAAATCGTGGAATCTTCCCACTGGCTCATTGCTTTGTTTCTCAACAGTTCATTTCACACCAGGTCTGTCTGAAAAAGTCTGGTATAAGTAGTCTGAAGTTCAGCCTCTCTCCTGCTGTTTCAGATTCGTCTGTCTTCTAGGGACTTGACTTATCACATTACCAGTCTCCACCCCTAATGATTCCCTAGAAGTGAGAGTTTTGGGCCTAATTATTACATAAATTTTTCTGTATCCTTTGCCATGTACCTTGTACTGTATGCCTAATGCCATGTAAAACTCATTAGCAGAACATAAGAAGGTTTTTCTTTTCTTTCTTCCTTTTCCTTAAAGATAAAATGAGAATGATTAGTCTCACTAATTTCAAAATGCTATTCTGAGATTTTTATTTTAGCATTTTATAATGCTTTCTGAAAAAGGCAATTTCCAAAAGTTAGTTTTCTCTTGTCAGCATTCATTTATCTGAGTATTTCCTTAAAGGTAAAATAATGACAGTAATTTGTTTCAAAATACTATAGTGGGCCAAGTGTGGTGGCTCATGCCTGTAATCTCAGACCTTTGGGAGGCCAAGATAGGCAGCTCACTTGACCTCACAAGTTTGAGACCAGCCTGGGTAACATGGTGAACATGGTGAAACCCCGTCTATACCAAAAATACAAAAAATTAACCGGCCATGGTGGTGTGCAACTGTGGTCCCAGCTACTCAGGAGGCTGAGGTGGGAAGAGTGCTTGAACCCAGGAAGCTGAGGCTGCAGTCAGTTGTGATCATGCCACTGCGCTCCAACTTGGGTGACAGAGTGAGACCCTGTCTCAAAAAAACAAAACAAAAATACAAAATACTATAGTAATGTTTTCACTTTTTGCATTTTACAAACAATACAAACCTTTTTTATATAAACTGCAGTTATTTCTGTCAACACTTATGTATTTTGATTATTTCTTCTAGAAAATATGTAGTTTTACTATCAGCCAGTTATTTTCTTCTTTGAAACTTTTTAATGTTAATATTATTATTAAGAGGCTACCAGAAGTTTAGAGCATAAAAATTAGACCCATTTTGATTATTCTTCTTTTGTGAAAGTTTTTAGGAATTTCATTACATTTTCAATCTATTTTTCCAATAATATAATCTTAATCACTGAAAATGTATAAAACATGTAAATAAAGGTAAACATAAATTGTAAGTATCAACACATGAAAAGATTTTAACTATGAGTGATAAACCTTGTTTTCTATTTCATAGAAAATATGGATTACCGTAGCATGTTAGAAATGGATTTGTTGATGCCTTATTATAAATGCAGCAATTATAGAATCGTGGCATCTATTATGTAACTATCTACTTGAGGGAGCAATGATGGTAGTAAAAGAAACAGAATTGTTCCTCTGCCTTTAAATCTTATTCTCCAGTTAGGGAGATAAGCTAAGCATGAGAAGTTAAGCACAGAAGATGTCTCAAGGCAGCATAGAGCTGATTATACACAGACTGTCCTTTAACACTGAGTATATTTTATATAAAGGTATTTCTAAGGACCAAAACAGGGCATACACTGATTTTGTTGTAGTAGTTTATGTTTTGTTGAAAAGATTATCTGTCTTTATTGCTGAATTTTCCTCATTTTTCTTTATTATTTCTTGTCCTTTTTATTCTTTCATCTTTTTCTTTAATCTTTATATTTTTAAAATTTTAGTTGCCAAAGTGTTTCATAACACAGCATCCAACAGCTTCCAAACCATAAGTTGTAGGCAGAAGGCAGGAAAATGAGAATGAAAGAGCTTGGTAGCTTTATTCTCCAGCATCTGTTCGAGATCAGTCTCTGAATCTGTTTGTTTTTATCACAAGCTATGTGCACATTTTTATTTGTGCATTACTTCTTTCATAATAAATCCAAAAGTAAGAACAGCTACCATTTTAAATTATAAGATGGTTTAATTAACTGTCTAGTTTCTTTTGATCGCTAGATTCATTCAATTTGAAGAGAAATCTCTAAACTTACCTCATGCAGCTTAAAAATTACACCCTAATTATTGATCCTGATTACCTAGACATCATCTGTTTTCCTAATTTCTCTTTATATTAATTCATCATTTGGGAATTTGAATACCATTTGTAACATTACATTTTCTCTCAGTGAGTTCCTTAATAGCATCCACTTTACTGATCCTGCCTTAAAACAGTTTATTACCCACTCTGAAGTGTAGTGTTAATGAATGTATTAGGCATCAAGGAATGAATCCTTTCCACTTAATCCTAAGTAGTTTAATATCTGGAAAAGACCTAGAGTAAGGATCTGCTGAACTGGGTAACAAGATATCAGTGTACCTTATATACCAGTCAGATGAAGTTCAATTTATTTTATAGAAGTTTAATTAGACCCTCTTGATCTTGGCTAAGGAATACCCAGAGGAGGAACAGAAAGGGTTTTCCAAACACAGTTTTTCCTCTACTCAACTGTTAGATCAAAATTTACTTGAGTTGCAATTGAGATCCCAATCCTCCAGCATTTCAAGGTAGGCCATCTTAATCATCAAAAATAACCTGAGCATATTTCCTGAGGTGTTTGGTATTTGGATGGCATGGTAATGGACATGGAGTAAGCACTCAGTAAATTGTGCTTGACCAACTGGCACAGTCTTATTTGCTGAGTTTGGCAAGTTACATCCCTGAAGTACTTACTTTTTAGCCTGTTGAAAAGACTCACTTAATATTGTCCATTATGCCTCAGAATTTCTGCCAAAAACTAACATTACTTTTGGCACAATTGGTAGTGAACTGTTCTTTTCAATAGTAGTTGTGCTGGTGCTTCAGCTGGGCCCTGAGACCAGTGGTGCCAGGCTTGTAGTTTTCATGGGCCAGGTAAAATTTCCCTAATTATTGAGATATTGGCCTTAGGTTACCAATGTTTTTATTTCATTGAAAAAGTATACCAAAAAAAAAAAACCCTACTATTATTTCATTTAAAAAAAAAAGATAAGCTTAACATCACAAAAATAGGAAGGACAGAGATTCAGAATAGACAATCATTTAAATTGAATAAAATGTAAGCCTTCATAAGAAGTTACCACCCTGTCCTTATTTTCCTCATTTCACCTTTTCTTGACCCTTAGAAGTCACTTCAGACCACTGCAAGTTTGTGATAGTAAATCATGGGATCAGCCAGGAAGAGGATGTTTTTCTTAAATTGGCTATCAGAAGGCAAATATGTGTTGACAGTAATATGGGATTAGATTATTTAGCTGTAAGTTTGGGGTGGGAGCCAGTGAAACAACCTCTTTGTTTTAGCTTTCTGGTTTTATTGAGCACCTCTGTTTCTTGCCACTGCTGTAGACTTTGGGATAACATGTGTATAATGCAGGGGTCTCTTTTGCTGATGATCTTAGAACCTAGGAGAAGCAAGTAATACTAGCCACACTGGTACAGTAAGAGACCATAGGACAGAATTTGGAGAGTTACTAAAAGCCTGGAGTCTGTACTGATTTCATATGGCTTGAGTCATAGATGATCCACAGACCCATAGAATGAAAGACAGAGATTGACAAACATAGCCAAATTTCACTTTAGCGTTAGTATCTTAATTACTGTCTTAAAATGAAGATACGTGTTGAACTCTTATAATGATGGAACAGTTGTATCTAAAATCAAAGTAAGGGGAAATTTTAAGAGATGTTTGGCAAACTAATTTCATATATGATTATTTCTGAAGATGGAATATACTATGCTTCTATTCCATCTTAAAGTTTATTAGAAAAATATCTTGATATAAATGATGGTTTATATCTTTCTCCTCCCCAGTTTTAAAAGGATCTATATGATGATTTACAACAGGTGGATGTACAATATCCCAAGAGTTACAGAGACTACCAAATGAGGTGGGATATCATTGGCCCACATTGTAAAGAGAAATAGCTCTACAAGTAGTGGACATTTATGTCTCTAATACAGATTCTCAAGTCCTTCATCATTATCAGTTTATATAATTAAACTAACATCTTCCAGCTGGAATCTTTGTAGACGTTTTTGTCTGAAAATGTTAGCTTTAAAAAGAAACTATCCACAAACATGACAGGAATGGGAAAAAAAAGAAACTCAACACACCACTGAATTGTTTATAGTGGCAAGAAGATAAAAATAAATTAGCTTCAGTGTCCAGTGCTGCAATGTGTTTAAATACATCTAAATATTTCCTTTGAAAAATAATTTAAATAGTATATCCATTTAGTCAGATAGTACATAATCAACATTGATGTACATTGATTGGCCTGAAAAATGTTTGAAAAATGCCATGTATATTTAAAGCAACATGTAGAACTGATCCTTTTTTTTTAAGTGGTGTATATGCATGCACATCTATATACCAAATTGCTTTTTCATCAGTTCTACTCACCTTTTTGGTGGTGGTCTCTGAACCTAATGATAGAATATCCCAACTTTCCCATTAACTAAGCAGAAACTGCACCCAGCTTATCTGCAATTTGTTGATATAAGTTAGCAAGGAGATCTTACCCAAAGGACAGATGGGAAAGAATTCTGGCATCTTTGAACCTCAGGAGCAGGTTATTTGTGGAATCAGAGAGCACCTGTCATCATCTTTGTCTTCATAACCCCCAGCTTCCCATAGCCCAAGATAGTCAGATGTAAGAACAGCAGTACTGAGAGTCAGGATAAACTAAAATGTTACATCTTCAATTTCAGCTCTATGTAAAACAACTACCCGTGATGAGATGAAGAAAGATATGACTAATTTTTAAAATATTTTGGCCCTTGGTTAAAAAGTTGTGTGGAGATTTACCCTGGTGCTGTTTGGAAGCAGGAAGCTGGGGTTTATGGATCAATTCAGTAAATAGCTTCCCTCTTAGCCACCTTTCCCCAGAGGGGTAGTCATTGGGAAGTAGTCCTCTACAGTCAGAGTTTCTGCAAGCCACAATAGAATCTTGGCTAGTCTTAGAATGCCAGTCCCCTGGAATTGTTATTCCAGCTCTTAAGAGTGTAAACTTGAAAGATCGGCACTGTGCAAACCTTTTCAGGAAGGAAGCATTTGTAAGTGAAGCCGAAATTGCTTTATCTAAAAATCAATTCACTTTGGAAATACAGCTAAATGAAACAATCATTCATGACATTTCTGATTATTCTTTCCTAATCTGTGCCAAAACCCAAAAGGAATAATGTCGGATTATCTGCTCTTTTGAATTAAATATCCCTCTGAGTGCCATTCTATTTGCATACATGACTAAGGCTTTACAATAATTGTATGGGATGTGAGGGAATCTTTTTCTTCCAAAAACTGGTAACTCTGTAACCCCAGGGAGTCAACTATATTCTGGACTATGAACTTGAACAAAGTTTGTTTACTGCTCAGAAATTATTCAGACCAGAATTCTCAAGAAAAATAATTTTGGTTTATTTCCCATTTTGCATAAAATAGCAAGCAGCAAGGAAGAATAAATTGAAAGTCATAGCTAATCTAGACTTTATAACTAATACTTTGTTGATATATTGATCTGGCAATTTTTAGAATTTCAGTCCTATAAATTAATTATCTGGTGCATCTGATTATAAGTAGCCAAATATATGTGTTAATGATCCAAATTGTATCGGACAGTCACTGTAACCTATACCTTTTTTTTTTATTTTTGAGACAGGGTCTCACTCTATCACCCTGGCTGGAGTGCGGTGGCAATCACAGCTCACTGCAACCTCCGCCTCCCAGACTCAAGTGATCCTCCTGCCTCTGCTTCCCAACTAGCTAGAACTACAGGTGCATGCTACCACATCCAGCTGATTTTTGTGTTTTTTGGAAAGACAAGGTCTCACCATGTTGCCCAGGCTAGTCTCAAACTCCTTGACCCAACTGGTCTGTCTGCCTCAGCTTCCCAAAGTGCTGGAATTACTGGAATGACACACCGCACACAGCAACCTGTACCTTTAGTTACCTTAATTTAAGATTATTTTGAAAGAATACACCGTCAGTCTAGAGCAATCCTCCAACTAGTTGAATCATTACAAGATCTAGAAAAAGGGTTAGCATCTCTCCCATGGGATTCAGATATGAATAGAGTGGCACCATTAGCACTGCGTTTCCTTCCTCCAGCCTTTATTAACCATTCCCAGGAGACAGGAGGAAAAGCACATAAAACCCATTGCTATCAGAGCTCTGAGGTCTGTAAATAATTATGCCTTCTTGTTTTTGAGTAAAGTAGGATGAAGTATATTACCACAGTTAATAAACTACTTCAAATTATAGTCTCCAAAACAACAAAAGCATTCCACACTTTCAGAAGCTCATAGAGACTCAATTCCTTTAAAGAGATGTTTATAACCGTAGTTGCCAAAATCAATTATTTTTGTTGTGATATGTTTTCTTTTTAAATATGTATTACCTTTATAGAATACTGAAAATTTAAATTGAAAATGAAAACATATATTAAGTAATACTCCAATTTAAAATGGAAGATGTAGGAATTGGAAGAAACAGAATTAAATAGAGTGATGTAGAAGTTGGAAGTTCCACTCCAGAATTCTTTGAATCAAACACTTGGCAGCTCCCCAGACCATGTTAATTGCCTTTTTGTATAAACATTTCCACTGGCCAACTCATCATCCTGGCTTAATATGTAGTCATTGTAACAAGATTGGTAATATTTAAATATTCTTTCCTTTTATTCCTGTCTTATGAAACTAATGGTTTCTGAACACAAACTATTATTTTAGCTTTGAAATATTTTTCTAAACTTTATTAGTGTTTATAAAATAGGCCAGATAAAGAACACCGTAGCTGTCTTTAAAATACTGTCATAATGGAGCTAAAGTTAGAGACATTTTAAATTCCCCACTGCCATAGATAAAATTTGTTTTGGCCCAGCAGACTAGAATGCCTCACCTTTAGTAACCAGGGATGCCCAAGACACTGTGACCCTCCCTCCCCAGATCAAGGGAGCTGAACTCTCTCTGCTTTGTCACCAACCCCCCATTTTAGTGTCAAATGCTCATTGTCCATGCATCATTTTAAAGATTAAAGCCTTGCAAATACATAGACTCCTCAGTAGATATATATAATTCAAAGACAAAAATGACTTTAGGAATCATTCAGTTCATCTCCCTCAATCTGTGAGTGACCAAAGCTTGCATGCTTGCTATGCGATACAGGAGGCAGCCATTTCTCTGAGACACACACACATTTCAGCTGTGGCAGCTTGTGGTAGGGTGACATGTGCCACATGTCCTCACCCTGGTCAATCCACAGATCTTGGCAGCTTTGCCTAAGAAAAGGCAAGTGCCCTTATATAATGTCTAGATATAGTTGTGCCATCTCTAATATCTTGAACCCCTTCCCTGATTTACATTTAAGAGCCAGTACAACCATTCATCTTATAAGTAATCTTACTGAAATACATTAATTCTGCAGACTGAATGACTGGTAACCAAAGCTGTCCTTTCATATGAGCATACTTTACATTCTAAATCCAGTTTTCTTTCTATTAGCATAACATTTCCTCTGCTAGTACTTTTACCGTTTTTGCTTCCATGGTCGGGGACAAAATGGGGTGGTGACAGAAAAGAGTGCCATCATCCTTCTGATATGAATGTGTACAAAGAATAAGGAAGGATAAATTTAATTCTTTTTAAATTAAATGTTAAGCAAAGTTTCTTAACATATTGAATGTTTTTCTAGTATATTGCTGGTTTTCTCTTGATTCACATTAATGGCAGAGAACAAACACATGGATACAAAGTAATTTGAGGTTTAGCTTAGTATATACATATTGCTTAACTTCCTCATCTGAGTGAGATACCACATGTTCTAATCCCGGAACTTAACTAGTCCCTAAGGATCTGGAAGATGGGCTGGGCTTCCTCAGCACTCTGCTCTCTTTCTTTTCCAGGATAAAGTCATGATCTCCTCTTACCCTGACATTGCCTTATGTTGCAGCTTTGTTTTTAATATTTCTCCAGACCACAGAAATGTGCAGTTTTGCCTAATAGGGTTGTTGACTTTGGTCAGTGATGGAATGACTGGAATAAAACATTGATATGTCATGACAACTAGTTAATGAGCAATTACCATGTGCATTTGCCTTATGTTAGTAACTTTGGAAGTAGCTATTCATCCTATTTGGATGACTGGAAATTCTTTTCTATAAGCCAACTATGAAAATAAAAACGGACTCACATTCCCAGAGCCTAATACATTTAGGGCATTTTGTTAAATACATGAATATGTCATTTTCAGATCGCTGTGTCTTATTTATCTTGACTGTCTTTTGGATGTACTGTATATCTGTGTTTGGGAAAAATCTAGGTTTTGCTGTAAGAAGGAGCAGGGAATGAGAGTGAGGCGAGCCCAGAACTGCACCTGCTGGTCATCCTCATGGTTGTTCTCCTCCTCAGCATTCCTCAGCAGCCTGGCAGCAGAAGCCAGGACAGGACTGAAAGGGTTTACCCAGAGTTGTGACAGATGTGTGGCAAAAAAACAAAGAGGGGGTGGACACCAAGAGCAGCATTTTAATGGAGTCTACCTTAGAAAGAGAGGAAAGCGAGAATTCCACAAGCCGTTAAGACCTGGCCCCAACCTATCCTTCTAGGCTTCTCTCCCACACCCTTCGTTCCCTTCATTCTGCAGTCTAGGAGCTGCCTCTGGTTCCTGGCCAGTCTCTCTGCTGCTATGTTCTCTCTTTGCCCAGATTTTCATCACTCTATCCTCACCAACTCTTTACTTACCCTTCAGAAATCAACTAAGGAGTCTCTTCCTTGAAGAAGCCTTCTGTGATCCATCCCTACCATGCTGGATTGTGTGTCCCAGCTTTAGATGCTCAGAGGACACTTCACACATTTACCTCAGCATTTATCATATGTCATTGGAACTGTTTATGCTTAGTTCTTTTTCTCTCATTACACTATTAGGTCTTTGAGAAAAAACCGTGCTTGTAATCCAATGCCATGTATAGGCCTGGCAAATAGTAGGCATGCACTAAATGTACATCTAAACTAAAACCAAAGTGTGGGATTTTAGGTATCAAAAAGGGAATTTATTAGTCAGAAGAATAACAGACTTTATAATTTTGAGTTACCACATCTTTCTTGAGATGTTAAGTGGCTTTCCAGAAATAAACTAGAGAACTGCCTAAATGTACCCTAGAGAACTGCCATGAGTCACTTCATGTGTATTTGTGTGTATGTGTGTTTATAACTTTTTTAAAAGGCCTAGTCTTTTCAAAAAGCATTTCTCCAAGAAATGCCATGAAGCAGTAATTTCTGAAGCTCATGCTTTTGACCCTTTCATATGTTTGTAACATAATTTTGTTAAGATTCTTGATCACAGGTTATTTAGAGTAGGAAATGAGTTAGCACCTTAGGTAATATGCTTGGAAAAAGATCACATAGTGTAAAGATACACATAAGTAAGAAAGTCTGGTAAATGCAGGGTAGATATGGAGAGGGATGAAGTGAGTGTATAGTTAATGAATCTTTGAAATTCATCTTCTACCCAAGTAAAATTTTGTATATAATGTGAATACCTAAAATTCCTTGGACTTTTAGGCTGACATTAATTAAAATGTTGAAGAGCTTTATGTGGCATTTGGGCATGATGGGAGTGTTTTGGTCAGATTTTGTTTTATATTCTATGTGGAATGGTTATATATCTATATAGCACCTGAACTTTCCAAAAGATTTGCCTATTCATCAACAGCAAGTACTCAGCAGCTTTCTTCTAAATTAAGTCAACATTAATTTTCAATTTGGAGATAGGAGGCAAACCCTAAAACTGGTAGCCAAAGAAAACAATGCTTGGTTTTACAATATCTGGAGTGGACTATTAGCTAAGATGCCATTTTGTAAAAGCTGTCTTTTTCACGTCTACTATTTAGATAGTGAAAAATTGAATTAATCTGACCCATAACTCCTCACTGTCATCTCTTCTTTAGTGGTATTGGAAGGAACTGGCCCTGGGCTTCTGGAGGCAGCAGTATTCTGGCAGAATTTGGAACCCTGCATTTGGAGTTTATGCACTTGAGCCACTTATCAGGAAACCCCATCTTTGCTGAAAAGGTGAGATTCTTTGATGTGCCTTGGCCTACAAAGCAACACTTAGGAGAAACAGTATCCTCTCTGAGAAGGTTTAGGAATTTTTGATTTGGAAAATAACAAGCAAAGTTGTTATAGCTCTTTCTGAAGTTTTGCAACATGCAGCGTTTCATTTAACCAAACTGCAAACCTATAGCCCTTCCAGGGCACCATTCTAGCTCAGGGTGTGAGGGTACAGCTTCCACATCTGGTTCCTTCTACCTTAAGTTAGTTCCTTCACTCATATGAAGTTTGTTTCCTTGTCTAAAAATATGTAGTAATAAATGCACTAGGCCAGGCGCGGTGGCTCATGCCTATAATCCCAGCACATTGGGAGGCCAAGAGGGGTGGATCGTGAGGTCAGGAGATCAAGACCATCCTGGCCAACATGGTGAAACCCCATCTCTACAAAAATACAAAAATTAGCTGGGCGTGGTGGTGCGTGCCTGTGATCCGAGCTACTCAGGAGGCTGAGGAAGGAGAATCACTTGAACCAGGGAGTTGGAGGTTGCAGCATTGAGCCCAGCACACACCACTGCACTCCAGTTTGGTGACAGAGTGAGGCTCTGTCTTAAAAAAAAAAAAAAAAAGGTAATAAATGCGCTATATGAGCCAAGTATATGAAAGACAGACAGACTCAAAGTGTTATGCAAATGTGATGTTGTACCTGAATTGGTTCCTCATTTTTAGAAAGCAAACCCATCAATATTTGGATAAATCCATGTTCCCCCTATCACTCTACCTTTATTTTCAACCTGCTTTTTGGCTTTCCTTTATAGTAAAACTCCTTGAAAGAGTCGTCTCGGTTGTTTAATTTTCTCTTTTTTTTTTTTTTTTTTTTGAGATGGAGTTTCGCTCTTGTTACCCAGGCTGGAGTGCAATGGCACGATCTCAGCGCACCGCAACCTCTGCCTCCTGGGTTCAGGCAATTCTCCTGCCTCAGCCTCCCAAGTAGCTAGGATTACAGGCACACACCACCATGCCCAGCTAATTTTTTATATTTTTAGTAGAGACGGGGTTTCACCATGTTGACCAGGATGGTCTCGATCTCTTGACCTTGTGATCCACCCACCTCGGCCTCCCAAAGTGCTGGGATTACAGGCTTGAGCCACCGCGCCCAGCCCCGGTTGTTTAATTTTCTAGTCTCTTGAACCTTCTCCAATAGGACTTTTCTCCCAGCCACACCCATCTCAGTGACCAGTGAGCACCACAGTGCTAAATCCACTTATCCATTCTCCCCCATCATCTTCCTCACACTCTTGGCATTCGACACAGAATTCGGTCAGGTCTTTGTTCCTGAGATATACTTTGTGCTTGGCGTGTAGTACTCTCCCAGTTTGTCTCCTTTTTCGCTGGATCTCCTTCTGTCTTTTTTGTGTGTGTCCTCCTCAACACCCCAACCTCTAATTATTGGACAGCACTACCACTCAATCCTGTGCCTCTTATTTTTTATATTTACTACCTATATTGTCATATCCAGCCTCTGGGCTTTGCATACATCTCGGTACTCTAGACTCCAAGTTTATTATTTTGGTCCCAACCTGTCCCCTGAACTCCAGACTCTATATCTGTTTATTGAACATCTCTACTAAGAGGTCGACAGACAAGTCCCACTTAAAATGCCCCGGACTCAGTGCCTAGACCTGCTCCTCCTCTAGTCTTTGCTATCTTGGTAAATGGCACCTCATTGTACCCAGTGGTCAGCTCAGAGATCTTGAGATCCTCCTGGTTCTTCTTTTTGGTAAACCCCAGGTCCAGTACTCTAAGAAATCCTTTGGCTGTCTCACTGCCTCTAATACTGACCTGATTTGTCGTCTGTCCTGTCACCTGAACTGTACAGTAGCCACCTGACCATCACTTCCTTTTTTTCTTCACCTCAGCCACTCTATGACACTCAGAGTAAAATAGGCCCTTATTGTGACCTGTGAGGCCTGGGTGACCTGGGCCCTGGCTCTCCCTCTCCTCTGCCTGCTGATATTCTCCCCTTTGCCTCCCACCTCTGGCCTCATTGGCCTTGCAAACTTCTGTCTTCTCAGGGTCTTTGTACTGGCTCTCCTCTCTGTTCAGTGCTCTTCCTCCACATTTCCGCACGGCTTACTCCCTCACTTCTTTAATATTCTGCTCAAACACCCCCACCTTGCCAGGCCACCTTGACTAACATGGGATAGCCTCTCCACATCACCCTGCCCCATTACTCTCAGTCAGCTCAGGCTACCATAACAAAAATGCAACCAGGAACAACAAATTTCTTATAGTTCTGAAGGCTGGGAAATCCAAGATCAAACTGCCAATGAGGTGGGTTTCATTCTGAGCCTCTTCCCTGGGCTTGTAGGTAAGTACTGTCCCACTGTGTATTCACATGATGTCTTCTTTGTGCTCTGAGGGATAGAGGAAGACACACACAGAGAGAGTGAGCTCTTGTGTCTCTTACAAGGGCACTAATCCCATTTTAAAGACTCTACCATCATAACCTCATTACCATCTCCAAATACGTCTCCTAATACAATCACATTGGGAAGTAGAGATTCAGCATATGAATTTGGGGGTATGCAGTTCAGTCCATTGCACCCTCTTATTTTTTTCCACAGTATTCATTATCTCCTGACATACTATACAGTTTGGTGTTGCTTAGCACTGTTTCAGTCAACAATCGACCACATATATATGACTGTGGTCCTGTACATTTATAATGGAATTGAAAAATTCCAACTGCCTTGTGATATCATAGTCATCATAATGTCCTAGTGCAATGCATAACTTGCACGTTTGTGGTTCTGATGGTGTAACATACTACACTGCCAGTCATATAAAAGTACAGCACATACAATTATGTACAGTACATAATATTTGATAATTAAAGTAACCGACTGCATTACTGGTTTATGTATTACTATAGTTTTTATTGTTATTTTAGAATGTTCTACTTTCTTTTTTTAAGTTCGCTGTAAAAGCCAGGTCCTTCAAGAGGTATTCCAAAAGAAGGCATTGTTATCACAGGAGGTGACAGCTCCGTGCATGCTACTGCTCCTGAAAGACTTTCAGTGGGATAAGATATAGAGGTGGAAGACAATGATATTGATGATCCTGCTCTGTGTAGGCCTAACTAATGTGTATTTGTGTCTTGGTTTTTACCAAAACGTTTAAAATGTTAAACAATTTTTAAAAGAAATTTTAAATAGAAAAAGCTTATAGATAAGAATATAAAGAAAGAAAATATTTTGGTACAGCTATGCAAAGTGTTTGTGTTTTAAGCTAAGGGTTATTGCAAGAGTCAAAAATTTTAAAAATTAAAAAGCTTATAAAGTAAAATTACAGTATACTAAGATTTATTATTAAAGAAAAATAATTTTATAAATTTATTAATATAGGCCTAGTGTACCATGTTTATTAAGTTTACAGTAGTTATAGTAACATTCCAGGCCTTCACATTCACTCATTACTCACTCACTCACTCATCCACAGCAACTTCTAGTCCTGTAGGTTTCATTCATGATAAGTGCCCTATACAAAGGTACCATTTTTCATCTTTTATAGTGTACTTTTCTATTTAGATACACAAATATTTCAGTACGGTTATATGCACTACACAGGTTTGCAGCCTATAAACAGTAGGCTCTGCCTTATAGCCTAAGTGAGTGGTAGGCTGTACCATCTACATTTGTGACAGTGTACTTTATGATGTTTGTATGACAATGAAATTGCCTAACTGTGCATTTTGCAGAACATATCCCTGTCACAGTTCCAAGAGTGTGGTGACTTTGTTTATTCACTGGTATAGCCTTGTTCCTAGTATGGCATCTGGCTAGTGGTAGATAATCAATCAGTGTGACTGTATTCACTTACTGCCATTATGTTTGTAATAATAAGCTACCAGCAATTATCTTTGTTCTAATTCTGCATCATTTAAGTCAACTTATTTTTTCTAAAATGGAAAAATAAGTTCAAGAAAAAGAGAAGAATGGTATGAGAATTGTTTTTTAGACTTTCACAGTAATATTTTATTTTCTGTTATAGGTAATGAATATTCGAACAGTACTGAACAAACTGGAAAAACCACAAGGCCTTTATCCTAACTATCTGAATCCCAATAGTGGACAGTGGGGTCAACGTAAGTCAGAAGATTCACAATATTATAGCTTTTTATGGTACTGTACTTATCGAGAGAGGGAGCACGAAAGCAACGCAAATTTTGTTGAGAAATGTTTAGAACAGGAGAAAATGACATGGCTTCTTTAATAAACAGGCTACTGTCATCAGACAGATTGTGTTACCAGGAAACTGGATTATGTATTTTTCATGTATAACTCCAAGTGTGGTGATATATAAAGACATTTAAAGCTATTAATCAGAAAGGGAAGATCTGGTCAGAGAAGTGTGGGATGTTAACCTATAACAAGCTAGTCATGTAGATAGAAAGAAAATTCATTCCTTTGTACTAATGACTGTGAGGGTTTTGTAGAGAGTAGCTAGACCATTTCTGCTTCCTGACATTCTCTATTTCTGCGTAGCTTTACAGCAAGAGAGGAGCCTGAATTTTTAAGAGTTGGGAAATTGGAAGAGCAAATAGCCTGTTTTTTTCTACTTAATTTTAAGCAGCCAGATAAAGGTTTCTTGCCAGTAGAGTTAACTTTAGGTTGGGAGAGAGTATTGCACAAGGACTTTTGAATGCTAGAAGCCTGCACTTAAGACTCTTCAAACGATTCTGAGCAAGGTCATAAAGATTCAGAGTAGTTGAAAGAAATGTTTGTAAGCCAATTTGGAAAAACAGTAGTACATTAAATAGCAACTGAAAACAAGTGAAGAATATTAAGTGAGATGCCTGGCTGTGACAAGAGTACACTGCCTTAAAATTTTACTCTAATTTGGGTTTTTTCTTTGTATTTCAATGTCGTGTTCTTAGATACCTCACTGATATTTTAGAAGTACTTTTCTTAAAGAATAGGAAAGAATATGCTAAAATTCATATGCTAAATTATGCTGTAGCTCTGGAAGGCCTAGCTGTTGAAACCTTAGGACTGGAATCAAGGTTACTACCTACCTAAGTCCTTGAGACCTCTAAGGAGGCCCACAAGGTCAAAACTATTTTTATTACAATACTAATATAATAATATACAATATAATACATATCTGGCACTTAGTAGGTGTTTACTTAAAGCACATATGTGAATACATATGTGCTCTGTATCTGATCTCTCATTCTGCCTCCGCTTTTAATAGTGTTACTTTAAAAGACTTTCTGCCTTTTCTAATATGTTGACATTTACACCTACAGTGTTAAGTGAAACTACTGAAGCCTCACTAAGAACAAAGGCAAACAAACACCAAATAGTACTAATACTCATTCTCTTTCTTTTCTTTTTTTTTTTTTTTTTTTTTTTTTTTTTTTTTTTTTTTAATTTTTTATTGGATTATAGGTTTTGGGGTACACGAGCAGAGCATGCAAGACAGTTGCGTAGGTACACACATGGCAGTGTGCTTTGCTTTTCTTCTCCCCTTCACCCACATTTGGCATTTCTCACTGACACAAGAACAGAAAATGAAACACCGCATATTCTCATTCTCTTTCTTTTCTTTTCTTTCTATGGAGGCAAGGTCTCACTACGTCGCCCAGGCAGGAGTACAGTGGCATGATCTCAGCTCATTGCAACCTCTGCCTCCTGGGCTCAAGCTAGGCTCAAGTGATATTCCCACCTGACACCACCCGACCCCCGCCACCCGCCCGAGTAGCTGGGACCAGAGGTGCACACTGCCATGCTCAGCTAATTTTTAATTTTTTTTTGTACAGATAAGGTTTCATTATTTTGCCCAGAATGGTCTCGAACTTTTAGGCTCGAGTGATTCTTTTGCCTTGGCCTTCCAAAGGGCTGGAATTACAGGCATGAGCCACCACACCAGCCCTCATCAATGCTTAATAGCGTTTAAAAAAAATTACCAGTTTCGCTTATGAATGTGCTTAATTAAACAGTAAAAAAAATTACTGATTCTAGTCAATGTCAACCCTTGAGTACAATCCTTCATAATGTTTCCTGAGATGAAATGGAAAGTACCCATAAATCACTCCTGCTGAATGATGAAAAATGGTAGTTGCCTCAAGGAAAAGTCTTGGGTGATTGAGTTACAAGCTGAACTAGCCACTTACTGTTTCACAGATTCAACATCTTTACTTGAAAGAACAACTTTAAAAAATGGTTATTTAGGCTAATCAATAGCCATGTTCTTAAAAATGAGCTTGTCACTTCAAGGAAAAGTGACAGTATTTGTGCCAATGATTATAATCTAAGTTTCTAAATAAAAAATAAAATTTTGGAAAACTTGTACATGCTACCATGAGCTTGGCACAAATACATTTCCTGTTAGATTGATGATGATATTAACAAATGTGGTTTTCTGATATTGTATAATGGAAAGTGTCAATATTTGAAAGACCTGCATAATTCAGTGAACCAGTATTTTCCAGATGACCAAAGCATGATATTATAAGATCATACATAGAAAACAATCTATTTAAAGTACAAGATAGACTAGTGGATTTTAATGTAACAGAATGCAGAAAGTCATTGATGTAATTTCTAATTTCACAATGCAATTAACCTTTAAAAACAAAACCACTTGTTGATTATTCTTATAGTATCAAAGAAAAATATCCACAATTGTGTGAAAAGCCTGTTAAAATATCCTTTCTTTTTCTGACTGTATAACTGTGTGAGGCTGACTTTTCTTGATGTATTACAGCCAAAACAACATATAGCAGTGGATTCAAAGTAGGGCAGGCATGAATATCCAGCTGTCTCCTATCAAGGCAAACGTGAAAGAGATATGCAAAAATGTGAAATTGTGTCAGTCTTGTCACTGATTTTTTTTTTTGTAAATTATAACTTTTTTGGAAAATTATACATGTTAACGTAATGGGCATGCAATTATTATTTTAAATGAAATAACAAAAATAGTTTTAAATTGTTTTAATTTTCCAAGGTAGTAAATATAGTTATTACTTACACAAAATTTCTTTTGAAGATTACAAAAGGGTGCTGAGACTCAACATTTGAGGGCCACCAGAGGACTGAGGATAAAACAACTTGTGTATATTTCTAAGTACAAGGTGACAGGATGTGATTCTCTAAAAGGACAAGCATTTTTGGAGTATTCCTCACCACAGATTTCAAAAGCTGAAGGAAAGTCTCCTTGATTTACTGTTTTCCTCCTATGATTTGGGATTTGGAAGCTGCTATGAAGGGGAACAGAAGGAGCCACTTATACTGGAACATTTCTGCTTCACCTTCTGGGTCACCCCGATGCTATGTATTTGGCCATGTTTCCTGGTAAAAAGAGTCCTTTATATTTGGATTCCTTATGGGCTGATTTCCTGATTAAAAAAAAAAAACAAGATTGATAAGTTATTCCTCTCTCCTGCCCCAACCCCCATTCTGTGTTCTAGCCAGAGGAAGACACACTTATTTTTTATTCTTCAATCAAGGCCTCCTTGGCCATGTTTAGGTGTTTGCTTGTGCCATTTCCTTAGCCCTTCCACCTCTCAAGGCCCAGCTCAATTGCCATTTCTTCCAGGATACCCTCCTCGGTGCTTCAGTTGGGATTTATTAGCATCCACATTTCCTCTATTCTTCCCCTGCCCCGGCACTTTGGGTGCTTTCCTATCACAAACCTTTTCCTGCTGATTCACATCTATATCCATGTTCCTAAGGATCCAAAGCTTTTGCAGGTAGTAACCATGTCTTAATCATATTTACTAAGCCAGGACATGGTATCTTGCACCTAGGATGTATTTACTTACTTAAATTTTGTGAATATATATATGCTCTGTATCTCATCTTTCTGCTTCTTACCTTCCTTTTTTTCTTTTTTGGAGACAGAGTCACATTTTGTCATTCAGGCTGGAGTGTAGTGGCATGATCTCAGCTCCCTCCGCCTCCCGGGTTCTAGCGATTCTCCTGCCTCAGCCTCCCAAGTAGCTGGGATTACAGGTGCCCGCCAATATGCCTGGGTAACTTTTGTATTCTTAGTAGAGACAGGGTTTCACCATGTTGGCCAGGCTGGTCTCGAACTCCTGACCTCAGGTGATCCTGACCTCCCAGAGTGCTGGGGTTACAGGCATGAGACACCATGCCAGGCCTGCCTCTGCTTTTAATGGTTGTTCTGTTTGTTCTTTTTTAGCAGTTGCCCTTGCTTCTCATTTGCAGCTGAAAGGCAGTATCCAGTCCTGGTCAGTGATCATATAAACAGATCTTGTTACCATTTAGGCCACATGGCAGGGTTTCATGTCTGTACCCAGAACATTTATCATCCTTTGATTTCTGTAACAACCATCCATCTACTATAATCTAGCTAGCTGGCTAGCTACAAGCTAGCTATGTATAGTGTTACTAGACTCATTGTGGGATTGTTTCAAAGAGAAATTCAGATTAAGTCAACAAAATTTTAAAAGGGAGCTATTGAGTATTTCAATTACTTTTTTGTCTTGAATCTTTTGCTACTTGTTTTTTCTCTTTTTTAAAATATTAGAAATCTTTTTTGGGACAAAATACCCACTTGGAAATGAAGAAAATAAAAAGAAATCCTTTTATGGGATCTATTCTTATGAATAAAAGAATAAGTTACTCCTTCAGAGAAGAGCATAATATTTTAGTGACTACAGTACATCTTACCTTTAGAGCAGTTGGACATAAAAATACTATATTATGTTCTTTCTAGAAGAAAGTTGATTCTTTCCTGCTGATAAAATCAGGCATACTCTCCCCACATCCGTTAAGATGTTTACACAGGACTGTGTTGACAAACAGTCATCCAGGCCTGAAGGAAACTCAGTGAGTGATATGCTAAATTATTGAGAAGACCGGTTTCTCCTCCACCTTCCTTTGTCTTTTTTTTTTCAAATGTGAAATTTTTATAGATAGAAAATTTTAAAAATAGAAAACTAGCACTTACCAAAATTAAAACAAATGTATTCTTATGTAACACTTTTTTCTTAAAAAAAAAAAAATCCCCAAATGCCCAAACTTGCTTCTTCCATCTATTAGAAAATCATAACCCAAGGGGAGGAAAGCATCAAGCTGCTTCTGGCCGTTGGTTTTCAGCTCCCATTGCTTTAACTCCAAATGACACGTCTGGATCCTGGCCATCATTTGCTATCACTTCAATGAGTCGGTGTTGTTTTGACAATGCCAAACCATGATTTGCTGTTCCACGCATCACTTGCATTTGTCTCCTACAATCATGTTGATAACAGGGCTTATTATTGATGAGTTCCAACTTAGTCTGTTAATTTGTAAATGTCAGAGGTTTCTGTGTTGATTTATTTAGAAAACTGTAAAGGTCATTTTAAAAATCAGACTTAAAATTTTTTAATATATATTTACATTAAAATTTAAACTATAATTCTACACTTCCTGCAATAAGAAAATCACATACTTAACTGCTTTAAAACATGGCTCTTTAGCTTGAATACTTATAGCCCTTTATTAAGGTTGACATAGAAGAATTTTGCTTTGTTCTTCAATTATTTGTTGAGTACCTACCATGTGCAAGACACTTTCCAGGGGTTGGTGTGGACTGGGAAACATAATAGGTCTGGTTTCTGCCTTTTTGGTTCGTCATCTCATGGAGGAGACAAAAGAAAATGTTACCAAATTATGAAGTTGCAGGTGATAAATATGTGATATCAAAAAGTGGGTGACAATGGAACCTAGTGGGACTGTCACTTGTTTGAGGAAGTGCCATTTAATCCTGGGGCAGGGAGTCCTAGGGTCTATTTCAGGCAGACAGAACAAAGCCTATAGAAGCCCTGCCTGAGATGGGATGGAGCCTGATGTTTTTGAGGAACCAAAAGAAGGGCTGTATAGCAAGTGAGCAGAGAGCAAGTAGAGCAAGACTGAATGACATAGAGAAGATTGAGATCTTGCATGGCACCAAACACACAGGATTGAAGGTCTTCAAGTAAAGGGTGATCACATTCATGTATTAAGAGGGCTACTCTGACATTAATGTGGGGAATAGAATGAAGGGCACTGTCGTTAGAACTCTTGGCCAGGTGCACTGGCTCATGCCTATAATACCAACATTTTGGGAGGCTGAGGTGGGCGGATCACAAGGTCAGGAGTTTGAAACCAGCCTAGCCAACATGGTGAAACCCTGTCTCTACTAAAAATACAAAAAATTAGCTGGGCATGATGGTAGGTACCTGTAATCCCAGCTACTCAGGAAGCTGAGGCAGGAGAATTGCTTGAACCCGCTAGGCAGAGATTGCAGTGAGCCTAGATCATGCCACTGCTGCACTCCAGCTGGGGTGACAGAGCAAGCAAGACTTCCTCTTAGGGAAAAAACATAACTACAATGCTAAAAATTTTTATATCTTCCCTGCCCAATATAGTGGGCAAGGGCCACATCTGCCTACTGAGCACGAGTACAGCTGAGAAACTAGATCCTTTATTTGATTTTAATTATATTAAATTGAAATAGCACATGCTATAAAAGTGAAATCAATAAATCAGATAATTGGCAGAAGCTAATGATAGCTTGAGTCAAGATCATATTGGTGAACACAGAAACAGATGGATTTAAGAGATACAGAAAGTAATATTAGTGGAGTCTGGTAGCTCATTAGATATGACAGAGAAGTAAAGAATGACTACCTGATTTATACTGTATGCAGATGGTAAGATGAGGCCACTGCAGAAGACAAGGTGGAGGAAGAAAAGATAATGAATTTCCTTGTAACCCGATTCAGTTTTAGGTGCCCATGTAGACAGACATTCACATGGAGTTTTTGGATAGCCCCCAGGAGAAAAATTGTCTTGATAGCAGTATAAATACTGAATTGATTTTGTGTATCTAAGTCAACAAAGGTTTTATCTTTAAAAATAAATTAAGTTTGATGTATGAAACTTAAAAGACTATTTTGTTAATGATCAAATTTTCTGAATTCTAGGTACTATGTTTCAAATAAATTGTGTTTGTTTTTGTAAGCAAATATGCTTGAAAAATAAAATTTAATTCGAGCAGTAAGCAAAAGAAATTCCTAGTGTTACATGGTAGAGAGCAAGCAGATCCAGATAGGAGACCCTATGTGGGCTATGGGGTCCATGGTACTTACCAATGCTGTCAGCACATTTAGCCTCTGAAAGCCTGATTTTTCTCACTCTTAAAATGAGAATACCTATTCTACAGTTGTGAGATTATTGATGATGCATGTAGTAGATCTGGCATGATAATGGCAGTGAAGGTGGACTGTAGGAATGGAGTATTAGGGGGAAAATCTTCTTCTGCCCTATATTCTTTCTGATGGCCCTTGTCCCATAAGTATTCGACCCTTCAGATTCATAGCACTAGAAAATTTATCAAATAATAATACACTGAGCACAGTGTATCATGTCTGTAATTCCTGTTCTTCGAGAAGCCCAGGTGGGAGGATCACTTGAGGCCAGGAGTTGTACATTAGCTGAGTCAACATAGTGAGATGCCATCTCTACAAAAAACTTAAAAATGAGCCTGGTGTGGTGATGTGTGCCTGTAGTCCCAGCCACTTGGGAGGCTGAGACAGGAGGATCACTTGAGCTTGGGAGTTCGAGGCTATAGTGAGCTATCGTCATGCCACTGCACTCCAGCCTGGATGACAGAGTGAAATTAAAAATAATAATAATGGCAATAACCTGAGGAGCTTCTTGCTTTATTACAAACCACTTTTTAAAAAAGATTTGCTAATCCTCATAGCTTTGCCAGAATTTTATGTCATTCAGAACTAAAGCAAATAAAATGTATTTAAATATATACTGTGAACATTTTAGTTGGGTACGTTTCACTGGAAAACCAGATTTTTAGAATTAGGGGTGATTACATATCTTTTATCTTCCATGTTTACAAAACTACTGGTAATTATTTAGAGTATGTTACATTAGCTAACAGCCCATCTGCTCATTTCAGAATATCTTTCTGGAAATAAGAGATTTGTTGGAATTTCAATGTAACAGTGATTTGCAGTTGACATAGGCTTGTATCCTAGTTGTTAATGTGATATTGCTGCATTATCTGGATTAAAAGCTGAATCACTCTAAAATTTATTTCCCTCTCTTTCCAGATCATGTATCAGTTGGAGGACTTGGAGACAGCTTCTATGAATATTTGCTGAAGGCCTGGTTAATGTCTGGCAAGACAGATCTGGAAGCTAAGAAGATGTATTTTGATGCTGTTCAGGTAACCCAATATTTAAACCATCTTTGCCACTCAGCTGTAACTTACAACTTATATATTAATAAGGTTTTAATGAATAAGTGGTATACTACATGAATAAGTTACAAAATATTTCCAGTTAGGTAGAGTTCAATATTTGCTAAATCATCATAACAATAGTGATCATATTTGATGTTTATTTCTAATAGGGCAGTTCAAGTTTTTGCATGGTTTAAACCTCAGTTACGAGTCACATATCTGAAAAAGTCATATTCTTTCATAAATATGAATTCTCTCCTTAAGACCGCAATTTAAATTATGTGGGAGGAAATCCCGAATTTGTATTCTGACAACTGCCTAAGTTAAAAATTGCCCAAGAGGTCAGACAGTCCCAATGGATACCTCCATGTGAAGTAAACTTGTCCTCAGAGATATATGGATAGTATTCTAAGGAAATCCACACATAAAAATCTGAACAAACTCATATTTAAGAGAAGATCATTAATAGTATCAAAGATTCTTTACAGTGGAGGAGAAGTAAGAGGCAATAGTTGTGTTTTGAATGGAATTGCCTGCCATGTGCTAAGCAGTGTGTTAGGTAGCTCCTTTAAATGAAATTGTGGAGTTGGGTTTTTTTTTCCTCTCACAGTACTCAAGATATTACTCACCTAATTTTACAGATAAAGTTGCTGTACCCTCAGAGATATTACATGTTGAACCAAAATTAAGATTAAAATTTGTCTGTATCAATATCTATTCCTTTTAATTCATCTACTGTGGATTTATGTGTAAGAATTTCCATTCTACATTTAAATCTTAGTTTACTAATTTGCAGGCAGTAAGTTAGTAAGGTAAGTTAGAAACTACTTAAAGTCTTTAGGAGGAGGCCAGTATAAAAGTGAACTAAGAAACACCTCCAGTTAAGCCTCAGTCAAAACTGAAAATAAATTAGAAAGTAAATAAAGTCAGGAAAAAAAATTATTTTATCTAAAATACTTGAGCTTGTACTCATTAGGAATAGAATTTTTTAGTGGAATCAGGTGCTTTTGTGATTGTTTTATGTGATAACTCATATATTCATTTAATAATTATTATCAAGGCTTCTCAAGTAATGTAAAATAGTGGCTTAGCTCTCAGAAAAGTTTTATTTTTTTGACAGCTTAGAAATTTTTTTTAATAATCAGAGTGTTGATTCATAGGGAAAAATAGAAATTCATAGTCCCAGTGATGTAGCCATTGTAAAATTGGTCTTTCTAACAAGAGGTCTAGGCCTCATTTTGACATAGGCATACTTATTTATTTAAATATAAATGCCGCTTGCTTTGTTCTGGTTAACTACATTGATTATGACATTGGTTTCCTTTACAAGTCTTCACTACTTCGCATGTAGGAACCAGAAGCGCCTTAGTTAGAACACTGGCCTACATTTGGTACAACCTTTATAAAGGCACATGATTAACATCAAAAGCAAATTAGCATATGATCCACATGGCCTCTTTTATATTTTTCCTCATTGCTATGAGGTTTCAGATTTTAACCTAGGGAATTCTTCTCCATATTTTGTAGTTTCCATTCTGTCATCTTCTAATTACTGTACTGGCAGACATTTTAATTAATCTTAAATTGGCCCTCTAAGGTCTTGATGTTCCAAGAAAGACAGCTTTAAAATATTATATGAAATATTTTTCTCCTAGTTCCTAAAACCATACCCACACAACTTTTAGTATATTGGATTCAGACAAATCATTGACAGGAAAATCCATTAAGAAAAAATAAAGTCAGAGCGATTCTGGCTCCTTTTAGTAGTAAAAGCTAATTTTTAATCCATTGTATATTTTCAATTTAGAATGCAAAGCTAGAACAACTAAATTTCTGTTTTGAGAAGCAGGAATGTCTTATATAACAAAGTTTCTTTCTGCTAAGTTGTACTTTAGAAGATTATTGTTACCAAGGGGAGGATGCCATACATTATTGTTCTGGACACTGGATGACTGAAGATACTGTTACTCTATTGTAGCTTCAAGTAGATTTTGGAAAGCATTTATCCCAGAGTGATATGTTTTATTTGATTATTTTAGTAACAATATTTTGAGCTTTCAACTAGTTGTCATAGCTCTATCTGGAGACTACAGTAGGAACTCACGGTGGTAAATGACACCTGGGCAGATGACTTATCAGACATTTACGATTCTGAAGGCTTCATCGAACTAATTTTTTTAAATCAATTATAGAAGGATTAAATCACAAAATGTATATCTTTTTTTCTAATCAATTATCTATAGCCTTGACACAGTTTTTTCAGATCCACTAAAGACTATTTATCCTTTTTTGTATTTATTTACATTTTCCCATGGCCACACAAAACAATTGCTTTAAAAGTCTTGGAATTTCATTGTAGTTTTTTTTTGAGACGGAGTTTCACTCTTGGTACCCAGGTTGGAGTGCAATGGCGTGATCTCAGCTCACCGCAACCTCCGCCTCCTGGGTTCAGGCAATTCTCCTGCCTCAGCCTCCTGAGTAGCTGGGATTACAGGCACGCACCACCGTGCGCAGCTAATTTTTTGTAGAGATGAGGTTTCACCATGTTGACCAGGATGGTCTCGATCTTTTGACCTCGTAATCCACCCGCCTCGGCCTCCCAAAGTGCTGGGATTACAGGCTTGAGCCACCGTGCCCGGCCGTAGTTTTTTGTTTTGTTTTGTTTTGTTTGTTTTTCTTTTTTCCTAAGACAGAGTCTAGCTCTGTTGCCCAGGCTGGAGTACAGTGGCGCAATCTCAGCTCACTGCAACTTCTGCCTCCCAGGTTCAAGCAATTCTCCTGCCTCAGCCTCCCGAGCAGCTGGAACTACAGGCAGGTGCCACCACACCCGGCTAATTTTTGGTTTTTTAACGGAGACAGGGTTTCACCATGTTAGCCAGGATGGTCTCGATCTCCTGACCTGGTGATCTACCTGCCTTGGCCTCCCAAACTGCTGGGATTAAAGGCATGAAGCCACTGCACCCGGCCTCATTGTAGTTTTTATTAAGAGGTAGCAACTTGGTCTGAATCATGCCAGAAATAATATCATACTTTATTTAGGATCCATAACAGGGTAATAATGTTTCTCTAATTCATGCTCAAAAGTTATTACTCTTGCTGTGTAGAAAGAATAATTTCTTGGGTGATGAACAAGTATCTGCTTGAAGGACTTTATTGCAATTTGTGTTATGAGAAGTATAAATAGCTAAAATGTTCAGTTGCATAAAATAAGAATGAAATATTAATGTAATAACTAAACCATCAATAACATTAGCTTAACCACAGTTAATGAGCACAGTAATATGTTCATTTATTTCTTCCCATCTTGGTTTCATTTATTTATTTCTAATAAAGGTAGGAAAGGTTTTAGCTTCCTATGTATTCATTTTCATTCATTCTTTCCTATCACAGGTTTTTTTCTGTGCCTACTATTCCCAAATGTACTTTCTAAAAAATCCCTCTTTTTTGATAGCAGTGTGCAGGTATAGATGCAGTCATATCCTTTATCCTTTTGTGAAGTAATTGCGGGGCAGCAAGGAAAGCATTTTCTGTTAGGGTAATTGGAAATTAGCAATGCCAAACACACTTTATTTTTGCTTTTTAAAATATAAGGCATGTTTTATTTCTCTGTCTAGTTTAAGAGAATACCAACAGAACTGGGATAGAAATAAAAGATGTTTTATATATCATTTTTGTAAACATTGTCATTTCCCCAAAATTTAAAGATTTTTAATTTTTAAAATATTAATGAATAATATTTATTCATTATATAGTAGCATGCTTTTTAATAGAATTATTAGGGAAGAACTTGATTCAAGTGTCACCATATTGGAGATATAAATGATAATTAGAAATGACTTTTATCAAATGCCACTTGCAGTAGTGACTGCTTCATAAACAAAATCTGACAGAGTCCTCTCAGGAGATCCTGTTGTTCCCATTTATGGATTAGGATACTGAGATTTAGGGATATAGTAAGCAAATTGTCAACTCCCACAAGTTATAGATAGTGTCAGAGCTGGAATTAGAAGCCAAGTCTTCTGGCTCCAGAACACCTCCTCTTTGCCACTCTATTTTGTTATCGCTTCAAGCCTAAGGCAGTGAAAGGAAGAGCTCTGCCGCCAGCCTAAATCCCATGCACAGACATGTTGTGTTCCCCATCTACCTTAGGGCCTGGGCTTTGTGTTATTTCACCACTTGTGGAAATGAAAATGTACCACATCAACTATTTATTACCACTGCACCAGTGGCCTGTTTTGGGGAAGGGGAAAGTTTTTTGAATATGAGGAATACAAGTGTTTGGTCACGGAACCTAGCAAAACCAACTGTGCTGGCCCAGCGGTGTTAATTCTGACTAACCAAACTAATAAGGCATAAACTAGAGGAGGAAGACAGAAAGCAATAGCATGTAATTTCGGATTGAATGGATTTGTAACACCAAACTCAGATTGTGAGTTATGTTTTATTCTCTTTTTTTTAATGGTTGAGGATATTTTTAGTATAAATTTAAAGAGATTATAAAATATTAAAAATAAGGGTTTTTTCCAGGCCATTGAGACTCATTTGATCCGCAAGTCTAGCAGCGGACTAACTTACATCGCAGAGTGGAAAGGGGGCCTCCTGGAGCACAAGATGGGCCACCTGACCTGCTTTGCAGGAGGTATGTTTGCACTCGGGGCTGATGGAGCTCCTGAAGGCCTGGCCCAACACTACCTTGAACTTGGCGCTGAAATTGCCCGTACCTGTCATGAATCATATAATAGAACATGTGAGTACCTGTTATTCTTCATTTATAGTCTATTCCCACATGCTTTGATTTCATGCAGTTTTGTCATTGCTGCCATCAAAAGAATATCCACTCTGCCTATGAAACTTAATGATCGTGATTAATGATGGAACCAATCTGTCACAGATACTGAGGGATGACTGTACTTCGTAGTTTCATTTAAGTTGTGTTTTTATTTTAAAAGGCAGTGCTCTTCTACCTAAAAAATATTTACCCTGAGTTTGCCAAGAAACAAAAATCCAGGCAATAAAGGGTTAAAGCCAGCCTAATTTACTGACTTCTGCTTTTGCCAATAACATTGGGCAAGGGTCTCTATCCCCTTGTAAAGAGAAACTTAGCATTTTATAAACCATTATTAATCTTCTTCACATCCCCCATGAAATAGATCATGAATCCCACTCCCTTCTTATAAAATAGGAATTTGAAACACGAAGTGTAAATAACTGGCCTTTTGTAACAAAATTACTTAGGATTGTCAATCGCTAAGTTTTTGCCTAACTCAAATGATATTTCATGGTGCCTTGAACCTGCCTGGTGGGTGCTCAGTAAATGGGGATTAAATGGAAAAAAATATAAGTTGTGCTATTTCCTAAAAGGGACCCTTTTAGATGAGTTTTACAATTTTTAAAGTATATGAATATTATATAGTACATGAAGTTTATAACTCTTTTTAAAATGACTATTTTGACATCTCTCTTCAATGTTGTTAAAGTACAGTCAGACCCTTGTATCCCTGAGTTCCACAACCACAGATCAGAAATGTTCCCAAAAAATGGATAGTTCTGTCTGTACTAAACATGTATAGACTTTTTGTTCTTATCTTTATTCCCTGAGCAGTGCAGTATAACACCTAATTGCATAACATTTATACTGTATTAAGGATTATAAGTAAACTCAAGGTGATTTAAAGTTTATGGAAGGATGTACCTATGTTGTATGCAAATACTATGCCGTTTTATATAAGGGACTCAAGGATCCATGGATTTTGTTATCCTCGGAGGGTCCTGAACCAATCCCTCACAGATACTAAGGGATGACTGTGCTTTCTAGTTTCATTTATGTTATAGACTCTAAGCACTGTCCAGGACAATAACCCTTATTCACTCATTCCATGTCCTTTAGTTATGAAGCTAGGACCAGAAGCTTTCAGATTTGATGGTGGTGTTGAAGCCATTGCTACAAGACAAAATGAAAAATACTACATCTTACGGCCTGAAGTTATAGAGACTTACATGTATATGTGGAGACTGACTCATGATCCAAAGTACAGGAAATGGGCCTGGGAAGCCGTAGAGGTGATGTTTTAATTTGCATGTTTCTTGTAGATAAATGTCATAGTAAAAAATGTTCAGCGATACCTATAAATCTAGCTTATCAACTTTTATGTAATTTTTAAAGCTTCAACCAGGGTTTTTTCCACCGAGGACTGTGTAATTTCATTGAAGTCATTTTATATCCCCAGCTTCAGCTTATCTAACATTGATACAAATATACCTACTGATAGCCTTAGATATTGAAGGAGATAACTAGAAAGGCATAGTCTAAAATTAAGTTCCCATGAATACAAAAATGATGATCTCTTAATCCCACGTAAGCATTATTGGCAGCTCTGGGATATTCACCTCTGTCTGTTTCAATAAACCACTATACGTTTTTTTCTGTCTATGGGCTTTAAAATACTAGTATATACTTTTACTTAGAGTAAATAGCTACTTACATCTAACTTTTGGAAAGCACTTATAGAAGAATTACTTTGTAAAAGGATATTCCTTCACTAGTCTCAGGTTTCTTTGAGTATCTTTAAGCTTTCCATGTGCCCAGTGTGTTCTTTTAATTGTCTTTCACCTCTTGGGTCTCTTCCAGTCGAGGATGGTATGTCTCCTTCCTAAACTAATCTAGTGAATGCTTTGTGTGCCGAATGCCTGAGGAAGTGCCCTGCAGGATATGCATCTAACAATGTCTGTCTAGTTGTAAGAGTTATTATTCCGCAAGGAGTGGGAGGGAATTCGGGGGATAAGAACAAGTCAGTGCTTTAATCACACTCTCATTCTCTAGCACTCTTTGTTAGAAAGTTAGCTATCTTTAAAACCTGTTCATAAGGAACGACTTCTCTCAGGAAATCTAAAATGAATATTGCCTTTGGTAAAAGTTAACTAATATCTTAGGAAGCCGTTGGTGAATCTTGCTTATTATTCTCTTCATTTAGTATGTGTCTTATCATTAATCATCGGTCATTTTAAATGACAGCAATTCTCTAGGCCTCTTTGAGGGGTGGGGGGCAGTTTATTACATTTAATCAGTAGTCATTGTAATTTCTTTTCATTTCTCATTTTTTTCTATGGAAAAAAATGTTAAAATTGAGGCTTTTCTAAGCTTTAGTGACAGGGAATTGTTTTGGTCTTCAATTGGCCAGTAAATGAATTGAGTATCAGTTTAAGTGGAGAAAATCAGGAATAATGTATTCTTTCAAACCTAAAACACCATAATTATGTAAGAAGCATCATTTTATATACCACGAAGAAAAATAACCAATAACATTATGACATCCATTTTATAGCTGTTAGAACGTGCAAAATGTATGGCAGAGAAGGGATCAAAAATGGAAAGTCAGCAAATGCTAGTAGGCAGGATGCTTTGGTTTGCTTTGTTCTTTCGGGGTTGGTTTATGGGATTATAAGCCTGGTTTATGTGTTATGATTTTTATTTCTTGTCAACTCTCTAACCTAATATGTGACCTGAAATCATTTCCCTGTGTCATAACAATGAGGTCTCCATTTTGAGGGCGCCCCCAGTAACCTCTGCTAAAACCTGAACTATAGTGGTGAGCAAGGAGTGCTGTAGGATCTTGCATTTTTTAAACCGCAAAAACCGCAAGGACTTAGAAGGCATGGCCGCACTTTTCTCCCACTGTGTTACGCCCCCGTGGCCTCCTGTGTTTCAGCAGCAGCCCCGCATATGCTGGCACCTGCAGCACCTCCAGCACTTGGCTGTTCTGACTCGTACTTGAGACCGCAGCTGGAAACCATGTCAGGAAAAGAAGGTAGAAGAGCTTTTCCCAACGAGCTGGGAGTTAATGTTTTCAACAAAGGAGGTTTTTGAGTTGATGGATAACAATCCCAGTCTTCTTTCTTTCAAGAATTATTCTGGAATGCATGCTACATGGTTCTTACAGGGGTGAGCCTTGTTGCACACAGTTGAAACGTAATAATTCATTGGCTCTTCTGTCCCTGTTTGGCTCTTCCTGCTTGCCCACTTCCTGATGTCACCTACCTGATAGACTTCCTGCATCCTACCTCCAACCGTTGTCTCATGCTTTATTTTTAAGGGAATCCAAACTGAAACAGGGGGTCTTAAAAATCACCTCATCCAGCTTTCTACTTAAAGACAAGACTCCCCTCCATATCTTTGCAAGATAGCTCTTCCTCATCAATGCAAGGACTTCACAGCAAAGGGAGATGTATCACCTAATAAAGTAATTCATTTCAATTTTTAATGATTGAAGGTGTTAGAAATTTATTTATTTTGAAGCCACAATTTACAATGTTCTGTGCTCTGGAAGCACCAGAGGAAAACATCTCCCATCTACATTTCAGCTGCTCAGTTATCTGAAGATAGCACATTCTGCCAGCTCCTCCTTTCCTCATCCATCATTTCCTTTGATTTTCTTTTCCTGGCATGGTTTCCAGCTGTGGTCTTTTAGGACTGAGCAGTATGTCTCAAAAACCTCTCTTCCTGTCTTTGCAGTGTGATTTTTCACAGCTTATGGTCCAGCTTGTTCTTCTAGTAGATTTATATTTAAATTTTTGAAAAGTAAAACCGTTTTTTTAAAACAACAACAAACTGGCTTGTATTGAATTATTTTCAGTGTTAGCTTCTCCATTAGCTGCTGTTGAGTCACATCTTCTTTGCACTGTGCTTTGTTTCACCCATACTTTCAGTTTGTAAAGTATTTGTAAGCCGTCTCCCTATCTTCTAACAAAAAGCACTCCCTTCCCAGCCTTCTTTCACTGATACACTTGAGAAAGCTGCTTTCGATGTCTCTATTAAATTTCTAATAATAATGTCAAATAAGATATGAAAAGGTATATAATCCAGCAGTACAACACTGGAGAGTTCTTTTGTGGGTTAACAGCACTCCATTAATCACTGGTGTTCAAGCACTTATGAGTCTGCCTGACAGAAACAATATTTAACTGATATTTCTTTTCCTTTTTCTCAAAAATGTCATGAAGGCCAGGCGTGGTGGCTCAAGCCTGTAATCCCAACACTTTGGGAAGCCGAGGTGGGAGGATGGCTTGAGGATAGGAGTTTGAGACCAAACTTTAAAATTTAAAAATTAGCTGGTCATGGTGGCACACTTTTATAGTCCCTACCTACTCAGAAGGCTGAGGAGGGAGGACTACTTGAGCCCAGGAGTTCAAGGTTATGTTGAGCTAAGATCGCACCACTGCATCCCAGCCTGAATAATAGAGCAAGACTCTCTCGAAAATTTTTTTTAAAAGATGAGAAACTGACAAATTCCTTCCAATTGAACATCTGATAACTTACAGTATGAGCTTTATCAGAATATTAATTATATGTATATATTAACGTATATTATATAATGTCTCAGCTGATCTATGGTAAAGGATAAAGCCTTATGTAGGGATGTGGGATTTTTTTGGCTTTAGGTGTTTTTTGGTTGTTTCAGGTTTTAGGGTTTTGTTTTTTTGCACAGACATTTTTCTTTGGTCTTCTAACCTTTTCCACTCAGACATCAACTCTCAGAAAGTGCCTTGACTTCCTCCTTCCTCCTCCTGCCTCCTCAGGCTTCATCCTGTTTCCAGACTCTTTGACGTTTTCAAGGTGTCTGGTTCTCTGTGTTCTACCCTTGAGTTCAGACCACAGTCAAGTAGCCTTACACTCCGTGGATCAGCTGTTTATATATGTGGTAGACAAGAGAATGCTCTTCTGTCCTCACAGTAATGCTTTCTGACTTATGATTTAACTCATGATGCTCACTATTTTCTTATCTACTCCCCCACTCCAAGTATAATCACTGGAGGGTCAGGTTTGTCTTTCATCCTTTGTTTAGAGCTCAGGTCACTGTAAGCATTCTCATACACTGTTCTCTGCTCTTAGCACATCCCAGTCAGTTAGGATCACTAATAATAGAAGCATTTACTCAAAACCCAGGTGGTCCCTATGCATAGAGGCTGAGAGTCCCAAGAACAGATTGTAGTACAATGATGATCTGGTTAGACTTTGCCATTCAAACACGTGACAACTTCCACTGTTGAGATGCTGGTAGAATCAGGCTGTTATAAGGGCCCAGGAAAGCTACTTGTCCTGAGCTTCACATTCCTAGTCTTAAAATGTAGACTTTTGCATACGGGGAAAGGGGAGGTTCTCTAAAAAAAAAATTTAATTTACCAAAAGCTTCAAAAACTAAAAGTGGCTGACCCTCTCTAAACCTCCAAAAGCCCTTATTACTGTCTAAGTGTTTCCTCCTTTTGTTTTGTCCTCATGTACAACCCCATGTTGAGAAGAAAGATTCTGCCTGGGACATGGAGCTTCCGGGGCCACTGATAAGGGGGTCTTCAGCTGGAACTTGGCCCATCACTCAAAATTTTTGACTGTGTTCTTGAATACTGTAGTTTACCCCAAGAGGACTTGTGGGAACAAGAATGAGAGGGCGAACTAGAAAGAAAGGTGATGGGCATTGTCCACCCCAAAAGCAACTCCTCCTGTTTAACAAAATAAGGAGCTGAGAGCAGTTTCCATGGAAAGGAGGAGTGGCTATTTATCATGGCTGGCCTTCTCATTATCGAATCACCAAAAACCTCAAGGGAACAACTAAGAAAAGGTTTTTGGATTAAAATCTATTTAAAGAAATTTCTGGAAATGGGGTTTCCCATAAAAAGCTTTCCCATTTTTTCTAAATTCTGATTTTTTTTTCCTTTTTTTAAGCAAATAATTTTTGGCTCACTCTATCTGGTATTGACTTTTTATCAAAAAAAGGAGGAAGGAAAAAAATAATAGGACTTTAAAGTTTCTTTCTTCATGCTTGTCCTCCATTTGACACACTGTCTGGAACTTAGAATTTAATCGAAGCATCTGTTTTTATGTTGATTGTTCTTATTTTCTTGGGGGCTTCTTAAAAGTATGAAATCATGAGGCATTTTCTTTATTTTCTTTATTCATGTGGCCTGCTGGTCAGATTTTCTTTAACCAGGTAATTAAATGCTTCTCCTCACAGTCCCTGCTCTCTCCCTTCTGTCCTCCAGCCCTGATGTGAAAAATCAATAACCTCATTATCAGTATCTGCAGATGGAAGCTGAGCTCTCAGTGCAACATCTCTGCTCTTGAGAATCCATGGCTGGCATTTGCTTTCCTTTGCCTCTCTTCTGAGCTCTACATTCTTAGAGCCTTGTTTTCCTCCAAAATCCTTTCTAGCCAGACAGGATTTTTCTCAACTAATATGGCAAGATCTATGCCTTCCATGTTTTTGGTAGTTGGATTAAACGGAAGAAAAATGGGGTACAATTACACATGTTAAAAAAGTAGGATGGAATTATGATTCATAGGAGAAAATTTAAAAATAAATGAAAAAAATGATGTGAAAAACTAAGAGTAAGTTTCTCTTGTTTATGTTTTATTTCGCTATAAAATATCATAGGGTTTTAGTCTTAAGCTTTGTTATTTTTGTCTAGAGTCAATAAATTAGAACCAGACTGCAGATGGCAATTTTCGTACAATGGAAATTTTTATTTGACCATATAATTAATAGGATTAGTAGGATGTGATGAGCAGAAAATAAATTTCCTAGAGATGAATATGCCTGGTAACTAGCAGAGCAGCAAATGTAATTTCAAAATATAACCAGCACAAAAAACCAGCTTAAGATGAATTAAAGACTTAAAAATAAGACCTGAAATCATAAAACTCCTAGGAGAAAACAATGGGGGAAAAGCTCCTTGACATTGAACTTGGCAATGATTTTTTGGATTTGACCCCAAAACACAGGCAACAAAAGCAAACAAACACATGAAACTACATCAAACTAAAAAGTTCCCTCCAGCAAAGGAAACAACTAAACAAATGGTGACAAAAACATGTGTAAACTATGTATCTGTAAGGTATTAATATCCAAAATATATGAGGAACTTACAATTCAGTAGCAGAAAAACAACTTAATTTTAAAACGAGCAAAGGATCTGAAGAGACATTTTTCCAAAGAAGACATATAGATGGCCAAAAGTGAAAAGATGCTCAACATTACAAATCACCAGGGAACAGTAAATCAGAACCACAGTGAGATATCACCTCACACCTTTTTAAATGGCTGTTATCAAAAATTCAAGAGGTAATCATTGTTGGTGAGGATGCAGAATAAAGAGAACCTTTGTATACTCTTGGTGGCAATGAAAATTGATGCAGCCATTATAGAAAACAGTATGGAGGTTTCTCAAAAAATTAAAAATAGAGCTACCATATGATCCAGCAGTCCTAATTCTTGAAGTATATCCACAGAAGATAAAATCAGTATCTCCAAGAGCAATGTGTCCTTCTGTGTTCATCGCAGCATGATTTATAATAGCCAACATACAGAAGCAACCTAAGTGTCCATCAGTGGACAAATAGAAATGTGGCATATATACACGATGAAATATTATTCAGCCTTAAAAAAGAAGGAACTCCTGCCATTTGTTACAACGTAGATGACCTTGGAGGACATTATGCTAAGTGAAATGAGCCAGACAGAAAGATGAACACTGTATGATCTCACTCATGTGTGGAATCTTTTTTAAAAAGTTGGACTCATAGAAGCAGAGAGTAGAATGGTGGTTACTAGGGACTTGGAGATGGAGAAAAGGAGAAATAATTGGTCAAAGGGTGTGAATTTTCACTTAATATAAGATGAGTGAGTTCTGGAGACTTAATGTATAGCATGATGACTACAGTTAGTAATAATATATGGATAAATCTCAAGGGTTCTCAGCATACACATGAAAGTGTTTAAGATGTGAGGTGATGGATATGTTGATTAGCTTGATTGTGGTAATCATTTCACAGTGTTTACATATGTATATCAAAACATCACGTTGTACACCTTACAATACATACAATTTTTATTTGTCATATGTTGATAAAGCTGCAAAAATGTTAAAGAAAAATAGAAACAAACAAATAAAGTGGGCTCTGGAAAGGGAAAAGAAAACAAAAACAGCCAACTTAGTGGTAACCAACAAAATGGAAGGCAGATTGGTTTAGGTTGTTACCTAAGTGTTCATCCTCACACTGCCCAACCCATCTCTTTTCCAAATATTCATTAAGTTCAGACAACTACAGAAGTGTAGGATCATTTCTCTCTAGAGAGTTGCCAGTGGGGTCATCCCATCTTCTTCCATACTAGACTAAAGACATGTTTTTTAGGAATAGATCCTAGCCACATTTCTCTCATTTTCTTTTCTTAGCTGCCTTTCATTTTCTTCTTTTAGCTCTGTTACCAATATCACTGATTGGTACCCTACAATCAATTTTCAAAAAATCAGATACTCTGATTATAGGAACAGTATTCTAATTTTGCTCCAGTACAGTTTCTTAGCCAGCGGTTTATGATCCCAGTCGACATTAGCAATCTCTCTAAACTAGGGATCAGCAAACGCTTTCTGTTAAGAGCCAGACAGTATCGGGCTTGGGGGCCATCCAGACAGTCTCTGTTGCATCTACTTAGCTCTGTCATTGCAGTACAAAAACAGCCACAGACAATATTTAAACAATATGGCTGTGGTTTAATAAAAGTTCATTTACAAAAATAAACACTGAACTGCATTTAGCCTACAGTCCATACTTTGCTAAACCCTGCTCTAGACCATAGGAGGAAATGGTAAAACTCAGTGAAAAATTCTTCCAAAACTAAAGGTAGAAGTGTTTCAAATTAGGTAAGATATGTTGTCCATATGTTCTATGACTTCATTTTTAAATTTTACATTTAGTTTATGGTTTTAATTTTTTTTACCTAAAATTCTAACAAACTTTCATTTAATTTGAATCCAATTTTTGAAAAATAAATTTTGGCTGGGCACAGTGGCTCATGCCTGTAATGCTAGTTCTTTGGGAGGTGGAGGCAGGCAGATCACTTGAGCCTAGGAGTTTGAGACCAGCATGGGCAACAGGGCAAAAACCCATCTCTTCAAAAAATTAGCTTGGTAGGGTGGCACATGCCTGTTGTCCTGGCTACTTGGGAGGCTAAGGCAGAGAATCACCTGAGCCCAAGAGGTAGAGACTACAGTGAGCCACGATGGTACCCCACCCAGGCAACAGAGTGAGACCCTGTCTCAAAAAAATAAAAATAAGTTTTATATGAACTTGGCAATCTAATAATAAAAATTAGTGACAATCAGTTTACTAAATTGTGACCATTTTTTTCCCTCCTTTGTAATTTAGGCCTTGGAAAGCCATTGCAGAGTGAACGGAGGCTATTCAGGCTTAAGGGATGTTTACCTTCTTCATGAGAGTTATGATGATGTGCAGCAGAGTTTCTTCTTGGCAGAGACACTGAAGTAGGTGAAAATTCTTCTAAAACCATGTGGCTAAGGTACTTGGACAGATCTTTGTAGACATCTTTATCATGAACACATTCAAGTAGTGTCAAGTATGACTGATTGAGAACATCAGGCATGGCTATAATTGCAGACGTATTCTCAGCAACTAGGTTCAGTGACTTGGTACTACTAACACCAAAGCACTGAGTAGCTTCTTGACCCCATGTTAATAAGTGTAACCCCTTAGGGTTTTGATATATTTGACTCTTGTCCATGTTTCTCAGTACGATAAATGGAGACATTGATGTGGTTTTGCTGTGTGTTGTGGTTTCACTGCCTGCCTAGTCTCTTGGGCCTCATCTACTTATGTTTCTCTCACCAGATATTTGTACCTAATATTTTCTGATGATGATCTTCTTCCACTGGAGCATTGGATCTTCAATACCGAGGCACATCTTCTCCCTATTCTCTCTACAGATAAAAAGGAAGTTGAACTCAAAGAGGAATAAAATGACATCTTATATTTTATTCCGCTCCATTCCCTTCACTGCATACCTTAATAATTCCTTTTCTGGTAATCAGGCACGTGATGAACTTTTATTAATAGGTCTGTGATTATTCTAAGGTCTTACATTGTTTTGCAGTCTTTCATGTTTATTATCATAAGTATAGATGGACCTAAATTCCTTATCATATCCTTTATTATTCAGCCAGTGTATCTACCAGTTTTTTTATGTTTTTAAGTAACCTATTATCTCTGAAGTTCATGAAGCTGTAATACCGTTTTTATTAAACTGAATAGAATGGTATAGCAATGACTTCTTAATTGCAATTTGATTTGACTGCAAAACTTTTTCCTCCTCTATGAGGAGATGATGTCTGCTTTAAGCTGTAATGTTTTGCCATGTTGCAAAAAGCCATAATAATAAATTAAGTATTAAAAAAGCTTTTTCCTTTTCAACTTCATGTTAATCTGGTTTGTCTATCCACCAGAGACAGATCTAACTGTGACAGCCTCCTTATGCAGGTCTATCATTATTAGATAGAATGTCTTCTAAAATACTTCACTCACATTGTAATTCAAATTAGAAAGTCATTCCAAAAGGATCATCTCATGTTGACCTCATTTCATTGGAACTGCAGTATATTTGTGTTGGTTAATTATATTAGCATTTTCTATTTTGTAAATGTGTTCTTTAATTTTACTTGAAATGCCCTATGTCATTTCTGGACTACATACTGGTTCATTTCTTCCCTTCCCTACTACACAGAGAGGTGAGCTCTCAAATTTTGCGGAGCTCTGCTATCACTGAATTACATTTTTCTAAAGAAAATAGTATAACTTAATGGATTAGCTTTTGGGTTTAACTGAATATATGAAGAAATTGGTTCTCTCTGAAGAGAGGGTATTTCATATGGCTTTGGTTCATTTGTTTGTATTTTATCTTCATTTTTTTCTTGAGAAAATAAAGCATTCTATTTGGTTCAGATTTCTCAGATTTGAAAAAGGCTCTATCTCAAATGCAGTAAATTATAGAACACTAAAATTTCATTTCAGTTTGTGAAAGCAGGATTTGATTCTGAAAGAAGCTTTGCCAATCTTATTTATCCATGATGAATCAAGGAAAACCTAATAAATTTTTAGGCCAAATAAGAATATAGCATATTTAGTATGGTTATATTCAACATAGAGATCACAACCTAGAAGAAATATAAAGAAATGGCCACTCCCAATCCCCCTAGGCAGGCAGTGAAACCACAACACACCGTGATCTACAGTCCTGGAGTAGATCAAAATCAATATATAATTCTTTTAAACATTAAGTTTTGTAATAGGAATGATTTTCTCAAGAATCGATTTGGTGATACCTTCTGTTTATTTACATTGGCTCACTATATATACATATATGTCTATGTAGATATAGCTATTTCCATGAAAGGGCTAATATGATGCATATACTGAAGTGCAAAGACTTTGATCATGTGAATTTTCAGCCTACAATAGTCAGAAAGATCAGTGCAACCGCGTTGATTATTAGGCTGAAGCATATGAAATTGCTGCATTTTTAGTTTAAAAACTGTCAGCAGTTTCATATGGTTCCACCTAGTATTATTGAAGACAATTGTTTTCTTAGATATCAATAGGCTTCATAGTTTTAGTTATTTTCACTTTTGAATGTGTTTTAAAAGATTTCCTTTAATTGACAGGACCGTTTTTGTGACCTTCTTTCTGTTTTTCAACATCATACATTGGTATATGTCAAAGAATAAATTAGTAAAATTAATAAATGTAAGAGTCTTTAGTACATCATTATTTTCATGCTAATGTGTCTCTGTGATCCAGAATAAGTTCTCCCACTCATATCTTCAGTTCACCTAATGAAATGAATGGATAGCAAAAGCCCTTGGTTTCCAAGACTTGAAGGCAAAATATTAAGAATTATTGCCAAAATTGGGCCACATGTATTAAGATTATAATGTTTGTATAAATGTCCTTGAACTTGCAATTTAACTTAACTCATTTTCTTTTCAATTTAATTTGAAAGAGCACAAAGCTGATAAGTATTTCTGCAGTAGAAAGAGTATTGAAATCAGGTTGTATGTACACACTGCACTGTAAGGTACCTTGGTATCCCAGTGTGAATAGACAAGAAGCTGTACTATATGTTGCCCTCTCAATGGCAACAATGAAATTTTTTCAATTCTAGAACTTGGATTTTTTTTAACAAAAGTCCCAAAACACCAAAAATGTAAACAAGATAAGAGTTTAATATTATAGTGATATAATTTAATTAAAATTATATTTTGGGTTAATTTTAACAACTGAATCTTTAAGTAGAAACTTATTTTCAACAAAATTATGTTGTTAAATTTATATCTATATTCACATACTGAAAGATGAACAGTTAAAATAGGACTTAATTTTGTGTTTATGCAATATGTCTTGATATACTTTGTGCAATTAATATTACACATGTAAGTTGTATGTCAGTTTACAGAAATCAATGACTTGTCATAATGTTTTCATGAGCTACACATTTTGTACATTATTTTTGATTTGTACATAAATTCATTCTATCATTTTCAACTTTATATATAAATCTCCAATGTTATGGGAAACATAATAGATTGACACATAATTTTTAAAAATTATATTTGTAAAATTTCTCTATTGTGAATAAAGTCTTTTAATATATCTCCTCATTTGTTATATTTTTCTCCTTTTTAGTAGGCTTCTATATATTTAAGGGGTGAGTGCATTCAGTTCCAAATCGAAATATTAGATCCTAGCAGCAATTCCATACCACACCTTGACAAGGATCTTGACAAGGAAACATTTCCCATTAAAAACTTTTGCATTGCACATAACTTTGCGTATACAGTATTTGGGTAATCAAATAACCGTTATTAAGGATCTAATATGTGTTCAACTCCAGGACACAGAGGCTAGAAGTTTTGGTGTCAGAAATAGCACAAAGTATGATCTTTGTTCGTAAATTTGCAATGCAGTTAAGAAAATTAGACTAACCCCACCCTACACCTCAAAACAAGACAAAAATAACATTTAGCTGTGTTAAATTACAAGCTAAAATGCTATAGAAGTTCATGAAAACAGGAGGTCCATAGGATTTGAGTGGTCTAAAAGGCTTAATAGAAAAAGGAGAACTTAGATATACTTCCTCCAAAATTTTTGAAAAAGCCTGGGCTCTAAATTCTTCAAATTCATACTGTATTTTCTTAGAATGCTTCACATATTTTGGTTGCTGTTGCCACTGCCTGGAACTCTATTTTTATAGCTCATTCTTCACTTTATCAGGTCTCTGCATAATTGCCACCTTATTAGAATGACTTCTTCGACCAATCAGTATGAAATTCTCTCCACCTTTTGTCCCCTACCCTATTTTATTTTCTACTTAGCATTTGTTAGAAATTTTTGTCTTTCTAATCCCTTAGTATTAAACCCCAGGAGAATAGACACTTTAATTGGCATTCCCCACCCCCATTTTTCTGTGTCTAATGCTGAGAGCAGCATCTAGCACTTGTGATGTACTACACAATTGAGTGAAAAAGTGCATGAGTTAGGAAACTCTATCTTATATTTATAGTCTTTGCTACAACTATTTGCAAATGTCTTTTAATAAGCAGTAATTTTTTTTTTGTTTTTTTTTGAGATGGAGTCTTGCTCTGTCACCAGGCTGGAGTGCAGTGGTGTGATCTCGGCTCACTGCAGTCTCCACCTCCTGGGTTTAAGTGATTCTTTTGCCTCAGCCTCCCAAGTAGCTGGGAGTACAGGCGTGCACCACCACGCCCAGCTAATTTTTGTATTTTTAGTAAAGACAGGGTTTCATCATGTTGGCCAGGATGATCTCGATCTCCTGACCTCATGATCCGCCCACCTCAGCTTCCCAAAGTGCTGTGATTACAGGCATAAGCCACCGCACCTGGCCTAACAGAACACTTTTTAAAAAAATATTGAAGTATGTGTTTGTGACTAGAATCAATTCTTAACAGGTTATTTTTAAACTACTTACATCATATAAAATAAAAAGTAAGGCGTGACTCCTCCAATAGAGTTTTTTCAGATTCAACAGCCCATTATTGTTTTATGTGACTTAATGTCACAGTCCCTGCCCTCTATGTTAAAAAGCAAAAAATGATTACAACAGCACCAAGCAAAGAAATTATTAGCTTATTACCTAACCGAGAGTTAATCAAATGGAAACCTTCTGAATTAAATCATTGGTAACACAAATGATGTTGGTTGTGTTTATGTTGTTGGTGACAGAATTATTAAAATTTATTCTAAGCATGATTTTTATGTCTACCAATCAGCCATCAACACAGAGATGGCAGCTTGGCAACCAATCCATCTAATGACTGACAATGATATGTAGACACTTGCTTAAAATTTTTCAAAGGTACAAGATAAAATCTTTTATATTTGAGTATAGAGCTTATATATCTAATTGCCATCCCAGGCTCCCTACCTTGTGGCTGAAGAGTGAGGGCAGGGAGGGGAATCTTATCTAACTTTTTAACTGATTTTATGGCCTGAAGGCTGCTTTCTATTTTTTCCAGGCTCATTCCATCCTCCACACTAGCCAATACATGAGTCACAGTTTTCAAGAAATATTTGCCACACATCAGATACACATTTACAGTATTGGAACTACACGGGAATCTAGACAGCATTTAATTCAACTCTCACTTTAAATATGAGGAAATGGGGATTTTCCCATGAGGAACTGTTTTTCTTGAACTCCCGACCTCAGGTGATCTGCCTGCCTTGGCCACCAACGTGCTTGGATTAAAGGCGTGAGCCACCACGCCCGGCCAGGAACTGTTTTTTATCCTTCCTCTGTGCTGCCAGACATGGGAATATGATACGATTTCATGCTAATTCTAAAAATACAAAAAAATTAGCCAGGCATGGTGGTGCATGCCTATAATCCCAGTTACTCGGGGGGCTGAGACAGGAGAATCACTTGAGCTCAGGAGGCGGAGGTTGCAGTAAGCCAAGATCGCACTACTGCACTCCAGCCTGTGACAGAACCAGACTCCACCTCAAAAAAAAAAAAAGCCTTGTATGAGAGCTTATGTTATTTCCAACCAGCCACTCCAAAATAAGGGTATAAATTAAGAGTTCACCCTTAGAAATTGTTCTACTGCTCTGCTGTGTTTCTTTCTCCAGATGTGGGCTACAGTTTACCTAATTCAAATCTTGGATAAGGCTTGTTAAAATGCAGATTTCAAAGCCTTCCCCCAAATTTAACAAATCAAAATTGTGATGGGGCCCTGGAATGTCTGTGTTTAGTCCTTTGTGTTATTCCTACAGACACTAAAGTTGAAAACAACAATTTTAAATTATAGGTGGATGGAAATCCCAAGACTATCAGAACAATTGAGTTAAGTAGCAAGTCATGACAAGAATATGTACCTTTTTCTGTATTTTTGTCTCTACCTCAAGTTTTAAGTACAACTTGATGTAACTTTGGTCACTTTGAAAACATAAATTCTTCCTTTTTTACAAAAGCCTTAGTGAGCAATAAGCCATACAACTAAATCTTTTAGAAACATATTCACACTAGATTCTTAAACATCATTCTTTATTATTAGAAGTCTCAAAAATATTAACTTCAATCATTCTTGTTTTTATTCAGTGATTGTTTTATTTGCTTTCTTCTCCCAATAACTCAATTTTTAAGTCATTTTTCAAATTGTTTCTACTATTCTTGTTGATTTGAACATGACGGTCACTTGCACAGACTACATGGAATTTCTGGTTTGGCTATATGTCATGTAAATGTATAAAATGTTCTTGGAAATAACCTCTGAAAAATACCTTCATTTCCCCCACCCACATTTTTACATTCATTGCTATGCTAATTGTCAAAGATTTGTTGGCTTGCCATTATTATGATCACTTTGAGTCCCCTTAAAACATGCCATTACTTACAGAATAAATTAACTTAAATGTGTATCACAGATCCATTTAATTCCCCAGTGAATGAAAATTACCATGAAACATTAGAAAACAGTGATAGATGTATAGTTTTTAGAAACTTTTACACCTACTGGAATATTTTGGCCTCAGGCTACGAGCACTTACTAATTCACAATTCTGCAAACAGGGCCATAAAATGCACTGCTTTTCAAATAGTATTTTCCAAAATGACTGGCACCCTAGAGTTTTATTTTTTTGTTTTTTACTTTGTTTTGCTTTGTTTTGTTTAACTCTCCGAGGAGAAATGAGTGAATGATCACAATTCATAAAATCTTTGGGAACTTTATTCCTGAGTTGCCAACTCTTGGAATTCTTTGTGGAAAATAGAAACACATAATCACCTCGCCGAACTGGGATGGGAGGTTCCATAACAACTTCTTGAGGCAGGCATGTGCTGTTGGTTCCCTTTCATGTATGTGACGGCTTTGGCTTGTTATGACCCAAGGCTCTCTATTTAGTACATGACTGAAGGAGAAGCAAACGCAATCTCTTCCTTCCTGTGCAAAACCTCTTTACCAGTCTGCCTTTCAATACTGCACTTCACCAGTTAAATAAACCCTGAGTGCCTCTCTCAGCTATCTACATTCCTTCTCAATCTTGCTTTTGCCAAATTGTTAACTTTGTGACTTATGTAATTTTGGCAGGGAGTTGCAAAATATATATATTTTTAAATGTTCCATTAAGATACATTGTCTCCTTTCTGTATATGATGCAGTAAATAGAAGAGGTAGAAAGTAGGTGCTGTTGGGCCAATGGGAAGCCCACCTCACTAGGAAAGCAGACAAGGGTTCCAAACCTTAGCTGGTGTCATTAACTCCCTGTGTGATTTGGATCAAGCAGTTACTCTTCACATCTCCCTTTCCTTAATCTGAAAAATGAGAGGAGTGATTAGCCCAGGCCTAACAGCTAGGCTCTGCATTGCATGGCGTCCATTGTGGATTCTTGAGCAAGAAACAGCAGTGCACATGCCTAGAATATTTCCACGCATAAACTAGAGACCACCACACCCAAATGACAAGACATCAAAACCTTAATGTCCTCATTCATAAAATGGGAGGGATCATATCTACTTTACAGAGAATTAGAATAACTAATATGTATTAAAGGTCTTAGCTCGTGCCTTCAATCTGTGAGTTCCAGCCCCTTCTTTCAGCTTTTGCATGCTACAAAAGATCATCTTTCTTCTACCTTGGGAAGTCTCCAGCTTGTTTTGTTATGACAACACATTTGCTATTATTTTACTTGCTGTTTCCAACAACCCTAGGCCTTTTTGGATGCCTTCCTTCAATCAGACTGCTTCAAACACATGTTATTACTCATCTTCTAAGGTCGAAGTTTAGCTCTTTTCTGACCTGAGAAGACAGAAATAGCCAGCTCTTCACATCTGCAGCACAAACTAATTGGAAATTTTTCCACTTAATTTTTTGTTAAGCAGTAGAGTTTTGTTTTTTGGTGTGTGTGTGTGTGTGTGTGTGTGTGTGTGTGTGTGTGGTTTTTTTAGCATTTGTAGAAGACAAGAAATAGGGATCAAACTGCAAGTTTGTTACACTATTATCAATTGTGTGTGTGTTTAAACAATCTAATAAAAATAAGACAGTGTCTACAACAGCTAAGAACTCCTTTTAGATTGAAGGGTAGTTTTCTTTTCATCCCAGAATAGCTCTGGAAACCAACAAAATCAATTTTATGAACTAGGAAAGCTTACTGAAATAACTCTTCCGAAAGAACCAGCATTGCTTCAAAAATCGGCTTATAGGTTTGAAAATTACTTACAGTGACTTAAAACTGATCACTTTCAAAGAAAAATGTATAAGGTGATTTTTGATTGAGAGTCTACTTACCCATTTTGCCAAAAAAAAAAACAAACAAAAACCTCTTGGTTTCTATAGCAGTGGAGATGTAAATTATGTGCAACTAACACTTACCTTTTCTTCTGGCACTTCTCACACAAGAATAAGGCTGTTAGCTTCTCAAGAGAGGCTAACACAGTTGAACAAAATACCCATAGTTCACTTCCCTCCCCCGATATGCCACACTCCTGCTGACCTTCACTTTTCTGTATTCTGCCTCAAAAGCTCCTGGTCTACTTCCTTCCACTTCCTGGAAAGTGTCTATTCCTCCTTTTAAGTATCAATTTCTATGTCTGTGACCAGTCTGCCCCTCATTCCAATTTGTTATTGCTACCTCTGGGACTCCGAAGGACTTTGTGCAAACTCCTATTCATGTATCACGCTATATTGTCATTAATGGTTTTCATTCATTCATTCATTCCACAAATATTTATTAAGTAACCAGAATATTTCAGATACTGTCACAGGTCCTGGGGAATTTAGCAGTAAGCGAGTTAGACTTGCTTCTTGTGAGTCTAGACTAGGAAAAAAGGCAAATTTGCAAAAAGTAGAATTTTTGAAATTTAAAAAGGAGGGTGTCATGGCATATTTGTTAATATAAATACTGGATTTGATATGGCATCTGGCACACATTTGTTTTCAACCCAATTTTACCCTTCTATTCTTCACAAAGGAGGCATTCAGTGAACATTTGGTGAAGAGTGAACAAATTGTTAAGAAATGAAGGAAAAGTGAGTCTTAAGCTTCTGTTCAAAAACATACACATAATTTTTATCTTAAGTTTGCCTGCAACAGAACACAACCCCTGCTAAGCCCTACTGACTCAAAGTGGTACTTCAATCTGCAAAGTTGAATACAGTTTCTATTTTTAGTGGAAAATCTGGTGTTTACCTTAACTGTGAAATACCTCGTTATAGGCTGCTGTTAGAAAAATTGCATCACTGTAATTTCAAAACAAATTTACCAAAAGTAGTATTGTTTTCTCATATTTTAGTATTTTCAAAATATACCAACTATCTTAGGGAAAACCCACAAGGTTCCAAGCTATATTCTTTCATTGTCATTGCTTGTGAACTATTCACTATCCTTGAGATCAACAGACATATCAGATACTTCTGCTAGAGTTTGCCTTGTTTGTTTTTGGTTTGAGGGTAGGGGAGTCAGGGGATATGTTTTTTTGTGTGTGTGCTATTATCGATGCCTAAATTGCCATGTCCACACATCCAGGGCTGGCTGCTTCTGCTCAATGGAACACTGGAAAAGTATTGTGAGTGATGGAAATAATAAAGAACTTCTCTGTAGTGACTGAAACCTTTCTGTAATCCTCTCTACTAACAGAGCAAAGGATTCTAGGGCTAAAGGGAATCTTTTAATAATTGTATTGCCAAATTTTTTCAAATAAGTTTACTTTGTTCTTCCAAGCTGGCATTTCTTCGACCATTCTAATGGTAACGAAATAATTAATTGCAATTTCGCCATCATCCACCTTATCTTCTTGTCTTTACCTCCAGAGGAGGTGCTGACATAAATGGTCAAAGAACAGAGAGGAAGAAAAAGGATCTCAGAGAGATTAATCAGTCCCTGAAAATCTGAAAATGACTGTTGTTGCTATTATAAATCAATATACAGGATTTCTTTAAACACTAGATAAAAAACCATATAGTATGTCAATACCACGATTGAAAGGTCGATAAATATAATGAATTTTAACTAGCTCTTGAATTTATTTTGCTGCTTTAAAAAATATAGAATATATTGCTTTCTTCTTTCTGGTCTTCCTCATACAATGATGATTACATCAAGGGAAGTTTCAAAATTTCCACATTGTATATCTGGGCTTTTAACCTCTCTCAAGATTAGATAAAGGCTGCTGAGCCAAAAAGCATTCTTGGCTCACGTACACAGCTCATTCTCTAAATAGAGGTTTCAGCACACCCAGGCAAGAGCAAAGACTTCTCCAGAGTGTTTATCTATTGATTAACTGCAGAGGATATTCTGCTTTAAGCGAATCTTAAATACTCTCTAAAATAAATGTTTTATTCTACATTAGGGTAGAAGGTGTAAAAGGAAAACGAGACATGACTACTCCTCTCCCATCCTACAAATATATGTTACATTTTTGCCTGCAATATTTCTATAAAAAGTTGGAAGTAGGAAAAGAACCCATTTGGCAATTAAATTGTATTTTTCCTCCTGGGATGGATATTGAAGAACGACTACTCCAAGAATTACTATTCCAAGTAATTCCAAGTAGATATCCGAGAATTAATATTCCACTGGGCAGAGGTCAATTGCTGACTCCCCCGGTACACAGTAGAAACTGCCTGGAGACCACTGGCTAAACTATTGATGGACCTCACATCTCAAATTGGGTCAGAAAAGCCCCTTCCTTTTTCTGTGATTCTGATGGTTAAGAATATACCAATATCCCTAGATAGAATCCAGAGAAGCAGGCTGCATATGGTAAAGAGATTCCGTGTTCTTTTTTTAATTTTAAGTTCCAGGATACATGTGTAGAACATGCAGGTTTGTTATTTAGATATACATGTGCCATGGTGGTTTGCTGCACCTATCAACCCTTCATCTAGATTTTAAGCCCCGCATGCATTAGGTATTTATCCCAGTGCTCTCCCTCCCCTCACCCTTCACCCTTGCATTTCCCGAAAGGCCCCAGTGTGTGTTGTTCCCATCCTTGTGTCCATGTGTTCTCATTGTTCAACTCCTACTTGTAAATGAGAACATGCAGTGTTTGGTTTTCTGTTCCTGTGTTAGTTTGCTGAGGATGATGACTTCCAGCTTCATTCGTGTCCCTGCAAAGAACATGATCTCATTCTTTGTTATGGCTGCTTAAAAAAGATACCACGTTTTCCATGTTTTCTTTATCCAGTCTATCATTGATAGACTGGGCATTTGGGTTGTTTCCATGTCTTTGCTATTATAAATAGTGCTGCAATAAACATATATGTGTATGTATCTTTATAGTAGAATGATTTATATTCCTTTGGGTATATGCCCAGTAATGGGACTGCTAGGTCAAATGGTACTTGTGGTTCTGGATCCTTGAGGAATTGCCATACTATCTTCCACAATGGTTAAACTAATTTACATTACCACCAACAGTGTAAAAGTACTCCTATTTCTCTACAGCCTCACCAGCATCTATCATTTCTTGACTTTTTTTTTTTGAGAGGGAGCCTCGCTCTTGTCATCCAGGCTGGAGTGCAGTAGCATGATCTCAGCTCACTGCAACCTCTGCCTCCTGGGTTCAAGCAATTCTCCTGCCTCAGCCTCCTGAGTAGTTGGGATTACAGGCACCTGCCACCAAGCCCAGCTAATTTTTGTACTTTTAGTAGAGACAGGGTTTCACCATATTTGGCTAGGTGGTCTCAAATGCCTGACCTCAGGTGATCTGCCCACCTCAGCCTCCCAAACTGCTGGGATTACAGGCATGAACCACCAGCCAATTTCTTGACTTTTTAATAATTGCCATTCTGACCGGTGTGAGATGGTGTCTCATTGTGGCTTAAATTGGCACTTCTCTAATGATAATGATGTTGAGCTTTTTTTCATATGTTTGTTGTCCACATAAAGGTCTTCTTTTGAGAAATGTCTGTTCATTTCCTTTGCCATTTTTTGATGGGGTTGTTTTTTTCTTGTAAATTTGTTTAATTTCCTTGTTGATTATGGATATTAGAGCTTTGTCAGATGGGTAGACTGCAAAAAATTCTCTCCCATTCTGCAGGTTGCCTGTTTTCACTCTGATGCTAGTTTCTTTTGCTGTGCAGAAGCTCTTTGGTTTAATTAGATCTGATTTGTCAATTTTAGCTTTTGTTGCAATTGCTTTTGGTGTTTTCTTCTTGAAGTCTTTGCCCATGTTTATGTCCTGAATGGTATTGCCTAGGTTTACTTCTAAAGTCTTTATGGTTTGGGGTTTTACATTTAAGTCTTTAATCCATCTTGAGTAAATTTTTGCATAAGGTGTAAGAAAGGGGGTCAGTTTCAGTTTGCTGCATATGGCTAGCCAGTTTTCCTAGCATAATTTATTAATAGGGAATCCTTTCCTCATTGCTTGTTTTTGTCAGGTTTGTCAAAGATTAAATGGTTGTAGATATGTGGTGTTATTTCTGTGGTCTCTGTTCTGTTTCATTGGTCTATATGTCTGTTTTGGTACCAGTACCATGCTGTTTTGGTTACTGTATCCTTGTAGTATAGTTTGAAGTCATGTAGCATGATGCCTCCAGCTTTGTTCTTTTTACTTAGGATTGCCTTGGCTAAATGGGCTCCTTTTTGGTTCCATAAGAAATTTAAAGTAGTTTTTTCTAATTATGTGAAGAACATCAATGGTAGTTTGGGAATAGAACTGAATCTATAAATTACTTTTGGCAATATGGCCATTTTCACAATATTGATTCATCCTATCCATGAAGATGGAATGTTTTTCCATTTGGTTGTGTCCTCTCTTGTTTCTTTGAGCAGTTGTTTGTAGTTCTCCTTGTTGATATCCTTCACATCCCTTGTCAGCTATATTTCTAGGTATTTAATTCTCTTTGTAACAATTGTGAATGGGAGTTCACTCATGATTTGGCTCTCTGCTTGTCCTTTGTTGGTATATAGGAATGCTTGTGATTTTTGCATGTTGATTTTGTATCCTGAGACTTTGCTGAAGTTGCTTATCAGCTTAAGGAGTTTTGGGGCTGAGACAATGGGGTTTTCTAAATAGACAATCATGTCATCTGCAAACAGAGACAATTTGACTTCCTCTCTTCCTATTTGAATACTCTTTATTTCTTTCTCTTGCCTGATTTCTCTGGCCAGAACTTCTAATACTATGTTGAATAGAAGTGGTGAGAGAGGGCATCCTTGTGCTGGTTTTCACAGAAAATGATTCCAGCTTTTTCCCATTCCGTATGATATTGGCTGTGGGTTTGTCATAAACAGCTCTCATTATTTTGAGATACATTCCATCAATACCTAGTTTATTGGGAGGTTTTAATATGAAGATATGTTGAATTTTATCAAAGGCTTTTTCTGCATCTACAGAGATAATCGTGATTTTTGTCATTGGGTCTGTTTATGTGATGGATTACATTTATTGATTAGCATATGTTAAACCATCCTTGCATCCCAGGGATGAAGCTGCTTGATCGTGGTGGATAAGCTTTTTGATGTGCTGCGAGATTCAGTTTGCCAGTATTTTACTGAGGATTTTCACATCCATGTTCATCAGGGATATTGGCCTGAAGTTTTTTTATTGTTGTAGTGTCTCTGCTAGGTTTTGGTATCGGGATGATGCTGGCCTCATAAAACGAGTTAAGAAGGAGTCCTTCCTTTTCAATTGTTTGGAAAACTTTCAGAAGGAATGGTATCAGCTCTTCTTTGCACAGAATTAACTGTGAATCTGTCTGGTCCTGGGTTTTTATTGGTTGGTAGACTATTAATGACTGCCTCAATTTCAGAACTTGTTATTGGTCTGTTCAGGGATTCGACTTCTTCCTGGTTAATCTTGCCTCCGATGTTCTTTCATAGTCATTATCTTTGTCATTACAAGTGGTGTTATCAGCCAGGAAAACAGAAAACACTCTATCTCAAAAAGAAGAAATTTAACACAGGTAATTGGTTATACCTGTGATGAGAGAGCTGCGAAGCCACACAGAGGATGACGAATTCTGATGACAATACTGAAGTTAACAACAGCAGGATGCTACTATCTGGGATAGGAGCTGAAAAGACACTATGTAGAGATGGCATCAACACAGTCCAGAAAGAGGAACCAGAACATGAACTATTAATAGACATGCAATGGAGGACTTCCCAGCAGAAAGTGAGATGACAGAGAGAAGCAAGAGGAGGTAGAATCATGAAGGAGATGTTGCAATTGCCAGAGACATCATTAGAAGCACAGTGAGTAGGAGAAATATCCTGGGGTCTCCTATCTTCCAATCTTTTGCCAGTGCCTCCCGTTGGTCAAGACTACCAGGAAAACAGGACAAGGGAGTCTGAAATATATAGTTCCCTGAGATGCAGGGCCAAGTTGAGGAAGTTTGGGAAATCAATATGAGAAAAAATAGTTAAATGTCTGGCAAAAGTGACTATAGCCTAGCCACGATTTGCCATTTGGAGCCTCTGTTTAACTTGAGAGGTCTTCATTGAATTAAAGAAACCTCAAGACCACCAGCAACCAGACATTGACAGTTTTAGAACCCTGATTGTGATCTCTGTGTCCCCCCTGACACTGCAGAGCAAAAATGTTGGATGTATTTTCTTTAGGCTTTATGAGCTCCTTCATATTTCAGTGGTGAACTTGCTAGTGAGAAGCTACAAATGGCACACCCATGGAAGTTCAAAAATGATATTTAGTAAGTGGTTTCCATCGAAGAATAGATTTCAGAGAAGGAAATCTCTGATTTCATGAAGCACTTGTTCTCAGAGACTAGAACAACTGATAAGCCTAAAATAAAACCTGTAGAAGACATGGCCATCAAAATAATCATTTTAGATGTCAGTGATTAAATTTTGCCAACCCTGCTTTGGATCACAAATGATCCTAACTCCAAATTTTCATAAAACTGACAGTAGCACTTTCCTAAGCCTTCATCTGCCAACCCAAATATATCAGCCTGCTTTTATATTCTACCAAGTGGAGCATTAAAATGATGAAAGCTAAATGATCGTGTAAGAGAGCGAACTTAGATTGTTTTTAAGACACTGACTCTATTAGTTTAATAGCACAGTACTCATCCACCTGGAATCCTGTGATTTAAAAAAAAAAAAAAGAATTACTTAGAGAAAAGACACTTTGGAACATCTTGTTCCGAATTCCTCACTGAGCTTAGATGGCAACACCTACTCTTTCAAGCCCAGTTCAGATGTCACCTCTGAAGCTCTCCCTGTCTCCTTCCTTTTTGTTCTGTTAGTGTCTTCTATAAGCCTTAATGGATGTACTTATTACATTATATTGCAATTATTTGTTGCCAGTCTATCTCTCTCTACTAGTGAGTTAGACAAAAACAACTTGTCAAAAGCAATTTAACTTTATAATTTGAACAAATATAAATCGGTCAGCACCAGAAATTGGTCAAAACTGAATATCCCAGTCCCTTTTGCCAAGTGTTTTAATTCTGTTGTACAATGGGGTTGTTTTTCAACACTTTATGGGTCCAGAATTTAAACATTGTTTTTCACTTTTTAAGAGATGGTGTGCATTTTTCTCATTTGTTTATAATTTATTTTCAGCTAGTCGTTGCTGCTCTGTGTTATCTGTAATAGGTAAAAGCTGAAACAACCAAACTATCCAATTTAGAAGATTGTTTGAAACACATGTTCAGGAGACAAATTGGAAAAACTTTAAAGTCTATAAACTTGATTGGCTAGAAAATAATCTGTAAGTTACAGTTTCCCTTTTATAGAAAAATGTTATACTTATGCCTATTCATCTTTGACTTAAGCTCATAATTCAGAATAAGTATCTAATAAATGACAATGAATGTAACTTTTGTTCTTTTTCCTACTGGGTACAATCCATATCAATAGATGGCACCCATTATTTCAGGTATTTGACAAATGTGAGTATAGTAGCTGGCCAGAGGTCTTTTCTTATTGAAGCCCCTGGTGTGTGCATGAATACACAAGTTCACACTTGGTTCTACTGAGCGAAGATGCTATTTTTCAAAACAAAAAATAAACATTGTCTGTCTTCCCACTCTTTTTTAGAGAGAGTTTGTTTCTTCCATTTCCAGTTCCTCTCATTCCCCTACTCCTCCTCCTGGAATTTTAAGCAAAGTCTCACTATATATAAACCATATGCCTGGACAAAGTTATCTCTTTCATGATTACCTTCTCCCCACATCTAAGAATTTCATTTGAACAACACTCTTAAGAACCCTCCATATCAAAGTTTTCTATTACAGCTAAAGGCACAGGGATTAGCAAGCTCATAAGTTGTTCTGGAGCAGTTATCTACTTCCAAAGCCTGGCTGAGCGTGTGCTTGCAACACATAACCTTTATCACTGATACTAGCAAAGTGTTGACTGGTGTTATTTCCAGTATATGGTGTAGGAGACTGAAATCTAGTTTGGTATGTTCATGAACATTAATGGTGTATAATCAGTTAATAATAAGAAATCCATTAAACAAACAAGTAATTGGCTTGTTTGAAATGTAATTAATAAAATTGCTACTTCAGGTCAGAAATCAATTACTTTTGGCAAGACCTTTTTTGGAATTACAGCTATGTGCAGGCTTGACAGAATACTATGGAGAAGTGTTGTTTTATGTGTTTTCACAGAAGGCAAAGGGCCTTAGTCATAGTATGCACCCAAAAAATTATCTGTTCTGTAAAGACTGGAGAGTAGGAAGGCTATGATGTTTTAAATAAATTATTCAAATGAAACAAGAATAAAAAGGCATTTTGGATTATGAGACTGGAAAGACCGTATTTAAGAGCAGTTTCCATAAGATAACTTACCAGCAGCAACACCACCCAGCAGCTTAGTGTTCAGTGTTTAAATGGCCAGTGCAAATAAGAAGAGCAACATCAACATGCTCACATTTGACTTTTTATGATACATCTTCACATACATTATTTCATGTAATCATTCAGTAGAGAAAATGTCATTTACATACATATGTAGTAGGTACACATGTGAATATAAACAGCATAATTCTGGTACATTTCTAGAGTGCACATTGAAGAACATATAAACACAAGAAATTTTTGGCATGTTGTCAGATGAGTGATTATTGACCTAGAAGTCCATGACTGGAGCCTCAGAGGGTGTGAGCATATGTCTGTATTTCAGGAATGAAGATACAAAACTTTAATCACATTCTCAAAGAAGGAGGAGGAGCACCTGTGACCTGAAAAAGACTGGAAACCACTGTTTCAGACAGATACTATAGTAAACAATTAAATACAGAATGTTTAGTTAACCAGGAGCCCCCCAGTGCCCTCAGGTTTGTTGCATGGATGTATTTGGATCTGTAGAATTCTGCTAAAATTGATCATCTTTTCTTCCATGCTCTTAGTCAACAGACAGTAAACATAGTTTTTTTATTTAGGAATTTCAATGAGAAATACCAAAGAAGAGGCCAGGTGCAGTGACTCATGCCTATAATCCCAACACTTTGGGAGGCTGAGATGGGTGAGTTCAAGACCAGCCTTACCAACAAGGTGAAACCTGGTCTCTACTAAAAATACAAAAATTTGCTGGGCATGGTGGCGTGCACCAGTAGTCCCAGCTGCTTGGGAGGCTGAAGCAAGAGAATCACTTGAAATCAGGAGGCGGAGGAGCTGAGATCATGCCATTGCACTCCAGCTGAGTAAAACTCCATCTCAAAAAAAAAAAGAAAAGAAAAGAAATACCAAAGAAGAGATGCCCATCTGGAAAAGGAAGCTGCTTCTGGGTGATGTCCAGTCTATTTCTGCTAGACCAGTTGGGCTCGCCAAGGGGCCATGGACAAATTGCATGCTGCTAAACAGTACACTTGGGGAGTTGAGAATATTGTCTCAAAGCCACTCAGGTGTTATTTAAAAGATTTGTTTCATTTATTTGTTAGGTGATCAAAAAGTGACAATCCACATCCTGAGACATGCTTTGAGATCTTTCATTACAAAGCAGATCATGAAGAGAAAATGTATCTGCTTTGGGAGCACAACTAAGAGAATCATCCAGAATTAACAGAAGGAATGCCATGTTCATTCCAAGTACTGAGATATTTGCAAATATCAACTTCTTGCAGTGGGAAATTATATATAAGTGATTTATTTTCTTTAAGTCCATTTTCTAAGTGCTGTTCCCAAGAATACACATTGGCTTCCTGCATGCATCAGCCAAGGCCTGATTTGTGCTTGTGTTCTGAGTTTCTTCATCATACTATTCCCCCAAATACTCTGCTTTATAGTTATATGTGCAATCGACCTCCATATAGAGATTTATGCTGAAATAGATGCCACAAGCTAGGAGATGCTAAATTAATCCCATTACTCTCTTTTGTGAGAAAGAAATGCTTGTTGTTGACCAAATACCAGTCTAACTGGCTGCTCACTGACTGGGTTAACATGTGCCAGGATGGTATTCCTGAGCAGTTGGAGTTTTCATTAAAACATTAATTCCTGGGCTACCACAGAAACATTAATAGTAGCCAGTGAGTATGAGAATAAATATGAATGTTCCCTTCTGCCCAGAATCCATACAATGTGTAATTTTTTATCACAAAGCTATTGAGATTACAATGAATATTGCCCTTAATGCCAGCATAAACAAGGTCAGCCAATTACAGGAACAAAAACAGGAAAAATAAAACAGAAACCAGAACCACACGTGTAACAAGTAAAAAGATCAGACGAATGGGAGTTCAGAAGGGGATCTATACTAAGGAAACTGATGTAGAGATGAACAGCTACATGTTTGTAATCTGAAGCTGGTGGACCCCACCAACTGGCCCAAGCATGCCCTCATGGTATGGAGTTCCTTTGCAGTAAACAGCTCTATCCCAAACCCTAATCAAAAACAAAACAACAAAACCACTGCATCAGCCCAGCCCTACGACTCAACTGCATTCCTGCCCAGGAAGCAGCCACCCAGGTAATGCATGATTTCCCTGCTCCACTGGCTTCTCCACATACCCTCTCAGGCTCTGTCCTGACCTGGCACCTCCAGCTGATACTGATAAGCCCCAGCTGTTTCCCTCCATTATTTCCTAGAAAGCAAATCCTTCAAGCAGAGGCTGAGAGCCAATTCTGGATTTGACAGGTGTCTGACTTGGAGAGATCTCAAGCATGTGTCTTAAGCAGCCAGCATGGACCCAACAGCTTGTGCTGTTTTGGGGACACTCCCAAGGACCATAGAGGTTGGTGCCCTGTGAGCAGGAGTGTGCCACCTCATTGAAATAGCAGGATGTCAGCAGCCGGTGGACCCACAGGCAAACCTGTCACTCAGGAAAGACAGGGCAAGGTCCTGTGTTCACAGACATCAGTCTGGCATCTCTGTTATGAAGGGGCAGTCTAATGGTGAAATCTAATAAACAGGCATCTTTTAAGCAACCAACAATGTGCTCTCTATCTGGACAGGCCATGAGTTCTTTGGCGGGAAGGTATTATGACAAGCTTTTGAATTGAGTCCAGCTCTGCCTCTTACTAGATCAAGGCTAGGGTGACCTTTCATAAAATTAATTCATCAGTTATGGACGGAGTGCCTGTCATATGGCAATTGCCATTCCAAGTGCTTGGCAAACATCAGTGGACAGGAAAGACCAAGTTCCCTGCTCTTGTTCAGCTGACATTCTAGCAGAAGACAATAAACTTCAAAAATAAGTCAATCATATAAGAGTTAGGAAATGACAGGAACTACTGCAAAGTTTAAAAGTAGAACAGGGTAAGATGACCCGAAGGCTTAGGGATGTGGAGTGTGGATGCTGCACATTAAGATCCAGTGGTCAGAACGGGCCTCACAGAGAACAAGAGATTGGAACAAAGGCATGAAAGCTATGAAGAATTAGCCAAGCAGTGATTTGGGATACGCAGGAGAAGACTGCTGCAGGCAGGGGCACTGGCTACAGCAAATGACTTCCCACACAAGGAGGCATGGAAGGTCAAGGAACAGCGAGGCTGCTGCAAGCAGCAGTGGAGTGGACAAGGGCATAAATGAGAGGCGAGAACTGCAGGAGGGGGACGTGAAGATCATTGTCAGCAGCAAGTCACCTCCTCTTGCCCTCACTTGCTCACTGGTACAATGTATAGAAAAATACCTTTGCAAGGGGCTGTGAGACTGTGATTCTACATGTGAAGGGCTCCGCATAGCACACAGTGGCATGTCCATAAACACCCATGGTTTTCCTTCTCCCTTTTTTGCCCCAGATGACATAACTAGTACAAATGAGCCCAAAATTAGGGCAGGGAAACGGGAGCTGTGCTCTGCAACAGAGTAGCGGAGTACACAGATTTTTAAATAAGATGTTTAAAGTTTTTTTCAACACATTTAAAGGTTTTCACTGCCCCAGACTGCCACCTCCAGCTAGCATCCAAGCTTGAGGCTCCCTCAGTCCCCTGGTGGTGGGAAGGGGTTGTACAATCCAGAGGCTCAATATCAAGGGGGAGAGTCCAAGACCCAGGAACATTTGTTCACATGGGGCTCCTCCTTCTCTCCCTTGTCTCTTCTCTCCCCCCCCCATACCCTCATGCTTGCCTGGGCCCTAATCTGTGGGGTGGTATCTTAGCCTGTAGCCCAGTGACTGTCACTGGGCACAACAAAGAGCATCTCGTGTACTTCTTGGAGGAGGGAAGTGGGTATGGACCTGCAGGTTCTTAAAAGCAAGGAGGGCACATGAGAGAGGGGACAGAAGGCAGGTGGCAGGTCTCACTCTAGGGAATCTGGAGGCTGCCGTTTCTGCCCTCCTTAGGTAGGGGGAGAGAGCTGCAGCCATTCTGGTTGTGGCTTCTCTCACTTCTCCTTTATGACCAATGAGAGAAAATCAAGAGGAAGAAGAGTCCTCTTCCTACTGCAGAAATGGTGCTTGGATGGGAGCCTAAAGCAGCCAGAGTGCCAAATGCACAATTTCTTCTGTCAAATGCCTCTCTCCTTCCCACAGACCCTCCGCACCCAAGGATGGGCCCAGCATGGTGAAGTGGTATGGATTCCTTCTCAGCGGAAACCAAGACTAGGGTTTCTTCTCCAAGCCTGGCTTTAGGTCACAATGCCTTGAGGAATGGAACAGAAGGAAGGAACAGGCCCCCTCTTGGCTATCCTGGAGGCTGTTCTGCTTGAAAAGGAAGGAGTTCCAACAATAACAGTATAAATCTGGTCATCCCATTGTAGAGTTCCTGATTGGCCTAGCTCTGCTCAAATTAGGAGGCTCATGGCTGTGCTTACTATTTCTGCTCATGCACCGTATAATAGGCCTAGTGTTCCAGTATCTGTGATAAGTTAAGAACAGGCCACAATTGATGAGGAAGTTTCCACCCTGTCAGCCAGCAAGTGCCCCATTGCTCTTCCCCTTCTAAGAACTAGATGGCTTGTCCCACTCCACTCCACAGCAGGTCACAGCTGAAAATCATTGGGTCTCCTGCCTAGGAATTCCTAAACTCTAAGGAAAGCTCTGCTCTTGTCTATATTTACCAAAGTGGGGCCTGGGGAGAAGAATCAGATCATGATTCTGACCTCAATGTGTTTTAAATGAGCTGGTTGGGGGACAAGACTGACACAAGAGACAAGGTGAGCTTTGGGAGAAGGTGCATAATGAATGCCAACTGTATAGTAAGTGCCACTGGTGATCAGAAGGGAAGGAACCAGGAGACCTGGAAGGTTCTATGGAAGATGAGAAATTTAATAATGAGGCCAACAGAATGACCAGACAGAGGAAGGGATATTAAGGACAAGTGCAAAACAACTTGCATAAGCAGAGTGGGGGCAGACCGAGCAGGGTGTCGAAAGCAAAGGGGAAAGGCTTAGAATTCTTCATTAAGAAATGACCCGTGGAGAAATATGGGGTCACTGAAGGTTCCATGTGCTGGGCTGATGTTCATGATGAAAGAGCTGCTGCACAGCCCTCCCAGCTTCCCATCATGCACAAGGCTGCCCAGACACACAGCACACACTCAATGCATCAGCAGAAGCAAAGGCTGCCCAGATCCCACTGAGTCACAGCCACAGAGAACATTCTTCCTGAGTGGCTCAGATCTCTGGGGAGGCTTCTCGACCTGGATACTCTATTTCTGGCAGCCAAAGAAGGCTACCAGGATAGGGGAAGCTCTGCATATGAAAGTAATGTCAGCCGCCTCTGGAGAGAGGCAGGAAGCAAAATCACTCTGAAAACTCACAGATGGCAAGCACAGACCGCATTGTTTTGGCACCATCCATTTTTGTTCTTTTATTTTGCATATGCAGGTTCCAGCCACAGCAGCCTGGGAAACACTTCAAGACAGAGGGCCCGATTGGGTGGAGTGGGAGAGGGACAGAAGGATGTGCTCCAGGGTCCCCTGCTAGTAGGCAGACCCTACCCTGTGCCAACACCTCACCTAACCACCACAGGCGGCCACCAGGGGCTTGCAGCTGACCTCCTGCCTCTACCTCTCATCTCCTCTCATGTTCGTGCCCATCCGCGAAGGAAGGCGCGTTCTCCTCTCCTTGTTCCATCCAGTAAGACCTTCCTTAGGTGAAGTCCTCTTCCTTTCCTGAGTTGTCATGGCTTCATCTTAATGGCAGGAAAACTGCAGGGGATATGTCAAAAACATAAATGTATCCCCATTACATATCCAGAGGACCCTCCCTTCAGAGTGTAGAGAATGGGGTAGGAAGGAGAGTTGCTATTAGTGAGCCACACTTCCCACTATAAAAATACTTTTTTCTGTCTTTCACAATGTTATCCATGGTTGGAATTATCTTTTTCTTTTAGTAAACAGTTATGGTACACTTACTCTTTGCTCCAGGACATGTGTTACATGCTGATGTTCATGACCTGTGTGTTTCTGAACCCCAGTAAATTTCAAAGTCTTCAGCCAGCACTCATGTACCACCTCCCTTAGCACCGCGGGAGATCATGCATCTCTCCAGCTCTGTGAGAACCTCTGTAGAAAGCCAGATGTGAATTGCTTGCCCACTCCACAGCCTCTCAGCTGTACTCTTGTTTGTCTGCTACTCAAATCTTTGCCAGACTCCTAGTCCTCTGCATCTCCTCACACTGAAATACAGACTGGAGTACAGTTTGCTAATTACGCAATCTGGCTGGATTAAGACGGGCTGCAGTAAGGCAGGAAGGAAGTCCCCCCTGGGAGGGGTGGGAAGCAGCACTGGCCAGGATGGCACCTAGTAAGTCAGGCAGCAGGCCAGCCTGGCCCCGGATGCAATGAGCATTTGGTGTAGGCTGGATGCTGGGCCTGCTTGAGATCGATGACCTCGAGGAGACCTGCTCCAGGCTCCTGCAAGCTGAGCTCCTGCCAGCTCTGAGATCGGCTCTTGGAAAAGATCACTGGCACTTACTGAGGTGAAAGTCCCAACTCTAGTTATGAGATATAATCTCAGGGTTTTAAAAGACAGACCCATGTTTTGGCTCCCCTCCCTCCAAATGAGAGGTCCACTGAGCCTAACTCAACCCCCACAAGCCGTCAAAGGTAAGGAGGTAAGACCCTCAATCCCAAGGGGCTGGCTCACAGTGAGACATTCATGCTCCCCTGGTATCTCTAGTTTTTCACAAAAACATGGTGTTGTGCTATGTGCCACGATATTCCAGAATAATTTGGCTCAACATCACAGAGTGTTGGCAGTATTTAACAGCCTTATAAAAAACATATTGGCAAGGTTTGTTGGCCATGTGATTTTTAAAACAAAAAAACACACACACTGTTTGGGCTACAGTTAAGTGTGTGTATCACTTATTTAAAGTTCATGCTATTAATTAATAAATGCCTGCTTTAATCCTGCCTATCATCTATTTCCAGACAAAGAGTTTGTTTTATTCTAAAACAAAAAATCTCCGAGCAACACAATGAACTAGCTGGCTGTGAAGGTGGGTATGATGACAGTTACCTGCCCTTCCTCCTCAGGCCTGGTGTACACAGCTCCCCAACACATGACTCCAACTCTCCTGTTCCTCAAAGAACTTCTTTCTGCTGGACCTGCCAATCTCTCAGGGAACTGTAATCCACACAACTTCTAAACGGAGAAGTGAGGTGCTTGGTATTCTGACTCTCTTGACACTCTTCTGAGCCATGTGATCTTGGGCTCCATCCTGTGCCATCGGCTGTGTCTTACCATGCAGGCCACCCAATCTCTATCCCAGTTGCTGCTGGAGACCATAGTCCAGTGGCAGGGAGGACTTACACAGGTGTCTTCCTGGTGTAGAGCTGGCGACCATAACCAATTGTGGAGTTTTGGCCCTGTGGCAGTTTCTATTCAGTTCAGTTAAAATCAATACCCACTTAGGTTTTTAGCCAGGAATGGACTATCGCTAAATAAATATAAAAGTATGCTGTTCCTCCTGCTGTGGCCTGGCATTGCTTATACAATATTTGGACTAAAGTATGCCTATCTCCTCTTCTCTTTCTTTTTTTACAAGGTCCTCAAACTCTTGGATCAAGGGATCCTCCACCTCACCTCCCAAAGTGCTGGTGTTACAGGCATGAGCCGTGTTGCCTGGCCTCCCACCTCCTCTTCTAATGAGCTATTTCAGGCAGCAAGAAGAAAGGATGGTCTGCTGTCCCACACTGTATTTATAGAATCAGTGTGTCCTTGACCAGGTGTGGTGGTTCGCACCTGTAATCCTAGCACTTTGGGAGGTTGAGGGGGACAGATCATCTGAGGTCAAGAGTTCAAGACCAGCCTGGCCAATATGGTGAAACGCTGTCTCCACTAAAAATACAAAATTTAGCCAGGTGTTGTGGCACATGCCTGTAATCCCAGCTACTCAGGAGGCTGAGGCAGGAGAATTGCTTGAACCTGGGAGGCGAAGGTTGCAGTGAGCAGAGATTCCATCACTGCACTTCAGCCTGGGGGACAGAGTGAGACTTTGTCTCAAAAAAGAAAAAGAATCAGCATGCCCTTGAGTTTGTATCAGAGCCCAGAGCACTCTTCAAAGGGTTGCCAGGGGCATAAACTCATGGGGTCAGTTCAGTTAGGGCAATAAATGTTCAGGATGACTGAAATCTGTCCTAAAAATGCACTTACCTTTTATCCCTTCCACCTAGAGAGTGCACGCCTGAATGGACCCCATCAGTCTCAGCTTCTTCAAAACCCTTCTTTGACTGTCATGGGAATGTCCAGAGCATCCAGATTTGGGGGCAGAGGGTCAGGGAGATAGAGGGTTGGATTATAAGCCTGGCTATGTTAGAGATACAATTCAGGAGCTGGTCACAAGGCCAGGGCATTCGAAAGTGTGGGGTCACTATCTTCTAAGAAAGGACAATCAGCAAACTAACAGCCAGTAACCATGATTACCTTTACCCAGTGTCACTAATGAACGGCAGAAAATGCCAGTCTTTACTGGAATTTACTGCCCTGAATAGCTTAGGAGAAAAAGAAGAGTTTTTAAAACCTATTCCAAGCATGTAATCGGAAATGCAAGAAGGAATTTATATTCAAACTTTTCATTGCAATGTCATTTATAATAGTGAAAAATTAAAATCAACCTCCATTGTAAATAACAAGAGAAATAGCTAAAATTAAGGCACACTGGTAAGTCAGAATGTTGTACAGCCACTAAAAAGGATGTTAAGCCAAAAAGATTAATTGTGTAAGAAAATAGCCATAATTATGTAAAAAGCTGGATTTAAAATTGTATATGCAATATAAGTTTTTAATTTGATGTGAAAGGATTCTACATCATTATTTTCTTCTGTGTTTTCCAGATTTTCTGTAATATGCATTATTTGCATAATCTGGAAAATCTAAAAAGAAAACTAGGAATTTTAATTGGAGAAGAAAGTCACTTTCCATAGGATACATTAGATGTTTCTCAAAATAGGTCACTTCCTGATTACACAAAAATACAATTTAATTTCCATGCACAATTCAAGAATTGAACGAGTATTTATTAAGTGCCTACAATTGCCATGTAACTTATTTATCTATGCAATAAATAGTTACTGGAGACTGAGCAAGAGGTATAGAAAATAATAAAATAGATTATCTTCCCTCTTGGAGCCAAGAATCTGATAGGAAATGGTGATACTGAGATAAAAGACAAAACTCTCCTTTCAAGTAACATCGCGATCCAGAAGGAGAGATGGACAAGTTAATAAAAAGTGATGCTGCCCCACATCAGAGCTAATACTCTGCAAAGGGTATATTAGGGTGTAATCGGAAGGGATCTGCAAAGCGAGAAGGGGCAAGAACCTGACAGGGGCTGTTGGTCAGCAGCCTAGTCCTCAGGCAGAATGCAGGGAGACTTCTCATTTTTCTTTTGGCTTCTATTAATTGCCTATTTCATTATCCCCTCCACCCAAAGGATTTCAACTACGTTCAAAGTAGGTAACTTAGAGTCCATTTTAAATTAAAAACAAAAAGATCTGAGCTCTCTCTGTTCATACCTACCCCACCACTAAGCAGAAGAGTCTGCCACCACCATTTCTTAAGATGACTAAGGAAATCAGAGTTTAACAACAACAATGACAAAAAAAGCCTAGAGATAAGGCAAGGAAGTTGGGAAAAGAGCCAGCAGTTGTCTTCGGTCTCCACCTTTCCTTTCTACCTTCTAAATGGCTTTTAAATGTCTTCAGTGACACACTGATAGAATCCTACACTTGTGTAGCACTTTGCACAGGACGGTCTTTCACGGGTAGGATCCCAGAGAGCCTAAATAGAATCTTGAGTCTTGTTTCATGTAATTCATGAGAGACTGGTTACCATTCCCTGCTCATGTCTGTTTGCACACATGGATATCTGTGGGAAATTGTTCTTGTTTTGTGGTTGCTGTTATTGTCACTGTTTGTATTGTGGCTGCAAGAAACAGAGAGATGCAGGGAGATGGAGAAGAGCAGTAAAGGAATGAGAAGAGTCAATGATCAACAAGCAGGGGACAAAAATCAGGCGGAACTGTTTTTAATGAACATGTTGGAGAGGGGTGGGCTACATAGTTTGGTAAATACTCTTTATATATGACTCTGAGGTTCTTGAAAGTATAAAAGTCAATCATTTTCTTCTTACTAAAAAATTACCTCATTGTATCCATGTGCTGGTGGGGCTAAGGACATTTAAGTACCATATATTATCTCTTAGAAGACTTATACTTCTTGGCCAGGCGCCATAGCTCATGCCTGTAATCCCAGCACTTTGATAGGCTGAGGCAGTCAGGAGTTCAAGACCAGCCTGACCAACATGCTGAAACCCTGTCTCTACTGAAAATACAGAAATTAGCTGGGTGTGGTGGTGCATGCCTGTAGTCCCAGCTACTCCAGAGGCTGAGGCCGGAGAATCACTTGAACCCAGGAGGTAGAGGTTACAGTGGAGCTGATATCGCACCATTGCACTCTAGCCTGGGCAACAAGAGTAAAACTCCAACTCAAAAAAAAAAGAAAGAAAAGAAAAGAAGACTTACACTTCTCTCTGATCATGAAAACCACAAAACTGATGATTGACCTTTGAACTTTGAACAATCTCAGAGTCATATTTTAAAGCTGATTTACCAAAACTATGTAACCCACACCTCTCTGACTGAACATATTTTTCCTTAGTCTTGACTTTTTAGACTCTCTACTATTATAGGTAATTTCATTATTATCTTATATTCTTTTGTTGTATGATGTCTGTGGTCAGCAGATCAAAACCTGGTTTGGAGAGAAGCCGAGAATTAATAGATACAAGAAAATATTATTTCCAACAACAGCACCGTGAAATAGGTAGCCCATGCTCTGTCTCAGTTTTCCAGACACGGAGGTTAAGGTAACATGTCAAATTATGTACTGCTGTGTCTTGAGTCTTTGCATGTTAAAAGAGGGCAGTGCTTACCAGAAAGAAGTGAATCACAACTTGGAACTTCTCTCATTGGCGAGGGAGATCTTTGTCTTTCTCATATGCCCATAAGCCTAGTCCTGTCAACTGATATCATCTTCTTCTTGCTAAAATATTACCTGTCTGGCTAAGTAATGAAAAAAATGATGGAAAAAGAACTGTCAGATGATGCAGTTTTTGGTCTCTTAGGGAAGGACCAGGGCCACAGAGAGGAGGACCAGCTACTGAAAGAAAAGAAAGAGAGGTGTGGGAGAGCGCAGCAGTTTCAAATGAAAAATTAAATTAATTTTAAAATCTAATTTAAAGCAAAATAGAGCAGCAGATGTGGAGGGAGTTGAAACTCCTCCTTGGATTGTATCACCTAAACTTTCCTGTTCTTTCATTCAGCCTGAACATTATCTTATTTATACCAAAGAGCAAAACTGGATTAATTAAGAAATAAACTACTCCAGACAGTTCATTTCTAGGGATTGTTTGTACACAGCATGTGTGAGAGGAAGGAAATGCTTGAAATTGTAATTTATCCAGAAAAAAGAGACCACGAGGTCTTCCTACCACAAACTTTAAAAGCGCATTTTCCTGTAAGGCTGTTCTAACAATCTTTATGTCCCAGAATCAAGTATTGGTAAACTCATATTTATTTTTGCAGCTCATTTATTCTTTTCTTTTTTTTTTTTTTGGAGATGGAATCTCGCTCTTGTCACCTAGGCTAGAGTGCTGTGGCACTATCTCAGCTAACTGCAACAACCTCCGCCTCCCAGGTTTTAGCAATTCTCCTGCCTCAGCCTCCCCAGTAGCTGGGATTATAGGCATGTGCCACCATACCCAGCTAATATTTTTTTTTTGTATTTTAATAGAGATGGGTTTTCACCATGTTGCCCAGGCTGGTCTCGAAATCCTGAGCTCAGGGAATCCACCCGCCTCAGTCTCCCAAAGTGCTGGGATTACAGGCATGAGCCACCACACCCAGCCCACAGCTTATTTATTCTTATACCAAATACTTATTATTGAACACCTTCTATGAGTCAGGAGCTATGCAGGCTTCTCTGCTGTGTAGGTGGTTTTAGAGGTTCTGCTGGCTTACAGATGCCAAGATTCAAACTCAAGTTACAGGCCAGATCGATTCTGCAAGACTTCTGCACAGTTGTTGTAGGCGAGATGGTTCATATCCAGAAATGAGAGAATATAACTGCTTCCTTTGTGCTTTCCGCCTTCTGCAGAACAAGGGTTAAAAAAGCAGCCACCAAGGAGCCCGTCTGTGAATCATGTGCCTTTCATGAGGTGAACTTCCCTTCCTTAGAGATGTGTGAACAGCAAATCAGGAATCCACGTGCCAGCATTCAGTACTGCTGGTTTGTCTTGTGTTAGCCATGGACCTGACATCTGCCAAAACACCTTACAATGTAATCGTGAGTGTTGTTTGGGTCTTCCCTCACCTTGTATAAAACCATTCTTTATACACAGGACTTTCTATTTAACAATCTCTGCTCAAGGTGTTTAAATGGCCCAAAAATCTAAGCAGCCTGATTGAAATCTGCTTTTGTATATTCTTTTCTGCACATGTTTAAGCATCACAGTGAAACGCCGGTTCTAGTAACAGGTAGGAGAAACCAGCTGGGAATATTCCTATGAGAAGCTACTGATTAGAAAATGTGGCAATCTCGCTAGCCACATCAACAGCAGTAGTGTCTAACATTTACTGAATGCTGCTAGGTCCTGGGTCACATACATCCATGCTGTATCAGTTTGCTAGGGCTGCCATAACAAAGCACCACCAACTGGGTGCTTAAACAACAGAAATGTTTTGTCTCATGGTTCTGGAGGTTAGAAGTCCAAGATGAATGTGTCAGTAGGGCTGGTTCCCTCTGAGGGCTGTCAGGGGAGAACCTGATCCAGACGTCTCTCCTAGCATCTTATCGTTAGTTGGCAATTTTTGGCATTTGTTAGCTTACAGATGCATCACCCTGATCTCTGCCTTCATCTTCACAGTGCTCTCCCTGTGTAGGTACCGCTGTGTCTACTGTTCCTATTTCTATAAGCACATTAGTTGTAGTGAACTAGGGTTCACTCTAATGACTTCATGTTAACTTGACCATCCGCAAAGACCCTATTTCTAAATAAAGTCACCTTCACAGGTACTGGGGGTTAGGACTTCAACACTTTTTGTGGGACACAATTCAACCCCTAACCCATGCATTATCTCATTCAACGCTCACACCAGCATCATGAGACAGGGGCTATGATTACTGGCATTACAAACCGAGACAGTGAGACTTAGAAAGCTTTGCTTATGTTTTCCTATTGCATCTACTACACAAATAGTAGAACAAGAGTATGGATGAAGACAGTTTGATGCAAAAGACCATGCTCTTAATCGCCACATGAGATTCCCAAAAAAGCATGAGGAACTTTCTCCACCTTTCAGCTGCTTGGCCATAGGTTACACACTGGAGTCATCCACTCTACTCACAAGAATACTAGCTACCATTGGTTGAGCACCTATTACACATATTACATTATCTCATTTAGTCCCCCAAACAACTTTACAAGTCCAGTACTCTTTATCCCAGTTCACAGGTAAGCAAACTGAAAGTCAAAGAAGTGGAGAACAGCTGGCCAAGAAAGTAAGAAAGAGTTGAGCGGGGATTCAGGTTGCCCCCAGCCACTACCCACCACCACTTGAGCCTGAAGATGGGTTTTCTCCACTGTGCTACGCTGCCTTTCATACAAAGCTAGGGGCATATGTCTATCATTCACTCACATGAAAAAATAAGGGGTCTAAGTAAATCTCACAGTGCTCATTTTTAAAAGTGTACACAAAACAAAGCTCAATTCCAAAGAATTTGAATCAGCCAAGAGAAGGCACGGGAAAATATCAAATGTTTGTATGATTACCTGGGCAACCTTTTCTGTGCTATGTAAATGTGTAGTGACTAATCAACCAGGGTGGCCAAGGGATCCTTTTTCTAGAGATGGGCAATTTTCATTTGTGCCTGTGATTGGCTCAGCTCTGTATGCAAAGAGGGAAAAGGCTTCCGTTTATTTAGCATAACGATGGACAAAAACAAAAGCAGAAATCATTTCATTCATGCTTAGGTAAGACATTTCCATCCTTCTTAAGTCTTTGTGTGTCTATTTTTGTGTTCATAGCAACCGGCAGACTATTTAGAACAGAAATGTGCATGCGTTGAGTACAAAGCAAAGACAGCGTTGAGCGGTCGGATGTGTGCTGAAAAGGGATAGCTAATGTTTGACAAGTGTCAAAAACAAATGGCCATTGATCAGGAAGAATCCTTAGCAAAATAAGATCTAGATTTTCCGGGGGCTGTTGACCATTATCAGTTTTAAATTTTCTGACATTCATTAAAAAGAAAACAAACAAACAAAAAAAACAGATCCTGACTCCCTGGGGCTTTGCAGTTTACCAACTTTCTAAGAGCTTTGCTAGATTTATAGTGCCATCATGTGGTCAGTTCTCAATCAGTTCTAAAATTCTGCTGGATCCAAGCCTGGAAAGGTGATTGAATGATTCCAGTTTCATGGTGTTGGGAGGCTTGTAGAACAGCGCTGGCTAGTCACACATCTGATACAGGCAACAATAGTGTGCTGGGGAAGGGGTTAAGAAAGAACGCTGAGAAGCTCCCTGCAGGTAGAGCAAGGGTGGGACAGAGAGAATCTAGATAGTTGGACTTGGCCGTGGAGAGAGGCAGCTGACAGAGAGGACATTTACCCACTGGGGATGAGGGCCGTACTAGCAGGCTTGGGTTCGTACGCAACACTTTAATCACTGAGAAGGAGGAATTTGGGACTGGGAAATAAGGAGCTAAAAACCAGTAACAGTCTTGCATGGTCACTGGCACATAGAAGAAGACAGTCATCCCACGCACCTCACTCAGGAGAGCACCAGAAGTCCAGCCAAGCCCTGCCTGGGCACCTTCCCAGGAAAGTGCTTCTGCTGACACTCTCCTGGCCATACTCTTCTTCCCAGCAGAGGAAGAAATCTTGTCCACATAGGAGAAGCTGAGGTCTGGAGTCTCATCACTAGGCAGGGAACTAGGGTGGGTGGGTAGAGAGTAAGCAGGTTACAGGCCCCGTGGAAATAGACAAAGACCAACCAACTGAGAAAAGCAAAGGCTACTTATTCTGAGCTTGCTATAGCAAGGGAGTTGGCCACCATCACTTGCATTTTATCAGAGACCCTCTCACAGGCAAAGCAGAGGGAAAGCTTTAGAGTAGAAAAAAGGGAAGTCCTCAGTTGTACCCTGATGGAAGGCTGTTGGCCTGGGGAAGCTGTAGGTGGGCTAGCTGGAAGCAGGGCACCCGGTGTGATTGGTGAGGGGTAGGTGCATATTTGGCTTTCTCTGGTTGGTCCTAAGTTAAAAATGGTGACAAAATGTAGGGAAGCTGTCAGTTATTAATCAGGTCCTGGCCACTCCTGGCTGATTGTTATAGAAGTTATTGTTCAGCTTCCTGGATTGTCACCAGAGATAGCAGCCTGGCTTCCTACACGTCTCAGTTCTAGCAGGCCGACTTCCTGGGTTGTTTATTACACATAAAGGGGTTGGTTTCCTTCCCTGGTACAGAGAGTGGGTAGAATTTCTATTTTTACATGTGGTCTGGCCTGTTTCTATATTCAGTCTATCAGCTCTGAGGGCCTATGACTCAAGCAAGGATCAGCCTGGGAAGTAGTCGGTGTTGAGAACCTCAACTTATGTCAGCAAACAATGAGGAGTTGGAGTTGGCAAAAGGCCCCACCCACCCTATTCCCAGTCAGAATCAAGTCTTCAAGGGGACAGGACCAGTTGGAAATCTGGTGGCTAATATCAGGTTGTATCATGGCTCAGACCCACAGCTAGCTAGTAGGCACCCATGCTAAATCCTCTCCCAGACACTCATATGTAACTAAAGCAACTTGATTATTTGCTCCCTTAGTCATGATTGGATGAGGAACTTGCAAGAGATGTCAGCTTCAGGAGAAAGAGGAGGAAGTGGTGCTTGTGTTGGTGGTATGGGTGTGAGGCTGGCACATTCTATAGGCATCTGGGAGACAAAAAAAAAAACAGAGCCTGCCACGGCCCCCACTGGATGTCTTAGTACCTCTGACTAGGGTTTGGGGCCCTGGCTCTAACCTGCTGGTAAACTACATTTGACTTTTTTCTGGAATGCAGTGGCTATCATGTGTAAAGGGCTGGAGCTATAAATGCAGTCCTAGGGGTGCACATCTCTGGAAGGAAACCCTGGGTACAGACACTCCTATTTAATTCAAGGAGACTTGGAAGAGCTCCGATCTGTGCACCAGGGGTGCTGGCGACTTTTCCTTTCCTGCTGGTGATTTTAAGTATACTCCCATTTTCTCAGCTGGACCAACAACCCCCATACTATACTGACGTTATTCCTTATTTGTCAACTTCATATGAGCCAATTGGTGACACAGAAACCCTAGATATAGCAAAACTGTATTATGAATAGTGTCTGGAAATGGGAAAATATGGGTGATTTAAGCTAAGCATGGTGACTTATACTGGTAGTTCTTGCTACTTGGGAGGCTGAGGCAGGAGGATCACTTGAGCCCAGAAGTTCAAGGCTGCAGTGAGCTATGATCACATCACCGCACTCCAGCCTGGGTAACATAGCGAGACTGTCTCCAAATACACACACACACACACACACACACACACACACACACACACGAGCTAATTGGGGAAGGCATTCGAGAGCAGATGATGTATATTTAATTTTTCTCATTTCTAGCAGTCTTATTCTGTGTGAACGTGTGGAGCACACTGGTAGCCAGTGTGGAATGTACAGAGTTCCCCAAATTTCAGTCATAATTTTGGTCAAATCTATACTCAGCCTACATAGTGCCTTAATATTTTTCTTTAAATTTATTTGTTTTTAATTACATTTATTTTGAAAGGGGAATCATATCACTATAGAAAATAAAAAGTCAATATTATCTGTCACAAATAGAAGGTAATCCTAACTATAAATACATAACTAAACAAATAAAACTCTTCACCCATGAACTGTCCCCAAATGGTCTCCTATGCCACTAGCGGTTCTAGGGCCACATTTGGGGAAATACTTGTGCAATACTAGTTCAGAGCTCTGGCTCTGGTGTCAGATTGCCTGGTTGAACTAGTAGCTGTAAAATCATTTGAAAATATTTAGCCCCTCTAAGTCTGATTTCCTTCCCTGTAAAATCATGTTTTTGCTTAATGGAGCTGATGTAAGGATTCGGTGAGACGATACAGAAAAGATTTAGCACAAGACCTGACATATGATAAACAATAAATATTAATATTAGCTGTCACTATTATAAGTATGATTACTATCATCCTTCTGGATTGGGTCACCCATGTATAGCTCTTCCTAAAAGTTGGTCGTCAAAACACTCATACCTTATTTGTGGAGAGGAATATGGTTGAAATATACAGAGGATGGATGTCTTAAAAGATTTTCAGACTACTGAAAAGAAGAAACCGAGTCAATGGGCCTTTCATGTTAAAAACTCCAGCCAGTGAGGTAGTGAATTTAAATGGATCAAGTGGATTTTATTTTTTATGTCACTTGCTGTTTCCCAGCCCCTTGGTTCTCTGGTGTTTTTTCCTGGCACTCACTGAATCAGTCAGAGTCCCAGCAGGAATCAGATTGTACCCAAAGGTACAATCTGATTTGAAGTCACAACCCTCTGATTGAAGGGTTTAAAGACAGAAGGGTGTATTTGAAGTGTAGGCAAGAGCTAAAGAAGCCAACAAAAGGTAGTTAATCTCCCAGGGCCTACCAACAACAGGAAGCCCTTACACCCCGACAGCCTACAAAGACAATGGGAGGAAGCTGCTGCTGTGACCCGGTTGAGCTGCAGCCATGCGAGGCCACGCCACCCAACCCTCCACAGGGGTCTCCACATTGGTAGGGACCAGCAGGGAGTAGGCAGAGAGAATACTGTCACGGATGGATTCTCCTCTTGCCTGCCAGTCCCCAGCCAGTGCCCCCCAGGAACAAACCAGCGACAGTGACAGCACAAGGGAAACACCGGACATGCCATGCCTTTGGGTCAGCAGAGGAGGGTGGAGGGTGGACCTGGAGGTCCGGACAGAGAAGGAACAACACATGATGCTGCTAGGTCTATGACGCCCCTTTGCACTCTGTAAACTCTCAGTAGAATGAGTTGCAGACATTTTGTAAATCAGACAGTAAATCTGTGTGTCAGTGACACAGAGACAGGTGAGGGTGCAAACAAAATAGAGTCATACACCACCCATCTACCACCCCTTAGGCCGGGGGTACTTCATGGGAGCTGGCAGCAGCTCAGCACTGGCTCCCATTGCTTAGCCAGAGCTCTCCTACTAAGCAGCATGCTTTCGGAGGCAGGGACAGTCCATAAAAAGACTCTCATGACTTGTATCTTCACCACAAGCTAGCAAAATAAAAAAGCAATGCAATTTAAATCACTCACCTCTTAGCAAAGAAAGGGTTTGTTCTCCAATTCTTTTGAGAAAAGAACCTAGCGCTGTCGTTCTCAGGAGCAGATGCTAAACACCTGAGCCACGCTGACTCTAACAGCAGTTAAGACTAACAGTGGTGGAGTGTGTGCTGGCGTTAGAGGCAAAGCCAGCACCTCTCTGCTTCCAGGCTCCACTAGAGTAAGGTAGGCAGCCCCTCCTTTCTGTGAATACTTCCATAGGATGCAAGTCACAGGCAGGCAGAAACAGTATTTTCTTGAATGAAGAAACCAGCCTGTTCTATTAGACTGCCTTCTCACACCTAGGCCAAGCTAATAATGCTGTTATGAGAAAAAGCCCCATGCACACCTCTCTCTTTCTCTCTCTCTCTTTTTAAATGTTGCACAACACACGTAAAATTTACCATCTTAATCACGTTTGAGTACACAGTTCAGTATTGTTAACTACACTGGTACTGCTGTAAAACCAATCTCCAGTACTCTTTCTTCTTACAAAACTGAAAGTCTAAACCCATAAAACAATTCCTCTTTCTCATCTTGGATTAGCCTACTTTAGGTGCTGCTCATCCAGTGGGATTGTACTCTGTGTGTCCTTTTGTGACTGGATTATTTCATTTAGCATCATGTCCTGAAGATTCATTCAAGTTGTAGCACGTGTCAGGATTTTATTCCTTCTTAAGGCTGGATACTATTCTATTCATGTAGAGACCACATTTTGTTTATCCATTCATCGGCTGTGGGACATTCAGGTTGTTTCCACCTCTTGGCTATTGTGAATAGTGTTGTGTACACCAGTGTACAAACATCTCTTCGAGATCCTGCTTTTGGTTCTTTTTGAGTATATGCCCAGATGTGGAATTGCTGCTCATCTCTTGTTTTACCTCCATGCCAACTGATTTCAGAGATAAAGATTAGTTGATTTTCTGAACAGGACAATGCGGGTTTCTACGCATCCCATAAAGCAAGTTCATGTTGGGGAAACAATCTAGGATTTGAAGTCACAACCCTCAATTTTAATTATCTATGTTAAACATTCACCAGCTGTGCAATCTTGGGCAGTCTCTTTAACATCTCTGAAACCTGTGTTTTTCTCCTACTAAAGGAGTAATCACGGTATTAGCTTCCTAGGGGTATATCAACAAAGTACCAAAAATGGGGTACCTTAAAACAACAGAAATGTATTCTTTCATAGTTCTGAACACTAAAAGCTGAAAATCAAGGTGCCAGCAGGTTTGGTTCTTTCTTAGGAGCTTTTAGGGAGAATCTGCCCCATACCTCTTTCCTAGTTCCTGGTGGTTGCCAGAAATCCCTGGTACCTTCAGCTTGTGGCTATATAGAACCAATGTTTGCCATCCTCCCTTTGCATATCTGTGTTCTCACTTGGTATGCTTTTTCTGTGTGTGTCTAAATTTTCCTCATTTTATAGGGACAGCAATAATTGGATTAGGAGCTATCCTCATCCAGTATAACCTCATCTTAACTTGATTACATCTGCAGAGACCCATTTCTAAATAAGGTCACATTCATAGCTACTGAGGTGAGGACTTCAACATATCTTCCAGAGAGACACAATTCAACCACAACACTCCCCCTCCAGGAGGTCTGCAAGAATTAAGTGCATTTTGTAGATGCTGAGGCTTCGTGCTGGATAGGAGTAATGAACATGACTAAACTGACATTTAGCTTGTTTGCCTTCTGAATGCAAGAACTTCCTTCTCCTTAATGCCACTTGACTCACAGCGTTACATCCATTCTTATTTTCTGAGTTCCCCTCTAGTTCCAACCGGGACTGCATTCACTGTGAGTTGTTAAATGTTCAATGTCATTTTCATCCCTGGGAGGATAAAGAATGTTAAGTGTGGACTTGAGTAGATCGAATCTGGCTTTATAAACTTTCTAATTTTTGTTGCCTTTGGTCTCTGAAGAATACGCTGTCTGCTGCATTGCATTATCCTCCTTGTCCTAGAAGAAACCGTGTGCCTGGATGATCTCGGAAAGTGACACCATCAGGGCTTCGAGGTCATTCCGTCCTTTCCCAGCCCATTCAGTAGTCACCACATCCATAAATACCACACCCCAGAGAGACTTGGGCAGCATCACTGATATATTGTCTTCAGATGTTCGCCCGTGTCCTACATAACATTCTCCAAGCTGAGGCATACAAAATAGATTTGCTGGGAGTAGGGATAGAAATGATTAACTCTCAACAATTTAACTATACTGCTGCTACATGGCTGACGTACCTATGTGCCCTGTATTGTAGTGGAATAACCATTTCCCAACAGATGAAAATCAGCATTTCTGGAAGAGATAAAATTCAGGGATGATTATTTGGACTTAGACAGGATTTGTTGTGTAATTCCTTTAAGGAGATGATATAATAAAATAATAATGTGTTTTTGCTTCAAATTTTTCTGCACCCCTCTATTAGAATAGGTGCTACTGAATATTTATCACGCAGCTTCTTTCCAGAATATGCAGATCTGGGGCCCCGAGATGGCCTTTTTTTTCTAAGGAGTTTATGGGTTTGGTGCAGTGGCTCACCCCTGTAATCCCAGCACTTTAGGAGGCCAAAGTAGGTGGATCACTTCAGATCAGGGGTTCAAGACCAGCCTGGCCAACATGGCAAAACCCTGTCTCTACTAAAAATACAAAAATTAGCCAGGCATGATAGCACACACCTGTAGTCCCTGCTCCTCGGGAGGTTAAGGCAGGAGAATCACTTGAATCCACGAGTCAGTGGTTGCAGTGTGCAAGATCACACCACTGCACTCCAGCCTGAGTGACAGAGTCAGACTGTCTCAGAAAAATAAAATAAGTTCAGGTAAAGGATACCCCGATCCCCCCATGCAGCAGGCAGCAGCCCTGCATCCAGGTCCCTCTGGTCCATGCTGCACTCGACTGTTGAGCTGCAGCCAGCTAGAAGGAAGCAGTGACAAACTCAGTGACACAAACTTCTCAGAGGTTTGGACAGGGCCACCTGCTGATTTATTTACAGAGGTAGCTTTGCTGTAAGGTCAACACCAGGGCAATTTGACTAGGCAGGTTGCTAAACCCTAAGGCAAAGTCTGAGTTTTAAGTGTTGCTATTTTATTATCTCTGGGTCTAGTTGGTTTTAATGAGCTGTGGCTCTCTAGTAAAAGAATTGAAGAGCAATTCCTAATAAGAACAAATCTTAGAGAAGGACTTGAGACGCAAATGGCTACATTCTCCTTTGTCTCTATCAGCTACTCTCGGTCATAGAAAGTAGCCTTGGCTTCCACATATCCCAGCAGACAGAACATCAGGTGGCTTATCTCCAGTTGTAAATGCCTGCTTAAAGCTGCTAATAGCATAAGTAATTTTGCCGGAGAGCCTGGGGAGAATTCCTCAATTTATTACCTAGTTAATCAATTCTAGGTTAATAGAAAAGACAGTGGCTGTAAACTACCATGCAAAATAAAGTGCTGTGTGTAAATCCTAGCAGGGTTCTCCTGCCAGGATTCCAAAAAGTAAAGAGAGACCCTCCCTCACCTCACTTTCACTGGTTTTCCTGCAGCCTCTGTTCTGCTGGTGCCCTTGAGACTTCAAACTGCAACAGCAGAGGAGGAAGGCGAGGGAACCAGATTGCAGGCATTGTGTTGCCAGTGGCTGAAAGGTGCGGATGAGATGATGCTGATTACAAGGACTGAAAGAAAGCGGAGAGCATGGTTCTGAAAATGGCTGAGAAAGGAAGAAAGAAAAGCCATGTGAGTTTGGGAAAGTGGATATTGCATATTGGGTACCTCCTGTGCATTTGTCCTTCAAAGATGAGGCCCGTCCTGCCTGAAGTCAGTTTCGCTGCTTCTCCCAGGGGCTCTCTCATGAGGCCAGGGAAAGTGGAGAATCATTTTCACCGAAGAAGCAAATCTGATCAGACAACCCACTAGTGTGGGAAATGGCAAACAATAAAGACACGTGACCAGAAAATGCATTCTCCTGCTTGCCTTTCTTGGCACTCCCTTACATCCTCAGTGTACTCTCCCTATCACACCCAAGGCAACTCGTGAGGGCAGACTGTACCATTTTCATCCTGGATGACCTTTCTTCTTGAACATCGTAGTATCCAAGGTCCCTCTTAAGCCCACTTTCACCTACATATTTTTTTTATTAATCCATTTTACAGTTGAAGACCCACAAATGTTTAACAACTCCCCACCGCCAGTCCTTAAGCCCTCTGACCCTGAGTGAGCACAGACATTTGCTGCAGAATCCACTCGCGTCTCACACAGGTGTGCATCTGAAAGGGTTAATTCTTCATTTGCTGTGATTGAATTGGCAGTTTCTTACCTGGAATCAGGAAAGTCTAGTCATTTGCTCCAAGGAAAAAAGAGGACTTGAAGACAACCTTTTGTTTCTTTTTCAAAGCTGCTTTTCTAAAGGGGCCACAGAGAGGGATTTGTAAAACTACAGCCTGGACCCTGACAATGAAATGCCAATTAATTTAGTTGTAAATGGGTCACCAAATATCCCCTGTGGTATCTTTTTTACTTTAAATACTCAACATTATGAGAAAGTGTAATACTTTAAGAAATTGCTTAGACTCTTGTCTCCCATAAGGAAACAATTCCGTATCTTTTCTTACTCGCTTAAATCTTTTTCCTGACACGTTTTCTTCTGTAAAACGAGTCGGGGATTTTCTTTAAAGTGCCTACTTTTTCTCCCCATTAGTATCCCTGCAGGTCGGAAATCTTGCTCGACAGAGCACTCACAGCTAAAGATTTCCAGATACTGGCTGCACTATTCTGAGAACAGTGAGTCAAGTGTGATAACCAGAAACAACCTGCTGGGCCCTTCTCTCCAGCAGCTCCAGAGAGGCCTGTGGTTTTGACACTTGACTTTCTAATAAAGAGCAAGCTCTCTGGGCTTCTTTAAAACTCCTCAGGCAGTGGAGAAAGAGGCTGATTTAACTTTGGTTGTCCCTGTGTTTCAGTCACTTTACTGCTCAGTTATACACTGAGAATAAAACTAAAAGGAAAGCAGATAAAACTTGCTTCTGTTTCATGATTTGAGCTGCATGGGGAGAGGAGCCGGCAGGACCAATCCCCACCCCAAGAGAGGTCCATGTCCTGGCCCCGGAACCTGTGAATGTGCTACCATGCATGGCAAAGGGGCCTCTGCAGATGAGATTCAGTGAAGGATTTTGAGATGGGGAGGTTTTTCAGATTATTCTGGTGGGCCTGATATAACCATAAGAATCCTTATAAGTGAAAAGGAGAGGAAGGAGAGAGTGTGTCAGAGTGGTAGAATATAAGAAAGACTTGACTGGCCATTGCTGGCTTTGAGGATGGGAAGGCAGCCATGAGCCAAGAATGCAGGTCACTTCTAGAAGCTGGAAAAGGCAAGGAAATGAATTCTCCCCAAGAGCTCGCATAATCAGGCTTGGGGATATCTTGATTTTGCCCCAGTGAGACACATTTTGGACTTCTGACCTCCAGAACTTTAAGGTAATACATTGGTGTTGTTTTAAGCCAAGTTTGCAGTAATTTATTATAGCAGCAACAGGAAACTAACACAGGGAGGAAATTGAAAAACAGCACTATCTATTATAGAAATCGGCAATCTCCAGATCCCAAAGTAGGCATTTGCATTTCATTTGGGTAGCTCACCTGTCTCATTTGATCCTCCAACAACTGCACTCGAATAGAAACCATTTTACTAGAAAGTAAACTTCTTGAGGGCAGAGTCTTCATTTTGGTCACAGCTACCTAGAAAAATGTCTGGCACGTAGTAATTGCTCAGTGAATGTTGCATGTGTTAGTCAGTACCCAACATTGCTCAGTGAATGTTGCATGCGTTAGTCAGTACTCTGACCCAGCTGGGTAGATACAATAGAATCCGCAGGCACAGTCACCTTTGTTAGGAATGACTGACATGTTTATTCATCTCTATTTTTCCCATCCTATTCCAAATCACCACCCTTCTGGACACATCACTGTCTAGCTGCAGCCACCTCTGGTCTTCTTCAGTGACTCCTCCATGTTTTAGTCTGAGTAGTCTTTTTCTTTCTTTCTTGAGATGGAGACTGGCTCTGTCACCAGGCTGGAGTGCAGTGGTGCAATCTCGGTTCACTGCCACCTCTACCTCCTGGGTTGAAGCAATTCTCCTGCCTCAGCCTCCCAAGTAGCTGGGACTACAGGTGTGTACCACCATGCCCAGCTAATTTTTGTATTTTTAGTAGAGACGAGGTTTCACCATCTCTTAACCAGGATGGTCTCAATCTCTTGACTTCATAATTCACCAGCCTGGGCCTCCCAAAGTGCTAAGATTATAGGCATGAGTCACTGTGCCTGGCCTAGTCTGAGTAGTCTTAAAAACACATATCAGACCATGTCTCCCCATTACTCCCCACCACAGGTCCTGGGACACAGAACAAAATCTTTGCAAGGACCCGACGGCAGCATGCTCTTGCCCATGCCACCCTGCCCAACTTCATCTCACATCACTCTTCCCACACCTGCTGTGAATCCAACCAGAAGCTCAATGTGCCAAGTCTCTTCTACCTCAGGGCCTGTACACATGCTGTTCCTCTGTCTTGGATGCTTTTCCTTCCCCACCCGCTTCCACCATTTCTCACAGGTTCTTGCTCATCCTTTGCTTTTCTTATGAGGAGTCACCTCCTCAGGAAAACCTTCTGCAGCCCACACCACGAGATTCGCTGATACCTCCCCCAGCCCTTATGTTCTCATAGCGCTCTATACGTTTCCTTCATAGTATGTATTACTGACTTCTCAATATCCAGCACAAAACTTGGAAGTAAGAAAGAAATGCAGACTTACGGCATAAAAGAACTTACTGAAAGTTAAGTGATTTCCCTAAATTCATACAGCTTGTCTAAGTGCCGGAGCTAGGGATAAAACACAGGTGTTCTGATTTCTACATCTGTCTGCTATTCCACATGGCCTTGCTAAGAAATCGTATTGGGGTATCTGCAAATCAGTAGAGGAAACAGCACAAAGACTGGAGCGGTGACCACTGTGGAGCTGAACCACAGAAAAGTAATAGACCCAAACAAGCCAGCCTGGCACATGGACATCAGAGACAGGGCCTTGGCTCTGAGGACATTTCTCGGTCCAGGAGGAGGAGAGACAGGACTAGGACTGCCAACAGCTATAAACCCTGCATAGCCTGACAAACCCCTGACAGATGACTCAGGAAATGGCTGGTGCTCACTCACTGGATTTTGCAATCACATTTTTTGATGAGAATGAAAAGGTTATCAAAAGTGAGTTAGCAAATTCTTAGTCTCATAGTAGGTGCCTGCTATGGACTGAATTGTGTCCTCTGAAAATTCTTAAGTTGAATCTCTAACCTCCAATGTGACTGTATTTGGAAATAAGGTCTTTAGGAAGGGAATTAAGATTAGATGAGATCCAATGTGACTGTATTTGTACATAGGGCTTTTAGGAGATAATTAAGGTTGAATGTGGTCATATGGGTGGGGTCCCAATCTGATAGGATTGGTTTTAAAACAAGAGAGAAAGATCTCTCCCTTTCTCTTATCTCTCTTCTCTTTCTTTCTCTCTCTGGCACACCACACACACACACACACACACACACACACACACACAGAGGAAAGGCCATGTGAGGTCACAGTGAGAAGGCAGCTCTCTGCAAGCCAAGAAGAGAGCCCTCATCAGAACCAGACTATGCTGGCACCCTGATCCCAGACTTTCAGCCTCCAGAATTGTGAGAAAATAAATGTCTACTTTAAGCAGTCTGTCACCTAGTCTGTAGTTTTTTGTGATGGCAGCTGAGCAGACTGGGACAGTGCCCAGATGTTTGTAGGACTAATGTAAATTGTACAATTATTCTGGATAAGAAGATTACAGCAAAATTAACTTCTGCTAAAGGGGTTATAGCAGATATCTGCTATTTTGCCAGCCCAGCATCAATGTCCCCACTGTGTTAGTAACAGCACTTTGGTTTTCCTTTGGACAATCCCAGACTCCTCCCAGCACCATGTCAACCCTATCACTGTCAATTATGCCATACCTTTCTCTTGCCAAGAAATGGGCATGTGACCCAAACCAGGCCAGACTGTAGCAGGAATTTGAAAGTTGAGCACAGTGACACAAGAACTGAAAAAACAATGAAGCTAGTTTATTTTCATGACAGTATCTAGGAAAAAATGCGGCCCATCAAGTCCCATCATCTAGATTCCTGGAGCGTCCCTAATTCCTTCCCTTTCCAAAGCCTGGTTGGTCAGTTGCTTCTTCACTTTGATTAAACTATCTATATCCTTCCAAAAAAGATCTTTTCTAGTTTGAACTAGTCAGATTTGGATTTCGTTGCATGCACCCAAAGAACTTTCAGTGATACACGGGTCTATCAAATCTGTGCTGCCAATTTTTTTTTAGTGCCAATAAATTATCTTGATATCGTTATGCAACTAAAATACATATACATATGGAAAGCTCTATAATTTGGCAAGAATTTTACTTTTCAAAAGTTTAGTGATTAGTATACACATTAGAAAAAATGTGCTATATTTCTGGAAATATTATTGCTGCTTTTTTTTTCAACAGGAAAACCCTAATATTTAGGGCCATCTGGGTAACAACAGAGTTGATGAGATCTCTATTCTGAAACATTTGAACATTTTGGAGAATAAAGAGAGTAATATACATTTTAATATTTTAATACTAAAATGTTTCAGACCTGAAAAATAGTAGAATTCAGCTGATGAATCAATTTCAACCAAATTCTAATCTTTTGCTTGAAGTCTGGATTTAAGCTTATTATTCTAGTTTAGCTCTACTCTGAGGGAAATCTGAGAGCAAATTACCAAGATTTTTATAGTAACATTTGTGAATTGTGGAAACTCAACTGTCATTTCCAGGCTCAGTCCATTTATACTTTTCTATTCTGATAGGGAGGAACGGAAGATGGGGAGATGCTTGATGTGTTGTGATGAATATTTAAAAACATTCATTCACTCACTGAAATAGCCCTTCCGTTTTCAATTATGTCTTTTTTAAAGAATACTTTAATTTTTATTTTTTTATTGTGAAGCATATCGTTTTTACAAAAAGATTGTCTAAAATGTATCCGTAGAGTTTAAAGAATAATAAGCTCACATGGCATTTGAGAAACAGCACTAACAGTTCCTTATAGCCTTTTGTGTGCTCCTCGTCAATTACTTCCTGATCCTTCTCCCACAGATGTACCTACCAATATTGGGTATTGACCTTTCTCTTATCTGTATAGTTTTATATCATATATATGGCTTTCTAAAAAAAAAATTGTGCATATTCCTTGGCAACTTGAGTCTTTTGTTTAATATTATTTCCTGGATTACCTAAGGGTGATACATGTACCTGTAGTTCATTCATTTTGCATTACTCTAGAGTATTTCACTTTATAAGTATACCTTAGTTAGTTTATCCCCTTATGGATTATTTACTACTATTTGTTCTTAAGAGTAAGGCTTCTGCAAACATGTTTTCTAGTGCATATGTACAAAAGTATTTTTAAGGAACATACTAGGAGGGAATTGCAAAGTTAGGCACAGGTTCAACTCTCCTACAATATGCAAAAATTTCTGGACATGGTTATACAAGTTTATATTCCCACAAGCAGGAGATAGTGTTTCAATTGCTCCATACCCTTGGATTGTGGAGAGGCAACACAATTTAATGCCCCTAGAACCTCTCTCTCCCCAGAAAGATGTCAAGAGAATGGAGGACTCAAACATTGTGCTAACTCTTCTGCCTCTGAGTCTTCCCATGTGATTCCAGTGAGTATAACTGTGTCCTCAAGAGTGATACACTTTTTTCTTTCTGTCTTTCTCTCTTTCTTTTTATTTCTTTTTTTATTTTTATTTTTTGAGACAGGGTCTCACTCTGTCATTCAGGTTAAAGTACAGGGGCACAATCGAGCTCACTACAGCCTCAACCTCCTGGGCTCAAGTGATCCTCCTGCTTCAGCCTCCTGAGTAGCTGGGACTACATGTGTACACCACCAGCCCAGCTAATTTACTTTTATTTTTTGGAGAGGCATGGTCTCCGTACGTTACTCAGGCTGGTCTCAAACTTCTGGACTCAAGCAATCCTCCTGTATTGGCCCCCATCCCCTGATAGGCTTAAATTTGTGCAATAGTGTCTTTGGGAGCAAAAGATATCTGAAAACTAATATCTCACAGTTTAGTTTGAGTTTGCATTTCCCTGATAACCAGTGAGGTTCGCATTTTCCTAAGATTGTAGACTATTTGTATTCCCCTTTTTGTAAGGATTCCTGTGTTTTCCCCATTTTTTGTATTAGTTTGTCTTTTCCATATTGATTCTTCAAAATTTTATATTCTAGTTATTAATCTTCTGTCAATAGTATAAGTGGCAAATACCTTATCCCAATTTTTAGTTTATCTTTTTTACTCTCATTATTATGTCTTTTGATGACCTGATTTTTAGTCTTAACATAATCGAGCGTATTAATCTTTTCCTGTGTATTGTGCACTTTTGTGTCTTCTTCAAGAAATGCTTCGTGGCTGTGCATGAGAGCTCACACCAGTAATCCCAACACTTTGGAAGGCCAAAGTAGGAGGATCACTTGAGCCCAGGAGTTTGAGACCAGCCTGGACAACATAATGAGACCTTGTCTCTACAAAAAAAAGAAAAGTCTTAATTAGCCAGGTGTGGTGATATGCACCTGTGTGCTTGTAATAGACTCTGTGATGTGACTTGGAGGACCCCTTCTGAGGTGAAGTCATTCTCCCAGCAGCTAAGAGTGCTACTGGCAGACAGCCCTCAACTATCAGCCTTCTTCAGCTGAATAGAGTCACTTTGCCCACATCACACCCATTTCTTGGGGCAGCCTACCTCAGATCACTGGTTAACATTAGGTGCAAAGGCCCAACTTACTCACCCCAAATCAGGCCAACTCCAAAGAGCCAGTCTAGTTTCAGAGCTCTGTGTAGGGTAGGCAAACACTTTCCCTGGGCTCTATTGCAGCCCCACTTCTCTTACTTCTACCCAGTCCTGCTTCCTTCCTTTCCCTTCCGTAGGTGCTAACAACAAGAACACTCCCTAGTAATCCTCCTGCATGTTAATCTCCATTTCAGAATCTTCCTAGGGATCCTAAGCTGTGACATTACTGTTATCAATCCTCAATTAAATTATAACAAACTAGTAAACAGTTCAAAATAAATCAAACTCATGCCAAAAAAGCCTATATAGTAACTAAGCTATAGAATGCTGTTGGCAACAACTAATTAGCAGAACTTATGTGCCAAACACTTTGCCAAGCTTTCTCTTCTGAACACGTTTCCTCCTAAGACATGCCTATTTTCAGACCTCTGATGATCCCACAAAACAGCCATCGTTGAGTATAAACAAGCAGAATCAAATAAGATTTACTATGCCCCAGTTCTTCAACTCAGTAAGAAGTCTCAAACCAGTAATATTGATGAACAAATCCTATCTGATTTCGCTCTTTGCCCCCTGATATTTCAACTCTCAGTGTTAATTAAAATGACAGGGCCTCATGTGAACATCTGGATCCCAGTCAACCCATCTTCTAAGATCCTCACTATCAAGGGAAAAGTTAATGGAACTCTGATATTCCTGAAAGGTGCAGCTTAAAGCCAGACTAATAAGTAGATTTCACCTTAAGTGCCAACTTCCAACAATTCGCGGCAACAACTTGGGTCACTGTGTTGCAAAAGATTAAAGAGCTACATCCCCATTCAAAAGACAGCTGCAGCCCACTGGAAATGTCTCTCAGAGGGCAGAAGTAGGGGGTGGCTAATGTGTAGGAAAATAGATTGAGTATGTTTTTTAAAAAAATTTGCAAATGAATGAAAAGTGGCCTTTAAAAGTGTAATTACTTTTCTCTTCAAAAATGTGGATTTGAAGTGCATGAATTATAGAGACTGGGATCCAGGCAGCTGTTGTAGCACCAGATGACAATTTTAATGATCTTCTGTGGTTGGAGCTGTATCGGAACCTCAAACAAGAGCTCTTGTCCTCTAGCCAAGCCAGCTAGTAGGAGTTACCAGGGTTTGCTGACAACCAATTTACTGCAAATTACATAGTATTTGCAACCAATAGGCTGAGAGAAGAAAAATACTTAGCAGAAAGGGGCCGGGAAGAGACTAAACCTGACTGCAGTTATTAGGGGATGGCTAACAGTGTACATTTATTCATTATTATGAGAAAAATGGCATATATTCTGATACTCAATATCATTAAAACCTACACAGAATTTGGCATTTGTTATTTCAAAACAGAAATAAACAAACGAATGTTTTAATGGGGGAGCAAAGTTTGTAAAATTTTACTCTAAAAATGAGGCATAATTATGCAAGAAAGGAAATATAACCAAGTTAGCTAGAAATGGAATTTTATTCATGTACAAGCTTTACTCAGAAGAGTTGAGTATTAAGGACTATACTATTCACTCTCATATAACCTCCCTTCCAAATGTTAGTTTGAGAATAAATTAAAGAATAGCTTTATCCCTATAACTCTCCTTACTGCATCTTCCAATACTCCACTGTCTTCCTGTGTTAAAATGTATCTATACACAATATAGGACTTTATTTTATGATATAACAGGTTAGGTTATAAAAGTATATAAGGCCAGGCACGGTGGCTCATGCCTGTAATCCCAATACTTTGGGAGGCTGGGTGGTAGGATGGCTTGAGTCCCTGAATTCGAGATTAGCCTGGGCAAAAACCCCATATCTACAAAAAAAAATTAAATAATTAGTCTAACATAGTGGCACATACGTGTGTGTCCAGCTAGTCAGGAGGCTGATGTGGCAGGATTACTTGAGCCCAGGAGGTCAAAGCTGCAGTGAGCCATGATCACATGACTGCATTTCAGCCTGGGCAACAGAGCAAGACTGTCTCCAATTAATAAAAGTGTATGAGTGCCCTCCATACATGGCAAACAAACCTTTGAAAAAGGAATACGGAAGAAGTCTAAGATTGCTACCAGTCTGCCCAGATGCCTCAGGCAAAGGCTTAAAGAAAGGATCCTTGTTTCCACCCTAATTCCACACTTATTACTGAGCATTGTAGTATTTTTAAATTATTGTTTTATTTAATTAATCTAGGACAATCTTTTAGGAGAAATGTTTCCAGTCTGATTAGCTGAGAGTCTTTATATTTTCAGATGGAGGAAGTAAAGGGCCTTCCACCTTTGACTTAGGAAATTCACTGGCATTAAGAAATACAATTTTGGCTAGGCGTGGTGGCTCACACCTATAATCCCAACACTTTGAGGCCAAGAAGAACAGATCACCTGAGGTCAGGAGTTCAATTTCTCCCTGCCTGGCCAATATGGCAAAACTCCATCGCTACCAAAAATATAAAAATTAGCCAGGTGTGGTGGCAGATGCCTGTAATCCCAGCTACTTAGGAGGCTGAGGCAGGGAGAATTGTTGAAACTTGGGAAGTGGAGGTTGCAGTGAGCCAAGATCTTGCCACTGCACTCCAGCCTAGGTACCAAGTGAGACTCCATCTGAGCAGAATTCTGAGCAGAACACCGGGGCAAATATCCAATTTGGGTGGACCGTGGGAAAGGCAGAGCATTGTTCTGAATTTTTATTTGATATTCAAAGGAAAGTTTCAGAGACCTGTTACGAAGACTGGCTCTTATCATATGATTTCTGGCAGTTAGATGTTTGTTTAAACAAGTTAATTCATAAATTTCCACAGTGCAGCAGGGTCCATCAGGGTAGGCAGTTCTGTTTCTTAAACCAGATTGCTAATTTTTCTATATCACTTGGGCTACCTAAAATACCCCCCTAAAAATTAATAACAGTATCTTCATTTTATATTAAACTGCTTTTTGTGCAGATAGAATTTATTAAATCCTCCCCGTGACAATCTCTATGGCCTCTCTTCTCCCTGTAACTTCAACTTGTTGGCCAGTGTGCCAGAATGCATTTGATAGTATGGAAACATCTGTGTCTCATGGCAATTGAATCTAGGGCATTTATGTCTATTCGCTGAGTCTGGATAAGATCTATAGGAATCTGTCAGTCTTTCATTAAATGCTAATTTAAGAAACAATATACTATTTTCCGATTGGGGGCTCCCTAAAATTTCATTTCTGGAGCCAGAAGACTTCCTCAAATTGTGGTTTCCAGATTTTCCTCTGGCTCTAAGTAAATTATGTGGATTCTATTTAACAGTTGAAGTTGTTTAATTGGAAAAATATATGACTCATATTCCAAATATTGACATGGAAAAATATATGACTCATACTCCAAATACTGACAATCTTCAAGTATTTGGCTTCCACCTTTAAAAAAAAAACATGTTTAAATCCTTGTAAGCCTCCGTTTTTACATCCTACTGTGGATGCTAAGAACTTACAGTGTGTCTCTGCCCCTGGTAGGCTTAAAGTTTATATAATTAAGTAGATTTTTGCCAAGGGCAGGTATTCCACGAACCCTTAACGGTAGAGATTCCCAGGCCACATCCCCAAGGCTTCGGATTTCATGGATTGGGGGCAGGAGCTGGAAATCTACATATTTTTTAAACTCCCCTGCTGTTCAATGTTGCTGTTAACCTAAAATTGCTCTTAAAAAGTCTTTTATGCAAATAAGTTAAAAATAAAACAACAATAACAACAAACCCCCCTCACATACATGCAAAACACAAAAATGAAACCAAAAACACTCCCCTAGTCAGCTCTCTCAAAGTCAGCTCACTTTGAGAACCCCTAGGAATTTCTCTAATACAACTTTAAGAATCTTAAAAAATTGTTAGTGCCAATGCCTAGTTCCTCTGGTTCCCTCTAGTGGACTAAAATAAAATGGACTTTCAACAACTAAGCAACTGAGTGTGAAACCAGATTGAAACACGTGTAAAGACTAATTACGAGATGCTTTCAGAAAAAGGCAATATGCATCTCAGTGAAATGCATCTGGGCCCTAACGGTTAGTAAAGCCCCACCATATCTGCTTCATGGCTTGTTTTGCTGAGAGGCGCCCAGGTTAGCACTCAGTATGTCAGCCATAGGAAGAGCTCTCTCTATGCAATTCTCTGCAGATCACATTTAGGTGTCTCTGCCCAGCCACAGATCCTCAGGAGATCCTGAGACCATGTGCTCAACGTGATTGGGTTACAGCTTGGTTTTCTTACATTTTAGGGAGACAGAAGTTAAGGCAAAGACAAATGAATACATGTCAGGTACACATTGGTTTGACCAGGGAAGGTGGGACATCTCAGGGAGAGGGTCTTGCAGGTTATAGGTAAATTCAAAAATTTCCTGATTGGAAATTGGTTGAAAGAGCTGAGCTTTGCCTGAAGAGTTTAAAGTCAGCATAAAGCAATGCTTGAGCTAAGATAAGGGAGATTGTGAAGCTAAGGTTCTTATGTAGATAGATAAAGCCTCCAGGTCGTAGGCTTCAGAGAGAATAGGCAGTCAGTGTTTCTTATTGGACCTTAAAAGGTGACAGGCTCTCCAGGAAAAAAAAAAAAAAAAAACTAATAAGGGAAGGAGATTCTCTATAGAATGCAAATTCCAGTCCCCCCATCCACAAGAGACAGCTTTGCAGGACCATTTCAAAATATGTCAAATAAATATATTTGGGTATAAAATACCTTGATTTCCTTCAAGGCCTGCTGTCTGCCATGCTATGCTATACCAGAGTCAGGTTAGAATTTGGTATTTATTGTAACTGGAGACCTCAATTTTAAAAACATTTTTAATCACATATTTTCTTTTTCTCCTTCCCTCCTCACTGACCCTTGTATTCCTTCCTTCTCTAGACACACCCCTCCAGCAATACATGTTTATCTAATTATGTTCTTGCTTAAGAAATTTCAGAAGCTAATCTTGAAACAAACCAGGCATAGAGCCCCTGGAGAAATCCTCCTGCTCAGGAGGAGTCTCAAACAATTAGTCCACCACTATCTGGCCCAAGACAAGATAATGCCAACCATACTTCCAGATAGGCCACTACCCAAGATAGCCAATCAGAACACACACACACAATCCCTTCACCTGGCACTAGTCCCACATGTCTCCCATACCAAGTTTCTCTTTAAAAACCCTATGAAAAAAATTTAAAATTTAAGATGGTCTTTGTGACTATAGTCCACCATCTTGGTTTTGCTGGCTTTCCAAAGAAACCTGCTTTTCTTCCCACCAGTTCTTGTCTCACCTGCCTGGCTTTCCAGGGGGTGAGCAGCTGAACCTGGGTTTGGTTACATTACTGCTACAAAGAGTCTGTCAGTCTTATCTTAAGATCTCTGTTTTAATGTTAATGCTAGTCAGTTGTGCCTAAACTCCAAAGGGTGGAAGCTGTAAGGAGGCAGGTCCTACTCTACCCTCACCTTCCAGTCATGGCCTGAACTAGTGTTTCAGGTTTCTTTGGGATCTCCTGGGCCAGCCAGGGGATCCATTTAGTTGGTTGAGGGGCTTAGGATTTTATTTTGATTTACAACTCTAAAATTCCCAGTACCTAAGACAGTGTTTGACACAAAGTAGATGGTCATCTACTTTGAATGTTTGTTGAATGAATGAATGAATGAATGAATGAACAAACGAGGGAATGACCTGAGGAACAATTCCACACAGCACATACTCATGCCTCCCTTCTCAACTTTTCTCTCCCCACTCCCAACACTGTTACATCTTGGGAAGGAAGGAGAAATGCTTGCTTTGAAAAAGCTCCCCAAGTGACTTTGGGGTAGCTGCTTTTCTCCTGCTCTCCTGCCTGGTAGGGAATTCCTAATCCATTCAATCCTCTCAGCTCCAAACTCAGATAAGTTAAATGATTTGACCAAGATCACATAATTACATAGTGGAAGAGGTTTCCTAAGTCTTCGGCAAAGTTCCTTTCTATGAGGTTAACCAGCATTAACATATACCCAGGATATGTCCTCTCACAATCTGCATGTGTTTAGATATTTTTTCTAATGAGTAGAAAACACTCTAGCTGCTTGTTTCCCATGTCAGATCCTAGGCCCTGCCCTTCCACAGTGGTAGGTATAATTCTAAGATGTCCTTCAAGATACTGCACCACTACTAATGAGCACACACCTTTTCCCAGTTTTTCAATCGAACACTATCCTAGATGCTACTGTGAAGGGATTTTGCAGGTGAAATTTGAGGCCCAAATCAGTTGACCTTAAGGTAAGGATGATAGAGACAGGACCAGAAAAATTCTATGCAGAAAACTGTGAGTTCCCAGAAAGGTCCCCACCCTCAAGCCCGGAACCACAGTCCAGAGTGAGAATATGCATTCCTGTTTTCCCACTTGAATGTTGCCTTTTCCAAAACCACCCATAGCCTGCCCTACTTCCCATCCTGTACCCATAAAAAAAAACCTTGACTTGGCCGGCAGAGAAAAAAAAAACAAAAACAGCCGAACATTGAGAGGAAAAGAAACAGCTGGACATAGGGGAGAAGCAGCTTGACTTCAGAGGGACGGCTTGATGTGGGACTTTGGAGAAGAGTCCTGCCGGAAACAGTCAGACTTCAAGGAAAGAATATCTTTCCATTCCGTTCCCTTTCCAGCTCCCCTTCTTGCTTAGAGCCACTTCCATTGGCAATAAAATCCCCTGCATTTACTATCCTTAAATTCATTTGTGAAACCTGATTTTTCTTGGATGCCAGATAGGAGCTTGAGATACAGAGCTCTGTCACACTGACCCTCTACCCTCGCAAAAAGGCAAAGGCTCCACTTAGCTGTTAAACACATAAGCTGCCTGAGGACAGCAAAACTAAAAGAGCACTGACTGTAACACTCCTTCTGGGGCTTCAGGGGTCACAGGTACTCCCCATCTAGATGCTGCCATGGGGCCTACACAGAGTTTTGCTCCTGCTGGTTCCCAGAAGCACTCTCCCTGACTCCTGCACCCACTCAGCTGTGATCCCTCTCCCACTAGGGCTGGAGGGCAAGCATGTGAAGCCAGCCAAAGCGGCTGGCTAGCTCCAATGCCTGCATGCTAGTTCCCACCCCCTGAAAAGAAGTCAGGAAAAATTTCCTGTTTCAGGGATATTATCTTTGGTGGGTCTGACCTAATCAGATGAGTCCTTAAAGGGACTGGGCTCTTCCTGAAAAGAGAGATTCGAAGCATGAGGGAGATTTGATGCAAAGGAGATTCTGCATTGCTGACTTTTGATGATAGGGGTGCCACACTGTAGGGAACAATGGGCAGCTCTTAAAAGCTGGGAGCAACTCTGTGAGCAAGAAGCTGACAATCACAGTCTGACAACCACAGGGAACAAGATCCCGCCAACAACCTGAACAACCTTGGATGAGCCCAAGCCTCAGCTTAGAATCACTGCCTGACACCTTAATTTTATTCTTGTGAGATCCCGAGCCAAGAACTGAGCTGTGTCATGTGTGGACTTCTAACCTGTAGAAATGTGAGCTAATAAACTGTTGTTTTAAGCCATTAAACTTATAGTAGTTGGTTATGCAGTAATAGAAAATGAATAGACCCTCTACACTGAAACTACAACAGATCATACTCAGGGAAATTCTACGAGTCTGAGTGACTGGAGTGCTACCGGGAAGGCCCCCACTTACTGGCTTGCTAGTTGCTGCCAAAAACTTCCCTTGGCACATACGATGAGCAAGACTCTGGAAACTCCTCACAGAAAGTTGACTTATTGGCCCACTGTGTAATTAGATCAACTCTTCTGGGAATGTAAAAGTAGTTTGCCAGCTATGGCTGCAAAACCGTAGGTATTTATATGCCAGAAAATTCATGCTATCCAACAATGGTAGGCAAATTGGTGTGCCCATTTGGTTTATAACCAACTCTTCAATAAATGTAAATAAATTAGCTTTAAAAAAAATAAATAATATCCACCACTTTGGGAGGCCAAGACAGGCAGATCACGAGGTCAGGAGTTTGAGACCAGCCTGGCAAACACAGTGAAACTTCATCTCTACTAAAAATACAAAAATTAGCTGGGCATGGTGGTGGGCACCTGTAGTCCCAGCTACTTGGAGGCTGAGGCAGGAGAATTGCTTGAACTCAGAAAGCAGAGGTTGCAATGAGCCAAGACCACACCATTGCACTCTAACCTGGGCGACAGAGTGAGACTCTGTCTCAAAATAATAAAAATACTAATAATATTTTGTTATTGGACTTGCTGAAAGAGATCCAGGCAGTAATTGTTAACCATACAAGTATCGATTGATTGATTGATTAATAAAGCCGATTCAAGTCATAGGCTAGACTTGTATATAAATTTTCTGAAACTTACAATGCCTGAATATCAAGCCACATCAATGTTCACAAAGAATGATTTATAAATAACACCTTTCAAAGAACTTTCAAAGCATTAGTAAAAATTAACTCAGTTACAATAAATAATACAATATAATAACAGGAGTTCTAGGGGGCTATGGATCCCTGGGAGTTTTATGTAAAATCAAGTAAGCATATATACATTTTCCTATGGCAAAAGGATAATCTCTTTCATCAACTACATAACTTCATGAAAGCTAAAAGCAAATGTTGTATTATAAAGTTTCTGAGGTTGTACTACTTGAAATATACTGATTAATAATTGTTACCAAAAGTATTTTAAAGATATAAAAATTTTTACCAAAAGTACCTTCAAGATATAAAATAAAATAAACCATTAGGGGTATGGTTTATTTGATCTTCTAATTGGGCTATTTGTTCACAACTTAATGTCTTTTCAAGTTTTATTAGATTTGCCACATGGAAAAAAAGACCTCTACTACCAAATTGTAACTTCCTTTTTAGACCCATTATCATTTAGATGACGCCTTTGTAAGCAATGATTTCAGCATGACTCATTTTAATAGCATACAATGGTCTTTTTTTTTGAGAGACAGAGTTTCACTCTTGTTACCCAGGCTGGAGTGCAGTGGCACGATCTCGGCTCACTGCAACCTCTGCCTCCTGGGTTCAAGCAATTCTCCTGCCTCGGCCTCCCTAGTAGCTGGGACTACAGGCGTTCGCCACCACGCCCAGCTAATTTTTGTATTTTTAGTAGAGACAGAGTTTCACCATGTTGACCAGGATAGTCTCGATCTCTTGACCTTGTGATCCACCCGCCTCGGCCTCCCAAAGTGCTGGGATTACAATAATGGTCTTTTTAATAGAGTATGAGAAGGCTTTTACACCCACAGGTAAAATTTTATAAATAAATGTTGACTTTAAAAATTATAATTACAATCACTGGCGGAAAGTTAAAGTCAATGGGATAGTTATAATCATTATTGTCTTGATTTAAAAATTTAAGAGATGCCTTATAAGTTTCAATATAACTTAACTTTACAGTTTACATGTAACATTGCCAGTCAATAAAAGTTGTTGAACTTACAAGAAGTATGCTGATACTGTAAAGCTATTTACATAGTTGACGTATATAAGAAATTTTCAAGGCTAAGAACTAGAGTAAGAACAACCTGCCAGAATTTAAGTTGTTCGAGGCTAATTAAACCAAATGAAACAAAAGATAAAAATCTTTGAACTAAAAGATTTCTTTAGCTGTCATCTTTAACTGCGTAAACACTGATTAGCTAAGACATGAATAACTGAAAATATTTTAAATTTAAAAAATAAAGTGAGAATTTTCAAAGTGGATATTATAACCAGTAACATAAGGTTCCATAAATAGCAATAGCCATTATGTTTGGGAGTGCGCAATGCTGTATTTTGGGGTGTGCTTTGTAAATGTTTGTGTCTGAAGATGTATCTAAACTTGCATTTTACAACTGTAATGTAATCACACAATCAGCAAATGGCTAACTTAGAATTTAAAACAGAGTAGAGAAGAAACAAATGTTTCTGAATATATTTCTCTACAGTATGTAACTGTCCATATTTATTTCCTAAGATTCTGTGACCCAAACACCTATATATACTGTAAATAGCAGAAACAGCAATCAACTTGTCAACGTAAACAATGATAAACTAAAAATAAAATTCCAAGCCTCTAACTGACTGAATAGATCATCTCTTTGCCAAGGGGACCCCTGAGTAATGTTGAAACCAGAGTTCCCAGCTCTGATGGGAACGGGGTCAGACTCCCTCCCTTGCCAAACATGATTGGGCTTTCTTCCTTAAGGGCCTAACAGAACTCAGCCCTTTCAAAAGACTCTAGCACTGACATGAACCAACCACCCGACACTACCCCTATTGTTTTTTATTTTTGTTTGTTTGTTTGTTTTTTGTTTTTTTTTAGATGGAGTCTTACTCAGTTGCCCAGGCCGGAGTGCAGTGGCATGGTCACTCACTACAACTTCCACCTTGCAGTTTCAAATGATTCTCCTGCCTCAGCCTCCCTAGTAGCTAGAGTTACAGGTGTATGCCACTGGCCCAGCTAATTTTTATGTTTTTAATAAAGATGGGGTTTCACCATGTTGGCCAGGCTGGTCTCGAATTTCTGACCTCAGGTGATTTCTGGCCTCCCAAAGTGCTAGGATTACTGGTGTTAGCCACCATGCCTGGCCTGCCTTACTATTTTGCCTGAGACCACAGACCATGGAGTGGTTCTGGCCAGTCCATGGAGAATGCACAATGAGGGCTGTCATGTCCTCTGCTTCACATTTGTCATCAGTAGAGTGAAAACTCGACCCTCAGATCATTGTCTTTTTTTTTTTTTTTGGACAGGGTCTTGCTCCATTGCCCAGGCTGGAGTGCACCAGTGATCTCAGCTCACTGCAACCTCCGCCCCCTAGGTTCAAGCCATCCTCCTCCCTCAGCCTCCCAAGTAACTGGCACTACAGATGAGTGCCACCATGCCCAGTTAATTTTTGTATTTTGTAGAGCCAGGGTTTCACCATGTTGCCCAGGTCGATTTTGAACTCCTGAACTCAAGCAAACCACCCCCGCTCAGCCCTCCAAAGTGCTGGGATTACAGGCAGGAGCCACCACGCCCCACCCACTGCCGTTTTTTGAACCTGGAGAAGCAGGAAGCTCAGTTGAGCCTGTGCACGGTTCTCCTTTCATAAATATTCATGACTCCTTTTATAGCTTATTGAATATGTATCTTTGGCCACCCTACTTGGCATACATTCCTGTTCCCTTTGCCCCCTGCTCCAGTTTCTGTTTCTGGCTTCTGGACACAGGCTATGCCTCCCAGACTGTCAGAAAGACTACCCTACTGGCTACAACCCTTTGTAAGAAATAAAAACTCCTCTTCTACTCTTCTAAGCTTATAAATTGTATTTTTTTTAAGTTAACACAGCAGAGGTGTAAAAAAGGAGCTTGCTCTTGTTAGATCAGCAATATCTGAATTCCTCTAGAAGCCCTGTTAATGCAAGACATGCCCTTCAGAAACCTTTTCCCACTTCTCCCTGACCACTAAGTCTGGAGGTCCAGAACGGGGAGGGCCGTCTTTCTAGTGCTTTTAGAAAGATCTACATCCCCACAGAGAGAGAGCAGTAGCACTCCTAAGAGATGGATTAATTAGTTTACTCTGACAAAAAAAGTTACACCAAAAAGTTCCAGGTTGGTCATGGTGGCTCCTGCCTATAATCCCAGCACTGTGGGAGGCCGAGGTGAGAGGATTGCTTGAGGCCAGGAGTTCAAGACAACCCTGGCCAACAACTGCATCTCTATAAAAATAAATAAGTAAACAAACAAGCAAACAAATAAATAAAAGAAAAGTTACAAAGAGTCTACATAGAAAGGACAAGAAATAGGACTAAATTATGTTAAGTACTGTATCACTTATCTTGGCAAAGCAGAGTTCAATACCCTTCTGTTTAATTGACAGTTGAGATCTTCACGCCTCTTTGAGAAATCACTTTGCCTTCTTCTCAAACCACTTAACCTTCTAAACCACTTAGCATGAAGCCAGATATAAGTGATATAGCTGATGGGTTATTTAATACACTTAAATACCAAATAATCACTCAACTGATAGCAAATATCTTAGATGTCCCCATTAGAATGTCAGTGCTGCTGAAATAGTTATAAATAAGTATAGATGCCACTGCCACTGCCTCTTCAAATTTTCTGACATCATTAAGTTTTGTTAATTTCTGGATTATGTAATTTCAGGACTATTTAAAATTAATGGAAATGGCACTCAAACTAAAACTCTCATACTGCTTATGGATCTAATTTTCCTTAAAAAAAAAAGAAGAAGAAGAAGGCCAGCCCCACTATGGTTCACGCCTATAAGCTCAACACTTTGGATGCCCAGGTGGGCTGATTGCTTGAGCTCAAGAGTTTGAGACCAGCCTGGGCAACATGGCAAAACCCTATCTGTAGTCTACAAAAAAATGCAAAAATTAGGCCCAGCTACTTGGAAGGCTGAGGTAGGAGGATCACTTGAGCCCAGGAGGTTGAGGCTAAAGTGAACCATTATCTTGCCACTGCACTCCAGCCTGGGTGACAGAGTGAGACCCTGTCTCAAAACAAACAAATAAAAAAACTTTTCTATTAAAAATATAATACAGGGCTAGGTGTGGTGGCTCACGCCTATAATCCTAGTACTTTGGAAGGCCAAAGCAGGAGGACTATTGGAGGCCAGGAGTTCAAGAGCAATCTGGGATCATAGCAAGACCTCATCTCTACAAAAAAAATATATTTTCCAGGTACAGTGGTACCTGCTTACAGTCCTAGCTATGCAGAAATTGGAGGCAGGATGATCGTGCCACTGCTCTCCAGCCTGGGTGACAGAGCAAGATCCTGCCTCTTAAAATGAAAAGGAGGAAAGAAAAGCATCATTTTCTTTTAGTCAACAAAATTGAGTGAAAAAAAAAAAGTAATACATTTCTCCACTCAAATAGAAACAGCTGCCACTAGATCTTACTTCACACCCATTAGGATGGCTATACTTAATAAGACGACAATAGTAAGTGTTGATGAGGATATGGAGACATCTGAACCCTCATACATTGTTAGCAGGATTGTAAAATAGCACAGTCACTTTAGAAAACAGTTGGGAGTTCCTTAAAATGTGGAACACAGAGTTACCATATGACACAGCAACTCCACCTCTATGTATATACTCAAGAGGGCTGAAAACATATATTCACACATTTGAACACTAATATTGATCGCAGCATAATAGCCCAAAAGTAGAGACAACCCAAATGTCCATCAACTGAAGGAAAGTGGATAAACAAAATGTGGTGTGTCTATACAATAGAGTATTATTTGGCCATGAAGAGGAATGAATGTTGGTACATACTAAAACGTGGATAAACCTTGAAAACATTATGTTTATTGAAAAATACAGAATATCACATGTTGTATGATGTCACTTCTATCAAATGCCCACAACAGGCAAATCGGCAGAGAAAGTGGATTCGTGGTTACCAGGGGCTGGGAAGAACGAGCAGATTGTGAGTAATGGCAAACGGGTACAGGATCTCTTTTTGCAGTGATGCAACCTTCGAAAATTAGATACTGGGGATGCTTGCACAATTCTGTGAATATGCTAAAAACAACTGACTGTGAACTGTATACTTTAGAAGAGTGGATTTTAGGGTATGTAGATTACGTATCAGTAAGGCTATTATTATCATTCGGGACAGGGTCTTGCTGTATCACCCATGCTGTGGTGCAGTGGCATAATCATGGCTCACTGCAGACTCAACCTCTTGGGCTCAAACAATCCTCTCAACTCAGCATCCTAGGACTACAAGCATGCACCACCATGCCCCACTATTTTTTGTTGTTGTATTTTGTAAAGATGAAATCTTACTATGTTGCTCATGCCAGTCTTGAACTTCTGCACTCAAGTGATCCTCCTGCCTCTGCCTCCCAAAGTACTGGGTTTACAGGCATGAGCCACTGCATCTGACCTCAATATAGCTGTTATTTTTTAAGAAAAGCAAAAACTGATGACATGTTGGAAAAGTTTTTTCCCAGTCTCTTTTTTTCTTGTATTTTATAGTTGTGATTATATTGTGTTCATATACTTAAAAAAAAAATTTTTTTTTTTTTTGAGACGGAGTTTCACTCTTGTTAACCAGGCTGGAGTGCAATGGCGCGATCTCGGCTCACCACAACCTCTGCCTCCTGGGTTCAAGCAATTCTCCTGCCTCAGCCTCCTGAGTAGCTGGGATTACAGGCGTGCGCCACCATGCTCGGCTAATTTTTAAAAAATTTTTAAAGTATGCCATCTTATTACAAACTCATCAGAAACATAAACTTAATGACTGTATAAACTCTGTTGAGATCATTTCCCACAATAATAAAGGTAACTATTATTGAGTGCTTAATATGAGCTAAGTATTATTCTAAGCCCTTTATATGTTAATACATATTTAATACTCATTTAATACTGATGACAACTTTATGAGATAAGTGATTTTTATGCTCACATTTTACATAGGAAGAAACAAATGTTCAATTAATTTTATAGCTAGTGAATTGGGGAGCCAGTATGTTGTTTTACATTCACTCCAGTTTTTCACTATTATGAAAAATAAGAATTATCCTTGATTGTAGACCAAATTTCTGCATCTATGGAAAGCTCCTGGATTAATTAATAGCTGCATGTCAGAGTTTTCCAGGCCCCAAAGGTCATATACAACAATCCAGAAAGCAAAATTTCTGCCTTAGGATCTGAATGATTTTTGGTGTCACCTCATGTCTTCTTGACCCCTTGGGTGATCCAGGATTTGGACCCTGCCTCCAGCTCTCTGGTCCTTACTGCATCTCTCCTATAACTGAGTCCCTGACTGGTCCTGCTTCTGGGAGACCCCCACCCTGCCTGTTTCTCTGAACCCTTTGCTGGCTAAACTTGCACTAAGAGGCAGAGTCCACACCGCTAGCTAAACTGTCAGGTCCTAGAAATCCTCAACCAATTAAATCAGTCACTAAAAAGGAGGGTTCAAGTCCTCCATTTCTAATCATGTGAACTAGAGACTGTGTCTGTTTCGTTATCTGTAAAAAATGATAATCCTACTGTCTATTCCACAGGGTTGTTTTGAGGTTCACCTAAGATAAAGTACTTCATAAACTGCGAAGGTATGTAAGAAGCACGTCTTTCCTTTGAGCAACAGGCATGTTTTAAAGCACTGGGGCCTCTGACAGCGGCAACAGAACTGATATAGTCACTCAAGGTGACCACAGTGGAAGAGGCCACCTGGATTAGGGTATGATTATACATTGCTATACTCAAATTTATTGTGTTACATTATTGCCTACTGACAACTTTCTACCCAAGGGACTAGCCAGAAAGTCCTGCGCGGGCATCGCTAACTGAACATTCTCTATATGGATCTCATTATTTCTTCTTCCCTCTTCCCTCTTCCCTCTTCCCTCTTCCCTCTGTTTCCTATCTCAGTTAAGGGCACCAATACGTACAGTCACCAAAATCAAAAATCTCTTGATCATTCTAGATTCCCAGTAGTTCATGTTAAAATCCCAACAGTTTGTTTTTCACTCTCTCTCACCCTTACACACGAAATGATCCCCAGACTTGTCTCCCAAATCTATGCCCACTCCCAACCCCCGGCCTTGGTTAACATCCTCCTAGCCTCGTACCTGGATGACTACAATAGTGTCCCCTGCTGGTCACGTCTGGTAGTTCTACTTGGTCACTCACCAATTCTCCTAAGACCTGAATGATATTTCTAAAATGCAGATACGATCCTGTCTGGGAGGCTTTCCTGTTTTCCAAAGGATAAAGTCTAAACATTTAGAATGCCATACAAAGTTCATCATACACGCATCCTCCCCAGGCTCCTCTTCTGGCCTCTGCACCACCTCTAAATACCCCTTACTCTTTACAAAGGGACTGGATTGTTTTCAGAATACACCATGCACTTTCATATATCTGTGATTTTCCAAATACTGTCCCCTAAGCCTGAAAATTCCTCCTGCCCTCCTTAATCCTCCTCTGCTTTGAGAGTCTTCCCTTCGCGATCCTGTCAATGCCGGTTTTATGAAGTCTTCCACAGGCAGCTGGACACTCATTTATCTGAACTTGCACAGCACTGTGGACATTTATTGCCTTATAATGCTTTTATTGATTCACCTGCTTTTCTCCTTCGCTACACTGGGATTTGTAATAAAGAGCCTGACTCTATTTCTGATGTCGGACTACCGAAAGTTTTCTATATAAAAAAAGATTTCAATTTATTATAGATTAAGGGTACACATGCAGATGTGTCATATGGGTAAACTGTTTGACACTGAGGCTTGAAGTCCCAATAGTCCTGCTGCCCAGGCCATAGGCATAGTACCCAACATGGAGTCCTTTATCCCACACCCTCTCCCTCCCTCATCTAGTGATCCCCAGCAGCTATTGTTCCCATCTTTATGATCACATGTAGTTAGTGTTTAGCTCCCACTTATATGTGAGGACACGCGGTATCTTCTGGTTTTCTTTTTTTTTTTTGCCTTTGCATTAAGTCTCTTAGGATAATGGACTACTACATTATCTTGACTACAATTTTCAAGCCCACCACTCCCTTTTCCCCCTCTGCCCCCACATCTGAGCAAACCATTACATAAAATCATGCTCTCTCTCCTTTGGAGCTGATAAGAAATTCAGACCCTGAACAGGGAATTCCTCACCATGGCCTCACTTCCTAACCACCATAAAGTCCCAAGACAGTCTCTATTCCCTGTTTTCTCTTTTTCTTTTTCTTTTTTTTGGTTTTTTTTTTTTTTTTTTTTGAGACAGAGTCTTGCTCTGTCACCCAGGCTGGAGTGCAGTAGCACAATCTCAGCTCACTGCAACCTCCACCTCCTGAGTTGAAATGATTCTCCTGCCTCAGCTTCCCAAGTAGCTGGGACTACATGCTTGTGCCATCATGCCAGGCTAATGAGAGGGGGTTTTACTATGTTGACCAAGCTGGTCTCGAACTCCTGACCTCAGGTGTTCTGCCTGCCTCCGCCTCCCAAAGTCCTGGGATTACAGGTGTGAACCACTGCACCCTGCTATATACCCTGCTCTCTTAAGATATTTTAACGAGCTTGACCTACTATACTCAGAAAGCCTCATTATGTAGTAATAATCCTTTCATAACTTCTTGGTGTATGTGTGGCATCATCAGTCTTTTTAAATTATTATTATTATTATTTTTAAATAGAGACAAGGTCTTGCTATTTTTCCCATGGTGGTCTCGAACTCCTGGTCTCAAGCAATCCTCCTGCCTTGTAATGGAGAAGGTTCTAGAATCTGGGTAAGCAAACTTTTTCTAGAGACTGCCAGATAGTAAATGTTTTAGACCTTGTGGTTCACATGCAGTCTCTGTCACATACCCTTCTTTGTTTTTTGTTTTATTTTACTACCCTTTAAAAATGTATAAATTAATCTAAACTCACAGGTTGTACAAAACCTGACCTTGGGCCATGTTTGGCTCCTGGGCCAAACATGTAGTTTGCCAACCACTGTTCTAGAGCATGTAAGCCAGAAGACCAGGAGGTAGATGGCAGAAAATGCATACTTCCACTGAGGATTGGAGTAGTAAAGTTTCTGATTTGCACTGTGACCATAGAAATGAGTAGAAAATGAGTAGCAGGAAAGGTCATGGAAGGTTAGGAGGCTAGTGACAGAGGGGTGATGTTAGTGGGATCATCTGTGTGGATATTGAAACACTGAAATTCATTGGAGGAATCAGAGACAATAGAGGGTTGCCAGATGAAACACTATTTGCTGTTTGTCTGAAAATCAAATTTAACTGGGCATTCTGTATTTTTATTTGCCAAATCTGACAACCCTAGGTGGAGAGAAACACTGCACTGGAAGCCATCCTGTAAATGAGAGATAATAGCAATATGGGATACTATAGTCACCCCTTATTCATAGCAGATAATTCCAAGACTCCCAGTGGTTGCCAGTGACCACAGATTGTACTGAACCTTATATATGCTATGTTTTTTCTATACATACATGCATACATACATACCTAGCATGACTAAGCGTTGTGGGGTGGAAAAAAGGGAAGAAAACTGGTTTCAGAAGCATCATTGGGAAGCAAGTCTCCATATCCAGGCACCAAGTCATAATGGGGACCTGAGAAAGCTGCAGGAGAACCCATAACTCAAGACACAGCCAGGCTTCATTTAAAGCAGGGGAGGGGAAGGACGTTGAGATTCCAGAGAGATCTGGGGAAATTCCAGGGCAGGTTGAGCATGTGGGAGAGTTTGTTGGCCACAGTTCTAATATTTCAATAACACAATAAGAGCATTTTTTAAGGGTTGGGTCTAATAATCTGATAATGGTGATCTGGCAACTTGCCCATGAGCACAATGGCCATGCCACAGAAATGGGCCAGCACTAGTACTCTGTCATGCTCAGTCAGTGGCTGCAGCCATCCTGGGGCAGTGTGGACTCAGAGAGCAGCTGGCAGCCGGCTACGCTCCCTTCTGCCATGAGAGACAGGAAGTAGAAGCTTCCCCTCTCTTCTCCAGCTCCACTTAGCATTTGGTATAAGGAAAAACATACTGTAAGTGCCTTTTTATGGCAGTTGGTCATTTTGCTGCTTTTCTTCACAAAAGGCATTCTTTATCCCACATAAACATGTTTTCCATAGATGCCTCGGATTCCGCATCTATCCTTTTTCAACTTTCCTCATATTTTAACTATCTTTCTCAATTCGTTTTCATCTTTTCCACACATTTCCCTTTAAAAATAGTGTGACTATCTCAAGTTGTGAGACAGGATTGCAGTCAATTTTCTAAAAGAATAAAATTCCGTTTCTCTGGAAAGTAATGCCTGTCCTGTGGGCCACTCTTCAGGGTGTAGCAGTATGTAATAGCTATTGACGATCTGAATTGCAAGTGTCAGGGTGGAAATCAATTAAGCTAAAAGTGAAAAGGATAAAGGAGACTGCTCCATACTAAAACCCATTCAACTTTCAATGGCCAGAAAGCTAAAAATGTTAACTCAAGAGTTTTTTAAATGGTTTAACTAACCCAGATGGAAGTCATCACATGTTCAATCTGAAATATATCATTCAGACACCCTACATATAATAATAATGCATTTCATGGACATAGGAGGTCCCCACCTGCTTTCTTTCCAGATAAAATACAATTCAGGGATTGCATAGTTTTTAATAGTTAAATAATATTCAGTACATGGCCTTGTTATTTTGCTATGTTCTATAACTACCAAAAGACCATGAAAATTTTTTTTAAATTTCTCTAGAGCTACTAAACAGTCCAAAACTATTTCTTTAATGAAGATATTCAGTCCATATGCCAAGAAATTGATTTTATAGAGAAATATGAGTTGCCTAAATTACCCTAATTTGCCTCCTTCCCTGCAGCTGAATCTACTACATGTTTTTTTTCATAGTACATTAAACTGCTGCATTCCCGACACCACCAAAATAATTTGCAATGTGACTAGAACGTGACAAGCTGTTCATTAACAGGTACCTTCTCTTTCAGGAATGAGGAAACTCAACAGACTTAGTGCCAACTTATTACTACAAGGTAATGTAAGTTGGAATACGCCCAGTTTCTGTATTCTATGGAATCAGCTTCCTCACTTCCCTGGAAATTCAATATTTTTAAAAATTCTCTTTTACCATCTTAGCCATTTTTGAGTGTATAGCTCTGGCCACTGAGTTCATTCAATTGTTATGCAGCCCTTTTTCATCTTCCCCAGCTGAAACTCTGTACCCATTAAATTCTAGCTCTCTATTCCCTCCTTCCTCCCTCGCCCCTATCAACCACCATTTCCGTTTCTGGGAATTTAAGTGCTCTGAGAATCTCGTGTAAGTGAAATAATACATTAGTTGTCTTTTTGTAATTGGCTTGTTGCAGTTCAGTCTTCAAGGCTCATCTATGTGATAACGTGTCAAAACTTCCTCTTTGAGGCTGAATAATATTATGTTGTATGTATATAACATTTTGTTTATACATTTATGGTCAGTGGACACTTGGGTTGCTTCCATGCTTTGACTATTATAACTAATACGTCTATGAACATGGATGTACAAATAGAAAATTCACTTTTAAATAAGCATAAGGCTGCAGCAGTAACAAGGATACTCTTACCACAACCCTCGTTCTCATTTCCTGGGCCATGCTTCAGTTACAGGTGGTGACCAGAGTGAATATCAAGTTTAAACTGCAGGTGGCAGCAAATATTCATGAACTAGACCCAATGTTTGACAAAAGCGTTCTTTGCTGCATTAAATTTTGCCTTTTTTAGAATATAATTAACATTTTTCTCCAGGTCGCCTATGTTCAATGTAAGAAATGCTGGAAGCATTCACGTGGGTTTAACTAATAAGGAGTACTTTAACTGTGAAATATAAAAGAATGGTGAATCAGTATCTGAGTGCTTGAAATTCTGCTCAGAGATTTCACAATCTTTCCTGAAATGTCTAAGCCAACCACGCATTCATAATCTTGCCACATCTTCAAGCTCTGAAAGTAGGTCTTCATCATTCTTAAGGAACTGCCTCTGGCTTTTCCATGGGACCGACCATGCTAGTCATCTGTCCAATACCCTTTCCACTTTTTTACCACAAATAAAAACCCCAATTTTGATTAGGCCACAGTGTACCCAAGTAAAAAAAAAAATCTACATTTCCTCACCTCCCTTGCAGCCAAAATGAGCATATGAAACAGTTCCGTCCTGGAGATATAGCTCAAGTCTGTTGGAGATCAAGTTTGGCTTTCCTGATAGAGGCTCCTCCCATTCTTCCTTGTTGTTTTTGTTGTGTTTTGTTTGTTGTTTTGGTTGCTACCTACCTAAAACCTAGATGGGAAACTAAAGGTGAGACAGCCATAACGTAACCATGAGACTACCAGGAAAATAAACGCACATGTTAAGCACTGCAGAGTAGAAAAAGAAGCCTGGAGTGATGATGGCCCAGGTGAAGTGCCCCAAGGTCCCTGGGCTACCCACCTGTAGGTGGACTACTTACTTTCAAGCAGGATTCCTCACTTCCTGTTATGTGAGAAAAAAATATTTTCTATTGAATTAAAGCACCACACTTAGATTTATGTCAGGTGAAGCAGAGCCCAACTCCCAAGTGAGATGGATAGATAGTCCCTGGGATGGGCGGGTGAGGTAAACGTGTATTTAAAGACAAAGACAATAAATATACTAGCTTTTTTTTTAATTGAGAAAAGGTGAATAAAACACAGTGCAGAACCACATTTTTATCAGACGTAGGTCTAAAAATACTCAGGCAGATATTATGCAGCATTTAAAATAAGGAGTTATTAGGCTTTTCCATAAGTAAAGGAATGGCATTAGGGAGTAGAAGTAGGAGAAAAGAATTTCTTTTTAAATAATAAAAGCAGAGCTGAGTTACTAAGATTTCTCATAAAGTTTCTTATCAATGTGGGAGTCTCTGTTCATTAACAGATTCAATTCACCAGATTTTGACACAATGTCGTAATAACTCATTTGTGAAACGCCACAAGGTCAAGATAATCCTGTCCTCATCCATATCTTTTAATGAGAATATTTGGTGGTCTTTATCCATAGCTAAAGTATTCATCCAGTGAAATGAACATTCATCAACATCTGAGAGAGAGAGAGAGAATCAGACAGAGAGAGACAGAGACAGAGAGAAAATGATTCACTGAAAAAGTAAAATGAAAGACTTGGAGAAAATATTCTAGAATTAGAGCACCCAAAGGAATGGAACCAAACAGGAGAGTGACTGTGAGGGAGGCTGAGTTTAAGTGCTAAAATCAGGTCTAAATCTGTGACTCTAATTTTTTCTGTACCCTTTAAACAGGTTTCTACATTTGTAAAGTAAGAGATGGAAAATGTCTCATGACACTTAATAATTTAGTTGGAGAATATAAAACCAAGGCACATTAGCATAAGAGCAAATAGTGTGGCACAGTATGTAATTAATGGCTAACTATATGGCTCAGAGGACAAGTGCTACAGAAAGTGAGAAAGCAGGAACTATAAGACCAAGAATAGTCAGGAAAGGCTTTCAAGGAGGAGATAGGAATAGGGAGAATTTACAAAAGGAGAAGGTTGAAAAAATAACTTTCTAAGTAGAAAGGAAGCAAAGACGAGAAGGGATGCAGGTGTTTGGCTTGTTTTGGAAAATAGTGGGGAGTAAATGTAGGTTTGTAGTATTGGGTCAACTCATAGACGCCCTCAAAAGCTAGGAAGAAAATGTTTGGAAGCCAAGTAGAAGTAAATTCTGTTTCCTGGAGCGTGGAGATTATTGGCTCAGGCATTCCCAACTCCATTCAAAGCCTTAATGGTTGGGAAACCCCAGAGCATCCCAGGTACCCAACCTTGTACTGAGTCTCAGCTCCTGGGCCAGCAGCTCTCTTCTCTCTCCATCAAACTCCATCCATCAACCCCTGGGTGACTTCTTCCAAAGAGGGAACCAACCCAACCTCCAGAGGGTACTATCATTTTCAACCCATGGAGAGGATTAGTGCCTGCAATTCAAAGAGAAGAATATGATTTGAAAAGGTAGACAGAGAGCCTTTTAAAAAGTGAAGAAAAAGTTCTTAAAAGTGACAACCCCAGTACACCACTATAGAATTTTGGCAGAGGCAAAGAAGAAAACAATTGCCACCAGTGCTAGTAACCTTCTAGAGCTGCTGACTTGGAGGAAGCAAACTAAAGTGCAGAGGACCTCGATAGAGCCTGGATGGAGTAGAGGGTATTTAATGACATTTCAGAAGAGGGAAGAAACTTGAGTTCTTGGTGATGGTTCTACTCTGCTCTAGACAAGCGATGCAGTCTCATTCAACAAATAAAGTAACTATTCGGTGAGAGTGCCAAGGGGAATTTGCCCATAATATATCAAGGCATCAAAAGATCTGGATGAGTGACTTGTATATACCACAGACAAGAAGAAAAGGAACATCATGGCAACCATGCAAGAACCCTACACACCACACACACACACACACACACATGCACACGCACACACACCCATACTAACCAGTGCTTCTCAAACTTTCAAACTTGAGAATTATGTGGAGAGCTCATTAAAACACAGATTCTAGACCTCACTCCCAGAATTCCTGCTTCTACTCTCTGGAGAGCCCTAGCCAAGCATAGAGCAATACCTAATTTACCTTTTATTCCAATTCAGTTGATATTTGTAAAGAATCTTGTCACCTAATAAATATGCCTTCAATTTCTCTAGAATGCTAACAGCGGGGCGGAGGGGGAGCATTGCTTTTTAAAATTTGTATGACAGACTCAAAAAAGGGAGTTTGGAGATTCTCTATTCCATAATCCTTCTATCTGTGACATACTAAAAAAAATTTTTTTTAACCTTTCAAATGTATCCTGGTAGCCTGTAGTCATAGAGTGGCTATTATTTCCCATTTTATTTTAACATTTGGGGCAACTTTAATTACTATAAAATCTTCCAGGGAGATACTAGTCTTATCTTCCCTTGGAGAGATTTATTCTTACACTTTGAAGTGTAAGAATAACAATCCAGGATTCTTTTGAAAGAACAAAGGTTTTCACCCCCACATTTCAGGAGAGAAGGGGAGACGGCTATTTCTTTCCTGTGTAAATTTCCAGATTTACGTCTTCAGGGTTCTTCACTTACATTACTAACTCTGATATGTGTAGGCTGATGTCTGATCTAGGTCTTAGGGTTAAGATCTTAGAATTCAGAATTGAGGCAAAGGAGAACACGTATGGTTATTTGCTATAAGCAAATAATAATCTGCCCTGTTTCAATGTATTCTCATTCATTTTGTAAAAGTTACAGATACCAGGATGTCAGACCCAGACAAATAGGGTTAGCAAGGCCTGAAGGGGAGAAGGCTCATGCTTAAACATCTGAGACAAGAACTGTTTCAAAGGACTTTACTTTAAAAAAACCCTTTTGAGTGCTTCATATACCTCCTGCTTTAGTAAGGTATGTCACTAGACATTCTTTAGGACTGCAGTACTTCATATACGATGTTCTCCAAGGAACACTTGCCCAGTAACAGCATCTCCACCAATGAACTGACAATAACTCTGGCTTTGAACCTTGGGAAACAATGAACTCTGAACTCTTTCTTCTTTTTCTGAGACGAAGTTTCTCTCTGTCACCCAGGCTGGAGTGCCATGATGAGATCCCAGTTCCCTGCAACCTCTTTCTCCCAGGTTCAAGCAATTCTCCTGCTTCAGCCTCCAAAGTAGCTGGGATTATAGGCACATGCCACCTCTCCAGCTAATTTTTTTTTCCCTAAGACAGAGTCTCACTCTATCACCAGGCTGGAGTGCAGTGGTGCCATCCTGGCTCACTGCAACTTCCGTTTTCTGGTTTCAAGCAATTCTCCTGCCTCAGCCTCCTGAGTAGCTGGGACTGCAGGCACATATCACCACACCGGGCTAATTTTTTGTACTTTTAGTAGAAATGGTGTTTCACCATGTTGGCTAGGATGTTCTCGATCTCTTGACCTCGTGACCTACCCGCCTCGGCCTCCCAAAGTGCTGAGATTACAGGTGTGAACCGCGCCCAGCCTGTTTTGTTTTTTTTATTAGAGACAAGTTTTCACCATGTTGACCAGGCTGGTCTCAAACTCCTGACTTCAGGTGATCTTCCCATCTTGGCTTCCCAAAGTGCTGGGATTACAGGCATGAGCCACCACACCTGGTTGAATGAACTGTTTCTAAGCAGTTTATGTACATCTCTTTTTCGCTAATAAAAGCTCCCCTTACCCTCCCCTTGCCAAATAAACGCACTGGTGGCTTGCCATTCCATGCACTTATAATCTTTACTTCTATTCCTGAGTAAATCCATCATATTTAGAGATAATTTTTTCTAGTGTCTTTTTTTTTCAGAATGACGAGGGTAATATTAGTAAACTTAAGTATTTTAAGACTTAACAATCCCAAGACAACCTTAGAAAGGAGTATGAAAGTAAGTTTCCATGAGAGAGATTATTGGCTTTGGCAGACTGAGATCATGTAGAAATTATTTTCATATACAGCTGACACATTTAATGTTTACTACACCTTAAGACAAGGAACCACCATAAAGACACACAAAAAAATTAAAGAATAAAGGATAAGCTGGGCGCAGTGACTCACGCCTATGATCCCAGCACTTTGGGAGGCTGAGGCGGTCGGCCTCATTAACAATTCCATATTATAATTTCCAGATAATAGATTTTTCTCAAATTTTGATATTCTCACAAGATCTGTGAAAGTAATATATATGGCACAATGCATTATTACCAGAGTAAAGAATGAACATTCCTCTCTCTCTTTTTAAAAACATTTTGTTTTCAAAAAACATAGATATGGTTCCGTGGAATTTCCCTGAATTTTTTCCAATAAATGAATTGGACGTCCACTTATGCACTATCCTCTAGTTTTGTCTTTTTCACCTTTTATTATTAAAAGGGCAAAGAATGCATGCTGGGATAGAAGATCTACCACCATCGTAACTCTTACATCAGCTGGAAATGTCTTTGTGTATAAATTACAAAAAATCACTCAGCCAGATTGGCTTAAATAATAGAAATTTGTTATCTCATATATTAGAAAATCCCGAAGTAGTAAATAGATTTGGGGGTGCTGACGTAGCTACTCGCCAATGTCATCTTGGATCCAGCTTCATTTCATCTTTCCACTCTGCACTCATCAGTGTCCTGGCTTCATCCTCCGACTGGTAACAAGATGGATATAGTAGTTTCAGGCATCACATACAGACACAGCCGTGTCTGCAGGTAGAAAGCAGGCCCTTCTCTATCCTTGTCATGGACAAGAACCAGGTCCCTGAACCACATGATCACAAACCAGTTCCTGGCAGGGGAATAGGAATGTCATAATTGATTCAGACCAGTTAGGGTTGTTGACCCCTGAGCTAGAGGTTACTCCAGAATTACACGCAGAATGGATGAATATCTGAGCAAAACTAGGGTCCTGTTAAGTAAGAATAAGAAGGGAGTGGACATTGAATAGGAAACCAAGGCCTGCCATATGCTCTTTGTAGCATTTCCCAGCAGATCTCTTGATTTAAACCCTGCTTTAGAATTCATATTGTTCTTCTCTGGATTTGATATTCTCTGCCTTTTTTTTAAGTGATATTTTCAAAGTCAACATTTTCTCCTGGTAATAGCTCTCTGCTTCCTGATACATACTGAAGCTTATTTTTACTATGATTCCTATTACCTGATAAGCCTGATTCTAAGTAGAGATTATTTTAGGTACAGGCCTTCTTTCTCATGCCTTCTTGGTCTTTAGGTTAAACTAATTTTAGTAATAATTAGGGGGAATTAAGAATTCCATTTACTGCTAGCCTACAGCAAATCCTGAAAGCCCAATATCTTACATTTATAATCAACTTCACTCTTCATTGAAAATTATACTCCCAATCTTCTGATGAGGGAAGGAAAACAATCTACTGTTTCCTGTGCCCTGCCGTAACTATACCTGTTCCATGATAGAATATTGTTCATTTCTCTATTTATAATGCATTTATCCTTTATTCTTTTGTTTCCTTGAGATAAAGTCTCACTCTGTCTCCCAGGCTGGAGTGCAGTGGCCCGATCTCAATTCACTCCAACTTCTGCCTCCTCCTGGGTTCAAGCGATTCTCCTACCTCAGCCTGGGATTATAGGCACGCACCACCACACCCAGCTAATTTTTGTATTTTTAATAGAGACAGGATTTCACCATGTTGGCCAGGCTGGTCTCAAACTCCTGACCTCAGGTGATCCGACCGCCTCAGCCTCCCAAAGTGCTGGGATCATAGGCATGAGTCACTGCACCCAGCTTATCCTTTATTCTTTAATTTTTTGTGTGGCTTTATGGTGGTTCCTTGTCTTCTACTATATATCCCACAGGTACCAGCAAGGGATGTGACTACAAAAGATTCATATAAATAATGTTAACATGATTTGTATGTATTATTAAAGCATTATTAGTATGTTACATCCCATACCCACACTCAAGAAATCTGTGTGATTATAGAAGACAAATGCGGGTATGGTGGGAAAAGTAGCAAACTTAGAATTAAAAGAGTAAGGTTTGGACATTAGCAACTTGCTTGATTTATGGCCTTACAGGGGAATATTTAACTTATTTTTGTCACTGTTCTTCTATAGTAAAGTAAAGCTAATAATATTTATCTCAAGAACTGTTTTGAGATTAAATGAGAAAAATGATATGAAAGTGCACTGTGAGAAATGTGAGACATTTTAGGAGATTACTACTCTCCTAGAGCCTACAAAAACATAAGGACATAGAGAAGCTGTTTTGTTTTGTTTTGAGAAGGTGTCTTGCTCTGTTGTCCAGGCTGGAATGCAGTGACATGATCTCAACTCACTACAACCTCCCCCTTCCATGTTCAAGCAATTCTCCTGCCTCAGCCTCCCAAGTAGCTGGGACTACAGGTGCCCACTGCCACACCTGGCTAACTTTTGTATTTTTTTAAGTAGCGACAAGATTTCGCCATATTGGCAAAGCTAGTCTTGAACTCCTGACCCTAGGTGATCTGCCTGCCTCAGCCTCCCAAAGTGCTGGGATTACAAGCATTCGCCACCACACCTCAAAAGTATTTCTAATGTTCAAGAAATCTAAAACAATGGGTCAGTACAGAGAGATAAAAGCTAAACTAGCTATTAGCTTTATTCAGACAAAAATATTTGACTAGCTAATGTTAGTGTCCACCTAGTATCCCTCTGGCCCACCCTGGAGGTCTAGGTAGACAATTTACTTACTCCCGATGACTTCTCACCTTAAACATTCCTCTGCCTGAGAGCTGTCAGGGAGTTAATTTCCTAGGGAGCAAACTTCAACCAGTAATGGGCAGATATTGATGGATGAAAACTCTTGCTTCCTTGTCTCTTGTTGGAACTATTTCAGATGTGTTTTACGATGTGTCTCAGAATGTCTACAGTGATAGTGAACCCCAGTTACTCATGGCAGTAACCTGTACATTAACAATGCATTATCTTTGCCCTCTCTTCTTCCATTTCCTGCACCATATCATTTCTCCCTCACCATAGTTCCTGGGATTACCTCAGTGTAGAAAAAAAATAAACTAAGTTTCTCCCACTGCACTCTCACACCAGATGTGTGGGAGTTTCTCCCCACCAGCCAGCAAGCAATCACTTCTGCAGCAAACACCAGCTGGGTATCCTCCAGTATAATTCTGACACTACCTACCTGGAGATAGCATCAGATCCCAGAGGTTGAGGGCTCAGTCCCCAAGACTTCTCCCACTTTTGATGCCCATCACAAGCCCAGGTTCTTTCACCAGTGCTTCTGACTTACTAGCTATAAACTGGAGATACCAAACTCCCCTTCTGGGTTCAATTAATTTGCCAGGGTGGTTCACAGAATTTAGGGAAACATACTGGCTTATTAAAAGGATATTGCAAAGAATACAATGGGTGCATAGGGTGGGGTGCGGGAAGGGGTGTGGAGCTTCCATGTCCTCTTCAGATATGCCCCCCTCCAGGAAGCTCCATGTACTAAGCTATCTGAAAGCTCTCCATAACCTGTCCTCTTGTGCCTTTTATGGAGACTTCAGTGGATAGGCATGTTGACAACTGTGAGAAATGTGATTGGGCAAAAAGTGTACGATCTCATACTAACAGATTGGGTGGAGAAACCCAGCAAGGCCTGTCTGTCCAGATTCTTCTTGGACTTTCTGTGCAATTTTCCTTCTTCCAGGATATGGAGCAGGAACCCTTTTGAAATGGGGGTCTTATTGAGATGGAGCAGGGACCCATCTTAGGGGTCTACTGGAACCCCTCCCCCAGGCATGAAATAGAGGAAAATCTTCAGTTCCTTCAGGGGAAATTCCAGTCATTTAGCTATCCCTGAGAAGTAAATGAACAACTTGACAAGCAGGACAGTAATAGTAGCTTAAAACGAGCCAAGAAAGGTACAGTCATGAGATGTTTCATTCCCGGCAGAAGCTAAAGATAACATCTTTTTTTTTTTTTTTCTTGATACAGGGTTTTGCTCTTGTTACCCAGGCCGGAGTGCAATGGCAAGATCTCGGCTCACCGCAATCTCCACCTCCCGGGTTCAAGCAATTCTCCTGCTTCAGCCTCTCAAGTAGCTAGGATTATAATTACAAGCATGTACCACCACATCCAGCTAATTTTGTATTTTTTGTAGAGACAGGGCTTCACCATGTTGGTCAGGCTAAGCTCCAACTCTTGACCTCAGGTGATCTGCCCACATCAGCCTCCCAAAATGCAACCATGCCTGGCCTAAAGATAACATCTTAACACATGTACCTGAGTTGTTTTTCAGGAACTTGGACCCCCACTTAACGGGTTCGCTGGCACGCAGACCTCAGATAAGAACTGAGGATTGAACTCTGACCATGGTTCTTTGTTCTAAATTTCTTCTGAGGGGCCTGGAGAAAGACATGCCCATGGGCCAGACCTATCATTTCTGTCTGCTGAACTCAAAATTTTAAAGAAAGCTTCTCTTCCTCAACCAATTGCAAATTTAAAAAATCTTTGAATCCACGTATGACCTGTAACACCCCACTTCAAGGTACCTCACCTTTTGAAGCCAAGCCAATGTATAGCCTCAACACATTTATGATATTGCCTGTAACTTCTGCTTTGCTGAAATTTACTCCTGCCTTTAAAACGTCTTGCTTGTAAGACACAGTGAGGTTGGGTCTTAAGTGTGAGTGGCTTGATTCTCTTTACTTGGCATCCTGCAAATAAATGCCCTCTGTATTAGCCACCATTGTTTTAGCCACTTAGCTGCTGATAAAGACATACTTGAGACTGTACAATTTATAAAGAACAAGAGGTTTAAGGGATTCACAGTTCCATGTGTCTGAGGAGGCCTCACAATCATGGCAGAAGGCGAAAGGCACGTCTTACCTGGGTGGCAGCCAAGAGAGAATGAGAGCCAAGAAAAGGGTTTCCCCTTATAAAATCATCACCTCTCATGAGACTTACTCACTACCGTGAGTACAGTATGGGGAAACTGCCCCCATGATTCAATTATCTCCCACCGGGTCCTTCCCACAACATAAGTTACAATTCAAGATGAGATTGGAATGGGGACACAGCCAACCCATATCACCCTCCTTCTCCTGATGCAAAACCTTGGTGTGGTTGTTTGGCCTTACTGCACCAGGTGAGCAGACCCCAATTTAGTTCAGTAACATTATGACCTATAATCAGACAAGGCAGTCAGAGAATTTTTTTATGGCCAGCTCCAAGACAGAAAGGTGAGGGACAATTAGAGTATATTTTTAGTTTCTGGCTTGCCTCTAGGAGAAAAAGGAGCAGGTGAAAGGAGAGCAGATCAGAGAGAGAGAGAGAGAGCTCCTCTGTTTCCTAAGGTCTAGTTCTGAGGCCTAAAGTATTGCAACATTATACCAAAAGACTACCTTTCACCTTTTCCACCCTGAAGCTGCTTCAGGAACCAAGGACAAAATGACAAAACCCTTAGCAAAAGATACACTTATTGTTTTAGCCAGTAACAAGGGCTATGGGAGTCATGAGCCAGGAACCATGATAGAAGAGATTTATCCATATATCAATACATATGTAAAATGATATCACAACCTCCCAAATAAACTGTTTGTACCCAAGTCCTTGTCGCGGAGCCCACTTTTGGGTGAAATCTGAAGTAAGACATTTTTCATTTTGAATATTCATTTCTGTTACATAAAACTTGTTTTACAAGCGTGTGTTTGTGATGGTTCACATTTTGTTTGTCTTTGCTTTTAATTGTTCTTTTTATAAAGGGAACACGAGAAATTGGAGAGTAGGACAGGAAGGAGGAAGAGAAAAAGAGGTGTAGAACTGAAAGCTGAGCTCTTTTTCTTAAGTGAATAAACACGTTTTGAAAAAGGAAGTATCACTTTTTAAGTGTGAATAAAACCAGTCATGAGGCAGAGGTGAGAGAATCGAGTGAACCGGGAGATGGGGAGGATGGAAGGGAATGTCGTCATTGTTCTGACCCCAGTATTCTTTCTGATAAGATTTTCTAAATCTGGACTCTTCTTTTTGCCTTCTGGCCCCCATACTTTCCACTCTGTGAATTCCATTTTCTTAACCACATTTCTCATCACCTGGGTAACACAATAAAATCTTCCAATGAGAAAAGAGAGGAAACATCAAGCAGGACTGTGCAGAATGCTTTGCTTTGTCTCTAAGTTCTGAGCTTAGATGGGCTTCCTGGAGGCCAGCCCACACCTACCCATGTCAGGGACAGGCCTGAACCTGAGAGGAGCCAGTGGGGAGGGGCATGGGTGGGGGAGTAGTTGGTGTCAGGAGGTAGGAGAAACAAAAATGTGTTCAAACATTTATCCAGAGTGCCGTCACTCTCATACTGAATCTCAGCCTAGACCAAAAACAATACTAATCATAGTCTTTAGTATGATCCTTTTCTTTCTTTCCATTCTTCCAAAGCAGTGTAAAGTGCTTCTTTCAAAGTAGTACTGCATTACAAAATCTGCAAATCCCAGAAGACAATAACCTGAAGACATCCCAGGAGCAGTGAAGAAAACAAGTGTCATGAGAGATGAGGCAATAAAGACAGAAAGCTGAGGAAGGAGGCTGTTTTCAAGTCACTGATCAGGATACACAGTAAGTACTCTTTTTCTCTGGAACCCAAGGCCACCACCTCAAAGGGGTGATTTTTTTAATTGATGGCCTAAAGAATTGTTTTCAAATGACATGAGTTGCTTTGAGGAGAGTTGCTATGCAATAGGCTCAAATACAAATAAGAATATTGCTGAAGTTCAAAGTCAGAGAAGAACCCACTGTGAAAGAGAAACTCAGACAAGTCAGTATCTTGCTACTTCAACCAGCTGCTCCCATTGGAAGACAATGAAGGATGGACCAGAAGTTCAAACACACACACAAAATAGAAAAACCTGGCTGGGCATGGTGGCTCACACTTGTAATCTCAGTGCTTTGGGAGCTTAAGCCAGAAGGATCACTTTAAGCCAGGAGTTCGAGTCCAGCCTGGGCAACATAGCAAGACCCTGTCTCCATAAAAATAAAAATAATGAGCCAGGTGTAGTGGTGTGTACTTGTAGTCGCAGCTACTCAGGAGGCTGAGGTGGGAGGATGGCTTGAGCCCAAGTGTTCAAGGCTGCAGTGAGCTATGATAACACCATTGCACTGTAGCCTGAGGAACAGAGAACTGAAAAATCAATCAATCAATCAATGAAAAACCTATATTTTTCTCATCTAGATATTGTAATATCCTCTCTGACAGACCGCCCAAAGACTACCATGAAAGGCAGAACAAAATTCTGTCTCTGGCCACTGGATTTTGGAGCCAGGAGCAAAGGATTGGATAACTAACAATTTGCTTATAGTTCTTCCCCAAGTAACTTAATACAATGTGTGGGGAAGAAAAAAAAAAACACCTAATAGGAACTCACCAACACCTTTCACTAGGATTTTTCCTGACTTCAGCACATTTCATAAAACACACATGGATTGTTTCTTCTCTCATTCAGTGCCTTTAAAGAGACAAAGGTTATCCTGGTAAGAATGAATAGGGCTTATAAGTAGGGTTCTTAGCAAGGAAGAGATGGCAATATTTAATTACAGGAGACCATTTGCTAGTGTATGAGACTGGCTTTGTGATAAAATAGATGTTCTACATCCACTCAGCCCACCTTTGATTTTTTGCCACAGCTGTAATGCACTTTCCCAAGCAGGCTGACAGAGTCCCACTGCAAGTGTCCTCTTCATCTCTCTGACTTCCTTTCCGAAGTCTTTTTCTGAAGCAGTGGGAGCTTATATGTGTACAAGACTAATAGTCCCCCATTAGAACCCCATCCAGTGGTGCCTGGAAGCCGGGAGATAAATGGTTCAGCCTCCCCCTCTTTTGCAGGGGCAATTCTCAAGTGTATTCCACATGGTTCCTCAGAGAATCCTCAGAAGGCTTGAGCCCAATTGTCCACAGTGGTAATAATTAGTTCAATAACATATCTTTTTATTTTTCTTTTCCATCTTCCTTCTGTCAATAAGCTTACTCCTTCATTCCTACGTTTTGGAGTCATCTTGCAAATAAATTACCTGAACTCAATTCCTTACTTCACACTCTGCTTTTGGGTGGACCCAAACTAAGACAGTAATACCTGGTGTAATTGGAGAAAGCAGCCCATCAGGATGGTATTCTGGAAGAGGTTTACTCACCAGTCAGATGAAAACAAAAGCTTCATTGCTGGAAGTAATTGTCGTGTTGATAAACTCTGGCCTAACAATCAGACTTTCACCTGTGGTGGACAGGATGTTGTGGAAGGGAAAGCTCTCCTTATATAGTATCTCTAATACTGGGATAAAAGGGGGCAATGATAATTATAAGAGTAGTGGATATTGACTGGCTTTAGTCAAATGCCATAAAAGTTTTGAACAGGGCCAGGCGCAGTGGCTCAAGCCTGTAATCCAAGCACTTTGGGAGGCCGAGGCGGGTGGATCACGAGGTCAAGAGATCAAGACCATCCTGGTCAACATGGTGAAACCCCATATCTAGTAAAAATACAAAAAATTAGCTGGGCATGGTGGCGCGTGCCTGTAATCCCAGCTACTCAGGAGGCTGAGGCAGGAGAATTGCCTGACACCAGGAGGCAGAGGTTGCCGTGAGCCGAGATCCCACCATTACACTCCAGCCTGGGTAATGAGAGCAAAACTCTGTCTCAAAAAACAACAACAACAACAACAACATTTTGAACAGTGCCTCAAAGAAAGACAACGAAAAGTTCAGGTCAGCCAACTATCAGGTCAAGACATTCTGTGAAAGTCAGAAGTCTTCCATGACAGCAAGTAAGGGGAGCGTGCAGCAAAATGGCAGTCTGGCCAGGCACAATGGCTGTGTCTGTAATCCTTGCTACTCGGAGGCCGAGGCAGAAGGATCACTTGAGCCCAGAAGTTTAAGGCTGCAGTGAGCTATGACTGTGCCTGGGCAACAGAGCAAAATCCCATTTCTGGAAGAAAAAGAAGAAAGAGAGAAAGAGAAAGAAAAGGAAAGAAAGAAAGAAAGAGAGAGAGAGGGAGGGAGGGAGGGAGGGAGGGAGGAAGAGAAAGAGGAAGGAAGGAAAGAAGGGAGGGAGGGAGGAAGAAAGAAGAGATAAAGGAAGACAAAAGGGCAGTCTGTGCTAAAATTCAAGCTCCGCATTTAATCTTAGGGGTGGCATAATGGCAAAAAAGACTGAAGATAAAGGTCTACATTAAAGATCTGTGCTAAAGTCACAGCTTTGTTAGGGAATGAGAGGGAATCTGAGACTTGGGTTGAAGGCATCTGTGAGGATGTGGATGAGGACCTTAAATCCTGGGTGCTCTTGAATCAGGGAAGCTACAGAAGCCAGTCTTTTGCCTTTTGCTGGAGGACAGCAGTCTTGTTTTGCCTGGAGAGGATGACAACCTTCCTGAGTTAAGGAAGGGATCCCAAGATCCCTCCACTGACTCCCCTAACTGCCAGCAGATTGATTACATGGCAAGTTATAGCATATCGTAAGAGGGAAGGTTCTGTTTCTTCTATGGGAAGAAATAACTTGCTGAAAGAATTACAGAAAAATTCTGACAGGAAAGAGGAACAGATCTATGGGAATAAATCTGAGAATGTTAAATTGAATGGGTAAATGAGATATAAGGCTGAATAGGGGAGAGTTTAATGGCTTGGAACATTCTCCCTTGACTCATGATTTAACATCCTGTCAAGGACACCTGGAGTTTGTCCCAGCACACTGCTAAGATGGTGCCTTAAAACTTGGACATGATGACAATGTAGAGATGCCACAGCTGTCTATTTAAAAACAAGTCCGAAGGCTTGAGGAAGTGGGCATAGAAAATGAGGTTTTCATGTGAGACTCATTGTCTGACTGTTTCCTAGTGTGCTCTCTTCACAAGAGTAAAAAGGAACGTACCAGATTTTATAAAAGGTCAGGGGCAGTGTTCTGTATGAATTGGGGTTCACAGAATAAAATTCTGCCACAGAATTGAGCCCTCTAGAGTCAATGGGAATAAAAAGAATTCTATTGTTTGAGAATCCAGGCATCTGCACTTAGATATCAAAGGCCAGATGGACATAATTCATGTAATAGGCAACAAGACTAGAGGGGTAACAAGGATTTTGCCAGGCCCCTCGAGATTTGCGATAATGGCCAATAGATCTTCATGTTCCCAGGAGTGAGATGACATGGGAACAAAAATATAACATGACTACAAAAATATGACTTTCCCTACAAAAATATGACATGACTTTCATAACCAGAAAAAAAGTAAAAACAGGTGAGCACTAGGCTATGACCAGTGCCACAATAGAAAAGCATAATCTCTGTTGAGTTTTTAGACCAGAGTGAGTTATCAGACCCAGAGCCCAATGACTGAGGGGGAACCATGATCAGCTCAAGGAAAGGCCCTGCAATTGCATCATAAATATCTATGTTAACTCTACAATTGGTCCCCCAAAGAGATCCATGGCTCTTTATTTAGACCTTTCAAGGGCTGCTAGATACAGGATCTGAGGTGACACTAATAACAGGAGACCCAAATGCTATCGTGGTCGCATTGATAAAGGTGATGGATAATATGGTAATTACCCTGATTTGATCCTTACACATTGTATACATGTATTGAAATATTACACTGTACTCCATAAATGTGTACAATTATATGTCAATTAAAAATAATAATTGGTCGGGCACAGTGGCTCGTGCCTGTAATCCCAACATGTTGTGAGGCCAAGGTAGGAGGATTGCTTGAGCTCAGGACTTCAAGATTAGCCTGGGCAACATGGCAAGACCCTGTCTGTACAAACAAACGATAATAAATCAGGCAGGTGTGCTGGTGTTATGCCTGTAGTCCCAGTAACTTGGGGAGCTGAGATATGAAGATTGCTTTGGCTTGAGGGTCAAGGCTTTAGTGAACCATGGTCATGCCACTGCACTCCAGCCTGGGTGACAAAGTGAGATCCTAGCCCCAAAATAAATAAATAAATAAATAAATAAGCAAGCAAATAAAAGTCATGTAGATATATGAGCAGGAGTAGAAATGAACATGCATATCTTCATTCCTTACACTAATATTCTCTGGAGAGCATCCATCACTGAGGGGGTACCTAACGACCAGGAAAACAGGCTACTGCTTGGGTAGAGAAACAGCCAGCCTCTATTCTTGGCACTCCAATTCCAGTGCAATGGACTCATTAACATAGTAGCTTTGTCAGCAGGTATAGAGGCCATGCAAGGCCCCAGTTGTATTGGCTCATTCTCACCAAGCTGGCATAGCTACTGCTCCTACAAAGTTCTGACTTGTCAGCAGCAAAAACCAATAACACGTATTTAGTAGAGTACCAACCCTCAAGGACGCTAGCCAAGAACTTATTGGCAAATTGATTGCATCAGATCCCTCATCCTCCCTCCAGAGAAGAGAGTGATTCATCCTTACTGGAATGATTTCCTGTGCTGAATATGAGTTTGCCCTCATTGTTCATAGTGTAGCTTCTAGGATTATTATCTGACAGCTTACAGAATGCTTCATTTACTGAGGTGATAACCTGCATAACATCACTTTGGACTAAGGGACCCATAGTGAAGAAAGTTCAACAAGACAACATGGGTACAAGACTAGGGGATCCACCGTTCCTACCATATACCACATTAACCACAGGTTGCTGTTTTCTAGTGTACTCCCTTCACAAGGGTAAGAAGGAATGTATTCAACTGATAAAATGTTGGAATGAACAATTAAGAGCTCAGTTAGCTTGGGGACAATACTCTGCATGGTTACGATTTGGCCTACAGGGCGTGATATATGCATTGAGCCAATGTTGTGTATCCAATAGCTAGAAAACATAAGTCTGGAAACCAAGGTGGAGAACAGAAATGGCTTCTCTCACCATCGTACCCAGAGACCAACTCACAGAATTTGTGCTTCCTATGTTCACATCCTTAGGTTCTGTTAACATTCTTTAAAAATACGAAGAACTATTTTTATAAATTTTTACTGGTAGTGGGAGGGAGAAAAATGACTTGCACCAATACATAGTATTAGCACACAGCATTAATATACATCAAGAGTCTCACAGGACCTATAGCTATGACTACCCCTTGCTCATTTTGGCTCTTTATGCCAAAGGACTAGTAGACAAAGAAAGGCATTTTTCATACTGGCAAGGTAATTGATCTTCATTATCAAAAGCATCTAAGATTGTTGCTAAATAATGAAAGCAGTAAGGAGTATTTCTAGATCTCAAAAGATTCATTGGGATTCGCCTATCTCTTTCATATCTGGCAAAAGCACTAAATGAAAAATTATAGCAGCCTCATCCTGACACAGACAAGCGAACCAAGAGCTTGGATTCTCCCCACCAATCAAATAATTTAGATCAGCTGAAGTGCTTACCAAGGGTAATGAAAATCTGGAACGGGTGATGAAAACCAGGAAGGGACCTGATGAATATCAGTTATGGCCTTTGGAGCAGTTGCAGCAAGGGACATCTGCTTGCTACACTAAGTCTCATCTGTAGTCCTTTTAACAATTAGCAGCTAGCTTAGACCTTAAAGAGTTGGTGACAGAATGAACTTTATATAGAGCAGAAATGGATCTGAAATGTTTAAGAGATAGATTGTAGGAGACACTCTGATGTCCTGTGCCACTTCTTTTTATTTCAGCTGCAAGGTGTTGGACAGTTCCTATGCATGCCACAGTTTTCCCTCAATCACCTGCTACATCTCTCTGCCTCCCTGATTCCCACTCTCTCCAAAGCCACAGGAGTTCACTAACCTCACATTGAATAACCAGACACAGAGAGACATTAATTTCCCTGGCAGCCACCCTTGATCAGTGAGTGAAAGCTGGCAGCAGATGAATGTGTCAGGGGAGAAAATTCTGAGATGCATTTTAAAAGATTCTTCAGAGACTGGGTCCCAGTTGACCAGTGGTAATCAACTCAACAATGTGTCCTTCAATGGCTTTTCCTTATGTCTCTCATATTCTTGCTTTTCAAGATCACCTACCAAGTAAACTGATTCAGTCCCTCCTTTCAAAGGAAGCCAAGCCACCTGGCTGCTGGTTGATTGTAATATTCATAGAAAGGGGGTTGGGTATGTTGTTAAAGGAAAAGCTAATGAAAGTTTTGATCGAGAAAGTGACGTTAACTAAATATTGGAAATAAACATTTATTGTGCATGTATTATGTATCAAACATTTTAGAAGGTGTTCAATATCATCATCAATTGCTGATAGAGATGAGTTTTTTGAATTCATGGGGAAGAAAAAAAAGAGAAAAAAGAGAAAGAAGCACAGCACACAGCAAGAAACCAACAAATCATAGTCAAAACTCTTTTATAACGGTATTTACCACTTTCAGCTATCTAGATTAAATACTTATCTAAAGAAACAAGAATCACCTTATTTAGGCTTATTTTGTGTACCATGCTTTGGGTATGTTAGGAGGTGGAAGTGAGAGTTGGAGCATGATTGATGTGTGGTATGTCCATATAACTAAAACAAAATTCTGTTCTAAAAATATGAAGTAATGGCTGGGCATGGTCGCTCACACCTGTAATCCCAGTGCTTTGGGAGGTTGAGGCAAGAGGTTTACTTGAGACCATGAGTTCAAGACCGGCCTGGGCAATATAGCAAGACACCTTCTCTACAAAAATTTAAAAATATATATTCCCAGCACTTTGGGAGGCGGAGGCAGGCATACCACCTGAGGTCAGGAGTTTGAGACCAGCTTGGCCAATGTGGTGAAAGCCCATCTCTACAAAAAATACAAGAAAATAGCTGGGTGTGGTGGCAGGCACCTGTAACCCCAGCTATCTGGGAGTCTGAAGCAGGAGAATTGCTTGAACCCGGGAGATGGAGGTTGTGGTGAGTTGAGATCATGCCACTGCTCTCCAGCCTGGGCGACAGCAAGACTCTGTCTCAAAAAAAAAAAAGAAAAGAAAAAGAAAAAGAAAAAAGAAAGGAAAAAAAAGGAGAGAATTTAAAAAAATAGGTCCCAGCCATTTGGGAAGCTGAGAGTGGGAGGACTGCTTGAGCCCAAGAATTCCCACCTGGGTGACAGAGAAAGATCCTGTCTAAAATAAACAAACAAATAAATAAAAATATGAAATAATTCAACATGTAACATGAGAGATGTATAAGAAACGAGATCATTTAGTCTAATGTCCTCATTTTACAGATGAAAATAAGTGGTGGCTTAGTGGCAAAATGAGACCCAGAATACCAACCAAGATTCTCATCCTCTTTCCCTTATACATAGACACTTGCACCAAGAGAAGACTTGTCATTTAGAAAATGTCCAACTCAAAATGTTTTCCTTATTTGTGTGAAGTCTTACAAAAAGTTAGTAAGATTATTGATTCTATTGGAGTTCAGTTGCTTGTACACAGTCTACATTGATTCCGAGGCTCTTATACTTTGCTGCATAGCCTTAGATTGAGTCCCATTCAAATACTGAATGTTCCTAAGAGGCATAACATTGAGATGCAAATGAGAAGACAGGTGAAAAGTATTTCGGAGATCACCTGGTCAACCCCAAAGAAGTTTTGTAGATCTTTAGTACAGGTACTTTTGTAGATATTTAGTATGATTTTCAATTGACTGCCTAACTTGGTCTCTATGTTTCTTCTGACTCAAATGGGAAGAAATAATAGAAAAAAGAAGAAAGAACATTTCCTCTACCTCTTCTTAGAAGAAAGAACATTTCCTCTACCTCTTCTTTCAAATCTGATATCTAGATGTTCTCTTTAGCTAACCACAACCTTGGGTAGGATATGTCGATTTCATCTCCACGAGGAAGGCACTCAATAATTGCCTGTTGATTGATAGAACAGCATTCTCTAATTTTCTGTTCATAAGAAGGAAGAGTACTTTTCATTGATGAACCATTTCTTAACTGTGGCAAAAATAACATACAATTTAGCATTTTAACCATTTTTAAGTGTATTTAGTGCAGTAAGTAGATGCACACTGTCATACATCCATCACCACTATTCATTTCTAGACATTTTTTGTCTTCCCCAACTAAAACCCTATACCCATTAAACAGTAACTCTCCATTCCCTTCTCCCTCTAACCCCTGGACACCACCATTCTAATTTCTGTCTCTATGAATTTGAGTGCTGTAGCTACTTCATAAAAGTAAAAACCATATGGTATTTGTCTTTTTGTAACTGGCTTATTTCACTTAATGTCTTTAAGTTTCATCTATGTACCATGTGTCATTCTTTTTAAGACTGAATAAACATTCTGTTGTAAATATCACATTCTGTATACCCATATTCATCTATCAATACACATTTGGGCTGCTTCCATCTTCTGGCTTCTGTGAATAATGCTGCTGTGAACATTGGTGTACAAATATCTTCTCAAGCCTTTACTTTCAATTATTTTGGGTATATACTTAGAGGTGAAATTTCTGAGTCATACGGTAATTCTGTCCATTTTCTGAGGAACCAGCATACTGTTTTCCACAGTGGCTGTACTGTTTCACATTTCCACCAGCAATGCACAAGTGTCCAACTTTCTTCATGTACCACTTGTTATTTTCTGTTAAGATTTGTTTTGTGTTTTTTGATAGCAGCCATTCTAATGGGTGTGAAGTGGTATCTTGTTGCGGTTTTGATTTGCATTTCCTTAATAATTAGTAATGTTTTCACCATCTTTTTTATGTGTTTATTGGCCATTTATATATCTTCTTTAGAAAAATAACAATTCAAGTCCTTTGTCCATACTTTAATTGGGTTATTTGGTTTTTGTTGTTGAGTTTTAGAAATTCTTTATCACTCTAGATATTAATTATTTCTCAGATGTATGATCTGCAAATGCTTTCTCACATTCCATGGGATACCCTTTCACTCTCTTGTTTGTATCTTTTGAAGCACAAGAGGTTTTTTTATCTTGATGAAGTCCAAATTATGTATTTTTTTCTTTTGTCTATGCTTTTGGTCCATTACCTGTTGAGCTCGCCTCTCAATCCTAATTTGTTTTTTTTTGAGACGATGTTTTGATTTTGTTGCCCAAACTGGACTGCAATGGTATGACCTCAGCTCACCGCAACCTCCGCCTCCCAGGTTCAAGCAATTCTTCTCCCTCAGTGTCCTGAGTAGCTGTGACTACAGGCACGTGCCACCACACCTAGCTAATTTTTTGTATTTTTAATAGAGACGAAGTTTCTCTGTGTTAAGATTGTCTCAATCTCCTGACCTCATGATCCGGGTGAGGTGCTGGAATTACAGGCATGAGCCACCACACCCAGCTCCTAATTTTAATTCTTAGCCTTAACTGCTACTGCCTGGGGTTAATCTAGGTTTTCAGGTGCCTTAAACATACACAATTTGGGAGACTTAAAAAATACAAAGAGGAATATTATGCAGCAATCAGAAATGATGAGTTCGTGTCGTTTGTAGGGACATGGATGAATCTGGAAAACATCATCCTCAGCAAACTGACACAAGAACAGAAAATGAAACACCGCATATTCTCACTCATAGGTGGGTGATGAAAAATGAGAACACATGGACACAGAAAGGGGAGTACTAAACACTGGGGTCTATTGGGGGGAAAAGGGGAGGGCCAGTGGGAGGGGGAGGTGGGGAGGGATAGCCTGGGGAGAAATGCCAAATGTGGGTGAAGGGGAGAAGAAAAGCAAAGCACACTGCCATGTGTGTACCTACGCAACTGTCTTGCATGCTCTGCTCATGTACCCCAAAACTTATAATCCAATAAAAAATAAAAAAAAAAAATACAAAGAATGTTATTTTTATAAATTTTTACTTAATTTTATAACCATGTATCATGTGCCAGGAGTTTCCCCTCTTTGGAAAAAGTCATGCAAACTTGACAGCTCTCTCTTCCTCAGCCTCAATGTTCTTTCTGTTTTACCTTATGGATATTTCACATCCATCCTTTTTTTCCTAACTCTCACTGCCTTATCTTAGGTCAGTGGTTCATCATCTCTCACCAGAACATGTGCCATACATAGCCTGCTAACTAGTCTCCTTGTTTATAAAGTTGCCCCATAATCAATTTTCCACAATCACAAGAATTAGGTAACTAAAATGAAAATACGATTACTTTCATGTTCTTGCTTAAAGCCCTCCAGTGGCTCATGATTGCCTACATAACAGAGACCCAATCCTCTTGTCAAGGCATGTAAGTCCTCCTTCCATGAGTAATCTTCATACCTTTCCACCTCACATTCTGACATCCCTCTCAAACTGTGCTTTAGCCATATTACACTAAATAGGTCATGCTCTCATCTAATCTCCCGGGCTTTGCCCTTATCATCCTCAGAGCTTGTAATCTATCTTCCTACCCATTTACCTGAAAAACTCAGCCTTCAGGGTCTATTCAAGCATTAGGTCTGTGTGTATGAAGCCTTCTCTGACACCTCAAGGCTAGGTTAAGTGACCCTCTTGGAGTTCCTTTCACACTCACCCACTTTGTAGCACCTGATTCTTCATTTGTCTGTCTTCTCTAGACTTCTAACTCTTTCAAGATAGAGACCATTGTCCTGAAAAGACTGCTTTTTAGTCATCATTGCAGCCTCAGTACCTGGAACACAATAGGCAGTCAAAAAATATTTCTGCACAAATAGTCTCATAAGAGAAACAGGCAGTAAGTAAAGATTTCTTGCCTAACTAGTTTCTTTCATTTTCTCTCCTACCGCACACTCACTTTGCTAGATTTTTTTAAAGTGAGGTTTGGGGTGATGGGATTATGGGTGTGATATGGTTTGGATCTCTGTCTCTACCAGATCTCATGTGGAATTGTAATGTCCCGTTGGAGGTAGAGCCTGGTAGGAGGTGACTGGATCATGGGGAGGAAGTTCTCATGAATAGGTTAGCACCATTACCTTGGTGCTGTTCCCATGATAATGAGTGAGTGACTTCTCATGATATCTGGCTGTTTAAAAGTGCATGGCACCTCCCCCTGCTCTCTCTTCCTCCTGCTCTGGCCATGTAAGATGTGTTTGCTTCCCCTTCACCTTCCTCCGTGATTGTGAGTTTCCTCAGGCCTCTCTAGAAGCAAAAGCTTCTATGCTTCCTGTGCATCCTGCAGAACTGTGAGCCAATTAAGCCTTTTTTAGTATATAAATTACCCCATCTCAGATATTTCTTTATGGTAATGTAAGAATGGACTAGGAGAAGATCCAAGATGGCCCTTTAGGAGCAGCTCAGTATTGCAGCTCCCAGTGAAAGCGCAGAGGGTGAGTGGACACCGCATTTCCAGATGGATCTTTATTGCCACAGACCAGGAGATTCCCAGGCAGAGGAGCCCCACGGGTCACCAGCATGGCTGTTTCAGCCGGTGTGGCTGTTTTGCCAGCGCCCTGGCACAGCAGCTCTCCATAAAAAATACACTGGTCTCGTTGCCCTTTTAAGCTGGCAATAGAACCTCTGAGAAAGCAGATTCGCCCATTCATCTGATTAAATGGGTCTGAAACAGGGAGCCAAGCCAGAAGATTCCCAGGCAGCACCATTGTTTCAGCCAGTACAGTGGGTCACCGCACAGGAAATCACACAGATCCTGGTGCCCTTTCAGCAGGGGACTGGAACACCTGGGAGAGAGTCAACCGTTCAACTAAAAAAAAAAAGGCACTGAGGCAGGGAGCCAGGTGATCAGGCTTGGCAAGTCCCACCCCCACAAAAACAAACAAACAAAAAAACCAGCAATTGGAAATACTTGGGGTTGAGAGTTTCACAGCAAGCATGGCTGAACCCAGGACAGTGCAGCTCAGTGGAGGAGGGGCATCGCCATTACCGAGGCACTCCACCCCTACGGAGGTAGTCCGCCATTGCTGAGGCAGCCTGCTGTTGCCGAGGCAACCCGCCATAACAAAGAGAGTCCGCCATTAAGAGGTGGCCCACCATTGCCAAGGCAGTTCTAACCACACCCATATGAACAGGACTGCAGGGAAGTTCACACGGCAGCAGGGCAGAGCACACAGCACCTCTGCAGGCCGACAGTGACTAGGCTGCCTCCTTGCTGGGCAGGGCAGCCCTGAAAAAAAAAAGGCAGCAGCACAACAAGTACTCATAAATAAAGCCCTAACACCCCAGGACAGAGCACCTGGGGAAAAAGGGGGGTTTATGAGTCCTGCTGCAGCAGACTTAAACGTACCTGCCTAGCAGCTCTTAATGAACAGAGCTCACAACTCAGCACTTGAGCTCCTATAAAGAACGGACTGTCTTCTCAAGCAGCTCTCTGACCCGCATGTATACAAAGAGTCACCTCACAAAGGACTGATCAGACTGACATTTGGCGGGCATCATTCTGGGACAAAGATAGCAAAAAAAAAGAAACTGGCAGCATCCCTTACTGTTCTGCAGCTGCTTCAGGTGATCCCCAGGCAAGCAGGGCCTGGAGTGGACCTTAGCAGTCCTACAGCAGAGGGGCCAGACTGTTAGAAGGAAAACTAAGAAGCAGAAATAACTTCATTATCAACAATCTGGACGTCCACTCAGAGACCCAATCTGAAAATCAGCAACTACACAGACGACAGGTGAATAAATCCACAAAGATGGGAAGAAACCAGTGCAAAAAGGAGGAAAACACCCGAAACCAGAAAACCTCTCCTCCTACAAGGGATCACAACTCCTCACCAGCAAGGAAACAAAGTTGTATGGAGAATGAGTGTGATGAAATGACAGAATCAGAATTCAGAAGGTGGGTAATGAGAAACTTCCGTGAGCTAAAAGAACATGTTCTAACTCAATGCAAAGAAACCAAGAACCTTGAAAAAAGATTTGAGGAAATGATAACAAGAATGGACAACTTAGAGAGGAATATGAGTGAATTGATGGAGCTGAAAAACACAACATGAGAACTTCACAAAGGATGCACAAGTTTCAACAGCTGAATTGACCAAGCAGAAGAAAGAATATCAGAGGTTGAAGATCAACTCAATGAAATAAAACGAGAAGGCAAGATTAGAGAAAAAAGCACCAAAAGGAATGAAAAAAATCTCCAAGAAATGTGGGACTATGTGAAGAGACCTAATCTATGTTTGATAGGTGTACCTGAATGTGAGTAAAGGTCACTCTTGCTATGCTTTAGCAAAGAGACTGGCAGCATTTTGCCCTTGCCCTAGATATCTGTGAAACTTTGAACTTAGATGATTTAGGATATCAAGCAAAAGAAATTTCTTTTTCTTAAATTGCATTTTAGGTTTTGGGGTACATGTGAAGAACATGCAAGATAGTTGCATAGGTACATATGTGGCAGTGTGATTTGCTGTCTTCCTCCCCTTCACCCACATCTGGCATTTCTCCGAATGCTATCCCTTCCCAGCTCCCCCCACGCTGTCCCTCCCCTATTCCCCCAATAGACCCCAGTGTGTAATGCTCCCCTCCCTCTGTCCATGTATTCTCATTATTCAACACCTGCCTATGAGTGAGAACATGTAGTATATCATTTTCTGTTCTTGTGTCAGTTTGCTGAGAATGATGTTCTCCAGGTTCATCCATGTCCTTACAAAGGACACGAACTCATCGTTTTTGATTGCTGCATAATATTCCATGGTGTATATGTGCCATATTTTCCCTGTCCAGTCTATCATCAATGGGCATTTGGGTTGATTCCAGGTCTTTGCTATTGCAAACAGTGCTGCAATGAACATTCATGTTCATGTGTCCTTATAGTAGAATGATTTATAATCCTTTGGATATATACCCAGTAATGGGATTGCTGGGTCAAATGGAATTTCTATTTCTAGGTCCTTGAGAAATCGCCACACTGTCTTCCACAATGGTTGAACTAATTTACACTCCCACCAGCAGTGTAAAAGTGTTCCTATTTCGCCACATCCTCTCCAGCATCTGTTGTCTCCAGATTTTTTAATGATCGCCATTCTAATTGCTGTGAGATGGTATCTCAATGTAGTTTTGATTTGCATCTCTCTAATGACCAGTGATGACGAGCATTTTTTCATATGTTGGTTGGCCCCATGTATGTCTTCTTTTGTAAAGTGTCTGTTCATATCCTTTGCCCATTTTTGAATGGGCTTGTTTGTTTTTTTCTTGTAAATCTGTTTGAGTTCTTTGCAAATTCTGGATATCAGCCCTTTGTCAGATGGGTAAACTGCAAAATTTTTTTCCCATTCTGTTGGTTGCCAATTCGCCCTCATGACTGTTTCTTTTGCCATGCAGAAGCTGTGGAGTTTGATTAGGTCCCATTTGTCTATTTTGGCTTTTGTTGCCAATGCTTTTGGTGTTTTGGTCATGAAGTCCTTGCCTACTCCTATGTCCTGAATGGTTTTGTCTAAATTTTCTTCTAGGGTTTTTATAGTGTTAGGTCTTACGTTTAAGTCTTTAATCCATCTGGAGTGAATTTTAGTGTAAGGTGTCAGGAAGGGGTCCAGTTTCTGCTTTCTGCACATGGCAGTTTTCCCAACACCATTTATTAAACAGGGAATCCTTTCCCCATTGCTTGTTTTTGTCAGGTTTATCAAAGATTGTATGGTTGCAGATATGTTGTATTGCCTCAGATGCCTCTGTTCTGTTCCATTGGTCCATATCTCTGTTTTGGTGCCAGTACCATGCTGTTTTGATTACTGTAGCCTTGTAGTATAGTTTGAAGTCTGGTAGTGTGATGCCTCCTGCTGTGTTCTTTTTACTTAGAATTGACTTGGCTTTGCAGGCTCTCTTTTGGTTCCATATGAAGTTTAAGGTAGTTTTTTCTAGTTCTGTGAAGAAGATCATTGGTAGCTTGATGGGGATAGCGTTGAATCTGTAAATTACTTTGGGCAGTATGGTCATTTTCACGATATTGATTCTTCCTAACCATGAACATGGAATGTTTCTCCAACTGTTTGTGTCCTCTCTTATTTCGTTGAGCAGTGGTTTGTAGATCTCCTTGAAGAGGTCCTTTACATTCCTTGTTAGTTGTATTCCTTGGTATTTTATTCTCTTTGTAGCAATTGTGAATGGCAGTTCATTCTTGATTTGGCGCTCTTTACGTCTGTTATTGGTGTATAGGAATGCTTGTGACTTTTGTAGATTGATTTTGTATCCTGAGACTTTGCTGAAGTTGCTTATCAGTTTCAGGAGATTTTGGGTGGAGACAATGGGGTCTTCTAGATATACTATCATGTCGTCTGCAAATAGAGACAATTTGGCTTCCTCCTTTCCTATTTGAATACACTTTCTTTCTTTTTCTTGCCTGGTTGCTCTGGCTAGAACTTCCAGTACTATATTGAATAGGAGTTGTAAGAGAGGGCATCCTTGTCTAGTTCCAGGTTTCAAAGGGAATGCTTCCAGTTTTTGCCCATTCAGTATGATATTTGTCATAAATAGCTTTTATTATTTTGAGATACATTCCGTTAATACTGAGTTTATTGAGGGTTTTTAGCATAAAGGGCTGTTGAATACTGTCAAAGGCCTTCTCTGTATCAATTGAGATAATCATGTGGTTTTTGTTTTTGGTTCTGTTTATGTGGTGAATTACATTTATAGACTTGTGTATGTTAAACCAGCTTTGCATCCCCGGGATGAATCCTACTTGATCATGGTGGATAAGCTTTTTGATGTGCTATTGCAATCGGCTTGCCAGTATTTTATTGAAGATTTTTGCGTCTATGTTCATCATGGATATTGGCCTGAAGTTTTCTTTTCTTGTTGAGTCTCTGCCAGGTTTTGGTATCAGAATGATGTTGGTCTCATAAAATGATTTGGGAAGGATTCCCTCTTTTTGAATTATTTGGAATAGTTTCAGGAGGTATGGTAACAGTTCCTCTTTGTGTGTCTGGTAGAATTCAGCTGTGAAATCATCTGGACTGGGCTTTTTTTTGGTGGTAGGCTCTCAATTGCTGCCTCAACTTCAGATCTTGTTATTGGTCTATTCATGGTTTTGACTTCTTCCTGGTTTAGGCTTGGGAGGATGCAAGTGTCCAGAAATTTATCCATTTCATCCAGGTTTACTAGTTTATGTGCCTAGAGTTGTATGTAATATTCTCTGATGATGGTTTGAATTTCTGTGGGATCTGTGGTGATTTCCCCTTTATTGTTTTTTATTGCATCTATTTGGTTATTCTCTCTCTTTTTTTAAATTAATCTGGCTAGTGGTCTGTCTATTTTGATGATCTTTTAAAAAAAACCAGCTCCTGGATTTATTGATTTTTTGAAGGGTTTTTCACGTCTCTATCTCCTTCAGTTCTGCTCTGATCTTAGTTATTTCTTGTCTTTTGCTTGGTTTTGAGTTTTTTTGATCTTGCTCCTCTAGCTCTTTCAATTTTGATGATAGGGTGTCAATTTTGGATCTCTCCACTCTTCTCATGTGGGCACTTACTACTACATATTTTCCTCTAGAGACTGCTTTAAATGTTTCCCAGAGATTCTGGTATGTTGTGTCTTCGTTTGGTTGGTTTCAAAGAACTTCTTTATTTCTGCCTTCATTTCATTGTTTATCCAGTCAACATTCAAGAGCCAGTTGTTCAGTTTCCATTAAGCTGTGCAGTTCTGAGTTAGTTTCTGAATTCTGAGTTCTAACTTGATTGCACTGTGGTCTGAGAGACTGTTTGTTATGTCAGTTGCTTTGCATTTGCTAAGGAGTGCTTTACTTCCAATTATGTGGTCAATTTTAGAGTAGGTGTGATGTGGTGCTGAGAAGAATATATATTCTGTGGATTTGGGGTGGAGAGTTCTGTAAATGTCTATCAGGTTTGCTTGTTGCAGGTCTGAGTTCAGGTCCTGGATATCCTTGTTAATTTTCTGTCTGGTTGATCTGTCTAATATTGACAGTGGAGTGTTAAAATCTCCCACTATTATTGTGTGGGAGTCTAAGTCTCTTTGTAAGTCATGAAGAACTTGCCTTATATATCTGAGTGCTCCTGTATTGGGTGCGTATATATTTGGGATCGTTAGCTCTTCTTGTATCAATCCTTTTACCATTATGTAATGTCCTTCTTTGTCTCTTTTAATTTTTATTGCTTTAAAGTCTATTTTATCAGAGATGAGAATTACAACTCCTGCTTCTTTTTGCTCTCCATTTGCTTGGTAAATCTTCCTTCATCCCTTTATTTTGAGTCTTTGTGTATTCTTGCATGTGAGATTGGGTTTCCTGGATACAGCACAACGAAGGATTTTGGCTTTTTATCCAATTTGCCAGTCTGTGTCTTTTGATTGGTGCATTTAGTCCAGTTACATTTAGGGTTAATATTTTTATGTGTGAATTTGATCCAGCCATTTTGATGCTAGCTGGCTGTTTTACCCATTAGTTGATGCAGATTCTTCATTTTGTTGATGCTCTTTACCATTTGGTATGTTTTTGGAGTGGCTGGTACTGGTTGTTCCTTTCTATATGTAGTGCCTCTTTCAGGAGCTCTTGTAAAGCAGGCCTGGTGGTGACAAAATCTCTGAGTACTTGCTTGTTCACAAAGGATTTTACTTTCCCTTCACTTATGAAGCTCAGTTTGGCTGGATATGAAATTCTTGGTTGAAAGTTCTTTTCTTTAAGGATGTTGAATATTGGCCCCCACTCTCTTCTGGCTTGTAGGGTTTCTGCCGAGAGATCTGACGTGAGTCTGATGGGCTTCCCTTTGTGGGTAACCAGACCATTCTCTCTTGCTGCCCTTAGCATTTTCTCCTTCATTTCAACCCTGGTGAATCTAAAGATTATGTGCATTGGAGTTGCTCTTCTTGAGGAATATCTTTGTGGTGTTCTCTGTATTTCCTGGACTTGAATATTGGCCTACCTTGCTAGGTTGGGGAAGTTTTTCTGGATAATATCCTGAAGAGTATTTTCCAGCTTGGATTCATTCTCTTCATCACATTCAGGTACACCTATCAAACGTAGATTAGGTCTCTTCACATAGTCCCACATTTCTTGGAGATTTTGTTCATTCCTTATGGTGCTTTTTTCTCTAATCTTGCCTTCTCATTTTATTTCATTGAGTTGATCTTCGACCTCTGATATTCTTTCTTCTGCTTGGTCAATTCAGCTGTTGAAACTTGTGCATCCTTTGTGAAGTTCTCATGTTGTGTTTTTCAGCTCCATCAATTCACTCATATTCCTCTCTAAGTTGTCCATTCTTGTTATCATTTCCTCAAATCTTTTTTCAAGGTTCTTGGTTTCTTTGCATTGAGTTAGAACATGTTCTTTTAGCTCACGGAAGTTTCTCATTACCCACCTTCTGAATTCTGATTCTGTCATTTCATCACACTCATTCTCCATCCAGCTTTGTTTCCTTGCTGTTGAGGAGTTGTGATCCCTTGTAGGAGGAGAGCTGTTCTTGTTTCGGGTGTTTTCTGCCTTTTCGTGCTGGTTTCTTCCCATCTTTGTGAATTTATCCACCTGTCATCTGTGTAGCTGCTAATTTTCAGATTGGGTCTTTGAGTGGACGTCCAGATTGTTGATGATGAAGTTATTTCTGTTTCTTAGTTTTCCTTCTAACAGTCTGGCTCTTCTGTTGTAGGATTGCTGAGGTCCACTCCAGGCCCTATTTGCCTGGGGATCACCTGCAGTGGCTGCAGATCAGTAAGTGTTGCTACTAGTTTCTTTTTTTTTGCTATCTTTGTCCCAGAATGATGCCTGCCAAATGTCAGTCTGATCAGTTCTTTGTAAGGTGACTCTTTGGATATACGGGGGTCAGGGTGCTGCTTGAGGAGACAGTCTGTTCTTTATAGGAGCTCAACTGTTGAGCTGTGTGCTCCATTGTTCTTTCAGAGCTGCTAGGCAGGTATGTTTAAGTCTGCTGCAGCAGAACTCATAAACTGCCTATTTTTCTCCAGGTGCTCTGTCCCAGGGAGTTAGGGCTTTATTTATGAGTGCCCGTTGTGCTGCTGCCTTTTTTTTTTTCAGGGCTGCCCTGCCCAGCAAGGAGGCAGCCTAGTCACTGTTGGCCTGCAGGGGCTTTGCTGAGCTCCGCCCTGCTGCTGTTGAGCTTCCCTGTAGTCCTGTTTATATGGGTGTGGTTAGAAGTGCCTTGGCAATGGTGGCCCACCTCTGTAATGGCAGACTCTCTCTGTTATGGCGGATTGCCTCCACAACAGCAAGCTGCCTCAGCAATGGTGGACTACCTCCATAGGGGTGGAGTGCCTCATAATGGTGGATGCCCCTCCTCCACCTACCTGCACCATTCTGGGTTCAGCTGTGCTTGCCTTGAAACTCTCAACCCCAAGCATTTCAAATTGCTGGTTTTTTTGTTTGTTTTTGTGGGGGTTGGACCCGCCAAGCCTGATCACCTGGCTCCCTGCCTCAAAGCCTTTTTTTTTTTTTAAGTTGAACAGTTGACTCTCTCCTAGGTGTTCCAGTCGCCTGCTGAAAGAGCGCTGTGTGATTTCCCGTGTGGCAACCCACTGCACTGGCTGAAACGGCGCTGCCTGGGAATCTCCGGGCCAGCTTAAAAGGGCAACCAGACCAGTGTATTTTGTATGGAGAGCTGCCACGCCACTGTGCCGGCAAAACAGCCACGCCAGCTAAAACAGCCATGCTGGCCAAAACAGCTGTGCTGGTGACCCGTAGGGCTCCTGCGCCTAGGAATCTTCTGGTCTGTGGGCAATAAAGATCCATCTGGAAATGCGGCGTCCACTCACCCTCTGCGCTTTCACTGGAAGCTGCAATCCTGAGCTGCTCCTAAGAGGGCCATCTTGGATCTTCCTCTGAAATATCTGGTTCTTCAACTTGATGGGCATCCATTCCCTTGCACCGATCAGCTGGACCACTGTTTCACCCGCCACCACGTCTGCATCTCCTTCGGCCTGTGGATCTGCGCCTCCTCCTGCTGGATAGCCGCCCACACGCTGTAATGGGGTCTTGGGTCATGGGGCTGCCAGGCGGGGAAAATGGCAAAAGAAATTTCTAAGCAGCAAAGCATTCAAGAGGTCACCTGGCTTTTTCTGAAGGCATGCAGTCATATGCATTCACAAAAAGATTATCTGAAACTGGAACTTCTATTTAAAAGGGAAGCAGAGCATAAAAGTTTAGAAAATTTGCAGCCTGACCCTGTGGTAGAAAAGAAAAACTTACTTTCTGGGGAGAAATTCAAGCCAGTTGCAGAAACTTGCATAAGTAACAAGAAGAGGAATATTGTAGCCTAGACAATGGGGAAAATATCTCCAGGGCATTTCAGAGATTTTCCTGACAGCCCCTCCCATCACAGGCCCAGAAGCCCAGGAGGAAAAAATAGTTTTGTGGGCCGGGCCCAGGGCCTTGGTACTTTGTACAGTGTTGGGACATGTTGCCCTGTATCCCAGCTGTGGCTAAAAGGGGCAAACATACATACAGCTCAGGCCATTGCTTCAGGCCATTACACATGGTGCTGGGCCTGTGGGTGCACAGAAGTTAAGAATTGAGGTTTGATAACATCTGCCTAGGTTTCAGAGGATGTATAAAAACATATGGATGTCCAGACAGAAGTTTGCTGCAGGGGGGGAACCCTCATGGAGAACCACTGCTAGGGCAGTGCAGAAGGGAAATATGGGGTCAGAGCACCTGTACAGAGTCCCCAGTGTGGCCCTACCTAGTGGAGCTGTGAAAAGAGGGCCACCATCCTCCAGACCCAATAATGCTGTATCTACCAACAGCTTGCATCATGTGCCTGGAAAAGCCACAGGCACTCAACACAAGCCCATGAAAGCAGCTGTGAGACTGCACCCTGCAGAGCCACAGAAGCAAAGCTGCCCAAGGCCTTGGGAGCCCAGCTCTTGCATCAGTAAGTCCTGGATATGAGACATAGAGTAAAAAAATATTATTTTGGAGTTTTAAGTTTTAATGAGTGCCCTGTCAGGTTTCAGACTTGCATGGCCCCTTTGTTTTGGTCAATTACTTTCAATTGGAACAGGAACATTTACCCAATGCCTGTACCCCCATTGTATCTTGGAAGTAACTAACTTGCTTTTGATTTTACAGGCTTACAGGTGGAAGGGACTTCCCTTGTCTTAGATGAGACTTTGGGCTTGGATTCTTGGGTTATTAATGACAGAATAAGTTAAGACTTTGGGAGATGCTGGGAAGGCATAATTCTGTTTTGAAATGTGAGAAGGACATGAGATTTGGGAGGGGCCAGAGGTAGGATGATATGGTTTGGCTCTGTGTTTCCACTCAAATTTCATCTTGAATTGAAATCCCCATGTGTCAAGGGAGGAACTTGCTGGGAGGTAATTGTGATACAGAAGGAAAGTACTGGACTATATCCCTTCAAATAATACAGAAGGGGGAAGGGCATGGTTCCTGACTAGGGCCCCACACCCAGGCCTATGCCCATGGACTTAAGTGAGGACAGTATTTTTGTTTTCCTGCCCAAATGCTGCACTTCCCAAGAATACCCTGGTCTGCCACCACCTCCATTTTGTGCCTGTAAAAATCTGGAGACCCTAGCAGGCAGACACAGGTGACTGGATGTTGAGAGAAGCACATCAGTAGAGGGACACACAAGCAGCTGGACATTGAGAGAAGCACATCAGTAGAGGGACACACAAGCAGCTGGATGTCGAGAGAAATACATCAGCGGAGAAACACATAAGTGGCTGGACGTTGATAAGAGCACACCAGTGGAGGAACACACAGGTGGCTGGATGTCGAATGGAGCACATCAGCAAAGGGACACACAGGTGGCTGGATGTGGAGAGGAATGCATTGACAGGCACCAGTACACCAGCAGGCCATCAATTGGCAGAACAACACAGAGTTTGGCTGGGGCAGTAGGAGGAGAGCCCAGGGTGCCAAGTGGCCTGACCCCAGGGGAAAACCATCTCCCTACTGGCTCCCCCATCTGCTGAGAGCTACTTCACCTCAATATAACTTTGCACTCATTCTCCAAGCCCACATGTGATCTGATTCTTCCGGTACACCAAGGCAAGAACCCTAGGATACAAAAAGCCCTCTGTCCTTGTGATAAAGCAGGGGTCTAATTAAGCAAACTAACACTAGCTGCCTACTGACAGCTAAGCTAAAGAGCACCCTGTAACACACGCCCACTGGGGCTTCAGCTGTAAACATTCACCCCTAGACACTGCCATGGAGTCTGAGCCTCACAGCCTGCCAATCTGCATGCTCCCCTAGAGGTTTGAGCAGTGGGGCACTGAAGAAGGGAGTCACACTCCCGTTGCACACCCTGTGAAGGGGACTAGGGAACTTTTCCCTTTTCAGTTGGATCATGGAGGTGGTTTCCCCCATGCAGTTCTTGTCATGGTGAGTTCTCACGAGATCTGATACTTTTATAAGTGTTTGACAGTTCCTCTCTCTCTCTCTGTCTCTGTCTCTCTCACCTGCCATCATGTAAGATGTGCCTTGCTTCTCTTTCACCTTCCTCCATGATTATAAGTTTTCTGAGGGGCAAAGTTCTCACAAATGGGCTAGCACCATCCACTCAGTGCTGTTTTCACGATAGTGAGTTATCATGAGATCTGGTTGTTTAAAAGTATGTAGCACCTCCCTACTCTCTTTCTCCCTCCGACTCCAGCCCTGTAAGTTGTGCCTGCTTCCCCTTCATCTTCCACCATGGATGTAAGTTTCCAGAGGCCTCTCCAGAAGCAGAAACTTCTACAGTTCCTGTACAGCCTGCAGAACTGTGAGCCAATTCAACCTCTTTTCTTTATAAATTACCCAGATTCAGGTATTTCTTCATTGCAATGCGAGATCAACTAATACAGTATATCTTACCAGCTGAGCACCCCAAATCTGAAAACTCAAAATCTAAAATGATCCAAACCCAGAAATTTTGAGTGCCAACACAACCAGAGGAAGTGCTCGTTGGAGCATTTTGGATTTCAGATTTTTGGATTTAAGAAGCTCAACCAGTAAGTATGATGCAAATATTCCAAAATCCTAAAAAGTCTGAAATCTAGAACACTTCAGGCACCAAGCATTTTGGATAAAGGACACTCAACCAATATTATTATTATGTTTCTATTCATTATTTATAATTAAATATAATTTTAATTGTGACTTATTTTATCCCATTGTAGTGAGGTAAAAATATTAAATTCATGAAATTACAGTGGGTTTGAGCATAGTATTTAAGAAAAGGGTCCTTTTGGGCTATGCCACATAGTGATGATGGAAACTCATGTGATGGAGTTCAGAATGAATTACCAGTGGACCAGGGTTCTAACTTCTAGTTACCAAGTCAGAGCTGGAAGGAGCTGGTAACACTGTCTCTTTTCGGAAGAATCACTTGAGGAGTGAACAGGTTGGGTAACTCAACTAAGGCTACACATTCTTCTCCTTATTTCCAGTCTTATTCTCTTTCCAATTTATCATAGTGACAAAAACGAAAATATCTTTGTCCTAGCAAGACTTGACTTTACATATTTAGTGAAACAGAGAGAGCCTTTGAGCATACATTTCATTTCCGCTTAGAATGTAAAGAACATGAGAATTCTAAAATGACTGTGATGCCTCCATGTCTAGAATTTGATGAAATAACACTAGTTCCTAATTCTAATTAATTTTATTTGATCATTAGTGCTTAAGAAAGGAGCAACATTTGCAGGATATTTGTTTCTGGCCATGTGCTCCATTCAGAACATTGGAACTAGACGTCTTTTTTCCTGGAAAGTCTATGAAAAGGGGACACAGTACCTAGCATCTGGGGAGAGGGGTAGCCAATTTCAAGTTTCCTTTCTGGAATTTCAACAGATCTGAAAGGATTTCAGGGTCCAAATCTTCACCTTGTTTAAATGTTGCCACATTCTGATAATCTTTAATTTGGCTCTCAATTTAGTTTGTTAATATTCTCAGATATTTTGGCTACTTGCATGCTAAAAATAAATCACATAGAGTGGGGGAATTTGGTTCTGCACAACTGCGTGGAGATAAGATTTTTTTAAAAAACGGGTACAATTCTATGTTTTTAAAGTTTGTATTATCCATGCCCTAAAATGACTCACATGCTTCAATGCAGGCTACAAAAAAATTAAAAAAAAATCATTTGACTTGCAGGAATAGAGATGTTGAGAAAATCAGTAGGGAATGAATAACGTATTTAGGAAGGTGAAAATGCACAAGTTATGACACATTTCGGCCCAGCTCCAAATCCTTAAAGCGCTGATGTTTTGTTCCATCTTCTGTTTTCACCCATTACTTTCACTCCGATCCTATTCTGATTTCCAGCCAAGTAGTTTCATATCTATTCGTCTTGGCCGCCACCGGAGGAAAAGTAGCTATGCAGTGCTCCACCAGCTGACTGAAGAGGGGTGTTCCCTCCACAGATAACACTCAGCACTGAACTGGGGACACTGGCCAGACACACAGTAGGGGGAGCCTAAGTGTCACAATCAGTAGTTGTGTGCCACTGGAAGGTAGTTCAGGGCAGGAAATCCTCGATACTTCACTACCAATGTCTCTGGATTGGGCTTGCCGCTCTTCTTGGGGAAGGGCCACTTCTTGGGACCCTGCACACATGAGGACGCACGTGGAAAGCCTCTGTAAACAGACACGCGTTCTGCTAACTGACGGCGACTACGGTACCGTCTTCTCCGGGAGAATTTTTTTTACGTCAGGCCTCACGCTCGCCACACGGGCATTGCCGCCAAGGCTGGGTTACCAGGTCCCCGCCACACGGGGGAAGCACCGGCGGCGCGGTCCCGAAGAGCCCTCGCGAGGCGCCCGCACTAGCCGCGGGGCTGCGGGACTGGCTGCGGCGGCGGCCCTGGGAGGGGCGGGGCTTGGCTGCGGGGAAATGACGTCGCCGCCCCCGCTCGCGCCCTGGTAACGGCGGCTCCCGCGTCCTTCTACATGTTCCCGCCTACCCCAGCCGCAGCCTGCCCCGTCTCCTCCTCCCTCCCGAGCCTCGCCAAGTCCTCCGTGCGGGCTACGAGCGGGACCCGCGGAGCCGCGCTGTCCTCGACGTCGCCGCTGGGCGCGGGTTGAGGAGCAGGCGAGAGCTGGCCCGGCTCCGGGCCGCCGCCGCCCAACCCCGGGCATCTACCCCGCGCCGCTGTCCCGGCGGCTTCGGGCCGCCGAGACCGCCCCGTCCCTTCTAGGGGTGACTCGGGGGTCGCGGGCAGGAGGTCGCCTGAGGCCGGGGCTGGCAGGCGCCAGGTGTCGGGTTGGGAAGCGGCCGCCGCGGCTCTTGTCTCACGGACGTCGTTGCTCCGCGGGCCTGCCTCCGCGCGCGGGGACAGGTGCCCCGGTTGGGGTCTGTCGGGAAGATGGCGACCCCGGGCATGAGCTGGCAGCAGCACTATTACGGCGGCCCGGTGGCCGGGGCGGCCAAATTCGTGCCCTCGCCGGCCGCCGCGCAGCTGGCTGGGCACAGCGTGGACTACAGCCAGGAGATGCACCTGAAAATGAGCAAGAAAATCGCCCAGCTCACCAAGGTAAGGGGCGCAGCGGCGGGGCGGGTTGCTCACCTGCCTGCCCGGGAGGCAGCGCGTCCTGCGCCCGCGGCGAGGGGAACGCGGCTCCTCCGCCGAAGCAACAGCCCGTGACTTACCTCCAAAACCTTACAAACTTTGGTGGAACGCTAGCAACATGAATTTAAACTAGACCGCACAACGGAACGGTGGGTGTATGGAACCTGCACCTCCTTGCCCTTTAGGGCTAAGCCAGCATAGAACAAATGAGAGTTTAGCTCCTTTATCCCACAATAATAAATCATTTTACTGTTGCTCCCATGCATGTGCCAGGGCTGCACGAGGCATCACACTACAGTACCATTGGAAGTACAGTACCGTATTTACCTAATATGACCCAGTATCCTCGAAATTAAACAGTATCTTATTGGATACTCAGTTAAGGGAAGAATCAACTTTCAGAGGAAGGTAGGAGAGTAAAACATACCTTGAATGTCAATTGGGGGATTTAGTGAGTTATTCCTTATCCTGACAAAATGTTAAACAAGGTTTATTAGATGAATCACACTGTGTCTGCATGCAGTTCATTGTTTGCCTATCGAAGGATAATTTTCAAAGAGCAGATAGCCTGTGAATTCGCCCAAGTGTAGTTTAGGATTGTACCTAAATTAGTTAACTTTTTTCTAATTTAGTAAATGTTGATTATGAGAAGAAATTGGTATCTGTGAAGCAAGAGTAATTCATATCAGTTACATTACTCTGCTTGGATCTCACCAGCAATCTGGCAATACATATCAGTGAGAAGTGATTTGTGGTGTCTGAAAGAAAGGTGATGTACCTTAACGTGTTTAAGCTGTCTCCTAACAGCTTGTTAGGAGTGTTGGTATGCTGAAGAGAGATGGACGTTGTGGGGGTTACTGCTAGATAGCTTCTGAGTCTGACTCAACTCTAAAAGTCTCATATAATTCCATTTCTGGTTGGCACTTTCGAAAGAGTGAAGTAAGACATTAGATTCGGAAGAGAGGAAAGGAAGGAAATGAGAGTGAAAAAAAGGATGAAAAGAGGATAAAAAGATTTTAGTGAAGAAATGTGATTGAGGATAGAACAGATAACATTAAAGGACTACAGACTGAAAGCATAAATGAAAGAGGAAAAGAAAAGTTGCATGTACATAGCATTAAAACTCAACCACCGTTTTGTGAAGTTTTCTTTTTTTTTCTTTTGTTTTATGTCACCACTGTCTCAAAAGTTGCTGTGTGTCCGGTGCCTTGTTTCCTTTTTTTTGTCAGTATTGTATTCAGAGAAAGGAAGATCTAAGAAGGAATGACAGTAGTATATCATCAGAATATTTGGAGTCTAAAAGCCAGGCTTCCTGCAAGAGTGTTTGATCTTCTGAATACTGATGTCCTGAATGAAACACATGAATATTTATTCTGATTTTCTCTTATGATTTGTCCATAACATCCACTATTCTCATTTTAGATGTAACCCTCTAGAGCCCTATTGTAAGTAATAGGAAAACTCAGTAAATTTGTAGTGGGACTATGTACTGTTTAATAAAAGCTGTTGCTCTTCAGTACATTTTTTTTCTTTCTACTTAGCACTTTTTCAATTTCCTGTTCTTTTATCAGAAAAAATAAGTCAGCACCACTGGTAAAGGTAGGCGTATTGAGTGTTAGCTGCTATTTTCTCCCGTTACACTACCCACCTCACATCTAGTGAGACAAGAGAGTATTCTCAGGACAGTGCTCTCACACTGCTTGAATGCCACATCTAATCTTTACTGAGTGTTACTTGGACTCTCTGGTTTTGTGTTTGTAGTTACGGACTGTAAATACTCTCTCCACCCCCTCTGCAAGGTCCCTCTGATATTTCTTTATACTAGGTTTCTCAGTGTCTATTGACATTTTGGACTGGATAATTCCTTGTTGGTAGTGGGATGTCTCCTGTGCATTATAGGATGTTTAGCAGCATCCCTGGCACTACTCAGTGGGTACCAGTAGCTATCCTCACCACCCACCCCCAGTCATGACAATAAACACGCCACCAGATATTAACAAATTTCTCCAGGATGGAGCAGGGTAGCTGGGGCAGAATCATTCCAATTAAGAACCACTGACATATACTGAAATATCTAGGGGTTCTCCTGCCTTTATTTACTAAGTTAAGGCCTGAGAATGAAACAATCTGATAATAGGACTCTGTTACAGCCAACATCTTTCTGTTTCTACAACCATGTAATAAGACTTGCTTTTTTAATGTACCATTTTGAAAGTTGTCAAATTTTATAGTCGTATGCACTTACTATAAATACTATACCATAAGCATGACATCATAAGTGTATATAAACGTAGAGAGGGACTGTTATAAACTTTACTACCTTCTGCCATATAGAATTTTTACTCATGAAGAGTTTATTAATGAATTCATATTAGCAGAGGTGTGTTCCAGCTATGGTTGGAACTTGACAATGGCTTATATTTCATGATTGTACATTGTAAACGTAGCCATTAAAATTGGATTTTATTTCTTTTGGGAAGAAATCAGTAGAACTCAACTCTTCAGCATTATAGAAGCAGCATACTTAAGAGCAGCGTGGGAACCTGACACACTGAGTTAAAATTCTCATTCCACCACTTACTACTGTTGTGACCTTGAGCAAGTCATTAAACTCTGAGCCTCAGGTTTCCTAATCTTTAAAATAGAGATGATAATACCTATTTTACAGTTGTAGTAGCATATAGTAGGCTCTTAATTCAGGCTATCACTCCCTGTAAAGACATATACTAATATGTATATTAATGAAATATGGGTATTTTTTAAATGCCTCTCTCCTTTTAAACCATTCTGCATTTAACAGCATTATATGATAGCGTACTTTTTTTGAGGGTTTTCTGCTAAACTCTTAAAAAATATATATACAATAGTATTTTTTTCTCCTTCGAATATCAAAGTTTAAAGGTTTCACATTTATTCTATATTGTGGTAGTATAGTACTGAAAATACAGTGTGCATGTTTCAAAGATTTGACTGGCTATGAAAGGATAAGCATGAAAGTAATATATATTATAATTTTGTCTATAGCGAAGCTCAATATATTTTTAACTAAAAAGCAGTATTAGCTGTATGCATATTTGTTCGGATCCTGTTTCCTAAGAGCCTAGCAGAGCAGCCTTCTCATGGTAAACAGAGCAGCAGTTCTTTAAGCACCTTTTATGTAAGGGGGACTTTGGGAAATGTTACAGATACAGCAGGGAGCAAGACACAGTCTCTGCCTTTTAAAGGGAGTCTAGCATATTTAGGTCACTCATGTCAAGTTTTAAGAATTAATATTAGATTCTTGAGCTATGTTATGGCAAGTTTCTGCAAATGTTAAAGGCTGAACTATCTCAGGATAGGCAGTGAAGCTGGATAGATTCAGTTATGTTTTATAAGACCATATTTGTAAACTTCCACTGTGTTAATTTTTCAGGGTATTAGGTTGAAAAGCTTTGTAAGATGTAATTATAAAAAACTTTTTTTGGTCACTTTCAAATTATTTTTTTCCCCTTTTTGTCCCTTTCAGTTTACTCTTTGAGACTGGTTCATCCTCTGCCATGGATTAACTTAATTTTTCTGGCTGCTTGTAGATAATACAAATCACCCTTCAGTAACAAAGTCACAAAAGTCTCAATTTGATTATTAAAATTAAATTACCCTTTACCAACAAGTAAAAACTGCAGACCAAGCCTGAAATAAAGATGACACTTCTCCCTTAACTGGTCTTTTGCTCTGTTTTAAGGGGGAAGCCAGTAACTGGGGAAGGCAGTGTCATTGCCTTTTTACTTCTTACCTGGTTTTTCTACTCTTCCTGCTTTGTCTTGCTAGTTCTGGTTTCTTATCCTTCCAAAGTTGGCCAAGGAAGAAGGGAAAAGTGTAGAGGAGCAGCAGACTTTTAGTTGATTAATGAAGAAGCTAGCTGGTGATCTAGCTTTAGTGCTTTTGTAGCTGTTGCAGGTGTTTAAAGCTTATTCTTTCACTGGTGAATCCTCATCTCCCACCTCAGTGGCTCTAGATTTTCACCTCAATTCCTTGACAGTGAACCTTAGGTTCTGGTTGGTTGCTTACTTCTTCCTCCGCCTCTTGGAGCTAGCAGTACCTTCACCTTCACTTTGCTGAGGTCTGTGCAAACTCTAGATACCCCTCTTGGATGGATTCATGTGACCCCACCCCAGGTTGCTCATTCTCCTTTAGGGGCCATATAGGGAGCACTCATTCTTTGCACAAACTCTGCTGGTGGTCCCAATTCAGCCCTCTCATTTTCACATGCCTCTTCTTGCAGCTTCTCATCCTTTTGATTTTCCAGGGATCAATCCGGTGTCAGGTCAGCATGCTCTTGGAAGTGCTTGAGACACATGTCAGATTCTTCAACTCATCTCCCAAAAGCCTTTTCCCCTAGGCTTTAGGTATGGGACAAGCATCTTCCACTTTTCCACCTTGAAGACAAGCCCCTGTTACTCCAGCTTTCTCCAGAGAAATCTCTGAAACCTTCTCTGTAATCTCCTTGAAGCACCACCTCTGTAGTGGTGGGGGTAGGAAGTTCCACACCTCAGCATTCTTTTCTTTAGACTGCCTCTTTTGACTTTTTCGAGAATGTTCTGGCAGCTGCTTTGGAATGTCATTTCTATTGTCTTTCATTCTCAGCAGAAACTTCCCTTTTTATAACTTGTTATGTTAGCTGCTTATCAAATGCCTCTTTAGTTGATTGCACTTTTGATACAGTTCAGTTTCTTTATTGCTTACTAGTTTACACATAACTAATATATGGAACAGTGTAAGTTCCCAAAGAGCAGAAAGTAGTTCCTTTTGTGTTTTCTGTGCTTAGCGTCAAGTTCTCTTATTTAATACCCAGCTTGTGGCTCTTCTACTAAAACTGCCCTGACCAACTATTCTTGTTGTGCTTTCCTTGCTCTGCATTAACATTGATTGTTGGTACTTCTTACTTGATACTTAATAATGCAAACTTACAAACACTGTTTATTGTGTTTATAAATATACTTTTTTTCCTTAATTTGGCTGTAAGGTTCTAATCTCTAGGGACTGTATCTTTTACTTCATGTAACCTTAATATGAATGGTTTGCACATAGTACCAAAGCTTAATAAGTATTTACCGAAGATGATGGTGGTAGTAATGATACAGGAAGTAATTTTGTTATACAGCAGAGGAAGACAGTATTTTTGAGGAATTGTATCTGCTACCCTTCTGGTTTAATAATAGATCATTTCAACTGAGTTAAATTATTCCTAAATATTTAAATGTTTATTGACTGTCCTTTAAACGGCTTTAAAAAGCTGTGTGTATGTATTTTAAAGCTATTGTGTGTTTGTATGTGTGTGTGTATATATATATATATTTTTTATATATATATATATTTTTTGAGTTGGAGTCTTGCTCTGTCACCCAGGCTGGAGTGCAATAGTGCAATCTTGGCTCACTGTAACCTCCGCCTAGCAGGTTTAAGCAATTCTCTTGCCTCAGCCTCTCGAGTAGCTGAGACTACATGCTCATTCCACCACTCCTGGCTAATTTTTTTGTATTTTTAGTAGAGAAAGGGTTTCACCATGTTAGCCAGGATGGTCTCGATCTCCTGACCTTGTGATCCACCCACCTTCGCCTCCCAAAGTGCTGGGATTACAGGCCTATTTCTTAATATATTTTTGATATAAAAAATAAAAAGTATAAAGCTCTTACATTATAAATATTTGTCATCTCAAAATGTAGGTAATTAATATACTAGTTTCTTGGCAAATACAAAAAAGTATTATGATTAGTCATTTTATGTTATCTCTGCTTTTACTATATCCAAAACCAGAATGTGTTTATATAACACCAAAACCAGTGAATTTTTCAAATAATCCTATTTTCTCTATATGAAATAAAACTGATTTTTCACTAGGTTTGAACTACCTAATATTCTTTAATAATAATTCTGTGTTAATTATGACTTGAGTCTTTGAACTAGAGTGAAGTGGCCTCATGAAACATAGCAATTGGCTGTGTTTCACTTTAGCACTAGTACGTGTCAAATGCAGCATCTCTTTTTCTTTGTTACATTGCAGCTTTGCCATGCTCTTATGCAGTGGCTTGGTTGTAATCTTTTAGTCATAGTTGAGTGGTTTGGATTAATTTCTTGCATTTTACTAATGGACACAAAAGCACAGTATATTATTAAGTAATTCCTCACAAACTTATAAAGGGACTTCCTTTAGAGTTAAAGATTTAAAGTTAAAGGTTAAAGGTTTAGGCCGGGCACCCTGGCTCACGCCTATAATCCCAGCACTTTGGGAGGCCAAGGAAGGCAGATCACTTAAGGACAGGAGTTCAAGACCAGCTTGGCCAACCTGGTGAAATCCTGTTTCTACGAAAAATACAAAAAATCAGCCAGTGTGGTGGTAGCTGGGATTACAATCCCAGCTACTTGGGAGGCTGAGGCATGAGAATTGCTTGAACCTGGGAGGCGAAGGTTGCACTTGAGCCAAGATCATACTACTGCCCTCCAGCCTGGGTGATAGAGCAAGTTTCTGTCTCAACAAAAAAAAAAAAGGTTAAAGCTTTAGACCTTAGAGTATGACCAGGTTAACCCTCTTATTTTATAGGTGTGGAAGGTGAAGATTACTCAGCCTGTCACTGGTAGAGCCTGGACTCACATTCAGGTCTCTGTAGATTGGTCTAGGCGGGGGTGGCCACACTAACAGACCTCTTTTCTCCGTGTCTATCTTCTTTCTAATATTATTTATTCAATAAGAGGCCACAGAGTTGTTGTTTTCTATGTTAGAACCATGTTTTGCTTACATTCTGAATCACAGATTTTTGATGAGTGAAACCAACCTGCCACTCCTCTGTATACTTATTGTAGAACTTTCTGGGTTTATAGGTTGTATATTTTATATACTATGACTTGGTCACTTTGTAACAGAGATTTTTGTGTGTGCTGTCAGCTAAATGTCATAATATTTTCATGTTTTTATTAACAGCTTTAGTCGTTCCAAACTGAAACATATTTAAAATAACATCGGCTTAGAGACTGCCATACTTGGTGTGAAAGTCACTACTAAGGTTATTTTAAATGCCTTTATTTTGACTGGTTTCATTCTTGATTACATTGTTGCTTAGACACCATTTTTTAATGCAGTAAATTGCAAGTTTTCTAGTTTTTATCAACTTCATTGTCTGTTTTGTTTGTTTATTTATGAAAATCCTTCGCTAAGCCTCTAATCACCAGTCTTAAAAAGTGGTATGAAAGATAAAGATTCAGCAGGAATATGTGACTGGAGTCATTTCTTCATTTTAATTAATAAGTAAGTTTCCTATACTTTAACTTTTTAAATTGTATTTTTGAAAATTTTGTATCTCTTAAATGTGAGACGGGAATGAAGAATAACCTGGGTCTATAAAGCTACTTAGGTTCTGGAAGAAAATAGGAGGTAATGAGGGCCAGGGGAGTGTTGATAAAATACTGTTGTTCTGTCCTTTCAATTGATCTTATGAGTTTTTGTTTTTTAAGAAAATCTTTTATCTATGAACATCCAAATAAATTTGAATATTATACCATGAAATGGGAAGGATGTGAATGACGGGAGTTCCTAATGCCATCCTTTTTTTTTCACCACAGGAAGTTTCCATCCTGCAGGCCACTTTAGAACATAAAGGACATTAAGTAAATGTCAGAATCGGTGCCCCATGTCCTTTTTTTGGAGATAGACACCTATGGGAGACAATTACTAACTGAATTCAGGATTAAATAAATAAATAAATAAAACAGCAACATTGAGATCCCATCTCTACTTTTTAAAATATAGAAACAAAGAAAAACAATGTTATAAATGGTAGTTTGATCTGGGGAGAATCATATCAAACTATTAGGTTTATATTTTATATTTCAAGTGTGGTCTAAGCCATAGGGGACTTTTTAGATTGATCTAGAGACTTAGTGGTCCTTCAAAATATTAGAAAATATTCTTTGACAATCAGTTAATATATAAAAATGAATTTTTGAAACAATGATATTTGCAAGTTGGAGATTGCCAGTTGTAGTTAGTATTTTGATATGCTTAACATTTAAGACCAAAGCAAATATTTTAGAAAATCTCTGATTCTTAACTTTTAACTAACTACATCAGTGAACAACTGTCATTTGTAGCCGTATTTTACCAAGGATCACATCTGCTTTTTTTTTTTAACCAAAAGTGCAACAAGAATGTATAAAAAGTAGTGAAGTTGAATATATGAATTTTTTTTTTTTGAGATGGAGTTTCACTCTTGTTGTCTAGGCTGGAGTGCAAAGGTGCAATCTTGGCTCACTGCAACGTCCGCCTCCTGGATTCAAGCAATTCTCCTGTCTCAGCCTCCTGAGTAGCTGGGATTACAGGTGTGTGCTGCCACGCCCAGCTAATTTTTTATATTTTAGTAAACATGGGCTTTCACCATGTTCCTTAGTCTGGTCTCAAACTCCTGAGCTCAGGCAGTCCACCTGCCTTGGGAGCAAAGTGCTAAGATTACAGGCATGAGCCACCACCCAGCTTTTTGTTTTGTTTTGTTTTTGTCACCCAAACTGGAGTGCATTGGCACGATCTCAGCTCACTGCAACCTCCGCCTCCTGGGTTCAAGCGATTCTCCTGCCTCAGCCTCCCGAGTAGCTGGGACTAAAGGCACGCACCACCATGCCCAGCTCATTTTTGTATTTGTAGTAGAGACGGGGTTTCACCATGTTGGCCAGGCTTGTCTTGAACTCCTGACCTCAGGTGATCAACTTGCATTGGCCTCCCAAAGTGCTGGGATTACAGACATGAGCCATTGCGTCTGGCCGAATATATAAATATTTTTCTTGTATCTTACACTATTATTTTGAGATTTAAATGGAGGCTGAAACTATCAAAGTATCTATAGTACATGGAAAAACAAAAGACTTAGTGATCACAATCATATGTGGGATTTGGACATTTTAAACTTGGCTACCTTGTGCTACTTCATTTAATTGTAAAGGAGCTAGTACTTCTAATGATTTTTCAAATTGCTAATTGTATATTTTTTTATTTATATGTACCATCTCTATACTGAAGTTTAAGGAAGTTGGAAAGTAAAACATTTCATTCCTAAAGTATATTACTAATATTTAAATTATCAATAAAATTGATAATTTTAGTAAAATAGTAGGATAAATTTCTATTTATGGTAAATTATTGGAGAATGAGTTAGTTAACTGGAAGTTACCATAGGGGTTAATAATTTTTCACCTTCTAATATAGTATACTTAAGTTTACATCATACCATTCAAATGTCACACTGAAGTTCTTCATCAACTCCAGATTATTGTTAGAATCATCAGTGCATAGCTGGGAAATTGGACCAAACTTATACTAATCCTATTAGGCCAAACCTGTGGATGCTGATATTTAATTTCTGAATAAATTGTTACTTGCCTTTTTACTTGTCATGTCTTTCTTATAATATGAAGTGTGGCATTTGAATGTTTACAGATTCTAGACATTGGCCTTACTGGTTGAGCAGATTTTGTTTATTCTGGTGAATGTGTGTCTATGTGTTCACAGGTATTTGCATTTTTATCCTGTAGCTCTTTAAGCACAGTTTTAACAGATTCTTATTTCTTTCCGAAAGTGTTTTATGGCCAAAATACTAAATAGTATTCTTTGCCTACTTTTAGATGTTTTGCCTAGTGAAACACTGCATAAACTAAGGCATGTGTAATTTTGGGAGAAAGATGTGTGTATGTGTTTAATGATTTACTCAGAGTAATTAAATATACTTAGATATGACCAAAGTAGAACATGCAGGGCTATGTGTTTGGTAAATTTGTTGAATGCCTAGTTTATGAAAGACATTGTGCTTGGTACTATTGATTATTTATTACTATTTATTATTCCATATCAGACTGTATATTTAGGTTGGCGCTAAAGTAATTGTGGTTTTGGCCTTTATTTTCAATGGCAAAAACCTCAATTACTTTTGTGCCGACCTAATGCTTTACTTATTTTTTCCAACAGACTTGAGAAAATGTAACTGGACTATATTAGTCGTGTATTTTAATGACAACATATTTATCAGTACATTAGTTCTGATGAGTTTTAAATGTGTAATAATGGGCAACTTTTTCTATTTGGTTTCGTTCTTTCTGGGTAGAACTTACATAAGTGCTTTTCTTGGATAAAGAAACTATGCTGATGCCTTCTAAATTCTTTAATAAGGTTTTGATGCCTCCGTTGACATATTCTGGTTACAAATCTCTGTAATATATTTAGCCAGGGGGGTGGGTAGAGTTGGTAAAAGGAAATTTCAGTCTTTGGAAACCAAGGCGCTCACGTGTTTGTGTTAGGTTTAGATTTTTCGTGGGCAGCCAGAGAGCCACATTGTTCCCAGAGCCAAATGGCCTGGTGAGGCAGCAGTGCCCATCATATGGGTCAGAGGTGTGGTTCAATAAGTTAGGCACCTGTAATCCCAGCACTTTGGGAGGCCAAGGCGGGTGGATCACGAGGTCAAGAGATCGAGACCATCCTGGTCAACATGGTGAAACCCCGTCTCTACTAAAAATACACAAAATTAGCTGGGCATGGTGGCGCGTGCCTGTAATCCCAGCTACTCAGGAGGCCAAGGCAGGAGAATTGCCTGAACCCAGGAGGCGGAGGTTGCAGTGAGCCGAGATCGCGCCATTGCACTCCAGCCTGGGTAACAAGAGCGAAACTTCATCTCAAAAAAAAAAAAAGTTAGGCATATACTTAAATGAAATTCACCTTCACCACTTCCCGGTATTTGACTTTTAATACTTATTTTAACCACTCAGCACTTTAGTGTCCTCATCTGTAAAATGAGAATAACAAAGCCTACTTCATAGAATTATCATAAAGATTAAAAGAGTTAATTGATGCAGGAGATTGGAGTCAGTTTGCACCCATTATCTCTTCCCCACTTGGTTAAGCGTCTGCTGACATACTGTTGAACAATAAAGTATGTTTTTAGGCCAAGTGTGGTGGTTTACACCTGTAATCCCAGCACTTTGGGAGGCCGAGGTGGGTGGATCACACTTGAAGTCAGGAGTTTGAGACCAGCCTGGCCAACATAGGGAAATCCTGTCTCTACTAAAAATTCAAAAATTAGCCAGACATGGTGGCACATGCCTATAATCCCAGCTACTCAGGAGGTTGAAATAGGAGAATTGCTTGAACCCAGGAGGCGGAGGTTACAGTGAGCTGAGATTGCGCTACTGCACTCCAGCCTGGGTGACACAGTGAAACTCCATCTCAAAAAAACAAAACCAAAAACAATACAGTAGCTTTGTTTGTTTGTTTGTTTGTTTGTTTGAGATGGGGGTCTAGCTATGTTGCACAGGCTGGAGTACAGGGATGTCATCATAGCTTGCGGCAACCTTACACTCCCAGGGTCAAGTGATCATTCCACCTCAGTTTTCTGAGTAGCTAGGATTATAGGTGCAAGCCACTGTGTCCAGATGGATGTATAGTCTACATTGCTAGGGACCATAGCTGTGAAGTAAAGCAGCAAATAAAATATAGTCAGTTCTGATTATTCATGGTAGTTCTATTCCATGGTCTAGGGAGAATACAGAGCTAGGTTCCTGACAGCCTCTGGTCACAACATTTTCACCAACTGATTAATATATAACCCTGTTTTATGTGTGTTTCTGTTTAAACACCTTTTAAAATATATAATGATCCTTTAACAGTGAACTCACAGCCAAATATCACTATAACTTATGCCTGAACAAAGGTTATTTAACACATCTGGAGTGTTAGATTTTTGGGGTTACATATAAATTTTAGCAAGTAAGATAATTTACAAATATGGAGTCCATGAATAAAAGAAGATCGACTGTATCTAAAAATGGAAGCAGAACTTTGCATCTGCTGTTTTCTCAGTTCTGGCTATTTATCAGCTATTGTTAGGGGCCTAAGTGACTATGACTCCTATTACCAGCCTAAACACCCTCACATGAGTGTGACTTTGACTTTCATTGTCTCGGTAAACACCTTCAGATGAAAGGGGTACAAAGGATAGTGGAGGCCAAAATACTCATATTTTGTATGAGTTGCCAGTCACCTGCAGGCCACCCTACAATCATAAGCATGGGATAAGATTGTTCTTTTATGTTAATTGTAGTCTTCAAGATCTAAACTTGAACCTGTCACATTGCCCTAGGTCAGAAAAAGGAAAAACATATGTGAATGATTCCAGGGGATGGAGCAAAACTTTTAACAAATAATTTATTTTAGTTAAAATAAATTCTTTAATAGTCATCATTTGCTTAAAACATGTTACAGTTCTTTTCTAGCATAAATTGTCACTGTGGGAGTTGGTTTTGTTAAAAGTCTTTGTCTAGGTACCTAAAGATAGCTTGTAATCTTATACAATTTGAGGCTATAGCACATTTGGTTGGATGTTTCTGAATTAACCTTATGCAACATACAGAAAAAGTTTTACCAAACTATTCAATTATAGACTGTCTTAGGCAGTTAGTCTTACTGGTTTCTATCTTGATACATGCCTTCTTCCTTAAATGACCTAGAAGAATGTGCATTTTCATTGTTTTAAATGGTAATGTATATTCATGTGTCCACACTTTCTTGATTCAATCCCTAGTAATTATCAGAAAAAGGAACCCAGTTAAGATTACTTCTGTGTTCTATGATGTGAGGGAGTTGGCAAAGGTAACTGTCCTGGCATAAATAACAATTTGATCTGAAGCCAAGCTCATTACTGTAATATTGCCCTGTTTAGGACCCTGTATATCTTTAACCTTCAATCCTGAGTCACCCTTGCTATTTGCTCTCTCCATTCCTACTTCTGGATTGTGAAGCATTGCTAGAGAATATTATAGAACTGGACTATAGCAGAATAATGACACTCCCAAAGATGTTCATGTTCTAATCCGAAAATCTGTGAAGATGTTTATCTCAAATTTGCAGATGTGATTAAGTTAGGGATCTTGAGATGGGGAGATTATCCTTGACTATTTGGATGGGCAAGTGTTATTACAAGGATCCTTCTAAGTGAAAGAGGGAACACAGGTGGCCTCTGGAACACAGGTGGCCTCTGGAAGCTGAAAAAGGCAGGGAAACAAGTTCTCCCCAAAAGCCTTCAGATTTTGGCCCAGTAAAACTATTTTCCTACTTCTGACCTCCAGGAATTCTAAGGTTAGTACATTTGGGTTGCTTCAAGACATCCACTTTGTGGTAAATTGTTATCGCAACATGGCTTTCTATAAAATGATAGTCCAATTTTGTGTGATCACTCAGTATTGCTGCACTATATGATGTTGTTTTGTCTGAATTGTTCACAGCTGTGGACATGTGTCCTCTCCTCTTTCTCTGTACACATGGGATAGATAAGCTGCTATTTAACTGAAACTATCCAGCTTAACTTACTTGTCTGCAAAGATATTGGGGTCATTTATTCCTGAAAAGAACATTCTCCTGTTCTTAGCTGCCTTAACTCTCATGTATTGCTGCTTTCGGTGTTTTAAATAGATCACCCTTGACAGAGACAGATGGGAATCGAGGAAACTAAATGGGAAGCTATTATAATAGTATTGATGAGAAATTATGAGGGCCATGAATTAGGACAGTAGTGGCAGAGAGATAGGAGATTTGAGAAATCTCAATTCTGAGGAGGAGGTGTGAGAAACATTTTGGAGATAAATTTGGCAGTACTTTGTGACAGTTTGTTGTAGAAGAAGATTGAGGATAATGGGTCTCTGTCACATACTGTGTACTCAAGTATTTCCTGAATGAATGAGAGAGTGAATGAGTGACTAGATGAACTAGATGGATATTAATGTCTACTGAGATAAGGATAGAGTAAAGATATGTATTAGTTATCTATTGCTGGCTAAAAAATTATCCCCAAATATGGCAGCTTAAAACAGCAAGTATCATCTGGTACTTTTGAGATTCAAAAATCCGGAAGTCACTTAATTGAATGGTTCTGGCTCAGGGCTTCTCATGAGGTTGCATTCAAGCTGCTGGCCAGAGCTACAGTCTCTATAAAGAGTTGACTGGGCTGAAAATTTTACTTTTGGGTTCACTCATTTGGCTGTTATTAGGAGACTTTATTTACCACATGGGTCTTCTTATAGCAAGTGGTCTGAGAGGGGATGGGAAGGGAGAGGGACCAAGCTGGAAGCCATAGTCTTTTCATGACATAATCAGCAGAGTGGTGACATGTCATCATCTTTGCTGTATTCTACTGGTTACATGGACCAACCGTGGGACAGTGTAGGAGATGACTACATAACGATTCTAATACTGGGAGACAGAGATCACTAGGGGTTATTTGGGAGGATGGTTACCCCAAGAGAAGCAAAATTGATGGGAGAGTTCTGAGAGTTTTAGCCATGTACATTTAGGTAGAAATATTTAGTAAGCACTTGGATATATGTCTATGCCAAAAGGAGAGATCAATAGTACAAATAAAAATTTTAAGTCATTAGCATATAGATGGTAATGAAAATCATGAGTAGTTGGTTGGGGCCTTAATCAGAGTAGAAAACATTTAGAATAGTTGCTGAGGAAAGGAGAAGAAAAGAGCTGACCAGAGACAAAGGAAAGCATCAGTAATACATGCGTTTGTCCCAAGAGGAATTGAAACATGATATTTGGTATCAGTTTTTTCTTGTTTTTTTTTTTTTAAGAGATAAAGTCTCACTCTATCACTCAGGCTGGAGTCCAGTGACAAAGTAATAGCTTGCTGCAGCTCCAAACTTCTGGACTCAAGGGATCTTCCCACCTCAGTCTTCCAGACAGCTGGTACTACAGGCATGCACCACTATGCCCAGCTAGAGTGTGTGTGTGTGTGTGTGTGTGTGTGTGTGTGTGTGTGTGTGTGTTTGTGTAGATGAGATCTTACTATGTTAGCCAAGCTGATCTCAAACTCCTGGCTTCAAGTTATCTTTATGCCATGGCCTCCAGAAGTGCTGGAATTACAGGTGTGAGCCACCATCCCCAACTTCAGTTTGAATGCTTTGCAGTTTTCTGAAAGTCCTATGCAGTCCTTTGGAGAAGACCACGGTTGAGCATATAGAGGAGAGAGGCAGGTTATAAATCCAGAGCCTGAGCTTTGCCTGGTAAGTATAGCTGAAGAACTGCATTTTAAGAGAATTAAAGAGCATTTGTGGAGAGTAATTTGGTTAATCTACCATTAGGTACTATGTAAGGAAGTAAGTGAGACTAGGATGGAGCTAATAGATTAAGAGAAAACTTAGGGATTGAGAGGACAGTTGTGTGTATGAAGATAATGCCTAGAAATTGAAGGATAAAGGCAAGGAGTGGTAGTCTGAGAGGAGGCTATGTTAAGACTTCAGAGGTGGATAAGTTAGAACAAGATCCAGGGTACAGTCTTGAGATTGTTTATGGGGAGTAAAAATTGTTAGAATTTAGACTCTGAAAGAACTGTAAGTCTGATATTTTGGATTCCACATGCATTTTTGAACTCTCCAAAGATAATAGGATTGAAATGAAAGGAAGTGTGTGAGTCTCATTGCTAAATCTACATTGATGAGGGCAGTGACCTGGAGGCTGGTTTATGATTATGACAAAGCCAGTCAACTGATAAACTTGAATTATAGGAATGATTATAAAATAAGAGGTATTTTTTAATTATGAGGGAAGAATACTGATTTTTATTAATAATAGTAAATACCATTTTGGAGTAACTATTACATGCTATATTTTATGCTGTTTAATTTCATGCTTACCATAATCCCACTTGATTTCACAAGGAAGCTGAATGTTAGAGAGGTTAAGTGATTTGCTCAAGGCCATGTGCTGGAAGAGCTGGGATTTGAACCTGGATTTGTCTGACTCTGCCACTTTGCCCTTTTTAGAGGGTTGCATTGGGCAGCTAGGTGAATACCCAGATCATTTTTGGATCCCATGGTGAGTTAGGAGCGACATAAAGTACAGCTTCTGTTGGAGGAGATTCTATGTCTTTGGCTGAGAGCCAGGCTTGAGCAAGGAATGGGGCAGAAAGGGAGTTTTGAGGGTGTAAGGAATTAGTTTCGTTTTGTGTGTGTGGTTGGTTTATTATTTAAATGTTGGCTCAGGGATTCCAGAGTATGATGGTGGGTAGAGGTCAGTTAGTGGTGGGAGGAACCAGGGATGAGGATATGTTCTGCAGTCATGTGGCTAAATAATATGGAATATATGGTTTTTAGAATGCAAAATCTTACTGTGCTTAGCAAACGTTAACACACAAATTTTACAGCAAAATGTAATGTATTTAAGTGAGTTATCTGATCATATTATCTTTCCTAACTTGATTATTCATTTATATGAAATTTTTGCATATTTTGTCATCTGAAAAATAATAAGTGACATGAATAAATACATCAATAATCTCCTATTTACTAGGCATATGGATTTTTGGTGGGAGGTTTTCACCTTTTTGTTGATGTTTATTAAATCTGTGACTTTTCAATCTAAATATCTTTTAGAAAATTAACAAGAAAGTTATTTAGCAAAAGGAGAGATACTATGTTAAATGTAGCCTCTAGAATTACCATCCCTGAGCTATAGAATATTGTTTTATTTTATTCCTGTATGTACTCTTGGGGATACATAAGATTCAGGAGCTTGCAGTCTAATGGATGTACAAGACAGAAAATAGACCTGAGACAAAGCAGTCTTTGGTATACCTCCTAATGTTTAGTTTTATCTGAGTGAAACTCAGCATTTTGAGTCCTTTTGTTTCTCCTACCAAGTGCAACTGCTTTTACCACAAGTTGGGATCAGTGGAACTAACTAACCAATCTTTTTTTTTGAGATACTGTTGATAAGGTCTTCCTCTGTCACCCACGCTGGAATGCTGTAGTGTGATCACAGCTCACTGCAGCCTCAGCCTTTCCAGGCTCAGGTGATCCTCCCACCTTAGCCTCCTGAGTAGCTGGGGCTATAGGTGCACATCACACATCCAGCTAATTTTTGTACTTTTTATAGAGACAGGATTTTGCCATGTTGCCCAGGCTGTTATTCTAGGGCTCAAGCAATCTGCCTGCCTCAGACTCCCAACGTACTGGGATTACAGACGTGAGCCAGCATGCCAGGACAAAACTAACTAATCTTATCCTCTGTGTACCTGTTTACAGTTTCTTTGGAGGACCACATCAGTAACAAAAACAATTAAACTGAAATGTGTATTGTGCGTTACTGTGTTAAGCACCATACATACATTATCCTGTTTAATCATAGTACTTCTTGAAGTAAGTTTTTTCTTTTTTTTTACCAAAAAACTCTGAGACTTAGAGATGTTTAAAATAACTTTTTCAAAGTTATGCATTTGTAAGTAAGAAGGCTAACCCTGGTCACCTCTCTCTAGCATGTTTGTAATCATGTGTGCAATTTAGTTGGCTGTATTCAAAATGGTAAGACCAGGGTATGTCTTGGAAGCCTCAAGCAGCTCAATCCATCTTGCTTCATGTCTCTGTCTGCCTGGACCCCAAGTCCAAATACAGGCCATGGGTCTTGCTTATCCTCAGATGATTGTGTACTGCCTTTTCCTAGACACTCATCAGATTTTTTTTTTTTTGTAAAAATGGGGTATGCCATGTTGCCCAGGTTGGTCTCAAATTCCTGGGCCACTTTGACTTCCAAATGTGTTGGGATTACAGCTGTGAGCCACTGTGCCTTGCCCCTATTTTTTCTTTCTTTTAATTGACAAATAATTGTACATATTGATGGGATACATATGATGTTTTGATACATATAGTGTTTAGTGATCAGATCAGGGTAGTTTTATATCCTTTAACAAATCTTTCCCTATCCCTCTCTTCCTGATGCCCTTCTCGTCCTCTGTCATTACATTTTTATAATTTCTTTCTAGAGCTCTTATTTCATACTGAACAAACTTCTCTGCAGCCACATTTCTTCATAAAATACTCAGTCTCCTCACTTTAGTTGAAAAGTAGGTCAGGTGTGGTGGCCCAGAGGCTAAAGAGAATTGCTTGAGGCCAGGATTTCAAGACCAGCGTGGGCAATGTAGTGAGGTCTCATCTCTACAAAAAAAAAAAAAGAAAAGAAAAAGAATTAAGCCGGGCATGGTAGCACACACCTGTAGTCCCAGATACTTAGGAGGCTGGGGCAACTAGCCAGGAGTTTGAATTGCATCACTGCACTCCAGCCTGGATGACAGAGTGTGACCCTGTTTCTATTAAGACAGAAAGAAAGAAAAGTAATCATGGATCTCTCTCCTCAGGATATTGCTTTTCCTATAGTCTTTGTAGGTGAATATAGCTCATTTTCACACATTTCATCAACCAGAGGTCCTAAAGATGGTAATCTTCTTTCTTCTAGTTCTCATTGCAACTTGTAAACTACACTCCTTCTTGTGGTTTAGGCCAACTAGTTCTTTTACCTCTACCTTTCCCTGTTTCTTCTTACTCTCGCAGAGACACAGTCCATGGGTTCATCTAACTCCCTAGCTTTGCATTTCTTGATGTTTTCAAATTCTGTCATCTTTAACTTTAATCAAGCTACTCATAACACATTTCCTCTGAATCTTAAACTCCAGAACTTCCTGCCATGTGGAAGGTGTATTCCAGTCTTGCGCTGCTATAAAGAAATGCCTGAGACTGGGAAATTTATAAAGAGGTTTAGTGCGCTCATGGTTCTACAGGTTGTACAAAAAGCGTAGTGGCTTCTGCTTCTGGGGAGATCTTGGGGAGCTTTTACTCATGGTGGAAGGCAAAGTGGGAGTGAGGAGCTTCACATGGTCAGGAGAAAGAGAGAGAAGGGGGAGGTGCTATGCACTTTTAAACAACCAGAGCTCATGAGAATGAACTCACTAGACAGTACCAAGTGGGGGAAGGTTCTAAACCATTGGAAACCACCCTCATGATTCAGTCACCTCCCACCAGGCCCCACCTCCAACACTGGGGATTGCAACCTGACATGAGATTTAGGTGGGGACACAGATTCAAACCATAGAAGGTTGATTAAATGAATGAATGTCTTAAACTTTCAATTCTTTTTTTCCCAAATTATACTCATCCTTCATTTTCTTTAGTCTTTTAGCCTTTTCATTTTCTCCCTATTCATCATCCCTGTTTTCATTTCATTCTTTATCTGTACTAGACTGTGAGCTGTTGGTTTAGCCACTCTCTTGACAGTACTGTTAGCTGTCTTGCCTGTTTTACCACTACACCTTCTAGAACTGGCAGAAGGATAATATTGACAAACATATAGCTCATTCCCTCTTAATATATGCCAACAAGAAAACAGAATCCCTGTAGCCACTCCTGTAAGGCTGAACAGGGTGAAAATAGACATGATAATGAGAGGGAAAGAATTCCAGGAAGGAGCTTTGAATTGTAACTGAGATGACGGGGTCCTCTAGGCTGGCCTCAAACAGTACCTAAAAACAGTACCTCAGTACCTGGTTTTAACTAAATATCTTCCCAAAACTCTGAACTTTAATCTAGAAATGGCTAAATATTTAGAGGCAGCAGGATTAAGTTTTTTTCTGCCAGGTAGTTACAAAGAGTATGCAGTGTGATTTGTTAGTGACCAACTTATACCTATTAAATAGAGTGGCAAGTTATAAGATGATAGCTTGTATTTCTAAAAATGCAGTGGTTTAAAGTTTACGTTAAAATTATACCAAACAGTAGTCTTTTTGTTGAAAATATTGAAATGTGCTTCTCTGGCAAAATAATACTTGTGGATGAGTGTAGATATATAAAATTCAGTATCGGTACTTTCATTAATAAAGCATAATTATAAACATCTGAAGTACTGGTATAATTTATTTGTAATAATGCTGAATAATTCTTATACCTGACACAATGTTTGCTTATCATGTTTATAGTTGGTTGCACAGCATTTTGCTTTAAGTAATTATGTCTTTAGTTATGACCTAATTTAGACATAGATTAGAATAAAGAGTGAAGAACTGAAATAATTCCAGTAAGTGAAAAGGATGTTAAGAAAGAAGCTTTTAAAACAAGTAAGTTGGAAACCAAGCCCTAGGAAATGATTTTGGTAAATGTAAGGTTTTTAAAGTTGAACTGTCAAAATAAATGGAGAACTTAATAGTGGGTGTTTATTATTGGCAAAAAAATTAATTGGAAATAAAAGTCTCAGTAAAATAAATAGGAAGAAAAATGTGGAATGTTTATTAAAGTGAAGAGACAGACATGTTATCAGCCTTCATTCCAGTTATATATCACTGCTGTGGTTATCTCCAGCTATCTTTTACACCACCCGTAATTTGTATAAAACTGCCAGCCAGGTGTGGTGTTTCATGCCTATAATCCCAGCATTTTGGGAGGCTGAGGTGGGAGGATTGCTTGAGTCCAGGACTTAAAGACCAGCCTGGACAATATAGTGAGACCTCATCTCTACAAAAAAATTAAAAAATTATCTGAGTGTGGTAGTGCATTCCCATAGTCCCAGCTACTTGGGAAGCTGAGGTGGGAGAATCACTTCAACTGGAGAGGTGGAGGTTGCAGTGAGATGAGATTGTGCTATTGCATCCCAGCCTGGACAACAAGAGCGAAACTCCGTCTCAAAAAATAAAATAAAATAATATAAAATAAAAAATAAGTATAAAATAAGATAAACAACCATCATATTATGCTTACAAATTCTTGAGGCAGGAATTCAGAGAAGAGACAGCTGTGTGCTTTATCTGGGGCCTCAGAATGAAAGACTCAAATGGCTGGGTGTAACTGGACCTGCTGGGAATTGAAACAATTGAAATTGGAGAATCCTCTTCCAAGTTGACTTCTTTACTCATCTGGTACCTAGACCAGGATGACTTGAACGCTGTGTTCAGCTGGAATGCTAGACCAGAGGACCTAGAGGACAATGTAGGCCTTTCCTTGTAGCTTAGGGTTTTCATAGCATGGCAGCACCTGAAGACTAAGTGTTTCAGAAACAGAAGGAAGCTGCCAGGCTCCTACTGTCCTAGATTCAGAAGTCATTCACTATCATTCTTGCCACATTTTATTGGCTACAAGTGAATCATTGAGGCCAGCCTAGATTCAAGAGAAGGAGAATTGGGTGGGGCGTGGTGTCTCACACCTGTAGTCCCATCATTTTGGGAGACTGAGGTGGGTGGATCACCTGAGGTCAGGTGTTTGAGACCAGCCTGGCCAACATGGTGAAACCCCGTCTTTACTAAAAATACAAGAAAGTTAGCCAAGTGTGGTGGCACACGCCTGTAATCCCAGCTACTTGGGAGGCTGAGGCAGGAGAATCACTTGAACCTGGGAGGTGGAGGTTGAAGTGAACCAAGATCATGCCACTGCACTCCATCCTGGGTGATAGAGCAAGACTATGTCTCAAAAAAAAGAGGAGAATTGGATTCTACTTCTTGATGAGAAAGTGACAATGTCATACTGTAGAAGAGCATGTGGGATGGGAAATCTTGTGGCCATCTTTGGGAAATACAGTCTGTCACAATGTACACTTTTTCAGGGACTAGGGGAAAACATTAACCCATATTTACAGTTCTTTAAGTGATTAGCCATAGTTTTTTTTTTTTTTTTTAATTTAGGAGCAGAGAGTTATATACTAGCTTCAGTAACACTAATGTTAATGTGTTCTGATAACCCACTACTGTCAGACCAGCCACCACAAACTTTTATGAGAGTTAAAAAAAAAAAAAAAGTCGGTAATGTAACCTTATATGCATCATTAAGACAGACCACTCCTTTGCCATTTTCTTTTATTTTACATTTATTTATTTATATTTAGAGACAAGGTTGCCCTCTGTCACCGGGGCTGGAGTGCACAGGCTTGAGCACGGCTTATTGCAGCCTCCACCTCCTGAGTTCAAGCGATCCTTCTGCTTCAGCCTCCCTGAGTAGCTGGAACTACAAATGTGCACCACCAAACCTGGATAATTTTTTTTTTTGAGACAGAGACTCGCTCTGTTACCCAGGCTCTGGGATGCAGTGGTGTGATCTCGATTCACTTCAGCCTCCACCTCCCAGGTTTCAGCGATTCTCCTGCCTTAGCCTCCTGAGTAGCTGGGTAATTTAAACAAAATTTTTGTACAGTTAGGGGTCTCGCTATCCTGAGCAGTCTGGTCTTGAACATCTGGCCTCAATCAGTTTTCTCTTCTCAGTCTCCCAAAGTGTTGGGATTAAGCGTGAGCCACTGCACCTAGCCTTCTTTGCCATTTTAAACACAAATGTAGAATCTCTAATTAGCAGGGATGCTCTTCCTTAGTCCTATGCTCAAATGAAGGAATTCTTAGATATATGGTATTGATAAAGACTTTTTTATTATAAGCATAGCAGAAATTTAGAATTTACATTATATAATCATGTGCACCTTGGATATTGTCACTGCTCAGACACTTTCCAGTCCTTTCCCTACTGGAACAGTAAGAAAGAAGACCATAATTTCAAGGCCATTGGATTATTACTTCCAAGATTTGAATCTTTACTTCAATGGTAATAGCATATATATGTGTATTTGGGCAGCAGCCTTTATTGGTTTCAAGATAGGCTACATTAATTAACCTCTTTATGCCTAGTGTTCCATTATTGGAACACTAAGCATGTGAGTTATTTATATCCTACTGCTCGAGGTTATCGCCATGGTCTGATTGCAAAAATTAAAAAAATTGCAACCTCTGGCATAAAGTTTAATTCTTAAACATACTATGGAATAAATTTCTTAATATTATTAAGTTCTTATTTCTATCCTCTTAGCCCATTTGAGAAAGGGGCACTTGGTGACCTGAGTAGTAGTTGTGTCAGAAGGGAAGAAGCTCACATCTTTAGCACACAGTGGTGAGTGCCCACCAGACCAGGTTTACTATGGGTTCTTTTCGGGGGAGGTTCTAAGGAGTTTAGCGATTCCATTACAGAATGTTAGTGATAGTTGGGCTTTCCTTCTTTCGTCTCTTGGCTTCATTCTATCATGTATAAATGCTTGGCATGTTGTGAATGTCCTAATTTAAATCACTTTGAAAAGGAAGTTCTTAGTAGGCTACATGAATAGCATTAGAGGATTTCAGTGATAGAGTTGATTATGTGCTAGAACCATGATTTAATAGCCTGTAAATTTGATGTCCAACACCGAGAAATGTCCATGAATAGAAATATATTCTAGGCCGAGCACGGTGGCTCACACCTGTAATCCCAGCACCCGGAGGCCGAGGCGGGTGGATCACGAGGTCAAGAGATCGAGACCATCCTGGTCAACATGGTGAAACCCCGTCTCTACTGAAAATACAAAAAATTAGCTGGGCATGGTGGCACGTGCCTGTAATCTCAGCTACTCAGGAGGCTGAGGCAGGAGAATTGCCTGATCCCAGAAAGCAGAGGTTGCGGTGAGCCGAGATCATGCCATTGCACTCCAGCCTGGGTAACAGGAGCAAAACTCCTACTAAAAAAAAAAGAAAGAAAGAAATATATTCTAGTAAGCATAATATGTTGCTGTGGGATGATAGAACCCTAGGTTTGTTTTGGGAAGTTTCTGTCCATTTCATCTTTTATGACTGTCATCTGTACCTGGATATCTGCTATGACCTCAAAACTATATGTCTAAACTCTAATTAACCTTCTTCTAGGCAAAAACCTAGTTTCTTGTCTTGATCTAGCATTTCTGTCTGACCCCACCTTAAATGTAATCTTTTAGAGTGGAACTTTTGAATTTTTTTTCTTTTAAGTATTTCCATTTCTTTTTTGAAATATTTTTAGATTTTCCTTTTTATTTGCATTTCCCCAAGTAGGAACCATGTAGACCTGATTTTTGCAGTTTCGTTTTATACTCTTCTATTCTCAGTTTATCTTGCTTAGTGATCTGGTAGTACTAATAAATATACCTTGTATAAATACTCATTTTCTCTTCGTTATTTACCACCTCAAATCAAAACTGTTCTGCATGTGTTTATCATATCTGTTGTCGGGATGGAGAGCAGGGATGTAATAAAGGCCTGGCCCCAGAAAAGTGGAGATTGTAGATTTTTGTAGGGGGAGGAAGAAGAGAGTAGATATATTAGGCAAGGGGCATGCCTTTGGGAAGATAGTCAAGAAGGGAGCTGAAAGGGTGGAAGAAACCCATAAGTCATACCCACTGTAGACAGTATCAGAGGGCTAAAAAAGTTTATTGTAATGCCCAAAGAAAGGCAGTATATGAGCTTTTACACCAGGAATATGTAGCATATGTACTGCACCTGCTTTCAAAGAATTAGGTCACCATCAGTAGTTGTTAGGGATATGCAAAAAACAAAAACCACAAAAACAAAAAACCACAGTGAGATACCACTTCACACGCACTAGGATGGCTGTAATAAAAAAATTGACAATAAAGTGTTGCCAAAGATGTAGAGAAATTAAAACTCCTATTATACATTGTTGGTGGGTTTGTAAAATGGTGCAGTCAGTCACTTTGGTAAACAGTTTGGCAATTTCTCAAAAGGTTAAACAGTTACCACATAACTCAGCAATTCTACTCCTAGATATATATCCAAGGATATTAAAAACATATGTCCACACAACTTATGTACAAATGATCACAGCAGCATTACATATTTGTAATAGCCAAAAAATGGAAACAACCCAAATGTTATATTAACTGATGAATAAATAAAATATGGTATATCCACATGATAGAATATTATTTGCCTATAAAAAGGAATGAAGTTCTTATATATGCTACAATATCAGTCTTGAAAACATGATGCTAAGTGAAAGAGGCCAGACACAAAAGGCTAAATACTGTATGATTCCATTTCTCTGAAGTGTCCAGAATAGACAAATCCATAGAGACAGAAAGTAGAGTAAGTTGAGAGGGGCTGTTGGAGGCAGGGAGAGTGGGAAGAAATACTAATGGCTATGGTGTTTTCTTTTAGGGCAATGAAAATATTCTTGAATTTGGTAGTGGTGATGGTTGTACAACTTTGTAAATATGCTCAGAACCACTGAATTGATATAATTCATGTAACAAAATTCACCACTTTAAACGGGGTGAATTTTATGTTACCTGAATTATATCTCAAAGCTGTTATTTAATAAAAAATTGTCACAAGGTTCAGTTACTCAAGACTCAAAACATGAGTGTTCTTGAATATAGGACCGATAAGGCAAGAAGTCTATGTGAATTTCTTTCTACTTTCATCTTATCCTAAGCAGTAATATATAACTTCACAGATTTGGTGGGCCACTTATGTTTAATGATTGTTAAGATAAATGCACACATATCAGATAAAAATATTGATTATCTAAAGTCCCTCTTATGTCACACTTTAGAAAATTCTTGCTCTCTTCTAAATGTTTGTGTCGCCCAAACTTTGTATGTTGAAATCTAATCCCCAGTGCAATAGAATTAAGAGGTGAGTCCTTTAGGAGATGATAAGGTCATGAGGAAAGAGCTCTCATGAATGGATTGTTTCTCTTATAAAAGAGGTCCAAGGGAGCTTATTTGCCACTTCTGCCATGTGAGCACACATAGAAGACACTGTCATTGAGGAACAGGCCCTTCTACCAGCCTCCTGGTCCCCTGATGATCTTGGATTTTCCACCTTGATCTTGGACCTTCCAGCCTCTAGAACTGTAAGAAATAAATTTCTGTTATTTATAAGCTGCCTAGTTTATTGTATTTTTGTTATAGCAACCCAAACAGACTAAAACAATTCGGAATTCTTGTATGTAACTGCTAAGCTAGCATGATTCATTTTGATTGAATTCAGTCATTTACTTTAGCTTCCATTTCAGGTTTACATACAGTGTTTTAATTTTCTGTAAAAAATAGTGGAGATGAGCTATGTATTGGGAAGGTTGTCATTAAATTATATATGATTTCTTTTTCTGAATGTTGAGAACTTTAAGGTTTCTTTTACTGGAACTTCATTACATTAACTTCAAAACCTCTTATTATGGCACTGAGATTTTCTCAGTAGGGAGCACATCATATTATTCGTCTCATTAAACTATGTGTAGTTCCTGCTGAGAAGTAGATTGGGACTTGAAAATGTTTATAACCATAGGAAACAACATAAAAGTATTTTAAGACACTTCTCTAAGAATTCTGAGATACTTCTCTAGGAATTCTGTTTGGGATACTACTATTTAATTTTTCAGAATTCTTAAAAACAGGTTGGCATAGTATTCTACTAACTGGATTAATCTTTTTGGCCCTTATCTTTGTATTTAGTAAAGCAGGTGGCTGTCAATCTTTTTTCCACTCTGTTACCTCCCTTGGTGGGTATGTGGGTGGCCATAGGATGGAGAATGGGAATGAATGTGTAGTCTTTTTAAAGGGCCACTTAGTGATTCTTATACAACATCCTACTCCTACCCCAAATTGAAAATATTGCCATAGTGATCAAAAGTTATTAATGGGAGTATAATATTTCCTTAGTCATTGGGCAGAAAAGTAGTTAAGCACAGTTGGCCTTAGGCTGTTACATAGAGAAATTTGGAGTGATGTATTTTTAGATATGCTTACTCTGCTGGGAAGATAGGAGCTAAGAACAGAACTATAGACACAGGAGTCAGAGGTGCCTCAGTTATAAATAGCCCATTCCAGCTCAGGTTTATCTGAAATAGCAGGTCACTGTCTGGGGGGAATGTGAATAATTTCAATTAGCACGTGCTATACAAGTCCTCTATAGCTTGTAAAGTATAAACCTTGATTGAAGATGGAATGAAATTTGTAGAAGTGCATAACCTCATTAACAAACTCAACAACTGGGAGAGGGCACCTCTCCTCTCAGTTTGAAGCAACCACCAGATTCCCTTGCTGTGTGTATATGACCTAAATAGCTTCAGGTCTCAGTTCTCCAGTTAGGAACCACAGGGCTCTTTCCTGAAGTATTTTAACACCTTTGGCTGTTCTTTAATCGAATTTCATCTAATATGTCCTCCACAGTGCAACGAGAATTTTGATTTCTAAAATGCAAATCAGATCGTTATTCCTCTACTTAAATCCCTTCACTGGTTCTACATTACCTACAAAGAAGGGAATGTTTACCGAATTCAGTACAGTGTTCTCATAACTTGACTGTTAGATGATTCATTATATTGGGGTACCTTTCTTTAAGACAATTCAATATATTTAGAAATTCAAATTCCTCAGGTGTTTTGCACAAAGCATCTGCCTATACAGCCTGTGTGATACTGGCCTCTTTCACCTAGTGCTGCTTCCTGTCGTGCTTCCTTCCTGTCTGTGGTTGTTGATTCATTTGGTGAAAGTGGCTGCGAGCTTAAATTAGGAATGGGAACCAGATAGGATACAAACTGAAGGCCACAGAGAGGAGTTGACTTTTTTCCCCTGTATGTGTGTGGTGGGAAACGATTGGCAGGCTGTAAGCAACGGTTATGTTATGACTTATGTTTTGAGATGACTGCTTTGGCTACTGATTGAGGAATAAATTGTGGCACAGCAAGAGGAGGAGCAGGAAGATCAGTTAGGAGACCATTACAGTGGTCCTAGGCCTAATGCAAGATGGTGGTGGCTTGCATTAGGGTGGTTGTGATGGAAACAGAGTTAAGCATAGACATCATGATGTATTTTGGAAGTAGAACTGATAGGACCTAATAATGGGTTTGTGGTAGGGAGAGGGGAAGAGTACATAACGAAGGAACTCTCTTAGGTGACATATTAGTATATTTTCATTCTTTCATAGTATGTTTAGGTGTGAAAGGAAGAAATGAACAAAAAAATAGAATGTAGGTGTCTATATTCAAAATAGCTAATTGAAATTATTTGCAGTCCTTGAATTATGTTTGAGTTAGGTAGCTAATGTTAGGAATTACAGGAGAGTGTGTGATTGGCAGAATGTTAGGTCCATTCAAGGACTGCCATAATAGAGATCACTTTATGAGAGACGACAGTCGTACTTCAGGAGATACTCAGGGAGTCTGCACCCCAGCTCAGGATCTTAAGTATTATGCATAGGTACTGCTGTCTGGGAACCTGGGCCTCCAGTGGCCGCTGGCTCTGAAGGCTCTGGCTTTTCAAAGAGGATTTGTCACCAAACACAACCAGATTCTACAGTGCTTATTTTCTGTTGCATAAAATAATCTTCCAGTCTTACGTGACTTACCTCATTAACTTTTATTAATATCCAAGTTCTTATTCAAAAGCCTGTATATGAGTTCTGTGATCAGACAAGATAACACATTATAACCCTCTTATCCTTACTCCACCTCTCAAACCAATAGCAGGATATTCTTTTTTTTTCTTTTTTGTCAAGATACTTCCTCTTTAAAAAACATTTTGGGATTACATAGTAGTTGTATATATTTATGGGGTACATGAGATGTTTTGATAACAGGCATGTAATATGAAATAAGCCCATCAATGAAAATGGAGTATTTCTTCCCTCAAGCATATATGCTTTGAGTTACAAACAATCCATTTACAGTCTTTCTTTTAAAATGTAAAGTTATTGACTGTAGTCACCCTGTTGTGCTAATAGGTCTTATTCTGTTTTTTTCTCTTGGTATTCATTAACCATCCTTGCTTGCTTCTTCCCTAACATTCCACTACCCTCTCCAGCCTCTGGTAACCATCACTGTACTCTCTATGTCCATGAGTTCAGTTGTTTTGATTTTAGATCCCACAAGTAAGTGAGAACATGTGGTATTTTGCCTTTCTGTGCCTGATTTATTTCACTTAACCTAATGATTTCAAGTTCCATTCATGTCGTTGCAGATGACTGAATCTCATTCTTTTTTATGGCTGAATGTACTCCACTGTGTATATGTACCACATATTCTTCCTTTTTTTAAACTTTTATTTTAGGTCTGGGGTACATGTGTGAGTTTGTTATATAGGTAATCTTGCACCACAGGGGTTTGTTGTACTTCATCACCCAGGTATTAAGCCTAGTACCCAATAGTTATTTTTCTGCCCTTTCCCTCCTCCCACCCTCCACTCTCAAGTAGGCCCCAGTGTTCCTTCTTTGTGTTCATGAGTTCTCATCATTTAGCTTCCACTTATAAGTGAAAACGTGTGGTATTTGGTTTTCTGTTCCTGAGTTAGTTTGCAAAGATAATAGCCTCCAGCTCCATACATATTCTAACAGAAGACATGACCTCGTTCTTTTTTATGGCTGCATAGTGTTCCATGGTGTATATGTACCATTTTTTAAAATCCGATCTGTCATTGATGGACACTTAGGTTGATTCCATGTCTTTGCTATTGTGAATAGTGCCTCAGTGAACATCCGTGTGCATATGTCTTTATGATGGAATCATTTATATTCCTCTGGGTATATACCCGGTAATTGGATTGCTAGGTCAAATGGTAGTCCTGTTTTTAGCTCTTTGAGGAATTGCCACACTGCTTTCCACAATGGTTGAACTAATTGACACTCCTACCAACAGTGTATAACTGTTGCCTTTTCTCTGTAACCTCACTAGCATCTTTTGTTTTTTGACTTTTTAATAACTGCCATTCTGACTGGTGTGAGATGGTATCTCCTTGTGGTTTTGATTTGTGTTTCTCCCATGATCAGTGATACTGACTTTTTTTTTTTTGTATGCTTATTGGCTGCATGCATGTCTTCTTTTGAAAAGTGTCTGTTAATGTCCTTTGTCCACTTTTTAATAGGGTTGTTTGTCTCTTACACATTTAAGTTCCTTAGAGATGCTAGATATTAGGCCTTTGTCAGATGCACAGTTTGCAAGAATTTTCTCCCATTCTGTAGGTTGCCTGTTCACTCTGATGATAATTTCTTTTGCTGTGCAGAAGCTCTTTAGTTTATTTAGATCCCATTTTCAGTTTTGGCTTTTGTTGTAATTGTTTTTGGTGTCCTTGTCATGAAACCATTGCCCGTTCCTGTGTCCTGAATGATATTGCCTAGGTTATCTTACAGAGTTTTTACAGTTCTGGGTTTTACATTTAAGACTTTAATCTATTTTGAGTTGATTTTTGCATATGGTATAAGGAAGGGGTCCAGTTTCAGTCTTCTACATATGGCTAGCTAGTTATCTCAGCAACATTTATTGAGTAGGGTATGTTTTCCCCATTGCTTGTTTTTGTCAGCTTTGTTAAACATTAGATGGTCATGAGTGTGTGGTCTTATTTCTGGACTCTCCAGTCTGTTCCATTGTCTATGTGCCTGTTTTCATAACTGTTTTCATGCTGTTTTGGTTAGTGTAACCTTGGAGTATAGTTTGAAGTCAAGTAACGTGATGCCTCCAGCTTGATACTTTTTGCTTAGGATTGCCTTGGCTATATGGGCTCTTTTTTGGGTTTAAAATTTTTAAATTTGGGTGAATTTTAAAAGTTTTTTTCTAGTTCTGTGAATAATGTCATTGGTGATTGGATAGGAATAGTGCTGAATCTGTGAATTGCTTTGGGCAGTTTGGCCATTTTAATGATCTTTATTATTTGTATCCATGAGCATGTGATATGTTCTCATTTGTTTGTGTCTTCTCTGATTTCTTTGAGCAGTGTTTTGTAATTCTCATTGTGGAGATCTTTCATCTAATCCCTCATTACCCTCCCCAGCCTCTGGTAGCCATCATTCTATTCTCTATGTCCATGAGTTAAATTGTTTTGATTTTTAGATCCACAAATGAGTAAGAACTTGTGGTGTTTTGTAAAATACAGGTATTCCTAGGTATTTTATTCTTTTTGTGGCAATTGTAAATGGAATTGTCTTCCCGATTTGTCTCCAGCTTGGCTGTTGCTGGTGTATAGGAATGCTAGTGATTTTTGTACATCGATTTAGTATCCTGAAACTTTGCTGAAGTTGCTTATCAACTGAAGGAGCTTTTAGCCTGAAACTGTGGGGTTTTCTAGAAACAGAATCATGTCATCTGCAAACAGGGATAGTTTTTTCTTCCTCTCTTTCTATTTGGATGCCCTTTATTTCTTTCTCTTGCCTGATTGTGCTGGCTAGGACTTCTAATACTGTGTCAAATAGGAGTGGTGAGAGAAGGCATCTTTGTCTTGTGCTGGTTTTCAAGGGCAGTGCTTCCAGCTTTTGCCCATTCAATATGATGTTGGCTATGGATTTCTCATACATTATTGGTTTTGAGGTATGTTCCTTCAATACCTAGTTTATTGAGTCTTTTTCACATGAAGGGATGTTGAATTTTATCAGAAGCCTTTCTGCATCTATTATTGAGATAATCATGTGGTTTTTGTCTTTAGTTCTGTTTATGTGATGAATCACATTTATTGATTTGGGTTTATCGAACCAACCTTGCATCCTGGGGATGAAGACTACTTGATCATGCTGGATTAGCTTTTTGATGTGCTGCTGGATTTGGTTTGCAGGTATTTTATTAAGGTTTTTGCATTGGTGTTCATCAAGGATACTGGCCTGAAGTTTTCTTTTTTCTGTGGGTGTCTCTGCTGCGTTTTGGTATCAGACTGATGCTGGCCTCATAGAATGAGTTGGGGAGGAGTCCCTCCTCAATTTTATGTAATAGTTTCAGTAGGAATGGTGCCAGATCTTCTATGTATATCTGGTAGAAGTTAGCCATGAGCCTCTCTGGTCCTGGGCTTTTTTTGGTTGGTAGGCTGTTATTGATTTAATTTTAGAGCTCATTATTGATCTGTTCAGGGAATCAATTTCTTCCTGGTTCAGTCTTGGGAGGGTGTAGGTGTCCAGGAATTTGTTCATCTCTTCTAGGTTTTCTAGTTTTTGTGCATAGAGGTGTTGGTAGTAGTTTCTGGTAGCCATTTTTATTTCTGTGGGGTCAGCAGTAACATCCCCTTCATCTTTGTAATTGTGTACCAGATTTTCTTTATTTATCTGTTGATGGACACTTAGACTGCTTTCAAATCTTAACTATTGTAAACATGCTGCAACAAACACAGGGGTATAGATATCTCTTTGATATACTGATTTCCTCTCTTTTGGGTACATACCTAGCAGTGGAATTGCTAGATCATAAGATAGCTCAATTTTTAGTTTTTTGAGGAACCTCCAAACTGTTCTTCATAGCAGTTGTACTCATTTACATTTCCACCCTTAGTGTACAGAGGGGTTCCCTTTTCTCCATATCTTTGCCATCATTTGTTATTGCCTGTCTTTTAGATATAAGGCATTTTAAGTGGAGTGAGATGGTATCTCATTGTAGTTTTGAATGATGTAGAGCACTTTTTTATATGCTAGTTTGCCATTTATATGTCTTCTTTTGAGAAATGTCTATTCAAATCCTTTGCCCATTTTTTTATGAGATTATTCGATTTTGTTTTCTGTAGAGTTTTTTGAACTTATATATTCTGGTTATTAATCCCTTGTCAAATGGGTAGTTTGCAAATATTTTCTCCTACTCTGTGGGTTGTCTCTTCACTTTGTTGATTATATCTTTTGCTCTGCAGAACCTTTTAACTTGATATGATCCCGTGTGTTCACTTTTGCTTTGGTTGCCTCAGTGCAGGATATTCTTAAAAATAGATTTGACAATCTTGTGGATGCTATGATATACCCTGTAATGGTTATAGTGGTAGTTCCTCCTAAGATCTGTTTTTTATTCCTATTCCTGGCCATTCAGAGGGATAGTGTTGGGGTATGTATTAGCAAGTCTGTGGTATGATGTGGCCTCTACCAAATACTAAGGAAATGCTCGTCATAATTGACTTTACTTGATATACAGCACAAATAATTTGTGCTTTTGATGTACTGCCTATTGAAGGGAGAGGCAGGACAGTCATAGAAAAGAATCAGCTCCCTACCAGGGCCTCCTGAAAAAAGAGATACCAGTCACCTGCATGAATATTAGACTGGCTTAATCCTCCCTCTTCCTGGCAGGACACTTTATACTCCTTCCTGTTTTGACAGCATAGGATCCTTGGAACATTATTATTATTCTCTTTTGCTTCTTGCACATAGAATGTTCTTAGGCATGAGTAAAAATTCACTAATACTGCCCAATATAAATTTACCTATGTGATATCTTATAGACAATTATTTTAAAGATGTCAAATACAAGATAAAAAATATAAACATATATTTTATGTTGGGGGTGAAATGTGTTATCTTAAATAAATTTCATAATAGCAATATGTTCAAAATATTATAGGAACCCACATATCATGAGTCTCAGAGTTTAGAAGTTGCTTGGAAAAGGGCTGATGTCATAGATTTTTAAACTTTTTTTACATCATCTTACAGATTCAGTTTTGACATTACTTATCAGTGTAATTATACATTATGCATCTCTCTGAATTTCCTTTGAGAAGAAAAATAGAAATGGAAAACAGTAAAAACACTGACAGGAAATTACATGAGCATAGTAAAAATTACGGCATATTTTTGGGTAATTTTTTTATTTGGTAGGTATAACAATCACTACAAAATTGGTCATTTGAAGATCAACTTGGTGTAGTTAACTTTCTAAAGTATACCTTTACAGGCCAAGGCAGGTGGATCACCTGAGGTTAGGAATTTAAGACCAGCCTGGGCAACGTGGTGAAACCCTGTCTCTACTAAAAATGCAAACATTAGCGGGCATGGTGGCACCTGCCTGTAGTCCCAGCTACCTGGGAGTCTGAGTCAGGAGAATCGCTTGAACCTGGGAGGCAGAGGTTGCAATGAGTCAAGATCACACCACTGCACTCTAGCCTGGGCAACCGAGCAAGACTCTGTCTCAAAAAAAAAAAAAAGGTATACATTTTCTGTCATGAGCACAACTTTTATCTTACCAGATTCCAAATAATTGGTATGATTTTTTATTTTTCTTTGTACTTCATTCCCTATATCCATCCTCTTACTAGGTTCTGTTACAAGGTGAGATATGACAAAAAGTTAACAGTTGTAATAAGATAAAGGATGACGTATTTTTCCTTATTCCTTTTGTTTTAAATATATTTCCTAAATTTTCTACAATGAATAGTGATTCGTAATCAGCAAATGTTAGTACATATAGTTTTTCCTAAGCATCATTTTCAACAGGGATATGGCAAAAGGAAGACATTCCAGGGAGATCACTTGTAATAGCAAAGGTGTAGAGAAAAAGAAACAATTAGTTATTAAATATTTATCAACTTCCCTAATCCAGATTTTTGCAATATAAATATTTTTTTAAAAAACAGTTGGCTTTATTGTATTTAAGAAGAAATTTTGCTGACTTGAGCATGAAGATATAGGAAGTCTTTGGTATTGCAGCTTTGAATATTTGTTGCTCTCATTACTAAATTCATTGTGATGCATTTTGCATCTTCTGTCTGTGTACAAGGATGGCAGGCAGTCTGGTTGCTTGCCATTTTTGTAGCCTACTCTACATCTCCTCTCCACTGTTCTGTCTCTTTCAATTCCAAAGTGAGTCACCAAGAAGAAAGATCTGCTGTTAAGTCACTGTTCCAAGGTTGCTTTGTGAGTGATTTTTCTCCAAGGTTGCAATGCCAAAATGGCTTTTTCAGAGGCCTGCATGTGACCTTGAGACGACCCTAAGTAATTGTTATATCAGCTTCTCATCAGATAGGTTTAAGAAGGACAATTAGAAAACAAGCATTTAAAAGAAGAGTCTAGCTCCTATTAGGATCTCTTACCTTGATATAAGTAGATGAATAGATAGCAAAAAAACAGATTTTGGGAAACTAATAGATATAGTGTTTTAACAGGTAGAAGAAAATACCCTTCCTTTTCTCATTTATTTTTATCAATATAGCAGAGTTTTCCCAGCTTCTTTATATCTTTGATCTGACCATAGAGCTGTGGACTAGATGAGTAGATGAGGGAAGGAATGTCATTTTTGGTTTCACTTCCCTTCTGCCTAAGAATATCAGCAATCCGTGAATGGATGGAGGGGCAAGAACTGGTTGGAGAACCCATATGAAATGCTTTGAGAGCAAGCATAGGTTTTATGTTACAGCATTACAAATTTGAAGAGATCGCTAGAATTGTGGTCCTGCTCTTTTCTGTCTTAACATATTTGATGCATGTTTACCTATGTTAATGTACTTCAATGTAGAGAGCCAGGTACAAACGAACTTCATACATTTAAAGCACTATAATTCCTAATCATCACACACATTAATGGTATCATTAGCTGTTACTCTCTAGAGACTCCAACATAGATGAGATAAACTAAGAGTTATACCTAATTCCCAGTGTATTTGTAACTGGGTGACAGGAGCAGGGCTGTGGGGGTGTCCCAAAGATACTTACTGTTCCCCGATCAGATGTGTTTTCTTTCCCAGGTCCTTGGGCCTCACTCACCCAAGAATAGGGAGAGGGCCCTAGTGGCACAATAAGCTAATTCAAGTAAGTATCAGCCCCAGAGAGTTTTGCAGAAAGCGATTTATTAGGCAGAGAGAGAGAGAGAGAGAGATCCCACACTGTTGTGGGAGGGGATCCAGAGATGGAGTCCGCATAGGTAAGGGAGTAGGGGGGATTTTAACCCCAGAGTTACTCCTGCCCCATTTAAGTTCTCGTCCAGTGAGAGGAGCTTTTCCAGACTTCCTCTTCAGTGATTGATCTTCGACTTTTGATATTGGATTGGTTGCCTGGCCTGCAATCAAAGCCTCCTTTCTTGGAGCTTTCTAAACAAAGGAAGCTTACCTGGGCTTTCTGCCTAGCCTGCACTTGGAAAAGTTCCAAGAAACGTGTCCTGCTGTGTGGAGACATGATTACCCAGCTGCCACTCATAAAGAGAGAAAAGAGGAAAAGGGAAAAAGAAGGCATCTTCCCTTTCTTCCTGTTATCCTAGATGAGGCATCCCCCATTATCCAGGGTTCCAGGCTTAATCGATCTTACCATGTACCCGCAGTTCTGGGTTCTGGGCTTAATCAGTCTTACTGTATTCTCCCAGTTCTGGGTTCTAGGCTAAACTGGTCTTGCCATGTACCCTCAGTTCTGAGTTCTGGGCTTAACCAGTCTTACTGTGTGCCCTTGATCCCATCTCATCACAATTTTAGCCTGGGACCACCCTTCATTTTGTCCTTGTGGACCTCCTTGTGTCTGCGGCCTTGGGCTGGCCTTGTCTCCACGACCTCATAGTAACCCTCACTCGGGGTAGTTTAGTAATAAAATGATCTCTTTTCTTAGAAGCTTCTGTCTCCATTACAGGGTCTGGAGTTCTCTGCCTTAGAATATGACTTTGAAGGCCCTGTTGCATGTTGAGAAGGGTGTAGAAATAATTAGAGAAATGGGGGCTAGAGGAGGAAGTGGAAGGAATACTCATGGAAAGCCTTCATATGCTTGCAAAAACAGCAGCCCTTGGATTCAAGAGGGCAAAATTTGTTCACCTTCTGGAACAAAGTGAAACATAAATTAGTAATCCCTGAGGACTTGCGGCTTGGGGTAAGAATTTCTCCACCTCCTAAAGTGGTGCTAACTTAAAAAGCAAGTGGGTGGAGTCCTTAAAAAGGGAGAGTGAAGGTGTATGCAGGTAGACAAGAAGCTTTTAAGTGCCATTTGAAAACTTATCCCTGGGACATAACAGGGACAAAAAGCACATGGTGAGTTGTAAAAAGCCAGCAGAACCAGAGTTACAATTTATATTTGTCCCAGAAAAGAGCTGATTTTAGTTGAAAAAGCAGAGGAAGCCCCAGACATTACATGGTTTGGGCTTTAACCCCACCATTTGTGCAAGGCTCCTGTCAAGGAGGGCTATACAATGCCTTTGATCTGCTCTGTACAGACCCTGAATTCCCTCCCACCCTTGCAGCCACCTGTCAGGGTGAGCTGAGAAATCAGATAGGTGGAGCAGAGTTATCCGGGCCAAGAAGAGTTGCTCTCGGGAATTTGTTAGTAAGCAGGAGAGAGAGGAAAAGCCACACATGGGGGTCAGATGCCTCCAGATGAAGAAGGTGAGGCATAGAAATCTCTTACCACTAGGAAGTTATTCAAGTCACAGCGCGAAACATGTTAGGTGTGGAAGAGATGGGAGTTACCCTGAGTTACGGTTGCCAAATTCATATGGGTCCACAGCAGCTTTACTCTTTGCCTCCTCAGGAGAAAGAATTCAACTGAGGAGCATACAGCAGAAAAAGAGACTGAGACAAATTCCAGAGCAGGAGTGGAAGTTTATTTAAAAGGCCTTAGAATAGGAGAAAGGACGATGCGCTTGGAAGAGACCCAAGCAGGCTTGTGAAGGTTAAAGAGAGAAGGTCAAATCTCCCTTTAACCATGAGCCCTCTCCTACCCCAAGTCTTCCCTAACTATGATACCTGTAACACTCTGCCTATTCTTTCCTCCCTCTCCTCAACCCGTGGCAACTACTAATCTATTTACTGTCTTCATAGTTATGCCTTTTCTAGACTTTCATGTAATTGGAATCATACAATATGTAGCTTTTTCAGATTGGCTTCTTTTTCTTAACAATATGCATTTAAGATTTCTTCCTGTTTTCCCGTGGCGTGAGAGCTCCTTTCTTTTTAGCTCTGAATAATATTCCATTGTCTGGATCAGTTTATCCATTCACCTACTGAAGGACACCTTGGTTTTGAGATTTTGCACTTTTGAATAAAGCTACTATAAACATCTGCGTGCCATTTTTTTGTGTGAATATGCATTTTTAACTCATTTGAGTAAATACCAATTGCTGGGTTGTATGATAAGAATGTGTTTAGTTTTATAAGAAACTGCTCAACTGTCTTCCAAAATGCCTACAATATTCTCACCAGCAATAAGTGAGAGTTCTTGCTGCTCCATATTCTTGCTGGAAATAAGAGCTTGGAGTTGCAAAGGAAATGAGCACTCAGACAAAATATTTCTCAGCAAGGCAAATTTACCCGTGCAGAAGGGTGCTGCTCTCACTTCTGGCTGCTTCAAGAGCACACTGAACAAAGGAGGGAGGGGGTTTTTTATCCCTAACACAGTTAGTTCCTGATTCTGTGTCCTGTCCCATTGGCTGGAGTTGGATCGCACAATCTAAGCTAACCCAATTGGCTACTGTTTCAAATTAAATATGGCTAATTAGGTGAGAAGGGAGAGGATGTGCATTACGGTATGAGGCATGTTCAGACATGTCAGGGTGCAGCAAAGGTGGGAAGGGTAGCTTCGGTGGGTGGAGCAGTTTACAGAATGGGTAGCTTAGGAGAATGGGCAAGGAAGTTGATCTCAAGAATAAAGAACAAGAAAGTTAAACCTTTGAAGAGAAACTTACTATATCTGACAATTTCCCCTTCTTGATTTTTATAATTTTTCCTCTTCAAACCTTTTTAACATGTCTTGACTCTGTTGTTCAGCTTGGTTTTCTAAAAGTAGGAGCTTACCTGAATAAGGTGGGGGAAAATTGAGGAAGGTTTTGGTGAGAGCTGTCTCAATAAGCTTTTGTATCAATCCTTGGACAATAGGGTATGATACAGCATCCTACAAGAATAAGCATACTTATTACTATTGCAAGGGAAGTGAAGGTTGAGGACATAAATCCTTTCCATTTGCTGAATCATTTCTTCATTAAATTAGTGAGGGGATCGTTTATTCCTGAACTTTTAGCTATCTCATTGGGTAAAGCAGTAGTGTTGTACTTTTATACCTAATAATACTGCTCCTGAAGGAACCATAACTAAGACCTTGTAGCACCTTTGTTATGGTTCCTTCAGGAGCAGTGTTATTAGGTATAAAAGTACAGCATTGGGTTCTAATCATTACACAAACTCCACCTTTCTCTGTTAGAATAATGTCTAATGCTATTCTATTTTCCTAGGCCATTTGACTGGTGGATCCCAATTGTTCAGCTCTCCTTTTAGTAGCATTGCTAGTATAATTAACAAATTGTTGCTGGTTGTAATAGATGTAATTCATCTAATCTACATTTTTATTTATAGCTGACCACTAGAACAATATGGACTTGAACCCTTCAGCTATCTGATTTTGGGCCTTAAATTCATCTGACACTCCTTTTGGGACTCCAGTGGCATCTATATAAATATGAGGGTCAAAGGACCTATGAAGAGCATCTCTTGTGTCCAGTAATAGTCCACCACAATACCACCATACATCTGCTCGGAGATGGATCAGGGCAGACTGATTGGGCAGCTCTCAGAATGGCCTAAGCTCACTGCATCCCTTTAGGTCTCTAAGAAATGCTGTTTTCCCCTTGCGGTAAGAGACATGAGATAAAATTGGCATCAGGAGATGGAAGCCTGATGGCCCTTGTGGGCTGACCCACAGGGTGCTGGACTTCAGGGACTAGCAGAGAGAGAGCACAGCATAATTCATTACCCCAGGCTGTCGGGTGTTGGAAGAGAGCTACCATACAGTTCATACATGGTTGGCTGGAGGACTATCTGAATGGAAAGGGGACAGTCTGGGCCTGTGGCCTGCTGTGCATACAAGCATAAGAATCACTTTTGTTTAGAGTGCAGATGGAATGTTTAATCCATTCCAACCAGTCATTTGCATGTTTGTATCCCATCTTTAGAGCTATAGTCTGCTTTAAATCTTTTACCTCTACAACCATTACCTTAGTTGGGTCATTATAGAGATGGGAGGAGAACAGTGGGCCCTATATGTTTGTGGAGACCATTGGGTTCCATACGTCGCTGGGTCTGGATTTCTTTATTGAAATAGCCTGTAGTCTAGCCAACCTCAGAGAGAAGATTCCTATGGTATCCCTTCCTGTAACATCTGCTCCTAACCCATACCATTTAATATGGAGGTTTCTCAGGCCATTGTTTGGGGATTATCTATAATTAGCAATAGGGGGTTACACTGCAATGCCTTACAATTTGGTGGGGTGGGACCATGAATAAGTTGGAGCTTCTGTTTTAATCCTCACAACTAATTTAAAGAAGGGGGCCTGCTGTCCACCCTCCATATTGGGTAGTCCACCAACCATCCATCCAGTCACCACAGGAACTTTTTAAGTCTCCATACTTATACTTGGTTGACTCAGTATGGTATGGACATAGATACTTACTACATTTGATGGCTGCCTTTGAGCTCATTCATCTCCACATGAGATGACTGAACAAGCTTCAAATTGAAGGTTAAGGGATGGTTAGTTTGAATCACATTGATGACGAGGTGACCTTCTGTTGGAAAGAAGAGGGAAAATAAACAAGTGATTATTAAGCCCTTTTAGAGTTAATATGGTGGGGGTGGGCCCTGGGGTGACAGCCCATTTTTCTCTGGCTGTGGAAGTCACTCCTTTCATCTGCCTATGGTGTGTCCATCCCCTTTCAGCATGTGGACAGCAGTCTTTGTAGTCAGAAGCACTAGATAGGGTCCTTCCCAAGCTGGTTTGAGTTTTCCTTCTTTCCAGCTTTTGATGAGAACATGATCTCATCAAAACCTTCCCAGGTTGATGCTGGTACACTGGGAACTCCAGGAGTGGCGTCTGTGCTAAAAGGTCTTTAGTTTTGAGGGAAGAGAAAGTGAAAGACCAAGTATATAGTTTTTGAGAAACTGATCTTTTGTTTCAAACGTAGGAACGTCAGCAGTGGAGTATAAATAAGGCAACTCACATAGTATTTCATAAGGGGATAAGCCAACATCTTTCCAAGGGGCAGTTTGGATTCTTAATAAGGCAGTAGGAAGACATCTAGTCCATGGTAATCAAGTGTCTAAAACTAATTTGGTTGGGTGGCTTTTTAGAGTTTGGTTCATTCTTTCCACTCTTCCTAATGAAAGTGGGTGCCAGGGTGTATAGTATTCCCATTTTATCTCTAATACTTGGTCTAGCCTTTTAATGACAAGTGCAGTAAAATGGGTCCTATGGTCTGAATCAATGTCTTCTATCAGTCTATAATAATAATTCTTTTTAAAATGTTTATTATAAATTTATTATACCCAAACCTGGGTATAATATTTTCTATTAATACTTTAGGTAGATTATTAGCAGTTGCACTTGAAAAAGGAATAGCCTCCACCCAGTGAGCAAGGTGATCTGCTATCACCAGTGGGTACCTTAGGTGGCCTATTGGGGGCATTTCAGTGTAGTCAATTTGGACATTTTGGAACGGCTGTGATCCTGGGCTTCTTCCCCCAAGAGATGGTGTTATTAAGGTTTGCTTATTAGTTTTCTTACATATTAGGCAACTATCTGTAACTCGTTTTGCCAGAGTATAAATTCCTATACATCCATAGACTCTGAGAACTATATCACACTTAGCTGAGGTCCCCGATGAATTCCCTAATGTAGTTGAGATTGGGGACAACAGGGTGGGTAGTCTGAACTGTTTGGTTAATAGCTCAGCATTCTTGCACTAGCTGGTATGTCCTGTCTTATTTCCTTACAGGCAATATTGGGATATCATAAGGTGACATACAGGGTTCAAGGAGTCCATGGACCAGGCTTTAATGATAGGGTTTAAACCTTCTCTGACTTTTAAGGGAAGAGAGTATTGTTCCTTTTTCACTATTTCTCTGGGGATTTTCAGTTTAACACGAATTGATTCCCTTCCTTTGACCAAACGTCAAGATGGCTATAATTTTCCTCTGAGATAGCCAGTAGGTTTAGGGAGGTAAGGAATTGTCCTTGATTAACAGACAGGCCTATGCCTAACGTTAACATTAAATCCCTTCCTAATAAATTAGTTCCTGCTTCAGGAATTAGCAAGAACTTGGTAGTAACTGACCTATTTTGATATTTGACTTGGGTTTCCTCTAGAATTTTTGCTTCAAATCCTTCCCCTCTAACTCCTGAGACTGTAAGATCCTTTGCTGAGCGGGCTCTCCTGATGGGAGAAAGCATACGGAAGAGCGAGCTGCTCCGGAGTCAACTAAGAAAGTGACTATTTTTTTTGATCTGGGTCCCACCGTTAAATTTATCAAGGGCTCTTGGTGGGATTCAAGATGGAAGATGTAAAGCTTCTGACCCCCCTATTCTTCGAATGTCATGAGTGGAAGAATTTCTTTCTCCCCCAACTAGGGGCATTCCCTCTTAAAATGTCCTGGTTTTCCACTCTTAAAACGTCTGTTCTGTCTTCCCTCCCTTCCTGTTTGAGGTTCCCTGGTCTCGCCTCCCTATGTCCCTTATATGGCCTGGCATGTGGGAATTTAAATTCTTTATAAATTTTGGTGTGAGGTCCCGGGTAATGGGGAGTAGTGTCAGTGGGCCTTGTCCTTTGGGGTACTCTGTTGGAAGATGGAGAATACAATTTTTGCTTTTTGTTTCTGCCTTTCTTCATCTCTTTTCATATATACTTTTTGAGCTTCCCTCAAAAGCTCTTCTATGGTTCGATCTTTCCACTTTTCTATCTTTTGTAATTTCTTGACAATTATCTGGCCAAATGTTTGTAACAAAATATAGCTTTAGCATTCCTTGCCCAAGAAGGTCTTCTAAATTTAGGCCTGCATACTTCCTTATTTGTTTTTTCAGCTCTCTAAGAATTCCATAGGCCCTTCATCCTTTCTCTGTTGTATATTGAATGCTTGGGTAATGTTTTGGGTTTGGGGTTACTGCCTCCTGAATTCCTTTAATTACCATTTCCCTGAGATCTCTCATATTGTCTCAGTAAGCAACGTGGTTTTTGTTGTATTGAGGGTCTTGGGCTGGAAATTTTTGGTCCGCTGCAGAAACATTTTGGCCAGGAGGATGTTCACATTCCCAGACTACCATAGGCAATGTACTAAAATATTTAACAATGGATCCTGATAGCTGCAACTTATTTTCAAATGATTCAGAAAAAAAGGAAATTTATGCATATATATGCACAAATGCTTGGTGGTAAAAGACTTTGGTGTTTTTATTTTTCTTTCTAACATTAATTTTTCACTAAATGATGTTCTGTGAATTTTGCTTCTTGCTTTTTTCTGTAGGATACATGTTTGTTTATGATCTCCTCATTTTAACCTTTTTTCTTTCATCTGCCTCATTTTATTAGCATGAGGTACTTGGGACTATTTCTTGAATTTAATTCTATAATCTTTTCTTTTTTGAGACAGAGTCTCGCTGTCACCCAGGCTGGAGTATAGTGGCATGATCTTGGCTTTCTATAGCCTCTACCTTCCAGGTCAAGCAATTCTTCTGCCTCAGCCTCCTGAGTAGCTGGGATTATAGACATGTGCTACCATGCCTGACAAATATTTGTATTTTTAGTAGAGATGGGATTTTGCTGTGTTGGGCAAGCTGGACTTGAACTCCTGACCTCAGGTAATCTGCCCACCTTGGCCTCCCAAAGTGCTGAGATTACAGGAATGAGCCACCATGTCTGGCCTTGTTTATTTCTTTACACACACAAACACATATATATACCATATATATATTTATATAAATATATATGCATACATACACACACACATATATATATACACACATACCTTTTCCTCCTGTAAAATTGGATCTTATTGTATGTAACATTGTGCATTTGCCTTATATCACTTTTTCTTGTATTGTGAAATATTTTTTAAATGAAATGTGTTTTTGATGGTTTCATGATATGATAGTACAAATATACTATCATTTATTCAATGATCCTTTACCTTAGCAGTGTTAAGCCTGTTGGTCTAATATGCAACAATTAAGGTCCAGTTAAAATATTTTACATTAATAAGCTAATATAACATAAATCACTTTAGTGAAAGTACGTTATTATAAATGTGCTTTATTACCCTTTCAGTGAATTTACCTTACGATTAATGAGTTAGATTTTAGTGGGAATGTATTTATATATTGCAAAGATATTATTCAGCTTGCACTGCCATAATGTAGTACCCTAGAATGAGTGGCTTAAGCAATAAGAATTTATTTCTTGCAGTCTGGAAGCTGGGAAGTCCAAGATCAAGGTAACAGCCAATTCAGTTCCATAGTGAATGCTCTCTTCCTGGCTTGCACGTGGCCACTTTCTTGATGTGTCCTCACAAAGCAGAGAGAGAGTGGAAGCAGGATCTCTTGTGTCTCTTCATATAATGGTCCCAATCCCAGAATGAGGGCTCCACTCTGATGGTCTCATCTAAACCTAATTATCTCCCAAAAGCCCATCTCCAAATATCCATATTGGGGAGTTAGGGCTTCAACGTAAGAATTATTGAGGAAGGGAATTTGGTCCAGAGCAGGCATAAATGAGGACTATTTCAGAAACTCTTATTTTTACCTAAGTATTATTTTAAACCTAGGTTCTAGACTTGTTCTCATTTTACCCGTGGGAAAGATTATCTGAAAGTCTTCATAGGAAAAGTAAAAATTACTATTGCTTATTCATCATGAAATATGTAGATAAATTACACATTATTAGCATAAAATGGAACTATGAAATTGCTGAAATGATTCATATACTATTCCATTCCATGAATGTTTATAGTTCCATAAAAACTGCAAATGTCTCCTGTCTTTTAAAGTACTTTATGAAAAGAGACTTTAAGACACTTTTCTTTTTCTGTTTGAAAAATAATAGCCAATTTTATAGTGATTATGATTATTTACTAAAGTTCCTTTTAAAGTTCCTCCCCTTAATAAATAATACAACTAGTAAGGAAGTCTTACCATGTTTTAGTGCCTTACATATATTTTTAAAAATAGTTACATAACATCAGTTTTTAAAATTTCAGTGATAGATTGATCTTATAATAATGGTGCTACTTAGATAAGTAAGATCTTCATTTAATATTTAAGAAACTCGAACTTGAAGAAATTAAGTGATTTAACCTAGGGTTAAACATTCAATTTAGGACAGTCCTTCTACTTTGTTATATATTCTGTGTGTTCAAAGAGCATAGGGGATTTTTATATTACCTTGATCTGAAAAATAGTGATCAGAGAAAGATACTAATAAATAGTTACCTTTTAATTACATAGAAAAAGGAACAATTGGAGGATACTATATCCAGTTAAGCTCAACTTGAAAATTCATATGTAGAATTCTTACTTAAAATAATATAATTTGGCCAGGAGCAGTTGCTCAAGCCTGTAATCCCAGCACTTTGGGAGGCCGAGGTAGGCAGATCACAAGATAAGGAGTTAAGAGACCAGCCTGATCACCATGGTGAAACGCCATCTCTACTAAAAATACAAAAATTAGCTGGGTGTGTTGGTACATACCTGTAATACCAGCTACTCAGGAGGTTAAGGCAGGAGAATCACTTGAACCCAGGAGGCAGACGGTTGCAGTGAGCCATGATCACACTCCTGCACCCCAGCCTGGACAACAGAGCGAGACTCCATCTCAAAACAACAACAACAAAATATATATATATATATATAAATTAGTAGTGATATTGTTTCAAAATATCACTAATGAAAGCAGTATTAATTTGTAATTTTGTTTGGCTTCATTTTGTTATTTCTTAAGTTTTTAGAAACTTTTTGCTTTCCCTGGAAAATACTAATACATGGTCAGTATGAATATATATTCTTTTATAAAATATGCCTCCAGAATCACTTAATTGGTTTTCTGTGAGGTAGTGGAAAGAACCCTGTGCTATTTAATAGGGAATAAAACAAGCTAGTGCAAATTTAGATCTTTTATTATTTTTTATTTGTGGCTACCAATTTTGGCTGATAAGATGGCTTATCTTTGTATAGATTAGGACAAGAGTCGGTAATAAGATATTTTTCACAGCTACTCAACTTTGCTGTTATAGTGGGAAAGCAGCCGTAGGCAATAGATAAACAAGTAGACATAACTGTGCTCCAATAATACTTTATTAATACAAAGGCAAGCAGCAGCCATATTTGGCCTACAGGTTGTAGTTTGCTGACTCCTGGATGAGAATATCAAGTGAAATAAAGCTCCTCACTATAATTTAAAAAATTATTTGTCATATGTTTTGTTTACTTAAATACTCTTCTAACTGAATGCTTTAATTCCTACATTTGTCTTTTTAAATTTCACCTTTTTTATTCACCTTTTTCAGTGCTACAGTGCTGTTATATCTTCAGCTTCTTTTTTAGGCTCTCTAGTATCCTCATGTCTTTCCCACCTTATCAAGATTCCCCCAGATTTAATTACATATTTATGGACATTCAGGAGTAAGTGAGGTAAGGCAATGGAGGTTCTAGATATAAAGAAAAGATAGAGTCTCATGGATTTGGATGGTCATGGAAGACTCATTAAAGGCAGCAGGACTGGAACTGACTTATCAAAGCCTCGAGGGAAATTAAATATTAGAAAAAAGAGAAGAGTATTTCAATAAATTGTCGGCAAGGGGAAACTCGCATGTTTTCTCCTTCCCTTGTTTCATCCCCAAAATAAGAATTCCACCAGGGATGGATTCTTTCCAAGATCATTTTCTGTAGTAGAATGCTAACAATGTGACTTAATTCTCTCTTTGGATTTTACCTCTTTGAATTCTTTTTTCCTTCCCTGTGGCTAAGACTGACCAGCCCTGGAAAGGCCCAAAGCCTGTGGCCTATACCAGCTTTGCTCTAGGCACTCTAGCAAATGGACTTCTCTCTGGCTGGTTGGCTTGCTTTTCCTTAGTGTCCCTATTTGAGGTAGGAAAAAGAAGTGTTTTTCCTACCCTTACACTGGATGTAACACTTAACACCTAACCTCTGGTCACCAAAATGTATGTGAGTTTTCTCCCCCCCAACAACCAGTTCTCTAGTGGACACCAAATGAGTATAATATAATTCAGTTCATTTCTCATACTATCTACCTGAAGATAGCATCAGATCCCATAGGTTAAAGCCTCAATGCCACAAGACCCCTCGTTCAGATGCCAACCGCAAGTTCTTCTGGCAAACTTACACAAACGGGTTTCACACTACCCTACCTTGGGTTGGATTAATTTGCTAGAATGACTCTCAGAAACACGTTTCTCAGGGAAACACATTTAACCCCATTTATTATTAAGGATATTATAAAGGGTACAGAAAAACAGTTAGATGGAAGAGATGCATAGGGCAGGGTCTGTGGGAAGGGATGTGGAGTTTCTTTGCCCTTTCCAGGCATGCCACCCTCCCAGCACCTCCATGTGTCCAGAAGTCTGGAAACTTTCCTTTGGTGTTTTTTTGAAGGCTTTACTATGTAGGCATGGTTGATTAAATCATTGGTTGTTGGTGATCAACTAAACCCTTAGACCTTATCTCCTCCCTAGAGGTCCCTGTGTGGGGCTGGAAGTTCCAACTCTACAGTCATATGGTGGGTTTTCCTGGCAGCCAGCCCCCATCCTGAGGCCATCCAAGAGCCCACCAGGAGTCACGTATAGAACAAAAGATGCTCCTATCACCCAAGAAATTCCAAGGGATTTAGGAGCTCTGCTGTTAGAGAACTGAACTGGAGTTTGCTCCCCTGGCACAGTGAAAGCACATATCAAGGTTTTTGCAGGCAGAAAGTTGTCTATTGCAGAGTGGGGACTAGCCAGCTAAATGCTCAAATCTGGCTTCCCTGATGACTTACAGGCAAGGATTTTTAAAGGCAGGGCTTAATTTCAAGAAAGCAGAAGCTATAGGCAAAATTATATATCAATACAAGGAAGTTACACATTGGCTTAAGCTTAAAAGGGCAGGACATTTGAAGTCAAGGGCAGTCACAGGTGGTGGGTAGATTCAGAACTCTTCGGATTTGCTGTTGATTAAGGAAGGGAAGCTTTGTTTAAAAATTTTATGTTCAGTAGAAAAATGTTAACTTGCTAGAGAGAATGACTTTCTCTAAGCCCCTCAGGAAGAAACTTATTAATAAAACAAAGGGTAATAGCTAAAGTTTAGTCTTCATTTCCCCTAAGTTTATGTGCCAGCATATCTATTCAGTGGGGTTTCAAGCCTCTAAAAGACAACTCAAGGATGTATGTCAGTATATAATCTTTAGTTTCTATAGGAAAAGCAAACATCTCTGGAGCTTTAACTTCCTTGGCTGTTGTTCTTAGGATACTGTTACCTTCTCATTTAACAAGTTACTGAATTACCTCTGGGGCTAGTTAGATGCCTGGATTTTTTCTTAAAGGAACTTTGGGATTTTCCTTTTTTTCCATGTTTGGGAGTTTGCAGGTCTCTGAAAGGAGAGATGGGGTTCCTGCTATGTTTCACGATGACCAGTGATCCTATTGCACAGGAAATTATAAAAGTCTTAGGAGCTCTATGTCAGGAATTGAGACCAAATATATATTTCTTATGTAAACCAAAAAGTATATGAGACAGGTCCCAATCAATTTAGAGGTTTGTTTTGCCAAACTTAAGGACCATGACCAGTGACACAGCCTCAGGGAGTCTTGAGAACCTGTGCCCAAGGTGGTTTGGTTACAACCTGGTTTTATATAGGTAGGGAAACAGAAGTTACAGGTAAATACATAATCAATATGTGTAAGGTTCAGTCTGGAAAGTGAGACATCTCTAGGTGGGTGTAAGGGAGGTTTTAGGTCATAGGTGGATTGAAAGATTTCCTGATTGGGAATTCCTTGAAAGAGGTAAGCCCTGACTAAGAAGTTGAATTCAGCATAAAGAAGTGCTTGAGTTTAGATTAGGGGGTTGTGGAAGCCAAGGTTCTTGTCATGTAGATGAAGCCTCCTGGTAGCAAGCTTCAGAGAGAATAGATGATAAATGTCTCTTATCAGACCTTAAAAGGTAGCACTCTCTGGAGAAGACCTAGTATGGGGAAGGAAATTCTCTACAGAATGCAAATTTCTGTAGAGACCCATTTCAGAACATGAAATGTCAAAGAACTAAATTTTATGGTAAAATACGTTGATTTTCTTCAGGGCCTGCAATAAAATACAAACTCCGGCCTGACTCTTGGTATAGCATTACATGTTATACCAGAGTCAGGTAGGAATTTGGTATTTTATTGCTACAAAGAGTCAGTTTTGTCAGTCTTATGATCTCTGTTTTAGTGTTAATTTTGCCCAGTTGTGTCTAAACTCTGAAGTGTGGAGTGCAGAAGCTCATCATGTCCAATGCATAGTGAGGCAGGTCTGATCCCTCTCTTCCAGTCATGGCCTAAACTAGTTTTTGAAATTTGTTTGGAGTCCACTTGGCTAAGAGGAGGGTCCATTCAGTTGGTTGGGGGGCTTAGAATTTTATTTTTAGTACCCTTATTATGTCACAGATCCTTTCAGTCCTTTATGGCCATTTGACTTGATGAGCAGATATGACCCAAGGGGATAGGAATAGGAAGCCACTCAGCTTTCTTGGCTTATAAGCTACCTTTAGGTATAAATGTGTAAATGAAGGAGTCCTCCTTGGGATCTATATTAGCTTACTGGGGACATAATTTGGAATTTGAAATTAGGGTTCTTAAACAGAATGTGAGTAAGTACTTCTATTCACATATTTTCCTGTGGACTTTGCAAAAAGGGATAGCCATGGCAAGACAGATGGGTTCCTGCCATCTCTCAATCTTTTTACCTTTGGTATGATGGCAGACCAAGCGAGTATATGGACAAGGCCACTGGATCTGGAAGACACCGCCCTGTGTGGAGAGAGTGACACCCCTGTAGTGAGGTAGGCTTCTTGTTTCTTGTGCAAGTGCAACTGCAGTCCTAGACCGTAACAGCCTATCTTTAGCAAGTAGGATCTGGAGTTGCTGTGGTATTTGGAGAGCCAGCCAGTCTGCCACAGTTGCCTTAGGCTGCATGATAATATCTCTATGACAAATGGCTATACTTTTCAATCATAACTGCAGTTTCTGGTGTCTCATGCTGGAATTCATTTCTAAAGCCAGAGTAGTATCACATTACAGTGAACAAATCTCCAGACACTGATTTTTAGCTTCTGGATTTTTTGATTGTATAATGTTTACTTCTTTTTGCTTCAGGGGAAAGAAAGTGGGCACATCTCTTAGACTTAAATAACAGTCATGAATATTTTACCATGTTACCACAGTGGTAAGATGGAGGGAATCCCAGGAACAGAGGAAAAGAAGGAGTGTTACTATACAGGGAGTATGTTGTCATTTGAAATTAAGGTTGGGACATCTCAGTGAAATCATTAAAACAGAGAAACTAAAATGAAAATAAAGACTCGTACTTAAAACACTGGCTTAAGGAGTTGGGCTTGCTTGGAGGCAGAGAGAAAATTAGCCAGTGAGTAAAACTATAGCATTTGAAATATGAAGAGAAAAAGAACAAATTGGGCTTTATAAAGAGATCTCTAGAAACTTAAGGAGAGAAAAGGATCAGCTTTAAAAGCAAACCATAGGGGAATTGGAAAAGGAAAGTTTAAAATTTAAAATATTTGAACAGGCCATTAAAAAGACAAGAGGCTTTTGGGAAAACTTAGGGCCTAGGTCTTCTCCTCATGTAAAAAGCCCCTCATACCTCTAGGACACCAATATAGTGCAGAGTCTTACTATGAGACTTTTTCTCCTGAACCTCCCTTCACAGTCTCCAGTAAGCTTGATTGGGACATACGGAGAACTCCTTTCTCTTAGGCCAAGCGCCTCCTTTGTCCATTTTCTCTTCACTGTTTCATTTGTAGAAAAACAGTCTTAAATTTGAATCCTTTAAAATTCTAACTGAGAAGTCTTTAAATACAAATCTTAAGATTGTGCTAAGATAGAAGTTTTCTAAGCAAATCAATCTGTGAGTACAAAAATAATTGATAGAAAAATATCAATCCAAATGAAAAAATTAACTTCAAGTTAGAAAATAGTATGGATTCACAGTTCTTCTCCCTTCTTACTCAAAACCATGCAGGTAATATATGCTTTAAACACTAAAAATGATGAGCATGAATCTGCAATTCAAGCCCTCAAAGATGCCCATGAAGAAGAAATTCAACAAATTCTTGCAGAAACAAGAGAAAAAATATTGCAGTATAAAAGCAAAGTAACAGAGGAACTAGACCTTAGAAGAAAGATTCAAGTTTTAGAGGCATCATTAGAAGATCACATAAAAATGAAGCAGCAGGCTTTGACAGAATTTGAAGCTTATAAGCACAGAGTTGAGGACATGCAACTTTGTGCAGAAGCCCAACATGTCCAACGCATAGTGACCATGTCTAGAGAGGTCGAAGAGATTAGAAGGAAATTTGAAGAAAAATTACGGAGCTTTGGACAACTTCAAATACAGTTTGAAAAAGACAAACGATTGGCATTGGAAGACTTGCGAACTGCTCACAGACAGGAGATACAAGAGCTTTTGAAGTCACAGCAGGATCACAGTACCTCGGTAAACAAAGGGCAGGAGAAGACAGAAGAACTACACAGAAGGGAGGTGGAGGCCTTGAACAAAACACTTGAGGAGCTAAGACTTGAACAGAAGAAACTAATTGAGGATTATGAAGGCAAGTTGAATAAAGCTCAGTCCTTTTATGAACGTGAGCTTGATACTTTGAAAAGGTCACAGCTTTTTACAGCAGAAAGCCTACAGGCCAGCAAAGAAAAGGAAGCTGATCTTAGAAAAGAATTTCAGGGACAAGAAGCAATTTTACGAAAAACCATAGGAAAATTAAAGACAGAGTTACAGATGGTACAGGATGAAGCTGGAAGTCTTCTTGACAAATGCCAAAAGCTTCAAACAGCACTTGCCACAGCAGAGAACAATGTTCAGGTAAGTAAAGAATATTATATTCACACATGAATTTTTTCTTTCTTTTAAATATATTCATTCTGTAGGCTGGAGAGCAGTCTGGCCCACTTAGAATCAGCTGCCTCACACCACTTAGACTTTTTTTTTTTAACCTTTTCTGCCTTTCCTTTATGAGAAAAATCAGTGACTGGGTAATTTGTGTTACCCCATAGTTGTTATTTCAGAATTTCAGATATTAACAGCCCAAAAAGGGAAGCTTAAAACCTTGCTAATTATTGCCTGGGCACAGTGGTACATACCTGTAATCCCAGCACTTTGGGAGGCCCAGGCAGGAGGATTGCCTGAGGCCAGGTGTTAGAAACCAGTCTGGGTGAGAGAGCGAGCTTGGTGAGACAATACCCTGTTTCTGGGGGAAAAATATTGCTAATTATTTACAAAAGGATTTTAATGTTGGGCTTAAGGTTTAATTATTTTTTTTATTTTCTTTTCACCAATAATGGTTTGCCTGCTAGCTGATATTTTAGACATTGATCAAAAAATTGATTGCTTTCTAAACCTGAGTTTAAGAGATGTATTGTACAAGTCTGGGGAAAAAACATACCAGAAGTCCACAATGTCTTTTTAATGTCTATGCAGCATTAGAATGGTTTAGAAAGGGTAGAATAGCCTTTCCTGATTGGGTCCGGTGGCTTATGAAAATATCAAGTTATAAGTGTCACCAATACTTACAGATTTAAAAATTGGTATATAGTTTAGCATGACTTCTGAATAAGAGAAAGCTGACCCTTATAATTTAAATGAATTAATTCAGTATTATTACCGCATTTTAACAAAGCTTATTTAATCTTTCTTAGGTACTTCAAAAACAGCTTGATGATGCCAAGGAGGGAGAACTGGCCCTATTAAGCAAGCACAAAGAAGTGGAAAGTGAGCTAGCAGCTGCCAGAGAACGTTTACAACAGCAAGCTTCAGATCTTGTCCTCAAAGCTAGTACGTCTGACCATAGTTTCTGGTTTAATGCTTAGCTAAAACCAACACTTAAATGTTAATTCAAGATAGCATTTGTCTTTTCTTCTAATATTTTAAAACTATTTAGACTGTAAATATGTTAAAGAATTCTTAATATCTTACTAATGACTTAAAGATATACAAATAACTTTTTTATTCTTAGGAGTATATTTAGAAAACTTGAGAGTTAGCAGATAAAACCACTAATAAATAAGTCACTAAAAGAAAAATGGCTGGGGGCAGTGGCTTTCACCTGTAATCTCAGTGCTTTCAGAAGCCAAGGTGGGCAAATCACTTGAGGCTAGAAGTTCGAGACCAGCCTGGCCAACGTGGCAAAACCCCATCTCTACTAAAAACAACGAAAATTAGTTGGGCATGGTGGTACACCCTGTAATCCCAGCTACTCAGGAGGCTGAGACATGAGAACAACTTGAACCTGGTGGCAGAGGTTGCAGTGAGCTGAGATCGTGCCAGTGCCCTTTGCCTGGGCAACAGAGCAAGACTGTCTCCAAAAAAAAAAACAGAAGAAAATAAAACAAAGCCATGAAGCACTCTTTTTCAAAAGGTGTTGTCCTTTAAAAACATACATTTTATTTTATTTTATTTTTCAGACAAGGTATTGTTCCATCACCTAGGCTGGAGTACAGTGGCACGAACACTACTCACTGTAGCCTGGACGTCTTGGGCTCAAGTGATCCTCCCACTTCAGCTTTCTGAATAGCTAGGTTCAGAGGTGTGCACCACATTGGTTGGCTAATTTTTTAAATGTTTTGTAAAGACAGGGTCATGCCATGTTGCCATCTCAAACTCCTGGGCTCCAGCAGTCCTCCCACCTTGGCTTCGCAAAGTGCTGGGATTTCAGGTATGAGTCACCATGCCACCATTTATTTAGTTTTAGAGATGGGATCTTGCTCCGTTGCTCAGGCTAGAGTGCAGTGGCATGATCGTAGCTCACTGTAGCCTTAAACTCCTGGGCCTTAGTAATCCTCTCACCTTAGCCTCCCCAGTAGCTGGGACTCTAGGTATGCCATGGGCTAACTTTTTTGAGGTGAGGTCTCACTGAAAAAATATACATTTTAAAGTGTTTAAATTAGTTAAACTGTATGTAAATTGCAGCATTTCACTTCTTAGGGGTTGTTATTAAGGTTCATTTTTACAAACTAAAGCTTTGCCCATTTCTATGCTGTTTCACAGCCCTTACTGAAGGAGGTGGGTGACTTTGGTCAGTTCTGGAGTTATATTTTGTCTAAGTGTTTAGTGTGCCCAGCAAGGCTGTTTGAGCTGTTTTTTTGGGAGATCTCATTTGATTTTGATTGGCCTATCAGTGAATCCCAGATTATCCTTCTTCTAAAATAGTTGTTTTTAATAACCTTTAGTGCACATTGGAATGACTTGAAGGGTTTGTGAAACTACAGATGCTGGTCCCTCCCCTTAGAGTTTCTGATTCAGTAGGCCTGGGATGGGTCACATTTCTAACCAGAGTTCCCAGGAGATGCTGGCAATGCTGGTCCTTGGTACTTTGAGAACCTCTGCCTTAAACTATTGTTTCTATGAGACCTTTTTCTTCACTTATTTTTCATCTTTCTGTCTCTCTCCTCATTTTTCTCTACCTTCTCCACTTTTTGCTGTCATTTTAAAGATTCTTTCATAACTTTGCTCTCCTTATCTGTGTCTTACCTTAGTTGTTGGTTGGTTGGTTGGTTGGTTTTATTTAGAGACAAGGTCTCGCTATGTTGCTGGTCATAGTGTAATGTCTGTTTACAGGTGCTGTCATGGCTCACTGAAACCTTGAACTCCTGGGCTCAAACAGTCCTCCCACCTCAGCCTCCCAAGTAGCTAGGACTACAGGCTCCACTTTAGGTCTTTATCTAGCCTCTTGTCTGAAACAATCAGTTTAAACCAAACTGTTACCTGCCGTCTTTGTTTCCTACATACAAATTTCTTCCTCTTTATGTTAGAATTTGAAAATAAAGAGATTAGAAAAGAACAAGTCACTCATTTTGGTGCCACAGTGTGAGTCAGTGCATCCTCTCCCTCCTTGTTTTATTCCCAGGAGACTTTCTTATGAACCCCCAAGGAGTTGTTCCTACTTCAACCTGTTTAGCTTGCAATCTTAAAAAAAAAAAAAAAAAAAAAAAAAAGCAAGGCCAGGCACAGTGGCTCATGCCTATAATCTCAGCACTTTGGGAGGCCGAGGCAGATGGATCACCTGAGGTCGGGAGTTTGAGACCAGCCTGGCCAACATGGTGAAACCCCATCTCTACTAAAAATACAAAATTAGCCAAAAGCAGTAGCACATACCTATAATCCCAGCTACTCAGGAGACTGAGGCATGAGAATTGCTTGAACCGGGAGGTGGAGGTTGCAGTGAGCTGAGATCATGCCGCTACACTCCAGCCTGGGTGACAGAGTGAGTGAGACCATCTTAAAAAAAAAAAAGAGAAACAGCAAAATGGTACAAGGTGCAGGAAGCAACATTAATCATGTGAAAATGACTTTTTAATTTAAATTATTCTAGTGGGGTAAGAAGTATTTTTCTGTAAATATTTCATTTTATGTAGTGAAAAAAACAAAGGAAAATTTGTACATGTAGACCATTTATTTTACTCAAGTATAAAGTACAGTTGTGTTATTAACTATAACTGTTTATCTCATAGTACAACTGATTTTAAATTGAAGGGATTTTCTTTTTGGGGAATAGGTCATATTGGAATGCTTCAAGCAACTCAAATGACCCAAGAAGTTACAATTAAAGATTTAGAATCAGAAAAATCGAGAGCCAATGAGAGATTATCTCAACTTGAAGAAGAAAGAGCTTTTTTGCAAAGCAAAACCCAAAGTCTGGATGAAGAGCAGAAGCAACAGATTGTAGAACTGGAGAAGGTAAAAAGTAATGGAAACTCCATTCCAACAAAAAGAGTTCAGTTTTTGTCTTTTTCAGATTTGAAGTATTTGGAGTATTTCTTGCTACTCCACAGTAACAATACATTTTCTACTTTAGTAGTTAGTTTTGGTTCTAATTTTGAGGAAATGGGTGTACAACTAGACTATCCCATATTGTATGTTTGTTCAAAATATGTGGCTAACAATCTATAGAATATAAAAAAAAAAAACCTTAAGACATTTCAGCCTATTTCAAGCCATAAATTGAATAAATTCTTACTTCAATGGAGTGTATATTTATAATCATATTTTGTCTTAATGAAATATATTATTGCATATACACGTAGAAAATTTTTGTAGAACTGAAAAGATGACAAACTTCAAGCTCTGAAAATCTGAATACCAACATAGTGAATTTCTAGTTTAACAAGTGAGACATCATTCATCATTGCTGAATATATATTCCAGTTTTTCAGATACCCACAATACCACGTGGAAGTTATAGACACCCTTTACTTTCTCCTTCCCTCAGTGTCTAAGTATTTTGAAAATGTCTATTCTCCTTGCTCCTTACTTACTTCCATTCATTCCTTAACCTGGTGCAGTCTTCTCTGACCATCAGTCCACAGAATTTACTCTTGCCTCAGCCCTCGGTGACATCCTGATTGCTGGATCATAACTTACTGTGGTACTTACTACCCATTGACTTGGAATCTCTCTTCTATTGGTATTTCACATTCTTCACATTTTTCTCCTACCTCCTCGACCTTGTGGTCTTCTTTGTGAACTTCTCTCCTCCATCTGTTCCCTTACCATTGATGTTTCCAGCATTTTCATCTCATTCTATGCACTCATTCATTCTACTAACATCAACTGTCACTTATTCAGTGATAGCTTCTAAATCTTTAGATCAGGCCAGACATTTTCCCTGAATTTAAGTCCTTTTATATATATAAAACTTTCCACTGGTATCTCCACTTGTATCTTTCACAAACATATCAAATTAACATGCCCAGAACTTTCTCCTCTCAAAAGTACTAAACTTCTTTTACTCCTTATTTCAACCAGTAGCATCACAGTCTATCTAGTTGCTAAATCAAAAATCTGAAAGTCATTCTTGATTACTTTTTTTCTCAAACCCTTTGTCTGTTACAGAGTCCTGTTGGTTCTGCTTCCTTAATAAATTTTTATTCTGTCCTCCCCTGCTCATACCTGTTTATAGATCTGAGGTGTAGGAACATGTCATTGCTTGACTGGATTATAGTCACAACCGCCTAACAGCAATCTCTGCTTTCAGTTGGCCCAGTCTGCTTCCAAGATGATTGTTTTTAAAAGTATATCAATTACTTAAACTTCAGTAATTTCTCAGTCCCTTCAGAAGAAAATTCAAAGTTCTTAGTGTAAAAGCCCCCTTCTCATTATTTTACTCCTGCCTACTTCTAAGCCCCATCTGTCACCATTTTCTCACCTTGTATCCTATATTCTCTCCAGACTGCTTAGCTGCATGGACTTTCTGTCTCCCTAAACTTCGCCATCTGTTTAGCTACTTGTCATCTTTCCAATGCTAGATAACAATAGAAACGGTTATGAATGTAGGCTTTTGACATCAGACCTAGGCTTGACATTTTCTTATCATTAATTTCTTATGGACTTGTTGTAATAATTAAACGAGAGAATGTCATTACCAATTCAGATGTTTTCTCTCCTGAAAAGCCTTCCCTTATATCTCTCTGTCTCTTTCTCTCGGTCTTTGAGACACACACACACACACACACACACACACACACACACACATACTTTCCCACCCCATCCAAGTTAAGCATCCTTCTAATATAATCTCATAACACAAGATATACATCTGCATTAGTTCATTTTGCATTGTTGTAAGGGAATACCTGAGACAGGGTAATTTAGAAAGAAAAGACGAGTATTTGGCTTGCAGTTCTTCAGGCTGTACATCAAATGTAGTACTGGCATCTGCTTCTGGTGAGGCCTCAGAAAGCTTGCAATCATGTTGGAAGGAGAAGGAGAGGCAGCATGTTACAAGACAAGCGAGGGAGCGAGAGCGAGGAAGGAGGTGCCAGGCTCTTCTAAATAACCAGATTTCATGTGAACTCATAGAGTGAGAGCTCACTCGTTATTGCAAGGACAGCACCAAGCTATTCATATAGGGTCTACCTCCATGATCCTGACACCTGACACTTCCCACTAGTCACACCTCCAACTTCAGAGGTCACATTTCAACATGAGATGTGGTAGGGACAGAAAATTCAAGCCTGTGTCAACATCCCTTTTTCATAGAACTTATAAAACTATATTGCCACAGTCCTTTGACTTTTTTCATTATTTGAACTGCAAATGCCCAAAAGGTACGTAATTGGCATTCAAAATTATATTGAGTGATATCCTTTGGGTGGGTTAACTGGTAAGCCATTTTGTGTACTATTTTGACATAAAAGGAAGCCCTTAACCTTGCAGGTGTATTAACTCACATTTGGTTCTAATTTGATAATAGTCTATTTTATCTCTTGCTTTACAGTTTTTGATTTTATATGGAGTACCCTGTCACCTTCTGAGAACATTAATTACTTATTCTCATGTTTTATAGTCTAGCACTCAGATTATTCAAGCTTCCATATTTATAGGGTATTAAAATTACCCTAATAATAATGACAAAAGCAGGTACCAGTTATTGATCTTTGTTTTCATTTTAGAAAGTAAATGAAGCAAAGAAAACTCAACAAGAATATTATGAAAGGGAACTTAAAAACCTGCAAAATAGATTGGAAGAGGAGGTGATGCAATTAAACGAGGCCCATTCTAAGACTTTGGAAGAATTAGCTTGGAAGCATCATATGGCAATTGAAGCTGTCCACAGTAATGCAATTAGGGATAAGAAAAAACTGCAAATGGTGAGTAAAAATTTAATTTTTTATTGCCTTGTTCATTGTTGAGATTTCTGCAATAGTCTGGTGTGACCTATATTGTATAGCAATGGTTTACTTCTTTTTTTTTTTTTTTTTGAGACAGAGGCTTGCTCTGTCTCCCAGGCTGGAGTGCAACCTCCAGGCTCATTGCAACCTCCACCTCCTGGGTTCAATCAGGTCTTATGCCTCAGCCTCCTGAGTAGCTGGGACTACAGGTACATGCCACCACACATGGCTAATTTTTGTATTTTTAATACAGACAGGGTTTCACCATGTTGGCCAGGCTGGTCTCGCACTCCTGACCTTGTGATCCACCTGCCTTAGCCTCCCAAAATTCTGGGACTACAGACGTGAGCTACCATGCCTGGCCAATTTGCTTCATTTTGATGGCTGCTGTCTTGTAATCATTCTTGAAGTCATGATTCAAAAAGCAACATAACCTGATATTTCTTGATATGGGACATACCTAACTGAATTGATATGAGACATTCCTACTTCATATAAGCTGTAATAGAAACACTGTTTTTGTTCTTGAGCTGTCCCTTTATGAGACAACCAAATAGGTGTGCTCTTCAGGAAGTCTCAACTAGTTGAAAGCACATATTCTCTCGTAGATAGTTTTATTCCTTGGAAAAATGATTTATGTTTTGTTTTGTTTGTTTCTTCCTCAATTAAGTATTCACCTTGCTAATAGTAATATATGACAGACAGAATTGCATAGTAGAAAAAGCAAAATATTTGACAGACCTTGGCCTTACACTGAGCTCTTTGGTTATTAGCTGTATTACTTTGAGCCCCAAAAGCGATGCCTCGGGCTCCTCATGTGACAGAAAATATGATCCATCTTAAAATGTTCCTGTGAGGATTAAGTCAGATAAAATATGGAGTACCTAGTCATGTGCTAGCACGTGATGATAAAAGTTAGTTATTAGTACTTCTTACTATGTACCACATACTACAGTAATGTTTTACATCTTTTAAAAAATTTAATTCTTATGACATGTTATTGGTTTGATTTCTGTACCCATTTTACTGAAGAGGGGATGTGCTCAAGCACAGGCAAATAGTAAGGCTCATTCAGGCCTTGAACTCAGTTCCAGATCTGTCAAACCCCAGGCATTTAAATATCATTATGTAGGCATTTATTAATGACAGTTGTTGTATATTTCACTAATGGTACTTAACAGTTTACAAAAAACTTTCTTATATATACCTTAATACTTATGACAGGGAGATTAAAGTCATTTTTATTATCTAGATGGTAAAACACGTTTAATAAACCTCAGTGATTTCCTCAGACCCACAATGCTATTAAGAAAAGATAGGATATGAATTAGGTCTGCCTTGGTATACTTCCTTTTGTGACATGACTAGTTGGGAAAAATATCTAAGACCTAAACTTAATTTAAAATTCAAATAAAACTTTCTGTTAAAATGTTATTTCTTTCTAAACTTACTACTATATGTTTATGTAGCCAGAGACAAAAATTAATGACATGTTATTTCTCAAGACTCTGACTGTCATTTTCCCTGTGCCAGCTCACTATTCCAGGACCAGTTTGCACAGCATTAGTTATGTGAGGTGTGTGCATGCTTAGCAATTCTGGGTGCCTGTATCACCCGTTCAGAGTTGTATAGAAAACTGTTTCGTGATAACTGCTTCTTCTGCATTCTCTTTCCTAGCTGTCTTTTGGTATTATTTTTCATTTCTACATTCATTTTCATCTCTTAGCTACCTTCTTTCTTATTGAAATATTTAAAATTACATATGGCTGCCTTTAACCTTTATTCCTCTCTATTAAGGTCTAAGTGATAGAATCAAGGCATCTTTCATCTATGTCGTTTTTACCTCATTACTTTACTCCTCATTATCCCTTAACCTTATTAAATTATAATTTTCTAGCACCTGCCTTAAGCTACTTAAATTTCTTAAAGTCTTTCTTTAAAACATGGTTGCCATGAGACAGACGACATGAAATTTCCTATATGCGAACATATTCACCACCCTGTTGCAGCCTTATTTCTACCCTTCTCTTTTGTTGGAGTCACTTGTATATCATTTCCTCTTTCTTCCTCTCTTACCTGTCTACCTCATGTCTGAACCTAAGCTGAAACCGTCCTCCTTCCAAAATAGTCTTCCAGTGTCAGATTCTCTCTTTTTTTTTGAGACGGAGTTTCACTCTTGTTACCCAGGCTAGAGTGCAATGGCGCAATCTCGGCTCACTGCAACCTCCACCTCCTGGGTTCAGGCAATTCTCCTGCCTCAGCCTCCTGAGTAGCTGGGATTACAGGCACGCGCCACCATGCCCAGCTAATTTTTTTTTGTATTTTTAGTAGAGACGGGGTTTCACCATGTTGACCAGGATGGTCTCGATCTCTTGACCTTGTGATCCACCCGCCTTGGCCTCCCACAGTGCTGGGATTACAGGTTTGAGCCATTGCGCCCAGCCCCAGATTCTCTCTTAAGGAACATTTAGCTGAAGATGACTTCTCTTTTCTTATTATTCAGTTATCAAAAAGGATTATATTGTCCATAACTCTAGTTGACCCACCACAACTGAGAGTCAATATACAGAGAACCCGTGCGGAAAACTGTTAACATAGGAGGCTTGAGGCTGCCATCCTTAGAAAGGCAAGTTGGCCCTTGGCTGGCATCTGGGAACTTGGATTTTGGGAGGGATTCCCCTATTCCCTAATAAGAATGACTCACTGGCCTAAGCTGTTTACCCAAACAATGTGGTTTATCCCGAACACCTGCTTTCCTTCTGGGACTCTGGATTTTGACATGTGACAGGAAAACACTACCTGTGTAATCAGTCCCTGATAAAAAACCTGGGTACCAAGTCTCTCATGAGCTTTCCTGGTAGACAGCATTTCACACAAGTCACAGGTTGCTGGAGGTATTCAGCCTGTGTTGTACAAGGATGGCAATTACAACCAGACACAAGTTGTCACTGGTGTCTGGAGGTATTAAGCGTGTCCTGTGTGAGAGGGCTCTTGGAAGCTTTATACCTGCATCTGGTTTCCAGCAGACTTTGCCTCTTGTGCCTTCTTCCTTTGTGGTGTGTCCTTTGAGTCCTGTGCCATAATCACAGCCGTGAGTACGACTGTACTCTGAGTCCTATGAGTGTAAATCATCAAACTTGTTTGTGTTGGGGACCTCTGACACAGAACCCTATTTATTATTATTCTCATTTTACCCTATAGAAATAGTGAACTGCTTGTAACATACTATGCTCTTTTGTGCCTTCGTGGTGGTTAACATGTGGTTTTTCCTGTGCCTAGAATGTGATGTTCCCCTCTTGCTACATCACCTTTTGTTACTGGTGTACTCCTTCAAACAGTGCTTAGGAATTGCTGTCTCTCTAAAGGTTTCCCTGCCAAGCTAGACGTTGTTAGTTCCCCTTCCATATACTCCTATACTCCCTGTTCCTCTCTAATTTACTTAATATTCTTTAATTGCTTGATACTGTGAGCTTATTAAGGCCAGGCTTAATGTCTTACTGCCTTTTTTACCCAAGTGTTAAGTAGTATGCCTGACAAATAGTAAGTGGTCTTCAGTAATTTACCAGTTTTGCTCTTTAATTTGCCTTCATTTTATACTTGCTCATTCTTGACTATGTTCCAGTGCTAGACCACTGAGTTGTAGAAGTGTTATTGGATTTCAGTTTTGATGTAAATATAAAAGAATTTGAGGGGAGAAAAAATTTTTAATTCAAGGGGTAATTAGAATTTTTTATCTCATACTTTTCTGTTTTTTGACTTCAACTTGATCTGGTCTGGTCACATGTTCTCACCATTTAAAAAAAATTACAACCATATCATAAATTAGTCAGAATGGTAGAATCTAAGCCACTATGGCGTCACTGTTTACTCTGATATTATTAATTAAGGGTAAGGCCAATTCAAAGAGCAAAGTTTCAGAATACAAAACACAATAGTCTTTTTCTTGGAGTCTTCAAAGTATATAATATTTGCAATTTTGTTAATTTTTTTAAAAATTATTTTTCTAAGGAATTGGAAGAACAATATAACAAGGAGAAACTAAACCTGAAAGAGGATAAAAATCAGCTTCAGCGAGAGCTAGAACACCTAAAGGAAGTGCTGGAAGACAAGCTGAATACAGCCAATCAAGAGGCAAGAATTCTTTAGATCTGTTGCCTATGTTATAGATACAATAATAATAACTTATTCTGGTGACATTGTATAGGTAGATAAGTCTCAGTGAAGGTAACATATCTAGAGTAAAAATAATTTTAAAACTTTAATTGGTGTTGAATTTTTCATGACACTCTGGTTGTGTTCCACCAGGTAAAAATTGACTGTTGAAAATATTAAACCAAGGTGCTTTTGTGGGGAGAAGCAAAACAGAATATAACCACTTAGGAAAAGAAGAAAAGAGAGTTCTCTGCCCTTTTCAAAAAAAAAAAAAGCTTATTATTCTCCATACCTTATCTTTTTCTACAATTTCAACAGAAACTGACAATGGTAGCTAGAATCAATAGGCTTAATCTGAATAACAGTGTATGACATTGCTCTTTTAAGACTCGATATAAATGAAAGAAGAGAAAAGAGGCAAGTCAGAGTTCTTCTTCAACCTCATATCAACAAAGTTCCAGGCAGATTAAGGATTGGAATATAATATGAAAATCATGCATATGAATATAAATAAAATATGAACACAAAAGTGACAAACCTAAGGACAAAGAAGGCTTTTTGAACTTGATATCAAAGTTATGAACTGAAACATAGAATATCTATACAATTAAAGCTAAACTTCTTTATATCAAAACATACCATAAGCAAAATTTCAACATAGGAAAAACTGGGAGAGATGGAGTAAGAGACTGACAGATTGACCAATGAAGAATTTATGTCTTTAACACTTTAAGAATATTTAGAAAACGATAAGAAAAATACAGACACCCAGATTATCTTTTTACAAGAAATTAACATGAAAAAACAATTTGTTTTGTGTAATTTAAGAACTGGAAATGAAATCAATGAGACATCATTCCATTACCATAAAATTAACAATGATAAAAAATTGAGACCATGCAGTGTTAATAAGGATTAAGAAATAAGCACTCAGAAACTGCTGATGGGAATATAAAGTTGTATAATTTTTTTGGAAAGGGATTTATCAGCACATATGAAAGTCTTAAAGATGGGCATGTACTTTAACTCAACAGTTTTATTTTTTGTGTATTTAACATAAGCAGATAGTTATGGATTCTTGACAAAATTTCAGCACTGTTTATAGTAGAAGAAGTACAGAAAAACTAAAATTTTCTCAGAGGTCTGTCTTCCTGGAAGAAAGGGATTCTTTTCCTAGTTCACACGGAAGTTTTGCTTGCTTCTCTTTCCATGTTCTGGGGCTGCTTCCATGCTGGGGGTATTGCCTTTTTCCTGCTCAGAGGCACACATGGCCTAGCAGCTGCACTGATGCAATACGAAGTCAAAGCGAAGGCATTTAGGGTCCTTCTAGGAGTTAAATACCTTCATTCTGAGATGTTAAAGAGATTTTATTTCTTCTTAATTGCTAGTAAGTATATATTGTTTTTCTGTAATTGACTCATTCATTCATTTATTTAATAAATATTGAAGAGCTATTAGGTACCACAGTTATGCACTGTGGTTTCAGCGATAAGTCAGTCAGATATGGTTCCTACTGTGATGGAGAGACAGACACAAAAACAAGTAAATACAAGTCTGATGCATATTACAAAGGGTGGTAAGTAATTAACAAGCCTTGTCAAAATAATAAATTTAGGAAAGCTTATGAAAAGGCCCTGAGGCATGAGAAATTTCTAGGAATTGTAGGAATACCAGCTGTATTAGTTGATTTTACACTGCTGATAAAGATATACCCAACACTGGGCAATTTACAAAAGAAAGAGGTTTAACTGGACTCATGGTTCCATGTGGCTGGAGAGGCCCCACAATCATGATGGAAGACAAGGAGGAACAAGCAATCTTACATGGATGGCAGCAGGCAAAAAGAGAGCTTATGCAGGGAAACTTCCATTTGTTAAAAACCATCAGATCTCATGAGATTCATTCACTATCACAAGAACAGTGCAGGAAAGACCTGCCCCATAATTCAATTCTACATTCCCCCATAATTCAGTCCCTTCCCACTGTGTTCCTCCCTCGACATGTAGGAATTGTGAGAGTTAAAATTCAAGATGAGATTTGGGTGGGGACACAGCCAAACCATATCACCAGAAAAAAATGGAGTATGACAGCAACTATAATAATTTATATTTATTTAGTGCTTACCGAGTCCCAGACTTTGTTTTATGTAGCATTTCCCTTATATGGTTCTCTCCTTTAATCCTTACAGCAACCTTGTGCAGTAGATACCAGTTACTAAGTTAAATAACTTGCCCAAGTCAGCACATAATAAGTAGGTAAAGCCAGAATTCCATTTCATATAGTGTGCTTTCAGAACTCAATTCTTAAACCTAGTGTTACTCTTTCTCTCAATGAGCGTAAAGACCAAGAAGAAGGGATGCCATGCTAAGACAGGAGATTTGGGCAGATACTATGCCATGGGGTTCTTGTAAGCCCCGTGAAAGATTTTGCAAGTTATCCTAAGGGCAGTGGAAAGCAGTTGAAAGATGCTAAGTGAAAATATGTGGATGCTTGTGCAGTGGATGAGGCTTATACTCATGTCCATATTTGTAACTTATAAAAAACGCACTCTAGTGTTGAAAGGAGAGTGAATTAGAGAAGAACAAATATGCAAATATGGGTATTTCAGGGAGGAAGTTTCTACTTACTGTATTCCCTAAGTTTGTACATTAATAAGGAGAAGCCAAGTATTGATTTCTGTTGCAAATGACAGAAATCCTAGCTCAAACTAGCCTAAGGAAAAAGAAAATTTATTGACTCATGTGACTGTAAAATTCAGAGATAATGTTAGCACCTGGTAAGACTGGATTCAGAACTGAAATTGTGACAATGGAACTCAGCTTTTCTTTTCTCCTTAAATTGGGTTGGTTCTCTATGTTGACTTCATGCTTCAGCTATACATTCCCTGAGGTGTATGTGCAGCTTACAAAAAAACCTTTTCTAGTAGGTCCTTTTTAAAGTCCTGAGTTCACTGTGACTACATCAGCTTAAACCACATGCCTGTCCATGAACCATTCCCCATACCAACAAAATGAGATGATGAAGCACTTTATTCTGAAGTTTACGATTAATGCTTCTAAAACCACATAGATTAGTGGAGATGGTGAGTAGATGCCCCAAAAGCCAAAAGCAGATTTTGATATTGGGAGACAATAGATGTTTTTCCCATGTATTCATTTTTATTATATTTAAGAAAACAAACTGATCAGTTATGTTCAACACTTATTTGCTTTTTATATTTTATTACATTTAACTTTGCAGAAGTTTGAAGTTTTTGCCTATTTAAATATCGTCTCTAATTAGATTTATAGTTGCCCTAATATACCTTCTCTGAATTCTTTATGTTGTTACTTGAATACTAATCTTTATATTGATTTCTGTATTGTATTTGTTTTGTTTTAACTTTTATTTGAGATTCAGGAGTACATGTGCAGGTTTGTTATTTAGGCAAACTCATGTCACAGGGGCTTGTCTCCTAGCCTAGTACCCAATACTTACTTTTTCTGATCCTCTCCCTCCTCCCACCCTCCACCCTCCAGTAGGCTCCAGTGTCTGTTGGTCCCCTCTTTGTATCCATGTATTCCCATCATTTAGCTCCCATTTATGAGAACATGCAGTGTTTGATTCTCAGTTCCTGTGTGAGTTTGCTAAGGATAATGGCCTCCATCTGTATCCGTGTTCCCACAGAGGATATGATCTCATCCTTTTTTATGGCTGCATAGTATTCCATGGTGTATATGTGCCACATTTCCTTTATTTAATCTGCCATTGATGGATATTTAGGTTAATTCCATGTCTTCGAATTGTGAATCATGCTACAATGAACATCACATATTGCATTTCTTTGCATAACTTATTCATCTGAGCATTTTCAAGATTCTAGAATATTATTCTTCATGCTGATAAATTTAGTTCTTTCCTTATTGATTGGGACCTAATGTTTGTGTATTGCTTTCTGGTTAAAGAGTATTTTCATATATATCCTTGAATTTAGTTGTTATAGTAACTCCATGAGGTGGGATTATTACTCACTCCTGTTTTATGGTGACAGACCTTGGACTTGAAACTAGATTTTTCTGCCAAGTTCTTTCATCTCTGCCATAACTGCATTCCTTACTGTCATTCATTCACCACTATAAATATATTTATGACACTCCCCTCAATTAAAAAGTATAGAAGATATAAGTAAACAATATAGACTAGAGAAAGCACTCATAAATATAGAGACATACAAACTTTTTAAACATCGTAAGTGAATACTGTATACAAATATGCCAGTAAATTTTTAAAAACAGGAAAAACATGTCTTTATGAAAATTTAAATTTTTAAAATGACTCAAAGTAGTTGTACAACCTCACCAAAGCATGAAAATTAAAACTGTGAAAGAAAAAGTCTAGCAGGTATCCAGAGAAGCACTAGGCCTAGAAGATTTAATGGATGAATTTTATCAGACTTTCAAGAAACAGGTAATTCTTTTGCTTTGAAAATATTTCAGAGCACAGAAAAGATGTGTAGCTCTCCTAATTATCCTGTGAGGTTAGCATTTCTTTAAAGACACTAACAAGATAAAATACTACCACCACCAGTATTGCAGAACATATACCTGCATAGAGAGGGGACAGGAAGACTGTGTACCTGGGGAAGGAAATCGTGGGTCAGAGAAGGAGCAAAGGAAATTTTTGTATTTTTCTTTGTCATGTCTGTATTTACAAGGAGAAGTATTCAAGTATTATTTTTAAATTACAGAGGTCAGGAAGGCTGTGTACCTTAGAGAGGGAATTATAGGCCAGAGAAGGGTTGAAGGATAATATTTGTATTTTTCTTTGTCATGTCTGTATTTACAAGGAGAAATAGGTATTATTTTTAAATTACCTATTTTAATTTTTGTAGAAATTTCATTGGTTTGGCCATTTTGTAAGAATGGGTTTTTACTTTGTAGCATTGTCCCTAAATAATTTGAAATATTTCATGTATGGATTTTAGTATTCATAACTGTAGGGTAGGGATATGCTTAATCAGCAATTGTCTATTAGCTCCTAATTTCAAGAGAGTATGAATTCAACTCTTAAAGATTTCATGAGACAAATTTTGTGTGGAAAGACAGGAATCATAACTTATTCTAGTTTATGGTACATGTACCAGCTTATCAATATTTTGACCTAAATTTATCTCCTTTGGAAATAGCAGGAGATACTGACTCAAATGAAATATGCAATTAAATTTAACATTTATTAATCTAAAATTTTGTTTCACTCTTTTATATAATCTTTATCTTGCTTCAGCTTCTTAACAGTTACTTTATTGCATGGTAGAACTAGGAATTCTCTTTGGTAAACAAAGGTATATCTATTCCTTTACATGGTTGTCATGAAAAAAGAAAATTTTAAATAGGAAAGTCTTTTCAAAACACAACAGAAGAAAGCTGTCATGGTTATTCAAGTGCTTTTTCCAGATTAATCAGGAAATGATCCATTCAGTAAAATTACAACTAAATTAAAAAACTTTAGGTAGAAATTGTAAGACAGTTTTGCTATTCTATTACAATGAAGTATATTAAAAGTACTTTATTTACTTGCAGATTTGCCGCCTCCAAGATCTGGTAAAGAAAAGTGAGCAAGGTCTTGGCTCTGCAGAAGGAGTTATTGCTAGTCTTCGGGAATCCCAGGAAAGGCTGCAGAATGAGCTTGACTTGACTAAACACAGACTAAAGGAGACCAAGGATGCTCTATTAAATGTAGAGGTAATTTCATAATTTTACTGCAATCTAAACAGCAGCAAAATAAAACTATAACTTAGCCATTTGACATACAGCTATTTAAATAGCACATTGTATATAATTAGTATATTCGTTGTTAGAACCACCATAACAAAGCACTACAAACTGAGGGGTTGAGAACAACAGAAATTTATTGTCTCATAGCTCTGGAGGCTAGAAGTCCAAAATCAAGGTGTTGGCACAATTATGTTCCTTCCTAAACTAAGGAAAGATCCGTCCTTGCATTTTCCAGCTTCTGGTAGCACTAGGCATTCCGTGGCATTTGGCAGCATAATTTTTATCTCTGCCTATCTTCACATCTTCAAAGGATACCAGTCAGCTGGACATGGTGGCTCATGCCTGTAATCCCAGAAACGGGTAGATCATGAGGTCAGGAAATTGAGACCATCCTGGCTAACATGGTGAAACCCCATCTCTACTAAAAGTACAAAAAATTAGCCAGGCATGGTGGCATACTCCTATAGTCCCAGCTATTCAGGAGGCTGAGGCAGGAGAATTGCTTGAACCCAGGAGGTGGAGGTTGCAGTGAGCCAAGATCACGCCACTGCACCCCAGCCTGGATGACAGAGTGAGACTCCATCTCCAAAAAAAAAACAAACAAAAAAAAGGATACCAGTCATATTGGAACAAGGGCTCACTCTGCTTCAGTTCGACATTGTCTTAATACATCTGTACTGACCCTATTTCCAAATAAAGTCACATTCTGAGATACTGGGAAGAAAGAGGGTAGGACTTCAGCATTTTGGGGGACACAGTTGTTAAACCCATAGCAATTAGAATGTGCAATTCTTTTACTGCTAAGAGTTAGAACTCTCATATACAACAACCAAGCGCTTCTCTGTGTCTGCAAATTTCAGAAAGACTCTGCCTTTTTCCTTCCATTCTCATGAAGCGCAGCCAAGATTTAGATTGTCTTAGATAGTAGAGAAGAAGAATCCATAAAACTGGGTGTATAGTAACCAGGGAGTTCTTAACCTTTTCCTTCACAGAGATGGTTTAGAGTATAGGCTCTGAAGTCAGGTTGTTTGTATGTAAATTCCGAACCCACCAAATTGTATGTAACTTTGGGCAAAGCCTCACCTTTCACATCTGCACAATGAAGGAGGAGTTGGGGGTAATAACACTCTTCACAGCGCTATTGTAATAATTAAATGAGATAAACCATTTACAGCATAGTGCTTAGCAAAATAGTAAACATTCAGTAAATACTGCCTTTTACTAATATTATTTCCAAATATCTGTTTTAGTTTAGAATTGGTGACATTTTAAAAGCATATAAACAAGGGCACTTTTTAGTGACATTTCAAAAGCGTATACACAAGGATTTACCTTGTGCATGGAGCATATATAATTCTATTTATTTTATTTGGGATATAATTATATTCTGTGTGCATTGAATATTTATTATCTTCCATTCTGAATTATGTGACAAAATAAATTATTTCATTTTCCTTGAATCTTCTTTTCTTTATGTTTACCTTTCTTCAGTGGCTGTGTGATATGACAGTATTAATATATAACAAGAAATAATTGGAATTTAGAGCTAGTATAATATACAACTTGATATAGTGAATTTCTGTGATGCCAAATATATTGACTATAATCTCGATGGTAGCGTTCTGTGGTGTGAAGCTGAACTGGATGACCAACTATATTAAGGGATGTTTTTTCCATTATCAAAAGATAAAAGGAAAATGATATTTTAAGGAAATACAAATATATTTAAAAGTAAACAGTCAAAATATATCTAATGAATGTTAGTTGAATATAGGTTGTGTTCATATGGTATCTTGGAAGTTCTCTCTTGCCTTGGTGCACATCCAGTTCCTGACTTTAAGGTATTTTATCCTGGTTGCCTTTCCCCTGCTGTCCTTGCACTGAAAATTGGGCTTACTGATTCAGTTTCCTTTCTTTGAGGTCTTCTTCATATTTACCTTGTACTTCTGTCCAATAGTAAAAAATACTAAACGCTAAACCTTTTAAGCAGAACTCTGTCAAGTGTTCATTTTCTGTTCTGCTGAATAATTTTTTTTTTTTTTTTCAAATGAAGTTTCACTCTTGTTGCCCAGGCTGGAGTGCAGTGGTGTGATCTCAGCTTACTGCAGTCTCCACCTCCCGGGTTCAAGCAATTCTTCAGCCTCGGCCTCCCAAGTAGCTGGGATTACAGGTGTCCACCACCACACCCAGCTAATTTTTTGTGTTTTTAGTAGAGACAGGGTTTCACCATGTTGGCCATACTGGTCTTGAACTCCTGACCTCAGGTGATCCATCCACCTTGACCTCCCAAAATGCTGGGATTACAGGTGTGAGCCACTATGCCGACCCTGCTGGAGAATTTTAACTGAAAAAATATAGATGCTGCATCTTGGTTTATCACAACTCTGCATAAGCTTTTTAAAAGGAAGTTTTTTGTTTTTTTTTTTTTTTGGTAACTCTTTTTCTCTAACCTACCCCAATAATATCTAATAACATGCTTTACATTGAGGAAAAGAAATACTTTTTAAGCAGTCTACTCCATTTAATGTTGCCTTTGGTGAAAAATGAAAGAAGTTACTAGAGGCATAACATTTGGTGAAAAGGACAATTGGCTAAGATGGCTGCTATCAATTTTCAATACTTACTTCTTAGTACTCAGGCCAACAATGTAGAATGGCAATTTCAGCATTGGCTTGCTTCTTTCTTGTTAATCTGGATATACCCTTCAAAAACCGCCATGCTACATGTTGTTAGCAAGTGGATGATCTAGAAAGGGTCACTGTGATAACAGGAAGATAGACCATTATCTGCTCCTCTTCTGCCTTGCGCCCCAAGAGCAGGTGCTCTGCTGGCTGGGGCTGATGGTTGCCAGTGTCCAAACAGGTCACCTCAATCCCTAGGCTCCATGGAGCCACTTGATTCATGCTAATCTACAGGAGTTTTGTGTATTGTAGCCTATTACCATAACACTGAACACATGGACCACTACTTTGAAGTTACATAATAAAAACAGTAGCCTAAATTCTGCATAATTATTTTTATTGTGTCAGGCACAGCTATGTACTTAAGTTTTGAGCAAATAACATACTTTTGAGTATGAGTATGAGTGAATTTGAATATCTATGTAATGTGTGTACAGGTGTAGGTAATTGGATAATCAATTTACTGTTAGATACCTAATATATGGAAAGTGTAATTAAGATGATTAATGCTGACTTTAAACTATTTAAATAATTTGTGATATAAGCCTTAATAAAATGTAGTTTAGACAAGAACATTTAAAATATAAAATTCGTTTTACATATTTTCAGAAAGTCTTGAGTCATTTTCATAGATGGCATTATCAATTATTGTGCTGTAAGAATTTAAAAGTTTTAATGCAAGCACTTTATTTATTTAAAATAACCAGCACTGTCTTTGTTTTTGAAGTTTAATCTTGGCTGAAAAGTTTTTATTCTTCAGGGTGAGCTACAACAAGAAAGGCAACAGTATGAAGAAACAATTGCTTCCATGAAAGAAGAAGAGAAGCTCAAAGTGGGCAGAATGGCCCATGACTTAGAAATCAAGTGGACTGAAAATCTTAGGTATATTTTTTTGTTCTGTAATGTAATCTTTATCAATAAAGGCATACAAGAAAGTTTTTCTCTTGTATGGCTCATATTATCCTATTGTTAAAGACATAGTAGCAATATTTTAAAATTTTCTGTGATTAGATACAGAGAAATTGGATTTTTTTTGATTGAATTCAGATTTACTTTTTGCATTTCTTTGAATATAAAATAGGCAGAAAACTAGCCTGAAGTCACAAGACTTACATGTTCTAGTACCTATTCTGCTGTTAATAAATTGACAAATCAGTGATCTTGTGGTAAGTTATCAACTTACTTTACAGTCCTTAACTATAGTCTGCTTTTACTCAGAGTCACAGACTTTTGCAGAGGATTAACTAAGCACTTAAAAAACCTGTGGACTCTGTTACAGTCAGTGAGAGGAATAATTCTCTTTACAAAGTAAATGCATTTGTCTTATTTTAGACAAGAGTGTTCTAAACTTCGTGAAGAGTTAAGGCTTCAACATGAAGAGGATAAGAAGTCAGCAATGTCTCAACTTCTGCAATTAAAAGAGCGAGAGAAAAACGCAGCAAGAGATTCATGGCAGAAGAAAGTAGAAGATCTTTTAAACCAGGTAATTAATAATCTGTACATGATCAAGGTTCATTTCCCTTGACATTCTCTAGCTGGGAAAATATTGTAAAACTCTATGTTAATTCACTGTATTTTGTTATTTTTCATGGGACAAACTTAAACTTTTTAAAAATATATAAAACCAGGAAGATAAATTCATAAACTTATAAAACATTGTGCTAAATTATATTTTATATATGCAGTCTAAATACTGAGAAGAATTTATGATTTTTTTAGTTTAGTATTTGACCTGAAAATATTCAAGATTTCAAATGGGCAAGTTGCCTATTTTTTGAAAGTATAAAATCTTTTTTTTATGTCATTAGATATTGCTTAGATAACAGAAGATAGAATTTATTATATGTATCATGATTACCTAAAACCAGTTACTAAAAGTGAACGGCTTTTCTCACCAATGGAGTGTTACCTGTTATCCTTCAAAATTCTGTAAGCCCCTTAGAGTATAACATAAACAAAAGGTGGTAAGATTCCTAAATCTGTGTTCTTATGCTTGCTTATTTCCCTAACATTTGTAACTTTAATTAAAAGAATTTGCACATTTTCACTCATTTACACAACTTTTAAATTTATTCTTAGCATTCTTCTGGAGAGCAAGTAATTAAATAGGATTAACTGCATTAATCACCAGTTGATTAGCAAGTGCAGAACTTGGACAAGAAGCACCTCAATAATTTAGTGCCAGAAACATACTATTATCTTTCTATTTGTAAGCATGATGAATTTCAAAATAAACAGGATAGGCTTTTTCTAAGATCATATGTTACATAGGTACATACATGCAGTGTCTTTCAGGAATATGTGTATCATAACAATTTATAATGTTACTCTAAAAAGAGAATACATATGTATGTTTACATGTGTGTATATATGAGCTTTTGTCAGTCATTTGAAACTTCTGAAACTCAAAAATAAGAACAAGGAAACAACTTTTACTGGAATTTGGACATTAGCATTGCTTATGATAGACTTATTTTACATTCCTTTTAGGGACCAAGAAGGACAGATTTTACTGGGTAGAGTAGTACCAATCTTCTATCAATGGATGAATAGTAAGATTCTGCACCTAGAAAGATTAAATTAGTTTGATTATTTAATAAATATGTATTTTTTCAACCAGAAAGTATTGAACATAGATAGTTTTTGGCTGGGTTTGCACTGTAAAGTGGGCCCAGCACTTCTGCCTATTTTCTGTCAAATTGTTTTATTCGTTATTCCTTTAATCTCTGTTGTATTAATTTGTCGGATGTCATCTATACATCTCTGAATTTTGTTTCTTCTTTTTTCCTTTGGGTGTCTATTCTGCACTGTTCTGTCCTGAGAGGACCTAATGCTTTGCATCTTGTAGTTCTGTATATCATAAAATAGTTTATTACATATTAGTTCCAGTTTCTGCCAGCTTTACAGAGAAAATTTCTTAATCAGTTTTCAAAGCAGATTAACCATAAATATCAAGATAACCAGGAATTAATTGGTTCCTAAGGTAAAACTGTTCTGTGATGCTCTGTGCCATCAGACCATTTCCAAGATTATGATATCTTCCTTTCTCCCCACTTCTAAATTGTTTAGGCTCATACATTACCATAAAGAAACTGGCAAATAGCTGTTGCACTCCAGGATTGTCTATGCCTAAAGAAAAAGTTAAGAAAACAAGTGCACAAAAGGATGCCCCATTAAAGTAAAAATGGGTATGATGCTATCAAGGTTTTATTCTTTCTAGGCATATTAGATGACAAAAAATTATAGTAGGACCAGTGATTGTTTTAAAATGGAACTTTGTTATGGACAAAACCTTCCTTCTTGCCTCTTTGGATCGTCTTCTCTGGACTCCTTTGGATGGGTAGAGCCTGTGCTTTGAAGTCTGCTCTACCACTTTCTGCTTGCCTGACCCTGCTGCCAAGCCCTGTTCCTCATAACCTCTACCTCCAGCCCTATCCCTACGACCCTTTAACTGCACTCACTGCTACTTGTCTTACTTATTTCCTTTAGCCCTCACAAGGCCAGCAGGCTTCAGCACGTAAGAGAAACAAACCTGTCTTGGAATTCGTGATATTAAAAGAGTAAGACTGAGGAATAGAATTGGAGTGGCCAGGGTTTAGGCAGAGGCATGTACTATGAAAAAGTATCAAAGGATGTATGTTTTCACATATTTTAACTATTTCTGAGTGAAAACACGAGACTTTTATCCCTTAAACACAATTGAATTTCATCCTCTTTAGAACAAAGAAATGAAATAACTCGTTTTTCCTATGAATCTCTTGAGAGTTAAATTAGATTTAAGCCAACCATCATGGCCTGCTTATCTAAAAATGAGCATTAAAAAGCATAAAATTTTCATTTTACTTGAATCAGATGTTTTTCACTTCATGGAATTTTCCAAAAGCTATTATTTTTATTCTGTGCTACGATTCAGTCAATTTTGTATCTTTTAGTTTCCTTTTAATATTTCATTGTGTTCTCTCTTTCTGTCCGATGATTACACTTTAGTCCCAGGCTAATTATGCTTCTTGGGCTGATCAGTGTATACATTTGAATTCTTTAAAGCAAAAGAACTACATTCTTATTCAACTCTATCCAAGGAAAAGTGATTATATAGAGTTCTCTATGATCATATTTTCTACTTTTTGATTTTAAAATGCCATCACATGTTGTTTTCTTTCATCTTTTTTAGGCAGATTTTATTTTGGGTCCAATATAATGATTTACTTATTCAGCCTTAAAACATTGGACTGAGAAACTAAGGGAGATGCTCAGACCATTCAGACACAGAACTGTGGAATTTTACAGTTTGAGTCTGACTCTCCATTTTGTAGATATGAACTTTGAGACAATGTCATTTAGCTGATTATAGTCATGTATATGACACAATGTTTACTCTTCATAAATTTACAATCTAATAGGAAGATTTATACATAGGTACTTAGAATAAAAGTCACTGTGCATTAGGTGACTTTAAAAATGATCCAAGCAGTTTTTACTGAGTAATGATGTGTTGGAGCTGGCTCCTGCCAGTTCTTCATAGCTGATTGTACACCGCTCTTCCCAGCACCACATTTGAGGACATCATGTTGATGACTTGCAGTCACCTGTGGTAGTTTTATTTACATCACAGATATTAGCAAATACTACAAATCAGGTCATTGCTTTTCAGAGAGCTGTTAAACATGTACCAACATACCACTGATTAGGACTATAGAGTCAAGAAACTCTGCGGTGTCCAAAGTGGCTCCCGCCGGAGGTCGTGGCGCTTGCGAAGGTGAGGTCATGAGTTCAAGGCTAACCTGAGCAACCTCATAAGCTCAAACTGATTGGCAAAAAAAAAAAAGAAACTCTGTAATATAGGTAATGTGCTTGGGAAAGCTCTCATTGAGGAGTCCAGCTTTAGTGGAACTCATTAATAGGGCAAAAGATGAAAGTAGAAGAGTGACAAAAATACAGAGGTTTTTATTCACTTACTAAACATTTTATTAAACATAAATGCATATTTCCCAGGCACTACAAGGAATACAGTAATTAAAAAAACAGGGTTGGGGGCAGTTTGGGTAGAGGTTATTGTGGAAAACCTTGACTTCCGAGATTAGGAGTTTAAAGATTGAGAAACTGTGAGATTCTGTCAAAGGTTTATGGAAAAGAGAACAACATGCCTAAAATCTTATTTTAGGAAGCTTAATATAACTGTAATATTGAAATAAAAATGAAATAGAGACATTTTAATTTAAATATCTAAAAGTGTTCAGAACCGAACTCTTGAATGGACACCATGTACCACCAGCACCCCTCAACCTCAGTCAAACTGCTCTTCCTAGAACTAGCATCCGTTCACTGTTCACTGCTCAGCCGTCTTGGACTCCTCTCTAGTACACTGTACAGCCAGTTCATCAGCACTCCCCATTGCTGTACCTTTAAAATAGATACAGGACCTGCCTACTTCTCCCCACTACCTCTACTACCATCTGATTCCAGGACACTTGTAGTTCTCTCCTGCACTGCAACTGTTACCTCTGTTTAGTCTCCTTGTTTCTACACTTGCCCACCTACAGATTACTTTCTAACCAGCCAAAGTGATGCTCTTAAAATATTATGTTGGATTATGTTACCATTCCTGTTTCAAGGTGTCTGGTGACTTCCTACCACAATTAGAATACAGCCCACACTCATGCCATGGCCTCTAGTGTGATCTGGTCTTTGGCTGCACTGCCGGTGTCATTCTCCTACCACTCTCTCCGTTTCTTTTTTACAACCATACTGGACCCTTGCGGTTCTTGGAACAGACACAACAAGCTGAACCCATCTTGGGGACTTTGCACCTACCAATCCCTCCACATGGAACCCACTTTCTAGAGATCTGCACAGCTTTTTCCTTTACTTCATTCAGTTATCTGTTCAAATCTTAACTCCACAAAAGAGCTTTCTTGACTACTTTCTCTAAAATAGTACCATCATCATTCACTAGCCCCCTGTTCTGTTGTGTGTTCCTTCAGAACATTTACTTCTACACAGTATATATTGTTTCTTTCACCTATTCACGTGTAAATTCCATGAGACCTGGGCCTTTGCTGTTCACTGGGATATCCCCAGCACCTAAAAACTGTGCCTGGCACATAGTAAGCACTTGTCAGTTGACTAGAGTGAACAGAATGAGGCACAAAGACCAAAGAAGTTTTCAGATACATGAAATACAAATAATTCTGCCCAATTAGGACCTGGATTAAGTTTATTTTACTTCAAGTGGAAGAGAAGCTGTAAAAATCGGTGATTTGATGGTCTGCTTTGGTAGAAGAGAAGAAAATGTTAAAGTTGATTTGAGTTTGAGCCAGACAAAAAGGAAATCATCATCTGAGACAAGGAAGTCAGGATGAACTATTTATTTGGGGTGGGGTTGGTGTGTGTGGGGGGTGGGAGATGAGATGGTAAATTTTATTATAGATATATTGATTTTTCAATTATAGTATATGTTAGAATTTTTCATACTCAGTAGAAAAGAGCAATGACAAGACAAAGAGCAGATATTAAAATAAATGCTCTTGATCAAGAGCAATTGAAAAGCCAGTTTCATTAAGGTTTGTTGTAAACTGCTTTCTCTTTTTTAACCAATGCTACCCAATATGATAATATCTTTGCTTTTTGCTCTTTTAAATATGGTAACTGATAAAGTTCAAATTATACACGTGGCTAACATTTGTGTTTCATTTAGAACGCACTGTTGCAGCCTATCTAGATCATGAAATTATTGACTAAATTTGGCATTAGAGCTCAATACTCATTCTGCTATTCTTCTTCTTCTTTTTATTTTTTGAGATGGAGTCTCACTTTGTTACCTAAGCTGAAGTGCAGTGGCACAGTCTCGGCTCACTGCATCACTGCAACCTCTGCCTCACTGGTTGAAGCAATTCTCCAACCTCAGCCTCCCTAGTAGCTGGGACTACAGGTGCATGCCACCATACTAACTTAATTTTTATATTTTTAGTAGAAATGAAGTTTCACCATGTTGGCCAGGCTGGTCTTGAACTCCTGTCCTCAGGTGATCCACCTGCCTCGGCCTCCCGGAGTTCTGGGATTATAGGCATGAGCCACCATACCTGGCTGCTATTATTTTTTTTTAGCTTTAAATTTTCTATTATGTTAGCAAGGAAAGTATTCTGTCTCTTTTGAATTTTTTTCTTTTCTTTTTTTTTTTGAGATGGATTCTCACTCAGAGAGGCTGGAGTGCTGTGGGGTGATCTCGGGGCTCACTGCATCCTCTAGCTAATTTTTGTATTTTCAGTAGAAATAGGTTTTGCCATGTCGGATAGGCTGGTCTTGAACTCCCAACTTCAAGTGATCTGCCCACCTCTGCCTCCCAAAGTGCTGGAATTATAGGAATGAGCCACCACGCCCAGCCATAGCACTACTTTTCAATGGAAGAATAGATGGAGTGGATTCTGAGGTAGAGGGAATAGCAAGATACCTAGAATAATAATCTGTTCGTGCTCAGGTCAGGTCTAGTGGCTCACACCTGTAATCCCAGCATATGGGAGGCTGAGGTGGGTGGATCACTTGAGGCCGTGAGTTCAAGACCAGCCTGGCCAATATAGAGAAACCCTGTCTCTACAAAAAATACAAAAATAAAAAAAAATTAGCCAGACATGGTGATGCATACCTGTAATCCAGGTACTTGGGAGGCTGAGGCACAAGAATGGCTTAAACCGGGAGGTGGAGGCTGCAGTGAGCCAAGATCACACCACTGTACTCCAGCTTGGGTGATGCAGTGAGACTCTGTCTCAAAAGAAAAATCTCTTCCTAAGATAACTCAGATTCCTTGACAGGTTCCCTGAGCAGTGACAGCAGATAGTGAAGCTGATCTTGAAGGCTCTGAATCCTCTCTCTAGAAGTCAGTAAAGCAGGAAATGTGTTGAATGTACATTCAGAGCTCTGGGGGAAAGAGATGGCTAGGGTAAGGGAAAGGAAAGTCATAGGAGAGAGAAACAAAAAGGCTAAAGATAAATAGCATATGAAGAAGAGAGGAAAGCCAATTAGAAAGGAAAGTGAGAATAGCTGGCATGACCTAATTTCACTTTCTTAGAAAATGTGGGATGGAATTAATCTACCAAAACCAACCCTTATTTTTCCTATTCCAAGTCTTGAATTCAAAGTTAACTGATGATATTTTCCTTTAAATATGAAAGTCTTTCATTTCTTTGCAATCAAAAAAAACTGAACGCATTGTTACTTTGGCTGCATTATAGCCTCTTTTATCACACTTACATGATAAGTATTCTTCCTAAGATTTTTTTTCTTAGAAGATAAATAGTGTTAAATTGATTTATGAATTGATCTAAAAGTATGTTGTTATTAATTAATATTTAATTTTCTTTTCCTTACCAAAACCTCCCTTATTACAATTTAATTCCATCCAGTTCTTAAATTGTCAGCTTTAGGAGAAGAGAATGAAGAGATGGAACTATGAAATCTGTACTTAGCTTCAAAAGAGAATATGTGTTAAGAATTCTGGGTAGTCTTTAATGAATACTGAACAAAATCTGTTCTGTAAAATACTGTAGTAACATCTGTGATGAAATGCACTCGGTGACTTCAGAGGTGCTGCGGCCCAGTACACACTTGAAAAATACTTAAGAATATTTAGACAGCATTATAGTAACAAATCAACTTAATCTTTTTCTCTTTCATGTGACAAGATACTAAAAATAATTACAATATTTTCAATCTGAAAGGGTTCAGTGATCATATGATTGTAAAGTTATGTAAGAACGAGTCTCTGGAAAAAGTATTAAGCATAACCTAACACATTAGCTTATTTCTACCTTCATTCTGTTTGTATGAATGAAATTCATATCACTGAATTTTACTTAAATATTGAACAACAGTTTGTGACTTTTTGTATTGGGAGACTTATCAGAGCCTTGAATCCCACTTCTATATCTTAGATCTGTTCATTGTTTTCCTCTAGATATTAGTATACTTGAAATTAACATTAGAAAAGAGTTTACATAATTTGCTTTGAGAAGTACAGTGTTGTATTTTAAATGTTGAAATTGGAATTTTTTTTTTCTTTTTTGGAGATAGGGTCTCGCTCTGTTGCCTAGGCTAGTGTGCAGTGGCACAATCATGGCTCACTGTACCCTCAACCTTTCAGGCTCAAGTGATCCTCCCACTTCTCAGCCTCCCAAACAGCTGAAACTGCAGCCATGTATCACCACACTCAGTTAATTTTTGCATTCTTTGTAGTTACAGGTTTCCACCATGTTACCCCGGCTGGTCTCAAACTTCTAGGCTCAGGCGATCCACCACGTCAGCCTCCCAAAGTGCAGGGAAATCAGATATGACCCACCATGCCCAGCCTGAAATTGGAATTTTTTAAAACTTTAACTTATTTTACTTGAATTGCAATGTAAGATTAGTATCAATATTGTTTCAAGGAAGGAAGAAATTTTTTAAATGACACAGCTTTTGTCAGTAATGAGAATTCCATTCTATTGCTTCAGATTTTTTATTTGAAGTAGAATTGAAAGTCAAGCGATAACAATTATGAAAATTTGTGGATATATGCATATGGAATATCATGTATGTATAAAGCATTAGTAGTGCTTTTTATTCAGCCCTATGGCAGTATAGCTTTGATTACACAATAGTGTGGTGATTCTGATAAATTATAATTAGTCTTCTGGGTGTCTCCTGTTTCCCACTCCCAGTATTCAGTATGGCTTCAAAGGCTTTATGTGAAGATAACCCTCTGGCTTTTTAAGTAGCTCTAGTCTTGGCCTACATCACCTCCATATTTATTTATTTAAATTCCAGGTGTTGAAATCAATAGTAAGAAATTACTTTTGCATATTCTTTCATGCATTTATTCATTTATTCAGTCAAAATTAAGTGCCTGTGGTATGCTAGGCCTTGTGCCAGAACAGTAACAGGCTCAGAGTGATCTTTGCCTTCCTGGAGCTTACAATCTAAACTGCAAATTGGGTATTAAATTGTAACTGTGCTAAACAAGCATGTGTAACATACTCTGGGAACTTGGGGAAGGCATCTCTAAGTGTGGAATTCTTTATCTGAGACTTCTAAGAGAAGTCAGGAGGCCAGAAGAACAGCATTCTGAGCAGAGAGGGTAGTGTGTGCAAAGCCCCTGAGGAAGCCCTGATGAAACCTTTATTCTGGAGAGTGAGAGCTAGGAAGCTGGAGAGGTAGGCAGAGTCAAATCACTCCAGGCTTTCTTTGCCTTGTTAGGGATGTGAGACTTTATCCAAAGAGCAGTGAATTGTTTGTTGAAGGGCTTTGATTAGGTGGGTGAAATATTAAAATACTGTGATTTAAAAACTCTAGCGGCAGTATGGAGAATAGATTAGGGTGGGACAAGCTAGGTGTCCAATGAACATTGTTTTCCCCTTAGAAGCCTTCCTGTGTTCAGATTTATATTTTCAGGACAAATAGTATATTTTCTTTTTAGTAATCTTAAAATTTTCTCTTTACTGCTTGTATTATTATTAGAGAGGAGAGAATTAAGTTAGAGAGTAGCAAAAACTAACTCAGTGTTAAGTGTTCATATCATTCATTAAGTCTTTGAATAAACATTTATTAATCATTAACCCTGTGTCAGGCACCAATATGAATGCAGAATGTGACTAAGACAGGCTTCTGTCCTCTAAAAGCTTACAATTCAATGAATTTCAGTGTTTATATAACACGTTTGCAAATTACAAGCATGTAAAACCTTGTCCTATTTTCTAAATGATTAAACCGAGGTTTAGAACAATAAGATAACTAAGACCATTGTTTTTTATGTACAGAGTGCTAAATTTCTAATTAAGCACCAACTTTTTTTAGTTATTGTAAATTTTCTTCCTCACTTATCTGAAAGTCTCATCATATCTATCCTTCAAGAATAGAATTCCTGAAATACATTCAGTAAGCTTTCTATGTTGAAGTCTCCAAGTCTTCTCAGTTAAAAAGACTCTCTTAAGTCTCTTTTCATGAATCTCAGAACTTAACAAGAAACTTAAGATGCTTTAAAAAAAATTGGCTATTATATAGGCCGTCTTTTTGTTAATATGGATCTTCCTCTTATGGAATGCTTCCCAAATACATATTTTTACATACAACTGTTTAGTTTATCTACTATTTCTTTAAGCAGACACAGTGTTTTCATTTGGGCTGCCATGATAGAATACCATAGATTGGGTGGCTTATAAAACAAAATTCATTAATTCATTAAAATTTATTTTATATTTTTTTGAGATAGGATCTTGCTCTGTATCTCAGGCTGGAGTACAGTGGTACAATCATGGCTTACCGTGGTCTTGACCTTCTGAGGTCAAGTGAGTGTCCCAGCTCAAGACTCCTGAGTAGCTGGCACTCCAGGTACATGCCACCATGCCAGCTAATTTTATTTTTATTTTTTGTAGCAACAGGGTCTCACTTTATTGCCCAGGCTGGTCTTGAACTTGTGAGCTCAAGCAGTCCTCCTGCCTTGGCCTTCCAAAGTGCTGGGATTACGGGCATGAGCCAGCCCACAACAGAAATATATTTCTCGCAATTCTGGATTTTGGGAAGTTCAAGATTAAGGTGCCAGCAGAGTTGGTGTCTGATGAGACCCTGCTTCTTGCTTCATAGACAGCTATCTTCTTAGTATGTCCTCACAGAGTAAAAGGACCAAGGGAGCTCTCTGGGATTTCTTTATAAGGGCATTAAACCCATTCACCATGGCACTGCCTTCATCAACTAATCACCTACCAAAGGCTGCACTTGCTATTACTCTCACACTGGAGGTTAGGTTTTCAACACATGAATTTGGGGCTAGGGGAACACATTCAGTCCACAGCACTTAGGGATCTCAACCAGTCTGTGGTTGAAAACCATCCATATGTCTTTCCTTTACTTCCCATGTAATCCTTTAATCCTGTTTATTCCACCTCCAAAACATATCCCAGCTGTATTTGCTTTCATCTCCTCCTAGTAAACACTAGTCCAAGCCACTATTACCAAGGTCTCTCTCTCTGTCCTCGCCGATTTCACTTTTCTTACAACACTCAAAGTGATCTTTCATGATGAGAATCAGATCATGCCACTCCCCTGCTTAAAATCCTCTGAGGGGGCACCCCATTGAATCCAGGCTGTTATTCTGACTCCCACTGTCCTACTAAATCTTAAGCCAGCTGGCCCCTATGTGTATCTCTGGTGTCCTTTCAGCCAGCTAACCCCCACTAACACTTTCCCCTCTTCCACACCCACTTGCTTCCAGCTTGCTTTCACCTTCAGGGTCTTTGTGCTAGCTGATCCACTTGCCAGGTACTCTCTCTCCAAAGTCATCTCTTATTTGGCTTCTGCATTGACCCCAGTTTAAATGTTAAACTTCTAAAATATGTTTTCTGGCTGGGCATGGTGGCTCACACCTATAATCCCAGCACTTTAGGAAGCTGAGGTGGATAGATCACTTGAGGTCAGAAGTTCACGTCCAGCTAACATGGTAAAACCTCGTCTCTACTAAAACAAAAAATTAACCAGTCCCAGCTACTCAAGAGGCGAGGCAGGAGAATCACTTGAACCCAGGAGGCAGAGGTTACAGAGAGCTGAGATGGTGCCATTGCACTCAGCCTGGGCGACAGAGCAAAACTTCATCTCAAAAAAAAATTTTTTTTAATTAAAAAATAAAATATCTTTTCTTACCATCAACTCTGTCTCCTCCAGTCATTCCCTATCACACCAAACTTTTTAAAAATAATACTTGACTGGGCGTGGTAGCTCATGCCTGTAATCCTAGCACTTTGGGAGCCGAGGCAGGTGGATCACCTGAGGTCAGGAGTTTGAGACCAGCCTGGCCAACATAGCGAAATCCTGTCTCTACTAAAAATACAAAAATTAGCTGAGTTTCATAGCGTGCACCTGTAATCCCAGCTACTCGGAAGGCTGAGGCAGGAGACTCGCTTGAACTCAGTGGGGTGGACTTCAAACTCAGAACTCACTAGCAAAGATTGCGCCACTGCACTTGAACCTGGTGACAGAGTGAGACTCCATCTCAAAAAAAAAAAAATCATAATACTACCATCTTCTTTTCCTTATTTCTTTATTTTCATGTTTGTTTTACCATTTTATTCAACTCTGTATCTCACACTGCACTTAAGATGTTTTCTGGGACATAATAGTACTCTAACTTGCTTTTTTTTTTTGAGACGGAGTCTCACTCTGTTGCCCACACTGGCAGTGGTACAATCTCGGTTCACCACAACCTCCGCCACCTGGGTTCAAGTGATTCTCCTGCCTCAGCCACCCAAGTACCTTTGGCTGTGATTACAGGTGTGCACCGTGACTCCTGCCTAACTTTTTTTGAATTTTTAATAGAGAAAGGGTTGCGCTGTGTTGGCCAGGCTGGTCTCGAACTCCTGATTTCAAGTGATCCACCTGTCTCAGCCTCCCAAAGTGTAATTACAGGCATGAGCCACCATGCCTGTCTTAATTTGTATTTTTAAATGAAAAATTAAAGTTTACTTCAGTTATATATTAATCAACAGTGGTATTGCCACCCAGCAATACTACTTGGGCCTTTACTAATGCCGTGCCAGATCTGTGATATAAGCTCACTTGAGGTCACAGCTTAGGCACTGTACCTATTGGATTCAGTATTTCCATGGCCTGCAACTGTGTGTGGACGAGGTAGTGATCATATGAGTTTAGATTTCAAATGTTCAAATATATTTCCGTCATATAAAGCCCAAAATCTATACCTAGGGAAGGGATGATCTGGCATGTCACCCTGATTTTGGCATATTCTAATTTATCAAATAATTCAGGAATCTTAAATAACATACATATTTTGTCTGATGACACCTTAAAGAGTGAAAATAAAATTTATTTCCTAAGTAAATATTATAAATTTCAGGTTAACTTCTAGTACTGGGACATCAGTTCTAAGAAATAAAAAGATGTAAAAATATTACAACTAAAAGTTCTTCCAGTTTTCTTAAGTTTTGTGAGTGAGGTCTGGGGAAGTTTTTCATTGTTATATAAAGAATATGAGTATGAGAAAAAATAAAGAAAAAAGTAAAATTAGCTAGTGATGTATATAAAAGTGTGAGGAAGTTGAGATTAAAATAATTACAGAAAACTAATCTTTTTGTCTCACATTATAGTTGCAACTTTAGTAAGTTATGGAATATATTAGTCTAAATTATTAGTAAAAAATTATTTTTTAATAAAAACTGTCTTTAGATTGCGTCACTTCAAGAAATAATTACTGTATGCAAAAAATGAAAATAAAAGGTGTGTGACTACATTCCAGTAACACTTAATTTATGAAAACAAAAGAATATTGCATTTTATCTGAATATTAGCAATATAAATATAAAATATTATTTTGTATTTTTGGACGGTAATAAAATGAGGTGATTGCAAATAAAATTATATTTTCATTTCCCCACATATTAGGAGGGGTTGTGTAGATTTTTCCAATGGTTTAGCATGTAAAATCATGTCCAGGATAAAAATCATGTTAAAGAAATTTTTCCATTTAAATTAACAATGTAAATTAAAAATATTATTTTGTATTTTTGGAAGGTAAAAAAAAATGAGTTGATTGAAAATGAAATTACATTTTCTTCCCCCCCATATCAGGAGGGAGGGATATGTAGGCTTTTCCAATGGTTTATCACTTTAAATTTCAATGAATTTCTGAAAAATGAGCTTATGTTGTAAATAATTTTGCCAAATATATCCTTGAAAATAGGATTAAAAAGATACAAGGGTGTCTCTTCTTCCTTCCCCCCAGTATAAAACCAGATTATTACTAAATCTTTAATTTCTAGTGATTATCTCATATTTATTTCTGGCTCCTAAATTATATGGTCAATTAAGTTAGTGTTGTGGTTTTCGTCTGCTCATTTCTCTTAAGAGAAATCCCCCACGAACCTACAGCAAAGTGGGTGTAATGCTTTGAATAGTTGTATTGTAAATTTCTGGGAGGAATTTAAAACAGTAATATCCCCTCTGGGTCCCTCAATAACCGTCAGTTTTTAAACTGAACTCTGATTTATATGGCCTCGCCTTTAGTAGTTTGCATAGGTAAGTCTGCAAGCCCACAGACATATCAGACATTGTTTTAAGGGACTATGGATAATTTAGACTGTGTGTTTTTAATTTCTGTTTGTTTAATTTGTTTCTTAGAACTGTTTTCAACTTTTCTCTTGAGCACATTATAATTAATGTTCTGCGTTTTATTCTCCCTTCTTATCCCTCTTTCTTTCACTTAGTTGATTTCTGAATGTTTCCCTTTATTCCTGTGATCTTTTCTTCATAGCGGCACTCTCTGGGTGAAGCTTTGCATAAATCTATCAACAATGTAAGTGAGTGGCACTTACAATTTGTACACAGGGCATGTTGCACTTTTCATTGCGCATAAACAACATCACTGCTTTAAAGCTTTGACTTACATAACAAGTACTGTTTGGCATTCAATAAGATATGTTTTGTATATGGGTAATAAAAGCTTCTTTCAGTCATTCGTGTATGTGCATACATCTACCACATGTATTAATAAGCATTTATTTATTATAAAGCCAATTGACATTTTACATCTCAGAGATAAATTTCTTTATTTTTATGTTTACTTTGGAAGATACAGTAATATTTTTGAAAAACTATTAACTAGTTGGTTCATAAAAATGGAAATAAATGTAAATATTTATTTTGTCAAATTATTTTTTGAAAAAGTAGCATAGTGACTTCTTTGTTTAAAAGTATCAGATGGTTATGGAGGTTTATGGGATTTAGAACATATTTTACATTGTTACAATTATCAACAGATGAAAAGCAAAATGGAGTAAATTCCTAAGAATTGACAAAATGATCACTTTTTTCTTACGTATACTGAAGTATGCAGAAATTCATCTTCAAAATAATATGCCATTTAACACTCATTTTAAAACTTTTTTCTTTATATATGCTGACAAAAAAAATGATATTTATTTTCACACCAAACCCATACTCAACTTGTCCTTTAAAATTAGATTACAGAGAATTGAACATTGTTGAATATTTTTCTTGATGTCCTAAGGCAGGAGTCAGCAGACTTTTCTGTAAAGGGCCAAATATTAAAAACTTTCAGCTTTGTGGGCCGGACAGTTTCTGTGGCAGAAACTCTATGCTGTTGTAGTATGACAATACATATAGACATTATGTCTACATTCCAGTATGACTACATTCCAGTAACACTTAATTTATGAAAACAGACTGTAGTTTTCATAAAAGCTGACAGACTAATGCCAGCTCTAGAGAAATCAAAGCCTTGAGTCTAGAGATGTCCTGTGATATTCTGATACTTCTGGAGTGAAACTATTTTATAATACCCCTTTATATCTTTTCTATTATGCAGGAAAACTTTTACCTACTTTTCATATTCAGCCTTTTTTCTATGTAAAAAGTAATTAAAATATACAAATACATTTAGCAGCATTTTCTTTTATCTCTTTTAAAAGAAACAGCAAACATTTATCTCACTGTTGCTGAACTAGGCTATATTTAGAAATTCTTTTTAGCAGTCACATGGCACATATTACAAATTTTGGCATGATAGCTCTATCAATACAGACATTTTGACATATGTGCTAATGGGATAGAAATAAGAACCCAAATAGGATATTATTATTTTTCAAATTAATTGGATTGTACTTTAGAATATTTGTGACAGCATAGTCACGTTTTCCTTAATAGTTGTACTTTTTGTTCATTAAACAAAAACCACCTATTGAAATTGCCTATTAATAACTGAAATGAAAATGCCCTTGATTCGTCTCCAACAAAAACATAAAAGGGGTTGGTAACACAATTAAGTATTTACTTAATTATCTTTTATAACATTATAGTCATTGAGGATCACCTTTTCACTCTGTCATCATTCACAACAAAACATGACCTTGTCAGAGTGTTGTGCTCTGCAGGATGAGCATCCACCCACCCCCTCTGCACATGGTGTGTATCCCAGCTTTCCATGTGAGAGTTCAGTGCTTAGCACATTCCAAATCAAGTGACTGTATAGCTACTTTCCAGTTCGTTTTAATTATAAATAAGAGGCTTATTGGGGACATGTTCCACAAATATCTTAAGAAACATGGTAGTTCTTTTTTTTTTTTTAAGGATTCTTAATTTGGATGCTTTTTGAAAGATTTTTCTTTTATTGTTATCATTATACTTTAATTTCTAGGATCCATATCCAGAACATGCAGGTTTGTTACATAGGTATACACGTGCCATGGTGATTTGCTGCACCCATCAACCCATCATCTGCATTAGGTATTTCTTCTAATACTTCCCTTCCCTTGCTCCCCATCCCCTGACAGGCCCCAGTGTGTGATGGTCCCCTCCCTGTGTCCATGTGTTCTCATTGTTCAGTTTCCACTTATGAGTAATGTGGTGTTTGGTTTTCTGTTCCTGTGTTAGTTTGCTGAGAATCATGGTTTCCAGCTTCATCCATGTCCTTGCAAAGGACATGAACTCATTTTTTTTATTGCTGCATGGTATTCCATGGTATATATGTGCCACATTTTCTCTATCCAGTCTATCATTGATGAGCACTTGGGTTGGTTCCAAGTCCTTGCTATTGTGAATAGTGTGGCAGTAAACATACATGTGCATGTGTCTTTTTTTTCTTTTTTTTTGAGATGGAGTTTCACTGTTGTTACCCAGGCTGGAGTGCAATGGCGCAATCCCGGCTCACCGCAACCTCCGCCTCCTGGGTTCAAGCAGTTCTCCTGCCTCAGCCTCCTGAGTAGCTGGGACTTCAGGCGCGCGCCACCATGACCAGCTAATTTTTGTATTTTTAGTAGAGACGGGGTTTCACCATGTTGACCAGGATGGTCTCGATCTCTTGACCTCGTGATCCACCCGCCTCGGCCTCCCAAAGTGCTGGGAGCATGTGTCTTTATAGTAGAATGATTTATAATCCCTTGAGCATGTACCCAGTAATGGGATTGCTGGGTCAAATGGTATTTCTGGTTCTAGATCCTTGAGGAATTGCCACACTGTCTTCCACAATCATTGAACTAATTTACACTCCTACCAACAGTGTGAAAGCATTCCTGTTTCTCCACATCCTCTCCAGCATCTGTTGTTTCCTGACTTTTTGATGATTGACATTCTAACTGGTGTGAGATGGTATCTCATTGTGGTTTTGATTTGCATTTCTCTAATGACCGGTGATGATGAGCTTTTTTTTCATAAGTTTGTTGGACGCATAAATGTCTTCTTTTGAGAAGTGTCTGTTCATATCCTTTGCCCACTTTGTGATGGGATTTTTTTTTCTTGTATATTTGTTTAAGTTATTTGTAGATTCTGGATATTAGCCTTTTGTCAGATGGATAGATTGCAAAAATTTTCTCCCATTCTGTAGGTTGTTTGTTCACTCTGATGATAGTTTTTTTGGGCTGTGCAAAAGCTCTTTAGTTAAATTAGGTCCCATTTTTGTCAATTTTGACTTTTGTTGCCATTGCTTTTGGTGTTTTAGTCATGAAGTCTTTGCCCATGCCTATGTCCTGAATGTGGTGGTTCTTAATAATAAACTCAGTTTATACATCTTAGAAAACATAGAAAAAAAGCAATTCTGAATTTTTTCAAAATGACCATAATTCCAGCTTAAATTTACTTTTCTTAGTTTCTTCAGTAATAGCAAATTAGTGATTAGAGGAAAAATAAATCATAGAGTTAAAATATTTGAGCACGTTTACATTTTACATGAGTACTTATGTAAATTATTGACATAATAAGTTATTCTTACTGTCCTCTACTAAGCCTAGGTTAACAGTTTTTTCCCTGATCTGTTCAGACTGATAGGCTAGCAGTTTTTAATGCTTTATATATTTGAAAGGATTGGAGTTATGAATATTAATACCTTAGAATTAGATTACTTTCTTATCCCAGTCATAATTCATCTGTAGGTGTTACGAGAGGGGCTTACCTTCTAGGGATTTCCATTTAATCCCTGAACAAACTCAGTTGTTCAGTCAACTGGGAAGAAAGGAAACAGGGAGAATGGCTGTTGGAGAATTGAGGGACAGTGCTAGCCATAGGAAGTCTATGTAGTCATTAAGAAGAATGGATCATATCTAAATATCATGAGTATCTTCTAAATGCCACTTTGAAAGCAAGGAAAAAAACAAAAACACAAACTCACTGGCCCCTCTAGTGGAAAAATTATTAAACATCATTAAATAAATTGCTCGTCATACTCATCTTGGAGTAAGCTACATAATGTTGAGAGTGTGAAAACCACCTCATCCACATCTGCAGGTCAGGACAGCCTTGTGGTTTCACATTTGAAGTGGTTTTTATTTCTCTCTGTGATACGTACAGGATGCCTGTCCCCATCAGCTGCCCCTGGGTTCTCACTTTTAGCTACTGTGGACATTGAGCACTGATCTGTTGAGGTGTGCCTTGGAGCCTCCGTAACTTTTGTATATGAGGCATAGCCAGCATTTTGTCAGATCATGACATATATTTTACATTTGGTGAAAATCATCCAGCCATTTACACATGATCTAGCTAAGAAGGCAAAAGAAAACAAAACAGCGAATTACATCAAAAGAGACCTAAGTCATTACAGACTGCAGTAATGCATACCAAAATATTAGCATCAGTTACTTTTAGGGATTGGGATTTGGTGAGGAAAGGGAATGAAGGAAACTTTGCCTTTTATTTATATGTTCCTGTATTTTTTAAATTTTCACAATGAACCACTTTTTACCTTGATAAATAGGAATAAACATATCTTAGGCAGCCTGTGCCCAATTCCAGACCTACTAAATCAGAATCTCAAGGAATCAGGACATAGGCAACTATCTTTATCAAAATCTACAGAGATGATTCTGATACACAGCCAGGTTTGAGAATCACAGATTACATTTACTATCTCAATACATGCTTTATTTTGAGGATATAGCATTTGCATATTTTCTGTATTATTTCATTTCAGTAACAAGACTCTAATGGTTTTTGAAGAAAAAAACATCAATACTGCATCAAAAACCAATGTTAGTAAGATGTACATAATTAATGACATATCTCATATTGACATTCTGTCATGCCCAGTACCTCACAGTTGAAGTTTCAGTTTTTGTTTTGAGGGAGTTCCTCCACAAACATCATTTTAGAGGTGCAGAATCTTTGTGAAACTGCTCTCTAAAAAGTAGGCCGGGCACAGTGGCTCATTCCTATAATCCCAGCACTTTTAGAGGCCGAGACAGGAGGGTTACTTGAGCCCAAGAGTTAAAGACCAGCCTGCACAACAGAGTGATTCCTCATCTCTACAAATAATTTAAAATTAGCTGGGCATGATAGTGCATGTCTCTGGTACCAGCTACTTAGGAGGTTGAGGTGGGAGAATCACTTGAGCCCAGGTGATTGAGGCTGCAGTGAGCCATGTTGTGCCACTGTACTCCGGCCTGGGCAACAGAGTAAAATCCTGTCTCAGAAGAAAGAAGTAAAGCTTTTCTTTCTTCAAAAAAAAAAAAAAAAAAAAGAGTATCTATATATTTTTAATTTTTTCTTTTTGAAATTTTTATAAAACTTTAAATACTCCATTTTTAAAAATAGTGTAAAACTTTGTTTTCAAAAAGACAATCGTTTTTTAATTGGTAGAGACAGAAGGTAGCAATTAATATCAATGCAGTTTGACCTTTAAAATTGTCTCTAAAATATCTGGCACCTATCAACCAGTAGAATATATTATATATTCCATATCTAAATTGCTGTGCTAAGAATTTAAAAACTAAAGATTAAATTATTTTCTGAAATATTTGCTTCAGTTTATTTAAACAAATAAGAAAAATTTTTTAATTTTAACAAATGTATAGAAACTAATACCATGTACTGAATATAATATATAGTTTGAAGCAACTGCTTGTTCTTATTCTTATTCTTTTTTTTTTTTTTGAGACGGAGTTTTGCTCCTTACCCAGGCTGAAGTGCAATGGTGTGATCTCGGCTCACCACAACCTCTGCCTCCTGGGTTCAAGCAGTTCTCCTGCCCCAGCCTCCTGAGTAGCTGGGACTACAGGCGCACGCCACTATGCCCAGCTAATTTTTGTATTTTTAGTAAAGACAAGGTTTCACCTTGTCGACCAGGATGGTCTCAATCTCTTGACCTCGTGATCCACCCGCCTCGGCCTCCCAAAGTGCTGGGATTATAGGCGTGAGCCACCACGCCTGGCCCTTATTCTTTATTCAACATATGCCTTTCTAGATATTCTGTAATAAAAGTATTTATCAAGAATGCCTAAACCTTTTAATGCAGAGGACTTTTTTTTCCTTTTATTTTGAGTTGAAGAAGTTTTACATTAATATGTATTTCTTTTGAGTATATTAAACTCAGCTGTTTAAATTATAGCCATAAAAATTAGTTCACTTTACATTGCTTTGCTCATTCTTTGTCTTTTAAAGTGCCGTGTAATTTTCATGCTGAATAAAGGCTATTTATTGCAATTCTACTAATTTATTTTTAAAAAGAACAGAATAAATTTCGATGCTGCATTGCATGATTAAGACTTTCTGCATATAATTCACATTACTGTCTTGAGCATGAATTCAAAGATTTTAGATGGCTTTATTATTTTGATGTGCTTTCAAAGTTAAGAATATAAAATAAGTATATTTCAACACTAAATTGCATGATGATATTTTTCTGCATATAGTTTATATTATTTTCTTGAGTGTAGATACAAAGATTAATCACATATCCTAAGATGGAAAGTACTGTTTTGGAGTTCTTTCAAGGTAAAGTATGTTACAACATAAAATATTTAAGTGTATTTATTTTTGGTGGTGAAAGTTAAAGCTGTAGATTGTAAATGTATAACTGTTACATACCATGGTACTTCCAATCATGCACTTAGAATATTGTATTTCTTCATAAGTTTCATCTGTTAATAGTTCAAATGCAAGTCAAATTAACCCATGATGGAGCTATCAATTCAGCAAACTTTTGAAGTAGGTATTGCAGAAAACAAGATACCCACTGTGAGCTGATTGATTTCCTATTAATTGAAGTGCACACTCAGTTTGGGATAGGGATCCAGGACCACTGCTAGCCTATATGGCACCTTTGTACAAAGCAGAAAAGCATGTCCATTCTTTTTGGATGGACACAGATCTGTACTGGGGTGGATAGCTTGGTGAGCAGAATGTTCGGTAGATTTTAATCCCCACTTGGTCAGGTGTCAAGTAATAGCTTTGAGAATATCATTATTCTGCATGTAACACACGCTTTCCAACTTTCCCATATACATTTCAACAAGTTATCCTCAGAAACATGAAAGGCAATCACCATGGCACCCCATGCTCAGGCTGGGACTGGGGTTGAACTTCCAAATAGAGTGGGTAGGTGCCTTCTTTATTTTAAGAACCAACTTTCTGGGAAGAGAATGCCTCTACCAGTTACAAATCAGGGTTCACAAATGCCTATTTTTGTATCTGTTACCCATTTATGGTTTAGTTTTTCATTCTAGGCTGTCTTTAATATTTATTCTGCTTTTCATTGCATAAAATGGTGAGAAGTCACGTGGTATAATTTATCTTACTCACAGTTGTGGCTGTGACATTCTCTTTAAAATTTATTTATTTATTTATTTTGAGACAGAGTTTTGTTCTTGTTGCCCAGGCTGTAGTGCAGTGGCGTGATCTCGGCTCACTACAACCTCTGCCTCCTGGGTTCAAGCGATTCTCCTGCCTCAGCCTCCTGAGTAGCTGGGATTACAGATGTGCGCCACCATGCCCAGCTAATATTTTATATTTCTAGTAGAGACAGGGTTTCATCATGTTGGCCAGGCTGGTCTTGAATTCCTGACCTCAGGCGATCCACCCACCTTGGCCTCCCAAAGTGCAGGGATTACAGGCACGAGCCAGGGCGCCTGGCCGCTGTGATATTCTTAAGTGCATTTCACATTTGCAGGATTTATTTCAATCTGTAAGTCATGGGTGCTCCTGTCATTTAGAGGTATAAGGGGTTGTATATCCGGAATCAAAGGGTTGTATTTCCACCTTGGCTCCAAAACTTTAAAATAACCTCTGAGACTTTAGGTTTTTGTAGAAATTAATAAGTGAAATTCATAAAGTTTGAACAAGTAGAGTCACTTCTTCGGAAATACATTAAAACAGATTAAGCCTAGATTGTATCGTTTCTCACCAGTGCTTGACTATTTCGATAAAGCCATATGCTAACCTTTATAACTAACTCTGGTTTTTATAACTTTGTCCAGAACCCTTCGGGAAGGCTAATTATCACCCTAGGCTCACTACAGTCTGTGACTGTTCCTGCTGCCTTTTAAAGGGATATGGCGGTTTGCTTCAGACCTTTCCTTTTTCCAGTTAATGGTTCTTTCCTTCTTTCTTGTTTTGTATGTCTGGTGATTCCCCACACTTTCTCTTTCCCAGGTACCTTTCTTTGTGAGACATGTGAGGCAACTTATGTCTGCCTTCCAGCAATCAAAAGAGAGTCTTTTGCCATTTACAAAAACCTACTTTAAAGTTTCCTCTTCTCATTGGCTTTTTTGGCCATAGATACTCTTTTACCAGTATATAAAAGCATAGAGTGTTTTAGGTTGCTTATGGAACACATTTTACAACTTTGTATCTGGTTCTCTTAAGTTCCTCTTAGATTTAGACTTCTTTTAGAATACAGTTAAGTAATTTTAAGTTACTCTATCCTATGTACGAGAATAGGAAAAGGTCTGTTAAAGGGTTTTATCAAGTGCATATATGAACATGTATAATGTATACATATACATGTGTTTTACATTTTTATTCTTACAAAATACTTAATTCTAAGTATATTAAGACATATGGAAGTGATACAGACATGTTAAGGCTGATGTCTTTTTCAAAAGGAATGACAAATCAGTTTTCCATAGTGAAAGAAAAGCACCTGACATTATTATAATGGCTGAATAAAAGATTTGGGGATGATTGAGACATTTTAAAAACTTAAAAGATTTTCAAGACCTTTGAGTTAAATAAAAAATAAAAAAATTTACATAAAGATTGTAAATTATACACTGATAGATCTTTTAAAGAGGTTTTTAATTCTCAAATAATCTTAGCTAACGTTTGTTTAATGCTTACTACATGCCTGAGTCTGTTTAAAGTGAACTATATGCAGTAACATAGCCTAGTGAGGTGTTGATACTAACAAGTGACAGCTAGGATTTTAACTCAGAGCTCACGGTCCTAACTATTGCACTTTGCTGCTTTACAAATAAGTGGTTTAACTATTCATACCCTTTATTCAAAGTGACTGTAACCTAATGAATATGTTAGTTTTCTTGTGTTTTTATTTCATATTACAAATTTTTATTGCAACATAACAGGTATTCATTGTATTCTAAATGTGAGCTGCAATCTTCTTTAGACAGTCTATAAACAATGTAACTAAACTATTTTCAGAATAATTACAGAAAGTAAAATTTTAAATGGTGATATTAAATAGTTATTTGTATGATATATTTTAAGTAGAAATGTTAAGGCAATTATTTTACTATCATTAATATCCTTAAAATGCTTTTCTTCCTTTGATGGGTGTTTGTGAACCATCTCTTGTATTTATTCTTCATTGTGTACCGTTCTGGGGCATAGATTTCCTTGCTGAAACAGAATCTGGAGATACAGCTTTCCCAGTCTCAGACTTCTTTGCAGCAACTGCAAGCCCAGTTTACACAAGAACGACAGCGGCTTACACAAGAGCTTGAAGAATTAGAGGGGCAACATCAGCAAAGACAGAAATCATTAAAAGAAGCACATGTCCTTGCATTTCAAACTATGGAGGAGGAAAAGGAAAAGGAACAAAGAGTAAGTTTTATGTGACATACGTTCAAATGTAATCCAATAATCTAATAATAATTAGTCTTCAAATTTTTAAGGTTTTTTTTTCTATTTTTTGAGACAGGATCTTGCTCTGTCACCCAGGGTGAGGTGCAGTCTCACTGCAGTCTTGACCTCCTAGACTGGTGATTTTCCCACCTCAGTCTGTTGAGTGGCTTGGACTACAGGTGCACACCACCATGCCTGGATAATTTTTTAATTTTTTTGTAGAAATGGTCTCATAATGTTGCCCAGGCTGGTCTTGAATCTGGGGCTCAAGTAATCCTTCCACCTTATCCTCCCAAAGTGCTGGGATTACAGGTGTGTTCCACTGTGCCCAGGCCATTCAATATATAGACAAAATACATCGAATCAAACTGGTTTCATGATGATTCATTTATTCTACTGAAATGACCCTAATGATTTTTTTCAAATGTTGATTATCTTTTATCTAGTTTTCCTGAAAATGAACTAAAAACATTTTGTATTTCTTAAATAATAATTGAGTTTTAGTAAATATTTTCTATTTTGTTTGCATTTTCCTTCCTATATTCTAGCATAATAATTTGAATTTGTTTGTCCTGTTCTAGGCTCTTGAAAATCATTTACAACAGAAGCATTCTGCAGAGCTTCAGTCATTAAAAGATGCACACAGAGAGTCAATGGAGGGCTTCCGGATAGAAATGGAACAGGAACTTCAGACTCTTCGGTTTGAGTTAGAAGATGAAGGAAAGGCTATGCTTGGTACTTTGAAAAGATTACAATCTTGTCATATTCACATGTACATTCTTAACATTTTAAAAATTTAACATAAAATCAAGTTTTATTTTATAATTTTGAAACATCCAGATGAATATCCTAGTGTACTGCGTATTTTATTTGAAGTTACCAGATGGAGAGACAAGTAAGATAGATTAGAATAGGCAGGACACAAACAGTAAAGTGATTTCCCCTCAGCTCTCTCTGTACTCCAGCTATACAAGCAACACCACTGGTACTCTGATCTGTCCTCTTTGGACTAAGTGGAGTCAGGACATTGAGGTATTCAAGAAATCAGTCACTGTCCAATAGAAAGGCCACATGGAGCCACATGTCCTTAGAGTACATAGTCATGTGGTTTTTTCCACTTCATGATTTTGTTTTAATGAGAAAAGTCAGGATTAAGTCTGACTTTTCTGTTCAGATATATACCTCAACATTTGCACAGGGATTGAGGTATATACCTCAACATTTATTTGAGATTTTTACCTATGAGGTGTTCACATCATTACTTTTTATAGGTAGATAAGTTGAGTTTTGAAGAAAAACTGAATATATATTTAAAGATTTGTTTTGGGTTTTGTTTTTTAATTCAGTGACTTTTTATTCTTACCATCTTATTTTTCTTTCTGTTTGCCTTTATTCCAAATTCTCCTAATATTTTTAACATGTTGTCATGCTTCAGTGGCACATGCTTTCCAAGTCATTATTTGGAGCAAAGAAGACTGAAATGTTAACTATATTTTGGGCCTCAAAGGGAAAGCCATCTGACTCTGTTTTCTCATCTACAATGTTGCTGGAAATCCCAGACCAAGTCGTTAAAGTTCTCCTCTTCCTCCTTTAAAAGCCACTATGACGGTTAGCATGAAAATCAAGTGTAGACATTTGTCAAAGATTTGTGAAAAACGTAGTCATGTGCTAGAGACTGCTGAACAAGGAGAATTAAAAAATGAACTACTGCCCTGTCTTTGCACAGGGATTATAGTCAAATATACAGTTGGCTTTTATAGAAATGTGGCCAAAAGGGAATACACATGTTCCCCAGGTTTGTGAAGACAGGCAAAAACAGTCCAAGTGTTGGAACTATTGTTGTTTAGTCCATTGAAACATGGTCCACTGAACATAATTTATATATGTCTTTGTTGGCCAGGTGTGGTGGCTCACGCCTGTAATCCCAGCACTTTGGGAAGCCAAGGCAGGTGGATCACCTGAGGTCAGGAGTTTGAGACCAACCTGACCAACATGGTGAAACTCTGTCTCTACTAAAAAATACAAAATTAGCCAGGTGTGGTGGTGCATGCCTGTAATCCCAGCTACTTTGGAGGGTGAGGCAGGAGAATCACTTGAACCTGGTGGGTGGAGGTTGCAGTGAGCCAAGATTATGCCATTGCATTGCGGTGTGGGCAACAAGAGCAAAACTCCAACTCAAAATAAATAAATAAATAAGTCTTTGTTGACAAAAGTTTTGGGTCATTAAAAAAAATTTTATTTTGAAATAATAGATTCACGTGCAGTTTTAAGAAATAATATAAAGCGTTCTCTTTAACCAGTTCCCCCAACACCTTGCAAAACTATGGTACAGTATCACAACTGGCATGGCAAAGATACTGTCAAGATTCAGAACATTTCCATCATCATGAAGATGCCTCATGTTGTCATTTATTGCCACACCTGTCTTCCCAGTCCTCACCTCCTATAACACCTGACAACCATTACCTTGTTCATTTCTATAATTTTGTCAGGTTAAGAATGCTCACACCTGTAATCCCAGCACTTTGGGAGGCCAAGGCAGGGAGGATCACAAGGTCAAGAATTCAAGACCATCTTGGCCAATATGGTGAAACCTCATCTCTATTTAAAAAATACAAAAATTAGCTGGGTGTGGTGGCGCATGCCTGTAGTCTTGGCTACTCAGGAGGCTGAGACGGGAGAATCACTTGAACCTGGGAGGCAGAGGTTGCAGTGAATCGAGATCATGCCATTGCACTCCAGCCTGGACAACACAGTGAGACTATCTCAAAAAGAAAGAAAGAAAGAAAAACGAATGCTCTAATTCTATACATGGAATCATACAATAATTAACCTTTTTGGGGAGAAGAGATAGAGTCTCGCTCTGTCACCCAGGTTAGGAGTGCAGTGATAATCTCAGCTCACTGCAACCTCTGCCTCCCAGGTTCAAGTGATCCTCCTGTCTCAGCCTCCTAAGTAGCTGGGACTATAAGCGTGTGCTGTCACTCCCAGCTAATTTTTGTATTTTTTGTAGGCAGGCTTTCACCATGTTGCCCAAGCTGGTCTTGAACTCCAGGCCTCAAATGATCTGTGGGTCTCAACCTTCCAAAGTGCTGAGATTACAGGTGTGAACCACCATGCCCAGTAGTATTTAACATGTAGAGGTTGGCCTTTTTTCACTCAGCATAATTCTCTGAAGTCATCCAGGTTATTGTGTGTATCAATAGTTTGTTTCTTTTTATTGCCAAGTAGTATTCTATGGTATTGTTCCACCATAGTTGGTTTCACCCATTAAAGATCACTTGAGCTTTTAGTTTTTAGCTGTTACAAATAAAGCTGCTATAAACATTCATATACAAATATCATATAAACGTAAGTTTTTATTTCTCTGGGAAGGTGCTCAGGAGTGCGGTTGCTGGGTCATATGGCAGTTGCATGTGTAGTTTTGTAACAAACTGCCAAACGTTTTCTAGAGTTACTGTACCATTTTACATCCCTACTAGCATCATATAAATTTTGCTCACATCCTCACCAACATTTGATGTTGCCATTATATTTTGTCCTTTCTGATAGGAGTATAGTGATAACTCATTTTGTTTTTTTGTTTTATTTAGATGGAGTCTTGCTATGTCGCCGGGCTTGAGTGCAGTGGTGCAATGTCGGCTCACTGCAACCTCTGCCTCCCAGGTTCAAGTGATCCTCCTGTCTCAGCCTCCCAAGTAGCTGGGACCCACAGGCGTGTGCCACCATGCCCGGCCAATTTTTGTATTTTTAGTAGAGACAGAGTTTTACCATGTTGGCCAGGATGGTGTGGATCTCTTGACCTCGTGATCCGCCCACCTCGGCCTCCCAAAGTGCTGGGATTACAGGCGTGAGCCACTACACCAAGCCAACTCATTCTGGTTTTAATTTGCATTTCCCTAATGGCTAATAATACTGAACATTTTTCATGTGCTCATTTGCCATTTGTATATCTTCTTTCTAAGTGGATTGTTTACATTTTTACTGTTGTGTTTTTAGAGTTGTTTAGATATTATAGATACTAGTCCTTTGTTGGGAACCTTCAATTCCACATTTGTCACTGTAATTTCATTAAAACTACTCTCCTTGAGGTCACCTCTGAGCTTTGAACTTCCAAATCCAAAATGTTCTCACTTACTAGCTTTCATCTTATTTGCCCTATTGTCAACGTTTGAGCCCTTTGACCACAACCTCCTTGAATATTTTTCCTTGGTTTTGATAATAATATACTATACTTACTATATTCCTACTTTTCTGACCTCTACTGCTTCATCTCATTATACTGTCCTGTTTCCACATGCATCCATCAAATATTAGTATTTCCCAGGATTCAGCTCTATCTTAGTTTGTTTTCTGTTGCTATAACAGAATACCACAAATTGTCTAACTTATAAAGGGAAGAGGTTTACTTGACTCATGATTCTGCAGGCTGAGAAGTCTGTCAGATGGCTGGCCATGTCTGGTGAGGGCCTTGTGCTGCTTTGTAGCTTGGTAGAAAAGTGGAAGCAGGGAGACGGCCTGAGCACTAGATAAAAAAGGGACTGGAGCTTCTATGCTTGCCAACCATTCCTGCAAGAAAGCCATTAATCCCTCCTAATGACCTAATCACCTCTTAAAGGACCTACCTCCCAACAGTGTCACAATGGCAGTCAAATTTCAACATGTGTTTCAGAGGGTAGAAATCATATTAAACCATAGTAAGCCCCCAGCCATCTGGTCTCTTTTTCAGTCTTCAGCCTTTTCTTGGTTTATTACATCCACATCCGTGGTTGCAACTACCATCTATGTGCTGGTGATTCCACATATGCTTTTCTAGACCAAACCTCTTTTTTTGTACCTTGGATTTCTATTTCTCATGCATTGTTAGACAGATACTCTAACTTATACTCAACATTTCAAAATAAGAATTCACTGTCTACCATAGTCCAAAATGTGTTTATATTCCTGTACCTTCTACTCTAATTAATGGTATCACTGTTAACCCACTTGACAAAACCAGGAAAATGGGAGTCACATTTGACTTTTTTCTTTTTCTTTTTCTTTTTTTTTTTTTTTGAGACGGAGTCTCCCTCTGTGTAGGAATATAGTCGTGCCATCTCAGCTCACTGCAACCTCTGCCTCCCAGGTTCAAGCAGTTCTGCCTCAGCCTCCCAAGTAGCTGGGATTACAGGAGCCTGCCACCACACCTGGCTACTTTTTGTATTTTTAGTAGACAGGGGATTTCACCATCTTGGTCAGGCTGGTCTCGAACTCCTGACTTCAGGTGATCCACCTGCTTCATCCTCCCAAAGTGTTGAGATTACAGGTGTGAGCCACCATGTCCGGCTGAGTTTTTTTCTTTCACTGCCACATCCTGTTACTCCCTCATCTTAAAGATTTATTTGTTTCGTCGTCTTTAGTCTTCTGCCGTACTTAGATTTTGGTTGTATCATTTCTTGCCTGGATTATTGCCATAACCTTGCAGATCTCCTTTCCTGCAGTACATTCTCTAGACTCCAGTCATGGTAAACTTCGTAATGCTCAAATCTCACCATATGACAACCCACTTCAAATCTTTCAGTGATTCCTCATGTTCTACCTTAGTGTGTGTCATGGTTTCCCACTGAAGAAGCCCTTAACACCAGGGGAAACAACTTAGGCTTTACATGATGGTCTCAAGAGAAGTCTGAATTGGCTAGCTACAAGCACAACTTGTCTTCGAAGTCTCATGTTTTCACTTAAAATTTATAAATGTGTATTTTACTCACTTAAATCTCTGTTTATGTAATATATAATTAATGGATTTTCCAAAAATCTTCAAGTAAAATTCATGTTTCAGAAGATGATTATGTGTATTCTCCAAGTTCCTTCACGCATACCACCATACGTATTCCAGTTTGAAAACTGTGAGCCTTAGGTTAAAATGAAAAGCATTTTGTACTAAAACTTTCTCCCTCTAGGTTCCATTTTCTTTCTAGTATGACCATGTGCACTGTGGCCTCCTGCCATACCAAACCTCTTAGAGTTTGCCAGACAGACCCGGTTCTTTCTGCTTTTACATATGGTGTCCCTTCTTCCTGAATGTATTTTCCTTCTCTACTTGGAGAACTCCGACCCTGTCTTTCTAACAGTTAATATGATAATTCCCTTTCCTAGAAAATTTGGGTTCTTGCATTACTGTGCTTTTATTATACCTAATAGTCATCATCTCTGATATCCTACTTAGTTTTCTGGCATAATGTCTTCCCCTCAACCCTATGCAGTTACGAAGATTGTATCATATTTTATTCTTCCTTAGAATAGTGTCTGACATTCAATAAATATTTATAGACTGTATGAAATAATCCCAAACTCAAAAGAAGATGATGACCTTTAGATCACTAAAACATTGACCAACCAGGCTTCTTTAGGGATATTATTGAAGGATTCTTATTTGGGTGAGAAGTTGCCTCCTAAATATTTGTTATGGTACTATTAAACCCTAAAATTTTATTCTTCTGGTTTTTTTTTTTTGTTTTTTTTTTGAAACAGAGTCTCTGTTGCCCAGGCTGAAGTACAGTGGTGTGACCTTGGCTCACTACAATGTCCACCTCCCAGATTCAAGCACTTCTTCTGTCTTAGCCTCCTGAGTAGCTGGGATTACAGGTGCCCACCACCACACCCAGCTAATTTTTTGTATTTTTAGTAGAGATGAGTTTCACCATGTTGGCCAGGCTGGTCTTGAACTCCTGACCTCAGGTGATCCAAATGCCTCGGCCTCCCAAAGCGCTGGTATTGCAGGTGTGAGCCACTGCCCCAGCCAAATTCTATTATTCTAATAGTGAAAGAGATGAGTTAAAAATACATCATCTCCATTAGCACTTTACCTACATACTGAAAGCATGTGGGCACAGTGGCTCACGCCTGTAATCCCAGCACTTTGGGAGGCAAAGTGGGGTGGATTATGAGGTCAGCCTGACCAATATGGTGAAACCCTGTCTTCGCTAAAAATACAAAAATTAGCTGGGTGTGGTGGCATGTGTCTGTAATCCCAACTACCCAGGAAGCTGAGGGAGGAGAATCACTTGAACCCAGTAGGCGGAGGTTGCAGTGAGCTGAGATCATGCCAGTGCACTCCAGCCTGAGCAACAGAGTGCGACTCTGTCTCAAAACAAAACCCTGATCCACCCAGACATTTGAAATTTTTTATATCCTTATCAAAGCTAGATTAACTTTACATTCATGATAGTATATTGTAGTCTACAGTATTTCAATTTGTGATAGTTTATAATCTAGTAGTAATTTAATGGACATATACAAGTGTTCTAATTTTTAAAATTGATAATATTTTTTAAATGTGCCAAGCTTTTTTTTTTTTTTTGCCTTGCAATTCCAGCTTCCTTGCGCTCAGAACTCAACCATCAACATGCAGCTGCAATTGATTTGTTACGGCATAATCATCATCAAGAATTGGCAGCTGCTAAAATGGAATTAGAGAGAAGCATAGACATCAGCAGAAGACAGGTAAGTAGAAGTATTCTGTACTCTGATTTCTTAAATATGAATAGATTGAATGTTCATAATTTTCTGAAAATTATTCTGTAATAACTCTTATTTTCAGTAGTGCTCACATTCTATTTATGTTGAAGAGCTTTATTTTATTTTTTTTATTTATTCAAGGCAGGGTCTCGCTTTGTCACTGAGGCTGGAGTAGAGTGGCATGATCACAGAAAGGAGCTTAACTGTCAGATAACTACTAGAGCAGCACTAAACTAAGTCTGCTTTCTAAGCCATGGGATGTGTGTGCTTTAGGAGGGCCTCTTAGATGCACATTCTTTTTAGATTATAGGCAGTGGTGCCACAGTTATTCTTCAAAATCATAAAACTTACTGAGAATGTAAGAGCCCTGTGTTCTAGTCTCAGCTCAGCCACTGATTATAAATCATCTTTGGGTGTTGGTTTTCTCATCTGTAAAATGGGAGAGATGTCTTTGATCTTTTGGGTTCCTTATAACCTGACGTCATTGAAGCTATATTCATATACATACTTCTTATATGTATGGAAAGAGGAGAAGCCTTGAGGTTTTCTCATTTCAGCAGTTTGCTTTTGAAGAAGCAATGTCAGAATGATTACATTTGACATTCCAGTATGTCATTTTCTTCCCCACAGATAAACACAGAAATCAAATATGTAGAAAACTTCTAAAAAGTACTTGTTTTTTACAGAGTAAGGAGCACGTGTGTAGAATAACAGATTTGCAAGACGAATTGAGACACAGAGAGCATCACATCTCTGAATTGGATAAGGAGGTTCAGCACCTCCATGAGAATATAAGTGCCCTAACCAAAGAACTGGAATTTAAGGGGAAAGAAATTCTCAGAATACGAAGTGAATCTAACCAACAGATGAGGTATGCCATTAGTTACAACAGAAAGAATATGCAATGTGATCTGAAAAACCGTTGTGCTGATATTTAGTAATCTATGCCTATTTTTGTGACTAGACTGCCTTTCTAGTAAAATATTGAAGACCACTTTTTACTTTATTTGATGAGTATATTATAATGTAGAACACAGATGAAATGTTTATATCCTGAATGATATACATGTATTCATTGGAAATTGTATATAATTAACTGAAATTTTTAAAAAATGTTATTTGCAAAAGCATTAAAGGAGACAACTTTAACAAAGCCAAAAGTTTATAGCAGAAAGTAAGTAGCTTAATTTAGGCTGTTTACATTAATTTTCTATATATTATACCAAAAACCATTTCAAACCTGGTAGAATAATAGAAAGTTTTGAAAGCTTGACTTCAGAATAACATTTTCTTAACTAAAAATAAATTAAACAGGTTGCATGAACAAGATTTAAACAAGAGGCTTGAAAAAGAGTTGGATGTCATGACAGCAGACCACCTCAGAGAGAAAAATATCATGCGGGCAGATTTTAATAAGACTAACGAGCTACTCAAGGAAATAAATGCAGCTTTACAAGTGTCGTAAGTTATATTATATGAGAAAATTCATATGTGGATAATAAATTTAGGACGGCTGAGTTTAACCTCAGATTAGCTGTATTTTGACTCTAATAAAAAGGATACTTTAAAAATAAAATTTTAGTACTGTGTTACAGATGGTAATTCCAGTGCTATATGTTCTTTAATTAGGATGAGCCAGTTGAATGATGATGTTTTATCAACTGAGACTGCAACAGTTCTGCTAGAACAGTACTTATCTAAAGAATGTCCCTTAGGATCATGAACTATCATGCCATGGTGAAAACTGAAACTATGGCTATTATATGTTACGTAAAAAGAATATATAGTGAACAATAGGACTATTATGATCCTATATGCACACTAATAAGGTATATTTTACAAAAATATCAAAATATTTTAACAAATACCAACTTTTAATAGTAATGGTTCCCTCAAGAGAATGGATTAAGAGGTACCAGAGATGAGAAAGAGCAGACTTTCTTTTTATGTACTCTACTTACATATTGTTTAAATTTCTACAACAAGCATTTAATCATCATATGATTTTAAAAATCAATAAAGGAAAAACATTACAAATAAAGTTACTACTCATATATAGTAACTACAATATTGTTAAAACCAAAATTTGTAATTCTTATTTAATGTTCTTTGAAAACATTTAATAACTCCTTTCCTAGATACTTATAATACTTATAAACTGATATAGCTAATACAGTTTCTACTCAGTCCATCTCTGTGGCCTAAACCCTGGTCCAACGTAAGTTATTTCAGAATTAATCTACTGTAAGCTGCTGCTAATAATTTATTCACCTTTAGTCTCTCCTCTTCCAATCAAATATATATATCCACATACTTCATTAAAGTCACAGTAGTGACTAATTCCATTATCCTTCATGTCAAAGTGAATGTAAACTTGTAGCTCCCACGTGCCTTTTTCTACATCATGCAACATCAACCCTTATTCCTTATTCCATCTACTGTCTTTTTATCAGCCTAGTGGATTTTCTTGGTTTCCTGTGTTGTCCTCTACAGTCTAGAATAACCTCCTATGTTGTTACTGTTTAAGTATTATCCTCAAATCTAAAAATTGTTTTCTTTTATGTCATTTATGTGACCAATTTAGTCTCATGGTAAAGATTGTTACATACATAGGTACCACCACCACACATACATAGACACACACATATTCACTTAAGCCACAGCAGAAAAAGGTCCCCAGTGGTTATTTACTTGAGTATGCTCTGAGATGAGTTGCTCTTTCTGATGGACATATTCAGAATTTTATGTTACTTAAGCACCCTACAAATGTTTCATGAATGAATTTTATGATTCTTTCCCCATCATATTTACCACTTTTTGAAGTTGCCTTTAAATGGTGAAGAGACTTGTGTTACTTCCCTGATCACTCTGATTTTGGTGTTTGCTGTTATTTAATCCTTTTGGGCCTCCTAACCTCATATTTTTGCAGAAATGATGTACAATAGACCTCAGTTCCTTGGCTATCATTTTTTCCTGTCCTCAGAGTTATTCATCAGACAGAGACTGAAATCTTGGCATCCCCTACTTCATTCTCTGAAAAATCATAGTCACATAAAGAAGAACATCAGTCTGTCTGTGTGTCCTATCTCCTTAGGAACATTAATTTACAAAGAGTAATGGTGTGTCCTTGTTTTTGATTTACTCTGTCGCATATGGTTTTGCTTATTATAAATCTTCCTAGTAGGTAGCAAATAACTTAGTTTTTTGTTTTATGATCATTTATAATAATTGAAGAATTATTTACCTTTAAGTAAAATATCTGCTTTTCTAGACCCTCCTTTCATTTTATGCTTCCACCTGGGTCCATGCTAACCAACCATGCTTCTTTTTTCATCAGAAACCTACTACCAGCATGTAATTACCCTCTAGCTTTAGGTGTTTACTCCTTTAGTTAATAACAAACACATATCAAATTTATTTTTGATCAGCACTGTCCAATAGATTGTCTGTGATAATGAAAATATTTTGTATCTGCTCTGTCCAGGTTAGTAGCTTCTAGCCAAAAATGGCTATGGAACACGAACTGTGGTTAGAATAACTGAAGAACTGAATTTTTAAATTTCATTTAATTTTAATTAATTTAAATGTAAATAGCCATATGCAGACTAATGGCTACAATGTTAGAAAGCATAGTTTTAGATAATTGGTTGTTTCTGTTCCATACTTTTAAATACAGCCTGCTTGGATCTGCTGAATAGTTTGGATTTAGGCAGGTAGTGAGCAGAGAGAGTTGGTTCCAACTTGTGAAGCTGTGGGAAACAATATATGAATTGTTCCCTCCCTGTTCCAAAGGACTAGGGGATTCTATTGAGTTCCTTATAGCACCTTGGCTTTAAAACTTTGAAATCAGAAGAGTCTTGTGGATCCCTAGAAGGTGTTGGTGGTGAGAGCTCAAGGAGACATAGTGTAGTCTGGCAGGCCAAAGCATGATGCTGAGGAAGCTTTGGGGCAGCTGCAGCTTCTTGCTTCTGCTTCTGCCCCAAATCCTGTTTGACTCTCCTCCTGGAGAGGGAAGGGTGGGGCAACACATATATGTAAAGGATAGAAAATACCCCATAAATCTCTAAGTATTGTAGAAATTGTGATGAGGTCTATATTGCTTATAAATGATGATTATTAGAAATTGTATTCTCTGGTGCTGGAAAGTCTTCAATTTTCAGCGAGTTTCATAGAAATTTTATTTTATTTTTCAGTGAGATAGTAGTAAAAACTTGAAAATGTGCTGATTCTGGTTTTAGAAACGAATGAGAGAATGGGCTATTTGATTTTATCTAAATGATTTATTCCATAAGTAAAGAAAGTTTAACCTAAATGAAACATTCTCTATAACTTGAGGTCATGGCCGATCTTTTATTATGTAAAAAAAAAGGTGGTTCTGAGATTACTATTGATTGTTTAGGTTTACTTAACAAAAAATAATATCTTGAGAGAAATGTGGAGTTTCTGGACTCAAATAGGTCAGTAATCCCTTATTGAAAAGAAGCACTCCATCATACCTGAATTACTTATTTTTTTTTAAGTTTCAAGTCCTTTTATGTATAATACTCAAATAACTTTTGTTGTTGTTGTCATTTGATTCCTAATTTACCATTCGGGTTAGTTTTGTAAGCTTTGTGAGATACGGAAGTAGTCTTGTCACAAATCAGAGTCTGTGTGTAATTTATGGGAAAAGAAAGGTTCAGCATTAAAGGGCTACAATTGCTATATTTTCTTTATTTAAGAGTGTAGAAAACGATGATGGAGTTTTTTCATCTTTATAAAATTGAAGTTCTAGTATATATGTGTGGATAATATGCTGATGTTTGGTTTTGAAACAATAGTATACTATTTTTGGCTCTAAAATTCACTGATTTTATTTTTTTATCCTTTTTTTTTTGTTAATAGGACTATAGCTTGAAAGCTTTGTATACAGGTTTTTAGGCATTTGTAATTAAGGCCTGTTTTGTCCATGAATCATAGACATTGACCTGTATATTCTCAGAGCCAAAGAAAGCAGGGCATGCATGCCTGGTGAGAATCCATCCGTGGCCCTAATTAGTAATTTCATATGTTCTACTTCTCCTTTCTCCTTTTTACCCCCTTTCTCTTCTTTCTTCTATCACTTTCAATGGAAATCTGTAAAATTTGAGTAAAAGGCTATACTTGTGTGGTACTCTCAAGGAGGCATTTCCCAGGCTTTAATCATTCATACTCAACCTTGGGAATTGGGTCATTTCTGGCTACTTACAATATTATTTTCTTAATATTTCTAATTGGCTCATTTTAACTTAAATGCTTAACAGGAAAACTTGATAACACTACAGCAGAACATTTATCACTACTGAAAAATTTTATCCTTTATTCTAAATAGAAGCTAAGCTATAATTATATAAATGTAAATTTTGCGAAAATAAAACGTTACTAGATTTTAGCTAGCATTTATGCTGAAGGCCTGCCTGTTGTGAAATAGAGTTAATAAATGTAAGTTAATGAAGGCCATTTAAGATATATAGACCCAAACTATTTTTTTCTTGTGATTAGAAAGATTAAAGAACAAACTTAAAAACAACTGTGTTTCCAGAAACAGAAAACCAAACACTGCATGTTCTCACTTGTAAATGGGAGTTGAACAATGACAACATTTGGGCACAGGGAGGAGAACATCACACACCGGGGCCTGTTGGGGGTGGGGGTAAGTGGGAGGGATAGTATTAGGAGAAATACCTAGTGTAGATGATGGTTTGATGGGTGCAGCAAACCACCATGACACCTGTATACCTATGTAACAGATTTGCATGTTCTGCACATGTATCCCAGAATTTAAAGTATAATTAAAAAAAAATGTATTACCAGTTGTTCACACCTGGGCTAAATTTTAGAAGCATGCTGGTTTTGGGAGCTGCCTACAGCAAATGAAGAAAGAGAAAATGTTGACTAGTCTTGACTTGAAAGGGATGTTGGAATAGTACCAAGTTTTCTTTCTATAAGAATTTTGAAAGACTAGTAATTATTGAAATATATTTGCAAGTTAAATCTATATCATATTACTTACTTGTTCTCTCCTTTAATGCTTTCCTCTTTGTGTTTATATGGATTATGTTTTTTTCTGTTTAATCAAGTATATTTTCCTATTTAATATCCTGGTATTTTTCTTATTCAACATTTTTGGTGATGTAAAGATACTGTATTAGTCTGTTCTTGTGCTGCTAATAAAGACACGGCCAAGAATGGGTAATTTGTAAAGGAAAGAGGTTTAATTGACTCACAATTCAGCATGTCTGGAGAGGCCTCAGGAAACTTACAATCATGGCGGAAGGGGAAGCAAACATGTCCTTCACATGGTGTCAGGAAGGAGAAAGGCCAAGCAAAGGGGGAAAAGATTTTCCTTTATAAGACCATCAGATCTTTTGAGAACTCACTATCATGAGAACAGCATGGGTATACCTGCTTCCATGATTTACTTACCCCCCCACCAAGTTTCTCCCATGACACATGGGGATTATGGGGACTACAGTTCAAGATGAGATTTGGGTGGGAACACAGCCAAATTATATCAGATATTTTATAGAAAAGTTTAACTGATAACAATTCAATAGGCAAAGGATATTTAAGCTAAATAAAAACGCTGCAACTTGGGTTCAGGGACAGTCCTTTATTATGCAAAACGTGGTTCAGAGATTGTAACTGATTGTTATAGATTCACTTTACCTTAACTTTTCAATGAACAAAAAGATAGAAATAATAGTTTTAAATAGGCTTTAAATTTAGTTCTTTAGCTACCATTTATACCAAGTATTCTTGCTCAGCTGCAGGAAGCAGTTCATAAATTTTGTACTCTGCTTTTAATGATAAAGTGTTCCAGTGACATCTTGTGGCTTCTCCAACATAAAACCCAAATTACTCTCTCTTTGACTAGATTAGTATTTCCCAGCTTTCTTAAAATGTTTGTCCGTAAAATATGGGAGAGTTAACTCTGCCATACTGGGATAAAATGCAAGGTTAACTTTATGTGAGTTTAATGAATCACATTTTTCACTTGGCCTCTGTTTTCACAAAAGTAAAGATAGTGGAACTTACACATTGTACAAGGTTGTTCAACCCACGGCCTGCATATGCAGTCCAAGATGGCTTTGAATATGGCCCAACACAAATTTGTAAACTTTCTTAAAACATAAGTTTTTTTCTTTTTTTTAGCTTATTAGCTATCATTAGTGTTAGTGTATTTTGTGTGGCTGAAGGCAATTCTCCTTTAAATGTGACCCAGGGAAACCAAAAGATTGGACACACCTGTTGTACAACTACCTCACACTGATCTGATGAAGTCCCAGCTGATCCTGAGATAATCATTCCTCACTCCATACTTCCTCATTGCCTTCATACTCCCCGACACCCTAATTGAGAACTTCAGCCAAGGGGGATGGATAGAGAGCCTAATAAATGATCTCCAAGTCTTTACCTTGGGCTGAGTTTGTGGAGGGATTTTATGGCTCTCAGAGACACTGAGATTCAGATACCTCTATAGGGTTTTGGGTGGGAGAAGGAGTATATAACTGATTTCTAGAAGATAGATCATCTACAAGTTACTCAGTATTCACAAGTGAATAATTTTTCTAAAAATCTTTATTAACAATAACTTTATTGAACTGAAGTTTCTATCCTTTATATCCTGAAAACAATAAGATTTTTAAAATTGTTCTAATTATTTGCATTTTCTAAAATTGACAGTGCTTATTCTGCAATTTAGCCAGCAGTTTCCATTTGTATTCTCTTCAGTCTGCCCCTTCCTGTATTCTTAGACTCAGCAGGATGTGTCACCTGCTCTTAAAAAGTGGCCCCTATTTTAGTGTTCAGGGCATTCAGGCCTATTACCACCTCGTATTATTAGGTTTAGAAGGGAACATAATTCTCTTACCTGATGAACCTTTTTTACAGTTTATATGTATTGGCTGATAATAAAGAATTTTTAAACTTCATTTTCTATAAACCAGAAAAAAATGGTGTCATACATGTGTCCTTTGTTTTTCTTTCATCTGTATTTCTTTTCCTTTTTATATATGTAACCAAGACTTACGTTGTCCCACAATATTGTATTTGTGATAAGCACTTGTAATAGTAAGCCTGCCTTTCTAGTATCAACCCTGTATTTGTCAGGTTAGCATCATTCAACATATAATTTCTTCTGCAGATCTTATCTCCAAATATACTCTTCATCTTATCTCCAACTACCCTTAAATGACTTACAATGACTTCTTCAGAAAGTAACCTGCAAAGCATTTTATAATATTATCTACCCCTGTAAAGCCTTTAATATATAACTACTGCTTTTGAAGCAGTCGTATCATTATGCTTAAAAGTTTTAAGGAAAAAAGTTTTGTTTCAGATTTGTGTGTTCAACCAGTCTAATTTTTTTAATGTAGGTATTATAGAAGAATGTATCTGAGTGATATCAATGAGCTAAAGGCTTTCTTGTTTTCAGATTAGAAGAAATGGAAGAAAAATATCTAATGAGAGAATCAAAACCAGAAGATATACAGATGATTACAGAATTAAAAGCCATGCTTACAGAAAGAGACCAGATCATAAAGAAACTAATTGTAAGATATTTTGATTTTAGTCTAACCATGTTATTAATCAATAGATATTGATTGGGAAAATATGGGACACTATTTTTAAGTAATCCTAAGTGAAAGTAGACAAAACAGAACATGTGCATTGTGATTGAAAGTTTATTGAAATGTTTATGAATAAAGGTAAATATAAAGTACTTTTTAAAATTTAAATTTGGCTTTACGGTAAGGGAATTGTATGCCTTTGATATTTTTTAAAAGAAAGTCTCTTTAATACATATTGAATGTTTAATAATATGTCACTGCCAGTATACAATTAATATACCATTGAAGTGTGTGTATGCATGTGTGTCACACATGTAGAATTAGGATTGGCTAGCAAGGAAAAGCCAGCACATCCATGTATTAGCCTGTATTGTACACTAACAAGTTGAGAATATTGATTTCCTAAAATGTGTCCTAGCAAACACTAATCCAAAATTTTTATTCTATAGAAAAATAAATGTTCCATAAACCAGCCTCAGAAAAGTTGCATGCTTTCTCTTGGAACGTCAGTAACACTGAGGTTCTCTCTTAGAAAGTCAGTAACAATGGATTCTTAATGGCTCTGAAGTTTATCAGCTAAGAAATACAGATTTAACAATTAATATACTCTTTAACTGTTGATATCTTCAGTTGAAGACTGTGGACTTTCGCATGCAAAAAGAGCATAAGAGCAACATTTATTTCTGAAGTCCTTTTTACTCTATGCATCTCTTTTTGCATTTAGGAGAGGTAGCCTGTTGTCTGAGACTAAAAGTTCCTGCTGAGAGAAACAGATAGTAGATTGGGGATCACAGATGGAATCAGGGAGCAGGCTTTGGAGAGATGAGTGCGTACTGCTTCAATCCACCAGTCACCCAGTTTTGTACATATTGTGAACATGAGCACAGGCCTTATAGATTGCTCCATCTGATAGCTGCAGACTCATGGAAAATTATATTTCACACATGAAATCAGCAGCATGGTAAATGTATTGAAACTGTGTTCCATAGAAATAGCTATTAATTCCCATTTCTTACCAAAGAGGTGTTACATATGTAATTGTGTTTTATCCTCATAGGGAATACAGTAAAGCAACTTTCCAAAGTAACACAGCTGATTAGGGAAGAGCCAGTCACGTAACCAAGGGTAGTCCATACTCCTTCCACAACAACCTGATTCTGTGGACTGTGAGGCACATAGGTCAAGATTAATGACTTGAATGACAGTGGTGACTAAGAGAGGCATAAAGAATTCTAGATTTCACTAGAATCTAGTTCCTCTAGAACACAGCCCTGCATACTCCCACACACTGTTGTATTTACTTATGGCCTTCCCACATTCTGCTTGCTTAATTGGCACCATCTTGTTGGTGAAGCCAAAGGTAAAGGTTTTATCTCTATATGGGCATTCACTTTTTCCCTGTTCTCTGATTACCATTGCTATCATAAATTAATATCTCAGATTAGATACAATCAAATCTGTTTACAGTACTGAAGAGTAATGAGGCTGAGTGTGATGGCTCATGCCTGTAATCCCACCACTTTGGGAGGCTGAAGCTGGGTGACTGCTTGAGGGCAGGAGTTTGAGTCCAACCTGGGTGACATAGTGAGACCTTACCTCTACACACACCAAAAAAAAAAAAAAAAAAAAGATTAGCTGAGTGTGGTGGCATATACCTATAAAAAGAAATAGAAATAAAGATTAATGATATAATGTCATCCTTATCTGTGGAAACAATTCAGTCATGCCCAGAGCCCCATGAATGTAAGTTAAACCTGCCCAAACTGCATAGTCAGACCTGTGAGACAGAGATGGGCCCAAATAAAACATTTAGGTCCACTTTTGAAGGAAAAGGGTCAAGTGCCTGAGTATAGGGTTTAAAAGGTATTGAAAACTTACCACCCAACATTCCTTAAGACAGCAGCAATCAGGTCTAGAAGTCTTTAAACAAAGTCTATAAATCTTCATTCAGGTTTATATTAAATTTTAAATGAAATGGCATTTCTACATTTATGTTTTTAAAATATTCCATAGAAAATATTTAAAAGATGTTTATAATTCTTTTGCATAGGAGGATAATAAATTTTATCAGCTGGAATTAGTCAATCGAGAAACTAACTACAACAAAATGTTTAACTCAAGTCCTACTGTTGGTGTTATTAATCCATTGACTAAGGTATGTGCCGCAAACACTGTAGAATAGGAATATGGTTTAAAAGGTCGTTAAAAATTTGGTGAAAATATTTGGAGCAGCATAGGATAAAGCTCCCCAAAAAATGTTTTCTTAAATTTAATAATCTAGCACTAAAACATATGAATTTTTATATGTTCATTTTCAGAATGAAACCCTGAATAACACTCCTACTCCTTTAAATATATTTTACCAAAAGTATAAAACTTGGTTCTACCTGTTTTCTTATTTCCAAAGAAAACTAACCTTCTGGCTCTTTGTAAGACAATTACTTGTAGTTTTTGTTTTGTTTTTGTTTGTTTGTTTGAGATGGAGTCTCACTCTGTCACCCAGGCTGGAGTGCAGTGGTGCAATCTTGGCTCACTGCAACCTCCAACTCCCGGGTTCAAGTGATTCTCCTGCCTCAGCCTCCTAAGTAGCTGGGATTACAGGCACATGCCACCACACCCGGCTAATTTTTCATATTTTTAATAGAGGCAGTGTTTCACCATGTTAGCCAGGATGATCTCCATCTCCTGACTTTGTGATCCACCCGCATCAGCCTCCCAAAGTGCTGGTCTTGTCATTTTCTTACTGCTCACAATCCTCTGCGGAGTCCAGAAAGACACTTCAGCCCTGGATACCCAATGGCTGTTCAAGGTTTAAGGCCTAATATCTTAATGGACCTTGGGTTGGACATGTATTTTGTTGCCTACCAATCATCATAGAAGGGCTTTACTTCTCTGTCTTCTGACCATTCTTTTTGGTTCGGTTGGGTTTTTTGTTTTCATTTTGGAGATGGGATTTCACTGTGTTGCTCAGGCTGGTCTCAAACACTTGGGCTCAAGCGATCCTCCTGCTTCCAGCTCCCAGGTGGATGGGATTATAGGTGTTTGCCACTTTCCATGGCTTTATGACTGTTCTTAATAATTAAAATTGAATATGACTTATTTTGATACTTGTTACTTTCTTAGGACAAAGAGAAGAGCCGTGAAATGGCCATGGCCAAGTCTTACAAATCTTTGTACCCTAGCTTCCCATGGTTCCAATAATGTTTTGGGTATAGTAGATACTTAATAAATATTTATTCGGTTGCAAAATTTTATCACATTCCCTGTAAGCCACCACAAATTATTCTGTGATAAAGAATAAATGATTTTTATATGTATATATACATACACATACACACATATATTGGCTTCATAGGAATTATGAATCTTGTAGCAGAAATCAATAGTAGAATAAATAAAAGTGCTAGTTCTAAAGCTGTTTTTTAAATTCAGATTTTATTAAGTTTCTCATCATGCCTAATCTTGATTAGGCCTTCACCCAGAAATTTTCCTTTCAAAGCTCATGAAACTTCTCTATTAAGAACACTGAATCTATCCTTCCTTTACAAGTTAAAAGTGTCCCAAACTTTAAACTTGAATGTTTTCTAAAACAGAATGACTAGAGAGGCATGTAGCTGTATCTCAGAGTCTAAAATACTGCCTGGCAGATAGAAAGCTCTGAGTGAATAATTGGTGAATGAATATTAGTTTTAGTTTTAGTTTTTAAATTCATAATTTAGGGTGAAATAAGATTTTAATTATAAAGAAAGATTATAAGACTTGTGGAAAAAAGATATACTAAAAATATTCCTTTTATTATTTGCTTTATTGCTATTAAATTTTTTAGCTACAAAACCATTACTGTAGAACTTTTAACAGTGTTCTTTTGATTTCTTAAAATAGAAGCCTTAAGTAGGTTTAATTATGCCCTCTGGTGACTAGAACAAGAAAGTGCAAAAGAAAGTTCTTCCTAAGAACTTTTGAACTTCTTTTGACTTTTTAATAGTGATTTTAGTTTTCACACATAGTTCTGAAAAAGACATTATTGTTATTTTCTTTTTCTGATTATGCTAAAATAGGATTCTTGTCAGAGACTCTGCAAGTCACAGAATATGACAGGAAAATGTTTAGACAATAAGATAAAGTTTCATCTTGCATATTAATTGCATTTTTTCTCAAACTCAAGTTATTTTCCAAGGAACTTTACAAATTTTATTAGTATATATCTAATTTGTAAAACATGAGAATATTCTAAATAATAATATGTTAATTTTTATTTCTCATAGCAAAATGATGAACATTGATTCTAGAGATGTGAATAAAATACTTTGAGAATAAAGTTAGTGAATTGCAAGCTGATAGATTTTGATAATATGCAAGGAATTTGTCTTTTTATCTCTTAATTGTAAAGACTCATTAAAAATAAATTGATTACTATTTTATAACCTTTAAATTTTGAAAAATATGAGCCAATTAATGATATTGCCAATTAATTTGGAAATTAGACTTAATTATACAGATATAATTTTCTCTCTTCAGAAAAATAGACGTCACAGTGAATTTAAAACTAGATTATTTCTCTGAGTCAGCTTTAGGTCTTTAGTAGAAATGTGTGATTTGTTTCAAACTACATTGCCAAGCATTTTCTCATTCCTTTTTTTTTTTCCAGGCAAGAACTGCCTCCCTTTGACAGATGGCTAAATTTCATGGACCTCTCTTTTAAAATTATGTTTAACTTTGCCCCTTCTCCTAATTTTAGCCTAAATCCATTTAACCTTCTATCTGCAAGACTTGCTCTCTCCCCCGACCCTTTTTCCCTTTTCTTCCCAAAAGGGTATTCTTTACCCCTTGGCACTCTTTTTACCTTCTCCCATTCCTTGAGAATGTCTCCTAATATTTCTTTCTGTCCCAGTAGCATGTCTGTCTTTGAGGATTCCATGTAGATAAAAAACACCTCCAAGGATTCCCAGACCACAGTTTGGGTAACACTGGTTAATTAATTTAACATAAAGCTTCCAAAATTTTCCTATGCCAAATTTCTATCTTCTGCCTTCCTATTTTCTCATTTGTCCTCATGCAGGGACTATCCTCACATGTATTATTTTTAATGCAGCAAAAGAAGAAGAATGATAAATCACCAACAAACAGGTTTGTGAGTGTTCCCAATCTAAGTGCTCTGGAATCTGGTGGAGTGGGCAATGGACATCCTAACCGCCTGGATCCCATTCCTAATTCTCCAGTCCACGATATTGAGTTCAACAGCAGCAAACCACTTCCACAGCCAGTGCCACCTAAAGAGCCCAAGACATTTTTGAGGTGAGACCCGTCTCACCAATGGTTTTTCTTTTCTTTTTTAACTTGGAAAAATTTACCTTCTTACATTGCAGAAATCACTACTTTAAGAACAACCTAAGAAAAACTACTATGAAATATTTTCTTCAAAGTATATTTATCACCTCTCTAGAGAACTTCCTTTTGACTGTGTTAAAAAGATTTTTTTCTAATTTCTAGTCACCAGTCAATTGCCTAAGTACTTGAAGAGGTGTTAATGCAATTTATATGCTTAGAATTTTAGTATTTATGCATAATTATTTTTAGTATTGTCACGAATTTTTAAATTAATGATCTATTCTTATTGCAGAACTGTAAAATAATTTTTTAATTACTAAGTAGTTTTTGTTTTTTATATGTTTATTTTTTTCCCTCATTTACCAAGATTATTTATAAATATATATATTTATATATATTTATTGTCAAAATAACATACATAAGCTCTGGGAACTTAAATATACTTAAGCAAAAACTAAATTTAGAAAAAATAAATAAATTTTTAAATTACCATTCCAATTTTGTAACCTTGCAGTTGTTGATTAAATGTATTAGCAAATTTTGAATGAAATGCAAATTTCATTAGAAATTTAGCCATTAGATAAAGTCAGAAAGTACTGTTGTTTTATGCTGATCTTAGTATTACTGATTTTTTGCTGCTTTAGGTTTTTTTCATATTTTTACTAAATCTTAGTAGTGCCACTAGTAATAGTTTTACAAGTAGGTAGGTTTTTTTAGGCTAAGTTATTAATTACATAGTAATGATTAACAAAAAAAATAGCAAGAATGAAAATAGTCAGATACACCTCTGAATTTGTCTCCTGCTAAATATTTTGTGTTGCTTATTTTCCCTTGTGCATGGATATGTTCAGGTATCAATAAGATGCATGTGCATGAGCTCAAGGAACATGACTACTGGAGTTTCCATTACACATTGTTGCGTGCCTTGTAATTTTCCCCAAAGACGGTAGGGATTCTTTTGTTTTCTTAAGTAGCGCAAAGAATCTTTAGTTAGAATTAAGATAAGTATAAACTATATAACATTGGTAATGGGGGGAAATTATATTTTTAATGTACTCTTTTTTCCTGGAGTATTTGCATAGGGAATTATGAAATGAAAATTTAATATAAAATGCATATAGTAAAAAGTACTAGTTACTTTAGTTATATTTAAGGACACATCTGTAAGATCAACTAAAAGAAAAAAAGGTGCTGAAGAGAGAAACATTATCTTATTCTCTCTTATTTCCCACAGTTCTTACTGAATTTTTTATTCCAAGAAGGTGACATTTTTGCAATTGTTTTTTGTGATTGTTGTGATGTGGCTCCTCCTTAACTGACTTCATTTGAGCTGCTGATGCACTCTTACGCTCTCATGGAGTGGAGAACCGATTCTAGTGTCAAGGGAGTAGCAAATCTTTAAAACACGACTTCCAATGTGGGGAACCCATAGTGGTAATCTATGCTGATGTTTTATGTGCTTTTGCCTTCATTTTGCAAAATGACTTAATGCTGGGTTATATGTCTCTCTTTTTATGAATTCAGTCCTGCTCAGAGTGAAGCTTCTCCAGTGGCTTCTCCAGATCCTCAGCGCCAGGAGTGGTTTGCCCGGTACTTCACGTTCTGAAAGAATTGTGCTGACACAGCTCTGTATGGACTGTTACTAAGAGCATGACTTTATACAGATTGTTATGTAAATAGACTTCCTATGTCAAACACTGTGAATGAGAAAGTATTTGTCTTTCCAATTTGAAAATGCACTGTATTACCTGTGATATTTATTGTAATCACTCTGTAAGGTACTATATTATGTGTGTAATTATAACTGTTATTTTTATTTGAGATGAAAGAGTCTTTAACCTTTGTAATTACTGCATAATAAATTTTGTTAAACAACAATAATGCTTTTCATTTTTTTCTAAGTTTTCTTTAATTTTTAAACAGTTTTTAATTCCAGGTAAGACTTGTCAACAACTTTACTACATCATAATTATGTCATATCAAATTATTTGACTTCAGTAATCAAAACAAAATCAGGAGAGGGAAATATAAACTATTGTTTCATTACAATGTATAATTTTACTAAATTATTCTCTAAATTTACAAAGCTAGAATGAAAGTGTTTATATAAATTGTGGGCTTTCAAGTATATAAAATACTGTCGACTTTTAGGTTTGTTTGTTTTGTTTTGCTTTTTTGATAGTTGAGATCTAGAACTTTAGTACAGTTAGTATCTATGATTAATACTATGTTATATTGCCAAAAGTCACTAGGTGAAGAATAGTCAGTTTGATTTTAATTTGTCTTAAAAGCCAATTTGATAGTTTTCTAAGTTGACATAATTAATAGGGAGCAAGACATAAGGATTGGGAATTCAGGAAAAGAAAGAGTAAGCTATGGATGTTTTGAAACATGACATGTGTAAGATAGATAAAACCACAGGTGTGGATGAGAACAATAAGGAAAGGGGGTAGAGGATAGAACTTTGGGAGAAACTAACATGTCAGCAGCAGACAGGGCTTGAATGAGAATGAGACGTAGAGTTATAGATCCAAAAAAGCATAGTGTCCTAGAAGAAGCAAGTTTCAGAGAAAGCCAGCAGCCAGCCAAAAATGTTAACTGATATAGTTACCAGGAAAGGCAAAAAATGAAGTGTCCATTGACTTTGACAACTACAAGATGGTCTTAGCAAAAGCAGATTCAGGGTAACACTGGCAACAAAAGCCAGATTCTAGGAAAGAGGGAAATGGAAGTCAAGGAAGTTGAGACAGTGAGTAAAAACCTCTCTTTGAAAAAATTTAGTAATAAAGGGAAGAGAAAGAGAAAGGAAAGTCATAGACTGGGAAGGGTGAAGATGGGCTTTGTTTGTGTCTTTAGGAGACTTTTATCATGTTTTTATGCTGGAGGAGAGAGAGAGAGAGAAATTGAAAGGACAGGAAGAGAAGGGAACCAACCACCTATAGAATACTTGAATCTTCTTCATAACATCCCTGACTGAACTTTTATACTTCCAGTGATAGGAAGCTCCTTTCTGTGAGGCTAGCACTTGCTGTTCCACCAAGTATCTTAACCTCTGTGACTCAGTCTTCTGGGCTATATAATAAAATATACCTTCCACCCTACCTTTCCAGAAGATAATATGAAATAGCTTATGAAAGGTCTAAGGAAAGGTATAAATTTCCACAGATGAGAAAATAGTTGTCTTGAAAAGTAGAAGAGCAAATATATTAAAAAGCTGTAAAAGGATTCTCAGGGATAATTGAGATCAAAAACTATACACATTGACACCTATCAGCATGATTGTGGGTTTTAACCATCTTCAGCTACTAGCATGCAAGTTTTTAGGAAGGGATATTTGGACTTACCAGGATTAGGATAGTGCTGGGTAAGTACAACAGAAGGAGGGAGGTCCAAGGAGCCAGGGTTTTTGCAGAGAAGTGATCATGTAAATGTCATTATAATACCCTTATTACTTTTATGCTAGGATTTTAGAAGTAAAAGCACAGTGAACAGATAATTGCATTACCTTAGATGTCAAATCGATTTTTATGTAGAGGTCAAGATGCTTAGTTCTTACCTCATTCTGTTACTTCTTCATAACCAATTATATATAGGTATTAAATTTCACTAACACTGTATCTTAAAAGATTTACCTTTTCATCATCACAAAACATTGAGTTTCTAACTTGTGGCTTTTCTCCAAACTGATTTTAAATCTGGAGTGAAGAGATAGGTCCTAAGGGGTGAATAGTAAGGAATATTTTCTTTGTATTTACAGCAGTCTGTACTGCAGCTCAAGCAAAGAGGGCATCTTGATTAGCTAAACCATGATTGGTTTGTTTTTCTGTGTCTTTTGTTATGTTGTAGAGAGTGTTAATGTGGATTAGAGGGTGGGAAAGGAAAAATGTTAAATACAACATAGTTGGAAATGCTTATTCATGTCCACAGGAACTGTATACAAAAGTTGGTCAAAAAGCCATACAAAGGCCAGGCATATCCGAGCACTTTGGGAGGCCTAGGCAGGTAGATCATCAGGTCAAGAGATCAAGACCATCCTGGCCAACATGGTGAAACCCCATCTCTACTGAAAATACAAAAATTAGCTGGGTGTGGTGGTGCGTGACTGTAATCCCAGCTACTCAGGAGGCTGAGGCAGAAGAATCATTTGAACCTGGGAGGTGGAGGAGGTTGCAGTGAGTGGAGGTGTAACCCTCTCAAAAAAAAAGGAAAAGCAATACAAATTAAAGATTTAGAAAAATATATCACAATCAGGTTTCTTAGTTAAGTATCAGATTCCAAAACTGTGTTAATGATAAAAGCATATGAAAATGTTTGGAGAGCAATGTCTTGCTTTGAGTTCAGCTAAAAATTATTCATAAGTAGTCTCTTGTTTTCATAAATGAACATATTCTATCTAACAAAATCAACATTATTTGAAATGGAGATATTCTTTGAAAATAAGATGCCTAATTTTTGTTTTTAATTTTTAATGTTTTTTTTTTTTGAGGCAGGATTTCACTCTCGCCCAGACTGGAGTGCAGCATCATGATCACAGCTCACTGCAGCCTCAACCTCCTGGGCTCAATCAAGTAATCCTCCCACCTAAGGCCCCAGAGTAGCTTAGACTAGAGCCGTACACCACCACACCAAGCTAACTTTTATACTTTTGTAGAGATGAGGTTTTGCCATGTTTCCCAGGCCGGTTCCGAACTGCTGAGCTCAAACCATACTCTTTGGCCTCCCAAAGTACTGGGATTACAGACATGTGCCACTGCATTTTCCTTTCATTTTATCACAAATAGTTTAACATTCTCTGTCATATGACACCATTGTGATACTGGATTAAACTTATATTAATTTTGGTTTGGAAGGTTACTACATATTAACCACCTCTGGTAATCCCAGGAATATTATTGCTGTAATTTTCTTAATGTAGCAGTATTTAATTTTAACAATATAATTCTGATTTGCTGATAGTAACAGTCAAAACCTGTTTGAAATAGACTACAGAGCACAGAAATAAACCCTCACATATGGCCAATTGATTTTCTTTTTTTGTTGTTGTTGTTTTTTTTTTTGTTTTGTTTTCTTGAGATGGAGTTTCGCTCTTGTTACCCAGGCTGGAGTGCAATGACACGATCTCGGCTCACCGCAACCTCCGCCTCCTGGGTTCAGGCAATTCTCCTGCCTCAGCCTCCTGAGTAGCTGGGATTACAGGCAGGCACCACCATGCCCAGCTAATTTTATGTATCTTTAGTAGAGACGGGGTTTCACCATGTTGACCAGGATGGTCTCGATCTCTTGACCTCGTGATCCACCCGTCTCGGCCTCCCAAAGTGCTGGGATTACAGGCGTGAGCTACCGCGCCCAGCCCATCCATTTTGTTTCTAATTGAGCTTATTTGGATCTCTCTTCTTGGTTACTCTCACTAATGGTCCATATATTTTTTAATATTTTCAAAGAAGCAGCTTTTTGTTTAATATATCTTTTGTAATTTTTGTTTCACTTTCATTTAATTCTGCTTTGATCTTTGTTATTTCTTTTCTTCTGCTGAGTTTGGATTTTCTTTGTTCTTATTTCTCTAGCTCTTTGAGTTTTGACCTTAGATTGTTTATTTGTGCTTTTTCAGACTTTTTGATGTAGGCATATAATGCTATGACCTTTTCTCTTAGCACTGCTTTTGCTGTATCCCAGAAGTTTTGATAAGTTGTGTCACTATTATCATCAAGTTCAAAAACAGTTTCAATTTCCTTCTTGATTTCATTGTTGGCCCAAGGGTTGTTCAGGAGCCGATTATCTAATTTCCATGTATTGGTATAGTTTTGAGGGTTCCTTTTGGAGTTAATTTATAATTTTATTCCACTGTGGTTTGAGAGAGCACATGATATAATTTTGAATTTCTTAAATTTATTGAGACTTGTTTTGTGGCCTATCATATGGTCTGTCTTGGAGAATGTTCCATGTGCCGATGAAAAGAATGTATATTCTGCAGTTGTAGGGTAGAATGTTTTGTAAATATATATTAAGTCCATTTGTTCCAGGGTGTAGTTTAAGTATATTGGAATTTCTGTCTTGATGACCTGTCTAGTGCCATCAGTAGAGTATTAAAGTCCCCCACTATTATTGTGTTGCCATCTATCTCATTTCTTAGGTCTAATAACTGTCTTATAAATTTGTGAGATCTACTGTTAAGTGCATATATATTTAGAATTGTGATAATTTCCTATTTCATTGATCCTTTTATTATTAAATAATGCTCTCTTTGTTTTTTTAACTGTTGTTGCTTTTGGTATAATAATAGCTACTCCTGCTTGCTTTTGGCATTCATTTGCATGGAATATCTTTTTCTACCCCTTTACCTTAATTTTATATGAGTCTTTATGTGTTAGCTGAGTCTCTTGAAGATAGCAGATAATTGGTTGGTGAATTCTTATCCATTCTTGCATTCTGTACCTTTTAAATGGAGCCCTTAGACCATTGATATTTAATGTTAGCATTGAGATGTGAGGTATTGTTTTATTCATCATGCTAGTTGTTGCCTGAATAACTTTTTTCATTGTATTATTGTTTTATAGGCCCTGTGACATTTATGCTTTAAAGAGGTTCTATTTTGGTGTATTTTTGAGGCTTTGTTTCAAGATTTAGAGCTCCTTTTAGCAGTTCTTGTAGTCTTGGCTTAATAGTGGAAAATTCTCTCAGCATTTGCCTAAAAAAGACTTTTATCTTCATTTATGAAGCTGTTTTGCTAGATACAAAATTCTTGCTGGAATTATTTTGTTTGAGGAGGCTAAAGATAGGACCCCAATCCTTTCTGTGTTGTAGAGTTTCTGCTAAGAAACTGGCTGTTAGGGATAGGTCTTCCTTTATAGCTTACCTGATGCTTTTGCCTTATAGCTCTTAAGATTCTTTCCTTCTTGACTTTATATAATCTGATGACTGTGTGCCTGGGTGATGATGATCTTTTTGTGATAAATTTCCCAGGTGTTCTTTGAGCTTTTATATTTGGATGTCTAGATCTCTAGTGAGGCCATGAAAGTTTTCCTTGATTATTTCCTCAAATATATTTTCCAAACTTTTGGATTTCCCTTCTTTCACAGGAACACCAATTATTCTTAAGCTTTGGCATTTAACATAATCCCAAATTTCTTAGAGGCTTTGTTCATTTTTTAAAATTTATTTTTCTTTGTCTTTGTCTGATTGAGTTAATTGGAAAGTCTTATCTTTGAGCTCTGAAGTCCTTTCTTTGTTCTAGTCTATTGTTGACACTTTCCAGTGAACTTTGTATTTCTCTAAGTGTGTCTTTCATTTCCAGAAGTTGTAATTGTTTTATTCCTAATATCTACTTCTTTGAAGAATTTTTCATTCATATCCTGTTTTTTTTTTTTTTCCATTAAGTTTCTTTTCACCTTTCTCTGGTATTTCCTTCAGTAGCTTAACCTAAATTATTTATGTGGCAATTAAGAGTCTTCTTGGTTTGGATTTATTGCTGGGGAGTTAGTGTAGTATGGCCTTTTGGGAGTGATATAGAACTTTGTTTTGTCATATTACTAGAATTTTTTCTCTGATTCCTGCTCATTTGGGTAGACTATTTTAGTGGAAAAATCTGGAATTCAAAGGCTGCTGTTCAGAGTCTTTCATCCCATACAGTGCTCCTTTGATATGGTGCGCTCTCCCTTCCCCTGGGATGGGGCTTCCTGGGAGCCTGACTGCAGGGATAGTTATTGCTCTTCTAGGTATAGCCACCCAGCAGGGCTATCAGGCTCTGGGCTGGTGCTGGGGAATGTCTGTAAAGAGTCCTGTGATGCAACTTGTTATTGGTTTGTTCAGGTTTTGGATTTCTTCATGGCTCAATATTGGTAGGTTGTATGTGTTCAATAATTTATCCATTTTTTCCAGGTTTTCTAAGTTGTTGGCATAAAGTTGTTCATAGTAGCCACAAATAAACCTCTGAATTTTTGCAGTATCAGTTGTAATGCCTCCTTTTTAATCTCTGATTTTCTTTATTTGGGTCTTGTTTTTTCTTAGACTGGCTAAAGGTTTGTCAATTTTGTGTTTTCAAAAAGCAAACTTTTAGTTTTGTTGATCCTTTGTACTGTTTTTTTTTTTTTTTTTTTTCAATTTTATTTCTGCTCTGATTTTTGTTTCTTGTCTTCTACTAATTTTGGGTTTGATGCCTTTTGCTTTTCTAGTTTCTTAAGATGCATTGTTAGGTTAAAGTTGTTCTTTTTTGATGTAGGCACTTACAGCTATAAACTTCCCACTTACTACTAGTTTTGCAGTATCCCACAGGTTCTGGTATGTTGTGTTACATTGTCATTTGTTACAATAAATTTTTCAGTTTATTTCTTCATTGACCCACTGGTCATTCAGCAGCATAGTGTGTAATTTTCATGTGTTTGTGTAGTTTTCAAAATTCCTCTTCTTATTAATTTCTAGTTTTATTCCATTGTGGCCAGAGAAGATGCTTGATATTATTTCCTTTTTTAAAAATGTTTTAAGACTTGTTTTGTTACCTAACATATGGTCTATTCTTGAGAATAATCCATGTGCTGAGGAAAAGAATGTGTATATATAACAGTTATATCCCTTTTCTGAATTGACCTTTATCATTATATAGTGATCTTTTTGTCTCTCCTTATAGTTTTTCTCTTGAAATCTATTTTATCTGATGTAATTATAGCTAGTCCTGCTCTTTTTTGTTTACCATTGGCATGGAGTATCTTTTTCCATCTTTTTGTTTTCAGTTTATGTGTGTCTTTATAGATAAACTGTGTTTCTTGTAGGCAATAGATCTTTGGGTTTTATCTTTTTATCCATTTAACCTATCTATATCTTTTGATTAGAGAGTTTAGTCCATTTGCCTGTAATGTTGTTTCTGATAAGTAAGGTCTTACTCCTGCCATTTTGTTACTTGCTTTCTGGTTGTTTTATGGTCTTCTCTTCCTTCTCACCTTCCTTCCTGTCTTCCTTTTAGTGAAGGTGATTCTCTCTAGGGGTATGATTTAATTTCTTGCTTTTTATTATTTATGTATTTATTATATGTTTTTTGATTTGAAGTTATCATGAGGCTTGCAAACACTACCTTATAACCCATTACATTTAATTAATGGCAATTTAACACTGTTTACATAAACTAACAAAAAACTCCAAACCTTAGCTTTGTCTCCTCACTTTTTAAGTTTTTATTTTTTCTGTTTATATCTTATTGTACTTTCTATGTCTTGAAAGTTCTTGTAGTATTTTTTTATTGGATCCTCTTTTAGTCTTCTTACTAAAGATTTACTTAGAAGACTAAAAGAGGATCCAATAAAAAACTACTACTAAGAGTAGTTATATACCAGAATCACAGTGTTATAATATTCTGTGTTCTGCTGTGTGCTGACTACTACCAGTGAGTTCTGTACCTTCAGATGATTTCTTATTGCTCATTAACATTCTTTTTTTTTTTTTTTGAGATTGAGTTTCTCTCTGTCAACCAGGCTGGAGTACAGTAGCATGATTTTGGCTTATTGCAACCTATGCCTCCCAGATTCAAGTGATTCTCATGCTTCAGACTACTAAGTATCTGAGATTACAGGTGTTTGCCACCATGCCCAGCTAACTTGCATATTTTTAGTAGAGACACTCTTTCACCATATTGGCCAGGCTGGTCTTGAACTCCTGAACTCAAGTGATCCTCCCACCTTGGCCTCCCAAAGTGCTGGGATTACAGGCGAACATCCTTCTATTTCTTTTTAAAATTTTCTTATTTTTTGATATGAAGTCTCTCTCTGTTGCCCAGGCTGATGTGGTGCAGTGGTGTGATCTCGGCTTACTGCAACTTTTGCCTGCTGGGTTCAAGGGATTCTTCTGCCTCAGCCTCCTGAGTAACTGGGTCTACAGGCATGGGTCACCACACCTGGTTAATTTTTGTATTTTTAGTAGAGATGGGGTTTCACCACATTGGTCAGGTTGGTCTCAAACTCCAGACCTCAAGTGATCAACCCGTCTTAGCCTCCCAGAGTGCTGGGATTGCAGGTGTGAGCCACCATGGCTGGCCCATCTTTTTATTTCTAACTGGAGAATTCCCTTTAGAATGTTTCTGTAGGACAGGTCTGGTAGTGATGAAATCCCTCAGACTTTGTCTGAGAAATCTTTATTTTTCCTTCACATGTGAAGGATATTTTCACTGGATACAGTATTCTAGGGTAAAAGATTTTTTCCTTCAGCTCTTTAAATATGTCATGATACTCTCTCCTGGCCTGTAAGCTTTCCACTGAAACATCTGCTACCAGATGTATTGGAGCTCTATTGTATGCTATTCACTTCATTTCTCATGCTGCTTTTAAGTTAATTTAAGTAATTTATCTTGCTGCTTTTCTTTATCCTTGACTTTTGGGAGTTTGACTACTAAATGCCTTGAGGTAGTTTTCTTTAGATTAAATCTGACTGGTGTTTTATAACATTCTTGTACTTGGACATGGATATCTTTCTCTAGATTTGGGAAGGTTTCTGTTATTATCCCTTTTGAATAAACTTTCTACCCCTCTCTTTCTCTACCTCCCCTTCAAGGCCAATAACTTAGATTTGTTCTTTTGAGGCTATTTTCTTGATCTTGTAGGTGTGCTACATTCTTTTTACGCTTTTTTGCTTTTGTCTCCTGTATCTCTTTTGAAATAGCCCGTATTCATGGTCACTAATTCATTCTTCTGCTTGATCACTTCTAGTATTAAAAGACTCTGATGCATTCTTCAGTATGTAAATTGCATTTTTCAACTCCAGAATTTTCTGCTTGATTCTTTTTAATTATCTCAATTTCATCATTAAATTTATCTGACAGAATTCTGAATTCTTTCTCTGTGTGACCTTTAATTTATTTGCATTTCCTCAAAATGCTATTTTGAATTCTCTTTCTGAAAGTTTACATAGCTCTGTTTCTCTAGGATTGGTTCCTGGTACCTTATTTAGTTCATTTAGTGAAGTCATGTTTTCCAGGATGGGCTTGATCCTTATGGATGTTTGTCAGTGTCTGGGCATTAAAGAATTATTTATTGTTGTCTTTGCAGGCTGGGTTGTTTGCACCCATTCTTGTGAAGGCTTTTCAGATATTTGAAAGGGCTTGGGTGTTGTAATCTAAGCTATATCTGCATTGGGGGGTGCCCCAAGCCCAGTAATGCTATGGTTCCTGCAGAATCACAGAAATACCACCTTGGTGGTCTGAATCAGACCCAGAAGAATTCTCTGGACTACGAGGCAGACTTACCTTACTTTTTCTCAGAGTTTTTTTGCTCTCACTCTCTCTCTCTCTCTTTCTCTCTCTCTCTCTCGCTCTTCCCCCTCTCCCTCTCTCCCTCTCTCCCTCTGTTCTGAGCTGCTTGGAGCTGGAGAAGGGGTAACACTAGCATCCCGTGGCCACAACCACTGGGATTGTGCTGGGTCAGACCTGAAGCTAGCAAAGCACTGGGGCTTGGCCAAAGCCTGCAGTAACCACTACCTGGCTATTGCCTCTGTTTGTTCAAGGTCCTAGGGCTCTACAATTAGCAGTAGGTGAAGCCGGCCAGGCTTGCATCCTTACCTTCAGGGAAACAAGTTCCCTCAGGCCCCAGGTGGGTCCAGAGATCTTTTCCCTGAGCCAGGGACTGGAGTAAAAAACCCTAGAAATCTACCTGGAGTTACATTGTTCTGTAGCTGTGCTGGCACTCAAACCACAAAATGCAGTCCCTCTCACTCTTCCCTCTCCTTTCTATAGGCAGAGGAGCCTCAGTCTGTGGCTACCACCACCAGTCCCACAGGAAGTACTGCCAGGTTACTACCAGTGTTCACCTCTTCCATCAGCTTGCAGTGAATGCTGATAGGCCTGAGGCTAACACTTCAGCAAAGTGGGCTCTCCTCTGCCTGCTGGGTTCAAGGGATTCTCCTGCCTCTGGCTTAAGGCAGGTCCAGATATATCATCCAAGTGTCAAGTCCTGGAACTGGGGACCCTAAAAGCCCACTTGGTGCTCTACCCTGCTGTGGCCAACCTGGTACTTAAAGTACAAGACAAAGTCCTGTTTACTTTTCCCTCTGCTTTTCTCAGAAGGAGCCTCTCACCAGAGCCACCACACCTGGCAATGTGGTTGATCTCACCTGAAACTGGCATGTGTTACAGAGTCTCACTCAAGGCCTACAGCATTTTACCTGGGTATTCTTGCTGGTTATTCAGGGTCCAAGGGCTTAGTCTGCAGGTGATGGGTCCTGCCAGGACTGGGTCCTTCCCTTCATGGCAGTGGGTTCTCTCTTGGTCCTGTGTGGTCTAGAAATGTCATCCCAGAGCTATGGCCTGGAAAAAAGGTTTAATTACTCTAACTGGTACCCTATCCTACTATAGCTGACCTGATATCCAAGATGTAAGACAGGCTCTTCTTTATCCTTCCCTATCCTCTTCTCAAGTGGAAGGAAGCGGGGTATCTTTTGGAGCCACAAATATGCAGCCTTTAATTGGAAACAGTGGTGGAAGCACTCTTTAGCCGCCCTGGCTGCTGTCTCAGTAGGTCATGTGTCCCCAAAACTCCAATGACTCTGAGCCCAGCCCTGTACTAGGACTTGCTAAAAGTTGCAGTCCTTGTGATCAAGACTGCTTTTTAAATTTACATAGGGCCTCAGAGTACTTTAATCATGGTGGTGAGGCTTGCCAGAACTCAAGTTCTGACTGCTGGGATGGGTTATTCCCCTCTGGCTAGTGCTGGTTTATACACTTCTTCCGTGGGTGGCCTTCAGCTGAGGGCAGCCTGGTTTTGCTTTCCACTGTCACAAGGAAACATTCAATTCAATGTAAAGTCCTATAATCTCTAAGCTCTCTCCCTCCCACGATTCTCTCTCCATACCATGTGGCCACTGACCAGGGATGGGGGAAGAGATGCATCTGCAATTCAAGACAGTCTTTCTTACCCTCTTCAGTGATCTTTTAGTAACATGAAGTTAAAACCAGTGAGTGCTCATCTGATTTTTGGTTCTGTATAACTGTACTATTTGCGTAGTCATTAAGTTTACGTTCCTAAGGGGTAGAGGGGGGATGACTGGTAGAGCCTCGTATTTGGCCATTTGCTCCATCCTTTAAATACCCTTCTTAGGAAGCCAAATTGACGCAGAATGAATCTGTAAATTCAGTAATGATCCTCTTCATACTGCCTGAGTTTAAAGAGGACAGTTCTTTTCTAAGGAGGGGAGTAAAATCTATTAGAAAGCATAGCTGGAGTTTTTGTCAACCTCATGAACTATTCTCACAATAAAAACTAAAAATAAATTAAAGGGAGAAGTTTATTAATTACATGGAGAAATCATGTAAAAATCAACATATATTGCATACCTACTATGTGCCAACTTTAGAACTAGGGATATGCCACTGAAAAAACAAAAAATTCCTGCCATGCGACTCTTACATTGTTGTGAAAGGGCATGGACATACAGATGAAGATATATATCCATATAGATATACATCTATTCCTAACATGTATATGTATGATAGGTAAATAAAAGCATACGTATGTGTTGTAGGAGACTGCTGTGGTGATAATTACAACTGGAAAAATAACAAGGGAGGATAGTCAATGAGTATGAGGAAGGGAGTGTGACCATATAGTAGGCTCTGAGGGAGTGAATCATGTAGATAACTGCGGGATGAGCACGCCAAGCAGGTTTGGATCTATGTTCCCAGCCAAATCTCAAGTTGAAATGTCATTCCCAATGTTGGAGGAGGCCTGATGGCATATGATTGGATTATGGGGGTGGATTTCTCATGAATGGATTCGTACCATCCCCTTGGTACTGCCCTTACAATAGTAAGTGAATTCTTATGAGATTTGGTCATTTAGAAGTGTGTGGCACCCTCCCTCTCCGCCTACCACTCTCGCGTTCTTGCTTTTGCCATGTAACTCATTCCACGAAGTATAATCTCCTGCTTGGCCTTCCACCATGATTACAAGCTTCCAGAGGCCTCCCCAGAAGCAGATGCCACTATGCTTCATGTACAGCCTGTAAAACCATGACCAAGTAAACCTCTATATTAATTACCCAGTCTCAGGTGTTTCTTTACAGCAATATAAGAACACTGTAGTACAGCAGGAATAACAGCATATGTGAAGGGCTCAGGTGGAGAGAACTAGAACTGTCTGAGAAACAATGTTGCTCCTGGATTGACAGTGAGCAGAGGAGGAGATAGGAAGGATAGGCAATAAATTAAAAGTTTTAAAAGTTTAAGCTGATATTTAAAGACTAAAGCAAAGTCATTAAAACAAACATTTTAGTGATATGACAACAATACAACATTGTCTACTATGTGAAAGGCAGTTTTAGAAATTGCAAAAAATCCTGCTCACATTTTAGCAGAATGAAAATTCTGACATAAAATGGAATAACAGAAAGAAATACAAAATGGTAGCTCAATGGCCAGGTGTGATAGTTCATGCCTGTAATCCTAGCATCTTGGGAGGCCAAGGTGGGAAGACCACTTGAGGACAGGAGTTCAAGACCAGCCTAGGCAACATAGCAAGACCCCATCTTTACAAAAAAAGTTTAAAAAATTAGCTGTATATGGCGGTACATGCCCGTGGTCCCACCTACTCATGAGGCAGAGGTGGGAGGATTTCTTGAGCTCAAGAGGTTTGAGGCTGCAATGAGCCATGATTGCACCCTGTCTCAAAGAAAAAAATTATATTTCAAAATAGGAATTACTAATGACTGTAATACTATAAAACAATGTTGAATGCACAATTTAAAAATTTTCAGAAATAGGGCCAGGCATGGTGGCTCACGCCTGTAATCCCAGCACTTTTGGAGGCCAAGGTGGGTGGCTCATGAGGTCAAGAGATTGAGACCATCCTGGTCAACATGGTGAAACCCCGTCTCTATAAAAATACAAAAAAATTAGCTGGGCATGGCAGCGTGTGCCTGTAATCCCAGCTACTCAGAAGGCTGAGGCGGGAGAATTGCCTGAACCCAGGAGGCAGAGTTGCAGTGAACTGAGATCGCACCATTGCACTCCAGCCTGGGTAACAAGAGGGAAACTCCGTCTCAAAAAAAAAAAAAATTTTCAGAAATAGAAGAAGATAAATGATTTAAAATACATAGTTAACAATATGAGAAATTATTCAAAATATATAATTCACAAGATGAGGCCATGTTCAGTGACTCATGCCTGTAATCCCAACATTTTGGGAGGCTCAGGAAGGTGGATTGCTTGGGCCCAGGAATTCAAGACCAGCCTAGGCAACATGGCAAAACCTTGTCTCTACAAAAAAAAAAACAAAAACAAAAAGAAAACCAAAACTACGCAAATGTGGTAGTGCATGCCTATAGTCCCAGCTACTCAGGAGGCTGAGGTGAGGGGACTGCTTGAGCCCAGCAGGCAGAGGCTACAGTAAGTGCACACCACTGCACTCCATCCTGGGTTATAGAGTGAGACCCTGTCTCAAGAAAACAAAACAGAACAAAGAAACAAACAAACAATATGAAAGATTAAGTGGTAGAACATGTTAAGTAGAGATATGACAGAAAATATTTTTTAAAGGATTGAAATCTAACTTCTAAAGATGAAAACTACAATGGTTGAGATATAAAATACATTGAATAAGACTTGTAAATTAGCCATTGCAGAAGAAAAGATTCATAAATTTGTAGGCATAGAAACACACTGAGGAAAAAATACTCCAAAAAAAAGTAGATTTTTAGTAAGTTTATAGGAAAATATCAAGGGCCCCAATGTATATGTAATTTGAATCCACAGAGGAGTGGGGTAGAGGAAGCAGAAAAAATATTTGAAGAAATAAAAGCCAAAATCTTTTCCAAATCTGACGAAAATTATAAAATGAAAGATCAAACACCTCCACAAATCCCAAGTACAAGAAACATGAAAAACACATCAAGGCTAATCACAGACTGTTCAAACCAGAGATAAAGAAAAAATATTCAGCAGCATGAATGGGAGCTATGACAGGAGAAAAGAACAGCCAACTGAATCTCTCCATTCCCGCTGTAGTACACACTCTGACTGGGACCTACCAAGAGCTAGACTGGAACCCATAGTCTAGCACAGTGTTCCCAGGTGGTAACAGAGGGGAAGATCATGTATGCAGCAGCAATGGAGAGAAAAAAAGAAAAGAAGAAGGAGAGTTGGATTGGTACTGGCAGTGGAGAAAGAAAAAAGGAAGGGAAGGAAAGCTAAGGGGTCTGTCAGCAAAGTAAACCCCCCCAAAATTAAGTTATTTCAGTTCAAAAAATAACAATTAAACAAATGAACGAAAGAGAAAATATTCAAAGGAGCCAGAGGGGTGGAAAAAACAAATATAAGAATGACAGCAGATTTCTCACTGGAAACAGTACAAGCACTTTCTTAAAAAGAAGACAATAGAGCAACACCTTTAATGCAATGAAGAAGTAAATCATAATAATAAACAAAAACAAACCACCCTGTCAACTTACAATTTTGTGCCTAGTAAAAGTAGTTTTCAAAAACATAGGTGATGTTTTCAGACATACAGAAGCTAAATGAATTCATCATCAAATATCTGCACTACAGGAAAAGTTAACAGAAGACAGAAAGAAAATAGTATCAGAATAATATTTTGGCAGAGAGGCAGGAAGAAAAACCATCAAAATAATATGTGGAATTAAAGTCTGACGGAAGAGGAAGACAATAATTATCTGAAGAAATAATTAATGGAACAGCATTAAAGATGGCAATTATGTGGGTAAATATATAAAATTATTTTCTTGTTATTTAAATCTCTTTAAAAGATAATTGACAATTTAAACAAATAGTAATGTATCATGGGGCTTATAATATATATATATATATATAAGATGCCTGGCAACAATAACATAAATGCTGGGAGAGGAGATATGAAGGCATATTATTTTAAAGTTCTTAAATAAGAAGTATAAGTATAGTATTACTTAAAGGTAGATATGATAAATCAAAGATATTTTATATAAACAGTAACCACCAGAATAGCAAAGGAAAGAATCATAGCTAATAAGCCAATAAGGATAATGGAATCAAAGAAAGTTCTCAATCCAAAAGGAAGCAAAAAGATGGAAAAGGATAAAAGCAGGACTTTAACCATATCAATTATCACGCTATATGTAACATTTTAACTATCTCAATTAAAGGCAGAGATTGTCAGGTGGAATTAAAAAGCAAGACCCACCATGCTGTCTATAAAAGATACCTAACAAAATGGAAAGATTAAACATAAAAGAGATGAGATATCTGATTTCAGCTCACAGATGGAAAGAGGCAGAAAGAATGTCACCATCATCATATAAGACAAAAACTGGACAAACTAAAAACTAAAGAGTTTTCCTGAATCCATCAGAAAGCTGAGGTCACAGGGCAGACAACTAACCTGAAACCTGGAGAAAAACAGGAGCCTGCGGAAAGAAATGGCACAATCTTTGGCTTTACCTGAGACAGACAGTTCCAAATGCATGTAAGGCAGTAGGAAGATTAAACCAGATTTTTTAGTGAACTGCTAAACACCAAGCGTGGGCTAATGTGGGAGCATGATATCTGCAGGGGACTCAGACATAATAAGGTTTTCACCCTCACGCAGGTCATTCCTCCAGAACCTCATCAGGTTCTCACAGAGATAACTGGGGAGAATCCAGAGAAAGACACCCCCTTTATTGGTACCGGCTAGGGGAGAAGAAAAGCAGCTACTCCTAAAAATCTGTTCAGATTCAATCCCCCAATCTCCACAACAGATCCACAGATGAAATCTGCAGAGGAAGGCATTAATGAAATTCCACTGCAGCTTGCGGAGAGGAAGGGAGATCACTACTATTAAGGGCTAAATTGTGTTGTGCCCATAGCAACCCCATTCCGAAATTTCAGAAGTTGGAACCCCAATCCCCAATTTGACTGTATTTGAAGATAAGGCCTGTAAGGAGGTAAGTAAGGTTAAGTGAGGGCCTAAGGATAGGATTAGTGTCCTTATAAGAAGAGACACCTGAAAGCTCCCTGATGTGTAAGGACACAGTGAGAAGGTGGCAAGCCAGGAGAACTCTCACTAGAATCAATTGGCACTTTGATCTTGGACTTCCCAGCCTTCAGAACTGTGAGAAAATAAATTTCTGTTGTTTTGGTGACAATGTCTATGGTATTTTGTTATGACAGCCCTTGGAGATAATCACCAAAAGAAAATACCAATATCAAGAATGAAAGACAGGACATCACTACCAATCCCATCAACACTAAAAGGCTAATAAAGAAATATTACAAACAACTTCGTATTCATAAATTTGATAACCAAGATGAAACACCAGTTCCTTGAAAGACAAACAACCAAATTCAATAAATAATAGATAACCTGAATAGCCCTATATCTGTTGAAGAATGTGAATTTGTGGGTAAAATCTTCTCACAAAGACCAGTCAAGGTTGAGATGGCTTTGCTGGTGAGTTCTAATGAATATTTAAGAAAGAAATACCATTTTGAGTGGGCACGGTGGCTTATGCCTGTAACCCCAACATTTTGGAAGGCCAAGGCAGGCAGATTGCTTGAGCCCAGGAGTTTGAGAACAGCCTGGACAACATAGTGAAACACTGTCTCTACAAAAAAATAAAAAAACTGTTAGCCAGGTGTGGTGGTGCATGCCCGTAATCCTACCTATTTGGGAGGCTGGGGCTGCAGTGAGCCGTGTTTGTGCTGCTGAACTTCAGTCTGCGTAAGAAAGCAAGACCATCTCGGAAAAAAAAAAAAGAAAAGATGTATAAAGTTTGCAAAAATTCTTCCAAAAAATAAAAAAGAGAATACCTTTTAACTCATTCTATGAGGCCAGCATTGCCCTGATACAAAACAAGGTAAAGATGTTAACAACAACAAAAAAATTAGACCAATATACCAAACATACATGCAAAAATTGATGAATGTGAGCAAATTAAATTCAACAATATATAAAAAAGATGAATACATCATTACCAAGTGGAGATTATTTCAGAAAAGCACAGTTGATTTAAGATTCATGTATTAATTTCCTAGGGCTCCCTTAACAAAGTACCACCAATGGAATGGCTTAGAACAAGCAATATTTACTGTCTTACAATTCTAGGGGCCAGAAGTACAAAATCCAAGTATTGACAGGGACATCCTCCTACTGCAGGTGCTAGCAAAGGATCTGTCCAGGTCTCTCTCTTAGCTTCTGGTAATTTCAGGTGTTCCTTGGCTTGCAGATGGCCATCTTTTCTCTGTGTCTCTTCACGTGGTGTTCTTGCTGTGTGTATATCTATGCCCAAATGTATTCTTTTTATAAGGACACAAGTCATATTGGATTACTGCCCATCCTAATTCCTAATTTTATCTCAATTACCTTTATAAAGAACTTATTTCCAAACAAGTGACATTCAAAGGGACCAGGGATTACAACTTCAATATATCTCTTTTGAAGGGATACAATTCAATCTCTGTATAAAATACGAAACTAAAAGAAAAAAAAAAAAAGCAAAGCAATCATTTCCACAGATGTAGAAAAGCCTTAATGAAATCCAACATTCATCCTTGATGAAAGCTCTCAAGTCTTCCTCCATCTTGATAAAGAACATCTACAAAAAACCCTGAGCTAACATCCATAATTAAGAGTAAAAGACTGATAACTTTTCCTCTAAGATCAGAAGCAAAGAAAGGATGTCTGGTCTCATCACTTTTATTCAACACTGTACTTCAGCTTCTAGTCAGTGGAGAAGACAAGAAAAAGAAATAACAGGTCTAGAATAGGAAGAAAGTAAACTGTCTTTATTCATAGACAACAAATCCTGAATATATAGAAAATCTAGCAAAATCCACAAAAAAGCTGTGAGAACTTGTAAGTCATTTTTACAAGATTACAGATACAAGATGAATGTTAAAAAATCAATTGTAGGCCAGGCGCAGTGGCTCGTGCCTGTAATCCCAGCACTTCAGAGGCTGAGGTGGGCGGATCACAAGGTCAGGAATTCGAGACCAGCATTACCAACATGGTAAAACCTTTCTCTATTGAAAATACAAAAATTATCTAGGTGTGGTGGTGTGTGCCTGTAATCCCAGCTACTCAGAAGGCTGAGGCAGGAGGATCACTTGAACCTGGGAGGCAGAGGTTGCAGTGAACAGAGATTGCACCACTGCATTTCAGCCTGGGTGACAGAGCAAGACTCAGACTCAAAAAAAAAAAAAAAAAACAACAAAAAACAAAAAACAAAACTATTGTACCAGCCTGAGAAACATAGTGAGACGCTATCTCTACAAAAAATACCAAAATATTAGCTAGGTGTGGTGACACACACCTATAATCCCAATGTATTAGTCTGTTTTAACATTGCTATAAAAAACTACCTGAGACTGGGCAATTTATGACGAAAAGAGGTTTAACTGACTCATAATAATACTGCAGGCTTAATAGAAAGTAGCATTGGGAGGTCTCATTAAATTTCTATTCATGGCAGAAGACTAAGGGGAAGCAAGCAGGGATTACCATGGCAGAGCGGGAGAGAGAGAACAAGCGAGGGGGGAAGTGCCAGACACTTTCAAAAAACCAGATCTCATGAGAACTTACTCACTATCACGAGAACTGCAAGGGGGAAGGAAGTTCACCCCATGATTCAATCACCACCCACCAGACTCCTGGGGATTACAGTTCAATGTGAGATTTGGGTAGGGACACACAGCCAAACCATATCACCCAGCTAATCAGGAGACTGAGGCAGGAGGATTGCTTAAACCTGGGAGGCAGAGGTTGCAGTGAGCCATGATCACACCACTGCACTAGAGCCTGAGCAACAGAGCAGGAATCACTCTCAAAAACAAAACAAAACAAAACAAAACAAAAAACCCAATCATATTTTTACATACTATCTGACATAAGGTATTTGTCCCTTCCAAATCTCATCTTAAAATCTGATCCCCAATGTAGGGCCTAGTCAGAGGTGTCCGGGTCATAGGGGCACATCCTGCAGGAAAACTTAATGCTGCCATTGCATAATGGGTGAGTTCTCACTCTGTTAGTTCCCTCCTGAGCTGATTGTCAAAAAGAGCCTGACCACTACCTCCTCTTTTTTTGCTTCTCCTCTAACCATGTGATCTGCACAGACAGCCTCCCCTTCACTGAATGGAAGCAGCCTGAAGCCCTCACCAGAAGCAGACTGCAGAAGTGTGAGCCAAATAAACCTCTTTTATTTATAAATCAGTCAGTCTCTGGTATTCCTTTTTAGCAACACGAATGGACACTATCAAAGAACAACTGAAAATTGAAACTCTAAAATGTCACTTACATAATATCAAAAAGTATAATGTTCCCCTCATCCTTAACTTTATGGATAAATCAGACATAGGGTGATATGGTTTGGCTGTGTCCCTGCCCAAATCTCATCTGGAAATGTAGTTACCATAATCCCCAGGTGTTGTGAGAAGCACTCAGTAGGAGTTAATTGAATCACGCGGGTGGATACTTCCATGCTGTTTTCTGAGGTTTTATATAGGAGCTTTTCCCTCTTTGCTTGGCACTTCTCCTTCCTGCCGCTCTGTGAAGAAGGACATTTGCTTCTGCTTCTGCCATGATTTTAAGTTTCCTGAAGCCTCCCCAGCCATGCTGAACTGTGAGTCAATTAAACCTCTTTCCTTTATAAATTACCCAGTCTCAGGTATGTCTTTATTAGCAGCATGAGAATGGACTACAAAAGATCAAAACATTTGCTGAGTGAAATAACACCTAAATAAATGAAGAGGCTTACTTTGTTCAAGGGTAGTAACTCAATATGGTTAACATGTAAATTATTCTTATGTGGATCTATAGATTAAATGTAACTCCAAGAACAATCCCAACTTTTTTAAAGTGACAAGCTGATTTTAATATTCATATGAAAACCCAAGGGACTAGATGAGCCTAAACAATTTTGAAAACAAAAGATTGGAGGCCAAACACGATCTACTTTTCTTTTTTTTTGAGATGAGCCTTGCTCTGTTGCCAGACTGGAGTGCAGTGGCGCGATCTCGGCTCACTGCAACCTCTGCCTCCCGGGTTCAAGCAATTCTCCTCCCTCAGCCTCCTGAGTAGCTGGAACTACAGGCGCACTCCACCACGCCCGGCTAATTTTTTTATATTTTAGTAGAGATGGGGTTTCACCATATTGGCCAGGATGGTCTCGATCTCCTGACCTCGTGATCCACCCGCGTTGGCCGTCCAAAGTGCTGGGATTACAGGCGTGAGCCACCGTGCCCGGCCACACGATCTGATTTTAAGACTCTTAATTAATCTACAGGAATCAAGACAGTGTGGTATTTTTGGAGAGAGAAATATAATAATTGTCGGAACAGAATAGAAAGTCTTAGACCCACAACTGACGCTTTAGGGACATCTGATTTTTGACACAGGTGCAAAAGCTATTCAGTGAGAAAAAGCTCTCTGAACAAATGACACTATGCATATGCAAAAAAAAGAAAAGATCCATACTAGTCACCATATACAAAAATTAGCTCTAATTGGATCACATATCTCAATACAAAACCTAAAATTCTAAAACTTGTGTCAGAAAACACAGAAGAGATCCTCTGTGTCCTTGGGTTAGGCAAATTCTTCGGACAGACCAAAAACAAACCCTACGATTCGATTCGTGCCGCCGCACAGCCCAGCTCTCTCCACTTAGCCTGCGGTCACACTAGGATCCCGCCCCTCTTCCCGCCCCGGACCCTCCTGGCCCCGCCCCAACCCGCCCGCTCCGTCCAGCCCGGCTGCCTAGTCTTCAGCCGGAAGAGCCGCCGGGGCAGGGAAGTTGAGGCGGTGCGCGGCCCGGCGTCGGTGGAGCGCGCAGGCCGGGGCAGAGCCGCAGGCGTTAGGCGGCCCGACAGAGCCCGCGCGTCCCCGCGGTCGGTGGCGCCTCCAGCGGCAAAGCGCACGCGCGTGCCCCGCCCCGCCAGCTTTCTCCCGCCGGAGACTAACGCGCCCCTCGGCCTCGGGAGCACCGCGTTCCGGCAACTTCTGACACAGCCAGTAAGTGATAGTCGCCTCCTCCTTTCGCGGTTACGTTTTTCTCCGGTTAGTCCCAAGTCTCACTCAAGTCTCCTTTCTTCAAAAACTATTCAACTCTGGGACCGGACAGACACGAGAACTGCCCGGGAAAAGAGCCCGGGAAGTGTCAGAGATTGCCGAGGTGTCGTAGAGCAGGGGCTGCGTGCAGAGACCCTGTGAATTAGAAAGTTTGGAAAGCATGCCTCCGAAAACGAGCGACTCCACGTTTGCCAGGCGTCCCTGGGGCGGCCGAGCGGCCGGGAGGATGCGCGAAATGGCGCGCCCCCGCGGTGAGAGGGAGCGGAGGGAGTGGGGCGGGGCCGAGGGCTCGTGTCCCGCCAGCCCGCGCGAGAGGGCGGGGCTCCCGACAGGTGCAGGCGGGCGGGGCGGAGCTGCAGTGATTCCCTGGGACAGCTGGGGGATGCCAGTGCAGTTAGGCACTCTCCTTTCTTCTTTTCGACGCTTCGCTGTGGTCAGGAGGACGTAGTAAAGCAAATGATCTTGTTTTGATCCCAAATATTCAATAAGAAAAGGAAAGAGAACTTGAAATTTGTGAAATGACGCACCTCAAAACAAAAAGTGCCTCCAGTAGGTATCCGGGTGGGTAGTAGGTACGTTTATTGAGTTAGCAAACTGCTTAGAACACAGCTGATTGGTCAGTTTTGCGCAGATGTTGAAAGGGAATGCTACTTCCAAGAAAGATGGGTCATATAACCTTAGAAATGCTGGTCTAACTGGGTGAAATTTAATCTGACCTTAATTTGAACGTTGAATTCTGCTGCTGCCCTTTTCCTGCCTTGTATGAAGCTGTTTTTCAAATTGCTAAATTTGTGGCTCTAAACTTAATATGTTTTCATAGAATCATAGTGATTGTCTTGTAACCAGTCTTGGGAGTCCAGATTTTTTTGGCGGAGTCCACATTGTGGAAATATTGCCTGGTTAGTACCTTCCCAAGTACTTTTTCTGCTTTACACTCGGCTGAATTTATACTGCTTAACCAAAACCAAATTACCATGGTGGCCATAATTTATTTCCACTCATTGTCTTGGATATACATTTACTCATTCGTACTCTCACCCTGGCCTCCTATAGTTGTCAGCATTCTTGACCTAACTGTGGTATACACTTCCTACACCTTTCACACCTTGTATGGTTCTCAGAGAAAGTAAAATATAGCAAACATGTAAAACACATACTTAGGATGGTAAACTGCGAACTTTATAGCAATCTCTTTTAATATTTATATCTATAGAACCCAGTACAGTAAATGTTGGACAAATGAAATAAGTCAAATTTAAGTACACTTCTTCTCCAGTGCTCAGTTTCTTTCCAAACCAAATAAGTGTTTCTTTTTTGGACAGCTTGTTTGTAACTGTCCAGTGCCACTTCTGGGATCACCACCTCATTTAAATTTAGCATCCCTCTCCTTGTGCATTTCTCATTTTTGACAACTGATAGAGCACGGTTTCATTTTATTTGTCCCTTGGATCTCAGAGGACATAGAGAACCTTTTACTATACTTTTTATTTGCCAGCATAGTGCCTTGTACATGGTAGATATCAGGAAATGAACATTGAATTGGGTTTATACATATGTGATTTGTTATCCAGCTGTATACATGAAGATAGTATGGGGGTAGGTGCTTTTTATTTGCAGATACATACTCTAATAGAATGCCAAAGGAATGAGATAAAGTAATCGTATATGCTGTATTTATTTTCAATAATTTATTATTTGAAGACTCAGTGTTTTTTTCCTTTCCAGTGTTTGTTTTCTTTATATTGTTGACAGCTGTTTCTGCAGAACCCAGTAGATTTCCTAGAGTAAGAAACAAAGTAGGAAACAAATTCACTTCCAAATATGAATTTCTAAAGAGAGTCTATTAATTATTCGTGTCAGAACTGGCTGTCAATCTGATTAATGGTATGTGTTTCAGTTACATAGCAGAATACACATGAGTGTGTTGTCTAACTGAAGAATGAGAGAAAGAGAAAGCAAAAGAATGATTCACTGTTTGTATAAACGAAACCTAGAACCAGGACCCTTACAAAGAACTCCACTGTTAGTGACTTAAGCCAAAAGATATGTTTAAGATTTTTTAATATTTGAGAGCAAATGTGTGTGTATGGAATGTGGCCTCTTACATATATTATATAAAATAAATACCATTATATGTCATTTAATGATGGGGATACATTCTGAGAAATTTGTCATTAGGTGATTTTGTCCTTGAGTGAACATCATAGAGTGTTTTTACACAAACCTAGATGATACAGCTACAACACACCTAGGGTATGTGGTATAGCCTATTGCTCCTAGGCTACAACCTGTACATCATGTTATTGTACTGAATACTGTAGGCAGTTGCAACATAATGGTATTTATGTATCTAAACATAGAAAAGGTACAATAAGGATACAGTATTATAAACTTAGGAGACCACTTTAAATGTGCAGTCCAGAAATGTTATTAGGTGCATGCCTATATATTAATACAGGGTTAATATGAAGGAAATTTTGGGAAAACATATGTGAAATGCTTTGAACCATTTTAGATTTTGATAATCAGTATCAATATAGTTCTTTGACTTACATTTGACTTCACTCATTTTTAAAGTACATGTACTATGACTGTAACAGATAGTTAAGATTTCGTTAAGATTTGAATTCAGATATTATTTTGTGATTATATTATGACCCAAAGCCAGTGTGATTTATAACCAATCGTTTTTGTTAAATTGTGTATACATCTTGAATATCAAATATATAATATCCTTTTTTTTTCTTTAGTTACCTAGATTCAAGATGAACAGCGATCAAGTTACACTGGTTGGTCAGGTGTTTGAGTCATATGTTTCGGAATACCATAAGAATGACATTCTTCTAATCTTGAAGGAAAGGGATGAAGATGCTCATTACCCAGTTGTGGTTAATGCCATGACCCTTTTTGAGACCAACATGGAAATTGGGGAATATTTCAACATGTTCCCCAATGAAGTGCTTACAGTTTTTGATAGTGCACTGCGAAGGTCAGCCTTCACAATTCTCCAGTCCCTTTCACAGCCTGAGGGTGTTTCCATGAAGCAGAATCTTCATACCAGGATATCAGGTAAATCACTTAAGGGTTTTACTGCCATTTTATCTTCTAGAAAGCTTTTGAGAAAATATACTAGATTCAGAACACTAAGAAATAATTGATATTTATACTTAAAATATTTATCTGTTACATAGTTGATGGTCACTTCTTTTAGAGCAGAATAATAATTGTGTTCTGTGGGCATGAAGTATGAGTCATGCCCACTGAGGGGAGGGAGAATGTGTGGAGACAACAGTATATTTGTGTGTTTACATATTTCCATGTCTGTTTATAAAATTATAATTCAAAGTAGCTTTATGAGCTTTTGTGGTTACTAACAATGAAAGAATTGGTAATACAAAGAATTAGTAGATCCTGTCCAGGGATCTTCAAAACTATTTTAGGAAATAGTTGAAAAGTGGTAGATCCTGTTCAGGGATCTTCAAAATTATTTTAGGAAATTAGTTATTTTTATATATCAGTATTAGCATTGTGCTGTCTACCTACCAGTTACTTAATACATTTTTGTTGAATGCACGAGAGATTAAGCTTCTTAATTGTTAAGAAACTGCCATGGAGCAGTCAGCAACTTTTGATGGCAAAGCTGTGTCCTTGAATTCCTGCCTCTAGGAATTCCTGCCCCTCACTTTCTGTTTTAAAAGTGATTTTCTTAAGGCAGGTGGATCGAGTTGAATTAAGAATTATAGAAAAAAGTGACATCATAGGGTAACAGTTTTTATTTAGTTCATTGCATGGAAATAATTTCTTGGAAGGCATGGTGTGGTGAAAGAAGAATTGGATTTAAAAGCTATATGCCTAACCTGGGAGACTTAGTAGGTTATTTTATCTAACTGAGCCTCAGTTTCTTTACAAGCAAACCACCTGTAGAGTCCCTGTTAATTCTCCAATTAAAAAAAATTAAATATGCCATTATTTTGTAAATTAATAAAGGCTGGTACAGCTTCATTCTATTTATGTGAAAGAAGGATTTGGTAAAATTAAAAGCAGGTCCAGAATATTGAGGGCAGTCTATGATTAAGTTGGAAAACGTACATACCCTTTTATTTAAAAATAAATATTTACCAAACATTTGGTAAATATTTATAGTACATTTGAGTAGAGTGGGGATTTATAATCAAAAAGAATGCTTCCCCAGTTCCAAAAAGGTTTGGAATTGCTATAGAAGAACTTCTTGGAGGCAAGTTAAGATTCCCGAGAAGACCAAATACTTTATTTAAATGAAAAACATTATCTGCAATTAAACTTGCTGGAATAAATTATGAAGATTATTAATTGTTATGCATCAGGATAGTAGATAATCTTTTGGTGGGATCAACAAAAAGGGTCTCCCCTCACCTTTTTTTAAAATTAGAGATGGAGCCTCACTATGTTGCCCAGGCTGGTATCAAACTCCTAAGCTCAAGTGATCCTTCTGCCTTGGCCTCTCAAAGTGTTAAGATTATAGGTGTGAGCCACCATTCCTGGCCAATGTTTCCTTTTAATAAGGTTGCTAAAGGACTAGTAAGGGAGGCTTTAGTTAGTGTTGTTGAAATGGCATTCAGGAAATAGTTTTAGGCTGTCATTATTTTCAGATACCTTTCCATGCTCAGTTTAAGTAATACAATCCTGTCTGCCTAAGTGACCCTATCAGTTTCAGGTAAATTTAGCTTATTTTTTCAATTCTCTGAAAAAGTAAGTTACACATTATGTTACTACTAAACATACATCAGTAGGCATTTATTAGGATGTTGGGAAACCAAAAGGAATATAGTTGTTCCTTTTTTTTTTTCTATTTATTTATTTTTTCTTCACATCTCCTTGAATTATAGTTGTTCCCTTTTTAAAAAAACTCAGGGCTGTATGGCAGACGGTTATACAGTCAAATATTTACCAGATGGTATATGCATGCCTACAGATATATGCATGTGTACTTATTAAGCACTATTGTAGAGGGGATTAATGGCAACTTTTATGTATGATGCATGCCTCACTCAAGATTTGTGTAAGATACATTAGCTCACAGAGTAAGAGTGCATTCTTGGTGGGATTACCAAAGGTGTCAAGAAGAGAAGTTAAGGCCAGGGAGGGATGGAGGTGTTGAAAGCAGGATGAGTATGTGTGAAAGATCAGGGGATAAGAATAGTCTGGTTTTGGTAGATTGCACCTCCATCTTGTACTCAAGCAAGGCATTTAATTATTAAAACCCAGGATGCCTCTGTGGTTCAGTTTCCTTAGGAATATAATACAGTTTCTGGCTTGTTTTTCTGTGATATGCATTGAATTTTATCCTTACACCTACATTATTTCTTTGTCTTCTGGGATTTTTATTAGCCTAAAGTTTACTTGGTATCCCCAGTGTTTTAGATGAAAGGTGTTCAGCATGCACAGTTAGGACCAGAGTAAATGAGAAAGAAGAAAAAAACAGCATTCATGTGTTATTTAAAGCATTGGTTCTCAAACATTAGTGGGCATCAGAGTCTGGAAAGCTTGTTAAAACACTGATTTCTGGGTCCACCACCAGAGTTTCTAAATGAGAAGATTTAGAGGAGTTTGAGACAAGCCTGGGCAAGATGACAAGACCTCCCCCTACCTGCTTTTGTTTGTTTCTTTGTTTTACAAAAAAAAATTAGCTGGGTTTGGTGACACATGCCCATAGTTCCAGCTACTTGAGAAGCTGCGATGGGAGAATTGCTTGTGTCCAGGAGTCCCAGGCAGCAGGGAGCCATTTTTGCACCACTGCATTTCAGCCTGGGTGACAGAGCGAGACCCTGTCTCTAAAAAAAGACCCCAAAAAACAACATTTTGTTCTGGACTGGGGATTTAAGGCGAGATGTGTGGTAGAGGTGAGGCGAGAAGTAGTGGGAACCCCCCCCTTTTTCACTAATTTTTTTCCTTAAACAAAAGTGTTTATTAAAGCACAAGGCTGGGCAGAAGGGCATGAAAAGGATCTCAAGAAGTGACTCTATCCTCCAAATGTGAAATAGATAAGGAACAATGCAAAGCAATATGCAATTAAGGCCAAAAATGGGTGGTATGGGCAATAAGTGACTATGAATGTCACTATTACGTTGTTATGGCATTTGGGGGAGATCTTGAAGGATGTAGTCTGAGACCAAAGGCATAAAGAGGAGTTAAGAGAGGCATTACTATTAAGTTAAAGAGGAAGTCGATGGAGATTTAGTGACTGTTCCCAAAACGTAACTCCCTTTTATTGTTAGAGGAAATGATGTCAAAGTCAATATATGAGACTAAGGATTTAAGTAAGTGGTTCTATTGATGCAAAAATTTGCAACAAAATATTAGCAAACTAAATTCAACGACACATTGCAAAGATCATTCATCAAGACAAGTGAGACTTATCCCAAGGATGCTTCATCATAAGCAAATGAATTAATGTAATACATTATATCAACAGAGTGGAGACCAAAAAAAAAAAAAAAGATCATTTCAATTGATGCTGAAAAGGCATTTGATAAAATTCGATATCCCTTTCAAAAAACTTGGTATAGAAAGAACATACCTCAACATAGTAAAAACCATATACAACAGACCTATAGTGAGTCTCATATTGAAGGAGGAAAACTGAAAGCCTTTCCTCTAAGATCTAGAATACAACAGGGATGCCTGCTGTCACCATTATATTCAACATAGTAATGAAAGTCGTGGTAGAGCATTTAGACAAGAGAAAGAAATAGTGTCCAGATTGGAAAGAAAGCCAAATTATCCTTGTTTGCAGATGATATGATTACCACTGATAAAAAAAATTTAGTAAAGTTTCAGGGTACAAAATCAATTATAAAAATTTGTAGCATTTCTGTATGCCAACAGTGAGCCATCTGGAAAAGAAATCAAGAAAATAATCCCACTTACAGTAGTTAACAAAGAAAATTAAACACCAGGAATTAAGCAAAGAAGTGAAAGATCTTTACAATGAAAACTATAAAACATTGGTGAAAGGAATGTAAGAAGACACACACAAAAAGGAAAGATATTCCATGTTCATGGATTGAAAAAACCAATATTGTTAATATGTCCATACTACCCATAGCAATCTATAAACTCAGTGTAATCACTATCAAAATACCATGACATTCTTCACAGAAATAGAAAAATAAATCTTAAAATTTATACAGAATCACAAAAAATCCAGAAAAGTAGCCAAAGCTATCCTGAGCAAAAGAACAAAACTTGAGGAATCACACTACCTAACCTCAAATTATACTACAGAGCTGTAGTAACCAAAATAGCATGGCACTTGCATGAAAACAGACAAATAGACCAATGGAACAGAATGGTGAACTCAGAAACAAATCCATACATCTGCAGTGAACTCTTTTTTGATAAAGGTGCCAAGAATATACACTGGAGAAAGGACAGTCTCTGCAATAAATGGTACTGGGAAAACTGGATATACATAATCAGCAGAGCAAAACTAGACCCCTATCTCTCATCATATATGAAAATAAAATCAGATGGAGTAAAGAGTTCACTTGAAGAACTCAAACTATGAAACTACTCCAAAAAAACATTGGAGAAAATCTCTAGGACATTAGCCTGAGCCCATATTTCTTGAGTAATACCATACAAGCACAGGCAACCAAAGTGAAAAATGGACAAATGGGATAACATCAAGTTAAAAGGCTTCTTGCACAACAAAGGAAACAATGAACAAAGTAAAGAGACAACACAGAATGGGAGAAAATATTTGAAAACTATCCATCTGACTTGGGCTTAACAACTAGAATATATATGGAGCTCAAACAACTCTATAGGAAAAAAATCTAATAATTCGATTAAAAGATGGACAAAATATTTGAATAGACATTTCTCAAAAGGAGACATATAAATGACAAACAGGTATATGAAAAGATGCTGAACATCATTGTTCATGAGAGAAATGCAGATCAAAATAACAATGAGATATCATCTTACCCCAGTTGAAATGGCTTTTATCCAGAAGACAGGCAGTAACAAATGCTAGTGAGGATGTGGAGAAAGGGAATCCTTGTACTCTGTTGGTGGGAATGTGAGTACAACCACTATAAAGAACAACCTGGAAGCTTCTCAAAAAACTAAAAATAGACCTACCATATGATCCAGCAATCCCACTGCTTGGTATGTACCCCCCTAAAAGGGAATCAGTGTATCAAGGAGGTATCTGCACTTCCATGTTTACTGCGGCACTATTTTCAGTGCCAAAATTTACAAGCAACCTAAGTGTCTGTCAGCAGATAAATGGTTACAGAAAATGTGGTACATATACACAATGGAATATTCTTCAGCCATAAAAAAGAATGAGATGCTGTCATATGCAACAATATGGATAAAGCTGGAGATCATTAAGTGGAATAAGCCAAGAACAGAAAGATAAACTTTGCATATTCTCACTAATTTGTGGAACCTAAAAATTAAAACAATTGAACTTATGGACATAGGGAGTAGAATGATGGTTACCAGAGGGTTGGAAGTGGTGAGGGGAGTGAGCATGATTAGTAGGTACAAAAAAATAGAATTCATAAGATATAGTATTTGCTTGCAGAACAAGGTGACTATAATTTCAAAAAATCTTAATCGTACATTTAAAAATAACTAAAAGTATAATTGGGTTGTTTGTAACACAAAGGGTAAATGCTTGAGGTGATAGATACCCCATTTACTCTGACATTATATGCCTGTATTAAAATATCCCATATACCCCCAAATATATACAACTACTGCATGTCCACAGAAATTAAAAATTAAAAAATAAATTAATGGTCCTTCTGGATTATAGCTTGAGAGAGTTATGGTCCCTCTCTAAAAACTGTAGTTATGTGTACGGATATAAGTTTTTGCCTGAATTTTAAGCAGCCTGGGCTTTACAAAAGCCCAGCCATGACCTCTAATCAAGAACCTTGATTTAGATGAGACATTAACCTGTATCCAGAGGTTAGAGAGGTTGACTAAGGAATCAGTGTAAGAAGTTGGGTAGGCTAGGTTGTGTGAATTAAGCCAGCCCATCAGGTCAAAATGCTGGGGACGCATAGCAACTGTGGCAGTGTGGTGGATAGTGTCAGGGATGACTATGAATTCCTTCTGGAACTTACGTCTAATTTTCTCTCTCTTCCAGATACCACTTACTGAACAAAAAAAAAAAGACCTGTCTTTCAACTCTCTCTTCCCCTTTTTCCTTCATCCATCTCCTTTTCATAAGCAAATGTTTTGGCAAAATATGTTCCTTGTTCAGCGTAACTGCTCCCATTCATCCTTTTCACCAAAGTGAAACTTCCCTCTCCAGCATTTGTAGTAACTTCCACATGGCCAAACTGAGGGATACTTCAGTATTTTCCTTTTATTATTCTCTGCTGGGATTGGCAGTACTGACTCTTCTGGCTTTATGAAACTCCAGCTATTGCTCCATTGACAGCACTCTCCTGCCCTTTCCTCCCTGTGTGACTGTGGCTTTTCTATTTCTGTAGGGGCCTCTTCCTTTGCCTATTAGGTGTTGAGTCTTCAGGTTCATACTTGGCCATTGGATCCTGCATTCTCCTCCTGATGGGGTGGTATCCATCCTGCACCTACGCTTCAGCTGCCACCTTCATAGCAACAGATGCCAGCTCTATTGGTTTGTTTTTTAGCCAGAATCTTAAGGTCTGCATTGAAATATCATATTGTTGATCAGATGTCTTCTTGGAAACGAGGTGTATTAAAACTCATAGTTGTGATTTTTAAAAATAGTATTTCTTAGATATTTATTGATTGCCTACCATGTGCAGTACATAATTCCCTGGCTTAGTTAATGATACTAGGGAACTAGTAGTCACTCTAAATTCCACCCTCTTTTTTATACCTTATATCTAACTGGTCTCCATGCTGATATATTTTCCTTCTTATCTCTCACATCTATTCCCTCCTTTCCTTGCCTTTCATCTTTCAAATATTTTTGAGTGTTCACTAGTTATAAAGCATGCTGCTTGTTCTGGTGTTACAGCAGTGAATAAAATCTACCATTTTCTTCCTACCCATGGAGTTTATGTTCTAGAGTGGAAGTATAATAAATTAAATCTTTTGTTTAACTTGTAAATAAAAGGAAAGAAAAGAACTATGTATTAAGGCACATAAAAGAAGGTATTTAAGCTGAAGTGGGTTAAGTAAAGATTTCATTAAGGAGGAAAAATTATATATATAAGAATTAATGTTTTGTTTTTTGAGTCAGGGTCTCAATCTGTTGTCCATACTGGAGTCCAGTGGCATGATCTTGAACCTCCACCTCCTGGGTTCAAGTCATCCTTCTCCCTCAGTGTCCCAAGTAGCTGGGATTACAGGCACCCACCAACATGCCTGTCTAATTTTTGTACTTTTGGTAGAGACAGGGTTTTGCCATGTTGCTCAGGCTGGTCTCAAACTCCTAGGCTCAAGTGATCCACCCACCTTGGCCTCTCAAAGTAGTGGGATTGCAGACATGAGCCACGGCACCCAGCCAGAATTAATGTTTACATAGTGCTTGCTATATGCCAAGTAATTTTCTCAGAAACTTTGCGTGTATTAATACTTTTTTTTTTTTTTGAGACATGGTCTCTGTTGCCTAAGCTGGAATGCAGTTGCACAACAATCTTAGCTCACTACAGTCTCCAACTCCTGGGCTCAAGTGATCCCCCCAACCTCAGCCTCCTGGGTAGCTGGTATGTGCCACCATACCCGGCTATTTAAAAAATTTTTTTCAAGGAGCGAGGAAGATGGCGCTGTAGGACCAACTCAGGATTGCAGCTCCCAGTGAACGCACAGAGGGTGAGTGGACACTGCATTTCCAGATGGATCTTTATTGCCCACAGACCAGGAGATTCCCAGGTGTAGGAGCCCCACAGGCAGCCATTGAGGCAGTTTGGGCCGGCATGGCTGTTTGGGCCGGGGTTGCAGCGCAGTGGCACTCTGTACAAAATACACTGGTTCGGTTGCCCTGTTAAACCAGCAATTGGAGATTTTGGAAGGTAGATTAGCACATTCATCTGATTAAACGGGACTTAAACAGAAAGCCAGGCCAGGAGATTCCTGGGCAGCAACATTGTTTCAGCCGGCGCAGTGGGTCACTGCGTGGGAAATGACACAGATCCCGGCGCCCTTTGAGCAGGCAACTGGAACACCTGGGAGAGAGTCCACTGTTCAACTTAAAAAAAAAAAAAAGGGTTCTGAGGCAGGGAGCCAGGTGATCAGACTCAGCGGGTCCCACCCCCACAAAAACAAACAAAACAGCAATTGGAAACGCTCGGGGTTGAGATTTTCATGGCAAGCACAGCTGAACCCAGGACAGTGCAGCTCGGTGGGGGAGGGGCGTCCGCCATTACCGAGGGACTCGACCCCTACGGAGGTACTCTGCCATTGCTGAAACAGCCTGCTGTTGCCGAGGCAACCGGCCATAACAGAGAGAGTCCGCCATTACAGAGGCAGGCCACCATCGCCATGGCAGTTCTAACCATACCCATATAAACAGGACTACAGGGAATTACACATGGCAACAAAGTGGAGCCCACGGCAGCTCAGCATAGCCACTACAGGCAGTCAGTGACTAGACTGCCTCCTCGCTGGGTAGGACAGCACAACGGATACTCATAAATAAAGCCCTAACTCCCCGGGACAGAGCACCTAAGGAAAAAAAAAGGGGGGCTTCATGAGTTCTGCTGCAGCAGACTTAAACGTACCTGCCTGGCAGCCCTGAATGAACAACAGAGCTCACAGCTCAGCACTTGAGCTCCTATAAAGTACAGACTATCTCATCAAGCAGCTCCCTGACTCCCATATATCCAAAGAGTCACCTCACAAAGGACTGATCAGACTGACAATTGGCGGGCATCATTCTGGGACAAAGATAGAAGAAGAATAATCTGGTAGCAACCCTCATGGTTCCGCAGCTGCTACAGGAGTTCCCCAGGCAAGCAGGGCCTGGAGTGGACCTCAGCAGTCCTACAGCAGAGGGGCCAGACGGTTAGAAGGAAAACTAAGAAACTGAAATACTTCATCATCAACAATCTGGACATCTACTCAGAGACCCAATTGGAAAATCAGCAACTACTCAGACGACAGGTGGATAAATCCACAAAGATGGGAAGAAACCAGTGCAATACAGAGGAAAACACCTGAAACCAGAACACCTTGCCTCCTACAAGGGACCACAACTCCTCACCAGCAAGGGAACAAAGCTGGATGGAGAATGAGTGTGATGAAATGACAGAATCAGACTTCAGAAGGTGGGTAATGAGAAACTTCCATGAGATAAAAGAACATGTTCTAACTCAATGCAAAGAAACTAAGAACCTTGAAAAAAGATTTGAGGAAATGATAACAAGAATGGACAACTTAGAGAGGAATATGAGTGAATTGAAGGAGCTGAAAAACACAACACGAGAACTTCGTGAAGCATGTACAAGTCTCAACAGCCGAATTGACCAAGCAGAAGAAAGGATATCAGAAGTCGAAGAGCAACTCAATGAAATAAAATGAGAAGCCAGGATTAGAGAAAAAAATGCAAAAAGGAATGAACAAAGTCTCCAAGAAATGTGGGACTATGTGAAGAGACCTAATCTACGTTTGATAGGTGTACCTGAATGTGACGAAGACAATGAATCCAAGCTGGAAAATTACTCTTCAGGATGTTACCCAGGAAAATTTCCCTAACCTAGCAAGGCAGGCCAATATTCAAGTCCAGGAAATACAGAGATTACCACAAGAAGAGCAACCCCAAGGCATAGAATCGTCAGATTCACCAGGGTGGAAATGTAAGAGAAAATGCTAAGGGCAGCCAGAGAGAAAGGTCGGGTCACCCACAAAGGGAAGCCCATCAGACTCACAGCAGGTCTCTCGGCAGAAACCCTACAAGCCAGAAGAGAGTGGGGGCCAATATTCAACATCCTTAAAGAAAAGAACTTTCAACCCAGAATTTCATATCCAGCCAAACTGAGCTTCAGAAGTGAAGGAAAAATAAAATCCTTTGCCAGCAAGCAAGTACTCAGAGAGTTAGTCACCACCAGGCCTGCTTTACAAGAGCTCCTGAAAGAGGCACTACATATAGAAAGGAACAACCAGTACCAGCCATTCCAAAAACATACAAAATGCTAAAGAGCATCAACAGAATGAAGATTCTGCATCAACTAATGGGCATAACAGCCAGCTAGCATCAAAATGGCAGGATCAAATTCACACATAACAATATTAACCCTAAATGTAAATGGGCTAAATGCACCAATCAAAAGACACAGACTGGCAAATTGGATAAAAAGCCAAAACCCATCAATGTGCTGTATCCAGGAAACCCATCTCACAGGCACGGATACACAAAGGCTCAAAAAGCACCCAGATATATAAGGCAAGTTCTTAAGGACTTACAAAGAGATTTAGACTCCCACACAATAATAGTGGGAGACTTTAACACTCCACTATCAATATTAGACAGATCAACCAGACAGAAAATTAACAAGGATATCCAGGGCTTGAACTCAGACCTGGAACAAGCAAACCTGATAGACACTTACAGAACTCTCCACCCCAAATCCACAGAAATATATTCTTCTCAGCACCATATCACACCTACTCTAAAATTGACCACATAACTGGAAGTAAAGCACTCCTCAGCAAATGCAGAGCAACTGAAATCATAACAAACAGCCTCTCAGACCATAGTGCAATCAAGTTAGAACTCAGAATTCAGAAACTAACTCAGAACCGCACAGCTTCATGGAAACTGAACAACTGGCTCTTGAATGTTGACTGGATAAACAATGAAATGAAGGCAGAAATGAAGAAGTTCTTCGAAACCAGTGAGAATGAAGACACAACATACCAGAATCTCTGGGACACATTTAAAGCAGTCTCAAGACGAAAATATATAGCAATAAGTGCCCACATGAGAAGGGTGGAGAGATCCAAAATTGACACCCTATCATCAAAATGGAAAGAGCTGGAGGAGCCAGATCAAAAAAACTCAAAACCTAGTAGAAGACCAGAAATAACTAAGATCAGAGCAGAACTGAAGGAGATAGAGACACAAAAAACCCTTCAAAAAATCAATAAATCCAAGAGCTGGTTTTTTGAAAAGATCAACACAATAGACAGACCACTAGCCAGACTGATAAAAAAAAAAAGAGAGAATAACCAAATAGATGCAATAAAAAACGATAAAGGGGAAATCGCCACAGATTCCACAGAAATTCAAACCATCATCAGAGAATATTACAAACAACTCTATGCACATAAACTAGTAACCCTGGAAGAAATGGATAAATTCCTGGACACTTCTGTCCTCCCAAGCCTAAACCAGGAGGAAGCTGAAACTATAAATAGACCAATAACAAGGTCTGAAGTTGAGGCAGCAATTAAGAGCCTACCACATACAAAAAAAGCCCAGGTCCAGATGCGTTTACAGCCGAATTCTACCAGACACACATAGAGGAGCTGGTACCATTCCTTCTGAAACTATTCCAAATAATCCAAAAAGAGGGAATCCTTCCCAAATCATTTTATGAGACTAACATCATCCTGATACCAAAACCCGGCAGAGATTCAACAAGAAAAGAAAACTTCAGGCCAATATCCATGATGAACATAGAGGCAAAAATCTTCAATAAAATACTGGCAAGCCGATTGCAACAGCACATCAAAAAGCTTATCCACCATGATCAAGTAGGATTCATCCCGGGGATTCAAGGCTGGTTCAACATACACAAGTCTATAAACATAATTCACTACACAAAGAGAACCAAAAACAAAAACCACATGATTATCTCAATTGATGCAGAGAAGGCCTTTGACAAAATTCAACAGCCCTTTTTGCTAAAAACCCTCAATAAACTCAGTATTGATGGAACGTATCTCAAAAGAATAAAAGCTATTTACAACAAACCAACAGACAATATCATACTGAATGGGCAAAAACTGGAAGCATTCCCTTTGAAATCTGGCACTAGACAAGGATACCCTCTCTCACCACTTCTATTCAGTATAGTACTGGATGTTCTAGCCAGAGCGATCAGGCAAGAAAAAGAAATAAACGGTATTCAAATAGGAAAGGAGGAAGCCAAATTGTCTCTATTTGCAGATGACATGATAGTATATCTAGAAGACCCCATCGTCTCAGGCCAAAAACTCCTGAAACTGATAAGCAACTTCAGCAGTCTCAGGATATAAAATCAATGTGCAAAAATCATAAGCATTCCTTTACACCAATAATAGACTTAAAGAGAGCCAAATCAAGAACGAACTGCCATTCACAATTGCTACAAAGAGAATAAAATACCTAGGAATGCAACTACCAAGGAACGTAAGGGACCTCTTCAAGGAAAACTACAAACCACTTTTCAAGGAAATAAGAGAGAACACAAACAGATGGAGAAACATTCCATGTTCACGGTTAGAAAGAATCAATATTGTGAAAATGGCCATACTGCTCAAAGTAATTTACAGAATCAATGCTATCCCCATCAAGCTACCATTGACTTTCTTCACAGAACTGGAAAAAACCACCTTAAACTTCATATGGAACCAAAAGAGAGCCTGCATAGCAAAGTCAATTCTAAGTAAAAAGAACACAGCGGGAGACATCACGCTACCAGACTTCAAACTATACTACAAGGCTACAGTAGTCAAAACAGCATGGTACTGGTATCAAAACAGAGATATAGACCAATGGAACAGAACAGAGGCATCGGAGGCAACACAACATATCTGCAACCATACAATCTTGGATAAACCTGACAAAAACAAGCAATGGGGAAACGATTCCCTGTTTAATAAATGGTGTTGGGAAAACTGGCTAGCCATATGCATAAAGTAGAAACTGGACCCCTTCCTGACACCTTACACTAAAATTAACTCCAGATGGATTAAAGACTTAAACATAAGACCTAACACCATAAAAACCCTAGAAGAAAATCTAGGCAAAACCATTCAGGACCTAGGAGTAGGCAAGGACTTCATGACCAAAACACCAAAAGCATTGGCAACAAAAGTCAAAATAGACAAATGGGACCTAATCAAACTCCACAGCGTCTGCACGGCAAAAGAAACAGTCACTAGAGTGAATCGGCAACCAACAAAATGGGAAAAAATTTTTGCAGTTTACCTATCTGACCAAGGGGTGATATCCAGAATTTACAAAGAACTAAAACAGATTTACAGAAAAAAAACAAGTTCATTCAAAAGTGGGCAAAGGATATGAACAGACACTTTACAAAAGAAGACATACATGAGACCAACAAACATGAAAAAATGCTCATAATCACTGGTCATCAGAGAAATGCAAATCAAAACTACATTGAGATACCATCTTATGCCAGTTAGAATGGCGATCATTAAAAAATCTGGAGACAGCAGATGCTGGAGAGGATTTGGAGAAATAGGAACCCTTTTACACTGCTGATGGGAGTGTAAATTAGTTCTACCATTGTGGAAGACAGTGTGGCGATTCCTCAAGGACCTAGAAATAGAAATTTCATTTGACCCAGCAATCCCATTACTGGGTATATATCCAAAGGACTATAAATTGTTCTACTATAAGGACACATGAACACGAATGTTCATTGCAGCACTGTTTACAATAGCAAAGACCTGGAACCAACCCAAATGCCCATCGATGATAGACTGGACTGGGAAAATGTGGCACATATACACCATGGAATATTATGCAGCAATCAAAAATGATTCCTTTGAGTTCGTATCCTTTGTAGGGACATGGATGAATCTGGAGATCATCATTCTCAGCAAACTGACACAAGAACAGAAAATGAAATACCGCATATTCTCACTCATAGGCGGGTGATAAACAATGAGAACACATGGATACAGGGAAGGGAGCATCACACACTGGGGTCTATTGTGGGGAATAGGGGAGGGACAGCATGGGGAGAAATGCCAGATGTGGGTGAAGGGGAGGAAGGCAGCAAATCACACTGCTACATGTGTAACTGTGCAACTATCTTGCATGTTCTGCACATGTACCCCAAAACCTAAAATGCAATAAAAAAAAGAAAAAGAACAGCAGAAAAAAAAGAAAAATGAACAGAGCTTTAGAGCTCAGTAGGCCAAAAAAAGAAGAAACAACCCAAACACATACCAAGTGATGAATGAATAAACAAAATATAGTATATCGATACAATGAAATATTCAATCACAAAAAAATGATGTACAGACACATGCTAAAGTATGGATAATCCTTGAAAACATGCTAAGTTAAAGAATACAGGCATAAAAATGTCACATAGAATATGATTCCATTTGTATGAACTCTCCAGAATAGGTAAATCCATTAAAAAAAAAAATTTCTGTAGAGCTGAGTCTCTGTGTTGCTCAGGCTGGTTTTGAATGCCTAGCCTCAAGTGATCCTTCTTGCTTCAGCCTCCTAAAGTACTGGGATTACAGGTGTAAGCTACTGTGTCCAGCCTGTATGAATTCTTCTAGTCTTCTTATTACCCAATGTGATAGGTTCTGTTGTTATTTTATAGATGAGAAATCTGAGAGGTCACAACTTGCCCAAGGACACACAGCTAGTAAGTGACAGAGCTGTGACTCAAACCTAAACATTCTGGCTCAAGTCTGTATTCTTTTTTTTTTTTTGAGGCAGAGTCTTGCTCAGTTGCCCAAGCTGGAGTGCACTGGTGCAGTCTCGGGTCACTGCAACCTCTGCCTCTCAGATTCAAGCGATTCTCCTGCCTTAGCCTCCTGAGTAGTTGGGATTACAGTTGTGTACCACCACACCCGACTAATGTTTTTTTGTGTGTTTTCAGTAGAGATGGCGGAGTTTCACTAATGTGGCCAGGTTGGTCTCAAACTCCTGACCTCAGGTGATCTGCCCACCTTGGCCTCCTCAAGTGCTGGGATTACGAGTGTGAGCCACTGTGTCTGGCCCAAGTCTATAATTTTAATCATTGCATTGCTTCTTAGTGTGGGGATTTTTGAGGAGCAGAATGAAGAGGAGAGCCCTGAGACAAAGGAAGCACTGTATGTGAAAAAGTGCTTAGAAGTCTTGATAAATCAGGAAGCCAGTCACAAAAGGCCCTGTAGTCCAGTCCAGATTTGGTTCCTTATTCTTAGATCTATGGCAAGCCACAGAAGGGTAAAAGCAAAGGAGATTTGGCCTTCATTATGTATTGCTCGGGTTACTCTAGAAGCAATGGGGCACATGGTGTTTTATTCTTCCATTCTAAGGTGCTGTTTACAGTAGGAAACACTATCAAATTATACCTTTCTGGGAATAAAACTACAATTAAATTACACATAGCTTTGTTTTTGAACGAAAATTTGTTTTTAAGCCAAAAATAACAGTGTCTGTCTACACAGTTTATATTATGTAAGAATTCATTCATATATTACTTCATTACATTGAAAATCCAAAGACTTCTAAATTATGCTAGGCAGTCTGAAGTCTTATTGGGCATTCTTCAGTTATGCATAACATCAGAGTAACACCACATTTTCTGTAATGTGGTTCTCAAGTAAGTAGTTTTTCTTTTTTTACTATATTGACTATATAATTTAAACTGAATAATCAATTTGCATCTGAAGCAGAACTGAGATGAGGGAACTAGAAATGTGAGGCAAAAATGATATTTCTTTGGGACCAAGGAAGAGAGAATGAATATTTCAAAAACCCAAGGAATTACTGTTAAAGTAAGTTTCATGAACCAATTTTTTTTCTCCTTTTTACTTTCCTTATCTTCTTAGAAGTAACTGTTAGTACATTCTGTTTGTATTTTGAGAATCAAATTGGGTTATTTATCATATTTTCTACTCGAGTATCCCTCTGTATATGTATAATAGAGTGCACTTAGTGATGGCACACATAAAAATAAAATTATTTTAATAACCATGTGACCCAGCAATTCTACTCCTTAAGTGTATGCCCAAGATAATTGAAAACAGTTCAAACAAGAATTTGCATACAAATGCTTGTAGTAGCATTATTTGTAATAGCCAAAAAGTGGAAACAACCTAAATGTCCATTAACTAATAAATGAATAAACAAAATATGGTATATCTTAACAGTGGAATATTAGCCATAAAAGGAATGAAGTACTATATATGTTACAACATGAATGAATCTTGAAAACATTCTAAGTAAATGAAGCCAGATTTAAAAGACCACATGTTGTATGATTTTGTTCAGATATCCCTGACTTATAATTTTTTGACTTTATGATTATGTGAAAGTGATTCAGTAGAAACCATACTTTGAGTACTCATAAATTATTCTGTTTGTCACTTTTAGTGTAATATTCAATAAATGACATGATATATTCAGCACTTAATTATAAAATAGGCTTTGTGTTAGATGATTTAGCCCAACTGTAGGCTAATATTAGTATTCTGAGTACATTCAAGGTAGGCTAGGTTGGCTAAGCTATGATGTTCAGTGGGTTAGGTGTACTAAATGCACTTTCAACTTACAACATTTTCAATTTACGATGAGTTTATTGAGATGTAACCCTATTGTAAGTCATGAAGTATCTACATGTGAAATTTCCAGAATAGGTAAATTCATGAAGACCAGTAGATCAATGGTTGCCAGCAGCTAGGGTTATGGAAGAATGGGGAGTGACTGCTACTTGGTATAGGGTTTCTTTCTGAAATTGTGAACATGTTCTGGAATTAGATAGGTGATGGTTGTACAATATTGTGAATATATTAATTACCACTGAATTGTATACTTTGTAGGGTAAATTTTATGTTATGTGAATTATATCTTATTAAAAAATATTCATCTTTTTTTAAGTATTCTTGTGGGGGCAAGATAAATGTAACTAAGAATCTAGGAGCAGTGTTAAGATGTATTACCATAATATATATTCCAGTTAAGCCCAGGTAAACGAGAGCTAGACCTCTGGGCTGTTTCTTGTTTTTTAACATTCTGGAATATGAACCAAAAGTATGACTCCCTTAATGGCAAAATATGATGCGATCTGAATTAACGTAAATAATGAATACGTTCCTTAGAAAATGGGCAAGTCAGTCTTGGAAGAAGAGAAAAAGTAGTCATGGGGCAAACGTTGGCAATGGCCACCTTGTTTGTCTATAGAGTCTACAGTGTGTGGAGAGAGAGTTTCAGCCGACCAACGGAGAAGATTCAAGTCTATCTGTAGACTTGTAACCTGTAACAGTAGGTTAACATAGCCTGACACCTTAAACATTCAGTTACTCTAATTTGCTTTTTACCCTCATACTTCCTAAACTACCTTCTGATTGGCTTTCAGAATGAATGTATCAACCAGGAGAAAATATGCTGACCTTAGAAACTTGAGGTATAATGAGTCCTCTTATGACATTTCTCATGGTCTGGACAATCGATAGATGGGCCTTCAGTAGGCATACTTACCTGGTTTTTGAACCACTAAGTACTGAGGACAAGACAGGAGACTTGAACCAGCATAACAAATGTTACCCCAATAAACCTGTTAGGAATTAGCCTTTAATCATCACAGCCAGCAACTTTCCACCTGGATGGTGTGTTGTAGCCAAACATGAGAAAGAGGGAATTTCTACGTAAAATTTTCCCCCTCCCCTCCTTTCCCCTCCCCTCCCTTCCCCTCCCTTCCCCTCCCCTCTCCTCCCCTCTTCTCTTCTCCTCTCTTTCTCTGTTTCTCCTTCCTCCCTCCCTCCCTCCCTCCTTCCATCCCTCTGTCTCTCTCTTTTTTTTTTTGACAGGGTCTTGCTCTGTTGCCCAAACTGGCGTTCAGTGATGTGACCATGGTTACTGCAGCCTTGACCCCCTGGGCGCAAGAGATCCTCCCACCTCAGTCCCACCAAGTTACGGGGACGATAGGCATGCCCCTAAATGCCCAGCTTATTTTTTAATTTTTTGTAGGGATGGGGTCCCACTGTGTTGCCCAGGCTAGTCTTGAACTCCTTGGCCCCAGCGATTCTCCTGCCTCTGCCTCCCAAGTGTGAGCCATGGTGCCCAGACTAAGTCAGGATTTTCTTTGGCATTTTGCACCTTTTCTGTTGCCTGTTTTTTGAAAAGCACAAGGCATTTAAAGGATAAGGTGATGTTGTGGGTAAACTGCTAGATAAGTCAGGGCTCCAAAACACTATCATATTTATGTAAATGCTGAGTCTGACTAAAAAAAGTAACTTTCTAGTGTGGAACTCTTTGGTCATCCGGCTACCATCTCTTTATCAGTCTGCTTCGTGCTTTACTAAAGAGTCATCAGTTGATTTTATGTGTGGCAAGCAGCAATATATTCTTTGTTAAATTCCATTACAATTATATACTTTAGAGCCTACTGAGAGCCCTCTTGTGAAAATAAGTCCTTTTTAAAAATCTTTGTTATTATAGCATCTAGCTACGTGCTTTAAAACAGTCTACTCATTGTGCAGGGTCTGGATTAAAAAAACCTCTACAGGTAATTGTTATTTGAAATAATTCTTTTCTCAATAGAGTTGATGATCTGATTTTTTCTTAGTAAAATGCAATCATTTTTTCCCCTGAAGTTAAAATTCATCTTTCAGGAAATAGGAGAAGAATATATCCCTCAGAGTAAAATCTCAAGATTTAAAGTTGATGCTGGTTTTTTTGTTTGTTTCTCTGTCAGGTTTACCTGTCTGTCCTGAGCTGGTGAGGGAACACATACCTAAAACTAAGGATGTGGGACACTTTTTATCTGTCACTGGGACAGTGATTCGAACAAGTCTGGTGAAGGTTCTGGAGTTTGAGCGGGATTACATGTGTAATAAATGCAAGTATGGATTTGTCGTCAAGGCTGACTTTGAGCAGTATTACACCTTTTGCCGGCCATCCTCATGTCCCAGCTTGGAGAGCTGTGATTCCTCTAAATTCACGTGCCTCTCAGATTTGTCTTCATCTCCAGCCAGGTGTAGAGATTACCAGGAAATCAAAATTCAGGAACAGGTAAATGATCACATAAATGAGATAAATAACAAATTTAAAGAAATGTTTTTCAGCTATGGGCACATTGGTGGGATTAGGAAACACAGAATGGATACAAATGGACTTGTGTTATCACTTTGTAGAAGATCAAGCTTGAAACTGTTCCATGTATATCTGAATATAGTTTTTAGAAACCATGCAGTCATCATCCTTTTTAGGTAGAGTATTGATAAGAAAGTTGTGAAATGACTTAATTATGTTAAAATTAAAGAAATGAATATTTAAGAACTCTACCCTAGCTGTTCTTAACAGAAGAACAGAAGAAAAGTAATGTTCTTAACTAAAGGATAGGAGATTAATTAATGCTTAAATGGTTAAACATTAGAGCGGCAAGGCATGGCTGCTTGTGCTTATAATTGCAGCTAGCTACTCAGGAAGCTGAGGCAGGAAGATTATGTGAGTTCATGATTACAGGTGGCAGTGATCTATGGATTGTGCCTCTGCACTCCAGCTTGGTTGACAGAATGATAACTTGTCTCTAAAAAAAAATAAAAATAAAAATCACAGTGGAGTGCACAGGATTTGGAGTTTGAATCCAATGTTATTTGCTGTGCTAAATGAAGTATTTGTAAACACTCTTAAACAAATAAGGGTGAGCCTGATTCTCATTTGCTTGCAGCTTGAACACAAAGGTTTATTCTTACCTAAAGTAAGTAAGAGATAGGCAGTTCAAGACTAGTTCATTGTTGAGAACTCAGACTCTATTTTTCTATTCAACCATGCTTTTATTTATTTTTTTTGAGAAGGAGTTTCACTCTTGTTGCCCAGGCTGGAGTGCAATGGCATGATCTTGACTCACTACAACCTCTGCCTCCTGGGTTCAAGCGATTCTCCTGTCTCAGCCTCCCAAGTAGCTGGGATTACAGGCATATGCCACCATACCTGGCTAATTTTGTATTTTCAGTAAAGACAGGGTTTCACGATGTTGGTCAGGCAGGTCTCAAACTCCTAACCTCAGGTGATCCGTCTGCCTCGGCCTCCCAAAGTACTGGGATTACAGACATGAGCCACCGCACCTGGCCTCAATCATTCTTAATACATGGTTTCTCTTCTGATGGTTGGCTGTGGGGCCAGGATGCTGGCTACAACTCCATCACATGTGAATTGTAGTCAGAGAACAATAGACAAAAGTGCCTGTCACTTAACCAATTCTCCACTTAAGCAGTCTCCTCACAAGTCTCCTGCATTGTCTACTTATGATATCTCATTGGTCAGAACTCCATCATATGACCATAGTGTTCAATGTTCAAGGGAGCCTGGGAAATAACAGTCTTTGTATTAGGCACGTATCCATATGGAATAAAACTAGGGTTCTATTACTAAGGAGTAATCATAGGAACTGGGCAATTTGTCCCAGGCCTTTTGATTAGCGGTCAGGAAAGAAATACCCCTCTTTTCTAGAAAAGTTAACTTTCTTATTAAATTTAGTAGTTGGAGCATACATTTACTCTGACCACCTGCAAGGTAGCTTATATAGATTATATTTAGAGATATTTTCCATGTCGGTGTTTTATTTAGTGAATTCTGAAACTGATAGTAGGCATAGTTTTCAAGAAAAATTACTTAAAGCCCCATTATAATTAAATTGTATGATAATACCAGAGAAATGGAAATAGTAATTACAAGTACTGCTAGAGTTCTGGATACTTAACATGTATTTTAGCATACTCAGAATTTGTTTTTATTGCCAGGTTCAAAGGCTATCTGTTGGAAGTATTCCACGATCTATGAAGGTTATTCTGGAAGATGACTTAGTGGATAGTTGCAAATCTGGTAAGAATTATTATTTTTTTTTAGCTTGTGTAGGAGGTCCTAAAGTATTGATTAGGAAAAGCCACTTTTTATTTTCCCAAGATCATTGGCAAGGGAACGTAGATGCTTTAATTGCTCACCTTGACAATAGAAACTGGCATGCAGGTAGGAAGTGACAGCAGGAAGAAAACTGGGCTAGACCTGTACAACAGCAGCTCGTCGAGGTGCTTGTTTTATGGATGAAGAACCTGACTTGCCTAAGGTTGTAGAGAATTAAGTGGGACAATTGGAACATGAATCCAGAACCACCGATATCTAATTTAAGGCTCTTTTCAGTGCACTATAACTTCACAGCAGGAACTTTAAAAAAATATAGTGAATTTAGTGGGCAATTTTATGAAATGAATTACAGAAGGCCACTCTGTTAAATGTTGCTGCATGTCTTATTGGTGTCCATAAGAAAGATCATTCCTCTCTGCTCTGTGCTGGTGTCACCATGATAGGAGTCACAGATTTTGGTCTGCTGTCTCCTGAGGGTCCTTAGTGTTTTCACTGGCTGATCACCTGACTTGGGAGGGAACTTGAAACCCATACTTAGTGAAGAACTACACATGTTTAGCATGGAGAAGCCTGAGGAAGGACATGACAGCCAACTTTCAATAGTTAGAAGACTGTCACATAGAAATAGAATTGTAATTACAGAAGTTACTATTGGGTTTCAGTGGGTTAGGCCACAAGAAGATAGATTTTGACTTGATTCCTAATATTTAGAGGTGTCTAACATGGGACTTGGATGGTGATGAGTTCTTTTTCTCATAGACAGTCTAGCACAGCATATACAGTACATCGTTAGGGATTTAGGCCTAACAGTGGCAGTTGATCTCAATAATCTGTAATGTTCCAGGCATTTTAAAGACGTTATGAGCCTCAGAACTGTTCTGGAAATCTGAGAACTCCAAAAGCCTGATTGTTCCAGTGTCATTCTGAGTTTATGCTTTACTCTTTAGGCCAACCAGTCTAGTCCTAAGCTCTCCTTTGTCACTCAACTCATCATGTTTCCTCTCCTCACTGGGGAGACTAAGAAGAACTCAAACTTAAAAGTATTTCCAGAAGGGTGAGGTTTTAGTCATTTTGGGCTGTGTGTTAGTCAATTCATGTGTTGTTATAAAGAAATACCTGAAGCTGGTTAATATATAAAGAAAAGAAGTTTAATCGGCTCACAGTTCCACAGGCTGTACAGGAAGCATGGTGCAGACATAGGCTCAGCTTCTTTTTGAGGCCTGAGGAAGTTTACAATCATGGCAGAAGGGAGATGGGAAGCAGTCACACGATGAAAGCAGGGAGCAAGGGTGGGGAGGGAGGAGGTGCCACACACATTTAAATGAATGGAGCTCATGGGAACTCAGAGAGCTCCTTTATCACCAAAAGGATGGCCAAGCCATTCATGAGGGATCCACCTGCATGATCCAGACACCTCCTACCAGGCCTCACCTCCAATACTGGGGATTATAGCTCAACATGAGATTTAAGTAGAGACAAATATCCAAACTGTATCAGGCTGCTATAACAAATTACCTTAGACTGGGTGGCTTTAGGAACAAACATTTATTTCTCACAGTTTTGGAGGCTGGAGGTTGGAGATCAGGGTGCTCGTGTGTTTGGATTCTGGTGAGGGCCCTCTTGTAGGTCGCAGATAACTGACTTAATGTATAGTTGTCTACATAGTACACTAATGAGATAACAGCTTTGATTATGGATTGCCTGCTAAGCAACCCCCAAATATGTCAAAATACCTTGCCCATATAGGACTAGATATTAACCTAAATATGTAATATCTATCTCAGCAAAGCAGCTCTTATATAAGCTCAGCCTGAACATGTAAATATCCTTTGAACGAGAATAAGATCTTTTCAGGTACTTCATCTAAACTGAATGCTTTCTGTTCTGGAAACAAGTCTTAATTTGTTTTTCTTTCAAATGTCATCAATAATGAAGGATGGATAGAAGCAATCTACCAATAGCTATTTTTCCATGTATCCATGGCTATAAACCTCTGTGGGAATCAAAAGACATAAATAGTATGTAATCCTTGCCCTTTAGGAATTTACGATCTAGTTAGGAACCCCACTTCGGCATGTGCAGAGTAATGAAGTTGGAGATTGTGTGCTGGTAAATGTCACTGCTGCAGGAGATCCGAGAGATGGGTCTGACTGAGAATGGCTACAGTATAAAAGATGCTGCAGATGATGTAGGGGCACAAAGAGACTGGATTGTAGAAAAGTAAGAATTTCAGCTTCCTGAAAATAACATTGCTTATAGCATTACTTTTGAAAGATACAGAAGTTTAAGATGAATATGTGTTGCCTTGGACTGTCATGTGTATCTCACAATTGTTCTGGTGATCATATGAATCTGCCATTCAGTAAATATTTGAGTAAATGAAAACATGTGTATATTGAAGGGCTTTTAAATGTATTAATTACCTTACAAATGTAAAGTAGGTTTAGTATAAAAATAGCTAATATTTATTGAGTACTTACTGTGTTCTAGATATTGCATAAAGCAATTTACGTAGATTATCTGATCTGATTCTCACTATAGTACTATGATGTAAATACAATCATTCACATTTTGTAGGTCATGAAACAGGCTTAGGAAAGGTAGGTAATTTGCCCAAGGTCACATAGCCTTATGAGCAGTGGAGCTGGGATTTAAATCCAAATCTGATGAGGTCAGTACTCTTGGCCATGCTTCAGTGCTTTCTATTTTCCACATAATCACTGTTTATCAACATTAGATTATTACTTATGGGTCATATATTTAAAAGTTAAGTTCCTCATTTTATTAGTTTAAAAACAACCTAAACATAATCCATTAAAATGACCATAATAGAGAATTGTTCCATGTGCTCATGTAAAGTGCCCCCAATTATTTTATTTATTTATTTATTTATTTATTTATTTATTTTGAGATGGAGTTTCGCTCTTGTTACCCAGGCTGGAGTGCAATGGCGCGATCTCGGCTCACCGCAACCTCCGCCTCCTGGGTTCAGGCGATTCTCCTGCCTCAGCCTCCTGAGTAGCTGGGATTACAGGCACGCGCCTCCGTGCCCAGCTAATTTTTTGTATTTTTAGTAGAGACGGGGTTTCACCATGTTGACCAGGATGGTCTCCATCTCTTGACCTCGTGATCCACCCGCCTTGGCCTCCCAAAGTGCTGGGATTACAGGCGTGAGCCACCGCACCTGGCCAAGCCCCCAATTATTTTAATCTGGAAATTTGGGGTGAGACAATATAGTAAATGATCATCATTCCTGATTGGGTTTGAAAATGATTAAGGAGTGGCTTAGGAAAGATCTTGGAAACTTGTAAAGCTCTTACTTAATGTGTTTGTAACCATTTAGTATAAAGTTGCCTTTAGCTAGAAATGTGCCTTCTATTCTGTGAATTGGCACCACCAGTTCCATGCATTTAGCATTTTCCTTTAGGAAATCAAAAGCTCTGCAGATTACATGTTGAAATTTAGAGAGGGAAAGGCATTTTTCATCAGCATATTCCATATAATTGGGACAAAGGCTGGGAAATGAAGAATTGCCTGTTAGTTCTGAGACAGTGTTTATTATGCACAATATAAATACCAAGATTGAGGTTGGGGCACGTCCAAAACCCTACATTCAACACGATTAAAATTTGGGGGGACCAGGATTATGATTTTTTTTCGTCTTTGTTTTTAGCCCCCTTTCTCCAGTACCAAAATATCGAATGGCAAACATTTGTATATAACTGATGCATTGCATTGTATATCGTAATAAGCACAGATGGCAGTGTTTGGCGAGTGTGCCTATAAACTACCGGGGTCTCTTAGGAAAATGTATGAAAGTTGCCTCTGCCTACCAGGAATGGTGGGAGGGTTTCCTCAGGTGGGAGAGAACCATCAACAAGGATCAAGCAGGATTGTATCTTGTGCTTTTATATTTTGTGGGAAGGAACTTTGAAGTAGAGCAGTTATTTATTCATTTCTTAGTTTGTTGTTTCTTTGGTTCACTAAAAAAGATGGGGGGCATTGAGTAAAATATTAACAAATGAGTTAAATAAAAATGAATGTGTAAGAAACTCAAACTACCTGCCAGTCATCACAAGGTTGTCTCTTTTCCTGACTCCAAATTATAGTTTAACTTTCTGGCTGCAATTCCCACATCTTTTCTCTAAATGAGAGCTAAATGGTTAGAGACTTGTGTGGATGAACATTTCACCCAATGTAACTGATGAATGAATCATCCAGTAAACTATTTTCCCAGTGAAGGGTAATAATTTGGTATGATTATCATGTAGCAGGTTATTAAAAATAGGAAATACTGACTGTGCAGATACAAATGACTGTCGGGAACAAAAATCAAGAATCTGGGGTGTTATTCTGCCCCTAAATTGTTTTTGGATGAGTGTACACACTATAAACTCTAGTTAGGTAGTGGTTTCTTTCTAATTTCTGGTCCTTTGTTACGTTGAGTCTGTGTTCAGCATGCAGGATGCTACTAGTGCTAGACTCACTTGGTGCTTTTTCCTAGGTGATGACCTTACTATTTATGGGGTCGTAATGCAACGGTGGAAGCCCTTTCAGCAAGATGTGCGCTGTGAAGTGGAGATAGTCCTGAAAGCAAATTATATCCAAGTAAATAATGAGCAGTCCTCAGGGGTCATCATGGATGAGGAGGTCCGAAAGGAATTTGAAGGTTTTTGGGAATACTATAAGAGCGATCCCTTTTCAGGTTTGTGTTTAAGGGTATACAGCTGATTATTATGAATGGTATTACATTCAGTGGTTAAATATCATGTCTGTGATTTGACAGCCTTATATGCTGCATAACTCAATGGCCGAGTTTAAAGGTTAGCATTAGTCATACCTCTAGCTGTAGTCTCCCTTTGAATCCCTTTTCTGTCACACTCTTCTATTTAGCAATCTGCCCGGAGATATTCCATTTCTTTTAAATACCACATACACTGCCTAGACAATTTCAGAGTTTCCTATCATATCCATTAAAAATATACTTCTTTAAAAAGGTGAAACTCATCCTGTTATGAAACCTCATCCCATTAAAGCTGTTGTTTCTCTTTGATGTATTTTCAGTAGTAAAGGTAACTTTACACTATTCTGGCTGAAGATTTTAAAATAGGGAATAGAAGATGCAGACGATAAGCTTTGTCCTCACAAACAAAAATTTTTACTGTGACATTCAGGTGTAATTACATAGACTAAAATATCACAGCCACTGGGTTTGTAGTGTATTTTACTGAAAAATCTCAAGCGTATAAAGTGCCAATTAAATCTTCAAGTGCCTGTTTTCATTTCTCCATGGAGATACCTTCTGAGAAAAATAAACTGAAGCCAGTAGTAGACATTTCTAATAACACGGCCCTCAAATGTAAGATATATTGATTACTTTATTTTAAATCACCTGCTGAATGAGATAGATATTATTTTTTAAAAATAAGGCTCTGGCTGGGCGTGGTGGTTCACGCCTGTAATCCCAGCACTTGAGGAGGCCAAGGCGGTTGGGTCACTTGAGGTTAGGAATTTGAGACCAGCCTGGCCAACATGGTGAAACCCAGTCTCTACCAAAAATACAAAAATTAGCCGGGTGTGGTGGCGTGTGCCTGCAGGCCCAGCTGCTTGTGAGGCTGAGACAGGAGAATCTCTTGAGCCCAGGAGGCAGAGGTTGCAATGAGCTGAGACTGCGCTACTGCACTCCAGCCTGGGTGACAGAGCCAGACTCTGTCTCAAAAAAAAAAACAAATAAACAAACAAACAAACAAATAATCCTTCCATTTGCTTAAATAGGGACAGTTTGCTTTTATTTTTTGGGATTTTTTTTTTTTCATAAGTGTATAGCACATTAGTAGTTCCTGATCTTTCTTTTATCTCATCTGTATAGAAAGGAGCAAAAGTTCTCTACATTATAGATTTATGAAGCAAGCACTTTAAGAATCATACATTTTTAAGTGATTTTTAAAAATTAAAATGGCTTTCTTTTTTTTTAAGTAGACAGGGTCTCACTATATTACTCCTAGGCTCAAGTGATCCTCACACCTCTGCCTCCCAGTGCTGGGATTACTCTATGCCCAGCCTGAAAATGGTTTCTTAACAATTTGGTCCTTTTAAACGTTTGTAACTCTTCCTTGGACCACTGTTATTTATTACAGTGTCACAGCTCAGTTCTACCTCTTAATGAAGGGAGGGCCATCATATCGTACTCTAACCAGATCTTCAGATGTGCTTTGTGCTGGCAATTAAAGAATCTGTCTTGTTTTAATTAGGCTACTGTTGCATGAGCCATTTATTGGATAAAAGGCAGAAGTAAATATAATCTTGTGAGAAATATAAGTAGGAAGATAGCAAGAAAATGAGGCAATATTTCTTTTGTTAGTATGAATGGATTCTCTCTTAGTTTCCTATGGACCAGCACCAGTGCACTTTATTTCTCCGTTTTGGAGTGTTCTTGAGTGTGTTGGAGGGAGGAGAGGTGAAGTTGGGAAGCTGTATCCAGTAGGACGTCTTCATTTTGCTAGTCTAAAGTTGGAGAATGCCTCAATGCTTAGTAATTGGAGGTTGACTTGCTTAAGACCTGATCCTGTGGGTACTAGATAGGATGAACCTAGGGGCCTTATTCTGATCTGCAGTAACCTCAGGGATTCCCTGACTCTGGTGTTTAGATGTTAGAAACCCAGATATAGGGATTGGAGTGTTTTGGGCCATCTGAGCCTACTTTGGGGGTGACTGACTTAAGTCTGAGATTACTTGAGGGCCTACTAAGTTCTCTTCATTGAGATAACTGAGAGCCACACAGGAGTAGATAACTAGGCCGTTGCCACACTGTTGACATGGTCTAGAATTAAAAATTTAGGAGGGAGGTGAAGATGGGGGTAGTATTGTGCTAATAATGCATTTTCTTCCATGATAACAGCCATGAGAGCTTCTGCTGCCATGATCCAAGGAATCAAGCTTTTCAACTTAAATGACAAATTTAGGACAATGGCCCTTCCTTTTTGCTTCTCTCTGGGACCCCAGTCCTACCTTTGTAGTCTTTTGTGTTGACTACAGTATGAGGAAATCTTGAGATCAGAAAGATACACAAGCTAACAGTTACAGTAAAGTAGTCCCATTATATGCCAGTTATTTATGTGTTGTACACTTATTAACTCCCTTGATCCTCAACAATGCTATGTTGATACCGTTATAATCCCAATTTTACAGATAAGGAATGGAGGCAGAGGTTAAGAAACTTGCCCAAGGTCAAGGCAGCTGGTAATTAATAGCTCTGGGATTTGAATCCAAACATGACACCAAAACTTGTGCTCTTACCATAGGGATATGCTTCCCATCAGCATGTTACTCAGTAAAACTGGCTCTAAGTTTTGGCTTATGTAATCTCAGATCAATTTGCCTACTCTTGAAACTGTTTGTTGGAGCTATTTCTTTTTTCCTTCCATGTGTAATCGCTAGATTCTGGTCAGTTTACTTACCTGCTGTCAAGTCTTCTTATCTGCTTGGATTCCTGACCTTTCTGTAGGCTTTCTACCTCCAAACACGGAGGATTCCTTCTGGCAAGTAATGAAATTCCTGGATTTACCAAATTGGGATCCTTTTATACTAAAAGATTTTCTCACTTCACCATTTCTGCCATCCCAGGCTACATCATCATAGATTAGTTGCTGCTGAATCAATTTTGATTCCAAAAAGTAGCCTTTGTGTATAGGGCTGTAAGTCATGGAAAGGCTCAGGAATGGCTTGTTGGAATTCCGTAGGTTGACTAGGCCAATGACTGAATGAAATATCTGCTTTATTCATGGATGAGATAGGCAAATTCACAGATTTGGTGCATTGATATTTCTGAAAACAGAACCTCAAATAGTGATATTCTTTTATTTAAAGCACATGATCAGAATTCAAGATCTCATGCTTATACTGCTAGGGTTGTGATATGCAGTGATTTTCTTAATGCCTTGATGGCCCTGTTACTTTGTCCCAGATAAAACAGAATGTACTATAAAAATTAGATTTTATAATCCCAGCACTTTGGGAGGCCAAGGTGGGCAAATCACCTGAGGTCAGGAGTTTGAGACCAGCCTGGTCAATATGGTGAAACCCCATCTCTACTAAAAATGCAAAAATTAGCTGGTAGTGATACATGCTGATAATCCCAGCTACTCAGGAGGCTAAGGCAGGAGAATTGCTTCAACCCAGGAGGCAGAGGTTGCAGTGAGCCGAGATTGCATCACTGCACTCCAGCCTGGGCAACAGAGTGAGACTCCATCTCAAAGCAAAACAACACAAAAAAAAACACCATTTACCAAACTGCTCAGAGAAAATGTTGAGTTGACTTGAAGGGTTGATTTTTACTTTTCTTCTTACATCTTTGAAGAAGCTTCGTGAGCTCCAGCTACCTCTATATTTAAAGATTACTGACTTGTACGATCTGATTCATTATTTCTGAGATTTAATACCTTTTATTTAGGCAGTAATTTTACTGAAATTATCACATAGAAAGTACACACAGTGGCTCATACCATTGGTAAGTGCCGGGTGGTAATCCCAGCACTTTGGAAGGCCAATACAAAAGGATCGCTTGATCCCAGGAGTGTGGGCCCACATTGCTCCAGAAAAAAAAAAAAATTAGCTGGATGTGGTGCCGCACACCTGTAATCCCAACTACTCTGCAGGCTGAGGCAGGAAGACTGCTTGAGCCCAGGAGTTTTAGGCTGCAATAAACTATGATCACACCACTGCACTCCAGCCTAGGTGACTGAGTTAAGACCCTGTCTCAAAAAAAAGGACCTTTTGAATCAAAGCAAAGTTATTTCCTCCCTTAATCCTGTTAGTCATTTGGAATTGGACCTCTTGGTCATTTCACATAACAGAGTATATTTAAATGAGGATGGTCAGATAGGGAAGGAAGGGAAATTTCAGTTGGAGTTTTTTGAAAATTACGCTGACTTGTGATCTTTCTGCTTTTCCTAGGAAGGAATGTAATATTGGCTAGCTTGTGCCCTCAGGTGTTTGGAATGTATCTAGTAAAGCTTGCTGTGGCCATGGTGCTGGCTGGTGGGATTCAGAGGACTGATGCTACAGGAACACGGGTCAGAGGTTAGTACCTGTTTAAAAATTCTGAGTAATAATGCAAGGAGAGAAGCTAGAACTTTTTCTCTGCTGAATAAAAACTGCTTGTTGGGCTTTATTTTCCCATTGTAATCTTATAAAGCTGATAATTGAATATCTCTTACATAGTCTAGCATCTGTATATCAGAAGCTACTTTCTAGAGTTCTAGAAAGACTGAAACAAGTTAGATTTTTCAATGGCATATACATTTGCTGTAGCTTATAAGGATGCCACAAAATAAAATCTTTGTTTCTATTACTGTATATTTTGTCAGATCTCTGGTCTGCTTTCAAAAGGAAAAAGATTAGAAATAGTGCATTTTAATGTCTCCAGTCAGTGTCTCTCCATCTGTGGCTGTCACTGTGTTTCTTTTAGACTGCTGCTCTCAAGTCATCTGCCTGCTGATTCCCCTTCTGCTGGTAGATAGCAAATGTGCCATCTGCCATGGGGTGCTGCTGCAGGTCACACCTTCACGAAAAGATTACTCTTAAGTGTATAATTACGTCCAGATGGCAGAAAGCTCTTTTGCAGCTTAACCAGCTCTTTAACCAGATACGTAACCAGAGTCTGGCATACGGGTTATTATGGCCCCATGTATGGGCCCATAATAACCAAAAATTAAACCGCAGACTAAAAGGACATTATTATAAATCAGGCTGTTAGTAGGGACTTGAAAACCATATAGTACAGTGTAGCATAGTAAGCATAAAGTGTACTTATATCACCTGTTTTGCAAGACACTCTGCCAAACGTTGAGCTTAAATAGGGGTTTCCTATTAATGTATTTAGGAAACATTTGAGTATTGCTGAAGAAACTTGTTTGGTCAGTGAAATATATGAACCACAGGATATGCATATGTTATTTATGTTATGTTTGCAAAACGAGTAATTATTTTAAGATATGCATTTCACTAAGTTACTAAAATTTTCATAAATGATGATCTTCACTTAACTGTTGGAATTATAAGTAATTTGCTTGTAAAATCCCTAGTACTTCTAAATGCTGAAATAAAAATAGAATAAAATACTTCTATGACTTGCATGCAAACATTTAATCATAGTAGTTTGATGTTTTAAAATAGTCAGAAACTTTATAAGCCAAAAATTTTTTTGTTTTTTTTAGAGACGGAGTCTTACCAGTCTCACATTCCTGGGCTCAAGTGACCCTCTTGCCTTGGCCTCCCAAATGCTGGGATTACAGGTGTGAGTCACTGCACCTGGCCTCAGATATTTTTAAAAATGTTAAACATAGGGCTGAACACCTGGAAATAGCACATAATTTATTAATAGAATTTAGATGTTCTGTCACATTTAGTAATCAATTAGGAACTGTTATATTTATGACCGCTAACTTTTTAAAAGATTTTCTAGTTAAATCCTTTCTCAAACAACCATATGTAAAAGTACACAGTAAAAACACTATATAAAATTTGTTGGCCTTCCAGATGGATCATTTTCTAATTATTCTTATTTATGGGTCCTTTTATGGAAATCTAAAACTTCATATATTTGCTTTTTCCTAGGTGAATCTCATCTTTTATTGGTTGGGGATCCTGGAACAGGAAAATCTCAATTCCTCAAATATGCAGCAAAGATTACACCAAGATCTGTGCTGACCACAGGAATTGGATCTACTAGTGCAGGTACTCTATGTGACAATTTCAGGTATTTAACATTACTTCAGAAGTTAATACGATGTTTTTTTTTCTAATGAAAAACTACCTATAATAGAATAAATTTCAAGCTAATTTTTGAGTTACTGCTAAAAATGGAAGGAAATAATGCAATATTATTTTGGTAGCTTTAAGAAAATATCTTGAGAGCTCCACCTTCACTTTTGCATCTTCATTTTGAACAATCCTATTCATAGTTTTCTTTCTCTAGTGATTACCTTCATAATTTTATGCAGGAAAAAGTCTGTATCATCTGGCATTTTATGAAGACTCAGCAACCAGAATGTTAAACTAAAGAGGGGGATATTCACTTTACCAAATATGGCATAGAGCTTAAGGCATTTTCATGCTCATAAATCTGATAGGGAACAGTAGCTCCTACTGAAATTTCTTAGGTAGAGAATGTTTATTAGTATTTGGAAAATATACTTCCATCATTGCAATGTAGAGGTTCATTCATAAGTTGTAATGATTCTTTAGCCAAGTACATTTAAAAGCCTTTGCTGATAGAATGTAAAGGTTTGATAAAAATTATTTTGAAAAATGTTTGATGCTATTTTGTATTTTTATAGTTTTGATTGGGTAATGTTCCTGCTCTTCTAAAAAGAGACCCTTGGCTTCACACATTTTTTAAATATTTGCTACTTGTTAAGGGAATCAGATAACTTCCATTGGCCTAATGAATGCTCAAATTTCTAATGAGAAACTTGGACTTTAAAATATATCGTACAACAGAAAATGGCCCATTAATGGTCCTATGTAAGTGGACCTATGTAAGACCTATTAAGTAGGTCTCAGGTTTTAAAATATAACTGAATAGTATATTAACCATCGACAAGAATGGATTTTTGGAATTGAAGAAGAGTAGACAAATTTCAGGATACTGGAATGGGAAGTTGGCAGGAATATATAAAGAACATTTCTCATGCATTTTAAATCCATATGACCCAGTGTTCTAGAGTTCTGTATAAAATGACACCAACAACAAATAAAGATGCTTCCCCAAGTAAGTATGCAGAATGTTTCCTAAGTAATTATGTAGAGTGTCAGGAAAAGAGTCCAAGCTATCTATTGGATGACTGGTAATTTCAGTTATCTGGGCAGTTTGAAAGTGAACTGCTGCTGATTCACTGGATTAGTACATTAGTGTAAAGTGTATTAGCACATTTCCTTTTTAATGGAAAGATCATAATCCAAATATGAGAGAAAAAACAAGTATAGGGAATATAAATTTTACAGTTGTAGAAAAGTTGTTGCTACTTCTGGTCTACCCAAAAGGCCAGAGTAGCCTTTCTTCAGAATGTGTATTGCAACCCATTAGAGAGTCATAAGTCCATTCAGTGGATCAAACCAGCACTTTAAAAGTGAAATACAATAAAAAAAATACCAGAATACTGCATAGTAAAGGTGCACTAAGAGTGTTTTCATACAAATTTTTGACTTGTTAGAGTCATGCTGTTTTTTTTGTTTTTGATATGGAGTCTTGCTCTGTTCTCCAGGGTGGAGTGCAGCACCTGCAACCTCTGCTTCCTGGGTTCAAGCGATTCTCCTTCCTCAGTCTCCCAAGTAACTGGGATTACAGGTGTGCACCACCACACCTGGCTAATTTGTATTTTTAGTAGAGACAGGGTTTCACCATATTGGCCAGGCTGGTCTCGAACTCCTGACCTCAAGTGATCCACCTGCCTCAGCCTCCCCAAGTGCTGGGATTACAGGTGTGAACCACTGTACTCGGCCCTAAGTTTTTTGTACCATGCATTATGGTAAAAAGTTTTGATAGACATTGTTAGGAAAGCTAGAAACCCCAAATCGTAAAATTAGAGGGTATAGTTACATGGGAGCCTAAAATTGTATAAGGTTTTGGATGGCCAAATGCATGCATGCTTCCTCAGACTTCTGGAATGTTTTCTCAGCCCAAATAACATGCTTAATGCCTCCATCCTATTCACCTATCTTCTTAGTGGCATAAGTCATTGGTTCATGTTTATAGTCTCAGGACACAGCTATTTACTATGACCAAAAGGGTGGAAAACAGTTCTTCGGATATAGTATCGGTAAATGAGGCTAGACCAGAGGAAAAAAAACCGAAAACCTATGTGCTACAGTTTTTTAGTTTCTAATGTTTGAATTCTAAATCTTTTTTCAGTCATTAATTTTAAAAAATTCTTAGTGTGATAAAATTTAAGATAAGGAAAGGTAATGGTTTCCATGTCCCAAGCTTAAGTGAAAATTGGTTGTCTATTTACAAACTGATATAAAAACCTAACCCTTTGATGTCACTACAAGTAGATTGTTATAATTAGTCAGAATAAAAACTCAGCAGTAAGTTGCTTTATTTGGTGATATGGCTTATATATGCTTTATTTCTAATAAGCACATATGTTGTTCCTATTATATTAACCACTGAGCTCTTTGTTGGAAAGTAATGCTTTTATTTTCATTTTAATATTTTAACATTTTTCTTTTAATTGCAATTAGACAAATGAAATTTTCTTTATATATATTTAACAGTCAGAAGTATTTTACTTTTAAAAGTTATGAACTAGTTAATGGACAATATTTTAATAATTGGTATATTAAATTCAAAGTTTAACATCTGGCAAAACTTTGCTTCACAAATTCACTTTTTTAGAATGATAGGAAATATATACAACTCAGAATCCGTATTTAGACAAATGCCCTTTTCCTTTCCTCAACAAAAAAGCTTTAAAAAGTGCAGTATAAAAGTTTTAGATATGAAGGCACTGCATAACCTGCATCATATGGCTGTCTTGCTTAGCTGCAAGAATAATGAAAATATTCTACCCTTAATTTTATGGAGCATAAGAAACTTTTTAAGGAAGGACTTAACTCTCAAAGAAAAAGAAACATCATTTAGCCCATTTAGTTAATGAATTCCTTTCCAAGATTGCTTTTCAAAAGCTTGTTGGAAAAGCTGTCTAGAGTATGTGAACCACAAATATGCCTTATTTCATTCTGCACGAGTGGCAGAGGAAATGGGGAAGAGTACTACTGGTGTGAAAATAGATATATTTCCAAAATAGTAACGTATCTATTAGGATAAAGCTAAATATACCTTTCTAAATCCATGGTTTTTATATAAATACTGCCAATAATATGATCTATTAAAAGAATTTTTAAAGTTCATGGTATTTTTAGCAATCAAATGAATAAATTTGAGCCATTATAATCTCTTATTCTTAAACATAGGGAGTTCGTATTTTCTCCCAATATTGTATTTGGTCTTGAATTCACTGGGCAATAAATGATATATGATTCAAGAAATGCTCTGATATTCTAAACTCTGTTATAAAAACAAAAACCATAGCCAGGGACCTTATAAACAATTAGCCACATTTGTTATTTTCTTACAAAGCAAAGCAAATGCTGTCCAGCATTGCATGAACTATAATAGTAGCCATTAAGAGGCTTGAAGGTGGCTTGGAAAAATCGGATCCTAAAGTTCTTGGTAGCACATAGTTGATTTCAAACCCTATTTTTAAAGACATGCCAAAAAAGAATGGAAATTTGCCCCTTAAATTAAAATGACACTATATGTCTTCACAGGAAGAAACATTTTAGTTGAAGTAAACTTTGTTCTTTCAAAGGTCAGTAAAATAGTGGTCCAAAGATTTTGTCCGGGAGGCTAAGACATCTTTACAACCTGGTCTAATGATTCATGTTTCTTTTTAAGTGCTTTCATTACATATAAAGGAGAAGAAAATAATATATATGCTTTAATCAGATTAGTTTCAGAACAAATAAAGTAACACATTAGAGAAAAAAATTATTTAAAAATAGTTGTATTTATATTCCACAATTTGTTCAAATACTGGTTTTCTTATAAACTTTCTACAGGATGTTTTTAAACAAATTCTTCACATTTTGTTTTAACTATGTACTTACGGAATTTCAGGGAAATAGTTCTGTGTATTTTTAATAGCTTAATTTGTACTAAAGGGATGGTAGGTGGTCACATGCAGTCCATGTGGGATTCTAACATGACATTTAGTGAGTTTTCTGATGTGGACCATCCCTTTGATGCTGAAGGTAATGCATCTGTTGAAAGAAGTGACTGTAGATTTGGATTACTACTCTCTGTATCTTCCAGTTTTTCTGTGTTATCTTCCCAATTAATGTGGAATCTTGTGACCCTGGGATTAGATGCCAAAATATTCCTTTGAAGCTAGAGGAAAAAGGAAACATACAGATGGTAAACACTAAGAAAGTTAGATCACTATGTGCAAATAGGAGCTTATGAAATGGTTCACATTAGTACTCCTAAAAGGTTAAGTTCATATACAAAGGTATAATTCAAATAAAATACCTTAAATATAATTAATAAGATGTAAGGACTAGGGCTATAGCAGAGAAGTTATTTTAGATGAACAGAAACAAGATATGGAGAATCTGAGGGGATTCATCTGGCTCTTTACCTACTTAACTCCTATACTTCTGTTTTCTAAAAGAAAGAATCCTCTTTTTTTTGAAAGTGAATGCTGTAGAAGATGCATTATTTAACAAGATACTCTGTTGTTTAGATTGACATGTTTTAAAGCAAACAATAATACAACTTATTATTAGTGGTTTCCTATACCTTTCAAAGATGGCTCATTCTTAGAAACAGTAGTCCTGTTCTTTTCTTTTCTGTTATACAAGGCGCTTTAGAGATAACAAATTGGATCAGTGGAAGGTGCCACAACAAGGCTGAAATATAGTCCTGGCTTATTATCAGAAAGGATAAATAAATTCTATTCTATTGCCATGTAATTTTTCTTATATGATCTGGCAGAGAGAGTGTCATGTTTAACTTCATTTACTTTGCACTCTCACAAAATCATCAGTTACCAAACTATTATAGTTCCCAGTGAAAAATCAGAAAGGACTAAGTATCTTTAAGAATGCTGAATCATAGATTCACTTCTCAGAATTTAAGCTGTTTTCAGTTACCAGAAATATTTAAGACCGTTAGTCTAACCTCTAAGAATAGCAGATAAAGCAAAGCATATACATGTTTTAAGATAACCACGTTCAAGAGATCGAGACCATTCTGGTCAACATGGTGAAACCCCGTATCTACTAAAAATACAAAAAATTAGCTGGGCATGGTGGTGCGTGCCTGTAATCCCAGCTACTCAGGAGGCTGAGGCAGGAGAATTGCCTGAACCCACGAGGCCTAGGTTTTGGTGAGCCAAGATTGTGCCATTGCACTCCAGCCTGGGTAACAAGAGCGAAACTCCGTCTCAAAAAAAAAAAAAAAAAAAAAAAAAAAGATAACCATGTTCATAGGAAAAACAAACACAAAACTTTCTCACACAATTTTGGGAAGAGTTACACACAAAAATATCATCATTGAATAATCAGTACAACAAAAACAAATTTATATGTCCTAAAGCTTGAAATGAACAGAATCATGATGTATGGGAAAAGCTATACAGAAAGCCATAAACAAAGTCCTGTCTCTTACAAGAGGTACTTTTGCCGGGTGTAGTGGCTCGTGCCTGTAATCCCAGCACTTTAGGAGGTCAAGGCAGGCAGATCACTTGAGGTCAGGAGTTCAAGACTAGCCTGGCCAACATGGTAAAACTCTGTCTCTACTAAAAATACAAAAATCAGTTGGGTGTGGTGGCATACACCTGTAGCCCCAGCTACTTGGGAGGCTGAGGCAGGAGAATTGCTTGAACCTGGGAGGCAGAGGTTGCAGTGAGCCAAGATTGCGCCACTGCACTCCAGCCTAGGCAACAGAGCAAGACGCTATCTCGGGGAAAAAAAAAAGAAAAAGAGGTACTTTGATTTTTCTAAACCGTCCAGAGATGCTCAAGGTGTCTGCCCACATTAATTACTAATGACTCATCTGGAGTAGGATTTGAAGTCATTCATGGTAATGGAACAATAATTAGTTTGCCCAGTTGGCATAAGGACCTCAAATTTATTTTGTGTCAAAGCCATTTTAATAGCGTACTATGAAACTGCAATAGCAACTGCTTTAAAAATTGTATAGTAAAAGTAGTTAAAAAGGAATAGTAAGAACATTACCTTAGAAAAGTCTGGTTTTACTGGCGGATTTTCCCTTAATTCTGTCTCGGTATATTCATTATTTACATAATAGCCAACTCTAATAAATTCTTGTCCTCGATAGGTGCAAGTAATTAGCACAACAGTTACACCTACTGCATCTGCATCTGGAATGAGTCCTGGATTAGGTGCATCAGCCTAGAATAATTTAAAAAGAAAGACACACATACAAAAGGCCGTTAACGGCAGGCCAGACTGGAGTTTCGGTTATCTAGAACCATCAGTTGAAGATGCAACAACAAAAACTTGAAAATCATACTGGGAAGGCAAATGCTTATTTTTGACTGACTTATAATAAGCTAGAAATGACAGTTCATGTTTTGCCACAGTGTATCTAAGGACCCTCAATACTTGAAAGCATGACTACACTTCTAGAAGGAAGAAATTCTGGTTATACTGCATGGTGGTTCATGAGGGATTATGCAATACTCATTATAAAACCTTTATAGTCAGTAACCGATTTTAACCTTTTCAGTCATAAAATTCAGACCTAAATTAGTGAGTATTAAATTAGCTCCTCATAGCCTGTTGGCAGCAAATGTTTATTATACCATTTTCCCTCTTCAACCCAGGATACTTATATTCTCATACCCACTCAACCACCCCCACAGGTATTCTAACAGTAAATTAGTATAAAACTGAACAGCCTCAGAGATCACATTTCGGTACAATAAAGAAAGGTGTAAAAAATAACCTTTGGTCGGGTGTGGTGACTCACGTCTGTAATCCCAGCACTTTGGGAAGCTGAGGCGGGCAGATCACAAGGTCAAGAGATCAAGACCATCCTGGCCTGGTGAAACCCCAACTCTACTAAAAATACAAAAATTAGCTGGGCATGGTGGCGCACACCTGTAGTCTCAGCTACCAGGGAGGCTGAGGCAGGAGAATTGCTTGAACTCGGGAGACAGAGGTTGCAGTGAGCTGAGACAGCACCACTGCACTCCATTCTGGCAACAGAACTAAGACTCTTATCTCAAAAAAAAAAAAAAAAAAAAGAAAATGAGATGGAAATAGCTACATAGCAGATTTTCAAAAAATATTAATAATCCTATATTATGAGTAGTCACTTTGCTAGACTCTACAATATAATATGCTGTTTAAACCACACATAATGTGGAAACCAACAAAGGTAAAGATTGTTTTAGGCAGATGTCAAAGACCTTGTTTTAAATCAAACTATTGTCAGGTGAACCTTGAGGAATGCAGAAAGTAAATCAAGCAAGTTAGACTAGACTAGGAGCATACGCGAAGGGCAGGGCCCCATCCCTGGTAGTATGCAGGAGACATACTAATAATTTAAAAAGAATGAGACAACCGGATGGAAGGAGCCACAGGCTGCAGAACACAGGCAGGGATAGCTGAGGCATCTGAAGCAGCCATCTGGGTGGTAAATGGATATCAAGACCCAGTGAATTAGCTTACCTGTTTGTTGCCAGGGGACCAAAGAATATTCCTGGGCCTACATGAACACTTTAGCCAATGCCATAGCTTGGGAAAATTGAAGGCTAATATTTACCGTATGCCTACCAAAGGTAGATGATACAAAAAGGCATAAAATCACTACTTAGTCTCCTAGGCTAAAAACCTGAGTCACCCTCACTCCCTTATCTCCCACATCTAGTCAGTCTCAACAGTTTTCTTTTCTGAAGGCTGAATTCATTTCATCTCCCATCTGAAATATTGCTTAAAATTGTCTAACTGGTTTCCCCAGCTCTAGCCTGTCATTTGCGCTGCTACCAGCATTAATATAGATCTGCTACTTTCTCTTTGGTTTTAAAACCTTAGGTTATTAAAACCCTCAGAGGAGTATTCCATTTTCTGAGGGATAAAATCCCAGTTCTTTACGTTCATTGATAAGGCCCTTCTCAGTTTGTCTCCAACCAACATCTCCATTCATACCTACTTTAACTCCACCCTTGTTATAGAGATACAAATTACACAGGTTCTTTAAAACGTGGTGATAATCTTTCACACTGTCCAGGCACCGTGGCTCACGCCTGGAATCCTAGCACTTTGGGAGGCTAAGATGGGCGGATCAGTTGAGCCTAAGAGTTTAAGGTCAGCCTGGGCAACATGGCGAAACTCCAGCTCTACACAAACAAAAACAATTAAGTTTAAAAAAGAATTCTCTTACCCTCTGTGCCTCTAACATACTGTTCCCTTGGCCTGAAAGGTCCTTCGCTCACATCCTGAAAAATTCATCTTTTAATCTTTTTTGGAGCTTATTCTCCAAAAAAAAAAAAAAAAAAATTGGGGGGAGTGTATTCTCAGTGAAGCCCTTTCTTTTTTTCTTTTTGAGATGGAGTCTTGCTCTGTCACCAGGCTGGAGTGCAGTGGCACAATCTCGGCTCACTGCAACCTCCGCCTCCTGGGTTCAAGTTATTTATCTGCCTCAGCCTCTGGAGTAGCTGGGACCACAGGCATGTGCCACCACGCCCGGCTAATTTTTTTGTATTTTTAGTAGAGACAGGGTTTCATCGTGTTGGCCTGGATGGTCTTGATCTCTTGACCTCATGATCCACCTGCATCGGCCTCCCAAAGTGCTGGGATTACAGGCATAAGCCACCGTACGCGGCCAGCCCTTTCTAACTTAGAAGGTGGAATCAATAGATTCCTTTATGTGCAGATATTTCTTGTCACAAATCCTCTAAGAATGTATGTTCTATGATCTAAATATATTTATTCTTCAGTCTTCTCTTCTAGATGCTATGCTTTACCCAGGGCAGGAGTCCCATCCAGTTCATCTTTACAATATCATGTGTGGCTCAGCACTGAGCACTTAGTATTTTGGAATTCTTTGGTAACTCAGTTCCTGCCCTGAAGGGGTTTATGATCTCTTTGGAAAGACATCAGGATAGGAACAGCCACCCTTGTCCCTGAGAATATGCTATTTGTCTTAGAGATCCTATGCACCCCTGCCCAGAGGGGTTAGATCACTTCCAGTGTACCCAAACAGATTCTAATGTACCTGGAAGTGGGTGGAGATGGGAAATATATAATAGTTCAGTACTGCTATGAGAACTCTTCCTCCACATTGCTTCCCTTCCCTTCAGTAAATTGGTTCTTGGCATGTTTCTGTTTTAAAATTTGTTGCAAATATAAAACAATTGTTAAAAGCACTTTAAAATTTGAAAAAGATTCAGTTTGAGCAAATTTGAGTAGAGAAACTTCTAGGTCTTTCCAATAATTTAGGATGGAGAAGTGATGAGCAGAGATCTTTGTTTTGACTCTAGCTGGCAATACAAGGCAGATGTCTGGACATCTTCCTGCTAGCCTTTGACTCACTCAGAAGAAAGACATATTTAACTATTTAGAGAGGCAAAATCATGGCAGACCAGGAGGTTACCATAGCAGTTTAAAAACACAAAACAAAATCTGTAATTTAGTCTTTCTGTTGATAACGGTTAATTTTATAAAACCTTTAGGCTGAACATACATTGTGCCTCCTGTTCTTTTTGGCAACATGTACACTGGTATCAAGGTAAAACTACATGAAGATCACCAGTAGGAAATATTTTTGAATAAAATTTTTTCCTACAGCACTTTCAGCCAAAAACTTAGGAGTATTCTTAATAACACAAAGAAAAGATTTTCAAGGGTTTATTTCAGTAACAAGGCATTTATCTGTAAGTTCTTATAGTAGCAAAAGAGGCATATTAGTACATGCCAACCCTGGTTTCTTTTATTGTATCATGAATTATCAGTAAAGTATGGGTCCTAGGCCTGTGGGTCATATCAAGTCCTGCTTTTTTATATAACAATTTCAAGAAGGTAAGAGAATAAAAATGTAGTTCTAACTATAGGAATAGGACACTATTTATCAGTTATTGTACTGTTTTATTCCCCGTAACATTTTAATGAGATAGAATATTATTCACATTTTATAGAAGACTGGAGTGATTAAGGGAGGTTAGGGAGGTAAAGTCACACATGGCTAATAAGCAGAGGTATCGGGATTTGACCTATATCTGTAACTGCAGTGCTTCCTCCTACAGAACAGGGCATTCTGTTTCCCATGTCTTTTGCAGGGTTATGCATTCATACAACTTTGATTAACAGCACTTTTAATTCATATATTTAATTAATATATTTGAGCTTTTCTTAGGCATTTCTTTACATAACTAAATTATTTGTTTTTTATTCAAAAGTACTAAGACTAGGAAGCCAAGATTCTAAATTCTGTATTTAGGACAGGGGAGGGAAAGGTAGCATCTCTAGAGATGGCATGTGTCTAAGTAATTCTTTACCAGTTTCTGATGGGATTAGTTGACCAAGAGTATTCATTTAAATTGGTCCCATCTGTGAAGTGAGAAAACAGAGGTCAGGGATACAAATAGTTAGATTTTCTTTCTGGATTAAGTCTTTTCAGTGAGTTCCACTTAACTTATGGGACTTTTTTGGGTTGAAATACTTGTAACAGAAATTAATAGTAGTTTTAAAAAACCTAGGGCTAGTTACTCTTTGGTCTATTATAAATATCTCCCTTACAAATAAGCATGCATAACTGAGGAATAATTGAATGGTTTTATATAGCAGTTTAACGTGGATTAAAAGAAGTAACACTTTTGAATATAGAAGACAATGTCCGAAACCTTGGTATAGATCCAAATACTCGAAGTGGTATCTAAGAACATAATTTTTATTAGAACTTCTCCCAAATAACTACTGGGTAGTTAATTTGCAAAAGTAGTCCTCTATAAGACAATGTAAATTATTAGATGCTTTAGTAAACTCTGGAATGTCATTCCAGTGACCCAAGATCGCACATCTCTATCCACCAAACATATTTCTTAACTGAGCTCAACTACTGATTATGCTGAAATAAAGTTGTTTTTGTTACATCATCATCGGTTATAGTGGCTGAAACCATAAACTGAAGATGCATATTACTAACAATGCCAGTTTATACATATTTTGAATCCATGTTTTAGGTTGCTAGACAGCCACCCAGGAAGACTGATAACTGAGGTGCTATTCACAGGAAAAGCCCAAAATTTACCACCCTGTGTGCCATGATACAGTAAAAGGTTTACCGTAGGCTATGCATCTCCCTAAAGTAAACATCACATTAACATCTATCAGCATATAAAACCAGGGAGTAGAGTTCCTTTGTGACACACCGCCTAAAACATGATGGAAGCAGATTAAAAGTGAATGCAGCAGAAACAGAGTTACTTAACCCAAAGGAAAGGGATAAGGTTTAAGATAATAGATAATAGAGTCTACTTTGAAACATATTTGGCATACACATTTACCAAGATTAATCTTACCTGAAATACAAACATATGCCTTCCTGCAGGAACAGGACCCACTAAAACAGAGTCTAAAACTTGATCGTATTCTTCACTTTCTGCAGAGCCCACATATATAATTTTCCATTCCAAGTCTAGGGTTAAGAAAACCAAAGAATTATTTCGTATTCAGTAATTACATTACCAGATGACATCAAAGACCCTTTTAATGTCCACTTGGCCATTTACTGGCTGTTTCAATTGGCTTCTCATAGCAGAAAATCCAGAAAGGCAGTAAAATGCTCCTTACAAAGTTCTTACTAGCGTTCATACATATCAGAGTTTCTCAAAATACTCTTATGAAACACTAGTTCCTGGGCAGTGCCTCACAAGAAAGATAACATAGCCAAACGCTTGGGAAATGCTGTAAACCTTGTCTTGAGGATTCATAAAGCACACTGACATAGTAAGTTTTCTACGACCTCCTTCGGTAAAGAACACCAGTAACATTAATCCAGCATTTCCCAAATTTATTTGGTTATGGAATCCCCCCTTTCTTGTATGTCATCTTTTAATGCCCTCCTCAACACACTTTGGAAGGACAGCCCTATACTGTGTTGTAGAGATCCAAATCATCACAGAGCTCCAAAGTAGAAAAATTATTATTACAAAACCCCCCATACAGCTTGGAAGTGGCTTCAGCTCATCAACTGTCAAAGGACAACAGTCGAGGTTTTTTCCTTATGGCACCCCCTCGTGTCATACATTCTTTAAATTGGGAAGAGGAAACCAGCATTTTTACACCACGTAATAAAATAGATTATACACAGTGGAGATAGGCAGGAGGATAAGACATTCACTCAGGTGAAACCAAGGCATTACATATAATTCAGTAGAGCAGATTTTATTGAGTATGTTTTATAATGTATTCTGTGAAATGAACCCAGAGATGAACAGAACTCTTTGGAGGAGACTCCTGTTTAGTAGAGGGAAGAAGACAACCATGTAATACAAATCATCTCTGAAAGACCTCTTCATCTTCTTTGGGCATTTTGCACTGTGGGGCCTGCCTCTTGCATTCTCCACACTGTTACACAAGCACTCCCAAAGGGTTAGTTTCTGGGTCACTCATTAAATCTAGTTAGTGCCACCATGTGTTGCCATTTTTGTGTAACTGTGTAGATATTTTTGTTCCCTAAATTGATAACAGAAATAGTAATGCACCGCTTATTTATACTGTATTATAAACTATAATCAACTGAAATCTCCTTTAATTTTTTATTTTTTTCTTATTAAGTCAGTATTTCTGAGGACCTATTATGTCATGGCTAGACCTAGACCACTTATATTTCCAGCTTCCAGCACATTTCCAGATGCAGGGTTGTGCATCTGACATCTGAGATCATCTGTTGATGGAGATAGAGAGGAAGCAGGCCATATGAGTATCTCATGAGAGGGAACAGCAAATACAAAGGCCCAGAGGTAGGGCATGCTTGGCAAGAAAGAGCAAGGCGGCCAGGGCTGGAGCAGAATGAAAGTAAGGGGGAAAGCAACCAACCCTATGATTGAGGATGCCGGGAAAAGCCAGATTATGCAGTTTTCAAGGCCATCATAAAGACTCTGGCTTTAACACTGAGTGGCATGGGAAACCATCAGAGGGTTTTCAGCAGAGCAGTGACAGGGTCCAACTTTCATTTTAAAAGGAATGCTTTGACTGCTGTGTTCAATACAGAATGTAAGAGAGCAAGAGAAGAAACAATATTTCAACAATTGAGGCAAGAAATTATGGTGGCATGGACCTCCTGAGGCCATGGGGCTATGCAAAAGTTACATTCTAGATAAAATTCTGAAGATGAAAGCAACAGGAGCCACTTTTGCAGGGGGATGACTCTGGTGGGGGAACAATAAGGAGTTCGTTTTGGATATATTTGAGATGTCTGCTAGCTAGCTAAGTGGAGATACTAAATAGGCGCCGAGGCGGGTGGATCACGAGGTCAAGAGATTGAGACCATTCTGGTCAACACGGTGAAACCCCGTCTCTACTAAAAATACAAAAAATTAGCTGGGCATGGTGGCGTGTGCCTGTAATCCCAGCTACTCAGGAGGCTGAGGCAGGAGAATTGCCTGAACCCAGGAGGCAGAGGTTGCGGTGAGCCGAGATTGCGCCATTGCACTCCAGCCTGGGTAACAAGAGCAAAACTCCGTCTCAATAAAAAAAAAAAAAAAAAAAAAAAAAATTTTTGGAGACTGTCCGTGATACGTAAAGCCATAAAAATAGATGGGCTTGCTCTAGGGAGATTTGAGCCCTCCAAAGATCAGAGGACAATAAGACAAAGAAACAAAGTAAGTTACAAAACAAGTGGCAAAATGAGGTAGGTGACCCAAAAGCCAAATGAAGAAACTGTTTTAAGAAAGTGGTGTGAAAGGTACTAAACTACCCAAGTGAGGATAACACTAGGAATTACCACATACAGTGGCTGGCGATGGCTCACGACTATAATCTCAGCATTTTGGGAGGCTGAGGTGGCTGGATCGCTTGAGGTCAGGAGTTTGAGACCAGCCTGGCAAACAGGGTAAAACACTATCTCTACTAAAAATACAAAAATTAGGGGGGGTGTGGTGGTGCATGCCTGTGATCCCAGCTACTCGGGAGGCTGAGGCACAAGAATCGCTTCAACCCAGGAGGTAGAGGTTGCAGTGAGCCGAGATCGTGCCACTACACTCCAGCCTGGGCGACAGAATGAGACTGCCTCAAAAACAAACAAACCCCCCCCCCAACACACAAGGTTTTCATGACATTTTAATTTCATATGTAATTGTACCACTACATATAATGCCCTTGATCCTAAGTGGTATAAATTGGCATTTGTGGACTGGCATAGGAACACAGCAATAATTGATACACCTATTTTAGAAAATACTACATGCTGGGCATTAGTCCTGCCACTTCACACCTATTGTTTAAACCTCAACAGCTCTATCATATGGATAAAATTATCCCCATACGCAAATAAGAAAGTTGAGACTCTGAGAGGTTAAGTAATCTGGTGCAAATTCATACAGTTTGTACATCAAAGAATCAGAATCCAAGCTATGCCTCTGTAACTACAAACCCCAGGCTTCTTCCAAAAACCTAACTGGGAAAATAAATTCTCTCTAGCTCTGAAATTAGCAGTGGAATAAGGGAATTTATTTGTAGGGGAAGTGAGAGCAGAAGGAATGAAGAGATAATCTAGCCTTAACAAGAACAGGCTGCAACTCAGGGAGCGCTTGTACATTGATATTTATGTTTATGGGATGCTTGCTATAGTTACTGAGTTTTACATGCCCAGTACTTTTTTTATACATTGGCATCAGTTTTTTTTTTTTTAACCCAACTTCTCAGCTTTCTTGTAATTCCTCTGCCCCCTGTATTTGAGGGAGAAAGGGTAAGGTCAGATGTTTTACATAAGTTCTCAGTTGAAGAAATTTGTTCATTTATTTTAAAGGTAACTAATTGTTTTATTTAATCATGGTAACCATGATTAAATGATTTACCCAGCCTGAAAGTATTTCCATTTGTGGTGAGAGTGAGTGAATGAGGGAAGTCATCAAGGGAATTTTTAGCTAATTACACTACTTGGGAAGACCTGTGGTCTAGTGGAAAGTATCTAGGCTTTGGAATTAGAACAAACTGAAGTTGGAAAGTATGAAGCACCATGCTCAATTTTAGTATTTAAGTATTCAATTGAGAGTAGTTGTAATGAAGATGTAAACTTAAGAATGGCAGGATGGTCAATCAAAACCTGTATAGGTGTCGTTGACCATCAAGCACATCCAGGGTCTTCTATCTCTCAGACATTAAAGCCTCAGCACCTCCCATTTTTAAAGACTGTTTTAACTCCTAATATAAGCCTTATATTAGAACCAAATTATCTTAAGAACAGATATTCCTCAAGGCTTTTTCTGAAGCAAAGCTACAGGGCAGGTCTAGGAGAGTGAATGTTTGGGGGCTATTAACAAAAGTATGAAAAATGGTGGCCAAACTCCGCTTTGAGACTTGAGACAAAGTAACTCATAAAGAAAATTCTTTTCAAAATATTCTATAATTTGGGCTGGATGCAGTGATTATAATCACAAAACTTTGGGAGGCAGGGGTGGGAGGACTGCTTGAGTCCAGAGGTTCGAGACAAGCTTGGGTAACATGGCAAGACTCCATTTCTACAAAAAACTAAAAAATTAGCCTGATATGGTGGTACATTGACCGTCTTCTCAGCTACTCAGGAGGCTGAGGTGGGAGGACTGATTGAGATTGTAGGGAGCTGTGTTTGCACCACTGCACTCCACCCAGCCTGAGTGACACAGTGAGACCCTGTCTCATTTAAAAGAAAAATTTTTTCTATAGTTTAAGAATTTTTTTTTAAAAAAACTATAATATAAAAGTATGGAACCTATAAGAAACCTTTGCTAAGTAAACTCATTTCCTAAATCCACATAGCCTCTAGGTGGAGTACACAGTCATGGCCCCTTTTTGAAAGATTCCTTTGCAGCTTTGGCATGACTCAGCTTAAAATATTTTTTAAAATACTAAATACTCAGTAATGGTGCCTTGGAAGTGAAATATACCATTGGAAATAAGCATATTCTTGACACCAGTACTGTAAAACCCTGATGTGATTCAGCTGGGTTCTGAATGGATCCCACTTAAAAATGGAACATGTTTTGGCTTCTATGAATGGCTGGTTTCATCTATAACGACATCCTGAGTCATCTATCTTCTTTGTTCAGAGCTGACTCCTAAAATGGAAGGCATCACTTGAGAAATACCTGTAATTTGAAGAACTTCTGGTGGTATATTTGAAGAACACTGTGGTATAATTTGGAATGGACTGACCAATGATTTTTCTTTTGTCTGTTTTTATATGCAATTGGCAATAAAAAAGAAAAATTTACTGACTGTTGGGTGTGAAAAATGGTGCTGGTAGCTGCAATGCTTATATTAATAGTAGTATCGTAAGAGAATAATCAGATGACTTCAGAGTAATACGAAAAATACCCCTTAATGTTATCAATGGCCTATTTGAAATTATTTTAATAAATGAATTATCTTTTAAAATTTGCCCTATATGTGTATTTATGCTCTGCATAGGTCTTAAAAAACAGAGGCACACATGTTAAAGTAATAATTGTGATTACCTAAAGGAGTGAGATAGGGGAAGGTATTTAACACAGAGAACTGTTAACTTTATATATGCCTGTACAACTTTCTATAAGTTTATTACAATGAACATATATTGTTTTTATAAAGTTAACAACTCACATAAGATATATACATTTTAGAGATTAAAAACTAGTTTTTAAAATGAAAATAGTTTTACATGCTATGATTAGCCAAATCTTCAATGCATTTTAAAAATATACTTCTAATTCAAAGATGTCCCTCATCGATGAAGTTAAACTTTTTCCCCTTCAAAACTGGCAAATTAAGCACTGAATTACTTTAGTAAAATAAAAGCAAGGATAATTGTCGTTTTAGCTTTCTAAATATTACTACACATATTTTAAAATACGTATTTTTAAGACCTTGAAACATGTAGAAAAAAATATAAAGAATTCTTGGACTAAGTATTTTACCTTAATTTTCTAGCCTACGTTTGTGTTTCATGTTCAGGGTGTGTTGTGTATCTGGATGTGGAGTTATTTTAGATTTCAACACGTCCTTGAAGAAAGTCTTAAAGACTATTTAGAAGGCAAAGATTAAGTCCTGAAATTATTTAAGTATCCAATTTCTGCTCTTAGGTTAAATGTAACTTCCTAGCTCAGCTCTTATTTCTCTTCCTGAGATTAGCTTTTCGTCATTAGGGGAAAGGAGTCCACGTTGGTTGGGGAGCCTGCGCGCCAGCATCCCGGCGCATCCCGGGCGCCGGCCGAGGAGGACCGGCCGAACAGGACCCGCGGCCCCCGGGGAACGCCGGCGCCCAGCCCGCGGCGCGGAGGGGCCGAGCCTGTGCCCGCCTCCCCTGCTGGTTGGTCGAGGGAGCCAGAAATCAGCGCGAGGACAGCCTCGCTCTCCTCTCTGAAGCGGCCGGGCATGGCCAGCCCGGAGAGTGAGGCGACTCCACTGTGAGCTCTAGAGAGTTGACTACCTGCCTTTCGCCAGGGGCTGGAGGGCAGGCGGGCGGCGGGGCAAGAGAAGGCGCCGTGCGCCGGGGTCGCTGGCCCAATTCTCGACTCGGGGTAAGATGGCTCCGCTCCGAACTCGCCGGCGCTACTACACGCACAGCCTCTCCCTTCCCAGCCTCCGTGCCCAAGCCCGGAGGGTCGTGGAGGCTGGTCGTGGAGCCAGCCCCGCGCGACCCCCGGCGGCGCCGCGGGCGCGAGTGCCGGTCTCCGAGCTGCCCGCTCGCAGACAAAGCTGACAACATGGCTACCTCCGCTCCTCGGCTCAAACAAGTTCCTCGCAAGTTGAGCCCGGCAGACGCCTGGGCTGCGGCGGAACGCCGCGCGCGCCTCGGCTGCCGTCGTCCATCAACTTCAAGTTTCCCTCCGCAGAGGAGCCCGCGGCCGCCCGGCGCCGAGCACGGCCGCCCAGCGCGAGGCCGGGCCCGGGAAACTTTCAACGTCTGCAGCCCGCAACTGACAGCCCGGGTGCGCGGGCGCCGCACTCACCTTCAGACAGGTCCTCGATGCACTCGAAGGTGATCTCGAACTGGAACGGGTTGTAGAAAGGAGAAGGATTATCCAGCACCACTACATTGTTCACCTGAACCTTTGCCATATTTTGAAAAAAACACAAACAATGGGAACTGGGGCTGGTTGCGGCACAATAAAGTCCAGCGCGCGGCCGCCCGGGAGAGCGCAGACCCCCGCCCCAGCGCCGGCCCGACGTCGTGCAGCGGCGACTTGAGAAACTTTTTTTTCCCTCTTTTTATTTACACGGGAACACTCCACAGTGTTTTGCAGCTTTCCTATTTCACTAAACTACAGCCCATTCTGCTCTGATAAGTAGCAGCGTTGCCCTCGATTGGCTGCACCCGAGCTCTGACCCTCCTCCTCCAGCGAGTGCCTCGGCAGCCAGCAAGATGGGCTCCCGCTCCCGGAATGGACTCGGAAACTTTAACTGCGGCTCCACCTGCTGGTGTGGATTAGGACAAAGGCGGAGAACAAAGTGAGTGGAATAAGGGCTGGGAGGCCCGCGCGGAGGCCGCCGCCGGCGTCGCGGAGAGAGGCGAGGGGCGTGGCCGCGGCGGGGAGGCGTGGCCGTGGCGGGAGGGCGCGATCCGGGCGACGCCCGCCCCTCTAGTTGGTTTCGTGTGAGGTGTTTTGGCGTTTTTTGTTTTTTGGTTTTTTGTTTTAACGCTTTTTTTTCTTTTTTTTTTTTTTTTACATCGGTGCAAAGGCTCTGACGGCCTTGCTGAATTTAGCAGATGAGAGTCCGTGTTTACACTGGGTTAGGTTCAGCTTTCTGTGTATCGGGTAGTATTTGGAGTAGAGAGAATGATTAGCTGCAGTGGAAATAAATTGCATGTTAAAGACCGATGTCGGCTCGAAAGGAGCAAAGCCATTTTGGAAATCTAGCTCTTGGCCAGTATCTACGTTTGGGCACGACAGCGCCGTTAAGCAGACACAAAATGAAGGGCGAGGAATGATTTTCCACACACTGTGCTTGGAAAATCTAAATAGGTAACCTTTGGGCTTGCACCTGGGCGTCGTCTTCCGAGTCCAGATCTGGAAAGTCCTAGAATAAGAAAAGAATCACAAGCGATGTGATTAGTTATACCCCAGGTTACAGCCATTTGGAGAGAACAGAAAATGGAAGTGTCAGGAGACCAACAGGGCAACAAACATAACAGATGGGAAAAGAACACAAAGGCATAGCAAGACATTTGATCTTCAAAAAAAAATTCTTGACCTAAACCGTTAGTAAATAAAAATTTGTAGCACAGCAAGCAAATTCTCAGGAGCCCTTGCTTGCCTGTAACCAGTTCGGGTTTGAACTGAGGAAACGTTGATTCGTTTATGCGGCTTGACTACCATTGCAGGGAAAGAGGAAGCTTTAACATGTCTGTGAGCCTAAACCGTTTCTATTTAGTAAGTGATGTAAAGGGTTGTTTTATTACCTGCTATCCATAAACCATCACTTTTTTCCTTAAATGTTGTGAATGAAACCACCAAACTTGGCCAAATTCAGAGAGAAAAATTCTTAAGTATCTGTTTTGGAAGAATTTTCTCTTAGTATAGTGCCCAGAATTTTGATTTGTCATTCTTTGGGCATTGTTCGTACTTAAGTAGGTGCCTTTTAATGAAACGTTTTCATCTGATGGTCTTTTGAAAGTTAATGTGAGACAGCTAATATCAGCGCCTCTTACATTTAGGAAAACCATGTCAGAGTGGGGAAGAGTTCCTTTTTTGTCAGTGGATTGAACAGTTAGATATAGGACCTACCAGAAAAGACCTTCAAACCCAGTTGTTTGTGACATTAGAGTATTAAGAGTCAAACCATGGGGATAGACGCAGATTTCTGTGACTGATAAACAATACACTCTTCATTCTTATTAGGGCTGGTCCTAACACTAGCTACGATAAAGTGGAAATTGCTGTATGCTGTAAGACACTATTTTATGTAAGATAAAATGACCATTTGAAGATTGAAACTCCTGTGAGACTAGTGTATGCAGTTGTCTGATTATTACAGGTACTCTTGAGAATCTAGTTACTCTCATAAAAATGACATTTTGTGCTTGTTAAAATCAGGTGCATTTTGCAGTCTGACCGTAAGTGTTACAATGAGATCAGTCATAAACTCACTTTTGGTAGATATGCAGCATGAAGGGAAGAACTGAGAAGATCTACCTGGATGCCACTAATTTGGCTTTTTGTTTGTTTGTTTAACATGTCATATACAACAGTATTTAAGAAGAAAAAAACTCCCTGATATTTCACTGGAAGCTGCAAGAATTAGCTCCAGCCCTCTCATACTGCTTTTCCTGTCTTAACTCTTTTTTTTTTTTTGAGACGGAGTTTCCCTCTTGTTTCCCAGCCTGGAGTGGAGTGCAATGGTGCTATCTTGGCTCACAGCAACCGCTGCCTCCCGGGTTAAAGCAATTCTCTTGCCTCAGCCTCCTGAGTAGCTGGGATTACAGGCATGTGCCACCACGCCTGGCTAATTTTGTATTTTTAGTAGAGACGGGGTTTCTCCATGTTAGTCAGGCTGGTCTTTAACTCCTGACCTCAAGTGATCCTCCTGCCTCAGCCTCCCAAAGTGCTGGGATTATGGGTGTGAGGCATCACATCCGGCCCTGTCTTAACTCTTTTATTACTGCTTGTCAAAAATATTAAAGGGTCTTTGAGTACTTTGTTCAATAGTTTCCTCACCACTGACACAACCTTACAGCAGAGACTGAAAGGATTCCTGAGATGTGCCCTGGCATATTTCTAATTTAACTGGTATGCTGTTGGAAAAAAAGAACTGTGACAGCATCTCTCTGGTTTCAGAGGCAATCAATAGTACCTGTTGCTGAACAACTTCGGTGACTCCCAAACAGCTAATTGTACAACAGATGGGTCACTGTGACTGTCTTCCTTTATTAAGTACCCAAGGTGGTCCTACATAATGTTTGGAGGGCTGCATGGAATGCCATCCCCTTGTTACTTCTCACTGTGGGTTACTTGGGGGAAGGAAGGATGGCTGAGAGAGATTTTATCAGCTCTAAGATGAACAAAGCCTAAACTAGTGCTTAGGGTAGAAATAATGAAAATAGTTGTTGTTTTAGACTGAATTATGGTCCCCCCCAATTCATATGTTGAAGCACTAAGCCCTACTACCTCAAAATATGTGACTGTATTTGGAGATATGGCCTCTAAAGAGGTGATTAAGTTAAGTGAATGGTTAGGGTGGACCGTTATGTAATCTTGATGGCGTCCTCATAAGGAGAAATTTGGATTTACGGAGAATCACAAGGGTCATATGTGCACAGAGGAAACACAGCAAAAAGGTGGCCATTTGCAAGCCAAGCTAAGAGGCCTTAGAATAAACCAAACCTGCCAACACCATGATCTTGAATTTTTAGCTTCCAGAATTGTGAGAAAATAAATTTCTATTGTTTCAGCCACCCAGTGTGATACTTTGTTATGGCAGCCCTAACAACCTAATATAGCTATAAGATTTTTTTCCCCTCAGAATTAAGCTTATTTGAGAATCTTATCTTATTTAATCCAAATATTGGTCCGTTCCTAAGCCTTTCCTGTGGGTTAAATGATATGGTCGTTTAGCCATGCCAGTAAGGGTGTGGCATTTGTGGAGTGGTGTGCTGTTGCCATTCTTCAGAGGAAGCATGCCACTGGGCATATAGATTGAATTCTGAAGACACAAGATGCAGCTTACTTGTATGGATTCAAGACTCCTCTACAGAGTAGTGAAACTTGATGTCAAATTGAGGTCATACACAAAACAAGATGAAAGAGTGAGTTCAAATATACTAGAATTAACTCAAAATGTGTCAAATTAAAATATATCAAAACCAGGAATTAAATTGAGTGTCAGTCCCTGCCTACTGCAAAAGTTATAGGAATGGAAGTACTAACCTCTAGCTTTTGTTCAAATCTAGATTTCCACCTGGGGTAATTACACTATCATTGTGTTGAATTGTCTTCTCATTTGCATTATCGCTGCCAACTTAAAATTTTCACATAAGGCTTGTTTTAATATGGTCTCTAGTTAGTTTGAAAGGCTCCTTTTTATTTATTAGAAACAGGATGTCAAAGTTTAATGATAGTTTTAAATAAAATTTTCTGTATAAATGTAGACTGTAGAGATTTGATGGAGTTTATAGACATTTCTAAATGGAGTAAATTGTACAATAATGATTAAAATAATAATTCATTACATATATACAGAGAGCATTTATTGTGTGAGATTTTTATGTTAGGCTCTGAGAAACAGTCAAAGACATACAAAGACCTTATGGTTCAGTAGGAAAGGTAACTAATCAAATAAGTATGATGCAGAATAGAAAGTGTTAGATGCAGTGGTAACCAGTTATGTTAAAATAGGCAAAAGAAAAAGTGTTTTCTTGACCATTTATTAAAATTTAAAATATCTATGTTTTTGAGCCTCACAAACAGGAATGGTAGGAGGGTAATATATCATCCCATATTACAAATGAGGATGCTGGTGCTCAGAAACCCATTCCTCTGATGGTTGTCTGAGTACCTTTGTACTCTCTACTATATCAGGTAAATTTTAAAGTGGACTTTATATGTAGAAAAATAGATTGTTATCATTTTCTGGAAGAACCCACAGGGTGGATGACACTCCAGTAATGACTTGATTAATGAACTCTTGAGGAAGAAAGCTCCATTAATAAGGTTGGTCCAGGTGCATACTGGGAGAGAGGAGACCCAGCCAAGGCAAAGCTGGGGGAGGCTCCCCGCAGGGGCACCACACATCAAGCCTCCTGTTGAAAAAATCACCCCTTGAAAGGTATGGGGGATGGAACTATACATCCTGGGATGCATCCTTATGCTTTTTATAAGGTTTCCATATCTGTTACATAGTGTACCCCCTCTCCATTCTCTGCTCCACCTCATTAATAAAAGTTGCACTGTTTTGTGTTCATTGCTACCCACCATTATGTTAGAAGTTTGTTGAAGATATAAGCTATATCTGATCCCTTATCCATAGCTGGACTATACTGTAAAACACGTTTTGGATAGCTATACGTGACATCAGTCAGCTTTCCAAAGCACCATAATTATGTTTATATCATTATGTTGTTTTTAACCAGATAATATGAATGGAAATGACTAATAATTATTTTTGGTTTCTTATACCCAGTTTTTTTTTTTTTACCCCATATTTTCTTAGTCCTCTCATCAGTCAAGGTCCTTCTAAACTAATTTCCCCTTGAACTCAGTCTCTACTTGCAGTCCATCTTCCTTCGTGTTTTACAATATATTCCATCCTTTTCTCTCTGACCCTCTTACCGCTCTCATTCATCAGAGGTTCACTTTTTAATACCAGGAAAAAAGCAGTGATCAGTAGAGAGGACTCAAATCTTTAAAACATCTCTAGGCTAGACCACTGCTTGTACAAAGCCATTGCTAAGCATAGCAGCTTTTCTACTTGGTTACTATAGAGACAAATGACATTAGGTGGAGTCATGCTTGGCAGAAGCTAGGCAAGTAGGCTTTGTGAGATTGGAGGCCTTAAATGCATGGTCATTTAAAAAGAATCAAAAACCAGAAAGGATAGGGAGGGGAAACATTTCACAAATGAGCTAATAGGTAATTAATTGGTAGATATTTGGTTGGCAGAATTTGTGCCTGCTAAGGCTTTGAATCCGGCATACAAAGAATCCACCTCCAAGCACTCCCTGGTATAATTACACAGTAATATTTTTTAGAAAACAGCTTTATTGAGATAGAATTCACATAACATTTAATTCACTCATTTAAAGTATCTGAGTCAGTAGTTTTTATAATATTTAGAGGTGTGTAGCCATCATCACAATCAGTTTTAGTTTCATGATCTCAGGAAGATACTTCGTGCTAACCTTTAGCACATCCCCCTCCCCGGCATGTGCTCCCAGCAGTAGGCAAGCACTGAATTGCTTTCTGTCTCTGTAGTTTTGCCTATTCTAGACATTTCGTATAAATGGAATCTTACAATAGTAGTCTTTTAAGACCAGCATCTTTGAAGCATAATGTTTTTGATGTTCTCATTCATGTTATGTCATATATTGATACTTTATTCCTTTTTATTACCCAGTATTTCATTGTATGGATATACCACATTTTATTTACTCATCAGTCGATGGACATCTAGGTTGTTTCCACTTTTTGTCTATTATGCACAATGCTGCTGTTAACATTTGTGTACAGATTTTTCATGGGGCAAATGTTTTCATTTCTCTAGGTTTATGCTTAGGAGTGGAATTGCCGGGTCAGATATTGTAACTTCTTTTGAGGAGCTACGAGACTTTTTAAAAGTGGCTATACCATTTTACATTCCCACCAGCATTCCAATTTCTCCACATCCTCACCAACACTTGCTGTTAGGTCTTTTTGATTGTAGCCATGGTGGTATATGAAGTAATATCTCATTGTGGTTTTGGTTTATGTTTCCCTGATGGCTAAAGATGTTGAGCATCTTTCATATGCTTATTGGCCATATGTACATATTCTGTGGAGAATTGTCTATTCAGATCCTTAACTACTCCCCCCGCACCCCCCTCTTTTTTTTTTTTTATTGAGATGGAGTTTCGCTCTTGTTACCCAGGTGGGAGTGCAATGGCACGATCTTTGCTCACCGCAACCTCCTGGGTTCAGGCAATTCTCCTGCCTCAGCCTCCTGAGTAGCTGGGATTACAGGCACGCACCACCGTGCCCAGCTAATTTTTTGTATTTTTAGTAGAGACAGGGTTTCACCATGTTGACCAGGATGTTCTCAATCTCTTGACCTCACGATCTACCCGCCTCGGCCTCCCAAAGTGCTGGGATTTCAGGCTTGAGCCACCGTGCCGGGCCCCCCGCATCTTCATGATATTGGCCTTCCAATCAGTAAACATGAGGTGTCTTCATTTATTTAGTTTGCCTTTACTTTCTTTAAACAATTCTTTCTTTCTCTCTCTGCCTCCCTGCCTGCCTCCCTCCTTTTAAATACAGATGGAGTCTCACTCTGTTGCCCTGGCTGGACTCAAACTCCTGGGTTCAAGTGATCTTCCCACCTCAACCTCCTGAGTAGGTAGAACTACAGGAGCATGCCATCATGCCAGCTCTCTGCCTATTTTTAAAATTGGGTCATTTGTCTTTTTATTATTGAGTTGTAAGGGTTTTTTATATGCTTGACATACAAATCTTTTAACAAACACATGATTTGCAAAAAGTTTCTTGAATTCTTTGGATTATCTTGTAATTTTTGGGGTTGTGTCCTTTGTAGTGGAAAAGGTTTTTGTTTTAATGATGCCCATTTAATCTATTTTTGTTATGTTGGATTGTGCTTTTGATGTCATTTCTCAAAAACCATTGCCTAATCTAATGTCATGAAGATTTACACTTGAGTTTTCTTCTAAGAGTTTTAATCTTTTAGCACCTTACATTTGAGTCTTTGATCAAGTTTGAATTAATTTTTGTATATGGTGCGAAGGGGTCCAAGTTCATACTTTTGCATGTGCTTATCTAGTTTCCCAGCAGCATCTATTGAAAAGACTATTTTCCTAATGAATTGGCTTGAAACCCTTCTCAAAATGACCTTAAATGTATGGATCTATTTCTGGACAGTCAACTCTGTTCTGTTGATCTATGTCCTTATACCATTGCTACGTTGTCTTGATAACTTTAGGCTTGTGTAGTATGTTTTGAAATCAGGAAGTGTGAGTCCTCCAGCCTTGTTCTTTTTCAATATTGACTATTTGGCATTCCTTGAATTTCCATATGAATTTTAGGATCACTCTATCAATTCTGCAAAGAAGCCACCTGGGATTGTGATAGGGACGGAATTGAATCTGTACACCCATTTGGGGAGTATTGCCATCTTCATGATATTGGCCTTCCAATCAGTAAACATGAGGTGTCTTCATTTATTTAGTTTGTCTTTAATTTCTTTAAACAATTCTTTCTTTCTCTCTCTGCCTCCCTGCCTGCCTCCCTCCTTGCCTGCCTCTCTCTCTCCCTCTCCCTCACTCACTCTCTCCCTCTCCTTTCTTTCCTTTTTTGAGATAGGATCTTGCTCTTTTTCAGGCTAGAGCACAGTGGCACAATGATAGCATTGGGCAGGAATCCCTCCCTCTCCCCTCCCCCCTTTACCACCCTCCTCCCTTCCTCCTTCCCTTCCTTCTTTTCTTTCTTTTTTTTGAGATAGGATCTTGCTCTGTTTTTTCAGGCTGGAACACAGTAACACATTGACAGCTCACTGCAGCCTTGAACTTCTGGGCTCATGCAATTCCCCCAATGTCGGTCTTCCGAGTAGCTAGGACTACAGGTGTGTGCCACCACACCCGGCTAATTTAAAAAAGTTTTTTGTATATGTTACTGATATGGTTGTATTCCTATCTGCCATTTTACTTTTTGTCTTCTATCTGTCTCAAGTCTTGTTTTTGTTAATTCCCTTTTTACTACTTTCCTTTGTATCAAATGAATATTTTCTAGTATAGCATTTTTTATTTCTTTAATGATTATTCTCTATTTTTGTTATGATTTCCTTAGTGGTTGTTATAGGGCTTACTTAATGTATCACACTGTTTCAGATGTAGACTTATTTAATTTTAGTGACATACAGAAATGTTACCCCTGTGCAATTCTATACCATTTTCCTCTTTTTATGCTATAATTGTTATACATATTTTATCTATATATGTTACAAACACAAAAATACATTGGTATAATTATTGTTTTATGTAATTTTATACCTTTTGAAGAGGCAGAAAAGAAGGAAGAGCAAGAGTTTGTTATATTAACTTTCTTAATTACTATTTCTGGTTCTCTTCATTTGTTCTTGTAGATTTGAGTTACCATCTGGAGTCATTTCCTTAATCCGATATAGCTTTCTTTCCACCTGCATTCTTTTGCTGTTACTGCCAAATATATTGCATTTCTATATGTTATAGGCCCAACAATACACTTATGTACTTTTTTTATACAATTGCTTTTTAAATCAGTTTAGAAAAGAGATGTGTCTCTAATGTTTTTTTTCTAGTGACATAATTACCCTTGCCAGTGCTCATTCTTTTTTCAATTTGAGTTATCACCTAGAGAGATTTGGTTTCAGTTTGAAGAACCTCCTTTAGTAATTCTTTTAAGGTGTGTCTGCTAGCTACTACTGATGCTCTCAGTTTTTGTTTATCTGGAAATGTCTTTATTTTTCTTAATTTTTGAAAGATAGTTTTGCTGAATTCTGGGTTGGATTTTATTTTCCTTTCAGCATGTTGAATATGTAATTCCACTGCCTCTGGCCTCCACTGTTTCTGGTGAGAAGTTAGCTCTCAATTTTATTATGGCTCCCTTATAAGTGAAGAGTTGTTGTTCTTGTATTGATTTAAAATTTTCAGCATTTCTATTATGATTTATAGGTGTAGATTTTTAAAAACATATATCCTACTTGGACTTTGCTATGCTTCTTGAATGTATAGTCTAATGTTTTTCATCAAATTTGGAGAGTTTTCATAATTTGGAGGGTTTTCATTCTTTTTTTTTTTTTTTTTTTCATTTTTTTTCATTTTTTCTAACATTTTTTTCTGCTTCTCTCAGTTTCCCTCCTTCTGGTATTCCCATTGTGTGTATATTGTTCTGACTAAAGGTATATAACATTTCTCTGACGCTGTCCTCATTTTTTATCTTGCGCTTTACCTCTGTTCTTTGGATTGCATAATTTCAACTGATCTGTCTTAAAGTGTGCGGACTCTTTAATCTGCATCAGGTTTACTCTTGAGCCATCTAGTGAATTTTTTGTTTCCATTGTTATAATTTCAAATCCAGAATTCTTACTTGGTTTTTAAAAATTCTTTTTATCTCTTTATTGATATTCTCTGTTGAGACATTGTCATCATATCTTTTTTTTTCTTCATCTTTAAGCACATTTAAAATGGCTACTTTGAAGTCTTTGACCATTAAATTTAACATCTGGATCCTCTCACAGGCAGCTTCTGTTGTCTGCTTTTTCTCCCTGTGTGTGGGCCACATTTTTTTGTTTCTTCGCATTTCTTATACTTGTTTGTTAAAAACTGGATATTTTAATTTAATGTATTATACCAGTTCATTATATTAGTGCTCCTCCTCCCTCTCCAGGCCTTGTTTTTTGTCCTTTTTATACTGTTGTTTGTTTAGTAACTTGGCCAGGTTATTTTCGTGAAGTCTCTGATGTTACTCCTCAGAGGCAATAGCCTTTACATGTGTACAGTCACCCTTAGGATGATAATTTTAACCAACCTTTCTTTGACTGTCTCCTTGATCTCTCTGTTAAGCTACCTGCACTGTTTAGTATCATACTCAGCTGGTAGGCTTTAATTGTTGATTGTTCTATTCTTTTTGGCAATACCCTGGGGATAAGTTGCTCAGCATTCTTGTCCAGTTAAATTTGGGCAGGGATACTTTTTGAGTCCAGTGTTTGTGGTTTGTTCTGATCCCAGAAGTTCTCTTATTGGCTGTCTCTTTTCATGATTCTCTATGGTAAACTAGCTGCCTGTGGTTTAGCATATAGCTGTTATAGAGCTCAGCCTTTTATTACTTGCTACCAAAATATCCATTAGGCTTGAACTTCCCTGCACTTTGTTCCAAATAAAGGCAGTTAGTTTCTTGGGGGGTAAGATTCAGATTTCCCTGTTTTTGTGGACTCGCTCACCCCCTGGTCAGACTCTCTGAGCCACTGCTCCAGCCAGTGGGTGGAAATGGTAGCCTCTGCCTTTATTGGCTTTGTCTTTCCAGGTGTGGAACCTTTACCTTATGAGTGAGCTGGATTGAAGGCAGTTGGGGTCCCCAGGATTCTTTGTCTGTCACACCTTGGGTAGATCCTCTACTCTGTGCTTTGGGATTGGGTGGAGGAAGATCCTGACCTCTTGGCCACAGTCACCAGGAATTTAGCCAGTGTACCTCAGAGGTGGAGGGGATGAGAAATACCTTTTACCCCTCCTGGTGAGATATCTTACCCCTCGATTAAGAGCTCATAGGGAGCCCCTCTTCTTGACCACACTCACCTGTAGTGAAGCCTCCATCCAGCTAAGCAGGGAGAGAGGGGAGAAGCAGCAAGCAGGTCATGATTTAAGTGTCATAGATTCTCACTATTCTTACCAAGTTTTATATTTCAGTGAATAAATGTTTCTTTAATGTATGCCCTTAGATTCTCCTGAGTCTATAAATGGTTGGATTTTGAAAAACAATTTTCACTAGCTGTATTCGCTTCAGTGAGGAGCATGTCCATGGAGCTCGTCACACTGCCATTGCAGAAGTGAAACCTCTGCAGTGATGTTTTTAACCCTCTTTTCACTGTTCAGTTTTTCTAAGTACAGTCATTACTACTGGTTTGCTAGTAGTCTCCGGTGCCACTTTTCCTCCCTTGGTGATTTTAATGAAGCTTTATTTGAATGGCCACTAGTTTCATGTCCTCATAGAGAAAATGTAATGCTTATACAATCAATTCCGCACATTGACTCACTGAGTTTTACCACAGGATACAAAGAAACTACAAGTCAACAGGAAGATGAGTGCTGTTTTTTTGAAGGGTGTGTATAAATATGTATTGACTGGCGGTACTACTTGGGAAATGGAAAATTTCATGGAGGAAGGAAACATTCTTATCTAGATAGGAAGGCAGGATTGAAAAAGGTGGGGCTCAGGAAAGTTAGAGTGTATATACTAAACGTTATTATAAAATTACACTTAATCCTTGGCTGATATAGTATTTCAATGTGTTATGCTTACGTCTTTAGTGCATACAGTAGTTCATCTGGGGTTTTGCTTTCCATGGTTTCAGTTTCCCATAGTCAACCACTGTCTGAAAATAGATGAATACAATATAGTAAGATACTTTGAGAGAGACCACATTTCCATAACTTTTATTGCAGTGTATTGTTACAGTTGTTCTCCTTATTAGTTATGTTTTGTTAATCTCTGTGCCTAATTTATAAATTACTTCATCATAGGCATGTCTATATAGGAAAAACATAGTGTATATAGGGTTCAGTACTATCCACACTGTCAAGTGTGTACTGGGGGTCTTGGAACATATCCCCTATGGATAAGGAAAGACTACTGTACTTTGATATCAACAATAAATGTTTTCTGAATTGTTGAGCACAGGAATCCTCTACAAGAAGAGAGACTGAATTAGTACTCATCCCTTTGCCCCATTTGCCTTCTACTCACCTCCGTATTCCAGTACTAAAAACCCAAAGTTTAAAAGGAAAGACATCTTAAATGTAATCACCTTTTAATATTAGAAGCACTATTTCTTTCTCTATTCTTGCCTCTCATAAGGCAGAGACAAAGAGACAACGTTGTTTTCCTTCTATCTTTGGCATTAGGGAATTAACAAAAGTGGGAAGAAATACTTAGGTGTCTTAGTTTTTAATTACCTTTGCCACAGATTTCAGGGAATCGCTGAAAGGCCTTTCTGTACTGCTGTGAGTCATAGATTTAGAAGGATTTTTAGAACCTTTAGTCCTTTATAGACAGTTACCTACTCATTGAATAAATACCTTTTTACACTATCTCTAACAAGTGGACATTCAACTTTTACTTAGTTACTTTGATGAAAAGTTCACTATTTTGTAAGGCAGCTCATTCCTCTTTAAACACCTCCAGTTTCCAACAGTTCCTTGTAAATTTCTACATGTTAGCTAGTCTCCATTAATTTCTTTCAAAGCTGCTCCAAATTTATCTAATTCCTCTTCCATTGGATAGTTTTATGAGTATATAAAATTTTTGATTCTCTATATCTTTTTTGTTAGGCTGAACAGACCCAGTATTGAAAACTGTTCCTTACATGGTATTATTTGCATGTACTTTATTATCCCATTGCCTTTTTTTTCTTTTTTTTGAGATGGAGTCTTGCACAGTCGCCCAGGCTGTAGTGCAGTGGCACTATCTCACCTCACTGAAATCTCCGCCTCCTGGGTTCAAGCAGTTCTCCTGCTTCAACCTCCCAAGTAGCTGGGACTACAGGCACACGCCACCATGCCCAGCTAATTTTTTTTTTTTTATATTTTTAATAGAGATGGGGTTTCACCATGTTGCCCAGGATGGTCTCAATCTCCTGACCTCGTGATTCGTCCGCTTCGGCCTCCCAAAGTGTGGGGATTACAGGTGTGAGCCACCACGCCCAGCCTCCCATTGCCTGCCTCCCTCCCTTCCTTCCTTCCTTTCTGTCTCTGTTTCTCTTTTCTCTTTCTTTTCTCCCTCCCCTCCCCTCCTTTTTTTTTTTTCTTACATCTTCTTACATTCCTCCATTTCTACCTTCTTTTGTATTTTTTGTTTCTTTTGTTTAGTTTTTGAGACAGGGTCTTGCTCTGTCACCCATTCTGGAATGCAGTGGTATGATCTTGGCTCACTGCAACCTCTACCTCTTGGGCTCAAATGATTCTCTCCTAACTCAGCCTCCTAAGTAGCCAGAACTATAGGTGTGCGCCACTATGCCCAGCTAATTTTTGTATTTTTAGTAGAGACAGGGTTTTGCCATGTTGCCTAGGCTGGTCTTGAATGTCTAAGCTCAAGCAGTCCACCCACCTCAGCCTCCCCAAGTGCTGGGATTATAGCCGTGAGCCACCATGCCCAGCCTCTCTGGTATTAAATATATATTTTCTGGTGTATCATTTTAATACCCTTCTTGTTTCTTATACTAGATATTTAAAGATATTTTCTAAATTGTTGCCTCGGGTTTTATTACCCAAACGTTAGTTATTACCAACTTTTAAATTTAAAGCAGTCTAATTCAGATTAATGCCAATTCAATTCTGACAGTGCAAAAAAAATTGTTACAATATAAATTACATCTTCATATGTTGTAAGCCAGTCAACATATTTTATAATTTGTGCTTACACAATTTCAAATCAGATGAAGAAAGATTGCAAACAAAATCACAGTTATGCTGTCTTTCATACTTACCTATATAGTTATCTTTAATGGTGCATTTTATTTCTTCATGTAGAGTTGAGTTACTGTCTTAGTGTTTTTTCATTTCAGCCTAAAAGACTCACATAGTATTTATTTTAGGATAGGTCTATTAGTATTAATTTGTTTTTACTTTTTTTTTAAACTTGATGTTAATTAAATTGTAGACTATTTTTGATCAGTATTGTCTTTTAATATTCTTTCCATGTTGTGTTTAACTGTACAATACTTTGTTTTCTTTTTGTTTTTCTGTTTTATGGCAGGGTCTTGCTCTGTCACCCAGGCTGGAGTGCAGTAGTGTGATCATAGCTCACTGCAGCCTGGTACTCTTGGGCTCAAGTAGTCTCTTGCCTTAGTCTCCCAAATAGCTAGGATTACAGTCATGTGCTACTATGCCTTGCCAATTTTTAAAATTTTTGTAGAGATAAACTCTTACTCTGTTGCCCAGGCTTGTCTGAATTCCTGGATCCCTCCATCTCAGCCTCCTAAAGTGTTGGGATTACAGGTGTGAGCCACCATGCCAGGCCCAGTTTTTTGTTTTTTAATCGTTATGTATTATTCCACAGTCTCAATATACTACACTTTATTCATCTATTCTGTTGATAGCCTTTTCAGTTGTTTTCAGGTTTAACTATTATGAAGAATTTTGTTATGAGCACTCTTCTACCTATCTGTCTCCTGGTGTAGATGATCACAAATCTCTGTCTGGAACAGACTTAGCAGTGAAATTTCTGAGGTACATGAGTATGTATAACTGCAATCTTTGTAGATATTGCCAAACTCTTCCAAAGTACTTGTATCAGTTACCATTCCCCTTAGTAGCACATGAAAGTTTACTTTGTCTCACAACCTTGCCAGTACTGACACTATCAGATTTTTAAATACTTAACCATACTTGTGGGTGTATAATGGCAGCACATTGTAGTTTTAATTAGAAATTTTCTTATTATTTATGAGGTTGAGCACTTTTTCATGTGTTTATTGATGATTAGGATTTTCTGTTTCGTGAAATACCTATTTTAAGTCCATTCCCCATTTTTCTATTAGGTTGTCTTTCTCTTACTAGTTTTGGCTAGGTTAGATACAACTGGGTAACAGACCACTTCAGAACTTAGCAGCTTATTTTGTTTACAGATCTGCAGTTTGGCAGTTTGGGCAGGTTTTTTTCTGTTCCATGTGCATCAGTTGTGGCAGCTCAACTGGGGACAGGAAGATCCACTTTCAAAATAGCTACTCATATGGTTGGCACATGAGTGCTGGCTGTAGGTTCAGAGCTCACCCAGGGCGGTGGGTCCTGGGTCCTCACTTTTATCCACACAGGCCTCCCTGTAGGTTGATTAGACTTCTTTACAACATAGTGGCTGGGCTCCAAAATCTAGCATTCCAAGAAAACAAGTCAGAAATGTATGACATTTTAATGACCTAGCCTTGAAAACCACATGACGTTGCTTTCACCATACTTTGTGGGTCAAGGCAGTCATAAAGTTCTGCCCTGATTCAACAGGAGGGATATGTTGAACATATTTTCATGTGTTTATTTGCCATATGTATATTTTCCTTTGTGAAAGGACTGTTCACATTTTTTGCTCAGTTTTTTCAGTGAGGTTTTGTTTCGTTCTTACTGAGTTTTGCAAATTTTTTAATATATTCTGTGTATGAGTCTTTTATCAGATATAGGATTTGCAAATATTTTTTCCCAGTCTGTTGCTTATCTTTCACCTTTTCTTAACATTGTAGAAGAACAAACAGTTTTAACTTTGACGAGGATCACCTTATAATTTTTCTTTGCATACTGTGCTTTTGATGTCATACGTAAGAAATCTTTGCCCCAAGTCAGGGTCACAACAATTTTTTCTTTAATGAATAAAATTTGTTTTTTTCAGTAGTTTTAGGTTTACAACAAAATTGAAAAATAAAAAAGTATAGTTCCCATAATTCTCCCTCTCTGCCCTGCCAAGCATACAACCCTCTCTACTGTTAGCTAGTTGTAGAGTGATACATTCATTACAATCGAGAAACCAACAATGACACATCATTGCTACCCAAATTCTATTGTTTACATTAGGATTCATTCAATGTTATATATTCCATGGGCTTTGACATATGTTTAATGACACATATCCACCATTATGCTATTATACAAAATAGTTTTACTGCCCCCAAATCCTCTGTGATCTGCCTGTTCATCCCTCATCCCTCTCTCCCTTTAAGCCCTGGCAACCACTGATCTCTTTCAATATCACTATAGCTTTACTTTTTCAAGAATGTAATATAGTTGGAATCATACAGTATGTAGTGTTTTCAGATTGGCCTCTTTTAGTAATTTAGTAACATGGTATTATGATTACTCCATGTCTTTTCATGGCCTAATCGCTCATTAATGTCTAACAATGAATTATATTTTATTGTCTGATGTATTATAGTTTGTCAATTTACCTACCGAAGGACAAGACAAGGTGGTGGCCCCCAAATTTTGGCAATTAGGAATCAAGCTTCTATAAATACCTGTGAACAGGTTTTTATGTGCATTTAAGTTTCCAATGCCTTAAGTAAATACCAGAGAGCACAACTGCTGGATTTTATGGTAAGGATATGTTTACTTTTGTAAGAAACTGCTAAATTGTCTTCCAGAGTGGCTGTGCCATTTTACATTCCCAGAAGCGATAAATGACAGTTGGTGTTGCTCCACATCCTCACTGTTACTTGGTGTTGTCAGTGCTTTGGATTATAGTCATTCTAAGAGGTGTAAAGATGTCTCCTTATTATTATTATTTCTCAGATTTTTTTTCTGTTTTTTGAGACAGTGTCTCACTCTGTTGCCCAGGCTGGAGTGCAGTGGTAAGAACATGGCTCACTGAAGCCTTGACCTCCTGGGCTCAAGTGATGCTCCTACCTCAGTCTCCTGAGTAGCTGGGACCATAGCCACGTGCCACTATGCCTGGCTAGTTTTTGATATTTTGTAGAGACAGGGTCTCCCTGTGTTGCCAGGCTAGTACTGAACTCCTGGGCTCAAGCAGTACTCCTGCCTTGGCTTCCCAAAATGCTAGGATTACGGATGTGAGCCACTGTGCCTGGCCCTTCCTGGAACTTTGAGTAGCTTGGGTTGAATCTGTAGAACAAGTTAAGAAGAACTGACATATTGACAATATGAAGTCTTCCTATTCATGAAAATGGAATATCTTTCCATTTATTTAGTTCTTCTTTGATAACTTTATTTAGAGTTTTTCTTTTATAAATTCCGTATGTATTTCATTCGTTCATACTCATTTTATTTTGGGGGATGCTAATATAAATGGTAATGTTTTTTGTTTGTTTATTTTTAAGACTGAGTTTCATTCTTGTCACCCAGGCTGGAGTGCAATGGCATGATCTCTGCTCACTGCAGCCTCCACCTCCTGGGTTCAAGCGATTCTTCTGCCTCAGCCTCCTGAGAAGCTGGGATTACAGGTGCCCGCCACCATGCCCAACTAATTTTTGTATTTTTAGTAGGAATGGGGTTTAACTATGTCAGCCAGGCTGGTCTCAAGCTGCTGACCTCAGGTGAGCCACCTGCCTTGGCTCCCAAAGTGGAGGATTACAGGCATGAGCCACCACACCCTGCCAATGGTAATGTATTTTTAATTTCAAATTCAGCTTGTTCATTCTTGATATATAGGAAAGCAATTGACTTTTGCATATTAATCTGCAGCCTTGTTATAATCACTTGTTAGTTACAGGAGTTTTTTTCTCAGTTTGTTCAGATATCCTACATAGATGATCATGCTATCTGTAAACAAAGACCATTTTATTTTTTCCTTCCCAATTGGTATACCTTTTGTTCCTTCTCTCATCTTATTACATTAGCTAAGACTTGCAGTACAATGTTGAAAAGCGGTGGTGAGAAGGGATCATCTTTACCTTGTTCCTGATCTTGGTGGGAAAGCTTCAAGTTTCTCACCATTACCTATGATGTTAGCTGCAGATTTTTTTGTAGATCGTCTTTATAAAGTTGAAGTTGCCCCTCTCTTCTTAGTTTTTTTGAGAGTGTTTTTTTGTTTAATCATATGTGGCTGCTGAATTTTGTCAAATGCTTTTTCTGCATCTATTGATATGATAATGTGATTTTTCTTTATTAGGCTGTCAAAATGTGATGGACTATATTAATCGATTTTTTTTTGTTTTTTGGAGACAGTCTCATTCTGTTGCCCAGGCTGGAGTGCAGTGGCTCCATCTTGGCTTGCTGTAACCTCTGTCTTCCAGGTTCAAGTGATCCTCCCACCTCAGCCTCCTGAATACCTAGGACTACAGGCGTGCACCACCATGCCCGTGTAATTTTTGTAGAGATGGGGTTTCCCTATATTGCCCAGGCTGGTCTTTGAACTTCTGGGCTCAAGCAATCCACCTGCCTTTGCCTCCCCAAATGCTAGGATTACATGTATGAGCCACCCCCGCCATAATTGATTTTTAAAATGTTGATTCAGTCTCCCATACCTAGGATAAATCCCACTTGTTCATGATGTACAATTCCTTTCATACATTGTTGGATTAGATTTGCTAATATTTTGTTGAAGATTTTGGCATCTATGTTCATGAGCAATATGGTCTGCAGTTTTCTTGTAGTGAAGTTGTCTGGTTTGGTATTAAGGTAATGTTGGCCTCATACAATGAGCTCAGAATCATTCCCTCTGCCTCTGTCTTCTGAGAGAGATTGTAGAGAATTCATATAATTTCTTCCTTAAATATTTGGTAGAATTTGCCAGTGAACCCATCTGAACCTGGTGTTTTGTGTTTTAGAAGGTTATTAATTATTGATTCAACGTCATTAGTAGATAAAAGCCTATTCGGATTGTCTGCTTCTCCTTGTGGGAGTTTTAGCAGATTGCGTTTTTCAAGAATTGGCCCATTTCATCCAGGCTATCATGTTTGTGGGCAGAGTTGTTTATAGTATTCATTTATTATGCTGTAATGTTCATGGGATCTGTAGTGAAGTTCTTTCACTTCTAATATTTGTAATTTATGTCTCCTCTATTTTTTTCTTCATTATCCTGTCCAGATCCTTATGAATTTTGTTGGTCTTTTCAAAGAACCTACTTTTGGTTTTGTTGATTGTTGTCATTGTTTTCTATGTAGACTTCTTTTCTTCTTCCTCTTTTCTCTTCTTTTTGATAGGGTCTCACTCTGTCACCTAGGTTGTAGTTCAGTGGTACAGTCACAGCTCATTGCAGACTCGACCTCTCAGGCTTAAATGGTCCACTCGCCTCAGCCTCCTGAGTAGCTGAAACTACAGGTGTGTGCTACCACACCTGGCTTTTTAAGTCAATTTTGATAGAGATGGTGTCTCACTTTGTTGTTCAGGCTGGTCTCTAACTTCTGAGCTCAAGAGATCCTCCTAACTGAGCTTCGCAAAGTGCCGAGATTACAGGTATGAATCACTCCACCTGGCCTCTCGTTTTCAGTTTCACTGATTTCTCTGCCTGATTAAATTTTTTTTCTGGTTACTTTTTGGATTTAATGTGGCCTTCCTTTTTTTCCCTAAGATGAGAACTTAAATTATTGATGTTTATATCTGTCTTCTTTTCTAGTGAATTCATTCAGTAGCACTGGAGTCCCTTTACTGCTTTTGCTGTATCCTACAACTTTTGATAAGTTGATTGTGTGTTTTTAGGTTTTAAAAATTATTTTAAAATCTTTTTTTTTGCTGGGCACAGTGGCTTACACCTGTAATCCTACCACTTTGGGAGGCCAAGGAGGGTGGATCACGAGATCAGGAGATTGAGACCATCCTGGCTAACATGGTGAAACCCTATCTCTACTAAAAATACAAAAAATTAGCCGGGCGTCGTGGCACACACCTGTAGTCCCAGCTATTCGGGAGGCTGAGGCAGGAGAATCACTTGAACCCAGGAGGCAGAGGTTGCAGTTGTTATAACCCAGCGAGTTGTAAGGAAAGCACCACACTCTGAGTTTCAATTGCGAGTCCTTTATTGCCAGCGACCTAGAGTCAGCTCATACTTAAAAACCTCTCAGCCCTGAAGGGGTTTGATTCCTTTTTATACCTTGCTTAGAGAAGGGGAGTGGCAAAGCGGAATTTTACAGAAGCAGAACAAGCAAGTTAGATAAAAAGGCTGGTAACCAGGAGGCAGGAGGTTCCCAGGATTGTTGGTTACCAAGAGGAGCGGCAGGGGGTACTTTCCATACAATCAGTCACCAAGGGGTATAGGTTATTCACAATAGCAGGTAGATTCACCAAGCAGGATGTAGTTACAATGATTACAAGGTACTGGGTAGAGCGTGACCCAGCTGTGTACCTGAAGGAGAAATGGCAGGGAGGGAGAGGCTAAGATGGAGTTTGTCAGGCTTACATCTAAGATGGAGTCTGTTAGGCTATCAAACAGTGAGCTGAGATTGCGCCACTGTACTCCAGCCTGAGCTACAGAGTTAGACCCATGACAAAAAAAAAATTTTTTTTTTTGGTAGAGGTACATTGAATCTTGATGTGTTGTTCAGGGTGGAGTATAGTGGCTATCCTCAGGCACAATCGTTATGCACTACAACCTTGAACTCCTGGCCTCAAGTGATCCTGTTGCCTCAGCCTCCTGAGTAACTGGGATTACAGATGTGTGCCATCGAGTCATGTTTTTAAATTTAGTTGAAAATATTTTTAAATTTCTCTTGAAATTTCTTCTTTGAACCATGTGTTATTTAGAAATGTTTTGTTCAATCTTCAGATATTTTCGGATTTTCCAGCTGTCTTTTAGTTACTGGTTTCTAGTTTAATTTCCTTGTGATGCAAACACAGACATTGTATGATTTCCATCCTTTAAGATTTGTTCAGGTATGTTTTGTGGTAGTCCAGAATGTGGTCTGTCTTGGTGAATGTTTCACATGAGCTTGACAAGAACATGTAATTCACTGTTACTGAGCGAGTAGTCTATAGATGTCCCGTTGGTTGGTCATGTTACTGAGTTGAGTTACATCTTTGTTGATATACTGTTTGCTAGGTCTGTTGGTTTCTGGTAGAGGAGTGTTAAAGTCTCCAACTATAATAGTGGGTTTAACTATTTCTCCTTGAAGTTGTCAGTTTTCGACTCACGTATTATTATTATTATTATTTTTTTTTGAGACGGAGTTTCGCTCTTGTTACCCAGGCTGGAGTGCAATGGCGCGATCTCGGCTCACCGCAACCTCCGCCTCCTGGGTTCAGGCAATTCTCTTGCCTCAGCCTCCTGAGTAGCTGGGATTACAGGCACGCGCCACCATGCCCAGCTAATTTTTTTTTTTTTTTTGTATTTTTAGTAGAGACGGGGTTTCACCATGTTGGCCAGGATGGTCTCGATCTCTTGACCTCGTGATCCACCCGCCTCGGCCTCCCAAAGTGCTGGGATTACAGGCTTGAGCCACCGCGCCCGGCCCTGCGTCACGTATTTTTATACTCTCCTGTTCAACACATACGCCTTAAGGATTGTTAGGTCTTCTTGGAGTATTGACCCATTTATCTTTATGTAATGCTCCTCTTTATCCTTGATACCTTTCCTTGCTCTGAAGTCTGCTCTTTCTGAACAGAAATTAATAAAGCTACATCTGCTTTATTTTTAAGTATTATTTTTAATTGAAAAATAATTGTGTATATTTATAGAGTACAATGTAATGTTTTGATACATGTATACATTGTGCATTGATTAGCAGGGTGATTATTATATCTATTACCTCAAATATTTATCATTTCTTTGTGGTGAAAACTTTTAAAATCCTCTTGTTTCACTATTTTAAAATATACAACACATCATTATTCACTGTAGTCACCTTGCTGTGCAATAGAACAGTAGAACTTATTCTTTGTAACTACAGCTTTACCATTGACCAATGTATCCTTTTCCCCTTTATCTACCCTGCAACTGCCACTGTGTCCCTAGTCTTTGGTAACCACCATTCTATTCCCTACTTATATGAGTTGACTTTGTAGATATAAGTGAGATAATACAGTCTTTGTCTCTCTGTGCCTGGCTTATTTCACATAACATAATGTCCTAAGTTCATCCATGTTGTCACAAATGACAGAATTTTCTGTTTTGTTTTTTTTCTTAAGTCTGAATAGTATTCCATTGTATATATATGCTACATTTTGAAACTCCATTTGTTCACTAATGGACACTTAGGTTGTTTCCATATCTTGGTTATTGTGATTGATGGTGGAATGAACATAAGAGTACAGATATCTCGTTGGCATACTGATTTCAATTCCTTTGGCTGTATACTCAGTAGTGAGATTGCTGGCTCATATTGTAATTCTATTTTTAGTTTTTCAAGGAACCTCCATACTGTTTTCTAAAATAGCTGTACTAATTTACAATATCACCAGCAACGTATAACGGTTACTTTTTCTTAAAATCCTCACCAACACTTGTTATCTTTCATCTTACTTTGTAATAGCCTTCTTTCATCTTACTTTGTAATAGCCTAATAAGTGTGAGGTAAGTGATATCTCATTGTGGTTTTAGTTTGTACTTCTTTACTTCTTTGATGATTAGAGATTTTTAGCATTTTTTCATATATCTATTGGCCATTTATATGTCTTTTATTGAAAAATTTCTATTTAGGTCCTTTGCCGATTTTTAATAGGGTTATTTGTATGTTGTTGTTGTAGTTATTGTTATTGAGTAGTTTGAGTTCCTTGTGTACTTTGGATATTAGCCCCTTATCCAGAGTATGATTTGCAAATATTTTCTCCCAATCTGTGGGCTATCTCTTCTATTCATTGTTCCTTCTGCCATACAGAAGCTTTTTAGTTTGATGCAATACCATTTGTCTATTTTTGCTTTTGTCGCCTGTGCAAGAAATTTGTCCATTTGTCCAAGAAATCTGTGCCCAGACCAGTGTCAAGGAGCTTTTTCCCTATGTTTCCTTCTAATCGTTTTGTAGTTTCAGGTCTTACATTTAAGTCTTTAATTTGTTTTGAATTGTTTTAAAGTCTTTAATTTGTTTTGAATTGTTTCTTGTATTATATAAAGGGTGAAATAAGGGTTCATTTCCATTCTTCTCTATGTGAATATCCAATATTCCCAGCACCATCTTATTGACGAGACTTTTTTCCATTGTGTGTTCTTGGCACCTTTGCCAAAAATCAGTTGATCATGGATGTGTGGTTTATTTCTGGCCTCTTCATCCTATTCCGTTGGTTGATATGTCTGTTTTTATGTCAGTACCATAATGTTTTGATTACTATAGCTTCATAATATATTTGAAATTGAATAGTTTGATGCTTTCAGCATTTTTCTTTTTGGTCAAGATTACTTGACTATTGGGGTCTTCTGTGGTTCCATAGGAATTTTAGGATTAAAAAAATTCCTGTGAAGAATGACATGAATTGGAATTTTGATAAGGATTGCATTGACTCTGTAGCTCACTTTGTAGGATGGATGTGTTAATAGTAGTAATTCTTCCAATTCATGAACATGAGATATCTTCCTGTTTATTTGTCTTATCTTCAGTTTCTATTGTCAGTACTTTATAGTTTTCAGTATGCAGATCTCCCACTTCCTCAGTTAAATTTACGGCTATTTTATTTTAGATTCTATTATAATACTGTGTCGAACAGAAGTGGTGAGAATGGGCACCCTTATCTTGTTTGTGATCTTAGAGGAAAAGCCTTGTTAGCTCTGGGTTTGTCATATATGGCCTTTATTGTGTTGAGGAACATCCTTCTACCCCTAACTTGTTGAGAATTTTTATTCTGAAAGGATGTCGACTTTTGTCAAATGCTTTTTTACATCTGTTGAAATGATCTTATGGTTTTTGTCCTTCATTTTGTTATAGGGGGAATCATATTTATTGATTAGCATATGTGGAACCAACCTTGTAACCTATGGATAAATCCTAAATGATTCTTTAAATGTATTATGGAATATGGTAAATGATTTTTAATGTATTATTGAATATGTTTTGTTACTACTTTGTTGAGATTTTTGCATCTCTGTTGATCAGTGATATTGGCCTGTAATTTTTTTTCTGTAGTGTGATATTGGCCTCATAAAATGAGTTTGGAATTATTCTCTTCTCTCTAGTTTCTAGAAGAGTTTGAGAAGGATTGGTATTAATTCTTCTTTATATGTTTGGTAAAATTCAGCCATGAAGCCATCTGGTCCTGGGTTTTTGTTTGATAGGAGACTTTTAATTACTGATTCAACTTTACTCATTGATCCATGCAGATTTTCAATAATTTCTTGGTTCAGTCTTGGTAGGTTATATATTTCTAGAAATTTGCCCAATTCTTCTAGGTAGTCCAGTTTGTTGGCATGTAGTTATTCAGAGTAGTCTCATAATCCTTTATATTTCTGTGTTATCAGTTATAATATCCTTTTCATTTCTGATTTTGAATCTTCTCATTTCCCTTTGTGTAGCTAAGAGTTTGTCAATTTTCTTTTATTTTTTTCTTTTTTTTTTTTTCTGGAAAAATTCCATTAATTTTATTTTTCTTTCTCTTTTTTTTTTTTTTTTTTTTTAATTTTTTATTGGATTATAGGTTTTGGGGTACATGAGCAGAGCATGCAAGACAGTTGCGTAGGTACACACATGGCAGTGTGCTTTGCTTTTCTTCTCCCCTTCACCCACATTTGGCATTTCTCCCCAGGCTATCCCTCCCCACCTCCCCCTCCCACTGGCCCTCCCCTTTTCCCCCCAATAGACCCCAGTGTTTAGTACTCCCCTTTCTGTGTCCATGTGTTCTCATTTTTCATCACCCACCTATGAGTGAGAATATGTGGTGTTTCATTTTCTGTTCTTGTGTCAGTTTGCTGAGGATGATGTTTTCCAGATTCATCCATGTCCCTACAAACGACACGAACTCATCATTTCTGATTGCTGCATAATATTCCATGGTGTATATGTGCCACATTTTTCCAATCCAGTCTATTATCAATGGGCATTTGGATTGATTCCAGGTCTTTGCTATTGTAAACAGTGCTGCAATGAACATTCGTGTACGTGTGTCCTTATAGTAGAACGATTTATAGTCTTTTGGATATATACCCAGTAATGGGATTGCTGGGTCAAATGGAATTTCTATTTCTAAGGCCTTGAGGAATCGCCACACTGTCTTCCACAATGGTTGAACTAATTTACACTCCCACCAACAGTGTAAAAGTGTTCCTTTTTCTCCACATCCTCTCCAGCGTCTGTTGTCTCCAGATTTTTTAATGATCGCCATTCTAACTGGCGTGAGATGGTATCTCAATGTGGTTTTGATTTGCATCTCTCTGATGACCAGTGACGATGAGCATTTTTTCATATGATTGTTGGCCTCATATATGTCTTCTTTCGTAAAGTATCTGTTCATATCCTTTGCCCACTTTTGAATGGGCTTGTTTGTTTTTTTCCTATAAATCTGCTTGAGTTGTTTGTAAATTCTGGATATCAGCCCTTTGTCAGATGGGTAGACTGCGAAAATTTTTTCCCATTCTGTTGGTTGCCGATCCACTCTAGTGACTGTTTCTTTTGCCGTGCAGAAACTGTGGAGTTTCATTAGGTCCCATTTGTCTATTTTGGCTTTTGTTGCCAATGCTCTTGGTGTTTTGTTCATGAAGTCCTTGCCTACTCCTATGTCCTGGATAGTTTTGCCTAGATTTCCTTCTAGGGTTTTTATGGTGCCAGGTCTTATGTTTAAGTCTTTAATCCATCTGGAGTTAATTTTAGTGTAAGGTGTCAGGAAGGGGTCCAGTTTCTGCTTTCTGCACATGGCTAGCCAGTTTTCCCAACACCATTTGTTAAACATGGAATCCTTGCCCCATTGCTTGTTTTTGTCAGGTTTATCAAAGATTGTATAGTTGTATGTATGTTGTGTTGCCTCCGGTGCCTCTGTTTTGTTCCATTGGTCTATATCTCTGTTTTGGTACCAGTACCATGCTGTTTTGATTACTGTAGCCTTGTAGTATAGTTTGAAATCCGGTAGTGTGATGCCCCCTGCTGTGTTCTTTTTGCTTAGAATTGACTTTGCTATGCGGGCTCTCTTTTGGTTCCATATGAAGTTCATGGTGGTTTTTTCCAGTTCTGTGAAGAAAGTCAATGGTAGCTTGATGGGGATAGCGTTGATTCTGTAAATTACTTTGGGCAGTATAGCCATTTTCACGATATTAATTCTTCCTAACCATGAACATGGAATGTTTCTCCATCTGTTTGTGTCCTCTCTGATTTCGTTGAGCAGTGGTTTGTAGTTCTCCTTGAAGAGGTCCCTTACGTTCCTTGTGAGTTGTATTCCAAGGTATTTTATTCTTTTTGTAGCAATTGCGAATGGCAGTTCGCTCTTGATTTGGCTTTCTTTAAGTCTGTTATTGGTGTAGACGAATGCTTGTGATTTTTGCACATTGATTTTATATCCTGAGACTTTGCTGAAGTTGCTTATCAGTTTCAGGAGTTTTTGGGCTGAGGCGATGGGGTCTTCTAGGTATACTATCATGTCGTCTGCAAATAGAGACAATTTGGCTTCCTCCTTTCCTATTTGAATACCCTTTATTTCTTTTTCTTGCCTGATTGCTCTGGCTAGAACTTCCAGTACTATATTGAATAGGAGTGGTGACAGAGGGCATCCTTGTCTAGTACCAGATTTCAAAGGGAATGCTTCCAGTTTTTGCCCATTCAGTATGATATTGGCTGTTGGTTTGTCATAAATAGCTTTTATTACTTTGAGATACGTTCCATCGATACCGAGTTTATTGAGGGTTTTTAGCATAAAGGGCTGTTGAATTTTGTCAAATGCCTTCTCTGCGTCAATTGAGATAATCATGTGGTTTTTGTTTTTGGTTCTGTTTATGTGGTGAATTACGTTGATAGACTTGCGTGTGTTGAACCAGCCTTGCATCCCTGGGATGAATCCTACTTGATCATGATGAATCAGTTTTTTGATTTGCTGTTGCAATCGGCTTGCCAATATTTTATTGAAGATTTTTGCATCTATGTTCATCATGGATATTGGCCTGAAGTTTTCTTTTCTCATTGGGTCTCTGCCGGGTTTTGGTATCAGGATGATGTTGGTCTCATAAAATGATTTGGGAAGGATTCCCTCTTTTTGGATTGTTTGAAATAGTTTTAGAAGGAATGGTACCAGCTCCTCCTTGTGTGTCTGGTAGAATTCGGCTGTGAACCCATCTGGAACTGGGCTTTTTTTGTGAGGTAGGCTCTTAATTGCTGCCTCAACTTCAGACCTTGTTATTGGTCTATTCATAGTTTCAGCTTCCTCCTGGTTTAGGCTTGGGAGGACACAGGAGTCCAGGAATTTATCCATTTCTTCCAGGTTTACTAGTTTATGTGCATAGAGTTGTTTGTAATATTCTCTGATGATGGTTTGAATTTCTGTGGAATCTGTGGTGATTTCCCCTTTATCATTTTTTATTGCATCTATTTGGTTGTTCTCTCTTTTATTTTTAATCAATCTGGCTAGTGGTCTATTTTGTTGATCTTTTCAAAAAACCAGCTCTTGGATTTATTGATTTTTTGAAGGGTTTTTTGTGTCTCAATCTCCTTCAGCTCAACTCTGATCTTAGTAATTTCTTGTCTTCTGCTGGGTTTTGAGTTTTTTTGATCTTGCTCTTCTAGCTCTTTCAATTTTGACGATAGGGTGTCAATTTTGGATCTCTCCATTCTCCTCATATGGGCACTTATTGCTATATACTTTCCTCTAGAGACTGCTTTAAATGTGTCCCAGAGGTTCTGGCACGTTGTGTCTTCATTCTCATTGGTTTCGAAGAACTTCTTTATTTCTGCCTTCATTTCGTTGTTTACCCAGTCAACATTCAAGAGCCAGTTGTTCAGTTTCCATGAAGCTGTGCGGTTCTGGGTCGGTTTCTGAATTCTGAGTTCTAACTTGATTGCACTATGGTCTGAGAGGCTGTTTGTTATGATTTCAGTTGTTTTGCATTTGTTGAGCAGTGCTTTACTTCCAATTATGTGGTCAATTTTAGAGTAGGTGTGATGTGGTGCTGAGAAGAATGTGTATTCTGTGGATTTGGGGTGGAGAGTTCTGTAAATGTCCACCAGGTTTGCTTGCTCCAGGTCTGAGTTCAAGCCCTGGGTATCCTTGTTGATTTTCTGTCTGGTTGATCTGTCTAGTATTGACAGTGGAGTGTTAAAGTCTCCCACTATTATTGTGTGGGAGTCTAAGTCCTTCTGTAAGTCATTAAGAACTTGCCTTATGTATCTGGGTGCTCCTGTGTTGGGTCCATATATGTTTAGGATCGTTAGCTCTTCTTGTTGTATCGATCCTTTTACCATTATGTAATGGCCTTCTTTGTCTCTTTTGATCTTTGTTGCTTTAAAGTCTATTTTATCAGAGATGAGAATTGCAACTCCTGCTTTTTTTTGCTTTCCATTAGCTTGGTAAATCTTCCTCCATCCCTTTATTTTGAGCCTTTGTGTATCCTTGCATGTGAGATGGGTTTCCTGGATACAGCACACTGATGGGTTTTGGATTTTTATCCAATTTGCCAGTCTGTGTCTTTTGATTGGTGCATTTAGTCCATTTACATTTAGGGTTAATATTGTTATGTGTGAATTTGATACTGCCATTTTGATTCTAAGTGGCTGTTTTGCCTGTTAGTTGTTGTAGATTCTTCATTATGTTGAAGCTCTTTAGCATTCAGTGTGATTTTGGAATGGCTGGTACTGATTGATACTTTCTATGTGTAGTGCCTTTTTTAGGAGCTCTTGTAAAGCAGGCCTGGTGGTGACAAAATCTCTGAGTACTTGCTTGTTCGCAAAGGATTTTATTCTTCCTTCACTTCTGAAGCTCAGTTTGGCTGGATATGAAATTCTGGGTTGAAAGTTCTTTTCTTTAAGAATGTTGAATATTGGCCCCCACTCTCTTCTGGCTTGTAGTGTTTCTGCCGAGAGATCTGCTGTGAGTCTGATGGGCTTCCCTTTGTGGGTGACCCGACCTTTCTCTCTGGCTGCCCTTAGTTTTCTCTCCTTTGTTTCAACCCTGTTGAATCTGACGATTATGTGCCTTGGGGTTGCTCTTCTTGCGGAATATCTTTGTGGTGTTCTCTGTATTTCCTGCAATTGAGTGTTGGCTTGTCTTGCTAGGTGGGGGAAATTTTCCTGGATGATGTCCTGAAGAGTATTTTCCAGCTTGGATTCATTCTCCTCGTCCCCTTCTGGTACACCTATCAAACGTAGGTTAGGTCTTTTCACATAGTCCCACATTTCTTGGAGACTTTGTTCATTCCTTTTTGCGCTTTTTTCTCTGATCTTGGTTTCTCGTTTTATTTCATTGAGTTGGTCTTCCTCTTCAGATATTCTTTCTTCTGCTTGGTCAATTCGGCTATTGAAACTTGCGTTTGCTTCGCGAAGTTCTCGTATTGTGTTTTTCAGCTCCTTTAATTCATTCATATTCCTCTCTAAGGTATCCATTCTTGTTATCATTTCCTCGAATCTTTTTTCAAATCTTTTTTCAAGATTCTTAGTTTCTTTGCATTGATTTAATACATGATCTTTTAGCTCACAAAAGTTTCTCATTATCCATCTTCTGAAGTCTAATTCCGTCATTTCGTCACAGTCATTCTCCGTCCAGCTTTGTTCCCTTGCTGGTGAGGAGTTTTGGTCCTTTCTAGGAGGCGATGTGTTCTGGTTTCGGGTGTTTTCCTCCTTTTTGCGCTGGTTTCTTCCCATCTTTGTGGATTTGTCCGCTGGTCGTCTGCGTAGTTGCTGACTTTTCGTTTGGGTCTCTGAGTGGACACCCAGATTGTTGATGATGAAGTATTTCTGTTGCTTGGTTTTCCTTCTACCAGTCTAGCCCGTTCGCTGTACGACTGTTGAGGTCCGCTCCAGACCCTGCTTGTCTGGGGTGCACCTCTAGTAGCCGTGGCACAGCGAGGGATGCTACCAGTTTCTTTTTCTGCTCTCTTTGTCCCAGGATGATGCCTGCCTAATGACAGTCTTTTGGATATAGAGGGGTCAGGGAGCTGCTTGAGGAGACAGTTTGTACTTTATAGGGGTTTAATTGCTGAGCTGTGCACTCTGTTGTTCATTCAGGGCTGTTAGGCTGCTATGTTTGATTCTGCTGCAACACAGCTCATTAAACAACCCTTTTTTTTTTTCTCAAATGCTCTGTGTTGAGGGGTTTGGGCTTTATTTTTGGATGTCCGATCAGGTGTCCTGCCCAGCTCCTGTCAATTTTATTTTTTAAAAGTCAACCTTTAGTTTTGTTGATCTTTTCAATTGTTTTTCTAGTACTATTTCTGCTCTGATATTTGTTATTCCTTTCCTTTTCCTAACGTTAAACTCAGATTATTATTATTTTTCTATTTCCTTAAGGTGTGATGTTAGATTGTTTATTTGCAATCTTTCTTCTTTTTTAATGTAGACATTTATTGTTATAAATGCCCCTCTTAAAACTGTTTTTGCTGCATTCCATATGTTTTGTAATGTTGTATTTTCATTTTGTCTCAAGATTTATAAAAAAATCCCCATTAATTTCTTCTTTGACCCAAATGGTTTTTCAGAAACATATTCCTTAATTTCCACATGTCTTAATTTTCCATGATCCTTCCTGTTATTGAGGCAAATTTTTTTTTTTTTGAGACGGAGTTTCGCTCTTGTAACCCAGGTTGGAGTGCAATGGTGCAATCTCGGCTCACCGCAACCTCTGCCCCCTGGGTTCAGGCAATTCTCCTGCCTCAGCCTCCTGAGTAGCTGGGATTACAGGCACGCGCCACCGTGCCCAGCTAATTTTTTGTAATTTTTAGTAGAGACGGGGTTTCACCATGTTGACCAGGATGGTCTTGATCTGTTGACCTCGTGATTCACCCGCCTCGGCCTCCCAAAGTACTGGGATTACAGGCTTGAGCCACCACGCCCGGCCTATTGAAGCAAATTTTATACCATTGTGGTTGGAAAAGATACTTGATATATAATTTCAGTTATCTCAAATTTGTTGAGACTTGTTTTGTGGTCTAACATATGATCTGTCTTGGATAGTGTTTTGTGTGTTCTTGAGAAGAATGTATATTCTGCTGCTATTGGGTGGAATGTTCTGTATATGTCTGGTAGGTCCATTTGGTCTAAAGTATAGTTCAAGTCCAGTGTTTTTGTATTGATTTTTCTGTCTAAATGATCTGTCCAATGTTGAAAATGGGATATTGAAATCACTTACTATTATTGTGTTGCAGGCTATGTCTCCTTTCAGACTTTTTAAAGTTTACTGTGTATGTTAGGTGCTCTGATGTTGGGTGCAAATATATTTACAGTTGTTTTAGCCTCTTGATGGATTGATCCCTTTATTGCTATATAATAATGTTCTTTATCTCTTTTTACAGTTTTTTCCTTAAAGTCTGTTTTGTCTGAAATAAATATAGCTACTCTTGACTTTTTTTGTTTCCATCTGCATGGGATGTCTTTTCTCATCCCTTCACTTTAGACTGAGAGTCCTAAAGTTAAAGTGAGTCTCTTGTAGGCATCCGGTGTTAGGTCTTTTTTACCCATTGAGCCTCTCTATGCCTTTTGATTGGATAATTTAATCTATTTACATTGAAAGTAATCATTGACAGGTAAGGACTTTCTAGTGACATTTTAAAAATTAGCTTCTGGTTTTTTTCTTTGTAAATCCTTTGTTTCCTTTTCCTCTCTTGCCTTCTTTGTGGTTTGATGACTTTCTGGTATGCTTTGGATCTTTTCTTTTTTCGTGTATCTATTACAGGCTTTTGTATTGTGTTTACCCTGATGCTTACATAAAATATATTACACTTACATATAATAGGCCATTTCAAGTGATAACACCTTAATTTTGATCACATAAACAAAATCTATACATTTATTTTTCCTCCTCATACATTTTATATTTTTGATGTCATACTTTACATCTTTTTATAATTTACATTCCTTAAAAATTGTTGTAGCTTTAGTTCTTTTAACAGTTTAACCTTTTTATTAGATATGTAATTAATTGGCTGGGCACAGTGGCTCATGCCAGTCATCCCAGCACTTTGGGAGCCCGAGGTGGGCAGATCATGAAATCAGGAGTTTGAATCCATCCTGACCAACATGGTAAAACCCTGTCTCTACTAAAAATGCAAAAATTAGCTGGGCATGGTGTCATGTACCTGTAGTGCCAGCTACTCGGGAGGCTGAGGCAGGAGAATTGCTTGAACCAAGGAGGTGGAGCTTGCAGTGAGCTGAGATCACACCATTGCACTCCAGCCTGGGTGACAGAGTGAGACTCCATCTCAGAAAAGAAAGAGAGAGAGAAAAAATAAATTAATTTACCCAACACTAGTATATTACTAGAATATTTTGGATTTCATAATGTACAGTCATATATCACTTTATAATGGGAATATGTTCTGAAATTGCATTATTAGGTGACTTTGTCATTGTATGAACATAATTGAGTGTATTTACACAAGCCTAGATGGTATAATCTATGATACACCTAGTCTATATCATATAGTCTTTTGCTTCTGAGCTACAAACCTATACAGTTTGTTACTGTATTGAATACTAGAGGCAGTTGTGACACAGTGACAAGTAATTGTGTATTGAAACATATCTAAATATATAAAATATACAGTAAAATTACCATATAAAATTGTATAGGGTACTTATTGTTAATGAAGCTTGCAGGACTGGGGTTGCTCTGGGTTGGTCAGTGGGTGAGTAGTGAGTGAATGTAAGGGCTTAGAACATCACTGTACACTTTTATATGACTGACAGAATGGTACATTTGTTTATACCAGCATCACCATAAACATAGGTAATGCCTTGTGTTACAATGTTATGATGGATGTAGCATCACCATTACTAGGCAATATGACTTTTTCAGCTCTATTATAATTTTATGGGACCACTATTGATGTCATTATGTAGCACATGACTATACTCTCATATGTCTTCATACTACTAATAGTGTCTTCTTCCTTCAGCATGAAAACTCCTTTTAGCATTTTTTTTTTTTTGGTCAGGCAGGTCTAGTGGTGGCAAATGCTATAACTTTTTGTTTGAGAAAGTCTTTATCGTTCCTCATTTTTTAAAAGACTGGATTGATGAGTATAGTATTCTTGGTTGATGGGCTTTTTTTTTTTTCCCCTTTCAGGATATTGGATGTATCATCTCATTCACTTCTGATCTGCAAGGTTGCTGTTGAGAAATCCACTGATAGTCTTATGGGGTTCTTTTGTATGTGATCATTTGCTTTTACTTTACTGCATTCAATGATCTGTGTTTTAACTTTTAATAATTTTATTATGATTGTCTTGGCATAGGTCTCTTTGGATTCATCTTACTTGGTATTGTTTGGGCTTCCTGCCTCTGGTTTTTTATATTTTTACTCAGGGTTGGGAAGTTTCCTGCCATTATTTATTTGGATATGTTTTCTGTTTCTTTTTCTTCTCCTTCTGACATGCCAATAATGCATAAGTTGTTTTACTTGACGGTGCCCCATAAATTGCTTAAGCTGTCTTCACTTTTTCTTCTTTGCTTTTTTTTTCTCCTCAGATTAGATGATTTCTGGTGACCTGTTTCAAGTTAACCAATCTATTCCTCTACAGGATCTTACCTACTGTTGAACCCTTCTCTTGAATTTTTCAGTTGAGTCATGGTACTCTTCAGATCTATGCTTTTCATTTGATAATTTTATACTCTCTCTTTGTTGAAGTTCTCAGTTTGTACTTGCATTTCTCTCTTGACCTTGGTGAGCATCTTTTTGACCATTATTTTGAATTTTCTGTCAGGTACACACTTCACTTGGTTTGGTTTCTGGAGATTTACCATAGTGTTTTCTTGGGACTATATTTCCTTGTTTCTTCATTTTTCATGACTCTCTATTTTGGTTTCTGTGCATTAGATAAGACTTGTCTCATGTGGGAGAAAGATCTCATTAATCTGTCTGGCCAGAGATTTTAAAGTGTCTTTCAAATCTTTGTGTTCATCCAGATTGTTGTCTTTGTTTTTGGTGGCACTATGGAGCTGAAGATGTGCCATATTCTGTCAGTACATCAAGACAAGGAGCCAGATTCTCTTAGATGTAGCTGGAAAGATTTGGGCATTGGATGTGTGTTTTAGTTCCTTCTGTCTTCATGGTGAAGCTGGATGTGATTATCTTATTTCCTACCCTTTCCATGCTAAGCCAGGTAGTGGATCTATGGCAAATGTCTGAACTCACATTCAGGCTGTACCCTCTCTGATCCTGGGGAGATAGCTGCTGGACATGGGTCTGTTTTATGTCCAAACCTCTTTTTTCTTGGATCTAGGGCCACTCAGGAATGCAAACTCCCATCAACTCCTAGAGCTAGTTTGTTAAGAAGACAATACCTTGAGTGGAAGTTACAGAAGTTGTGGTGCTTGATGTGTAACCAGACTTTTTTCACATAGAACTGGGGAGGCCTAGATTATCATAGGGGTGAGCTAAAGGAAAAGTTCATGAAGTGTCAAGCTTTGGCTTCGGCTGCTGCAGGACGGTTGTTTATTTGCCCTGTTAGCTCCCCAGTTCAAGTCCATTAGAAGCCAGCTTGTCAAATGACCACTTGAAGTATGTCATAGCCCCTTCTGGAGAGAAGGTGGAAGCTACATGTTCTCACCCCCTTTTGGCACTTTTCCAAGGGGACGTAGTCCTTAGAAGTGTTTGCACACTTGTTGAAGACCACCTTTTTGTTCTGTGATCTAAGGAGACTCCCAAATGCCTAGTACCTTTTGCTGTCAGAGCTAAGAGTAGTTTGGGGAGGGAGCCTTTAGGGAAGTGCTATAAATGTTGGAGCAGTTGATATGTGGCAGAAACCGCATCTGAGGAGAAATAACTGTTTTTAAAGCCCCTTCTCTACACTGCTCCTGGGTGAAGGCATCCCTGAAAGTGCCTACATGCCCATATAAAACTGGCACGTTTTTCTGTGGTGCAGATAGATTCGCATATACTTTCTTCCCTCTGGTATCAGAAATAGGCGGTTCAGGACACTGTTTGTTGAGCGGGAGCTGTAAAATTTTGGGTGCTCAGATTCTCTTCCATGAGAGATTAATAAACCTGGAGTTATTTCTGGTATGAGCCAGGGGAGAAGACTCAAGAAGTGCTGGTCTGCTTCTTTGGCTCTCAGCCAAGCTGTTTTTCTGCCTCTTTAACTCCCTGAAGCAAGTTAGTTAGAAGACGAGCAGCCATGTAGCCACTGGAAGATGTGTTATAGATTCCTTTCAGGGAAAAGGAAGGGGCTGCATGTTTTTTAGGCCCCTTCTCTGCACTACTCTTTGGGGATGAAGCCCCCAGAAGTACTTGAGCACCCATAGCAAACCGCCACATTTTTCTCATGGTCTAAAGAGGGTCTTGTGTGTATAATCCTCTTTGCTCTCAGAGCCAGTAAATTAAAAACCAGACCATGGGAAACCTTAGAGTTAGGGTGCTATATGTGAGTACAAATCCTCTTCTCCACAGGAAGAAGCTTGATATTGGGGATTCCTTTCCAGATAGTATGGTACAGTGTCTAAAGCAGGGTCCTACACCTGAGTGTGCCTCAGCTTTTCCTTTCCATTTGCTGTGGAAATTTTCTCCACACCCAGTGGGTAGGAGTCTCTTAGTTGGTCCCTGACTTTCTCTCAGAGGGAATTGATCCATGAATAGATGTTTATTTGGTGCTTTTGTGGGTGGAGAGAGAGTCAGGAGCTTCCTATTCTGCCATGTTACTAACCTCACCATCTCTTACCTCCTGCTTTTTAATGATTATTGTTGGTGTAATAAATCTTTCTTTACCCTTGCACTTTTAATTTGTATGTGTCTTTATACTTAAAAGAAGAGTTTTCAAATATTGTTTGTTTTCACTTATAAGTGGAAGCTAAGCTGTGAGGATGCAAAAGCTTGAGAATGATACAATGGACTTTGTGGACTTGAGGAGGGGTGGGAGGGGTTGAGGGACAAAAGACTGCTTATTGAGTACAGTGTATACTGCTCAGATGATGGGCGCATCAAAATCTCAGAAATAAGCACTAAAAAACTCATCCATGTAACCAAAATACCACCTGTACCCCAAATAATACTGAAGTAAAAAAGTATGGGTTTTGTGTAAACATCGTATCATTGGGTCTTTTTTTTTTTTAAATCAATTCTGGCAATATTTGTGTTTTGATATATTTAGAACATTGATGTTTAAGGTGATTATTGATAGAGTTGGATTAGTATTTTGTTAGTTTTCTGTTTCTATAACTAGATATCCGAGACTGTAGTTTATAAATAAAAGAGAATTATTTCTTAGAGTACTGAATGCTAGGAAGTGCAGTGTAGAGGCAGCACATCTGGTAAGGGCCTTCTTGCTGGCGGGGACTCTGCAGAGTTCTGAGGTGGCAGAAGACATTACATGGCAAGGGGGTTGAGTGTGTCAACTCTCTCTCCTCTTATAAAGCCACTAATGCCCCACCTCTCAAATACCATAGTTGGATTTCCCACCCTCTTAATACTGTTACGAAGGGGATTAAGATTTAATATGAGTTTTGAGGGCAGGGGGAAAATATTCAGACCATAGCATGTACCATATTTGTTACTATTTTTATCCGAAGCCCTTGTTTTTTGTTCCTATTTTTGTCTTTGGTACTCTTTCTGCCTTTTGTGATTTTGAGCAATTTTTATGATTCCATTTTCTCTTCTCACTTAGCATATAAATTATATACCTTTTTTAAGACTTTTTTTACAGTGGTTACCCTAGAGTTTGCATATGCATTTACAACTAATCTAAGTCTATTTTTTTTTTTTTTTTGAGATGGAGTCTCACTCTGTAACCCAGGCTGGAGTACAGTGGTGCGATCTTGGCTCACTGCAACCTCCGCCTCCCAGGTCCCAGTTCAAGCAATTCTCCTACCTCAGCCTCCCATTTAGCTACCCAGCTAATTTTTGTATTTTTTAGTAGAGACGGGGTTTCACTATGTTGGCCAGTCTGGTCTTGAACTCCTGACCTTGAGATCCACCCACTTAAGCTTCCCAAAATACTGGGATTACAGGCATGAGCCACCGCTCCCAGCCTCTAAGTCCATTTTTAAATAACGCTGTACTACCTGTGAAGGTAGTACAGGTAGTGTAAGTATCTTGTAATGACAGAATATTCCTAATTCCTCCTTGTCCCTAGGTCTTTCTTCTCATTTATTTCACTTATACATAAGCATAATTAGGCATGTATACTTATGCATATACAATTGAATACACTTGTTACTATTAATATTTTTGGACAAATGGTTATCTATAAGATCAGTTAAGAATAGGAGAAACAAAAGTTTTTATCTTTCACTTATTTTTTGTCTAATGCTCTACTTTTCTCTATATAGATCTGAGTTTTGGCCTATGTCATTTTCCTTTTCTCTGAAGACCGTCTTTTAACATTCCTTGAAAGGCAGGTCTGCTAGCAATAAATTTCTTCAATCTTGGTCTGAGAAAGTTTTTATTTCCCTTTTACTTTGAAAGTATAATTTTTCCGAGTACAAAATTTTGTGTTGGTGGGGATTTTTTCTCTTCTAGCACTTTAAGAGTTTCACTTCGCTGTCTTCTTGCTTGCATGGTTTCTGAGGTGATATCGGATGTAATTCTTATGTTTGGTGCTCTATAGCAGGGTTCCCAACCATGGCCAGTTAGGAACCATGTAAGCTGCAGGTCAGTAACAGAAGCTATGTCTATATTTATAGCTCCTCCCCATTGCTCACATTGTCACCTGAGCCCTGCCTCTTATCAGATCAACAGCAGCTTTAGACTCTCATAGGAGCCTGAACCCTATGGTGAACTGTACATGAGAGGGAGCTAGCTTGTGCATCCTTATGAGAATCTAATGCCTGATGATCTGTCACTGTCTCCCATCACCCCCAGATGGGACTGTCTAGTTGCAGAAAAATAACCTAAGGGCTCCCACTGATTCTACATTAGGGAGAGTTGTATAATTATTTCATTATATATTACAATCATGGCAGCATCGGCCCATTTGGAGCAGCCACTGAGGGGATATCAGCTGTAGCATGGGAGGCACAGCCAGGGCTGTATGCTCCATGGAGCTGGTGGGGGCAAGGAACAGACGAGAGCCTTGCCTGCTACCACACTGGTTCCCCACACTCCCAGGCACAGCTGCAGCCGCCCAGCCGTGGCTCTAGAACTTGATATCCCTGCACTCTTGGAGGCCCAGGAAGCCCCACTTCCCCCAAAGGCTCAGAAGTTCCTGCTCCTGCTGCCTGGCTTCTTCCCACTCCTGGCTCTCGCTCTGATTTTGGAGAAAAGTTGAAGCTGAGCCTGGGCACTCTTGAGACCTTGCCAGGTATGCAAGCACCCAGGGTGGTGCTGATATACCAGCCACCCCACCACCTCAGCTCCCTCTGAAAATTTTGAGTGCTGACAAGCTCAGGGAGGGAGGATGTGGGAATACTGAGTGGGGGCTCAGCATGGGCCTGCAGGCACCCCTTGGCTTGAACAGCCTGGGCAACATGGATGGCATGTTGTTGGTGGCAGGAGGCAGACAGATTCATTCCCAGGCAGGAAGGGGTGGGTCCTTGGTGAAGCCCCACCATCAAGCCCGGGACAGCCTGAAGCCTGAGGGTCAGGCTGCCAGTTCTGGATGGAGTCTGCAACCTGAGGTAAGAACTTATGGTGCTTTTTCCAGACAGCATGCACTTCCTTCCTTCTGAGCCTGTAAACACCCTAGACTCAGCCAGACTCACACACTCGTCAGGTCAGCCTGCCTGTAGAAAGAGGCTTGCTGAGAGGTGAACACTTGTCAGTACAACCTGCCTGCAAAAAAGGACTACTCACTTCAGGTCTCCTCTCTGCTAAGAACTGGACACTTATCAGTACAACCTGCCTGCAAAAAGGAGCTACCCATTTCAGGTATCCTCTCTGCTGAGACCTGGATACTTGTTAGTACCCTCTGCCTGCAGAAAGGAGCTACCCACTTTGGGTCTTCTGAGAGCTGTTCTGTAACTCAGTGGAGCTCCTTTCCACCTTGCTCACCCTCCAGTTGTCCATGTACCTTATGCTTCCTGGACATGAGACAAGAGTGCAGGACCTGTCGAATGATGGGACTGAAAGAGCTGTAACACAAACAGGGCTGAAACACACCCCCCACTTGCCACATTGTGGGTGACAAGAGGGAGAGAAGAGCAGCCCTTCTGGCTGTCCAGACCTTGGGACTCCCTGAGCCAGGGCTGTGACTTGCTGTAACACCCACTTTGGGGCTCTGCAGTTCCTGGCCTCTCTGAGCTTTTGGGCACCATTGCATTACCTTTGTCCAGATGCTGGTGCCTGTAGCAGAAGCAGCTTGTGGTACATCTGGTCCAGCTGGAGCTGCCCATTCTGCCACAGCTGGCATGCCTGGCTGTGCATAGTGGCCAGACACTACACTCATTCACTCATACACCCGTTGCTAGCCGGTGCCTGGCTTGCCATTGGGAGGCATGAGATCTGGGCCGGTAGTAGTGTGAGCCAAGCACAGCTTGCTGGACTGAATGGGTGGAACAAACCCAGCAGATGTGAGTGAAACTCAAGCAGAGGCATGTCCAGCCACAGAGGTTTCCAGCTGGCAAAGCGTCATCCTAAGGATCCCGTGACACAATATGATAATAATAGAAATAAAATACACAATAAATGTAACGCACTTGAATCATCCCTAAACCGTCCCCACTCTGGTCTGTGGAAAAAATGTCTTCCACAAAACCAGTCTCTGGTGCCAAAAAGTTTGGGGAACCACTGTTCTATACATAAGCTGTTTTTCTTCCTCTGGCTTCTTTTATGATTTTTTTTATCTTTGATTTTCTGAAATTTGAATATGATATGCTTGGGTGTAGGGTTTTTTTGGACATTTATCTTGGTATTCTCTGAGCATCCTGGATTTCTAATTTACTGTCTGACAATATTTCAATGAAATGTTTCATAATATTGCTTTACCTATTGCTTCTGTCCCCTTCTCTCTTTATTGTTATTCTTTGTTCCTATTACATGTATGTTATACCTTTAGTAGTTGTCCAATGATTCTTGGCTATTCTCTTCTTTTCTGTTTTGGAAGTTTCAATTGACATATATTCAGGCTCAGAGATTCTTCCTTCAGATGTGTCCAGCCTACTAATAAACCCATTAAAGGCATTCTTTATTTTTGTTAGAGTGTTTTTGGTCTCCAGTGTTTATTTTTTTTTTAGACGGAGTTTCGCTCTTGTTACCCAGGCTGGAGTACAATGGCGTGATCTCGGCTCACCGCAACCTCCACCTCCTGGGTTCAGGCAATTCTCCTGCCTCAGCCTCCCGAGTAGCTGGGATTACAGGCGTGCGCCACCGTGCCCAGCTAATTTTGTGTATTTTTAGTAGAGACGGGGTTTCACCATGTTGACCAGGATGGTCTCGATCTCTTGACCTCGTGATCCACCCGCCTCGGCCTCCCAAAGTGCTGGGATTACAGGCGTGAGCCACCGCGCCCAGCCCCAGTGTTTCTTTTTTTATTGTTTCTTAGAATATCTGTTTCTTTGCTTACATTATCCATCTGTTCTTTCATATTGTCTGCTCTACATTAGATCCCTTAACATGTTAATCATGGTTGTTTTAAATTCATAGTTTGATAATTTCAGTGTCCATGTTATGTGAGACCTCCAACCTTGCTTTTTGGTTTAGCTCTTCTATTTCCTTTGCTTCTCTATATAAATAATAGTAGACTTACCTTATCACTTTATTTTTACAAAATCATGCTGGGATTTTGCTTGCAATTGAATTTAACTATAGAACAGTTTGGGGAGAATTGACATCTTGAAAATAGAGTTTTCCAATTTTCAAGAATTGACATCTTGAAAATAGAGTTTATTCTATCTTTCAATTTGGTTGTTGTGATTTCCTCCATCAGTGTTTTGTAGTTTTGCATACAGATTCTTGCATGTATTTTGTAAGACTTATATCCAAATATTCCAAAAGTTGACTTGTATCCTGTAACCTTGCCATAATCCTTTACTAGTTCTAGTTGGTTTTTAGTAGATTATTTGGGATTTTCTATGTAATCATATTGTTTGCAAATTTAAACAGCTTTAATTTTTTTTCAGTCTGTATGTTATTTATTTCGTTTCCTTGCCTTATTTCAGTAGCTAGAACCTCTAACATGATTTTGAATAACAGTGATAAGAGAAAATCTTCTTGCCTTTTTCTGATCTTTGTGAGGGATGAGGAAGCATTCAGACTTTTATCACTAGGTAGGATTATTGTAAATACCCTTTATCAAGTCGAAGAAGTTCTCTTCCATTCCTAATTTTCTGAGAGCTTTATCACAAATGATTATTGAGTTTTGTGAAATGTGTTTTCTGTATCTAATGAAGCAATGGTATGATTTTTTCTTTCATAGTTTATTGATATGGTGAATTACATTGATTAATTTTTGAATGTTAACTTTGCCTTGCAGTCCTGGGATAATCCCTTCCCTGATATTGTAACTGGGAGCAAACTTTTCATTTTCATCAATGGAATGTAATAATTACTATTCTGTATCACTGGACCCTTTTCTGTAAACAGCGTATAGTATATAACCTCTGTCATAAGATCTCTGGAGAGATTTGTTTGCTTCTTCCCAAAATTTAGACCACTCAACCAGAGCACCTACAAGGAGAGAGAGAAAATTTGCAGACTTGTGGTTGTTTCACAGTACTAATACACCTTAGATTTTTAGAACATAAGAGCTCTTGAGTCCTTCCAATGACTGGATATGTGAAGCAATTATTCTGATGCCATCCATTCTTGGTCAATTGCAAATAAAATCTTTATGCCCTTCTCTTTAAAATGTAGGCATTTCTTTCCTTTCATAGATTAAGATACACCTTTGTTTTTTAAGACAGGATCTTGCTTTGTCACCCAGGTCAAGAGTATAGTGGCTCTAATACTGCTTACTATAGCCTTGACTTCCTGGGCTCAAGTGATCCTCCCACCTCAGCCTTCTGAGTAGCTGGAACTACAGATGTGTGCACCACCATGCCCAGCAATTTTTAAAATTTTTTGTAGAGACAAAGTCTTGCTATGTTGTCCAGGCAGATCTCGAGCTCCTGAGTTCAAGAAATCATCTCACCTCGGCCTCCCAAATTGCTGAAATTATAGGTGTGAGCTACTGCACCCAGTCAAGATAATGCTTTTGAAAATAAAAGTTGACATGGCTTGCTTGTTTCCTCAGGTTTGACGGTAACTGCGGTAAAAGACTCAGGAGAGTGGAATTTGGAGGCTGGGGCATTAGTTCTTGCAGATGCGGGCCTTTGCTGTATTGATGAGTTCAACAGCCTCAAAGAACATGATAGGACCAGTATCCATGAAGCAATGGAGCAACAAACCATAAGTGTTGCTAAAGCTGGGTAAGAGTTTCTTTTCTTTAAAATCTATGGGAATAATGGGATTATTTAATATATGGTTAGGGGAAAATGTGAACATTGTTGAGCTGTAAGTGTTTTCCACTTAAGATTAGGAGCATATCAAGGGTTAGCTCCTATCATTTCTGGTCAATATTGTACTAGAAGTCTAGTCAGTTTAGTACGAAAAAGAAAAGACATTCAGACTGGAAAGGAAGGAGTCAAAACTGCCTATATTCTCTGTGGCATGATTGTCCACATAGAAAAACAAAAAGAATTTATGGAAAGCTGCTAGAACTAATAAGTGAGTCTTATATGGCCAATGTGTAAACATTCTGTTTGCTAGCAATGGACAATTGGAAATTGAAATAAAATATACATTTATAATAGCACCTCCAAACACGAAGTATTTCCAGATAAATTTAGCAAAATCTATTCTAGATTCATACATTAAAAACTGCAAAACATTAAGAAAATCAAAAAGGATTTAAATAAATGGAGAGATATACCTAGTTTCATCTATCAGACTTAATATTGTTAAGATGCAAGTTCTCCCCAAAGCGATCTGTGGAATAAATACATTAAAAAAAATTTTTTTTGAGGCAAAGTCTCAGTTCGTCACCCAAGCTAGATTGCGGAGGCCTGATCATAGCTCACTGCAGCCTTGGACTCCTGGGCTCAAGCCATTCACCCACTTCTGAGTAGCTGGCTAATTTTTTATTTTTTAATTTTCTGTAGAGATGAGGCCTTGCTATGTTGCCCAGGGTGGTCTCAAACTCTTGGATTCAGATGACCCACCTGCCTCGGCCTTTCAGAGCACTGATTACAGGCATGAGCCACCATGCCCAGCCCAGTGTAACTCTAATAAAAATCCTAAACACCACTTATTCCCCAAAAACCTATTAAAATAATAATAAAAAAATTCTGACAGACTTTCTGGTAGAAATTGACAGGCTGGTTTTAAAGTTAATATAGAAAATCACAGAAGGTAGAATAGCCAAAGTGACTTTGAAACAGACCAAATGTGGAGGACTTACTTTAAGATTTGCCATAAAGCTTTAATTATCAAAACATTGTGACACTGGATAGACTCTTCAATGGAAGAGAATAAAGGTCCAGAAATAGACCCACAGATGTAATGTCAATTGATTTTTCAAGAACGATGTCAAATAAGTCAATAGAGAAAGGATAGGTTTTTTAAATTGTGCTAGAACACTTGAATATTTATATGTTTTCCCGTCCCAAAAGACCTATACCCAAATGGTTTATAGCAGCTTTGTTCATATTCACCCAAAATTATAAGCAACACAGAAGTTTATCAACCGATAAACAGATAGGTAAATCTTGATACACCCATACCATAAAATAGTACTAGCAATATAAAGGAACAAACTACTGATACATTCATGAATCAACAAAATGGAGGAATCTTAAAACCATTATGTGGAACAAAAGATAACAGGTACAGAAGGCTATATAGTTTATTATTCCATTTATATAAAACACTACAAAAGGCAGAACTGTAAGGAGAAAAATCATAAATTTTTTGCTAGTGGGCTAGAGGAGAATGCGTATAGAAGGGCATATTTTTAAAAGATGATTTTTACTATATGTAAATTATGCCACATAACCCTTAATTTAAAAAATATAAAAACCCATATATTTTATCTTTAGATTCAACAGACATGAATTTACTCTGCCCAATTGCTATTGAAGTTTCCAAACACTTATTCTTGCTGTACTCATCTCTTTCCTGCTTGGTAACAGTGTATGAGTGGGGTCAGGACAGTAGACCTACATTTGGAAGGGAATAGAAAGTGATAATAGTGCCTGGGAAGGTGATACATTTATGATCAGTAAAATCCTCTTTTAATTGGAGTGACATCTTCCAATGGAAATAATTTGAAGGATAAATCTTCAGATTGGATTTTTTTTGTGTGTCTGTTGGAAAGGAGAGGACATAAAGTTGTAAAGCTATAAAGTGAGAGATTTGAAGTTTAATTATTTTGCTACTCATATTTATAGTCAAATGTTCATTATTTCTCCTTTAACCCATCTGTCAAGCATGTAATATATAGTTATGTACCACATAATATTTTTGTCAGTGATGGACCACATACATGATGGTGGTCTCATAAGATTAGAATACCTTATTTTTACTGTGTTTAGATATGTTTAGATGCACAGTTATATGCCTTTGTGTTACAGTTGCCTGCAGCATTCAGTATGGTAATATGCTATGTAGGCTTGTAGCCTCAGAGCAATAGGCTGTACCATATAGCCTAGGTGTATAGTAGGCTATACTATCTAGGTTTGTCTAAGTACACTCTAGGATGTTTGCACCAGAGCAGATCATCTCATGACGCATTTCTCAGAACGTATCCCCATATTAAACAACCTATGACTGCATATTGAAAGGAGTATTGCCTTAGAAGCACTTTGAGTGTTTTGATCTAACGTATTTTTCTGAAGAGCTTCCTTTTTAGACCACTGCACGTGGTAGGCATTGTTTTTGTGGTTATTACTGTGCAAAGATTTGTGTTATTATAGTTTCAAGATAAGGTTCTTTCATTATTTCTGTTTTGTCTTAGATACGATCTAGAATTTAATACATCCTTAAACTATAGCATGGATCACAACCAGTATTTTAACCTTTCTATTTTTTTACATTTACATAAGAATTTTTGCTTCTCCAAGCATTTTAGCATATAGATTTCATTTCGAGATTATTTAATGCATTAAAGGAATTACAGACTCTTTGTTCTTCTCTAGTTATTATCGTAAAGCTAGCATTCTATTTTTTTCCTCCCCCCTACATAACTAATTTCTGGGTTCATAAAGTCATTTGTACAATTTTATTATCATCAGTTTAAAAGATATTTTTTAGTTCCTAGACATTATGTAACCATGTAATTATGTAATTAACTCTATTCAGTGGTTTGTACCTTTTATTTCTCCATCTTGAGATGGTTTCTTTTTTCTTGTTTAATTTAGTGAAGACATTTTCTAATTACCTTATAATAACAGAGCTTGGGTTCTTGTGGTTGCCTCTGATCTTACTGACCAGTTAATTTCCAGCCTATTCCCAGGGACGACAGGACCACCATGTCCTCACTAGCATCTACTAGTAGCTGCTTTTGATTCAGAATGTAATGTTTCTTATACATGCTGGGCTGAAAATTTCAATCAGACTTTACATTTCTCACATGGTTCAAGAATTTAGGCTGGGTACAGTGGCTCATGCCTGTAATCCCAGCACTTTGAGAGGCTGAGAGAGGAGGATCCCTTGAGCCTAGGAGTTCAAGACCAGCCTGGGCAAGATGGCAAGACCCCCATCTCTACACACACACACACACAAACAAAACAGGTAAGTACAGGTGAGCAGTCGCAGCTACTCAGGAGGCTGAGGAGGCCTTTGAACCTAGGAAGCCAACAAGGCTGCGATGAGCTATGATCACACCACTGCACTCCAGTCAGGGCAACATAGTGACAACCATCTCTTAAAAAAAAAAACAACTAACATTTTATTTAAAAACAGAGCAGTCATACAACCTGGATTTGAGTCTCTTCTATCTCGGATTATTAGGTTCTGTATTTTCCGTACAGAGAATATGGCCTGAAACAAGAACCCCCAGGAGGAGCAGATGCTTCCAAAAGATGAAACACTGGTTTAAACTGCCATTGTCACCACTCAGGACAACAAATGCCAGCAATAACAACAGTGAAATATGCCTTCATTTAAAACAAAGCAAAATTGTTGATATTTTTGTTAAAAGTAATTCAGTTATGATAGAAAGAGCTTTGGGGTTGGAGAGACCTAGAATCAATTCCAACCACTGTTACTACTTTTTTTAATGTTGTGGGTGATAACTGTCATCTCTGATACAAAAATAACAACACCCTTCTTACAGAGATGTTCTCAAATAGAGTTCATGCATGTCAACTTAGGCCTGGGTGAGAAGATACTTACGACTCTTCAAAATTATTTTATTTCATATTTATATAAAGGTGTTTATAGGATTCTCTATATTTTTTAATGCATTTGCATCTCCAAAGTAGTTTCAGAAATATTACATCAACACCATTACCAATAAACACAAAAAATTAATAGTCAGGCTCTCTTTGAGGTCCTTTTTTGTGCTTAGATAGACCACTGAGGTTATGTATTGTTAGAGTGCATGTTCAAAAGTAGTTTGGATGAATTCTTTTCTTTGTTTAGTTTATTATTTATTTGATATAGTTAAGAAATTGGCTTTGAACTTTGTTTGCATTCACTTACACCATTTGCTGTTTTTACCTTTTTGATTTCATTTTATTTTCTGAATTTGTAAAACATGACCTTTTTTCTTTTTACAAAATCAAACCTGTATAAAAAGACATGCAAAAGAAATGACATTCGTATCGCTATCCCTTCCATTCTATTTTCTTCTATCCTTGATAGATATTCATTAGTTTCTGATTTGTCCTTCCTATATTTCTTTTTTGCAAAAATAAGCAAAACCCATGGGGATAGGTGTGTGTGCCTGTTTATGCATCTCCCCGCTTTCTTATCTAACACATAGCAAACTGCATATACTCCTTAGCACTGCTTCAGTGGTATCTCATAGATGTTTATATGTAGTATTCTTATTATAATCGTGTTTTAGAATTCTGCAATTTTGGTTTGTATCTCTTTTCTCCCAAAAGTGGCTTAGCAAGATTTTAGTCTCTAGGTAGAAGGACCACTTTTTGCTGTTGTTTATAATTTCTAGTTTTATCCCATTGTGGTCAGAGAATGTTGTTTGTATTGTTTCTTTATTATTATTATTATTATTATTTAAGTTCTGAGATACATGTGCAGAATGTGCAGGTTTGTTATATAGGTATACATGTGCCATGGTGGTTTGCTGCACCCATCAACCCCTCATGTACATTAGGTATTTCTCCTAATGCTGTCCCTCCCTAGCCCCCACAGCCCCCAAAAGGCCCCATTGTGTGATGTTCGCCTTCCTGTGTCCATGTATTTTCATTGTTCAACTCCCACTTATGAGTGAGAACATGCGGTATTTGGTTTTCTGTTCTTGTGTTAGTTTACTGAGAGTGATGGTTTCCAGCTTCATCCATGTCCCATGCAAAGGACACGAATTCATCCTTTTTCATGGCTGCGTAGTATTCCATGGTATATATTTGCCATATTTTATCCAGTCTATCATTGATGGGCATTTGGGTACTTTAATGAACTTCATGAGGTTTTTATCTTTGTGGCCTAATATAAGGTCAGTTTAATACTGGCCCTTTTATGCTTCACAAATTATATTCTCTATAATGAGAATATAATGTATATGTATTACACACACACACAAACTGTACTTTATAAATAATTTTGTTTAGGTATTCTATATTCTTACTTACCTTTTATTTGTTTGATGCATTTTAGGCTAAGAGTGGTATATTAAAGTCTCTTATTATTGTTTGTTTCTCTTTGTATCTCTTGTAGTTTCTGCTTTATGAAGGTAGTTGTTGTGGCCTTTAACATTTGTATTTCTTTGTCTTAAATGTTTTGTGGCCTGAATTTTACCTTGCCTATATCAGGATCACAACTCTAGATTTCATATTATTTATACTTACCTAATATATCTTTGTTCTTTATGTTTGGCCTTTTGATTTCAATTTGTTCTTTGGTATGCAACATAGAATTAGGTTTAACTTTATGAACAACAAAAAAATCTTTTTCTTCTAATGTGTTAGTTAAGCACACTTAAATTTATTGGTATAATCAATATGCTTGGTGTCAACAGCTTCATTTTTTAAAAACTTACTGTGTTTATTTTTGTGTGTTTGGCATTTAGGAAAGTTTGCATTTTTTTTCTTTTTTGAGGGGGTGAGGATGACATCTCGCTCTGTGGACCAGGCTGGAGTGCAGTGGCACAGTCTCAAGTCACTGCAACCTCTGCCTCCCAAGTTCAAGCTATTCTTCTGTCTCAGTGTCCCTAAGCTGGGACTACAGGCACACACCACCACGCCTGGCTAACTTTTTGTATTTTAGTAGAGATGGGATTTCACCATGTTGCCCAGACTGGTCTCAAACTCCTGAGCTCAGGCAATCCGTCCGCCTTGGACTCTCAAAGTACTGGGACTACAAGCATGAGCCACCGCGCCCAGCTGCATTTTTATTACAGGTTAGAGGTTGGCAGATTTTTTCTGTAGAGATCAGGTTAGCAAATATTTTAGACTTTGTGGGCCAAACTCTGTTGCAACTACTCATCTTTGCTGATGTAGACAGTGTAACTGCATCAGTATGACTGTGATGCAGACAACAGAGCCATAATATGTAAACAGATGGGAGTGGCTGTGTTTCAATAAAATTTTATTTATTGTAACAGATTGTGGGCTGCATTTGGACTGTAGTTTGACAACTCCTAGAGGGCTTACATTTTAAAATAACTTTTACAATGCCTGCAGACCCATTTCTCCTCCCTTGGAAACTTTAAATAGTATTGCATGACTCCAGTCTATTAGCCCAGGTAGTAATCAATGAGCTTATTCTACTTTCCCCGTTCTCCCTTCTTCTCTTCACTTAAATAAATAGTTGTATTATTTGTACTTTGTCAGGACAAATAGCGTTTACTAACTATTCTTCCACTTTTATCCTTTCTTTTGCTTTCGTCTATCTAAAATAAAGTGCTTCACCATTCGTCTTTGAGGTGATAGTGAGTCAGATTAGGGCCAGGGCATCCTCATCATCTCTTGGTTGAATGGAGTCCATCTCTAGCACATGGCTTAAGAAAGTCTCTGGATTATTGTCTTGAATATTTGTATGTTTCAAACCATTTTTCATAGCATTGACACTTGAAAAATAGCTTGGCTGGATATAAACACCTTGGCTTACACTTTCTTTCCTAAAGTCTTGCATTGTATGTTGCTATTGACAAGTCTGATGCCATTCTGTTATCATTTGCTTTATAAGTGATTTAGTTTTTGCCTGAAGTTCCAGAGGGTTTTTTCCTTTATCTTTAAAGTATAATATTTTTACTAGGCTATGTCTCAGTTGATTATTCCTGGTCAGTTTTTCTAGATATGAGTGAGCCTTTGACATGTAGAGTATTCTTTTATCTCTGGAAATTTTTCTTGAATGCTAGTTTGACACATTAGTTCAGTTCTTTGTTTTGTTTTTATTTTTCAGAAACTATTTATATGTTAGAATTTTTCCTAGGCTCTGTAGCAACTATTTTTTTTTTTCTTAAACTTCTTAGCTTTTCTGTATTTTGTTTCATTCTCTTGGCTATTTTTATTCCTCTCCTTAGTACCCTTTATTATCTTTTCAGGCCTGTCTGTTCTTTCCTAGATTCCTTAGATTCAAATGTTCATTTCTTTTTTTTCTTTCTTTCTTTTTTCTTTTAAGATTCATGGAGTATATGAGCAGTTTTTTTACATGGGTATATTATGTAACGTTGGGGTTTGGGCTTCTATCGAACCTGTCACCGAAATAGTGAACATAGTCCCCAGTAGGTAGTTTTTCAACCCTTGCTGATGTCCTTGGCTCCCCCATTTTGAGTCCTCAGTGTCTGTTGTTTCCATCTTTATGAACATGTCTACCCATTGTTTATCTTCTGCTTATAAGTGAGAACATGCAGTATTTGATTCTCTGTTTCTGCCTTAGTCAGATATGTATTTCTAAGATTATTTTGTTTTCTTCCCCCTACACCCATTACTTTCTTCTGTTTTATCATCTCTGCATATACATATTTTGCTTTTTTGTGCTTTTATATTATGAATTTTTGAATTTCTGATTTGGGATGGTTTTTCATATTTGCAAACATTTGCTTGAGGATATTTAATTCAAGTCAGGGCACTATGTTACAGATTTCCTTTGCTTTGTGGGATCTTTTTTGTGGTGATAGGGAAGTGAGAGTTTTATCAACTTAAATATTTTTATTCTTGTAGTAGTGTTATGGAGCTGCATGTTATTTCCATTCATTTTAAAATGTCTTATCTTTTTCTGAGTCATTATTAATAGATATTCTATTAAAGTGATGGTGAGGTTGGATGGTGTACTCACTTTTAGTTCAGAGAAATCTCAGTTAAGTGCATTTTACTTAATAGTGTTTTTCATAAGGGGATGGTTGATGTTTCTGTTTTGTGACTCTTGTTTCTTCAGGATGTTTAATATCCACTGCTTGCCTCCTCCTTCCCCTGATCACCAAGACTCCAAGCAACTCCTGCCCCTTGCAGGTGTCCTCCATCTACTCCAGGACTCTTTCCAAGACTACCAGCTCTGGTCCCAGGAACTTTCAAGCCCCTCTTTCTATTCTCCAGTAGTCAATGACTTTGATTCACAAGGTTTGAAACCTTTTCTCAATATTTCCCCACAATGCGTGGGATTCTCTCCTCCTGGCAGTTTTATCTGTGTTCTGCAGCATGAGGCCCCAAATTGCTCTCTCCTCCTTTCATTTAGTCTCCACTGATCTTTCCACTCCAGTAAGGGCTCTAGAGTTAGCTTTGCTGGTTTCTAGTGTTTATTTCTCTATTTATATATAAACTGAAGCTTGTCATATTCTCCCACTTCCTTTGTTATCTTTTAGTTTCTTGAGTTTTGTTTTATGGGCTTGTTTTCTTTGTTTATTCATGAGGCCTTTGGAGGATATGTTGAAATATGGCTATGAGTAGCTGCCATTATCCTTTGGGAACCCAGAAATCAACATTTCACTTTTTTTTTTTTTTTATTGCATTTTAGGTTTTGGGGTACATGTGCAGAGCATGCAATACAGTTGCATAGGTACACACATGGCAGTGTGTTTTGTTTGCTTTCTCCCCTTCACCCACATTTGGTATTTCTCCCCTGGCAATCCCTCCCCACCTACCCCTCCCACTGGCCCTCCCCTTTCCCCCCTATAGACCCCAGTGTTTAGTACTCCCCTCTCTGTGTCCATGTGTTCTCATTTTTCATCACCCGCCTATGAGTGAGAATATGCGGTGTTTCATTTTCTGTTCTTGTGTCAGTTTGCTGAGAATGATGTTCTCCAGATTCATCCATGTCCCTACAAATGACACGAACTCATCATTTCTGATTGCTGCATAATATTCCATGGTGTATATGTGCCACATTTTCCCAATCTAGTCTGTCATCGATGGGCATTTGGATTGATTCCAGGTCTTTGCTATTGTAAACAGTGCTGCAATGAACATTCGTGTGCATGTGTCCTTGTAGTAGAACGATTTATAGTCCTTTGGATATATACCCAGTAATGGGATTGCTGGGTCAAATGGGATTTCTATTTCTAAGGCCTTGAAGAATCGCCACACCGTCTTCCACAATGGTTGGACTAATTTACACTCCCACCAACAGTGTAAAAGTGTTCCTTTTTCTCCACATCCTCTCCAGCATCTGTTGTCTCCAGATTTTTTAATGATCGCCTTTCTAACTGGCGTGAGATGGTATCTCAATGTGGTTTTGATTTGCATCTCTCTGATGACCAGTGACGATGAGCATTTTTTCATATGCTTGTTGGCTTCATATATGTCTTCTTCCGTAAAGTGTCTGTTCATATCCTTTGCCCACTTTTGAATGGGCTTGTTTGTTTTTTTCCTGTAAATCTGTTTGAGTTCTTTGTAAATTCTGGATATCAGCCCTTTGTCAGATGGGTAAACTGCAAAAATTTTTTCCCATTCTGTTGGTTGCCGATTCACACTAGAGACTGTTTCTTTTGCCGTGCAGAAGCTGTGGAGTTGCATTAGGTCCCATTTGTCTATTTTGGCTTTTGTTGCCAATGGTTTTGGTGTTTTGTTCATGAAGTCCTTGCCTACTCCTATGTCCTGGATGGTTTTGCCTAGATTTCCTCTAGGGTTTTTATGGTGCCGGGTCTTATGTTTAAGTCGTTAATCCATCTGGAGTTAATTTTGGTGTAAGGTGTCAGGAAGGGGTCCAGTTTCTGCTTTCTACACATGGCTAGCCAGTTTTCCGAGCACCATTTGTTGAACAGGGAATCCTTTCCCCATTGCTGGTTTTTGTCAGGTTTATCAAAGATTGTATGGTTGTAGCTATGTTGTGTTGCCTCTGATGCCTCTGTTCTGTCCCATTGATCTATATCTCTGTTTTGGTACCAGTACCATGCTGTTTTGATTACTGTAGCCTTATAGTATAGTTTGAAATCCGGTAGTGTGATGCCCCCCGCTGTGTTCTTTTTGCTTAGAATTGACTTGGCTATGCGGGCTCTCTTTTAGTTCAAGGTGGTTTTTTCCAGTTCTGTGAAGAAAGTCAATGGTAGCTTGATGGGGATAGCGTTGATTCTGTAAATTACTTTGGGCAGTATAGCCATTTTCACGATATTAATTCTTCCTAACCATGAGCATGGAATGTTTCTCCATCTGTTTGTGTCCTCTCTGATTTCGTTGAGCAGTGGTTTGTAGTTTTCCTTGAAGAGGTCCCTTACGTTCCTTGTGAGTTGTATTCCAAGGTATTTTATTCTTTTTGTAGCAATTGTGAATGGCAGTTCGTTCTTGATTTGGCTCTTTTTAAGTCTGTTATTGGTGTAGAGGAAGGCTTGTGATTTTTGCACATTGATTTTATATCCTGAGACTTTGCTGAAGTTGCTTATCAGTTTCAGGAGTTTTTGGGCTGAGGCGATGGGGTCTTCTAGGTATACTATCATGTCGTCTGCAAATAGAGACAATTTGGCTTCTACCTATTCTATTTGAATACCCTTTATTTCTTTTTCTTGCCTGATTGCTGTGACTAGAACTTCCAGTACTATATTGAATAGGAGTGGTGACAGAGGGCATCCTTGTCTAGTGCCGGATTTCAAAGGGAATGCTTCCAGTTTTTGCCCATTCAGTATGATATTGGCTGTTGGTTTGTCATAAATAGCTTTTATTACTTTGAGATACGTTCCATCGATACCGAGTTTATTGAGGGTTTTTAGCATAAAGGGCTGTTGAATTTTGTCAAATGCCTTCTCTGCATCAATTGAGATAATCATGTGGTTTTTGTTTTTGGTTCTGTTTATGCGGTGAATTACGTTTATAGACTTGCGTATGTTGAACCAGCCTTGCATCCCCGGGATGAATCCTACTTGATCATGATGAATAAGTTTTTTGATTTGCTGTTGCAATCGGCTTGCCAATATTTTATTGAAGATTTTTGCATCTATGTTCATCATGGATATTGGCCTGAAGTTTTCTTTTCTTGTTGGGTCTCTGCCGGGTTTTGGTATCAGGATGATATTGGTCTCGTAGAATGATTTGGGTAGGATTCCTTCTTTTTGGATTATTTGGAATAGTTTCAGAAGAAATGGTACCAGCTCCTCTTTGTGTGTCTGGTAGAATTCGGCTGTGAACCCGTCTGGATCTGGGCTTTTTTTGTATGGTAGGCTCTTAATTGCTGCCTCGACTTCTGCCCTTGTTATTGGTCTATTCATAGTTTCAGCTTCCTCCTGGTTTAGGCTTGGGAGGACACAGGAGTCCAGGAATTTATCCATTTCTTCCAGGTTTACTAGTTTATGTGCATAGAGTTGTTTGTAATATTCTCTGATGATTGTTTGAATTTCTGTGGAATCTGTGGTGATTTCCCCTTTATCATTTTTTATTGCATCTATTTGGTTGTTCTCTCTTTTCTTTTTAATCAATCTGGCTAGCAGTCTGTCTATTTTGTTGATCTTTTCAAAAAACCAGCTCTTGGATTTATTGATTTTTTGGAGGGTTTTTCATGTCTCAGTCTTCTTCAGTTCAGCTCTGATCTTAGTTATTTCTTGTCTTCTGCTGGGTTTTGAGTTTTTTTGACCTTGCTCCTCTAGCTCTTTCAATTTTGACGATAGGGTGTCAATTTTGGATCTCTCCATTCTTCTCATATGGGCACTTATTGCTATATACTTTCCTCTAGAGACTGCATTAAATGTGTCCCAGAGGTTCTGGCATGTTGTGTCTTCGTTCTCAATGGTTTCGAAGAACTTCTTTATTTCTGCCTTCATTTCGTTGTTTATCCAGTCAATATTCAAGAGCCAGTTGTTCAGTTTCCATGAAGCTGTGCGGTTCTGGGTTGGTTTCTGAATTCTGAGTTCTAACTTGATTGCCCTATGGTCTGAGAGGCTGTTTGTTATTATTTCAGTTGTTTTGCATTTGCTGAGCAGTGCTTTACTTCCAATTATGTGGTCAATTTTAGAGTAGGTATGATGTGGTGCTGAGAAGAATGTATATTCTGTGGATTTGGGGTGGAGAGTTCTGTAAATGTCTATCAGGTTTGCTTGCTCCAGGTCTGAGTTCAAGCCCTGGATATCCTTGTTGATTTTCTGTCTGGTTGATCTGTCTAATATTGACAGTGGAGTGTTAAAGTCTCCCACTATTATTGTGTGGGAGTCTAAGTCTCTTTGTAAGTCGTTAAGAACTTGCCTTATGTATCTGGGTGCTCCTGTATTGGGTCCATATATATTTAGGATCTTTAGCTCTTCTTGTTGTATCAATCCTTTTACCATTATGTAATGGCCTTCTTTGTCTCTTTTGATCTTTGTTGCTTTAAAGTCTATTTTATCAGAGACGAGGATTGCAACTCCTGCTTTCTTTTGCTCTCCATTTGCTTGGTAAATCTTCCTCCATCCCTTTATTTTGAGCCTTTGTGTATCCTTGCATGTGAGATAGGTTTCCTGGATACAGCACACTGATGGGTTTTGGCTTTTTATCCAATTTGCCAGTCTGTGTCTTTTGATTGGTGCATTTAGTCCATTTACATTTAGGGTTAATATTGTTATGTGTGAATTTGATACTGCCATTTTGATGCTAGCTGGCTGTTTTGCCCGTTAGTTGTTGTAGATTCTTCATTATGTTGATGCTCTTTAGCATTTAGTGTGATTTTGGAATGGCTGATACTGGTTGTTCCTTTCTATGTGTAGTGCCTCTTTCAGGAGCTCTTGTAAAGCAGGGCAGGTGGTGACAAACTCTCTGAGTACTTGCTTGTTGGAAAAGGATTTTATTTTTCCTTCACTTCTGAAGCTCAGTTTGGCTGGATATGAAATTCTAAGTTGAAAGTTCTTTTCTTTAAGGATGTTGAATATTGGCCCCCACTCTCTTCTGGCTTGTAGAGTTTCTGCCGAGAGATCTGCTGTGAGTCTGATGGGCTTCCCTTTGTGGGTGACCCGACCTTTCTCTCTGGCTGCCCTTAGTATTTTCTCCTTTATTTCAACCTTGTTGAATCTGACGATTATGTGCCTTGGGGTTGCTCTTCTTGCAGAATATCTCTGTGGTGTTCTCTGTATTTCCTGCAATAGAGTGTAGGCCTGTCTTGCTAGGTGGGGGAAATTTTCCTGGATAATGTCCTGAAGAGTATTTTCCAGCTTGGATTCATTCTCTTCATCACATTCTGGTACGCCTATCAAACGTAGGTTAGGTCTCTTCACATAGTCCCACATTTCTTGGAGACTTTGTTCATTCCTTTTTGCGCTTTTTTCTCTGATCTTGGTTTCTCGTTTTATTTCATTGAGTTGATCCTCGACTTCTGATATTCTTTCTTCTGCTTGGTCAATTTGGCTATTGAAACTTGTGCATGTTTCGCGAAGTTCTCGTATTGTGTTTTTCAGCTCCTTTAATTCATTTATATTCCTCTCTAAGGTATCCATTCTTGTTATCATTTCCTCAAATCTTTTTTCAAGGTTCTTAGTTTCTTTGCATTGTTTTAAAACATGTTCTTTTAGCTCACAAAAGTTTCTCATTATCCACCTTCTGAAGTCTAATTTCGTCATTTCGTCACAGTCATTCTCCGTCCAGCTTTGTTCCCTTGCTGGTGAGGAGTTTTGGTCCTTTCTAGGTGGCGAGGTGTTCTGGTTTCGGGTGTTTTCCTGCTTTTTGCACTGGTTTCTTCCCATCTTTGTGGATTTATCCACCTGTCGTCTGTGTAGTTTTGACTTTTTGATTGGATCTCTGAGTGGACACCCAGATTGTTGATGATGGAGTATTTCTGTTACTTGGTTTTCCTTCTACCATTCTAGCCCCTTCGCTGTACGACTTCTGAGGTCCACTCCAGGCCCTGCTTGTCTGGGGTGCACCTGTACCAGCTGCGGAACAGCGAGGGATGCTACCAGTTTCTTTTTCTGCTGTCTTTGTCCCAGGATGATGTCTGCCAAATGTCAGTCTTATGGATATAGAGGGGTCAGGGAGTTGCTTGAGGAGACAGTCTGTACTTTGTAGGAGGTCAAGTGCTGAGCTGTGTGCGCTGTTGTTCATTCAGGGCTGCTAGGCTGCTATGTTTAGTTCTGCTGCAACCTAACTCGTAAGAAAACCCCTTTTTTTCCTCAGATGCTCTGTCTGGGGGCGGGGTTGGGGCTTTCCTTGTGAATGTCCGCCTCGCTGTCCTGCCCAGCTAGGAGGCAGTCTAGTCACTTTTTGCCTGCCGAGGCTCTGCCCTGCTGGTGTGAGTTTTGCCCTTTTGCTGCAGGCTCTGCCCTTCTGCTGTGGTCTCCGCCCTGTTGCCATGGGCTACGCCCTGCGGAGTCTCTCTGTTGTACCGGGTTGCCTCGGCAACGGCAGGCTGCGTCAGCAGTGGGCGTGTACCTCAGTAGGGGCTGATTGCCTTGGTAATGGCTGACGCCCCTCCCCCGCGGAGCTGCGCTTTAAAAAAACCTTTTCACCAGGAGCGTTTGGAATCGCCGTTTTGTTTGTCGCAATGCGCTTTCCCAAACGCTGAGTCCCTGGGATTTCCTGGGCTGGGTCACAGTTCAAGACCCGTTCAGTCTCAAGTTCAGCCCTCTCGGGTCTTAGTTTGCCGGTTCAACAGGGTACCCGTAACAGTGTGCTTTTGTATGGAGCGCTGTGGAGCGCCTCTGCGCTCCAGCGCGGGCCAGAGCCGCACCGGCTGCCGGCTACGCCAGCGGAGACTTCTGCCTGGCGTCCCGTGTCTCTTTTATACCTGGGAATTTCCCCGTTCCGTGGGCAACTGAGATCCATCTGGAAATGCTTCCCCGACTCACCCTCTCCGTGTGTCCAGCGAGCAACATTTCACTTTTTAAAAAAAGTTATTCTTTCTTACATTGTTTAACTCTTATGTTGACTTTTCCTATGTATTTTATGTGTTTTTAATTTATTACCCATGTTATTTCTGAACCACATCTAGGAAAAGTAATTGGAAAAGTGGTTGTCTACAATTATTTTGAAGAACTCAAATATAGAAATGGAATTAGGTTTATTCATATCCTTTAGCATACATTGTTTAACTCTTATGTTGACTTTTCCTATGTATTTTATGTGTTTTTAATTTATTACCCATGTTATTTCTGAACCACATCTAGGAAAAGTAATTGGAAAAGTGGTTGTCTACAATTATTTTGAAGAACTCAAATATAGAAATGGAATTAGGTTTATTCATATCCTTTAGCATCAATGGCTGGAAGGTTCAGGGAAGCATATTTAAAATCAGTACAAAGAAGACTTATTAATGGTTAGAGCTGCCTAAAGATCAGGTTGCCTATAGAGTAGGGTTATAGAGCCCTTCAAGTTTAGACTAGAAAAAAATTATGTAAAAAATTCAGTCATCCAGTGAATAAATGGTTAACCTTTAAGGTTAACCTTTGTCACCTGTGAGAGGTTGCAAATCATGGGCTAGCCTACAAATTTGGCTGCAGGATGGTTTGTTGTAGACTATGTACATAAAATACGGTTTTATATTATGAAATATTAAACATCCTGTGCTAGACATGGAACAAGTTCAGGAGAAACATCAAGAGCTATTCCCCTTCTCCAGTGGAACTATAAAAATAAAGTAAAAAAAGATGAACAAAAATGTTTTTCAGAAGAAGAAGAGCTCCTCCCTGTTTTACTGACTACAAGAATACACTGAGCATAGACATAATTACTGTAATAATTAAGGGCAGAGAGTTCAGAGCTAGTCTGGGCTATGTGGTGGTTCCAGCTCCACAACTTATTTTACTACTATTCTGCTGTAGTATAATTTGGGGGAACGGGAGTTTGTTCAAAGTAGAGGTATATTAGCAGCTGTATTATCTCACTGCCACCTCAGCATCAGAAGTTTATTCATCTCGCGGTGGCTCAAGCCTGTAATCCCAGCACTTTGGAAGGCCCAGGAGGGTGGATCACGAGGTTAAGAGATCGAGACTATCCTGGTCAACATGGTGAAACCCCGTCTCTACTAAAAATAGAAAGAATTAGCTGGGCATGATGGCGTGTGCCTGTAATCCCAGCTACTCAGAAGGCTGAGGCAGGAGAATTGCCTGAACCCAGGAGGCGGAGGTTGCGGTTAGCCGAGATCACGCCATTGCACTCCAGTCTGGGTAATGAGCAAAACTCCGTCTCAAAAAAAAAAAAATAAATAAATAGAAAAGAAGTTTATTCATCTTCAAACCTGTTCTCCCATTATTATGACTCAGATACTTTCTGCTGCTGATTTTTTTGTGTATTTGTGGGTCGTTTATGCTTATTCAGCTCTCCTTAGTAGATGAGTTCACCTTCCTGTCTCCATTTGAAATGCCCTCTAGAGAGACCCAGTTAGATATAACCATTCATATTTAAAGATTTATGCAAGACCAGCTCTAGGCTTCTGACTAGTTTATGGATTTGCTGCTCTTGGGTCAAATGTCAATCTCTGCTCTGGGCAGCTCTTCCTGTAAGGCAGTTTACATAGAAGGAATTGTGGGGTTATGTGCTTGGGGGACATTGCAGTGTTTGGCCTGTCCAGAACAAAGGAAGACAAAGAATCACTTAAGAAGTATACCAAAGAACAGGTCATAAAACAAGGGTCAGTTTGTCAGCGCCAGGAAACAATTGTTTAGACAGACAGAACAGTCTGGTCAATCCATTTGTATAGGAGGTAACTCTTCATGAGAAAAGTCTTGAGTGCAGCGGGTTTCAGAGACAGGCAAAAAGGATGGCAAGGTTTCAAAGATAGTACTTAGTCTTGTGTACCTATTGAGATGAAGACTCTAGTTCAGGCTCTGTAGTAGGTTTTACAGTTAGCTGTCACCGATTATGTGATTTATTTTCCTTGATTTAAGTTGGCCTTTAAAATTTTTATTTATTTATTTTTTAACTTCTGCTTTTGACATAATATCACTTACAAAAAGGTACGAGAATAGTAAATGTTGGCTTATTTGGGGGTCAGTAGTTATGTGTACCCCCAGTTACAGTTGTATATCTATCATCTGCTTGGCGGTGGGAACCAATGAAAACACTCTAAAAGTTACGCCTTAACTCATGTGTTCATTTTTTGTAACACTCACTCTGTGTCACTTTACAATTTAAGAATAAGTTGGATCAGCCTCCACAGTAGTTCATCCAACTTTTTTGGCTAGCAGTTTTCATAATCTTAAGTTCATTACCCCTAATTAGAGGCCAGTTAATCTTCCTGATGCACAGTATACAGTTAACTGCCAAATACAAAACTCTTGAGAAAATGTCTCTAGAGACTTATAGCATGCCGTGAAGTTAATTAATAGCAGATAAGAGGGTAAGTGTGCAAAGGGAACACTGTAATTATGAATTATACCAAAATACTCTGAATCTCTTAAGAAAAACCTTATCTACTTCTCCACCTACAATAAGAATCCTTCACTGAGTCATCATCATCTAGATATTCTGGGGCCCTGCCTCTCTAACCACTTCAGGTTTTCCTTTGAGACACTGGGTACCTTGCACATCATTTCCAGGAACTCTTGAATATGTCTGCTTTTGCTTTATTTTTCTTTTTCTCTTTTGTGTCTCAAGTGACTAAAGTTTGGCTGATTTGTGAAAGAGTTTTGATTTGAATTATAATCTCCCTTAAGAATTGACATGAACCACTGGATCAGAATATCTGACTGGCATCCAAGGCTACAGGAAATTTCTCAGTTTTTTTAATGTGTCACTTACATGCACTGCAGAGAGTTAGTCCTTTTTTGAAAATAAGCACACTCAAGTGTTTCATTTAACTATGGTGATTTCATAAATTGCTCTTTTGAGTTGAGTTCAAGCTTTATGCAGTGTTTTCCTGTGGATGGCACATACCTTACCTGCAAGGGCATATCATAATTTCTACAATTCAAATGCTTAAGCAACTGGGAGAGGCCAATGTGATTTCTGTACTGCAAAATCTTGTTATAGTCAGAATAGCAAAAAAAAAAGAAAAAACACTTAGGATGCTTAGAGCCTACTAAAAATGTAACTCATCGTGTCAACAACAAAAATATAAGTCTTCCTGAAACAGTACATGCTGGTGAAAACTAATAATTTTGTTGTTCTTTATGTTACTTAAATCTGGAAACATTTTGAAAGTTTGGGAGTTTAATTACTTAAATTTTGTCCTGGCTGCTTAATGAAATACAAGTAAGAGGAAACCAGGAAGCAAATGACGCAACATGAGTTTTGTTTTTTTTTCTAAATTGCATTTTAGGTTTTGGGGTACATGTGAAGAACATGCAAGATAGTTGCATATGTATACACGTGGCTGTGTGATTTGCTGCCTTTCTCCCCTTCACCCATATCTGGCATTTCTCCCCAACACCCCCCCGTCCCTCCCCTATTCCTCCCAATAGACCCCAGTGGGTAGTGCTCCCCTCCCTGTGTCCATGTGTTCTCATTGTTCATCACCCGCCTATGAGTGAGAACATGCGGTATTTGATTTTCTGTTCTTGTGTCAGTTTGCTGAGAATGATGTTCTCCAGGTTCATCCATGTCCCTACAAAGGACACAAACTCATAGTTTTTGATGGCTGCATAGTATTCCATGGTGTATATATGCCACATTTTCCCAGTCCAGTCTATCATCAATGGGCATTTGGGTTGGTTCCAGGTCTTTGCTATTGTAAACAGTGGTGCAGTGAACATTCGTGTGCATGGGTCCTTATAGTAGAACGATTTATAGTTCTTTGGATATATACCCAGTAATGGGATTGTTGGGTCAAATGGAATTTCTGTGTCTAGGTCCTTGAGGAATCGCCACACTGTCTTCCACAATGGTCAAACTAATTTATACTCCCACCAACAGTGTAAAAGTGTTCCTATTTCTCCACATCCTCTCCAGCATCTGCTGTCTCCAGATTTTTTAATGATTGCCATTCTAACTGGCATGAGATGGTATCTCAATGTAGTTTTGATTTGCATTTCTCTACTGACCAGTGATGATGAGCATTTTTTCATATGTTTGTTGGCCTCATGTATGTCTTCTGTTGTAAAGTGTCTGTTCATATCCTTTGCCCATTTTGGAATGGGCTTGTTTATTTTTTTTTTGTACATCTGTTTTAGTTCTTTGTAAATTCTGGATATCAGCCCTTTGTCAGATAGGTAAACTGCAAAAATTTTTTCCCATTCTGTTGGTTGCCGATTCACACTAGAGAATGTTCCTTTTGCCGTGCAGAAGCTGTGGAGTTTCATTAGGTCCCATTTGTCTATTTTGGCTTTTGTTGCCAATGCTTTTGGTGTTTTGGTCATGAAGTCCTTGCCTACTCCTATGTCCTAAATGGTTTTGCCTAGATTTTCTTCTAGGGTTTTATGGTGTTAGGTCTTATGTTTAAGTCTTTAATCCATCTGGAGTTAATTTTAGTGTAAGGTGTCAGGAAGGGGTCCAGTTTCTGCTTTCTGCACATGGCTAGCCAGTTTTCCCAACACCATTTATTAAACAGGGAATCCTTTCCCCATTGCTTGTTTTTGTCAGGTTTATCCAAGATTGTATGGTTGCAGATATGTTGTGTTGCCTCCGATGCCTCTGTTCTGTTCCATTGGTCTATATCTCTGTTTTGGTACCAGTACCATGCTGTTTTGATTACTGTAGCCTTGTAGTATAGTTTGAAGTCCAGTAGTGTGATGCCTCCCGCTGTGTTCTTTTTACTTAGAATTGACTTGACTATGCAGGCTCTCTTTTGGTTCCATATGAAGTTTAAGGTGGTTTTTTCCAGTTCTGTGAAGAGGTTCATTGGTATCTTGATGGAGATAGCGTTGAATCTGTAAATTACTTTGGGCGTTATGGTCATTTTCACGATATTGATTCTTCCTAACCATGAACATGGAATGTTTCTCCATCTGTTTGTGTCCTGACTTATTTCGTTAAGCAGTGGTTTGTAGTTCTCCTTGAAGAGATCCTTTACGTTCCTTTTTAGTTGTATTCCTCGGTATTTTATTCTCTTTGTAGCAATTGTGAATGGCAGTTTGTTCTTGATTTGGCTCTCTTGAAGTCTGTTATTGGTGTATAGGAATGCTTGTGATTTTTGCACATTGATTATGTATCCTGAGACTTTGCTGAAGTTGCTTATCAGTTTCAGGAGTTTTTGGCCTGAGACAATGGGGTCTTTTAGATATGCTATCATGTCGTCTGCAAATAGAGACAATTTGGCTTCCTCCTTTCCTATTTGAATACCGTTTATTTCTTTTTCTTGCCTGATCGCTCTGGCTAGAACTTCCAGTACTATATTGAATAGGAGTTGTAAGAGAGGGCATCCTTGTCTAGTTCCAGGTTTCAAAGGGAATGCTTCCAGTTTTTGCCCATTCAGTATGATATTTGTCGTAAATAGCTTTTATTATTTTGAGATACATTCCGTTAATACTGAGTTTATTGAGGGTTTTTAGCATAAAGGGCTGTTGAATTTTGTCAAAGGCCTTCTCTGCGTCAATTGAGATAATCATGTGGTTTTTGTTTTTGGTTCTGTTCATGTGGTGAATTATGTTTATAGACTTGTGTATGTTGAACCAGCCTTGCATCCCCGGGATGAATCCTACTTGATCATGGTGGATAAGCTTTTTGATGTGCTGTTGCAATCGGCTTGCCAGTATTTTATTGAAGATTTTTGTGTCTATGTTCATCATGGATATTGGCCTGAAGTTTTCTTTTCTTGTTGAATCTCTGCCACGTTTTGGTATCAGGATGGTGTTGGTCTCATAAAATGATTTGGGAAGGATTCCCTCTTTTTGGATTATTTGGAATAGTTTCAGAAGGAATGGTAACAGTTCCTCTTCGTGTGTCTGGTAGAATTTGTCTGTGAACCCATCTGGACCTGGGCTTTTTTTTGTGTGGTAGGCTCTTAATTGCTGCCTCAACTTCAGATCTTGATATTGGTGTATTCATAGTTTCGAATTCTTCCTGCTTTAGACTTGGGAGGACACTGGTGTCCAGGAATGTATCCATTTCTTCCAGGTTTACAGTTTATGTGCATAGAGTTGTTTGTAATATTCTCTGATGATTGTTTGAATTTCTGTGGAATCTGTGGTGATTTCCCCTTTATCGTTTTTTATTCCATCTATTTGGTTATTCTCTCTTTTCTTTTTTGTTAATCTGTCTAGTGGTCTGTCTCTTTTGTTCATCTTTTCAAAAACCTGCTCTTGGATTTATTGATTTTTTGAAGGGTTTTCGTGTCTCTATCTCCTTCAGTTCTGTTCTGATCGTAGTTATTTCTTGTCTTCTGCTAGGTTTTGAGTTTTTTTCATCTTGCTCCTCCAGCTCTTTCAATTTTGACGATAGGGTGTCAATTTTGATGATAGGGTGTCAATTTTGGATCTCTCCACTCTTCTCATGTGGGCACTTATTGCTATATATTTTCCTCTTGAGACTGCTTTAAATGTCTCCCAGAGATTCTGGTATGTTGTGTCTTCGTTCTCACTGGTTTTGAAGAACTTCTTTATTTCTGCCTTCATTACATTGTTTATCCAGTCAACATTCAAGAGCCAGTTGTTCAGTTTCCATTAAGCTGTGTGGTTCTGAGTTAGTTTCTGAATTCTGAGTTCTAACTTGATTGCACTATGGTCTGTGAGACTGTTTGTTATGATTTCCGTTGCTCTGCATTTACTTCCAATGATGTGGTCAATTTTCAAGTAGGTGTGATGTGGTGCTGAAAAGAATGTATATTCTGTGGATTTGGGATGGAGAGTTCTATATATATCTATCAGGTTTGCTTGTTCCAGGTTTTAGTCCAAGCCCTGGATTTCCTTGTTAATTTTCTGTCTGGTTGATCTGTCTAATATTGACAGTGGAGTGTTAAAGTCTCCTACTATTATTGTGTGGGAGTCTATGTCTCTTTGTAAGTCATTAGGAACTTCCCTTATATATCTGGTTGCTCCTGTATTGGGTCCATATATATTTAGGATCATTAGCTCTTCTTGTTGTATCGATCCTTTTACCATTATGTAATGGCCTTCTTTGTCTCTTTTGATCTTTGTTGCTTTAAAGTCTATTTTATCAGAGACGAGAATTGCAACTTCTGCTTTATTTGCTCTCCATTTGCTTGGTAAATCTCCCTTCATCCCTCTATTTTAAGCCTTTGTGTATCCTCGCATGTGAGATGGGTTTCCTGGATACAGCACACCGATGGGTTTTGGCTTTTATTTTTTTTTGAGATGGAGTTTCGCTCTTGTTACCCAGGCTGGAGTGCAATGGCACGATCTCGGCTCACCGCAACCTCCGTCTCCTGGGTTCAGGCAATTCTCCTGCCTCAGCCTCCTGAGTAGCCGGGATTACAGGCATGTGCCACCATGCCCAGCTAATTTTTTGTATTTTTAGTAGTGACGGGGTTTCACCATGTTGACCAGGATAGTCTTGATCTCTTGACCTCGTGATCTATCCACCTCGGCCTCCCAAAGTGCTGGGAGGGTTTTGGCTTTTTATTCAATTTGCCAGTCTGTGTCTTTTGATTGGTGCATTTAGTGCATTTACATTTAGGGTTAATATTGTTATGTGTGAATTTGATCCTGCCATTTTGATGCTAGCTGGCTGTTTTGTCCATTATTTGATGCAGATTCTTCATTTTGTTGATGCTCTTTAGCATTTTGTATGCTTTTGGCATGGCTGGTACTGGTTGTTCCTTTCTATGTGTAGTGCCTCTTTCAGGAGCTCTTGTAAAGCAGGCCTGGTGGTGACAAACTCTCTGAGTACTTGCTTTTTGGCAAAGGATTTTATTTTTCCTTCACTTCTGAAGCTCAGTTTGGCTGGATATGAAATTCTGGGTTGAAAGTTCTTTTCTTTAAGGATGTTGAATATTGGCCCCCACTCTCTTCTGGCTTGTAGGGTTTCTGCCGAGAGACCTGCTGTGAGTCTGATGGGCTTCCCTTTGTGGGTGACCCAACCTTTCTCTCTGGCTGCCCTTAGCATTTTCTCTTTCATTTCAACCCTGGTGAATCTGACAATTATGTGCCTTGGGGTTGCTCTTCTTGTGGAAAATCTTTGTGGTGTTCTCTCTATTTCCTGGACTTGAATATTGGCCTGCCTTGCTAGGTTGGGGAAATTTTCCTGGATAATATCCTGAAGAGTATTTTCCAGATGGATTCATTCTCTTCGTCACATTCAGGTACACCTATCAAACATAGATTAGGTCTCTTCACAAAGCCCCACATTTCTTGGAGACTTTGTTCATTCCTTTTTGCTCTTTTTTCTCTAATCTTGGCTTATCATTTTATTTCATTGAGTTGATCTTCGACTTTTGATATCCTTTCTTTTGCTTGGTCAATTCAGCTGTTGAAACTTGTGCATGCTTCGCAAAGTTCTCGTGTTGTTTTTCAGCTACATCAATTCACTCATATACCTCTCTATGTTGTCCATTCTTGTTATCATTTCCTCAAATCTTTTTTTCAAGGTTCTTAGTTTCTTTCCATTGAGTTAGAACATGTTCTTTTAGCTCACGGAAGTTTCTTATTACCCACCTTCTGAAGTCTGATTCCATCATTTCATCACACTGATTCTCCGTCCAGCTTTGTTCTCTTGCTGGTGAGGAGTTGTGATTTCTTTTAGGAGGCAAGGTGTTCTGGTTTCAGGTGTTTTCCTCCTTTTTGTGCTGGTTTCTTCCCATCTTTGTGGATTTAGCCACCTGTCGTCTGTGTAGTTGCTGATTTTCCGATTGGGTCTCTGAGTGGACGTCCAGATTGTTGATGATGAAGTTATTTCTGTTTCTTAGTTTTCTTTCTAAAAGTCTGGCCCCTCTGTTGTAGGACTGCTAAGGTCCACTCCAGTCCCTGCTTGCCTGGGGAACACCTGCAGCAGCTGCAGAACAGTAAGGGTTGCTACCAGATTCTTCTTCTGCTATCTTTGTCCTAGAATGATGCCCGCCAAATATCAGTCTGATCAGCCCTTTGTGAGGTGACTCTTTGGATATATGGGGGTCAGGGAGCTGCTTGAGGAGATAGTCTATACTTTATAGGAGCTCAAGTGTTGAGCTGTGAGCTTCGTTGTTCATTCAGAGCTGCTAGGCAAGTATGTTTTAAGTCTGCTGCAGCAGAACTCATAAACGCCCCCCTTTTTTTCCCCCAGGTGCTCTGTCCTGAGGAGTTAGGGCTTTATTTATGAGTATCCGTTGCACTCTCCTGCCCAGCAATGAGTCAGCCTAGTCACTGCCTGCCAGCAGAGGCTTTACTGAGCTGCTCTGGTGTCTACTCTGCTGCTGTGACCTCCACCCTGCTGCCCTGTGTATTTCCCTGCAGTCCTGTTTATATGGGTGTGGTTAGAACTGCCGTGGTGCTGGTGACCCACCTCTGTAATGGCAGACTCTGTTATGGCAGGGTGCCTCGGCAATGGCAGGCTGCATCAGCAGTGGCAGACTACCTCCATGGGGTGGAGTGCCTCAGTAATGGCGGATGCCCCTCCCCCACCGAGCTGCACCATCGTGGGTTCAGCTGTGCTTGCCGTGAAACACTCAACCCCTAGCGTTTCCAATTGTAGGTTTTGTTTGTTTGTTTGTTTTTGTGGGGGTGGGACCCGCTGAGCCAGATCACCTGGCTCCCTGCCTCAGAGCCCTTTTATTTCTAAGTTGAATGGTTGACTCTCTCCCTGGTGTTCCAGTCGCCTGCTGAAAGGGCGCTAGAATCTGTGTGATTTTCCATGTGGCAACCCACTGCACCGGTTGAAACAACGTCGCTGCCTGGGAATCTCCTGGCCTGGCTTTTTGTTTCAGTCCTGTTTAATCAGATGAATGTGCTAATCTGCCTTCCCAGATCTCTAATTGCCAGTTTAACAGGGCAACCAGACCAGTGTACTTTGTAGGGAGAGCCTCTGCGCTGCGGTGCTGGCCGAAACAGCCACGCTGGCCGAAATAGCCATGCTGGCGACCTGTGGGGCCCCTCCATCTGGGAATGTCCTGGTCTGTGGGCAATTGAGATCCGTCTGGAAATACGGCATCCACTCACCCTCTGCGCTTTCACTGGGAGCTGCAATCCTGAGCTGGCCCTACAGCGCCATCTTCTCTTCTCCTGAGTTTTTTGTTTTTAAATAAAGGGGCTCAGGAGTGGTGGCTCACACCTGGAATCTCAGCACTTAGCGGGGCTGAAGCCAAGGATCACTTGAGGCTAGTAATTCAAGATCATCCTGTGCAACATAACGAGACCTCTTTTCTACAAAAAATTTTTAAAATAGTGAGGCATGGTCATGCACATGTGTGGTTCCAGATACTTAGGAATCTTTGGCCAGAGGATCACTTGAGCTAGGAGGTTAAGACTGCAGCGAGCGAGCTATGATTGCACCACTGCACTCCAGCTGGGGTGACAGAGCAAAACTCTGCCCCTGGGGGGAAAACGAGTGTATTAAAATTTACTTTTTTAAAACTGTGTAAATCAGCACCTGTGCCTAGTGAATGGCAGCACAGTGCCACGTGACAGTGTGTAGTAATTTGAAATAACTTGATGATGAGCTTTAAGGCTGTGGGATGCTAAATAAATCATGATTTGGGAAAGATAATGTTTCATTATTTTCAAGGTTCTTTTCAAACAAGCAGGATAGCATCTCATCAAAGGTAGGGTATCACTAGATTTTTAAATAATCAAGGACATCCTTAATATTTGCTGAAGACACATTTTTTAGGAGATATCCATGATATATGTGGTGTTTACTGAATTATATTCACATGCCTAGATAGGAAGTACAATCTGAAAATTAAAAACGGCAAGAGAGGCTAGGCACAACAGGTGGATCATGAGGTCAGGAGTTTGAGACCAGCCTGGCAATATGGTGAAACCTCATTTCTACTGAAAATACAGAAATTAGCCCAGGCCTAGTGGCACGTGCCTGTAGTCCCAGCTACTTGGGAGGCTGAGGTAGGAGAATCTCTTAAACCTGGGAGGTGGAGGTTGTACTGAGCCACTGCACTCCTGTCTGGGTGACAGAGTGAGGCTCCATGAAAAACAAAAAACAAAAAAGGCAAGATAGCAATTGTTTTGGTCAGTAGACATATATTTTTGAGCAGTAAACAGTGTCATGCGTTCTGGTAGCTGCTGACATCTTAAAGTTGAAAAGATGAGGCCTTTGTTCTCAAGACATTCACAACAATGTAACAAGACAGCCAAATAACCATTTATTGTATTGTACTGTGATTTCTAACAGCCCTAAAGGGCCAGGGCACATATCCTCACTTGACTAGCCATCAGTTTTCTGGTGCAAGCCGAATTAATTAGAATCTGTGAGGTGGAACCTGGGAATCTGCATTGTTAAAACCTACTTTGGATCTTGTTAATCGGCCTGGCTTAGGACCCACTGCTACTGTATAGAGTGCTTGCTCAGTACCCAAGCATCCTGTTTACCTCCTCCTTCCAGGACCTTAAGAAGCTATATCTCTGGTGGCAGTCTTCACAGTCTAGCCTCCAGTTAAAGGGGGTCCAGAGGGGAGAGAGGCAGGGAGAAGAGGGGCAGCCAACCTTGCTAGGTGGGTACTGACCCCTTAGGGGCCTGCACAGGCTGTGAAACAGATGAAGTGATCCTTGGAGGCATCCAAGCGTGCCACAGGATGTGAAAATATAAGTTCAAACATGTACCTTGAGAGTTTACTGCTCTTCCTAGATGATTTATATGGTCAGTACTTTTACCCTTTCCTCTTTCCTATTCTCCTTGTTGTAAATCTCATTACTATTCATTGAGCCAGTGTAGATGTAAAAGGTAATAAAGTTGAGGAGGAGCCAAGTGCAGTGGCTCACTCCTGTAATCCCTGCACTTTGGGAGCCAAGGTGGGGGTGGGGAGATCACTTAAGCCATGGAGTTCGAGACCAGCCTGGGCAACTTAGCGAAATGCAGTCTCTACAGAAAGTATAATAATTAGCTGGACATGGCTCACGCCTGTTGTCTCAGCTACAAAGGCAGCTGAGATGGGAGGTTTGCTTGATCCTGGGAGGTGGAGGCTGCAGTGAGCTGTGATTGCGCCACTGTACTCCAGCCTGAACGAGAGGGTGAGCCTCTGTCTCAAATAAAAAGAAAATTTTAAAAAATGGGGGGAAGAAGAGAATGTATGTACCTAGTATTTTAAGATTACCAAATATGTATATAGTGGATTGTGAGAATACCATTAACATAGTTTTATTTTGCAGTTTTTTTTTTAATGCTAAACACTTTTTAAAAACCAAGGCCTGTTAATATAGAAATGTCAGACTGTCTACAAACTTATGTCAGTGTTGCTTTGCAGGCTGTTCTCTGGCCTGATTCCTTTGATGATGAGACCACTCAAACATTGTTGGGATAAGTTTTGTCATAGCCAAGGATCTGGAGCTTGCTAGAGAGATTATGCTACATATGAGTCAGAGTAGGCTAACTGCTATAGCGAACAGTGACTTAACACAATGAAATGTAATTTTTTGCTCATGTATGTGTAGGACACTCAGAGAGTCTCACCCTCATAACCTCATTAAACCTAATCACCTCCCAAAGACCCCACTTCCCAATACCATAACATGGGGGTGTTAGAGCTTCAACATATGAAGTGGAGGGGGATATACACACATTCACTCCATAACAGCTTCTATTCTTTTGTGTGTGTGGTTAAAAAAAAAAAAAACATAACATACAGGCCAAGTGTGGTGGCTCATGCCTGTAATCCCAGCACTTTGGGAGACCCAGGTGGGTGGATCATGAGGCTAGGAGTTCAAGACCATCCTGGCCAACATGGTAAAACCCTATCTCTACTAAAAATACAAAAATTAGCTGGGCATGGTGGCATGTGCCTGTAGTCCCAGCTACTTGGGAGGCTGAGGCAGGAGAATTGCTTGAACCCAGGAGGTGGAGGTTGCAGTGAGCTGAGATCACCTCATTGCATTCCTGCCTGGTGACAGACCAAGGCTCCATTTCAAAAAAAAAAAAAAAAAAATTGTTGTCTTGGTAGTAGTAAGTATAAGTTGCTCTCTGGGCAGGCCATCTCTGAAAGAAAGGTAGCAGCCCCAGTCAGGGGCTTATAGATGCAACTCCCATATTCCTGAGACAGAGCACCTGGGGGATGTGGTGGCTGTGGGCACAGCCTTAATGGACTTAAATGTTCCTGCCTCTTGGCTCTGAAGAGAGCAGCAGATATCCCAGCACAGTGCTCAAGCTCTGCTGAGGGACACACTGCCTCCTCAAGTGGGTCTCTGACCTCCATGCCTCCTGACTGGAAGATACCTCCCAGCAGGGGTCGACAAATACCTCATACAGGAGAGCTCTGGCTGGCGTCTGGCGGGTGCACCTCTGGGACGAAGCTTCCAGAAGAAGGAACTGGCAGTAATCTTTGCTGTTCTGCAGCCTCTGCTGGTGGTACCCAGGAAAACAGGGTCTGAAGTGGACCTCCAGCAACCTTCAGCAGACCTGCAGCAGAGAGGCCACACTGTTACAAGGAAAACTAACAAACAGAAAGGAATAGCATCAACATCAACAAAAAGGATGTTTACACAGAAACCCCATCTGAAGGTCACTAACATCAAAGACCAAAGATAGATAAATCCACGAAGATGAAGAGAAACGAGTACAAAAAAAGCTGAAAATTCCAAAAGCCAGAATCCTCTTCTCCTCCAAAGGATCACAATTCCTTGCCAGCAAGGACACAAAACTGGATGGAGAATGAGTTTGATGAATTGACACAAGTAAGCTCAGAAGGTGGGTAATAACAAACTCCTCCAAGCTAAAGGAGCATGTTCTAGCTCAATGCAAGGAAGCTAAGAACCTTGAAAAAGATTACAGGAATGACTAACTAGAATAACCAGTTTAGAGAGGAGCATAACCTGACAGAGCTGAAGCATACACGAATATCAATAGCCAAATCTATCAAGCAGAAGAAAGGATATCAGAGATTTAAGATCAGTGTAATGAAATAATAATGGGTGAAGACAAAATTAGAGAAAAAGAATGAAAAGGAACAAACAGAAACCTCCAAGAAATATGGGACTATGTGAAAAGACCAAACCTACATTTAATTGGTGTACCTGAAAGTGACAAGGAGAATGGAACCAAGTTCCATTGGAAAACGCTCTTCAGAATATTATCCAGGAGAAATCCCCCAGTCTAGCAAGACAGGCCGGCATTCAAATTCAGGAAATACAGAGAACTCTACAAAGGTAGTCCTCAAGAATAGCGACCCCAAGACATATAATCATCAGATTCACCAAGGTTGAAATGAAGGAAAAAATGTTAAAGGCAGCCAGAGAGAGAGGTTGGGTTACCCACAAAGGAAAGCCCATCAGACTAGCAGCCAGTCTCTCTGCAGAAACCCTACAAGCCAAAAGCGAGTGGGGGCCAATATTCAACATTGTTTTTGTTTTTTGTTTTGTTTTGTTTGAGATGGAGTTTTGCTCTTGTTGCCCAAGCTGGAGTGCAGTAGCATGATCTTGGCTCACTGCAACCTCCACCTTTCGGGTTCAAGTGATTCTCCTGCCTGAGTAGGTGGAATTACAGGCATGTGCCACCATGCCCAGCTAATTTTTATATGTTTAGTAGAGGCGGGGTTTCACCATGTTGGCCAGGTTGGTCTCGAACTTCTGACTTCAGGTGATCTGCCCACCCTGACCTTCCAAAGTGATGGGATTACAGGCGTGAGCCACTGCACCTGGCCCAGCATTCTTTAAGAAAAGATTTTTAAACCCAGAATTTCATACCAGCCGAACTAAGCTTCATAGGTGAAGGAGAAATAAAATCCTTTACAGACAAGCAAATGCTGAGAAATTGTGTCACTACCAGGCCTGCCTTACAAGAGCTCCTGAAAGAAGCACTAATATAGAAAGGAAAAACTGGTACCAGCCACTGCAAAAACATACCAAATTTTAAAGACCATTGACACTGTGAAGAAACTGCATCCACTAATGGGCAAAATAACCAGTTAGCATCATGATAGGATCAAATTCACACATAATATTAATCTTAAATGTAAAAATGGGCTAAGTGCCCCATTTAAAAGACACAGACTGGCACATCGGATAAAGAGTCCAGACCCATCAGTATGCTGTATTCAGAAGACCTACCTCATGTGCAAAGACACACATAGGTTCGAAATAGAGGACAGAGGAGTATTTACCAAGCAAGTGAAAAAAAAAAAAAGCAGGGTTGCAATCCTAGTCTCTGATAAAACAGATTTTAAACCAACAAAGATAAAAAAAAGAGAAAGAGGGGCATTACATAATGGTAAAGGGATCAATGCAACAAGCAAAGCTAACCATCCTAAATAAATATGCACCCAATACAGGAGCACCCAGATTCATAAAACAAGTTCTTAGAGACCTACAAAGAGACTTAGATTCCCACACAATAATAGTGGGAGACTTAAACAGCCCACTGTTCATATTAGACAGATCAACAAAACAGGTAATTAACAGGGATATTCGGGACTTGAACTCAGCTCTGGACCAAATGGACCTAATAGACATCTACAGAACTCTTCACCCCAAATCAACTGAATATACATTCTTCTCATCATCGCATCATACTTATTCTAAAATTGACCACATAATTGGAAGTAAATCACTTCTCAGCAAATGCAAAAGAATGGAAATCATAACAAACAGTCTCAGACTATGGTGCAATCAAATTAGAACTCAGGCTTAACTAAACTTACTCAAAACCACACAACTACATGGAATTTGAACAACCTGCTCCTGAATGACTACTGGATAAATAACGAAATTAAAGCGGAAATAAATAAGTTCTTTGAAACTAGTGAGAACAAAGACACAACGTACCAGAATCTCTGAGACACAGCTAAAGCAGTGTTTAGAGGGAAATTTATACCACTAAATGCCTACAGGAGAAAGCGCCTAAAATTTACATCCTAACACCACAATTAAAAGAACTAGAGCAGCAAGAACAAACATTCAAAAGCTAGCAGAAGGCAAGAAATAACTAAGATCAGAGCAGAACTGAAGGAGATAGAAACACAAAAAAACCCTTCAAAAAAATAAATGAATCTAGGATGTGGTTTTTTGAAGAGATTAACAAAATAGACTGCTAGCCAAACTAATAAAACAGAGAAGAATCAAATAGACACAATAAAAAATGATAAAGGGGTTATCACCACTGATCTCACAGAAATACAAACTACTATCAGAGAACACCTCTATGCAAATAAATTAGAAAATTTAGAAGAAATAGATAAATTCCTGGGCACATACACTCTCCCAAGACTAAACCAGGAAGAAGTCAAATCCGTGAATAGACCAACAACAAGTTCTGAAATTCAGGCAGTAGTTAATAGTGTACCAACCAAAAAAGCCCAGGACCAGGTAGGTTCACAGCCAAATTCTACCAGAGTTACAAAGAGCAGCTGGTACCATTCCTTCTGAAAGTATTCCAAGCAATAGAAAAAGAGGGACTCCTCCCTAACTCATTTTATGAGGCCAGCATCATCCTAACACCAAAGCCTGGCAGAGACACAAGAAAAGAAAATTTCAGGCCAATATCCATGATGAACATCTGTGTGAAAATCCTCAATAAAATACTGGCAAACTGAATCCATCAACACGTTAAAAAGCTTATCCACCATGTTCAAGTCAGCTTCATCCCTGGGATGCAAGACTGGTTCAGCATACTCAAATCAATAAATATAATCCATCACATAAACAGAACCAAAGGTAAAAATCACATGATTAACTCAATAGATGCAGAAAAGGCCTTCAGTAAAATTCAACACCCTTCATGCTAAAAACTCTCAATAAACTAGGTATTGATGGAATGTGTCTCAAAATAATAAGAGCTATTTATGACAAATCCACAGCCAATATCATACTGAATGGGCAAAAGCTGGAAGCATTTCCTTTGAAAACTGGCACAGGACAAGGATGCCCTCTCTCACCACTCCTATATAACAGAGTATTGGAAGTTCTGGAGATAAATTTGGAAGTACCAGCATATAGGAGGTAATCAGAGCCATAAGTAAAGATGAGGATCATCTGGTAAAGGGAGTAATGGGAGATCTTCGTACGGCTTTTAAATTTGTAGATTAAATAAATGTAAAAGTAGCTTTTTCAAAAAGTGTAATGTTTTTACTTTTTGAAGTTAATGCAAAAGAAATATGTATCAGCATCCTTTTATGACAAAGCCTGTGAATGCAAAATAATTCTGAATTTCAGAAATACTGAACTAAGTAAAGATTTATTTTTATTTATCATTCAAATTGTGTGCATTTATTAAGCATTTGCTATGTACCAGGCAATGTGAGGATTATAACAATAAATCACAATCCCTCAATGAAGACCAGATTTAGTAGGAAAAAAACAGACTGGGCATAGTGACTCACACTAGTAATCCCAGCACTTTGGGAGGCCAAGGTTCTTGGAGCCGGGAGTTCAAGATCAGCCTGGGAAATATAGCAAGATTTCATCTCCACCAAAAAAAGTTTCTAAAATTCAGCTGGGCGTGGTGATGTACACCTGTAATTCTAGCTACTTGGGAGGCTGAGGCAGGAGGATCGCTTGAAACCAGGAGTTCGAGGTTTCAGTGAGCTGTAATCACTCCACTCTGCTACAGCCTGGGCAACAGAGTGAGACCATGTCTCTTTAAAAAAAAAAAAAAAAAGTTAGAAAGGAAGAAAAATAGATGCCCAAAATACAAGGCAGAATCAGCAATCTGGAAGTAAAAGAGCATTGATTTTGGAGCCCAGCAGATCTAGGTTTGAACCTTAGCTCTGCTGCTCTTAGTGTAACCTTGAGAAAGTTAGTATTTCTGAACTTCTAGTTTCCTTATTTCTAAGTTTGTTGTAATAGCACCTACCCTTCAGGTTGCCATGATTAGGGACGATCTGTGTAAACCTAATGCAGTGCTTGCTTGATGTTAAATATGTGATTATTTTTATTAATATTATTGAAGAAGGTAGAGTTTATATGGGATAGAAAAATGAGTTACCTTACACTCTTAAGAATTCATTCTTTCATTAGTTGTGTAGTGAGCCACTACCGTGCACAGTGTACTTAAGATTATACTGTGTGTATATATTTGTGTTTGTTATCTAAAGCCTTGTTTAGTTTTTTAGAAATACTTGTATCACAGGTCTGTACCCACCAGGTTTATGTATGGTCTTCTCCGCTTTCAGATGCCCAGAGACCACCCTGCCCCTCATGGCACTGTCCTCATCCTCCTCCTTTGCTACAGGGATCTGCCTGACTTATCCTCATAATCTCCTCTTCCTCTGCCCACTCCCGTATTTTCCTTGCTCCTATTTCTGCTGCCTTCACTTCAGACAGCCTTTTTACTTTGCATACAAAGTTTTGTTAGCTCCCCCTGCCCCACCTTTTTTTGAGATGGACTCTTGTTCTTCAAGTGCAGTGACACAATCTTGGCTCACTGCAGCCTCCACCTCCCAGGCTCAAGTGATTCTCCCAACTCAGCCTCCCAAGCAGCTTGAACCACAGGTGTGGACCACCATGCCAGCTATTTTTTATATTTTTAGTAGGGATGGGGGTTTCACCATGTTGCCCAGGCTGGTCTCAAACACCTGAACTCAAGTGATCCACAAGCATGATTCTTAAGCTTAAGCTTTTCTAGTGGAAAAATTAATTCCCCAGTTACCTCAGTAATAATTTATCACCTTCTTTCTGTCTTTGTTCATTTTTCTTCTCACATGCTGGAAAACTTCCCAGTTATATCCCCTGGAGATTTCCAGGTGTCCCCACAGAAGTTTCTCCCTGCTGATACTGATGCTGATACTGACACCAGCATTCCTTGCACACTTACGATCTGACAGGCGCTCTGCTCCACCTCTACTTTCCCCAGCAGTTGTGCTACAAACTAATTGGAGGCAGGGATCAGATGTATATCTTTTTGGATTCTCAGTACGGCTTTTTGCACACAGGAAATGGCCTATAAATATTAGTTGATCAGAGAGAGGAAGAATGAACAATTCATTTGACTTAGCATTAAAAATTATTTCACAAGCAATTATTTTGTTTCATTGCCAATGTTGTGGATATTTTAAAATAATAAATGCAAATAGTCTCAGTGCGAGTTAAATGTGCTTTCGTGAGTTACCTAGGAACCTCTTATTATTGTTTTATGGCAAATTATATTCCAAGTTCTAAATAACTGCCTTTACAAAAGCCATTTTAACACATAAATTATAAGATGTGAACTGTCCAGATTTTTTTTCTTGCCACTAATTTTTTAAAAAAGGAATTTAGTTTTTGGTAAAAATGCCTTGTTTATTTTTCTCTTATTTATTTAATGGGTGTCTTTTTGTGCCACTTGCCACAAATGAAGATTCTCAAACATTTTCAGCCTCAGGGAATGAAGTAACTGCTAGCTAGAAATAGATCAGGGATTAACAAGTGTAACACATGTTGCTGATGTTATAGGGCTGTGACTTCTGGGAGGCAGACATCCCACTATAACTAAAACTGGGCATCAAGTGCACAGCATACACATTTACAGATTAAAATTTTTACATTTGTTATTGCCAGTAAATATGCCACATTATTTTGAGTACTAGCCCATCATTAATTAGTTTAAAAACAATATCTTAAGTGATGTCACATCCATCCCTATCCTGCCATGCTCTATTTAGGACTTCCCTGCCCCTCTATGGGACCATTGCACTAGAGCCCTACCCTGCCTCGTGTCCACAGTCCTTCCCTGTCCAACCCACCCACCAACCCAGTCCTCATCAGACTTCTCTTCACAGTGGTTCCCCAAAAACTCAGTGCCAAATCAATCCTTATATTTTCTGATTTATTTTACCTCCCTCTTTCTCTCTTTTTTTGGTTTCTTTTGTGTTTAGAAAAATCAAAACAAAGTGAGTGAATACACCGAAAGTTTTTGCTTCAACAACTCACTATCTAAGTGAGTTCTACAAAGTCATCCTCACTGTCTACTCACCTCCCCTTCGGCAAGTGCATCTTTCTCCCCCTAAAAATGTCCAGATGTCTTGAAAGGCCCAGTTCAAAAGCTGCTTCACAATGCTTCTCTGTTCATCTTTTCTGTCCACGTAGATGAATACACATCATCCTTATTTCTCCTGGGAACTTCATTCTTTTAGAACTTCTGCCTTGTGTTACATTACAGCTAGTAGATTGCAAGCCCCTTAAGAAGAGTTTGGTTTAATTTTGGATACTTCTTAGCACTTAGTAGAGGAGTCTGCTCATAGCAGGGGCATAAAAAGTGTTTATTGAATGGTTACTTTTTTGGTTTTTTGAGATGGAAGTCTCTCTCTGTCACCAGGCTGAAGGGCAATGGTGCCATCTCAGCTCACTGCAACCTCTACCTCCCAGGTTTAAGCAGTTCTCCTGCCTCAGCCTCCCTAGTAGCTCATACTACAGACACATGCCACCATGCCCTGCTAATTTTTGTATTTTTAGTGGAGACGGGGTTTCACCATGTTGGCCAGGATGGTCTCAATCTCTTAACCTCATAATCCACCTGCCTCAGCCTCCCAAAGTGCTGGGATTACAGGCATGAGCCGCCGCGCCTGGTCTACTTCTCTTTAAGATAGTATAGTTTCAGTATACTTTGTTGGGAGTTCGTGTTTGTGATATCTCCTTCTGTCATTCTACATTTTCTTTCACAGGAGTCCTAGATTTTTAAGGGGCAAGAGCAGCCCCATTTTATTAACAGCTGTAATCTTGCATTTTATCTGAACCTCATAGTCAGTAAATTGTACTGTCTCTCTTGGCAGCCTTGTGTGTAAGCTGAACACAAGGACTACCATCCTGGCGGCAACTAACCCCAAAGGCCAGTATGACCCCCAGGAGTCCGTGTCTGTGAACATTGCTCTCGGCAGCCCACTCTTAAGTCGATTTGACCTGATCCTGGTTTTGCTTGATACCAAGAATGAAGACTGGGATCGTATCATTTCCTCCTTTATCTTGGAAAATAAAGGTATGTGAACACAGGCAAAGAATTCAAAGTAACAGAGAGACTAGCTATAATTTAAAGAAATTTCCTTTGAAGAAAATTAAATAAATACCCAAGGTATGCAATGTAGTACCAGGCAATAGAGAAAGGCTTAGAAAGAAAGCAGTGAGAGGAACCACTTACTGGGCCTCAGAATACTGAGTTGAAGGAAAACGGTCTTTCTCTACCTGCCACTAATGAGACTAACGTTGTTAAAAACGTCCCTTATGATGAAAGGGGGCAACCTTATGATATAGAATTACTACTCATCTCTTACATAAAGAAAACCATAATGAATTATGAAACAAATCTCTAAATGTAGGCTTCTGTTTAAATTAGATTTACTCAGGCCAGATATGGTGGATCACCCCTATAATCCCAGCACTTTGGGAGGCTGAGGCAGGTGGGTCACCTAGGTTAGGTGTTCAAGACCAGCCTGGCCAACATAGTGAAACCCCATCTCTACTAAAATACAAAAATTAGGTGGGTGTGGTAGTGCACACCTGTATCCCCAGCTACTGTGGAGGCTGAGGCAGGAGAATTGCTTGATCCCATGAGGTGGAGGTTGCAATGAAAGGAGATTGTGCTGGTGCACTGCAGCCTGAGTGACAGAGCAAGACTCCATCTCAAAAAGAAAAATAGATTTACTCAAATATTATTGATTACTGGACAGACCAGAATTATTCTGAATACTTTTTAATAAAGGTAGGAAGCTTACCTTTGTTAAACTTAGATCATAAGACTGTTTTTTCTAAAATTGTATGCCCTGTAGACGATAGGTCTAGATTTCAATATCCACAAAATATGAAGATTATATTTTAACAAATGAGTACCAGAACTTTATAAAAACCCTTAAAATGAAATGTTTGCTTGTCCTTAGAACTTACTGACCCAACACCTGATATATACAGGTTACCCAAGCAAATCAGAGAAGCTCTGGAGCATGGAAAAGATGAAAACCTATTTCTGCCTTATAAGGAATCTGCAGCCCACACTGTCTGATGTGGGCAATCAAGTTCTTCTCCGGTACTACCAGATGCAAAGGCAGAGTGATTCCCGGAACACTGCCCGGACCACCATTCGCCTGTTGGAAAGCTTGATACGATTAGCAGAAGGTCTGTTTCATTCAACAAATGATGCTTATATTGAATGTCACCTGTGTGCAAGGCATGGGGCTTGGCACCGTGGATTCAAAGATGAATGAGAATAACCCCCACTCTAAGGTGTTCACAGTTACTTAAAAATAAAGGCTCTGAGCCAGGAGATCTCTGCTCATCTGAGGACAGATGATGAGTATTGACTAGAATGTGGTGTCATTAAGAAAGAAGAATCTTTGTGCCATCTCAGGACCTCTTAGAACTTAATATACTATTCATTTAGAAAGCCTCATTTCTGATGTTTTCTTTCTCAGTGGCAGCTGTGTTAGCATTTTGAGTGGGACAGTTTCTTGTTTTGAATCGTTTCCCATATAGCATCGCTGGTTCTTGCTCATTAATTGCCAGTTGCAGTCTACCCCTGTCATTATAACAACCAACTTGACAATGCCATGCCCTGTCCCATTACATATGTATGTATAGCTAACATGCATCTTAATCCTTTTCGTCTAACATTGGCTTTTACATTTTAGCTGTGTTTAAATAATTCTTAAAAAAGAATTTATATGAACTGAATAATAAAATAATACAAGCTTAATAAAAAGTACTGTAAAACAAACGGACTTTCTTTTTTCAAGGACTTATAGCTAATATTAGGGCAAGAAAAACTCAGAATTGAGAATTGCTTGTTTGGTAGCTTTGAAAAACTCATAGATCATAGAAGTGCCAGAGATGAGAAATGAGTTTTAATTTTCTGTAGTTTTATAAAAGACTAGAAAGTGAGAACTAAAGTTGCTGAATATTAAACATATGTTTATATAGCCCCTTTCTTTGCTAGAGCCCAGAGTACTTTTCCAGATAAATATACAGAATTGTGTGGGCTACACAGAAGGATTAGGCGTATTATAGAAACAACCTTAAAGCTAGTTGAGTGTTGACTTTTGTGCTTATTCTAGTAATATTATTTTGTTATGAGTAGCTCATTCATAACATACACATGGCGAGTGCTGGAGTGGTGGGAGGTTAAATAGAGAATTAGATTTCTCACCTCAAATGTTCCTAAAAAACAAACGTGTTTTGTTTTCATAGCTCACGCTCGCCTGATGTTTCGTGATACTGTGACTCTGGAAGATGCTATTACCGTGGTGTCAGTCATGGAGTCCTCAATGCAGGTAAGAGTATTTTGTGTACCTAATTTTTATCCTAATTACAGACTTAATTTTTTTTTAAAAAAAGGGGCACTTTATTAACATATAAAAAGTTATAAAAATGGACATATTCTAGTCCTAGTAATTCCTGGAAATTCTATATGAAACCATTTAAAAGAAGAGGAAACAGTGTCCTGGAGACATTTGCTGCATTGGTGGTGTTGCTTTTGCCCATTGATGTAAAGTAGTGGGGCTCAATCCTTTTTCTCCTCAACACACCTGAGGGATGTTCACAGTCCCACCAGTGACAGTATAGCTTCCTAGAGCTCTTGCCACCAAGAACTGGGGGAGTGAACTATAGAAAGTTGAAAAAGGCCCCCAAGTGATTTTCATACCCAACATAGGGGTATAAAGGGTAGTCTTAGCCCCCTGGGGATTGCTAGTCCCTAGCGTGTACTTACCACTGTGCAGGCTGGCCTGTGGTGACTCTTCTGGTATTTTCTCACCCCTTCAGGGAGGTGCACTACTAGGAGGTGTGAATGCCCTCCACACTTCCTTTCCTGAAAACCCTGGGGAGCAGTACCAGAGACAGTGTCAACTTATTCTGGAAAAGCTAGAGCTGCAGAGCCTCTTGAGTGAAGAGCTTAGAAGACTTGAAAGGTGAGGAATGAAAACCCAGAAAGGCATATAATGGAAAATCCTTGTTTGGCATTTAGTGAAACAAAGAAAGTGTGCTGTGCATTAAGTGGAAAAATCTTTCTTTACTGTCTGTAGGAGATTTTTTCAGTTATTTACTGCTGTATAACCAGCTGCTCCAAAATTCGGTGACTGCAAACACCACCCACACCAGCATTTTAGTGTTTACTTTTCTAGGTATCAGACATTCAGGCAGGCTCAGTGGGGATAGCTTTTCTTTGCTCCACATTTTGTTGGCTGAGGTAACAACTCAGCAATGACAGAAGCAGAATTTCAAAACTTAACCTTCCTAATGACTCCTAAAAATGTGGATAATAGACTGGGCATGGTGGCTCATGCCTGTAATCCCAGCACTTTGGGAGGCCGAGGCAGGTGGATCACAAGGTCAAGAGATCGAGAGACCATCCTGGCCAACATGGTGAAACCCTGTCTCTACTAAAAATAGAAAGAACAATTAGCTGGGCATGGTAGCATGCTCTTATAGTCCCAGCTACTCAGGAAACTGAGGCAGGAGAATGACTTGAACCCAGGAGGTGGAGGTTGCAGTGAGTAGAGATTGTACCAGTGTACTCCAGCCTGTCTTAAAAAAAAGTGAATAATAGAGAAGGAGGACACATGGGAAGAAACCTGTCACGTGTGTTAGTGAGAATGTGGACTTTTTACCTAAAGAAATTCTGCCCAAACTTTAATGTTCACATACTCCCAAGATATGTGGACTTCTAAAAACCTGGACTTTGAATGTAAGCCTGAGAAATAGGAGTGAGGAGTGGCAAGTTTATCCGTTTTTGGTGTCTTTGTGATCAGTGTAAATAGCTTAGTTATTGACCCGCAGCTCTTATTGGTGTTGGTCTCAAAGCCAGGATCTAGTGTATGAAGTACATGAGAAGGTAGAGCAGCTGCAAAGAATTTGGGGACCACATTAAGGTTGTTGACTATATTAAATAAAATCTTGAGAATTCTTCCTTCTCACAGCGGCCTTCTCTTTCTAATTTGTGAAACTTCAGCACGGCCTTCCTGGGGAAGTGCAGGGATGGGCATTCTCCTGCTAATAGCCAGGTGCCAGACTGCAGTAAACTTGAACTTAGTATGAAATTCACCCCTCTTTCTTTTGGTCTTCTGGATCATTTTATGATCCAGAGCATGGTGCCAAAATCAAAGTTACTCCTTTGGGTTGTTTATGGTTTGATGTAGCTGATTCCTTTCAAGCCACTCCTGGGCTTGGTTTTGCTTTTGGAGAAGCTGCCCATTTTGACTGATCCAAACTACCAGAAACTGACATATGCTGGATTCAGGAAAGGAGAAAAAGTAAGGCTCAGAATCATTGTTATGTGTTAGAAAGATGGCAATTGGACTTCCCAAATTTAAAAAAGAACCTCCTGGAGGGAAAGAAAGGAAAAAAGAAAGTAGTCGACAATATAAAAGAAAGGATTCTGCCTTAAAATGTTCTTTTCTACTGGTATTTATTTATAATGTAGAGGCGTGTTCTGGTGTTGATCATCCTGAGAAAGCAACAAAACCAGGTACCTTACAAATGAAAGTGAATTACTACCTCCAACAATCTAATGCTAATCTTATCAAATGAGAAAAAATTCAACTAGCATATGGGTTTTTACTGTTTTGGAAGGAATTCTGTATTCCTTAAGGAGATAATTATAATGAAACCATTTATAGGTTTTTCATGTTTTACTTCCAGAAAATGCTTTATTCTGGTGACAGTGTGACTCAAATAGTGGACATTCTATCTACCTTAAAACAGAGTGCAGGCCAGGCATGGTGGCTCACACCAGTAATCCTAGCACTTTGGGAGGCTGAGGTGGGCAGATCACTTGAGGTCAGGAGTTCAAAACCAGCCTGGCAAAATTGGTGAAACCCCATCTTTACTAAAAATACAAAAATTAGCTGGGTGTGTTGGCTGGTGCCTGTAATTCCAGCTACTCGGGAGGCCAAGGCAGGAGAGTCACTTGAACCCAGGAGGCAGAGGTTGCAGTGATCTGAGAGTGAAACTCTGTCTCAAAAAAAAAAAAAAAAAAGGAATTAGACTAAAATAGGGCTTAGTCTACCCTAACTTATTCTCTCTCTTTTAGGACATTTTTCTGGAACTTTAACATTTGTCAATAGCCCTGACCTCAATTTGATGCTGAGACGTATACTAAGTAGTAGCAATTTTGAAAGCTATTTGCTTTTTTGTTTGGTTGTAACTCAAATTAGTAAAAATGAACCTGGATTTGCTTATTGATATTTTCAGATCTATGTTGAGTGATATAACCCAATATTTTTACAATAATTTGGGGTGCTTTTTTCTTATTATAAAGGTAATGCATGTTCTCTATTTTGTATTTTTATAAGTGAGATTTATACCATTAACATTTTAATGTATTTAAATACATTTAAATTTAAGGTATTTTCTTATATTTTCTATGATTACACATGAATTTTAGAATAATTTATTCATCTGCTTTCTGGTATAGTATCTTTTCAAAGTGAGCACATAGAAGAGGGATCATATTGTACTTTATAAGAAAAAGGCATTTCTAGGCTGTTAGGAAGGGCTTTCTAAAGGACCTACTTCAAGGGAACTACAGTCCTTATTAGGAAGTCATCCTTGCTGATGACCAAAGGGAAATTTGAAATGGCAATTAAGAGTTCTGGCAAGATGGCTGAATCGGAACAGCTGCAGTCTGCAGCTTCCAGTGAGACCGCTACAGAAGGCGGGTGATTTCTGCATTTCCAACTAGATACCCAGTTTATCTCATTGGGACTACTGGTTAGGCAGTGGGTGCAGCCTACAGAAGGTGAGAAGCAGGGTGGGGCATTGCCTCACCCGGGAGGTGCAAGGAGCCAGGAGACCTCCCTCCTCTAGCCAAGGGAAGCACTGAGGGACTATGCTACCTAGCCTGGATACTATGCTTTTCCCACAGTTTTTGCAATCCACAGATCAGGAGATTACCTCATGGCCCTGGGTTTCAAGCACAAAACTGGGTGGCACTTTGGGCAGATTCTGAGCTAGCTTCAGGATTTTTTTTATGTATTGCAGTGACACCTGAAACCCCGAGACAGAACCATTTGCTCTCCTGGAAAGGGGGCTGAAGCCAGGGAGCCAAGTGGTCTCAGTCGGTAGGTCCCACTCCCACAGAGCCCGGCAAGCTAAGAACCACTGGCTTGAAATTCTCACTGTCAGCACAGCAATCTGAAATTGACTTGGGATGATCGAGCTTATAGAGGGGAGCTTATAGAGGGAGGGGTTTCAGCCATTACCGAGGCTTGAATAGGTAGTTTCCCTCTGACAGTGCTAAGGAGGCTGGGAAGTTTGGACTGGGTGGAATCTGCCACAGCACAGCTGTGGCCAGATTGCTTCCCTAGATTCTTCTTCATGGGCAGGGCATTTGTGAAAGAAAGAAGCTCCAGTCTGGGGCTTGCAGATAAAACTTCCATCTTCCTGGGACAGAGCACCTGGGGGAAGCGGCAGCTGTGGGCACAGCTTCAGCAGACTTAAAATTTCTTGCCTGTTGGCTCTGAAGAGAGCAGCTGATCCTGATAAGAAGGATTCTCCCAGTACAGTGCTTGAACTCTTCTAAGGGACAGACTGCCTCCTCAAGTGAGTCCCTGACCCCCATGCCTCCTGATGGGGAGAGACCTCTGAACAAGGGTTGACAGACACCTCATACAGGCGAGTTCCAGTAGGTTACTGGCTGGTACCTCTCTGGGACAAAGCTTCCAGAAGAAGGAGCAGGCAGCAATCTTTGCTGTTCTGCAGCCTCCACTGGTGATACCCAGGTGAAGAGGATCTGTAGTGGACCTCTAGCAAACTGCAGCAGACCTGCAGAAGAGGGGCCTGTTAGAAGAAAAACTAACAAACAGGAAGCAAAAACATCAACATCCACAAAAAAGGGCCCACCACACTAAAACCCCATCCAAAGGTCATCAGTTCAAAGATCAAAGGTAGATAAATTCACAAAGATGAGGAAAAAACAGCACAAAAATGCTGAAAATTCCAAAAACCAGAGTACCTCTTCTCCAAATGATCACAACTCCTCTCCAGCAAGGGCACAAAACTGGGTGGAGAATGAGATTAACGAATTGACTGAAGTGGACTTCAGAAGGTGAATAACAAACTACTCTGAGCTAAAGGAGCATGTTTTAACCCAATGCAAGAATGCTAAGAACTTGATAAAAGATCATAGGAACTCCTAACTAGAATAACCAGTTTAGAGAGGAGCGTAAATGACCTGATGGACTGAAAACTTTGTGAAGTATACACAAGTATCAGTAGCCGAACTGATCAGGTGGAAGAAAGATTATCAGAGTTTGAAGATCAGCTTACTGAAATAAGGCATGAAGACAAGATTAGGAAAAAGAATGAAAAGGAATGAACAAAGCCTCCAAGAAATATGGGGGACTGTGTGAAAAGACCAAACCTAACACTGATTGGTGTACCTGAAAGTGACAGAGAGAATTGAACCAAGTTGGAAAACACACTTCAGGATATTATCCAGGAGAAGCTTCCCAACCTAGCAAGACAGGCCAACATTTAAATTCAGGAAATACAGAGAAGACCACTAATATACTCCTCAAGAAGGGCAACCGCAAGACCCATAATCATCAGATTCTCCAAGGTTGAAACAAAGGAAAAAATGTTAAGGGCAGCCATAAAGAAAGGTTGGGTTACCACAAATGGAAGCCCATCAGACTAACAGCAGACCTCATAGCAGAAACTTTATAAGCCAGAAGAGAGTGGGGACCAATATTCAGGATTCTTAAAAGAAAAGAATTTCAACCCAGAATTTCATATTCAACCAAACTAAGCTTCATAAGTGAAGGAGAAATAAAATTCTCTACAGACAAGCAAATGCTGAGAGATTTTGCCACCAGCAGGCCTGCCCTACAGGAGCTCCTGAAGGAAGCACTAAATATGGAAAGGAGAAATTGGTACCAGCCACTGGTACCAATTTATATTTTGGCAAAAACACACCAAAATATAAAGAGCAATAACACTATGAAGAAGCTACATCAACTAATGTGCAAACTGACCAGCTAGCATCATGATGACAGGGTCAAATTCACACATAACAATATTAACCTTAAATGTAAATGGGCTAAATGCCCCAATTAAAAGACACAGACTGGCAAAATGGATAAATTCAAGCCCAATCAGTGTGATGTATTTAGAGACCCATCTCATATGTAAAGACACACAGAGGCTCAATAAAAAGATGCAGGTAAATTTACCTAGAAAGCGGAAGGCAGAAAAAAAGCAGGGTTTGCAGTACTAGCTTCTGACAAAACAGACTTTAAACCAGCAAAGATTTAAAAAGACAAAGAAGGACATTATGTAATGGTAAAAGAATTAATGCAACAAGAAGAGCTAACTATCCTAAATATATATGCACCCAATACAGGAGCACCTGATTCATAAAATAAGTTCTTAAGAGACCTACAAAGAGACTTAGACTCCTACACAATAATAGTGGGAGACTTTAACACCCCACTGTCAATATTAGACAGATGAACAAGACAGAAAACTAACAAGGATATTAGGACGTGAACTCAGCTCTGGACAAAGTGGACCTTATAGATATCTATAGAACTCTTCACCTCAAATCCCCAGAATATACATTCTTCTCAGCACATCATAACACTTACTCTAAAATCGACCACATAATTGGAAGTAAAACACTCCTCAGCAAATGCAAAAGAACACAAATCATAACTGAAATCATACAGTGCAATCAAATTAGCACTCAGGATTGAGAAACTCACTCAAAACCACACAATTACATGGAAACTGAACAACCTGCTCCTGAATGACTAATGGATAAATAACAAAATTAAGGCAAAAATAACAAAGTTATTTGAAGCCATTGAGAACAAAGAGACAACACAGCTACAGCAGTGGTGAGAGGGAAATTTATAGCACTAAATGCCCACATCAGAAAGCAGGAAAGATCTAAAATCAACATCCTAACATCACAATTAAAAGAACTAGAGAACCAAGAGCAAACAAATTCAAAAGCTAGCAGAAGACAAGAAATAGCTAAGATCAGAGCAGAACTGAAGGAGTCAGAGGTTAACAAAATAGATAGACTGCTAACCAGACTAATAAAGAAGAGGGAAGAATCAAATAGACACAATAAAAAATGGTAAATGGAATTTCACCACTGATGCCACAGAAATACAAACTGCCATCAGAGAATACCATAAACACCTCCATGCAAATAAACTAGAAAATTTGGAAGAAATGGATAAATTCCTGGACACATACACCCTCCCAAGACTAAACCAGGAAGAAGTCAAATGCCTGAATAGACCAATAACAGGTTCTTAAGTTGAGGCAGTAATTAATAGCCTACCAATCGTAAAAAGCCCGGGACGAGATGAATTCACAGCCCACTTCTTCCAGAGGTACAAAGAAGAGCTGGTACCATTCCTTCTAAAACTATTCCAAACAATAGAAAAAGAGGAACTCCCCCCTAAGTCATTTTATGAGGCCAGCATCATCCTGATTGCAAAACCTGTCAGAGACACAATAAAGGAAGAAAATTCAGGCTAATATCCCTGATGAATATTGACGTGAAAATCCTCAATAAAATACTGGCAAATTGAATCCAACAGCACATCAGAAGGTTTGTCTACCACGATCAAGTCAGCTTCATCCCTGGGATGCAAGGCTGGTTCAACATATGCAAATCGATAAACATAATCCATCACATAAACAGAACCAGTGACAGAACCCACATGATTATCTCAATAGGCCTTTGATAATAGTCAACACCCATTCATGCTAAAAAAAAAAAACTCTCAATAAACCAGATATTGATGGAACATATCTCAAAATAATAACAGCTATTTATGACAACCAGTATCATACTGAATGGGCAAAAGCTGGAAGCATTCCCCTTAAAAACCAGCACAAGACAAGGATGCCCTCTCTCATCACTACTATTCAACATACTATTGGAATTTCTGGCCAGAGCAATCAGGCAATAAAAAGAAATAAAGGGTATTCACACTGGAAGAGAGAAAGAGTCAAATTGTCTCTGTTTGCAGATGACATTATTGTATATTTAGAAAACCCTATTGTCTTACCCAAAACTCCTTAAGCTGTTAAACAACTTCAGCAAAGTCTCAGGATATAAAATCAGTGTGCAGAAATCACAAGCATTCCTATACGCCAGTAGTAGACAGAGAGCCAAATCATGAGTGAACTCCCATTCACAATTGCTACAAAGAAAATAAAATACCTAGGAATACAACCTACAAGGGAATTGAAGGATCTCTTCAAGGAGAACTACAGACCTCTGCTCAGGGAAATAAGAGAGGACACAAACAAATGGTAAAAATTCTATGCTCATGGATAGGAAGAATCAATATTGTGAAAATAGCCATACTGCCCAAAGTAATTTATAGATTCAATGCTATTCCCATCAAGCTACTGTTGACTTTCTTCACAAAACTAGGAAAAACTACTTTAAATTTCATATGGAACCACAAAAGAGCCCATATAGCCAAGACAATCCTAAGCAAAAAGAACAAAGCTGGAGGCATCATGCTACCTGACTTCAAATTATACTACAAGGCTACAGTAACCAAAACAGCATGGTACTAGTATCAAAACAGATATATAGACCATTGAAACAGAACAGAGACTTCAGAAATAACACTGCACATCTACAACCATCTGATCTTTGACAAACCTGACAAAAACAAGCAATGGAGAAAGGATTCCCTATTTAATAAATGATGCTGGGAAAATTAGCCATATGCAGAAAACAGGAACTGAAGCCCCCCACCTTACATCTTATACAAAAATTAACTCAAGATGAATTAAAGACTTAAATGTAAAACCTAAAACCGTAACAACCTTAGAAGAAAACCTAGGCAAACCATTCAGGACACAGGCATGGGCAAAGACTTTATGACTACAACACCAAAAGCAATGGTAACAAAAGCCAAAATTGACAAATGGGATCTAATTAAACTAAAGAGCTTCTGCTCAGCAAAAGAAACTATCATCAAAGTGAACAGGCAACCTACAGAATGGGAGAAAATTTTTGCAATCTATCCATATGACAAAGGGCTAATATCCAGAATCTACAAGGAACTTAAACAAATTTATAAGAAAAAAAACAACCCCGTCAAAAAGTGGGTAAAGGATACGAACAGACACTTCACAAAAGAAGATATTCATGCAGCCAACAAACATGAAGAAAAGCTCATCCATCACTGGTCATTAGAGAAATGCAAATCAAAACCACAATGAGATATCATCTCATGCCAGTTAAAATGATGATCATTAAAAAGTCAGTAAACAACAGATGCTGGCTAGGCTGTAGAGAAATAGGAACACTTCCACATTGTTGGTGGGAGTGTAAATTAATTAAGACAGTGTGGTGATTCCTCAAGTATCTAGAACCAGAAATACCATTAAACCTAAAAATCCCATTACTAGGTATATACCCAAAGGATTATAAATCATTCTTCTATAAAGTCACATGCACATGTATGTTTATTGTGGTTCTATTTACGAAAGCAAAGACTTAGAACCAACCCAAGTGCCCATCCATGATAGACCAGATAAAGAAAATGTGGCACATATACACCATGGAATACTGTGCAGCCATAAAAAAGGATGAGTTCATGCCCTTTGCAGGGACATGGATGAAGCTGGAAACCATCATTCTCAGCAAATTAATACAGGAACAGAAAACCAAACACCACATGTTCTCACTCATAAGTGGGAGTTGAACAGTGAGAACACATGGACACAGGGAGGGGAACATCACACACCAGGGCCTGTCGGGGGTCAGGGGCAAGGGGAGGGAGAGGATTAGGACATATACATAATCCATGTGGGGCTTGAAACCTAGATGAGAGGTTGATAGGTGCAGCATACCACCATGGCACATGTATACCTATGTAACAAACCTGCACGTTGTGCACATGTACCCCAGAACTTAAAGTAAAATAGAAAAAAGAAAGTTGTCCTTCTGGCAGTATTTGTTTTTAATTTGCCCAAGATTTAAAATGATTATCACTCAACAGATCCTCCATTCATAGACGGTAAATAGATTTTAATTCTGTATCAAATTGATAGAAGAGTAGCTGCCCACTACACATGTTGAAACATGCCTGGATTTTGCAGAAAAGATTGTCACAGTTGTGTGGGAATGTCTGCCATGAATGTGAATACATTCAGTACAGAAGTATCAGACTCTTGAATCCTGAGGAAGGTGACTGCTCAGATGCACTCAGTACCTCAACTGGGTAGAGATGAGAGACATCATAATCTCCAGTCTTACACTTTGGTTCTCTGATCTGCAAACTGACTCCTAAGCAACTTGGCCAACAACCCACTTGGTCAGCAGTCAGCTACTGCATGGGTAGCAACAGGTCTATCTTGTATTTGAACATTTAACATGAGAAATGAAGCTGAGGGTTTTACACTGATCTTCAAACAATCTTGAATGAATTAGACTTTTGGAGAGATCGCAAAATGAAGACAAATCTCTTATTTCATTTTCTTTATTTTACTACAATTTTAGGTTAAATTAGTGTTTCTCTGAGAATGTAAATTGTATATTGATTTTAAAAAGGATTATTTCCTTCTGCTTCTCTAGGAGGCTGTATTTGATATTAACTTGGAATGATGTGGGACTTAAATCTTTAAGATGGCATCTCAGAGACTGAAGAAATGAAGAGGTTAGGGCAAATTCTCTTCCCTTCAAGACATGTTTTGTTTATTTGTCTCTGCTACAGGTTACAGAATCAGAGTGTGCACCAATCTCAACCACAGGTATTGGAGGTGGAGACTACTCTGGGGTCCTTGAGAAATGATCCAGAGGAAGAATCAAACTTCAGAACTTCAACACAGCAGGAAATCAACTGTAGCATGCATACCTCCTCTCCTGGAGGCAGCCCTGAGGGAAGCCCAGTTCCAGATCCCCCACCTCATCTGGAGCCTAATAGATCAAGTAGGAAACATTCAGCTGAGCATGAAAATAGCAGAGATGACAGTTTAGATTGGTTTGACTTCATGGCAGCTCATCAGAGTGAACCTAAAAACACTGCTCTTATGTCTCCTCATCCCAAAACATCTGGAGAAAATATGGCTTCGAAGATTTCTAACAGCACATCTCAGGGTAAGGAGAAGAGTAAGCCAGGCCAAAGGAGCAAAGTGGACATTGGGTTGCTTCCATCACCAGGAGAGACAGGTGCTCCACGGAGGCCAGACAATGTGGAGGGTAAAAAGAAAAAAGGGCTAGCACTGGATTCTGAAGCAGCAGTCTCTGCTGATAAACCAGACTCAGTACTGATTCATCATGTCCCCAGGAACCTGCAGAGGCTATGCAAGGAGAGGGCCCAGAAGTTATGCAGAAATAGCACCAGGGTGCTTGCACAGTACACAGTCCCTTCCCATCCTCAGTCTACTTCTGTGCATAGCCCAGACAGAACACTGGAATCACCCAAAAGAAAGAGACCAAAATCACTTGTGCAAGTGGAAGAGTCTTCAGCTGAAAATGTTAAGCCTCCAGGTTCCCCTGTAGCCAAACTCGCAAAATTTACTTTCAAACGGAAGTCAAAACTGATCCACTCCTTTGAAGATCCCAGCCATGTGTCGCCTGGTGCAACTAAAATAGCAGCTCATAGTCCTAAAATTTCCCAGCATGGAACAAGAAGAGATGCAGCCCTGCCAGCGAAGGGTCCAGAAAGGTTGACATCTGCCCCAGGAAACCGGATCTCTGAGCAGCCGCAGGGTGAGACAAAGGAGGTGCCGCAGCAGCCACCAGAGAAACGCAGACCAAGAGAGAAGGTGATGTGTGCCCCTGAGAAGAGGACTATTCAGCCTGAATTAGAGCTTGGGAACGAGACTGGGTGTGCTCGTCTTGGAGACAAAAGGGAAGAGGTTTCGAGCAGTAATAAAAGCGGCAAGGTTCATGTGGGCACATTAGCCAAACTGGCAAACTTCTGCTTTACTCCCTCGTTGGAATCAAAATCAAAATCTCCTCCTCCTGAAAGGGAGAACCGGGGTGAGAGAGGCCGAGGCTCCCCTCCTATAACCACAGCTCCAATGGGTGGCAGTAAAAGGAAATCTTTTCAGCTCCATGGGTCTGCTGAGAAATTGATTCTTCTCAAAAAATCTCTCTTCACTTTACCAGAACTAGATGATGAAGCATTTGATTGTGACTGGGATGAAGAGATGAGAAAAAAGCCATAATTGGGAAAAGCTTTCTGGTCAAATCTCACTTTCCCCAACTCCATACAGCACCTTCATGATAACAATATGGTATTTATAACTGTATAGAACGATTGGCCATACTGAGGATTACTCTGAATAGCAGCTCCCCCATAAAGCGTTCTAATTTCAGATTAATCTTCATTACCTGAAAAGTTATATAATCAGTTTAGGTCTGTGATACCAGCAGCTGAGCTGAATTAATTATGTTGTACTTAATTTTACAAATGGAGTATTTGTATTCCTGAAGATGTTTCTGGGTTGTTTTTTTTTTTTATAAAGAGGGAGAGGGTCTTCCCTAGATTAATTTCTTCTTTCATTCACTCAGGAACAAAAGCCAAGAAGGTAGCACTCATAAATCTAACAAAGCAGATGAACTCTTTTTCTGCTTTTTTTTTTTTTTTTTTTGTATTTTCACCTGGAATGTGCTAAGTACAGTGAATATTTATAATCACTTGGATGATTTGCCAAAATCAGATGCTTTTTCTAATATTTTTGTTTGAATGGATCAGGTTAAATGTGACTAATGCTCTCCTTTCTTTGAGAGGTATCCTTACAATTCCATGGTGTTCTTAAAGATCTGGCAGCTGGTCAAATGATACCTTTGTGAAGTACTGACCTTCTGGATTTTCCTTTCTCTCTTGGGCCAACATTTTGTGCTTCAGATTCTTTTTTCTCTTGGGGCCCTACCTTCAAGCAAAATCCTGTGATCAGAAGAAGAGTACAGGCCAGGCACAGTGGCTCACTCCTGTAGTCCCAGCTACACGGGAGTCCGAGGCAGGAGGATTGCTTAAGCCCAGGAGTTCAAGGTTAGAGAGAGTTGTGGTCAATGCCACTGTATTCCAGCCTGGGTGACAGAGCAAGATCCTGTCTCTAAAATAAAATAAATGCAGAAGAGAGAGTACGTAGTAATCTCAATCAAACATCATGTCTCATCTACCCAGCTAGTTAATATGGAAATGTGATTCCTACTAAGTTGTGATTCACTTGTCTTTAAAACTAAGGAAATTATGTACTATTTTTGGTAAGAATAGATAATCTCAAGCTTCGTCTTTCTATGTGCTTTTAAAATCACTTATTCCTTTGGATTCTAATAAAGTTTATTGGGATTCTATAATTACAGACTTTCTCTTCTGAAGTGTGAATTTGTAACCTGATTGTTTAATTGTCCAAGGGACTTTTGGGTATAAAATACTCAAAACTATATGTATTTTGTTTAATTTTCACTTCATTAAGTTCATGCATAGAAAAATTTAGGAAATCCAATTTTTCTTAAGCATTTAAACATCCTAAAATTCTCTAATTAGATTTTCTGAAAAATGTTAAACTGTGAGTACAAATTTAGTGTGGCTGAGTCTTGAAATGATTGGCCATAATGAGTACCATTCTCTAAAGTTTGAAACACCTTAAACAGCTGATAAAAGATATGCATAAATAAGATTACAAAATTTATTATTTCTGTATCTGTTTAAAACTTCCCAGTGTAGTATGATTCTTAATATATTCTTTAATATAATCTTTCAGTTTTGTTGCTTTCCTGGGTTTCTGTGTTCTTACTAGGACTAAAGGAAAAGGAATGGATATGGGTTTTTGACCAGTTGAATCTTGATCTGGATGTGGTCTGATTATTTAGATGACGATGACTCAAACCTGAGCCACAGTGTGGGGCTGACTTTTTTTAAGGGTAAATTTTTAAGTCTCTTTCTTGTGAATTTTTGTCTTTGAAACTTGATATCTTTTGCAGTAATGATGCATTAGGTTTTGCATGGCTGACAGTACCTAACCTGTTGGTGTATCATTAGGATCTGATATGTTATTTTAAATGTTTGTATTCTTTATTGGGACTTTTGGTTTTAGAGGTTTCATTTTTAGTAATAAGAGATTTAATTTTCATAACTTGTCTCTTTAGGACAGTGTCATTCATATTTTAAATTACAGTGTTGAACTGTCTGTCTTCCTTGGTCATTGTGTATGACTGCCAATGCCACCTTCTACCTAGTTATAATTTGTGCCCACCATGCATCCTTTTATTTTGCGCTAATTAATTAATCCATTTTCCATTAATCAGTTAATCCATTTTCCGTTTTAGTACCTTTGGTCAAGATTTGGCCAAATTACCAGTTCCATATGTTTATTCTTTGGTGTTTACCCAGATAGAAATAACTATATAGCTACATATTTTAACAGACATAATTATTCGAAGAAATAAAATACCCAATACATATTGAATATCCCTTATCTGAAATGCTTAGGTCTGGAAGTGTTTTGGATTTTGGAATATTTGCACTATACTTATACTTACCAGTTGAGCATCCCAAATCTGAAAATCCAAAATCCAGAATGCCCTAATGAGCATTTCCTTTGAGCATCATGTCAGTATTCAAAAACTTTTGAATTTGGAGTTTTTTTGATATTCATCCTGTATAACATCCTTCTTACTAAAAGGTTAAACTTCTGTCAGAGACTGTTTTGTATTATAAATGCCTAACTGTGCTTATATTTAATACTCAGTCTCACAGCTTGGGCAAGTCCCTTTATGTTGACCTGAATGTCCTTTTAGCATTCTGATGTTTTTAAAAGCATCCATGCTGTCTGAAAACAGGATGTTTCATGCCCATTTTGATTTCTTCCTGCCCGATGTCATGGAATCAGCTATCCCCAAGGTATTCTGTTACCTTTGAAGGTCAGTAGTATTAGAGACCAAACTCTAGGCCTCTGGGTCACCTGTGCAGGAGAGTCATTAGTGGGCTAAAGTTATTCCACTGTTGTTGGGTCAATTTTAGTAGGTTCAGAGCTGGAAAATGTTTTGATGTCCTGAGGTCACGTTTTATCCTGCTGTGTCCTACTTTTCTTACAGATGTGATTTCATGATGAGTAAAACTTTCTCTTATATGGTCTTTAATGTGCGTACCAAGGAAGCACATGGGTTATCTTGGGGAATATGAATAGTCTCATAGATCACATTTCTGTTCAATAAAGAAAGGTGTGAAAAAGAGCCTTTGGTCGGGTATGGTGGCTCACACCTGTAATCTCTGCACTTTGGGAGGCCAAGGCGGGTGGATCACTTGAGGTCAGGAGTTTGAGACCACCAGCCTGGCCAACATGGCGAAACTCTGTCTCTACTAAAAATACAAAAATTAGCCAGGTGTGGTGGCGGGTGCCTGTAATCCCAGCTACTTGGAAGTCGGAGGCAGGAGAATTACTTGAACCTGGGAGGTGGAGGTTGCAGTGAGCTGAGATTGCACCACTGCACTCCAGCCTGGGTGACAGGGTAAGACCCTGTCTCAAAAACAAAAACAAACACCTTTAATTCTGAATCAACTTGCCAAAATATTTTGACTTGAGTCTCAGTGTACTCCTTGAAAACGTTTTAATAATGTAAAATTATCCAAACACAATAAAAGCTATGTTTAAATTTCTTTGTGAGAGGACCAAAACAGAATTTAAATTCTGTTGTGACTATATGAGATAATGGAATTTTTTGATGCTATAAAAGATTAATTTTCAATGCATATGTAGTATTCTAAAATTTGTAATAGAAATTTTATTGTAATTTTTGGTGTCTCATAGAAATACGGGCAAAACAAACATTCTGATATCTTTAACTCTGTTGTTCAATAGAAATTTTTAACTTTTTTTTTTGAAGGTATACCAAAACTTTAAATATTTATTCTTGGTTGACAAATTTTAATTCTAACAAACCTACACATTCTCTAGGTAGGTGCTGAAGTTTCTACTTAACCAGTGGAATGTTAGAGAAAATCCCAGGTTAACTGCAGAGAGCTTGCCTTTAGCCAGTTAACAATATTTAGGAATTGAGAAACTATCCAACCTTAAATTTTAGGTCACTAGGAACTTCCTGGGACCAGGTGAACCTTTCAGATGCAGCTTATCAAACAACCAGTTTCCAAACCTCTCAACATCACAATGTAGGAAGCTAAACCAGAGCATCTTCCTCAGTGTTCAAAATCACCCTCTAAGCTTGCCTTGCTTATTAACATTCAAGAAAGATAAAAGCCCCCCAGCTCACATCAGTACCCACTCCAATTGGGGTGTTCCTGTCACTGTTCTGTCTTGCATGTGGCGTAGCCCCCCAGGCATAAGGGGAGCCATTACCCACACACATCCTCTTCACTGTCACTCAGAGGGCATACACACAGGAAGTGGTGGCAACTACCTCTTATAACACACTTTTCAGTTTTTCTTGTATCTGTTTCACTGCCACACCTCCTCCTTAAAGGCTTAAAAAATGCATCTAAGGGTAGTATTTGTAATAAAAGTGAACTTGACAAATACTAAACTAAATTAACAAAATTGTGTCTGTGAATACTCTGGTGCAAGATACAGTTTAAGGGAGGAAATGGGATATACATACTGGGCCAGGACTTACCAAGAATGTTGAGTACTTTATATATCTTATAAATGTAAATTATTTTTAGACTGCTCTTTATGTTTAGTTGGAATTTTGATGCCTTGGTTGAGTTGAATGCTTTCCAGAAAGCAAGCATTTCTATCAAGTATGTTTTTATGTGGGAACAAACTTGGTTTAACTTACAGCTTTCATAACAGGCCAAACCAATACTCGCATATTGTTTACTATTTTGAGGTTTAACTTTTTCAGTGCTCAATAATACATAGACAGCAAGGTGGGTGGTCACTCGACGTCAGGAGTTCAAGACCAGCCTGGCCAATGTGGTGAAATCCCATCTCTACTAAAAATACAAAAATTAGTGAGGGTGTGCTGGGACATGCCTATAGTCCCAGCTACTTGGGAGCCTGAGGCAGGAGAATCGCTTGAACCCAGGAGATGGAGGTTGCAGTGAGCCGAGATTGTGTCACTGCACTCCAGCCTGGGTGACAGAGCAAGACTCCATCTCAAATAAAATTTAAAAATACATAGACTGGGTAATAGAGCAAAACTAAGAAGCAGGCAGATTGGGTTCTAGAACTAGCCAGTAGTGTGACTTCGCCGTCTTCGGTGGTCTTGTCCATAAAGTCTGAGGATCAGGCTATTACGTATTGTTGAGATACAGAAAAGGAAAACCTCAGAGGCTAGCTGAAATAAAGGCAAGTTTGCTGTAGGGATACAACAGGGAGTCTCATTAAGGACAGGAAACAAAGTCTAACCAGGCCGCATGGGCCCAGAACTGGAAAGTCAGGACTGAAGTGTCTCCTTGGCCTCTCCTGGGTCCTCAAGGTCCTGTGTGGTTGCCTCTGTCACTGAGTGTGCTCGTTTCCTGTTTCTCCCAGCAGCCCCATGTTCTGTGCTCACTCAAGGCTTATCTACTCCAGGTACCTTCTGGCTTTTGAACTGCTTTGGGGCCTGGGTTCAGCTGTGACTTTCTCTGACCTTTCCAGATGATGCCCTACCTTCATTTTTCTGATTCAAGCTTTTTAGTTCAGATTCTTGGTGGGTTCATCTTGGTTTGAAAGGGAGTGGAGGTTGAGGAGGAGACTGGTCACCTGGTATAGACACAGCTGCTTGAGCTGTGGGTAGAGAGAGCCTGTAAGAGTGTGGGGTTGGAGGCAGTGATGGGCCAGTCTACTGCATCCCTGTCTCCCTGGAGCTTTTGGTTTTAGGTTCTATAATTATACCACTTCTATTTTCTATTATAATTACTGAATTAAGAGAGCTTTAAGGCACTTGGGTCATCTTTCCCAAGGAGCTATGTAAATTCCTGACCTGACGGCAGCTAGTTGCCTTACAGGGATTACAAGCCACTTTTGGCCATTCGGGAAGTGAAGCTTAGGCCACAGGCCGCAGGCCACAGAGGGGGCTATTTATTGTGTCATTAGTTATCAAACTTCCATTTTCCTGTGTATAAATTGCTCACCATAACTACAGCATAGCTCTTAAAAATACTTAAACTCCAAGTAGATGAGAGTATGCAAAGAGTATTACTCTAAAATATGTTTAGGAATAATCTCTGTAGTTAAGAGCTATATACATTATTTTCCAGATTTTCAACTTTACAATTGCCAATAAAACAAGGATTAGATCCACTCTGAGAAGAGAATACAAAAGTGTCTTAGGCCTGCTTTAATCCTGTTTAAAATTGCAGAGAAATGGTAGTCAAGAATAATTTTAAACTGAGGAGTAATGCAATTTTGACCTTTAATCTTATTTTATCACTCTGGGAAATTAAATTGCTTTTTCAGCAGGAGAACTCAAAGCTATTGTGAGGGATCTTGCTGCCTTTGAGGGGACTCTGTGAATAGGGAATGATGCTGTTGCCTGGGGCACGGTACATCCCTGGAGAGACTCCCTTGTATGTAGACTTTGCCCATAAGGACCAGTAAAAGTGGAAAGAAAATTGTACAACATGGTCCATCCTGAAGGAAAAAGTCCTGCCAGACACTGTCCAGTTGTTTTTCTTCCCACTCATCATTATTTCTTCATAAAGGTTACAAAAGCAATGAAAATTTGATTTTAATTTCTTATTTACCCCAGTGAAATTTTAGGTACAACATAACAGTAATATCAATCATCATAAGATTAGTACTTAAGGTTTCCAAGACATTTAATATGTGACAACATTATTATTCACACACCAGTACTATTTATAGTTCAGGTAATTCCCTATTTTACAAATGAGAGAAAAGCTCCAACATTTAAATGGTTTTTCTAAAAATGTCTTTTTACTTGAAAGACGATGAGGTTCTGGGACATATGCTTCTTAGCTCCTTCCCTCACTTCTTATTGCCTCATTAAAAATGTCTATTCATAAAGGGTAAAATCTATTTTGGTTGTTTGCTTGTGCTAGTTATTCACATAAGCATTTTTCAAGTATCATTTAATCCTTACATCAGTCTATGGTACAGGTAAAATCCTCATTTTACAGATTAGGTAATTGCATTGTAGAGATACTAAAAACTTAAGGTTACATGACTAGCCAATGATGTGATACCTATGTTAATTCATAAAGGAGGAAAATATTACCTAAAAGAAACTTCACTTTGCCCTGCTCTTCATCTGCTTCCCACCGCCACACATGTACCTCTGCCACAGTCTGCACGGTGTGTCCTGCCTTCACTCCATTACAAGACATGGGTTTTCCATGCTTTTGCCAAAGAGACCTGCCTACTAGATCCCATCCCCTCTTGCCCCTCATTCTTTCAGGACGTGGCTGCAGCAGTTCTCTCCGCACTCCTGCTTTGTCAGTGTACCCCTTCCACCAGCATACAAACATCTTGATACCTGTTCCCTCTTCAGCACACCTCTCTTGACCCTACTTCCCCCTTTCAGCAAAACTTTAGAGCAGTTGGCTATTCCCCTTGTCTCCAGTTCTCTCCTGAACCCACTGCAGTGGGTTTTTGCCATTACCACTGCATGGAAACTCTTCCATCAGGGTCATTACTGCACTTCCATGCTCGATTCCCAGTCCTTGTCTTACTTAATTCTACACAGTTGATTACTTTCCCCTCCCTGAAATCCTGTGTCACTTGGTTTACAGGACATTATATGCCTGTGATTTTCCTTACTAACCTCTTCTTGCCTCCCCAGCTTTTCCACTCCTTGCCCAGTTTTCTCCACATCTCAGATCTTGAATGTTTTCCAGAGCCCTTTTATATTCCCACCCACGCCCTTGATATTCTCTTCCAATCTTCAGCCCCTCAGCACCCATCTTACCTGATGGTTTCTTTCCTGAACTCCAGACTCCTATATCTAACTCCTATTCAGTATTCCTACTTAAGTATCTAAAGACCATCTCAACCTCAGCCTATTCCAAATTATACTCCTGCTCTCATTCCCCTTAACTTGCTCCTTTCCCAGGCTGATCCATAATGGTAAATTAAATGGAGACTTGATCCTGTCCATTGCTTAGGCCAAAAACTTGTTGTCTTTGACAATTTACTTTCTCTTGTACCTCACATTCAATCAGTTAGAAAATCCCATGGCATCTATATTAAAAATATATCCAGGAGCCAATCACTTCTTCCACACTTAACTGCTCTCACTCCCATTCATGCCACCACTATCTCTTCTCTGCCACCCCACCTCCCTACATGCCATTTCCAGCACAGTAGTCAGTGATCCCGTTCATCGGTAAAGTCAGGTCATGTGACTTATCTCAAACCCTCTATCAGCTCATCTCACTCTTCGTAAAAGCCAAAGTCCTTATCACAACGATCTCTAACGCCCTACGTGTCTGGCTACCTACTACCTCTGACATTGCACAGCAACCTCCTTGCTGGTCCTGTAGTCCAGACATGATCCAGCCTCAGGGCCATTTTACTTGCTATTCCATCTGTGTAGACTGCTCTTCCCCTGAATTAGGGAGTCACACTCTCACATTCATCAAGACTTTCTGAAAATGGCCGGGTGTGGCTCACGCCTGTAAAATGCCTGCACTTTGGGAGGCTGAGGTGGGTGGATCACTTGAGGTCAGGAGTTCAAGACCAGCCTGACCAACATGGTGAAACCCCATCTCTAACACAAATAAAAAAAGTAGCTGGGCATGGCAGTGCACACCTGTAATCCCTCCTACTTGGGAGACTGAGGCAGAAGAATCGCCTGAACCTGGGAGGTGGAGGTTGCAGTGAGCCAAGATCATGCCACTGCACGCTAGCCTGGGTGACAGAGTGAGATACTGTTTTAAAAAAAAAAGACTTTCTGAAAATGTCATCTCTCAGTGACACCTAACCTATTGAAAATTGCAAATCATTCCTCCCCTTAATCAGTTTTTCATTGCGTTTTTACCATCTCATATACTATAAAAGTTATTTATTTTATTGTCATAGGTACTAACCAAGGGTAAGGGAAATGGCGAATGAATAGTAGAGGAGAGAGGCAAGGTCAGTTCTCCTTCCAGATCAGCTGCTGTGATGGGGGCTGCGGCTCATGCCACATGCAGCACAGCACCTGCAATTGGGACTGCTTGTTAGTGGACCTTGGGGTACTCTACGAATGTCCTCCAAAGTCTGTCTGATTTGTGTAGGCGCCAGACTGATGAATTAAATTTGCTGGGGACCACCACTCTGCTTCCTTTAGGTCTTTAAGGGTGGCACTAAGTTCTACCGTTTGCCCCAGGAAGTTTTAAATTTGCAGTCTGGCTCAGAGGGATGTGTGGAGGAGCTTGAGAGTCCTTCCCCACTGTGACAGCTTTTGCCGCAGGCCGAAGAGCCAATGTGAATGTGTGAGTGTTCTGTCCCTTTCAGTTATCCTTTCAAGGACCGAGGACATAACCACTGGCCTTTCTTCCAGTCCGTGGGCTCCGAGTCCAAAAACTAGTTTAGGTACAGAAGCTGGTTAAAAAATTGTGACTTTTTTTTCGAGATGAAATCTCACTCTGTCACCCAGGCTGGAGTTAATTGGCTTGATCTTGTCTCACTGCAATCTCCACCTCTCGGATTCAACCCATTCTCATGCCTCAGCATCCCGAGTAGCTGAGACTACAGGTCCACACCACTGCGCCCAGCTAATGTTTTTTGTTTCCGGTTTTTTTTTTTTTTTTGGTAGAGATGGGATTTCACCATGTTGACCAGGCTGGAAGAATTGTGACTTTTTAGTGGCACAGCTGCCCTCAGTCACCTCCCTTCTTCTGACTGTATTGATTAGGGGCCTTGCTAAAAAATACAGATTGCGGGCCCTACCCCTGGAGTTTCTACTCCAGTAGCTCTGGACTGGGGCCTGAGAATTGATATTTCTGTCAGTTTCTCAGGTGGTGCTGATGCTGCTGGAAGGGAACTGTGTTTCGAGACCACTGGTTCAGACTCTGCAATACCCTTGTTGACGTCCCTTCCATCTTGCCTCTAGGATTCTAGCATTTCTACAGATCTCTGTGAGCCCATTACCCTGTCTGCCACTCTGACCTTGCGGCTTATTAAAACATTTGCTTCTACCTTGCGTCTGACACTTAAGCATTGTCACCTGGCCTCTGTTTTACTCTGGGACCTTCTCTCTCCATATTGACCAATCATTAGGTGTGGGCTGTCCCGAGGAAGGGGCCATGGCTTTAGGGCTGGGGCTCTCTGCAGCTGAGGGCAGTCTCTGGAGGGGCTTCAGCTGTGAGCCGTCAACTGCCAATACTCTGAGCAGCTGGGGAAAGTGGGCGCATCAGTCTTTAACTGGAAATTTGGGCAGTACACCTCAACATCTACCCGTATCTGTCTTAGGCCAAGACTGGGGTGAGAGGAGTGGGGCACTTGCCTCAGGCACAAAATTTAAGGGGACACCAAAAAATTCAGTAATCAAGATAAATATTTTGGTTCAATATTTTAATCAAAAGACAAAAACAAATTCATGATGACTAGGTGATAGGATTTTTAAATAAAGACGAGATCGATGTTGCTGGCTTCTCCTTTGCCCTGGGGATCTAGTGTGGCATGGCATGTCATGTCTTCTCAGGTTTTGGGAGGGCAGGGCTTTTGTCTGTTTTGCTCACTGACGTACCCACAATGGTTAGTGGAGTCTCTGGGCATAGTAAGTGTCTGATAAATATCTGTTGAATGAGACATTTAAAATATTTAAGGGAAGAATTACCATTCAGCTACATTTTTCATCTCTTTTTCCCAGCTTTTCCCACTAGTGTTGACTGAACACAAGAGGCTGTCTTCAAATTATAGTCAGGCTTGAGAGGGAGCAGTATGTGACTTAGGGAAAACACCTGGCCAAAATAGGATGCGGTTCACTATAAAGGGCAATTGTGAGGTGTGAATGTTTAAAAATGTTTTCTTTTAGAGACAGGGTCTTGTCCTGTCTCCCAGGCTGGTGTGCAGTGGCACAATCGTAGCGTATGGCAGCTTTGAAGTCCTGGGCTCAAGCACCTAAGTCCTTCCACCCAAGCCTCTGAATAGGTAAGACTTGGGAGGCTGAGGTAAGAGATGCATGCTACCATGTCTGGCTCGTTTTTAAAATTTTCATTGTAGAGACAGGTTCTCGCTATATTGTCCAGGCTAGTCTTGAACTGCCAGCCTCAAGCAATCCTCTCACTTTGGCCTCTCAAAGTGCTGGGATGACTGGCATGAGCCACCATGCCTGGCCTAAAAGAGATCTTCTTAATTGATTTCATTGTCATGTTTAATAGATATATGTAGTGTGCTTCTTTGTACTAACTATAACTATTAATTGTCAGCTTGTATAATTAGGGCATAAGAGTTTTTAAAAATGCTCAAAAATCACCCTGCCCCAAAGTATAGCTGGGTTTAGAATTCCAGGACCAAAAGTGGAACAGAAAGCCATGGTACAGAGTGGGAAGAGTAATTGGTCAGCAGGTGTCCCCCTCCCCTGCTCCAATGCTCCCTGTTTCAGTGGGATGGTGGGGAACCCTGAGGGATGCTCGAAGGAAGAGGTCAGCAGATAGGACAGCTTCTGGGGGAGATGGCAGCATTTTGGCACATGATGCTGGAAGAGGTTGTGGCCGGAGCTGCCAGGCACTGACTCCAGTAAGTCCTCTTCCTACTTACTGGAGGGCCTGTTGTCACCACAGCCTACAATTCTTGCACCCAGAGCCAATTCTAACTTGTATTTTAAGCCAATGAAAGGAGCTTGGGGCCAGGTGCAGTGGCTCACGCTTGGGTGGAGGCAGGCGGATCACCTGAGGTCAGGAGTTCAAGACCAGCCTGGCCAACATGGGAAATCCCATCTCTGTCATCCAGGCTGGAGTGCAGTAGTTCAATCTCAATATATAAAAATATAAAAATTAGCCAAGTGTGGTGGCTGGTGCCTGTAATTCCAGCTATTCAGGAGGGTGAGGCAGGAGAATCACTTGAATGTGGGAGGCGAAGGTTGCAGTGAGCCGAGATTGAACTACTGCACTCCAGCCTGGATGACAGAGACTCCATCTCAAAAAAAAGGAACTTGGGAGTTTCTGGGACAGATAAGTAGGTCAGTGAGTTAAAGACAACTCCCATTAACTATAGAGAAATGAGACTGTGTCCCGCCAAGGTTAGAGACATGTCTTCTCTTGCATGAGGGCAGGGCTTTTGTCTGTTTTGTTCACTGATGTACCCCCAATGGTTAGTGGAGTGTCTGGGTATGGTAAATGTCTGATTTGATCCCAGGCATCAGATCTCCAATGTCATTTAAAAAACAGAGCAAAACCTGCCAAATACAAATTTAGACCTGACAAGTCTCAGAATCTGGTGAGCTGAGTTGTCTTGCCCTTCTCTGGAGCAAGAGCAGAACATGAAGACTGCTGGGGTGTTGATGGGCCTTATGGAGTAAGGACTGCAGTCCTCCCAGGCATGGAGGGACCTGGGGAGAGTCCACGATGGTGAAGATATGGGAGAGTGGAGGAAGAGACCGGGATTAAGCGCCTGCTGTGTGTTAGGCATCATATTAGATGCTATGTGTACACACACACATGCACACACACACACATGCAGTCATGTGCCATACAACGTTTTTGTCAACAATGGGGCACATTTGCCATGTTGCTCCATATAATTGTAACAGCTCTGAAAATTTCCTGTCACTTAGTGATGTCTTGATGATCCTGACCCTGTACTAATGTGTGTTTGTGTCTTTGTTTTTTTGTTTTTTGAGTTGGAGTCTTGCTCTGTCCCCCAGGCTGGAGTGCAGTAGAGCAATCTCAGCTCACTGCCACGTCTGCTTCCTGGCTTCAAGTGATTCTCTTGCCTTAGCTTCCTGAGTAGCTGGGACTACAGGTGTGCACCACCACGCCTGGCTAATTTTTTGTATTTTTAGTAGAGGCAGGGTTTCACCGTGTTAGTCAGGATGAACTTGATCTCCTGACTTCGCGATCTGCCCTGCTCAGCCTCTCAAAGTGCTGGGATTACAGGCATGAGCCACCGCGCATGGCCCGTGTCTTTGTTTTTAACAAAACAGGTTAAAAAGTAAAAAAATAAAAAGTAAAAAGCTTATAGAATAAGGATATAAGGAAAAATATTTTGGTACAGCTCTATAATGTGTGTTTTAAGCTAATTGTGATTACAAAAGAATAAAAAATTTTAAGTTTGTAAAGGAAAAAATTTACAATAAGCTAAAATTTATTGTTGAAGAACAAATATATATTTGGAGATCAGATCTTGCTCTGTTGCCTAGGCTGGAGTGCAGTGGTGTAACCATCACTCACTGTAGCCTTGAACTCCAGGGCTAAAGCAACCCTCCTCCCTTCCGAGGAGCTAGGACTAATGGCACATGGCACCATTTTTACATTTTTTGTAAGACTGGGATCTGACTATGTTGTCCAGGCTGGTCTCAAATTCCTGGCTTAAACTTATCCTCCAAAGTATTGGGATTTTAGGCATGAGCCACCATACCTGGCCCAGAAAAATATTTTTAAACAAATGTAGTGTAGCCTAAGTGTACCATGTTTATAAAGTCTGCAGTATTGTATAGTAATGTCCTGGGTCTATTCACTCACCCCTCACCCACTGACTCACCGAGAGCAACTTTTAATCCTACAGGTTCCTTTCATGGTAAGTGCCCTATACAAGTGTGCCATTTTAATCTTTTATATGGTATTTCTACTGTACCTTTTCTGTGTTTAGGTGTGTTTAGAGATGCAAATACTTATTTGTGTTACAACTGCCTACAGTATTCAGTGCAGTAACATGTTGCACAAAGATGAAATTGCCTAGCAATGCACTTTTCAAAATGCATCCCCAACGCTGTGACATATGACTGTATATGTATAATAGATACAAGATATACACAGAGATATTTATTTAGTTCTCATAGCAATTCTGTAAGAAAAGAAAAGTAAATTCTGTTACTTTTTGAATGAAAACAGGATCAGAGGGGCTCAGTTAATTTTCTAGGTCACACTGCTAACATGGATTGCAGTGGAGCTGGAACTGTTTGATTCCAAAGCCAGTGTTTCATCAACCATCTTAGGACAGCTCCCAAAAGAAATGTGGCTGTCAGGGCAAAGCAGGGCATGACTAAGTAGCTGAAGTCATAAGGTTTCTTGGTGCATCTCCCGTTCACTCATTGCTTCCAGAAGGAAAAGTGTAGGACAACCCTTTCCTGATGTGTACTAAGCCAGGGCACTTGTGTCAAGATGAGAGCAGGTCTCCTTTCCTCTACATGTAGACCTCAGCAGCTGCTCACACTGTCCAGAGCAGGGGAGTCCTTGTCTTGGGCTTGGTTCAGCAAATAAGAAATACAGTGACACTGCAGGGTGGCAGCACCTCCCAACGTGGAGCAGAGCCGTCCACATAGAGCACATAGAAATTGACCACCCTGGAGGATGGCGAGGTGTGGCCCTGCAAAAGATTCCTTTTTATTTTCCATCAACTGTGTTCAAATACTTTTTAATTTTCATGAACAACTTTTTCTCGCTCAAGAGTTAACAGCCAGACCCTGGAGCACCACTATGAAAGAGTTTTTGTTTGTTTCTTGCTCTTGCTTGCATCGAACAATGATTGCTCTAACGAGTGAATAGTCAGCCCTGGAAACAGAATCTAGGTCAGCCTGTCCTTTCTGCTTCTTCCTACCACTAGGGGGCAGGAAGCATCTCTGAAAAAGGAACTAAAAAGGCTGGAAACGTGTGAATTGACAAGCAAAAGCAGGAGGCTTGCCTGCTTGCAATTCTCATGATGAAAACATTCTTCAGAAATCAGTCTCATTTGATCACTTCTGGCAGACGCAGAGGCGAGCTGAGGAGTGAGCCAGGAGAAGGGGAGGACACTTCAGGAGGCGTGTCATTTGATCATTTTGGAAAAGCCATTGTACCTTCTAAAGACTTTGAAAATGCATACCTAGAGAGCAAGGCTGTGACAGGGCTTTGAAACACCCTGAGCCATGAGGTCAAAGTCCATTTTATAAAAACCTGTAATCTGAAAAAATATACTTTTAATAATGTGATTCTTTTGGGAGGTGGGGGGCAGATACTCAGATTCCAAATCCACAGGTCCTCAAAGGGATTTTGTTCATCAGAAGCTTTTTAAAAATCGAAGAATCTCATACAAGTGATAGACTGCACAGCGCGATGCACAGTTTGGCATCCATACAGGTGTGAGGATGGAGAGAGTACTGGATTGAGTGCCTGGCAGCTGCTACTCACTAGTTTTGTGACTACCAAAACCTAAGCTGCTGAACACCAAAAAGCAGCACAAAACTCCTCTATCATATTACAACATCAACGACAAGCATTTATCCAGTTCCTACTGTATGCCAGGCACTGTGCTAGGTGCTGGGGAGATGATGAATGATAAGATAGACACTGATGGTCCCAGCCTCGTCAGGAATGCGTCACCTGCCTGCAGGAGCACATCTAATGTGCCTGCACAGCACCTAGCATGTCACAGACACTTAATACATGTTAGGTTTTTCTCCAATCCTCTTTTCTTCTTCTCTCCTCATCTTATCGTAGGGCCAGATTAAGATTCCCCTTGGCAAAGTGGGTTTCTGGAAACATTCAGAGGATATTTATTCATCCTTCATTTTTTTAAATCTGCTTTTACTTAGCACTTACTATTTGCCAGGCCGTGCTAGACCTAAGGGATCTATAATTGGTATTTTAAATTTTTCTGTCCACCAATATCTGATCCATCTTCACTGAGGAATTCCCATACCTTCTCTGGCCAGTTTGGAAGGGGGACCTTCCCAGCTTCCCCTTAAACTGAGAGTATCAGCACTTTAAGGTTCCACACCCCATTTGGACTTGGGAGCAGAGAGTCCAGGCAATAGGAAGGGTGGATAACCTACCCAGTGGGAGGGTTATGGTAGGTACCACAATGACGTCTAGTTTCTAGGAACAGCTGGTAATGCCATGGGACAGCAGTGCATGCTGGACGTAAAGTGGCCTAGTTTGATAGTGTGATGTTGATTGTGGCCCACGCTGCCTCTGCTTTGCCTTTTTTATACCTGTGTTCAAGTCCAATTTTCTCTTTTTTTCTTTTTTTGAGTTGGAGTCTTGCTCTGTCATCCAGGCTGGAGTGCAATGGTGCAATCTCAGCTCACTACAATCTCTGCCTCCTGGGTTCAAGCAATTCTCCTGCCTCAATCTCCTGAGTAGCTAGGATTACAGATGTGTACCACCACACCCAGCTAATTTTTGTATTTTTAGTAGAGAATGATTTTGCCATGTTGGCCAGGCTGGTCTCGAACTCCTGACCTCAAGTGATCTGCTTACTTCTGCCTCCCAAAATGCTGGGATTATAGTCATGAACCATCACTCCTGGTCAAGTCCAATTTTCTGATCTTCTTACTGATTGAGTGAGCTACCTGATTCCTTTTAGCAAAATCCTTTTATGCTCAAATTAACACAAATGGGTTTTTTTCCTTGACACCAAAAATTCTTACGGAGATGGAATAAAAAATTATTATGACTTTGGCCCCTTGTCCTTCAGGAGGAGCTGGGCACACAAATGATTTCAGTAGTCTATGTAATTGGGGAAAAGACAAACCCCTTAAAGCATCTACTATGTTAGCATGTACTACGCTGGACAGTGAGGTTTAGAAATAACCACACAAGGCTTCTGACCCCAGGGAACTCAGTGTGTTATGAGAGATGAAGCAATGATGTAACAATTGCATTAGAAAAAGTGCTGGCCAGGCTCAGTGGCTCACGCCTGTAATCCCAGCACTTTGGGAGGCCGAGGCGGGTGGATCACAAGGTCAAGAGATCAAGACCAGCGTGGTCAACATGGTGAAACCCCATCTCAACTAAAATACAAAAATTAGCTGGGTTTGGTGGCATGTGCCTGTAGTCCCAGCTACTCCGGAGGCTGAGGCAGGAGAATTGTGCCACTGTACTACAGTCTGGCGACAGAGCAAAAATCTGTCTCAAAAAAAAAAAGAAAAAGTCCTTAGATGTGTGCAGGTTATGATGGGGGCATCAAAGAGGAATACAAGGAGCTAATCCCCAGTTTAGCTAAGGCAGAGATGTTGTCTAGTTTGTTCTTGCTGCTGTAACAAAGTATTCACAGACTGGGTAATTTATAAATAATTGAAACTTATTTCTCATGGTTCTGGAGGCAGGGAAGTCCAAGATCAAGGCTCCAGCAGATTCAGTTTCTAGTGAGGGCTTGCTCGCTGCTTGAAAGATGGCACCTTCTTCCTGTCTCCTCATCTCCTCATATGCAGATAGAGACAAATGCGGTGTCCTCGTGTGGCAGAGAGTGGAAGGGGGAAAGTGCCAGGTAGCTCCCTGAAGCCTCCTTTATAAGGACATTTATCCCATTTGTGAGGGCAAAGCACTCATGACTTAATCTGGCTGCCTCTGATTCAGATGGGCGAGAAGAGATAGGGGTTGGCTGAGAAGGCTGGCAGGGTAGAGTCTTGGCTGAAATCTGCCGCATATGGCCCACAATCTATTTCATGCCCTAACACAAGGGGCATTATAAGTTTTGAGTATAAAAGAAAATTGTGATTATAAAATATGGTTTTAAAATAGACATCTCAATTCACCTCACCACAAGTATACAGATACATTTTACATTTTTATGGGATATCAACACATTATTCATTTCTCTTATGAGGAAAATGCCTAAGCACCCTTTAAGCATTTTAAGGGAAAAGCTTGAAATTATTGTAGTAAACGCTTACAGAGGGTTTTCTATGTAAAAAGCATAAAGCTCCCTGCAGCAGGTCTCATTATTAACCCATTTTAAAGAAAGGGGAACTGGGGCTGAGTGCAGTGGCTCACGCCTGTAATCCCAGCACTTTGGGAAGCCGAGGTGGACAAATCACCTGAGGTTGGGAGTTCAAGACCAGCCTGACCAACATGGAGAAACCCCATATCTCCTAAAAATACAAAAAAGTAGCCAGGTGTTCTAGCTACTTGGGAGACTGAGGCAGGAGAATCGCTTGAACCTGGGAGGCAAAGGTTGTGGTGAGCTGAGACCAGCCATTGCACTCCAGCCTGGGCAACAAGAGTGAAATTCCATCTCGGGAAAAAAAAAAAAAAAAAAGGAACTGAAGAGCAGAAAAGGGACTTTCCCAAGGTTACATAGGTGAGAAGCAGGTTAGGATCTGACACATACGATCTGACTCCAGAGATGGTGCCCTTAGCCATGCGTTCCATTGTCTCTCCTTGGAAATGTTACCTCTTGTTCATCATTATGGAATGAATTTTGTCCCCTGCTATAGTTTGGATGTTTGTCCCACCCAGATCTCATGTTGAATGGTAATCCCCAGTGTTGGAGTGGGGCCTGGTGGGAGGTGTTTGGGTCGTGGAGGTAGATCCCTCGTGGCTTGGTGCTGTCCTCAGGATGGTGAGTTCTCATGAGACCTGATTGTTTAAAAGTGTGTGGCCCCTCCCTCCCCTTGCTGCTGCTCTCGCCAGGTGGTGTGCAGCTTCACCTCTGCCATGAATAGAAACTCCCTGAGGCCTCCCCAGAAGCTGAGCAGATGCCAGTGCCATGCCTCCTAAACAGCCTGCAGAACCCTCAGCCAATTAGCCTTCTTTTTTTAATAAATTACCCAGCCTCATGTATTCCTTTATAGCAATGCAAGAATGGCCTAACAACAACCTCCTTCCCAGGCACTTCCCCAGATTAATACGTTGAAATCCTAACCCTCAGCACCTCAGAATGGGACTGTATTTGGAGATACGGTCTTTACAAAGGAATTAAGTTAAAATGAGCTCATTAGGCTGGGCCCTGACCTTATGAGAATAGATTTGGCACAGACACATACAAAGGAAAGAAAATGTGATATGGTTTGGCTATGACCCCACCCAAATCTCACCTTGAATTATATTTCCCACAGTTTCCATGTGATGTGGGAAGGGCCCAGTGGGAGATAATTGAATCATGGGAGTGGGTCTTTCCTATGCTGTTCTCATGATAGTGAATAAGTCTCACGAGATGTGATGGTTTTATAAAGGGGAGTTCCCCTGCACAAATTCTCTTTTCCCTGCTGCCATGTAAAATGTGACTTGCTCCTCCTTGCCCTCTGCCGTGATTGTGAGGCCTCCCCAGTAATGTGGAACTGTGAGTTAATTAAATCTCTTTCCTTTATAATCACCCAGTCTCAGGCATGTCTTTATAAGCAGCATAAGAATAGACTAAAACGCAGGAAGGAGATGACAGCAATCCGTAAGCCAAGGCGAGGGGCCTAGAGCAGCTCTTTCCCTCGCAGCCCTCAGAAGGAATGAACACTGCTAATGCCTTGATCTTGGACTTCTAGCCTCCCGGCCCATGAGAAAATGAATGAATTTCTGGAGGTGAAGCCCCTCAGGCTGTGGTTACTTTATTATGGCAACCCTAGCAAACAGATTCACTCACAGACCCCCAGTTAAGAAGGAGCAGGAGGAGGAGGCAAAAAAGAAATTACTCTTCCAAGTGAATTCGTCTCATTAAAATATAAAGTATGTGAGAATGTGTACATTTCATTAGATAAGTGGAGCTTAATTGAATCATCTTTTACAATAAATAATCTGAATTGAGTTCTATAATAAGAGTAAAATAAAGCAGGAAAAGTCTCAATTTATATTGATGTAGTACCCTTGAAGTAGTACCATAGACCGGAAAGAGGAGCTTAATTAAGGCCAAAGTGTGTTTGTTAATGAGCTGTGGTCCTCTCCAGTGAGCCGACCAATGGGTGCCATAAACCATGAGAGAGCATGGACTTATTGACGGAAAGATGAAGTCAGCCGGGCATTAGATGTACTGTGTTTCCTCAGAGGGCGGCAGTACTGTCATTAATAATGAATTCCGTCTTTCCTCATGTCTTCTGAGCTTCCCACTAATGCTGGAATTATTGGTGTGAAACACGAGGCCTTCCAGTAATCATAGGCAATTCAGAGAGTCTTAAAGTATGATCGTATATTTCAGGGAAAACAATTTCCAGCATTTTTTAAAAAATGAATTTCAACTTGTGTGTTTAGTAACTGCTGCATGTAGGGTGGCGCAGTGCTGGCTCTGCAGGCTTTACTGTGTATAGGATTCTGAAAGTGCTCATGGCCTGAGGCCCTAAAGAGGTCTGTATTCTAGCCATTTATTTTATTTTATCAATTGTTTTAGACAGAGTCTCACTCTGTGACCCAGGCCTGGAGTGCAGTGGTGCCATCTTAGCTCACTGTACCCTCCTTCTCCCAGGTTCAAGGATTCTCCTGCCTCAGCCTCCCACGTAGCTGGGATTATAGGCATGCGCCACCACACTCAGCTAATAGTTTGTATTTTTAGTAGAGACTGGGTTTCGCTATGTTAGACAAGCTGGTCTTGAATTCCTGGCATCAAGTGATCCGCCTGCCTCAGCCTCCCAAAATTCCAGGATTACAGGCGTGAGCCACTGAGCCTTGCCTGTACTCTGATCATTTAAAGAGAAAAATAAATTAGGGAGCATCCCAGTCGTGGATCTGAATCATTTTAGCATTTAAATAAATGCCTTGATTGTAGATTTGAAAGAAAGGCAAACTTTGACCAGCTTGTCACTTTTTTGGTTCCTGTTCCAAACTTTATAGAGCCATATGTTTCATGTTTGAAAAAGTTTAAAATCAGGAGCTTAATTAAATGTTTCATTTTCACAGACGTTTTAGTCTCCTTTCTCTCTGTTCCCAGGAGCTCATGCTCTCATTTTACCAGCTCATTTCTTACCAGCTTGGAGGGGCTCAACATACTGTGTAGACTAACATAGGATCAACATGATGTAGGGGAGTTTTATTATTGTTGCAGACAATAGGCAGTGGCTGGCATTCAATTCAACTTTCAGTAAATGCGTGGGAAGAAAAGGACGGGAAGTGGAGAGAGGCAAAACCAGAGGAGAGAAATAGAGACAGAAAGTTAAAAAGAGAAGCCATTGACAGAAATGCACCAAGCCCAGAGACAGAAATAGGTGCATCAGAAAGAAATATACAGAGATAAAAGGATCACATGCTTCAACCTCGTGACATCCCCTACTTTGTCTTTAAGATGTCACATGGGCAGGTGCAGTGTCTCACTCCAGAAATCCCAGCACTTTTGGAAGCAGGTGGATCACTTCAGGTCAGTAGTTTAAGACCAGCCTAACCAACGTGATGAAACCCTGTCTCTACTAAAAATAGAAAAATTAGTTGGGTGTGGTGGTTCCTGCCTGTAGTCCCAGCTACTCATGAGGCAGGAGAATCACTTGAATCCAGGAGGTGGAGGTTGCAGTGAGTCGAGATCACACCACTGCACTCCAGCCTGGGCAAGCCAGCCAAACTCTGTCTCAAAAAAATAATAAAAGGCCGGGAGCGGTGGCTCACGCCTGTAATCCCAGCACTTTGGGAGGCCGAGGCGGGTGGATCACAAGGTCAAGAGATCGAGACCATCCTGGTCAACATGGTGAAACCCAGTCTCTACTAAAAATACAAAAAATTAGCTGGGCATGGTGGCGCGTGCCTGTAATCCCAGCTACTCAGGAGGCTGAGGCAGGAGAATTGCCAGAACCCAGGAGGCGGAGGTTGCGGTGAGCTGAGATTGCGCCATTGCACCCCAGCCTGGGTAACAAGAGTGAAACTCTGTCTCAAAAAAAAAAATAATAATAATAATAATTAATAATAAAAAGCTGTCACATTTTTCACACCAAAAACAAAAACACCAAAATCATATCAACAACAAGTAAACCTTGTTCCACAAGCCACCAAGCCAACATAAACCTGATGCTTTTGGATAATCTTGTCTGTCCACAAAACCACAGTATGACTTGGCCAAATCAGTCAGAGTGAGGAGACATGTGGTGAGGAGGATTCACATCAATCAAAAAGTGGCCCACAGCTGGCTGGGCTGACGGGAGGGCAAGCTGTAGCAGATGTGACTGTGTGTAAAAGCTGCCAGAGGCTGCTGGTAAGCAGATTGAAAACTGTAAACTGTGTCTTCTTTCCTTTGGGGAACCTCTGTGGGTGCACCCTACAAGGCCAGGCCCAGTTCCCTCCCTTGGTCTCATCACTGGTCTCTCTATTTCCCTCCTGCACAGTTCCAGAGGCCTGAGCGATGTGACCTCAACAGAGTGAGGTCAGCTGAATAAGAACAAATACACCAGTAAAGGAAGGTTTGCAGATCTCTTGCCCTTCGCTGGGCCTTCTAGGTTAGCTGCAGTGACTTGAATCAATTCCATTATTTCATGAACCAATATTTTCTGTTCTCTACCCTTTCCTCTGACTCTGGTCTTTTTGCTTCTCCGCCTTTCCAAATGGCTTCTCAACTATATAGTTTTTACCAACTCAGCTCTAGTAGATTAAACTAACAATAAGCAATTGAACTCACATATTTTAGCACGTGCCTACACTCTTGAAGACAGCAATGAATAAAAATTTTCTGGGGAAATATAGTATTATGCCATGCAATGGCGAGGGTGAATTTGTAAATACACTTTTGTTTTCAAATCTTCCACACCTCAAGGCATCTCCAGGGCTGAGGAGTTTGGTGAATTGTGGGAAAATAGAGGTACTTGGAAATGTGTAAGTGGGTAGCTCATTTAGTAGGTGTTCTATCACCTGCTCACAGATCACAGGGAATTTCATAGCTGGTACGCATGTGGCAGCAGGGGCCACGTGACTGCACATGAAAATGAGTTGTGGATTTTTCTTTTTTTTTAGACAGAGTTTTACTCTGTCACTCATGCTGGAGTGCAATGGTGCAAACTTGGCTCACTGCAGCATCCACCTCCCAGGTTCAAGCGATTCTCCTGCCTCAGCTTCCCGAGCAGCTGGGACTACAGGCATGTGCCACAATGCCCCGCTAATTATTGTATTTTTGGTAGAGACAGGGTTTCACCATGTTGGTCTTGAACTCCTGACCTCGTGATCCACCCGCCTCAGACTCCCAAAGAGCTGGGATTACAGGCGTGAGCCACCACATCTGACCAGTTGTGGATTTCTCTGTTTTCATTTAACTTTTCTTCAAATGCCCTTCCCCTTTAAAGAATCATCAAATGCCTTTCCTTTAAAGTTAACACTACAAGGAATCAAAGTCTCATTTCCTGGAAATACAGGCTGGATGGCAGCCATCCCTCAAATGAGCCCCCATGGGGAAGACTTGGAGAGTGTGCTCCCAACTCAGGTTTCCAGTGGATGCCTAGGAAGCCCCACAGACTGGAAGATGAGGTCATGGATTACTCTCATTGCTGCTGAGGGCCAGTTCATCGCACGCTTCTTGTCGTTATTCTCTCACATCATGCATAACCCTGTACCTCTTAGCCCATCTCACGGACAGATTTCTGAGCTGTGAGAAAATATGAATATCTCTGCATTTAAGAAGAGATGCTTAATTTTAAAAATAAAAAAGAGAGGAGATGCTAATGGGAAAAGGGTCAAGGAACAGCTGTGATTGGAAGTAATGGGGTCAAGTGAAACAGGGCAGTGAACCAGGAAATGGGGTTGGAGTAGGCACTGAGGAGAGGAAGCTACGCAAACCAGCCAGCGTCACCATTCGCATGTTTCTTGTTTTCCTCTGAAACCCTATTCTAATAGCTGAGGTAGTATGTGGTTGCAGTGGAAGGAACATGAGCTTTGCTACTAGGTAAATATGCATAAGAATACTGCCCCATCATGAGGCTCTGTGATATCGCAGTTAAGTTTCTCAGCCCTTTTAGCTTCAAGTTGGTAACAATACCAAGCTTTCAAAACTATTGGGAGAAACAGAGATCATGGAATGAGGAATGGCTGATACCAGGCACTCAGTACGTGGTAGAACAATTATTATTATTGAGACAGAGTCTGGCTGTGTCATCTGGGCTGGAGTACAGGTGTGATCACAGCTCACCACAGCCTCAAGTGATCCTCCAACCTCAGCCTCCTGAGTAGCTAGGAACACATGTTTGTTCACACCACCATCCCTGGGTAATTTTTTAAAGTTCTTTTTAGAGATGGGGTCTTGCCATGTTGCCCAGGCCGGTCTCGAACTCCTGAGCTCAAGCAGTCCTCCTTCCTTAATCTCCCAAAGTGCCGAGATTACAGTCATGAGCCACCATACCTGGCCAGAAACTAATGATAACTAGGTTTGTGTCTGCAATTCACTGGCCTGATGCTTGCTCAGGTGGGGGCAGGGGAAAAGTAACGATAACGGGAAACTGGAAGGGTCTGAGGAGAGCAGCATTAATCTCACATTAGCCACATAAGTTGCCTCTGTTGTCTTTATCACAACTTCTCTCTAATCTCCCTCAACTTTTAAATCAAATGATGAGCCAAAAGGATGATGAGAGAGAATAATGTCAAGAACCCTGAAGGATCTGAGATTTTTGCCCTGCTTGGAAGCTCACAAGTGAACCAGTCGAAGCTCCATTGATGCTAGCAGAACATATGAGACTCCCAGACAGCAACAAAAGACCTTGTATCAGCACAGCTGGCAGTGTGACCTTCATGTTCCCATGCGGTCCCTGGGAGCCCCAAGTCCCATGGGGGTGATGCAGAGGTGGGCCCAGGTGGCTGCTGTGTATATAGTGCATTGTGTCACAGCCAAGGAACCTGGAGCTGAAGGTGCTCCCAGTCTTACAAGGGGACTGTTAACAAGCCTGCCCAGTCTTTCTCCTGGAGACCGACATTCTCTTTATGATCCTTGCCAGGGTCATAAAGAAAAACCTGCCCTCTGCCTTATCTTCCACTGTTGTTTTGTATGCAAATATCCTGGAAAAGGCAGGCTGCATCGTGGTGTGTTGAAACACCACAGACAACTGCTTTCCAACCAAGAAAGACACAGCCAGAAGCAGAATTTCAAAGAAAGCACTGTGATTAGAGAAGACGACTTAAAATTTTTATTTCTTTAATCAAAAAGTTGATAACCCCCCATCAAATCTTAAATAACAGCTCCTGTAGTTTCCAGAGACTATAGGGAAAGCCTATTATTGCTGGGTTATACGCTGGTTTGAAAGCTGCTGCCTGCACCTAATCACAGCACTTCAGCTGTGGGAATGGGACAAGGCACCTCCTGCTCTGTCTTTGCAAAAGGCCCCAAAGTGATGTCTTCATGCAATTTCCAACTAGCCTGGAAATGGAATGTAGGCTTGTTGATAAAGAAATGGGTTGGGGATTTTTGTTGTGGTTGTTGTTGTTAATGAAAAGGAAAGAAATAAGCAGCACTATTCAAGTTTGACTTTCTTTGGGCTTTTTTATGAGATTAAAATGGTTTGGAAAATAGAATATACTTTCAGAGGCCACACATGAGGTTTATGGAATCCTGAGATTTATCCGGATCAGTCTCCTCACTGTCTTTATGAGGTCAGCTATGGCTCTCATGACCAGAGGAGCTGGGACACATACCAGCAGAGGGCTTCCAGCCTTTCCAATCCCACCTTCGAGAACACCCTCAGAGTCCTGAAAGCAGAACCATCTTGAGGACCTTACACCTTCACTGGAGTCGCAGCCCTGTCCCCTTGTCAGCCTGAAGAGGAATCTGTGTGTCCCAAGTTTTCGGTTCAAAAAATATATTTATTATATGCAGGCAAAATGCAGCAACTGTTATAGTAAGGAATCCAGGGCGTCTTGTTTGAATTTGGTGGGAGAGCAGCCCAAGTCAGGGGTTAGTGGGTAATTCAGACAATGGCCACGCTGGCTCCATATCTGAGAGATGGGCACATGGGGCCCATGGTTGCCAGAAATCTATCTGCCCTAACCCTTCCTTCTCCCTTGCTTCACATATCTAATTAGCCACAAAGAGCTGTTGGTTCTTCTAAATCATTCTCAGATCTGCCCACAATCTCTTTAATTTTTCCATCTGTAATTCATCTGAAACTTTTTTTGTTTTTGTTCTTGCAACTTGTGAGATAAAAATCTATGGAATCTTTCTCAAGCTCCCAAGAAATAACAATGTTCCTTCTCCACCCCTTTACAACTCCCTAATCCCAACCCATGGCACACCCAACACACACACACACACACACACACACACACACACACACACACCTGGAGACAACTCTTTTATCCCAAGCAAATTCTTTGTGCAAGACTCAGTTTTTTTGGTCATCTGTGGATGTCATCCCAGAGGAGCCCCCCTCTAGTATGGATTTTCAGCACACAGAGACAGCCCTGGTTGTCCTAGGGAAATCCCCTAGTGATGTTTGGGAGCCCTGCTTCTGCCCAGTGCCAAGGTCAGCAGTGTGGGTCAGTGGGCTCTGATCCCAATGAGGACAGGCCTCAGGCTTGAGACCTCCTCCGGCTCGGTGCTGCGCCCAGAAGCTGAGCCCATTCTCCTCCCAGCAGGCTACAGCTGTGTGAGCTGAACTAACTGGCGGAGCCAAATTGTCCTCCCTGAGCATTCCCACTCCCAAGGAAGGAGAATTGCACTGTGTGATTTCAGGTGGAATCTGCCAGCCTGAGCTGCCTGAGAGAACAGACAATGGAGCTCTCTGTGTCACTGCAGAAAAAGGGAAGGAAAATGCTGACATTTCAATGATTACATTTGGGATCTACAGTTGCCTTGAGGCAAGGCAGTGATCACTTACTCGATGAGTCTTTGCTTTTTACTTCAGAGCTTAAATTAGTTTTCAAGTATCTAAAAGGTTAGAGAATATATTCTTTAATTAAAGAGGTAGACCTAGCTTCCTTTTCCATTCCCTTAAAGCACTGGGGTGTGTGTGTGTGTGTGTGTGTGTGTGTGTGTGTGTTTTACTTTGCATTTTTGCATAGATTGTGATACTGGCAACTGCAGATAGCTATAGGATTTATGTCCTCTACATAAGGGGACCACACATTAGGACAGTTCTTTTCAATATTCTTTCTTTAGGATGAGTTATAATTTTTTATTAGGCAGATGTATTCACTATGCTTAAATGTTTGGGTATCAGTACAGCACAGGGCCTCACACAGAATATTTACCAAATGAATGACTGATTTTATGACCTTATATACTCTGTGCTAATAAATATAAATACACAGAAAATCCTTTTGGTAAATATTTCCTAATTCTCTCTGGGCAAAACAAAAATTCCAATAATGCCTGCACATCTTCACACACAGTCTAGCAGGGATCTCACTTGTCAGCAGAAATGAGCCATCTGGTTGCTGCCCTGAGGTCCCATGTTACACAAATGTCACTGCTTTGCACATTCACGACAGACCATTTCCTCACCAGCCAGGAGAAGCTGTATCTTAAATAACTGAAGCAAAATTATTTGTCAAATAACAAGAGCAAAGTACATTTTCAAATGTCAGTTGTCCTGTCTATAATGAACTTAACTTCCTAAATATTAAATATTCAGTAATCTGGCTGTAGTTTCTGGATCATTTAAACAAATGAATTATGCTTAAAAAAGCTCAGAAAGAATTGTCAACTATGTCTTCATACTGTGAATTCAGCAGACTGAGGAATAACCAAAGTGGCTGTGCCAACCCTCTTAAAGATGCATTTGGACCCTGAAGTCCAAGGAAACTATTGGCCTTATGTGGCTTCCCCACACCCCGGCTCAGGTGTGTTCACCCACAGATTGGTTAGGCTGCAACTGAAGAGCTGACAAGGATCTCAAGCTTGGTTAATTCTGCTGCAGATTATTTTGTTTTTAATTTTTAAAAATACAATGTGACTTAGCTATAAATGAGAACAAATTAACAATGAACAATATTTCAAAAGTTGAGAAACGTGGCCTAATAGTACTGAATACATAGACTTTTATCATCTTCAGATTCCAAGTTTATTGTGACTTAATTATATAAAGATGAGGAGTCAGTTTTGCAACCTAAAAATATTTACTTCTTAGAACTATATAAATACTTCAGTAAACAATTTTTAAAAAGATAATGAGACAGACGTGCAATTATAGAACTGCATACCAGTCAGGCCAGTTCCCTGCAGAGGGAATTCCCAGCATGATCTCATTCATCTGTGAAGACCCAGAGCAATCCTTGTTCAGACATACACATACATCTACTTGTTTGGCATGGTCAGCCCTCTGCTTCTTGGTGGTTTCTCTCTGCTGAATGTACCTGTCCACTTGTCCGCTTCTTAGAGTAGACATTAACCTTCCTCATCCACCAGCCTTCGGAGGAGGACTGGGGCCATGAAGATGATTGATTTGACCTTTTTTTCCTGGAGGGCTTCCTGGTGGCCATCTTCCATTATCATTTCTGGAATCAGATGAATTTTCCTAGCCTCTTCTTTTTTTCACATGTTGCTGAAGCAGAGTTTTGAAAAACAAAACCACAAACTTGGCTATTCTTCAGAAGAAATCTGCTATCAAAGGTAATTTCCATGGAGATGAACTCTGCTCTCCAACACTTGTCCATTCAAGATGTCAGCCATCCTGTCCCGCTTCCCCACTTCAGAGCAACTTGCAGAATAATTTAACTGAACTAATGCCAGTTCTCAGTTTGAGCCTAAGATGATTCAAACTTGTGTTTTGAATTGGGAGACAGCACTGCAAGAGTTTGAATTGCATGATGGCTTTTCAGCTGAGGAAGAGAAGAAGAAATCTTTATTTTTATTTTATTTATTTGTTTTTATGAGAGAGTCTTGCTCTGTCACCCAGGCTGGAGGGAAGTGGTGCGATCTCTGCTCACTGTAACCTTTGCCTCCCAAGTTCAAGAAATTCTCCTGTCTCAGCCTCCCAAGTTACAGGTGTGTCCCACCTCATCTGACTAATTTTTGTATTTTTAGTAGTGACAGAGTTTCACCATGTTGGTCAGGCTGGTTTTGAACTCCTGATCTCAGGTGATCCACCCACCTCAGCCTCTGAAAGTGCTGGGATTACAGGCGTGAGACACCACGTCTGGCTGGAAATCTTTATTTTAAATTTTTTCATATGCATCTTGGAGAAAAATTAAGATGAGGAAGACTTGTATCACAGATACCAGTTCCTAGGGTAGTTCCTGGAGACCAGGGGTCTGCAAACTATGGCTCAAAGGCCAAATCAAGTTCAGGGCCTGTTTTTGTACTGTCTGCAAGTTAATAATAGCTTTTATACTGTTTAAAGTTTGTGAAGAAGAAAAAACAACAAGGAATAATATGAGATGGAGATGCCATTTGACCTGTAAAGCCTAAAATAGTTACAATCTGCCCCTGGGCAGTTGGCCAACCCTGGGCTATAGACTCATGTCTGCACTCTATGGAGAAAGGGGATAAATGCAGCAGGTGAAATCAATGCAAGGTCAGGGATGGGGAAAAAGAATATTCTTTCCACCTCTGTGAGGATCATAGCATGACTCTGCCAGAGTAAAGAATCTAGAAAAAACAATTCTTGAGGATAGAAGATTTTGGGTGCATGTGAAGACCATGCTTTGGGCAGAGACATCAGCTTCCCAGGGACACTAGTGGTGGTTATGGAGGCATGGAGTGGCCTTCTTGTAACTTTGTGAGCAGCCAGCATCACAGTGAGAGTCAGAATTCCTTTCCATAAAACAAACAACCTCCAGGGACCTGAAAACGTAATTTGTGAATTGGGGAAGGAGCTGAACCCTTTCCTGAAGAAGAGGGCTAAAAGCCAGTGAAACTTTAGCTATTAATGGTGTGGAAAGAAAAAAAGTGGCAGTTTTCTTGAAAGTTCCCAATCTTTTTCTATGATGTCACTTTCAGAGAACACAGACCAAAAATCAAAAGCAAATTAGGCTGGGTGCAGTGGCTCATGCATGTAATCCCAGCACTTTAGGAGGCTGAGGCAGGAGGATCACTTGAGGTTAGAAGTTGGAGACTAGCCAGGCCAATATGATGAAACCCCCGTCTCTACTAAAAATAAAGATTAGCCAAGCGTGGTGGTGCACACCTGTCATCCCAGCTGTTCAGGAGGCTGAGGCGGGAGAATTGGTTGAATGCAGGAGGCAGAGGTTGTAGTGAGCTGAGATCATGCCACTGCACTCTAGCCTTGGCAACAGACAGCGATTCTGTCTCAAAAAAAAAAAAAAAACCCCACAACAAAAACTAGCAAATTAATTTGAACCTTTACCTGTATCTCTCAAGTGACATTCAAAAGGAAATGTGGTTTTCATGCCCTGTAGCTTCCTCAGGATCTCCTCTCCCCTACCATTCCTGTTTCCTTTCCTTGCCTTTTCTGGCAAAGACCTTCCACTGACATGGGAAGTATGTGTCAGATGATCCTGATCTGAAAGATGAGTGTGAGTTAAGATCAGGATGGTGGTGAAGTGGCACAGATCACTGAGCAAGAAACACCAGCATTTTCCTCCTGTGCATTCATCACTGTCCTAACGTATTGTTCATAGGAGTCTAGTCATTCCCCACCCCGAGGCTAGAGAGGCCTAGGGAAACTTTAGCTACACCAAATTATGAAATTGAAATTTGTATTTAGTTCCCTAGCTTCCCTTTTCCACAAATTTTCCCACCATTCAATGACTTACATGTTTTTAAAACACTTACGGAATGCCTTCTATGTGCTTGTAGTTCAGAAAGAAAGAAATATTCTAAAGAGGTAGACAGATTAGGAAGCAAATAATTACATGAGTGTAAGAAACAGTATAATAGAGTTGTAAGAGTATAATATAAAACACTGATTATTTTGAACCTCCCCCTCCCAAAATTTAGTGGGCTAAAGAAGAAAGAAGTTTGTTTCTCTTTTACACAACAGTTCCAGTGTAAGCAGCCAAGGGACGGTGGTTCCAAGGTAACGGGGACCCAGGCTCCTTCTGTCTTGTTGCCCATTCATCCCTTAGGGTGTTCTGCACAGACACCTCACCACCACACCTGCTGGGTCTGTATCCCAACTAGCAGGGGAGTTGGGGGAGAGAGAAAGGTGCTTGCTTTAAGGAGGTAGCTTGAAACTTTGATTCTGCTCATTGAATTTATCATTTAATCACATCTAGCTGCCAGGGAATCTGGGAAATGTGCTCTTTAGCCATGTGCCACCAAAAGCATGTGCTTTGTATTTACTAAATGAAGAAGGGAAGAATGGATTTTCGGGACTAACTCATCTTCTCGGCTACAGATTATAGCTAATTCAATATTCCCTAAGATTGTGTTGGCCACAGAGTAATTTGTTCTTAGTAGTAATGGCTTTTAACCCTACAGTTTCTCTACATCCCAGAATGTGACCACAAGATTTAGCCCAAATCTGGAAAAGCTACAAAACACTGCAAGAGGAACTAAAAGGTCCTTCTGGTACAGGTAGTATAAGTATTTGCTAAACAATTCAAGGATCTAAGCTAAAGAATCTGGTGGCAAATAGCATTTGGCTCTCCTTCTAACACATGTGTTCCATCTATTCATGATGAAGAAGGAGAGACTACCTAAAACTACTCAAAGTTAGAGATTTATCAGCATGTAGCATCTGCTCCCATCTACTTCCATCCAAGTGGTGCACATCACCTCACGGTTTCCCAAAATTGCTCTTCATCTTACACCTCACAGTCAACCTCAACAGGGCTTCAACAATGTGGTAGAAGTACCAAAACTTCCACCAGATTGAACACCTAGAGTAGTAGGAAGGGTATGAACAAGAGGGGTGTTTGCAAAGCTTACCTCCTCATTAAGAAGGATCCATGCCAGATGGGTTGATGCTGCCATTTTGATACAGACGCTTTGGAGTCTACTTTAGACCGGACTGTCAGGTCTCCATGTGCAAGCCTGGAGCCTGAAAGTCTGAAGTCTTGCTTGCCTCAGCTGATGTCTCCCACTCCCTGCCTGCATTCGCCACTGTCCCTGATCACCCATCAGAGCTTCCCCAGACAAGCCCCTCACCCAACCCTGCCAACTTAACTGTTCTTATGATAATGTAAATATCTCTCACCCCACCCGCCAGTGTAACTGAACTTGTGGTCATGTATACTCCTTGCCCCTACCCCCACCACTGTAACTGAACTTACTCTGCAACACCCCCACCCCCAAAAAACTACCCAAACCTATAAAACCAACTCCTATCCCACTGCCCTTTGCTAAAGCCCTTTTCGGCCTTAGCCCGCCTGCACCCAGGTAAATAAACAGCCATGTTGCTCACACAAAGCCTGTTTCAAAGGTCTCTTCATTCAAAGAGCGTGTTTTTCAACACAGACTAAAACCAAACCATTTACTTTTTATTTTTTGAAATAAAAACTGCTTTAGTATTTTTATCTGATGACACAAATAACAAATACCCACTTTTAAAAAACCTGACAATGCCAGAAATTTTGCACAGGTACCTAAATAAAATAAAGCCATCCAATACAAAATACTTGATGGATATATGCCCCTCCCCCAGAATTTGTTCATTGCATAGCTTTAAAAATCGCTGGTTGGATTTTCTGGGAAGCAGATTCTGAGACAGAGTTTGTTGTTTAGGATCTTCTTGAAGAATTGTCCTTGGGATTAACACCTATGGAAAACAGGGAAAGAAAATAAATTTTGATGGAGAGAGAACTCCAGCTACATCATACGCCTGACAACACACTTAGCTGTCCCCAGGAAAACTCTGCAGTGTAAGTGGCCCAACAGAGTTGTTCTGTGTTGGACTGAAGTGGCCTGACCTTAAACTCCTATCTCCATCAGCACGTACCCGTCCCAGGAAAGGTGACTCTGCAGCTGAATCAGTCCCCAAAGGGACAGTTGGGGCAAAAAGTCCTTCTTTGAAGGGGGATCTAGGTATGTTTCATCTACCATACAGTCATACACAAACACACACACACCCCATATATTTAGCTTTAAACAAAAATATGATCATATTATCTATGCTCTTATGACATTGACACAGCAACATAATGTAAACTTTTTCCCATGGCCCGAAACATAGATCCCATTTATTTTTAATTACTGCAGATAGTCTATTGAGTTGTACAATTCTTCATCAAATCTCTGTTGATGGGCATTTGAGAACCTTCCCAATTTTTGCCTCTATAAAAACTCAATCATGAACATATTAATGTTTATATCTTTTCACACTTGTGTAATTATTGCCATAAAGTAATTCTCCCAAGTGGAGTTGCTGAGCCAAAAGGCTTGCATTTTTATATTTTGAGGTATGATACTAAATTATCTCCCAGAAAGCTGCAGTCTACCAGAGCACTGGCACTGAGGCTAAACCACATCAATCATTTTTTTTTTGAGATCGAGCCTTGTTGTGTTGCCCAGGCTGGGGTGCAGTGGCACAGTCTTGGCTCCTGCAACCTTCACTGCCTAGGTTCAAGCAATTTTCCTGCCTTAGCCTCCCAAGTAGCTGAGATAACAGGTGTGCACCACCATGCCGACTAATTTTTGTATTTTTAGTGGAGACGGAGTTTCAGCTTGTTGGCCAGGCTAGTCTTGAACTCCTGATCAACTGATCCGCCCATCTCGGCGTCCTAAAGTGCTAGAATTACAGGTGTGAGCCACAGGGCCTGACCCATATCAATCGTCTTAATCTTTGCTAATCCTATAGGTGAAAAATAGCTCATTGTTTTCTTAATACATTTATTAACGTGATGTTTAGGTTAAAGCTGTTTCGTAACTTGAGAGATTGTATTTTTTAATTTATTTTTTCCTTTGTGAATTATCTCTACCCATCCTTTGCACATTTTTCTCTGGTTTACACGTATCTGTTATATTGAAGTTAATAAACCTGTCTGGTTGTATGATATAATATTAGTTCCTAATACAGCATCTGTGTCTTAATTTTTTCTTTTTCTTCTTTTTTTAAAATGGATTAAATCCATCTATTGTCTAAGAAAATTCTGGTTTAGATGTTACTCTTTGCCAGTTTCTCTCTACCCTAAGTTTACAGAGACGGTCACCTGGATTTTCTTCTGGTACTTTTAAAAATCCCCACTTTCACATTTTCTATTAGTAAACAATGTAAAAAATAGACATTCTCTGATCAGCGCACTTCTTAATCTCATCTAATACCCAAACCACATTAAGTCACCTGTTACTGAGAAAAGTAATAAAGAAAACATTGGTTTTACATTTCAAAATGGTCATTTTGATGGAATTCCATGTAGTTGCTGCTTTCATAATCTTACTCCATCAGAAATGCCCCTAAATACCTGCCATAAGAGGCTGAGGCAGGAGGGTGTTTCTTTCAGCCTGTAGCATGATAACCTCAAGCAACCCACTGAGGTGTGAGCTAACGGCAATATAAAGTGAACCAAAGGAAGTTCCAAGAGTCAGCACTTCTTCCAGGCATCTTCCTGCTCACCCCTACTTTACCCCACAGTTCTCTTTCCTCCCACACAATTATGGCTACGGGTTTCCTGGCTCTGTTCCTAGATGTCTCTGGGGGTAGTCACTCTGCTTTTCCCTCCTGGCTTTAAAAAAACAACTTTCTTGAGGTATAATTTATATACCATAAAATTCACCCATTTAAAATCTATACTATAGTGATGTTTTACAAGTTTTAGTGAGTTATGCAACAGCTACAATCTGGTTTGAGAACATTTTTGTCACCCCAATAAAGTCATTCACACCACATTTACAGATAATCCCCATGCCCTCCCCAGCCCCAGGCAATCACTAATTTACTTTCTATAGAATTGCCTTTTATGGAAATGTCAGATAAATTGAATCATATACTCCTCTAGTTTTGACACCGCCTCTTATCTTCAGTGAGTAATTCCAGACTCCGCCTCAGCTCTGTGGAAACTGATCTGCCAACCAAATGCAGGTTCACGCAGCTGATAGATGAGCGCTCTAACTCAAGTCCAGCTCTTGGGGTTCCAAGTTCTTTTCAGTCCTTCCTGCATTCCTGATCTGGCTTTTCAATGTTGTATGAAAAATTTAGTGATGGCCATTTAAAATAAGTTACAAAGATTACTGGCTTTTTGATACACATGGGCACTGAGCTCGTGACTCTTTTCAGCCACCAGAGGGTGTCCCAAAGATCTATCTTTGAACTGGCTTTTGCTTGTCACAGTTAAACATCTTATGAAAGAGAATGTGAGTTGTCACCTGATTCTGGGTGAGTTTTTTTCCAAGATACTTTTCCTCTCTGAGTAATTGCAAATAGCAATGGAGAATAAAAACTAGAAACCGTTTTTTGTACATATCAAAAGGTTTTTTTCAGGCTTTTAAGAGGGAGATTTTAAAAATATATATAATAAAAGGGAAAATGTAGACTTGATTTAAGAAACTTATGAAGAATTTTAAATTATGGCAATCCAGCATGACACATATCAAGTAACCAAATTATTAAGCAATTAACCAAAATATTAAGGTGTTTTGCTAATCTTTTGCATATTTACATAATTAAATCAATCCTGTGAGGGAGAAGGGAAATTGAAACATTTTTAAATGAAGGTTACCCAGATTCAGTACTTGCATAGCTAGAATTAACAGGATGAAAATTCAGTATGACAACTGAATTTATATTTTGAAAAATAATTTTGTTGTGGTGTTTTTTGAGCTATATAGACTAAAATTGGCCAAATTCAGTTGTCAATTTTGAGGAAGAGGTGCTTGTTAAATACACACTGTGAATGAAGAGACTCCCCTAAACAGGCTTTGTGTGAGCAATATGGCTGTTTATTCACCGGGGTGCAGCTGGGCTGAGTCTAAAAAGAGAGTCAGCACAGGACAGTGGGATAGGAATTGGTTTTATAGGTTTGGGGTAGGTAGTAGAAAGTTACAGAAGTTATTCTGTTGTTCAGGGCAGCTTTTGTAAGTTGGGAGGGGCTCATAGGGTCTGGAGTCATAAGGTTGACCAAGGTGGGTTACAAAGTCCAGTTGCCTTATCAGTTGAGGTGGGAATAAGGAATGATAGAAGAATGTCTCCAAGTTAATTAGGTGCTGCAGGGGTTGGTCATTCTTTCCCTTTTTGTGGTTTTCCAGTTACTTCAGACTTTCTAGTTCCAGGAACTCATCTGGAGTGTACATGCAGGTTGCAGAGGTTACCATGCTGTTCATGGCACAGTCAGTTGGCCTATAAGACCTTACAGTGCTTAGCATTGTAGTCTCCAGGATCCAGAGGGCAGATGTATCTCTTGACCTCCTCTAACTGAGCACCTCCTTCATCTTCTTTATTCTGGATGGATGGATGGATGGATGGCTGGATGGATGGATGGGTGAATGAATGGATGGTTGAATGGACAGAGGCTGCTCAGCAGGCAGGATGACAGCTCCTGGGAGCATATTAAGAATAACTTGATGATGAACTGTGCTAAGGACAACACCTGCCCCTTGTCAAAGTCACTGGTGCTATGTCTGGTAGTGCTATGTTTTATTTGACTACATGATCCCCAGAATTGGCTGCAGCTGTAGAACCAGTATTAGACCAGAGTCACAAGACACAGGTTGCAGGATTGGATCTTCCTATACCTCACGACGTGTCACTTAACCCTTATGTGTCTTCTCATTTCTAAAAATCTATAGAATGGCAATGATAATAATATTTGCCTTAATTATCCTCTCACAGGATATTTCAAGGATTAAATGGAAATAAGATAATGCTAGATAAATGCAAAGTACAATTATAGCACTGTGCCTATGTAAGAAAGAAAGAAAATGAGGCAGAGGTATATACTCAGAGAGAGAAGAAAAAAGCTTGGAGAGTGAGAGTGAGAGGGAGACAAGACAATCTCCATTCCAAAGGCATGATTCTTCCTGCAATCATGCTAACGTATATGAGGTCATTTTTCCTCATTTTTATATAGTCAGCCCCTCTGAAGAATAGCAAATAATCCATTCTAGTCTCCGGAGATTATTTCTCCAATATTATTCAAACATCAGAACCTTTCAAATGTGTTTATGCTTTCCATGAGGATTAGTTGCTATTAAAATATAAATGTCCCAGCAAATCCCAGGATTGGATAGTGCCATTAAAAATCTCACATTGACTGGAATGGGGAGGTCAAGAACTGACTCTCCAGGAGTGGGAAAGTGTGACTTTTATGCCTACCCTTCACTTGACAAGTAAGTAATTCCTGAAAACTCTGCACCTAAGTGAAACGTTGCTAAATGGCAGCTATTTCCATTATTTTTAATGGGAAAAGTTACTGTGTGTTCCACCCCATGTAGTCAGCTCCCTCCGTACTGAGTGTTTCCTGAGAGACACTTGCTTCCTCCATTTATGGCATTTACAATATATGATGAGATGCATCAGCACTTGAGATGCAAACTGGATTTATGGACGCTGTTGAAAGGGGTAGGTGACACTGAAAAGGGAAGATGTGTAGAGCTTCCAAAAATAGCAAACCTTCAAGTACTTTCCAAGCATCGAATTCTATGCAATTAAGTAATAGGCTAATGAGAAAGCACAGCATTCTGGTCACATGGGTAAGGTCCCTGCAGCCTCTGGAAGGCAGCATTTTTATGATGGGCTTCCATCCCAAATGGCAGGCGATTAAGACTCAGGCCACCATACCCCCTGACTAGAAAGTCTGTTTAAACTGATGAAACCATAATATCAAAACATTACTTTTTAAAAATGTGGTAAAATATGTATAGCATAAAATGTACCTTTTTCTTTTTGAGACAAAGTCTCACTCTGTAGCCCAGGCTGGAGTGCAGTGGCACTATCTCAGCTCACTGCAACCTCCGTCTCCTGGGTTCAAGCAATTCTCCTGCCTCAGCCTCCCGAGTAGCTGGGATTATAGGCGCCTGCCACCATACCCAGTTAATTTTTGTATCTTTAGTAGAGACTGGGTTTCACCATGTTGGCCAGGATGGTCTCAAACTCCCGACCTCAGATAATCTGCCCACCTCAGCCTCCCAAAGTGCTGAGATTATAGGCGTGAGCCACCGTGCCCGACCCCATTTTGATCATTTTTAAGAGTACAGTTCATGAACATTAAGTGCATTCCCAGGGTTGTGTAACCGTCACCACTATCCATTTCCAGAGTGTTTTCATCATCTCAATCAGAAACTTTTTAGCTGTTAAATAATAGCACCCCATTCCCGCAACGTGCAGCCCCTGGTAACCATACAATACCACCTTTATAAATGTATTCATTTAGTGTGTCCCGGTGTGAGAAAGTCACCTTACAAAAAGGAAAAGTGGGGGAGTTGTTATTTGAAAAACAGTAAAACTCTGCAAGAGTTGTTCTAGTGAAAATCATAAACCTGTCTATCTCGTCTTAACATGGGGAGCATCAGAATTGTGTAGCGATCTGGAATGCTCCTATGCAGTAAGTAAAAATGACACCCGACCCAAAATGTGTTTGCCAAGTGCAGACAAAGCAGGATTGGACAAAGTGAGGATGTTGAGGAATCCCCTATGAACCCAGAAGAAGCCCAGGCAAGGTTCGAGGTATGGAGGCCTGTCTGGGATCAGGAGCAGAGGCAAGGCCATGCTCCCAACCAAACAATGTAAGGTAATCATCATCTGAACTCTGAACATTATTCCAAAGCAAAAAATTTAATTAGTATCCAAAGGGACCTTGTTCTATAATTTGTAACACCTACACAATGATCCCTTGAATAAAATTCTATCTTTATATGCATACTTTTTAAAAAGCATATATAGAAAACACAAAAATGAAGATATTAATTAATAGTAATAATGATCTATGTTTAATTGGACTGACAAAGTCTCTTTTTTTATACTTTATTTACAACCTTAGACTCCTATTCAAACTGAAGCCTTTTGGAAATCTGCTTTTTTTTAAAGCACAAGAATTTTGTGGTGAAGGAAATACACATACTTAAAGGCTTTCTAGGCTCCTCTGCCCCAAGGTATTTTGCTAATGTATACAGAACACTCTTGAAAGGAGAAAAAGAAAAGAGAAAGGAATTCTTTGTGAAGAGAAGAATCTGCCTTTGGGCACTTTTAGCACAATTGCCTTTTAAGCTACAACCTAGTTAAGAGAAAGGGAAGTAACATTTATTGTGCATGGTGCTTTCTGTAATAACAGCTAACATGCATCTGAACATTTACTACGTTCCAGGCACTATGGAAACCCTTTCTAATCTCACTGGCTCATCACAACTACCAGATAAACAGAGAATAATTTTTATGAATATTATATATAGAGAAAACTGAGGCTCAAAGACATTAAACAGCTTCCCCAGAATCACACAGCAAGTAAATGGTTGAGCCAGAATTTGAATCCCAAGTAGTCTGACCCAGACTACTGGATTCAACTTTCCTGTTGGAATTTCCGGTTGAATTCATGTAAAACCTCCATAAGGTAAAAATGTTTATATTTTACAGATGAGAAAATTGGAGTTTATAATACATTCATGCACCACATGAAAATGTTTTGGTCAAAAGCAGAACACATATATGACGGTGGCCCATAAGATTATAATGGAGCTGAAACATCCCTATCGCCTAGTAGTGTCCCAGCCATCTTAACACTAGCGCTGTGCATTTCTCAAGTTTGTAATGATGCTGGTGTAAACTAACCTACTGCACTGCCCGTTGTATAAAAGCATAGCACATAAAATTATGTAGAGAACATAATACTTGATAATGATAATACCTGACTATTTTACTGGTTTATATTTTTATCTGTATTTTGGCATGTACTTCTATTTGTTTAAAACAATTAACTGTAGGCCAGGTGTGGTGGCTGATGCCTGTAATCCCAGCACTTTGGGAAGTCAAGGTGGGTGGATCACCTTTGGTCACCAGCCTGGCCAGTATGGTGAAACCCCGTCTCTACTAAAAATACAAAAAAATTAGCTGGGTGTGGTGATGGGTGCCTGTAATTCCCACTACTTGGGAGGCTGAGGCAGGAGAATTGCTTGAACCCAGGAGGCAGAGGTTGCAGTGAGCCAAGATCACAGCATTGCACTCCAGCCTGGCAACAGAATGAGACTGTCTAAAAAAAAAAACACCTAACTGTAGAACAGCCTTAAACAGGTCCTTCAGGAGGAATTCCAGAAGAAGGCATTGTTATCATAGGCGATGACAGCTCCATGCATGTTATTGCCTCCGAAGACCTTCCAGTGGGACAAACGTGGAGGTGGAAGACAGTGATTTTGATGATCCTTACCTTGAATAAGCTCAGGCTACTGTGTGTTGCGTGTCTTAGCTTTTAATGAAAAAGTTTAAAAAGTAAAAAAAAAAAAAAATTAAGTAGATAAAGGCTTATAGAATAAGGGTATGAAAAAAGAAAATATTTTTGAACAGCTCTACAGTGTGTGTTAAGCTACATAAGTCAAAAGTTAAAACAATTTAAAGTTTATCAAATGAAGTTACAGCAAGTGAAGGTTAACTTATTATTGAAGAAAGTTTTTAAAAATAAATTTAGTGTAGTCTAAATGTACCATGTTTAGAAAGTCTAAGTAGTATACAGTAATGTCCTAGACCTTCACATTCACTCACCACTCACTCACTCACCCAGAGAAGCCTTAAGTTCTACAAGCTTTTCATGGTAAGTGCCCTATACAGGTGTACCATTTATATCTATTATACTGTATTTTTACTGTAGCTTTTATATATTTAGATACCTAATTATTTGCCACTTTATCACAATTGTGGACAGTATTCAGTACAGTAACATGCTATACAGGTTTGTAGCCTAGGAGCAATGGGCTTTTCCATAGATACCACAGAAACATCATATATCCCAGGTGCTATAAACCCTGAAAAAGGTATCACTTTGAGATGGATCCTGAGTGGTTAACTGGGTCTAAATTCTGAGTGGAACTGAGAGCCAATTGCTGACTGAAGATTACACATAAACCTTGTGCCAGCTGAACAGCAGATTAACTTTGGGGCTTTCAAAGCTGTTCCCATTTGTGCCTTCAGAATTAACTGCTGTTGGAAGTCCCCATTCCACCAACTGGACCTGACCAGTGAACTTTGTCTAGTGATCAGTTTTGTTTTTTTTTAATTTTTTTTGAGATGCAGTTGCACTCTTATTGCCCAGGCTGGAGTGCAGTGGCACAATCTCAGTTCACTGCAACCTCTGCCTCCCAGGTTCACGTTATCATCCTGATTCAGCCTCCTGAGTGGCGACACACATGGCAGTGTGATGTGCTGCCTTCCTCCCCATCACCTATATGTGGCATTTCTCCCCATGCTATCTCTCCCCAACTCCCCACCCCCTGCTGTCCCTCCTCTATTTCCCCCAACAGACCCCAGTGTGTGATGCTCCTGTGTCCATGTGTTCTCATTGTTCAACACCCACCTATGAGTGAGAACATGTGGTGTTTGATTTTCTGTTCTTGTGTCAGTTTGCTGAGAATGATTGTTTCCAGGTTCATCCATGTCCCTACAAAGGACATGAATTCATCGTTTTTGATGGCTGCATAGTATTCCATGGTGTATACGTGCCACATTTTCCCTGTCCAGTCTATTATCAATGGGCATTTGGGTTGGTTCCAGGTCTTTGCTATTGTAAACAGTGTTGCAATGAACATTCGTGTGCTTGTGCCCTTGTAGCAGAACGATTTATAATTCTTTGGATATATACCCAGTAATGGGATTGCTGGGTCAAATGGAATTTCTGTGTCTAGGTCCTTGAGGAATTGCCACACTGTCTTCCACAATGGTTGAACTAATTTACACTCCCACCAACAGTGTAAAAGTGTTCCTATTTCTCCACATCCTCTCCAGCATCTGTTGTCTCCAGATTTTTTAATGATCGCCATTCTAACTGGCTTGAGATGGTATCTCAATTTAGTTTTGATTTGCATTTCTCTAATGACCAGCGATGATGAGCATTTTTTCATATGTTTGTTGGCCTCATGTATGTCTTCTTTTGTACAGTGTCTGTTCATGTCCTTTGCCCACTTTTGAATGGGCTTATTTGTTTTTTTCTTATAAATCTGTTTTAGTTCCTTGTAGATTCTGGATATCAGCCCTTTGTCAGATGGGTAGATTGCAAAAATTGTGTCCCATTCTGTTGGTTTCTGATTTACTCTAATGACTGTTTCTTTTGCTGTGCAGAAGCTGTGGAGTTTGATTAGGTCCCATTTGTCTATTTTGGCTTTTGTTGCCAATGCTTTTGGTGTTTTGGTCATGAAGTCCTTGCTTACGCCTATGTCCTGAATGGTTTTGTCTAGGTTTTCTTCTACGGTTTTTATGGTGTTAGGTCTTATGTTTAAGTCTTTAATCCATCTGGAGTCAATTTTAGGGTAAGGTGTCAGGAAGGGGTACAGTTTCTGCTTTCTGCACATGGCTAGCCAGTTTTCCCAACACCATTTATTAAACAGGGACTCCTTTCCCCATCGCTTGTTTCTGTCAGGTTTGTCAAAGATTGGATGGTTGTTGATGTGTGGTGTTGCCTCTGAGGCCTCTGTTCTGTTCCATTGGTCTATATCTCTGTTTTGGTACCAGTACTGTGCTGTTTTGATTACTGTAGCCTTGTAGTATAGTTTGAAATCTGGTAGTGTGATGCCTCCTGTTTTGTTTTTTTGTGCTCAGAATTGACTTAGCTATGCAGGCTCTCTTTTGGTTCCATATGAAGTTTAAGGTGGTTTTTTCCAGTTCTGTGAAGAAGGCCATTGGTAGCTTGATGGGGATAGCATTGAATCTATAAATTACTTTGGGCAGTATGGCCATTTTCACGATATTGATTCTTCCTAATCATGAACATGGAATGTTTCTCCATCTGTTTGTGTCCTCTCTTATTTCGTTGAGCAGTGGTTTGTAGTTCTCCTTGAAGAGGTCCTTTACGTCTTTTGTTAGTTGTATTCCTAGGTATTTTATTCTCTTTGTATTGTTCTCGAACTCTTGACCTTAGGTGATCCACCCGCCTCAGCCTCCCAAATTGCTGAAATTACAAGCATGAACCACCATGCCTGGCCTGGTGATCAGTTTTAACATCAAACAATTTTAGCTGAATAAGCTTGCATCTTTCGTTTGCATAGTGGGCTGGAGTGGGAACTTGGGTGGGAACATTCCCGTATAAGACAGCCTCTCTGTTCTGGTGGAGTGAACCTTCGTTTTATACAAAGGCTGTGTCTTCTTAGTTTGCAAACTGCTTGCTGGAATGAAGTCTCCTTCTCTTTTAAATGGGATTCCTTTTTAGTGAATGTGTTAAGAGTGTGTAGTAGGCCATATCATCTAGGTTTGTGTGAGCACACTTTATGATGTTTACACAATGATGAAATCACCTAATGATGCATTTCTCAGCGACACAGGACTGGAGTTAATTGGCCCAAGATTGCAGCTAATATTTGATGGGGCTGAGAATCAGGCCTGGTATTACCAGACCCTCAAGCCTTGGTTCTTTCCATTAAACACATGGTCTATTAGCTGCTGCCATTCCCAGAGGCCACTTCAAAAACACAAGGGAAATTGAATTGATGCAGAGCAAGAGCAGTTTCATGGCAGTTTATCACTCCCACCAACATTTTTCCTCTAGGAAGGCTCCAGGGTCTGATAAATCTTTGCACATGTTCTTTGCTCCTCCCTCAAGTCTCTTGAATGGTACTTGACACAAATTAGATAATCAAGATTCATTTGCTGAAAGGAATGAAAATAACACAGAGTTTGCCTACAAGCTCTCTGACACTGATAGGAATCACCAGGGAACAGATGTGCAGGGCCCAGATGAAAGAGCAGAGAACACACAATAATGTATTTACAAGAGTTTCATGAAATGATTAAGGTAAGTGTCCTTACCTTTTAAGCATTTGTTTTTTCCTTAGGAAAAAACAATCTGAACAACCTGAACTCTGTATAATTTAAAACAGGAGCTTCTCTTTATACTCTGTGAAATTCTTGCCAACTTAAACTTATGACTCAATCTTCTCTCCAAACCCAAATGTGATGCCAAATTCGGACTGACAGAAAAAATACATAAATCAAATTTTTATTTAAAAATGAATACCCATGTGACTATTAGGAGAAAAGAATGGTCATAATCAGGCCAGGCTTGGTGGCTCATGCCTGTAATCTCAGCACTTTGGGAGGGCAAGGCGGGCAGATCACTCGAGGTCAGCAGTTTGAGAGGAGCCTGGCCAACATGGTGAAACCCTGTCTCTACTAAAAATACAAAAATCAGCTGCGTGTGGTGGCTCACGCCTGTAATCCCAGCTACTCGGGAGACTGAGGCACAAGAATCAATTGAACCTGGGAGGTGGAGGTTGCAGTGAGCCAAGATCATGCCACTTTACTCCAGGCTGGGCAAAAGAGCAAGACTCTGTCTCAAAAAAAGAAAACAGAATGGCTATAATCATCTCAAAATAAATACTACATTCATTCAGGGAGTGGGTCAACTGATAATAAAAGAAAACCTGTTTTCTGTAAGTCTTAAAGTGACCCTATGGTAATAATACCTTTTAATATAAGCAATTACTTTGGTAATGTGAATAATTGATGCTAACTTACCTGTTTTATATGTAGATTATGGGGTCCTTTTAAATAAAGAATATGATTAAAATATCTTAGATGCTGCCTAAAACACTTTAGTGCACATATAGAGGGGAACACTGCACAGCTCAAAAAGCTTTTGTTTCAGACTGAGATTTAAAGGCCAAGAAGAGGAAGTTGAGCAAGCAAGTTGACTGCCCAAACCGGACTGAGAAAGATCGTCACAGGGACAATACCTGTGGAGCTGGACGCTCAGCTTCCTTTTCTTTCATCCTCTGTTTACCAAGGGCAAGAAAAGTCAGACCCTGAAAGCTTAGAACTCAGTAGTGCAGCTAGTGCCTTCCTTTGAAGCAGTAAGCAGACACGGCTGAAACCATATTTGTTTCAGAAGCTGCTGGAAGGAAATGCTTTCTTCTCATCACATGTCACCTAAACCAGTGGTGTCCAATTGCTTTCCTCTGAAAGTTTCCACTGCCTTCATTCAGAAACTAGTTCCCTGTGGGGTAAGAGGATAATGAAGACAACTAGAGTTGGGTCAGAAAACCGCCTCAGCCATCAAGATGGCACCTGCTTCTCGTGCAATCCTTTGGTTTCCTACTCACTCACCTTCATCCTTTACTGTCCCTCCCTTCCGTTTAGACTCTCGAGGTTGTGCTCTTTAAACTGCTCACTCAAGCATCACCTTGATGTTTGCTCCAACCATATTCTTTCTCTTTGGCATTTCTGCTTCATTTGACTGTGCTGATTACTGTCTTGCTTTAAGGCAGGTGAAACCTCAAAGCATCTGCCTGAAAGCTCTTTTCCAAATGGAAAGAGCCAAAGCTGGCCTTTAGCAGGAATACCAAGGTCAGTGGTTGGCTTCAGGGCCAGGCAGTCAGATTGCTGGAATACTGAAAGTGGAAACCCTGAGTCGAAAGTTGGAGGCCCGTGTAATGGCTTAGACCTGTAATCCCAGCACTTTGGGAGGCTGAGGTCGGTGGATTGCTTAAGCAAGCCCAGGAGTTCGAGACCAGTCTGGGCAAGATGGTGAGACCCTGTCTCTAACAAAAAATGAAAACTTAGCTGGGTGTTGTGGCACATGCCTGTAGTTTCTGCTACTCAGGAGGCTGAGGTGGAAGAATTGCTTGAGCCTGGGGGTTTGAGGCTGCTATGTGGTGAGCTGTGGTCATGCTACCACACTCCAGCCTGTGTGACAGAGTGAGATCCTGTATCAAGGAAAAATAGGAAAGTTGGACGCTCAGACTCACTAGAGACCACATAGGCACTGGGATAAATCAGCACTCAAAGTTATGTAACTAGAAACAAGAGGGAGTCTCGTGCCAGCATTTATGTGCAATGGGAAGGGTGGGGGCAGAAGGGGGCTGTAGATGGGGTGGCAACAAAGAGTCCCTTCGCTCTAGCTGGTAGGGCCCGAGGGCTTTGGAGCTGGAAGCCAGTGCCCTGGATCTTAGGGTGACAGGGTGATCGAGGCCCTGCTCAGCAAGGTACCAGTGGTAATTGTGATATCTGATCCTTCCCACCAGAGCCTGCCTTTTTCTTTTGTTTCTGCACATTATATTCTTTATCATCTCACTCGATCTCTTTGGCCTTTATTTTGCCTCCTTTATTTTTCTAGATTATCTCTCTTCACCCTAACATCATCTGTTTTTCTCTGTAGCTTCTCCCTCCTTAGAGAGTTCCTGCCTACTTTATTCACTATGTTCTGATGGCTCTGAAAACATCACCTCTAGCCCTACTGTGCACCTACTGAGTTCTTAGTGTGTACCTTCTGATTCCTTAGCTTGAACAGCCTCCTGGACCATTCTCATGGTTATTCCACCGTTGCTTTATCAGGCCCACTGTGGACAGTCAGCTCTTAACAGCAGATGCTTATGGAGAGTGTACCACAGGTGAACTGAAATACAGTATCATCCTCTTATTCCCACCCCCTTGATACATGGGATGGCATTTTTCTGATGCAAGCTCTGAAGGTGTGTGGTCCTTTTAAGTAGAAATACAATCACTACATTAGAATCAGCCTTTCTAAGGGATGTTACCTGACAAAGAATTTCTAGATACTCAGAGTTAAATAGCCTGGAAGAAGCCTAATGGAGCTGCTCGTTCTGGGATCGCTGGGCCTGGTCAGGGTCATCTTCCCAGCAGCCCCAACCCACTGGCAGGGTATGAGTACCTTATTTCTTTGATCTTCTCTTCGTGTACTCACAACACAGAGCACATGCAGATCGGTCAGTTCTCATGTATCTAAAAATCTGCTGGCCCCCATTTTGTTGGCCTAACATAGAGCTTTGTAATTGCTTGGTCACCTTACTGTGTGCGTCCACCTAGAACAGGATATTCCAAAGTGGGATTATACAGTGATTGCCTAATATTTTGCTAAAATTCTCATATTTAAAACATTTTACAATCCATTTTGTAGCAAAACCTTGCATGGGGCACACATGAGGCACATCAGGAGGGCAAGTGGTTGCTAAAGCATTTCATTCGACTACCTTGGTTCATGCCTGCTCCTAGTCTCATACCTGTCACTGAGACAGGACACAGTCCTCCAGTCAGCTCAGTCTTTCATCACTAACTCTTGTCACAGAGAGGGTCTTATCACTGGTTCCTTCAGATGCCACCAACGCGCTCTCTAGCTTCCATTCCCACTAATACTATCATTGTAATCTAGTGCCTCACCCCACCCCTGGGGTCTTTACTGAGCTCCAATCATATGTGCTGAGTGCCTACTATGTACTATGTTGAACGTGGAGGGAAGATGGAAACTGAATCAATTAGGACCCTAGAGCAGGGAAGCTTATCTAGACTTACAAATAACCAACTAGATAAGGTGTGGGAGGCAGAACAAATGGCCCCTAAAGGACGTCCACATCTTAGCTCCCAGAACTTGTGACTATGTTCCTTTGCATAGCAAAAGCAACTTTGCACATGCAATTAAATTAAGGAATTTGAGATAATGAGATTTTTTTTTGAATTTTCTGAGTGGGCCTAATATAGTCACAAGGGTCCTTATAGAAGAAAGGTAGAAGGACCCAAGTAAGAGAAGGAGAGATAATGAGCAAGACAGAGGTTGAAATGATAAGGGGATATAAACCAAGGGATAGAGGTGGCTTCTAGAAACTAGAAAAGGCAGAGAAACTGACTGTCTCTGAAGCCTTCACAAGGAACCAGGCTGTTACCCCATTGTGGATTTCTAACCTCCAGAACCATAAATATGTGTTGATTTAAGCTACTGAATTTGTGGTAATTTGGTAGTTTTTTTGTTTTAAAATTTCAGCTTTAATGTTAGATACAGGGGGTTCCTGTGTAGGATTGTTACATGGGGATGTTGGACCCAGGTAATGAGCATAGCATCCAATAGTAGTTTTTCAATTCATGCCACTCTCCCTCCCTCCTGCCTCTAACAGTCCACAGTGTCTGTTGTTCCCATGTTTTTGTCCATGTGTGCTCAGTGTTTCACTCCCAGTTATAAGTAAGAACATGCAGTATTTGGTTTTCTGTTCCTATGTTAATTTGCTTTGGATAATGGCCTCCAGCTCCATGCATGTTCCTGTAAAGGACACGATCTCATTTTTTTTTTGCATCTGCATAGTATTTCGTGGTATATATGTACCATATTTTCTTTATCCAATCCACCACTGATGGGCACCTACTTGATTCCACGCCTTTTTTAATTGAGAATAGAACAGCAATGAACATATGAGTTCAGGTGTCTTTTTGGTATAATGATCTATATTCCTTTGGGTATACACAGTAATGGGATTGCTGGGTTGAATGGTATCTCTGTTTTAAGTTCTTTAAAAAATCTCCAGGCTGCTTTCTACAGTGGCTGAACTAATTTACATTCCCACCAACAATGTATAAGCACTCCCTTTTAATCGCATCCTTGCCAGCACATGTTCTTTTTTTTTGACTTCTTAATAAAAGCCATTCTTTTTTTTTTTGAGACAGAGTCTTGTTTTGTCACCCAGGCTGAGGAGCCACTGTGGTACAGTCTCGGCTCACTGCAACCTCCACCTAATGTGTTCAAGCAATTCTCTTGCCTCACCCTCCTGAGTTGCTGCGATTACAGGCACATGCCAACACACCCGGCTAATTTTTGTAATTTTAGTAGAGACGGGGTTTCATCTTGTGGGTCAGGCTGGTCTCAAACTCCTGACCACCTGATCCACCCACTTCCGCCTCCCAAAGTGCTGTGATTACAGGTGTGAGCCACCACGCCCGGCATAAAAGCCATTCTGACTGGTGTGAGATGGTATCTCATGTGTCATTGTGGTTTTGATTTGCATTTTTTGATGATTAGTGATGATGAGCATTTTTTGTATGTTTGTTGGCTGCTTGTATGTCTTCTTTTGAGAACTGTTTGTTCATGTCCTTCACCAATTTTTAATGGGGTTATTTGTTTTTTGCTTGTTGATTTGTTTAAGTTCCTTATAGATTCTGGACTAATACATAGAATAAGACAGTGAAAAGAAAACTTGCAACAGCAGAGGCCAACCAATACAATTTGGATGAAAAAAGATATGGGAGCACAGGAGAAGATATGATTCGCTCTGCCTGGGATATGGGAAACTTCCAGTGTAAATAGTTCTCCCAGACATCTCTGTGTAATCTAACCCAGTTATTCACCAGCCCACTGGAGTCTCTACAAGGATACAAAAAAGACTCTTCAACCCCAATACTTTTGAAGCCTGTGAAGTTTACCCCCAAATCTGTTCTTCCTTTACTGTTTCTTCAGTGAGTGACAACACAATTAATCCCTCTGCAGGGCCAGAAACAGGAACTCTCTATGCACAGGAAGTTGTGTTCCATGAACCAGCTTTTATCACCATACTGGGCACCTGACTGTAGCGCAAAACAAATTCATTGCCATTGCTCAACAGATTTGTTTCTCTTGAGTCTAATCATTTACTTTAAACTGAAATTCATTTTAAAAGAGAGGCTAGAGATTATTTCCAGATTCCAAGTGTAATTTAAAAAATTCTAAAGATAGGAGTGCTTAAGTAAACTGCAAGAGAAAGAGGACCTATTTTAGATGCGAAACCCTAAAGGCATAAAAACCATTTAAAACCATAATAGGACACCTTTGATTTTTGCTATGCAGAGCAAAAGATGCAAAATCATAGATAAAAATCCATGGTAATTCAGAACACATTATATTTGTACTAATTTTTTTTACCCCTAATTACTACTATACAGTGTACTATACTATATGCTACAGCATTATACCACAGTGGTATGCTATATTATACTACAATATTCAGCCTCTGAATACAATGAATTCTGCAGACCATATATTCAATCAAAGCTTTATGGGTTTTGAAGAATGCTTGGCTTCTCCCTTGGAAGCATCTAACTGTGACTCAATAAAGCCTCACAGTGATGCTTGCTTGAGATACTGTTCTCATAGTTAGTACCTGAACTGAATGCTGGGGTATGATGCTTATTCCATATTGCTCATTTCTTTTTATTGGCCACAAGTCATTTCCCTAAGGAAAATTCATGAGCTTTGTTAATGAAGACTTCAGTAAGTAAGTTCCTACTATAAAAGTAATTAAGAGAAAACAAGTTTTGGAAAGAAATCCAAGTTTTCAGTGAATATTGTTTTCCAGCATCAATGCTCTTCTATATAATTCCTTTAGCTCAGAGATCCAAAAAGGTTTCCTAATTTTCACTTTGAGGTCTACGTAAGATGTGTTACTTTCAAGACACTGGAGAGACCCTTCCAGAAGAAGGAAAATATTAATTATATCCAATCTGTATCTGGCTTTAGATTCAGAGAGAAGGCTGTCTTGATTGCCTATACAAACAGTGCTCTCTCCAATCTCCTTTCTCTTTAAAAACTTGAATTACCTTGTAGTTTCCTATATGCCTTGATATCTGAACTTGGGAAAGGTTTGTGATTTTGAAATGCACACCCTTTCTGAGAATATGATGAAAATAGTACAATCGTATAACCTATCTATGAAAATAAAGGATTATGAGAACTAGAGAATTATTAGGAGTGATACGTATATAAACATTGAATCCAAGGTTGTGCAGATCGGTGCACTTTGTAAACAATGGTAACCAGCAACAAAAAGGAACATGGCTCTCTGCGTTGTTTTGATACCAACACAAACTACCTTGGAAGCTTCTAATGCATTGGGGTTATTGCATCTGCTTTTTCTCACTTTATAACAAACAGTTTTGGTATTAAATAAAATATCAAAACTAAACATTTAGGTTTTCCCTTCTCTGTCTTATTCTATGTATTAGTCCAGAATCTATAAGGAACTTAAACAAATCAACAAATAAAAAATATATGTTTTTCAAAACTCTAGGCATCAGTCTCAGTCCAGTCTCCCAAACAAAAGAAAGATGAATGAAAAAGCAGTTTCCAAGACACACGCACTCGTATATTTGTGGCAGCACTATTCACAATAGCAAAGGCACAGAATCAGCTTAGGTGCCCATCAACAGTGGATTGAATAAAGAAAATATGGTACAAATACACGTGGAATACTATGCAGCCATAAAAAGCATGAGATCATGTCCTTTGCAGCAACATGGATGCAACAGGAGGCTGATATCCTAAGTGAATTAATACAGGAACAGAAAACTAAATACCACATGTTCTAACTCACAAGTGGGAGCTAAACTTTGAGTACACATAGACATAAAGATGAGAACAATAGACACTGGGGACTACTAGAGGCAGGGTGGAGGGAGGAGACAAGGGCTGAAAACTGCCGATTGAGTTCCATGCTCACTACTTTAGTAATGGGATCATTTGTACCCCCAAACCTCAACAGCTTACAATATACCCATGTAACAAACATGCAGATGTACCTCCTAATATAAAATAAAAATTGAGATTTTTTTTTAAAGAAGGGAAAAAAAGAGTTTTCTTTCTTTTCAAGAGAGAAAAACCTTCCTACGCTTCAAGGGATAGGTCACTTCTGACCTAGGATGAGGATGCAGCTGAAGAACAGAGAGGTTCCCTCCATTTCTCCCTTGGAGCCTGTCATGTCTTAACAACCAGAAGTTCTACTCAGACTTCCCTGAATGCCTCATTGGTTAGGTTGAGATTGGATTGTCATGCCTTGGTGTCAAGGAAATGAGAAAGCAAGTATCTGGTAAGAGAGAATTGGATGGTTATGACTTGCTTAAACTAGACATGATTCATACACTGAACCTTGGTAAACAAGGAAGAGTGGAATGTCTAATCTTTGGCAATTAGCCCTGATTTCCATGCTTTCTACAAAGATTATACCAGTTTCAAGTCCTAACAGCAATGTCTGAGTAGTTCTGTTCATCTATATCCTTCCCAATGCTTTGTCTTATCAGGCTTTTTTGATTTTTGCCAAAATGATAGGTGACTCAAGCCTGTAATCCTAGCACTTTGGGAGACTGAAGAGGGCAGATCACGTGAGGTCAGGAGTTCGAGACCAGCCTGGACAACATGCTGAAACCCCATTTCCACTAAAAATATAAAAATTAGCTAGGTGTGGTGGTGCATGCCTACAATCCCAGCTACTTGGGAGGCTGAGGCAGGAGAATTGCTTAAACTCTGGAGGCAGAGTTTGCAGTGAGCTGAGATTTTGCCACTGCACTCCAGCCTGAACGACAGAGCAAGACTTCCTCTCAAAAAAAAAAAAAGGTATTAATTGGTAATTAGGATTTTGAGCATTTTGTCAAGATGGGTTTTTAGTCCACTTGGAATTTATTTTTATCCTTCCCTCTCCCACAGAGTGACCAATTGTCCCAGCAACTTTAGTGTTTTGCAGTACAAACCCTGGCCCCTGTCATATGTCAAGTCTCCACGGGGAGGGGAGTCAGGGATGGGGATTTGTTTCTGGGTACTTTGTTATGCTCCATTGTTCTGCTTGTCTATTTGTGTCCATTATATTGTACACAAGTGCACAGAGATTTATAACAATCTTGACATCCAGGAGAACAAGTCCCTCTACTTTGTTCTTCTTTTTCACAAGTACGTTGGCTATTCTTGGTCCTTTGTTTTGCCACAGGAATTTTAAGTGAGCTTGTCAAAGAATCCTCTTGAGATTCGTATTGGAGCTGCATTGAATATTTAGGTTAATTGGGAAAAATTGCAGCTTTATAATACTGGGTCTTTCAGTCCTTGAACATGATACATCTGTCTGTCCATTTATTTGGGTCTTCTTTAATGTTTTTTAATATAGCTCTATAATTTCCTTCATAAGGCTCTTACACATATTGTCTTAGATTTATTCCTGTGTATCTTATATTTTGCTGATATTATAATTGGCATCTTTTTAAAAATAAATTTTCTGTTTGTTGCTGATGATGTATAAGAAAATTCATTCTGTTAATTTGTCTGTTGGGTTTCCTGTTAGAGAGCTTTTTATTCCTTTCTAATTCTTTTACTGTATTTCATCAAATTTAAGATATTTTGATTGATAGAAGGATCTTAATTATAGAAGTGTTAACTTCTATATGAAAATGATTGATTAGGTCTGAAAATTCAGTCACTTTTTCTTGTTATACTTACTGTTTAGTACTTCCAGTGCTTTATGGGATAGAAGTGACGATTGTTGGCATCTTTGTCCTGTCGAGTTTAAAAAGAATGCTTTTGAAGTTTCTTTATTAAATAAGACGTTTACTGTAGCTTTTGGTAGATACACTTCAACTTGGATAAGAAAGTTCATTTTATTCCAGGGCTAAATGTTTTATATAAACTAATGTTTAATTTTATGAAATGATCTTTCTATAGCTCTTCAGATGATCATATGATTTTTCTCCTTTAATCTTTTAATGTGACTGATGATATCAGAGTAGCCAGTATTTTACTTAGATTTTTGCATTTATGCTTTTAAGTGAGACTGTTCTGTAATTCTCGTTTCTTATATTATCTTTGTCTAGTTTTGTTAGGTAGGTTATTCTAGCCTCATGAATTGAATCAAGAGCAGTATCTCTTTTCCATTCTGTGAATGTGCCTGTTTAAGATTGGGATTACCTCTTTATTGAATATTTGGGTAGGACATGTATTTAAAAGTATTTGGGCCTGGTGTTTCTTTTCAAGATATATTCTGTATGTCGTAAATTATACACATATATAAAATGTTTGTGTATAATATGTTATATATAGACTACATATATATGGTATATATTATTTGATAAATTATGTTTTTTAAGAATTTGTATATTCCATCTAAGTTTGAAAACTTAGCGTGAAGTTTTCATAGTATCTTCAGTTTTTTTTAACCTGCTACATCTATTTCCTTTTTTTGTTACAAACACTGTTTATGTGTTCTCTCTTTTTCTACAATCAGAATTGCCAGTGATTTGTCTACATATTAGTCTTTTCAAAGAAATAACTTTGGTTTTATTTACCATCTTCGCCATATCTGTGCTTTCTGTTTCGTTAGTTTCTGTTTATATGTTTGTTAGTTACTTTCTCCTGTTTTTTTTTAGGGTATACTTGCTCTTCCTCTAACTTCTTTAACTGAAAGTTTAACTCATTAATTTTCTGCCTTTTCTTCTAGTGTGGGCATTTAAAGCTGTACATTTCTTAAGGGAAGGAGTTTCACTTACATACATAAATAAAATACATACATAAAAAGCAAGAATTACATAAGTTTCATAAGCAGAAACTTATGTAGTTCTGCTTTTTATGTATGTATTTTCTTATTCTGATCATGTATTATTTTTAAAATACCAAAAGCCCTATATTGGGAAAAAAAACAAAACAAAACAAAATTCACAGATAACGGATCCCAGCTTAGGCACTGGGATCACTGAGAAGCGATCTTTCCTTTGGGGCTGCTGATGTTAAGAGCAGACAGGCTTTCCTGCCATGCACTTTGGTGTCCCTGCCAGGCAGTTCACCACGCAGGAGGGAAAAGTGTCTGCCAGAGTGCCTCAGTGTTTGTGTCCCTAGAATACTTCCGTGGCTACATTCTCCATTATTAGAGTATTTGTCAGCACCATCTTCACCTTTTGTCCTATAGTTGGTAGTTTCTTTAGACTTTAAGCCTCAGTTATTAAAAAAGAGTGAATTGACTCATTAATTTCAACCCTTTTGTCTTAGGCAAGGTTTTCCAGAGAAACAGAACCAATAGTATAGATAGATAAACATAGACAGACAGACAGACAGACACAGACACACACACACACACGAGAGAGAGAGAGAGAGAGAGAGAGAGAGAGAGAGAGAGAGAGAGAGAGAGAGAGAGAGAGAGAGATTATAAGAATTGGCTCATATGGTTGTGGAGGCCAAGAAGTCCCACATCTGAAAGCTGGAGAATCAGGGAAGTCATCAGTGGTAGAACTTAGTGCAAGTCTTGAAGCTTGAGCACCAGGGAGCTGATGGTATAATTCCCAGTCTGAGGCAGAAGGCCTGAGAACCAGAGGGGGTGAAGGGGCACTGGTATAAGTCCCAGAGTCCAAAGGCTTGAGAACTAGGAGCTCCAATATACAAGGGCAGAAGATGGATGTCTCAGCTCAAGAAAAGAAAGAGAGAATTTATCCTTCCTGTCCCTTTTTGTTCTATCTGGGCTGTCAGTGGATTGGATGATGCCTACCTACACTGGTGAGAGCAAGTCTTCTTTACTCAATCTACTGATTCAAAGGCTAATCTCTTCTAGATACACCCCACAGGCACACCCAGAAATAATGTTTCCAGCTCTCTGGGCATACTTTAGCACAGTTTTTTTCTTTTTTTTGAGACAGAATCTCACTCTATTGCCCAGGCTGGAGTGCAGTGGTGTGAATCTTGGCTCACTGCAACCTCTATCTCCAGGGTTCAAGCAATTCTCATGCCTCAGCCTCCTGATAACTGAGACTACAGGCATGTGCCACCACACCTGGCTAATTTTTGGTGGAGATGGAGTTTCACCAGGTTGCCTAGGCTCAAACTCCTGTTTTCTTGTGATCTACCCACCTTGACCCCCCAGAGTGCTGGGATTACGAGTGTGAGCCACCATGCCCGCCCGGTCAATTTGATGCATAAAATTAACCATCACATTCCGGAATCTGGCAATAGACACTGTCATCTTTTCAGTTCAGACTCCCTTCTTTATGGACTCTCTTAGCCTCTAGTATCATAGTTCATAGTCTCTTCTCAGGGTTTTTGGCATCAGGTTTTCAAGGAGTTCAATTCAGGACCTCAAGCATGTGTTAAATAAGCACTATGTGAAAGACAGGTGGAGATACAAGGATGACTAGGCATTATTATGGGCTGAATTGTGCTCCCCACAAATTCATATATTCAAGTCCTTACCTCCAATACCTCAGAGTGTGAGAAGACAGGGTCTTTAAAGAGGTGATCACGGTTAAGTGAGGTCATTGAGGTGGGTCATAACTGTCTTTGCCATATCTTTGCTTTCTGTTTTGTTAGTTTCTGTTTATATTTTTGTTAGTTACTTTCAATTCAGAAAATTCTAAAATCAGGAGTCCGTAACTGGACAATTGCATAGGGAATGGAGGTTTGGAGAACCTTACAAGGGGAGGAGATGAGGACACAGTCACACAGAAAGGGAAGATCACGTGAAGATGCAGAGAGAATACAACCATCTGTAAGCCACAGAGAGAGGCCCTTGGAAGAATCCAACCTTGCCCATACTTCATCTTGGACTTCTAGTCTCCAGAACCATGAGGAGATAAATTCCTGCTATTTAAGTCACCCAGTCTGTGGTACTTGTTATAGCAGCCCTGAGAAACTAATAGGGGCATAGTGTCCACTGTGAAGGGCGTTGTATTCAGTAAGGAAACAGTAGTCATTACAATGCAGGGGCAGGAAGTGTGTAACTACTCTCCAGGAAGGATGAAAATGGCGGAAGGGAAGGAGAGGTCGTTTGTGGCTGAGGGGATTTGAGACAGCTTTGTGCAGGGACTAGACTTTGAGCTGAGCTCTTACACATGCAATGGGAGAGGACATTCAAACAAAGGAAATGTCATGAATGGGGCCCAGAGGAAAGCCCAGAGCCTTTTAGCAGAAAGGAACATCATGTGACAAGCTCTATCTCAGTTTAGCTGCAGCCCCTCTAAGTTAAAATCAAAGGAATTGACAACAAACCTGTTTGTTCAAAAGTGAAGTTCTAGACCAGCCATGTAGGACTAGCAAATACCAGTTTGCAACCTGTGGCACCTCACATAATTGAAGGATATACAAAAGATTAGAATTTATAGACAAGGGCTTATTGTATGCAAGAGAATCTGACAGATAATTTCCTCGGAAAAAGTTATGCAAATGCTGCGGCGGTTTCCCCTCCTCCCTTTTGGAGGATTTTCCTTGCACCTCAAGCCAAATGAAATGGGCTTGAGTGCGCTCCTCAGAGATGTGGACCTATGGCCACTGGATTTTGTGGGGACAAGAGGCTGCTGCGAATGCATGACTACAAAATTCTAAAATCAAGAATCCATACCTGGACAATTGCATAGGGAATGGAGGTTTGGAGAACAAAGGATGCTTGAGTGCTTTTTCAACAGGCCAGAGGTAAAGAGGAAGCAGGCCTGCCCAAGAGCCTTGCCAGGAGTGGGCTATGACCCTACCAGGAGTAGACCCCCTCCAAGACCCAGAGTAGAGAGGACACTGAACAGAGCAAAATGCATTCTCTGGGCTGGGCACAGTGGCTCACACCTGTAATCCCAGCCCTTTGGGAGGCCGAGGCAGGTGGATCACGAGGCCAGTTCAAGATCAGCCTGGTCAACATAGTGAAACCCCATCTCTACTAAAAATACAAAAAAAATAGCCAGGTGTGGCGGTGGGTACCTGTAATCCCAGCTACTCAGGAGGACAGAGCAGGAGAATCTCTTGAACCTGGGAGGTGGATGTTGCAGTGAGTCGAGATTGCACCACTGGGGGCGACAGTGTGAGACTCCATCTCAAAAAAAAAAAATGCATTCTCTGCATCAGGGGAAATGCAGGTATTTCTTCCAGGTGGGGTCTCCATGGACCCACAAATACACTCCCAGAGAAATATCAGCTTTAAGCTTGTTCCATTGGTGGGAAACCAGCACCGGATCTCACTGCTGCCAGTCAAGGTAGGACCTTTCCTGCTCCTAATCTTTCCTCTCCTGGTGTCTCTCTCTGTGAGGACCCCAGGAGAGACCATCGTGCAGAAGACAGATAGAAGCATGGCTGGAAGTTCAGATGCAGTAAACAGTGAAACTGACCACATCAGGTTCCCCTGTGCTGGTCTGGAGCAGCCTGCACTGCAGAAGGAAGGCCTGGCATGGAATCTGAAGTCCTGACTATTATAAACGATTGGACAGCTCAGGTACAGAAATGAGGCTGTTCTTAGAACTAATAGGCTCTAGAGGACTTTTATCATCTGTGAGTGAGCATATAATCTATGTGACCTGCTAAAACATCACTGAGAACAAAAGGTGCCCCAGAGAAGATTGAAGGGGCTCTGAAGGGAAGGAATCACATTGTCTTCTGATTGTGCCCTGAGTCCTGCTTGCATTCAGGGTCATGGTGCCAGTAGGTGCATTTGGCACAAGGAGTAAAAAGAGGAACAATGGAAAACACTGCTTTAAAGGTAGTGAGACCACATAGCGCTATCTACATAGTTTGGAATTTAGTCTAGGGGGGTGGCCACAGGAGAAATTGAAGATGGTGTGAGGACAGTGAGATGATCAGAGATTCAGGCAGGCTAGTGTGGAGATGAGCCTCAGTGAGTTTAGAAGAGAAGAAATACAGAGCCGACCATCCCTGACCACTATCCTGCAGATGCCCCAATCCATGCTTCCAGGACACACTTATGTGTATATCTGTATATATGAAAAAATTATATTGAAAGGCAAAGGATGATTAGTTCAAAAGTTTATATAGTGGCTGCCTCTGGGAAGAGAGGGCCTGCAATGGGGAGGGGCAATGCTAAAGATGCAGTGGGGCTGGGCGCAGTGGCTCGTGCCTGTAATTCCAGCACTTTAGGAGGCCAAGGTGGGAGGATCACCTGAGGTCAGGAATTTGAGACCAGCTTGGCCAACAGGGCAAAACCCTGTCTCTACTAAAGGTACAAGAAAAAAAAAAAAAAAAAGAAAGAAAAATTTAGCTGGGTGTGGTGGTGTATGCCTGTAGTCCCAGCTACTCTTGGGGACTGAGGCAGGAGAATTGCTGGAATCTGGGAGGTGGAGGTTGCAGTGAGCCAAGATTGAGCCACTCTACTCCAGCCTGGGTGACAGAGCGAGACTCCATCTCAAAAATAAATAAATAAAATAAAATAAAAATAAAAGATGCAGGCCAGGCGTGGTGGCTCATACCTGTAATCCCAACGCTTTGGTAGGCTGAGGTGGGCAGATTACCTGAGATCAAGAGTTCAAGACCAGCCTGGCCAACATGGTGAAACCCTGTTTCTACTAAATATACAAAAATTAGCTGGGCATGGGGACGGGCACCTGTAATCCCAAGTACTCGGGAGAATGAAGCAGGGAGAATTGCTTGAAACTGGGAGGTGGAGGTTGCAGTGAGCTGAGATTGCACCACTGCACTCTAGCCTGGGTGACAGAGTGAGACTCTGTTTTCAAAAAAAAAAAAAAACCAGAAATGCAGTGGGTTTGGGGACATTGATTGGACAGGACATTAAATGTAATAGGTAATAGAATCAAGCAAGGCCCAAGTAGAAGAGTTAATCTTTGAAATAAGCAGGTGGACTTTATCTTTTAAAAACAATAATGGAAAGGATGTCTTTAAAAATTAGAGGGAGAAAACAAGGCAGGTGTGGTGGCTCATGCCTGTAATCCCAGCACTTTGTGAAACTGAGGCAGGCAGATTGCTTGAGCCTATGAGTCTGACAGTAGCCTGGGCAACATGGTGAAACCCTGTATCTACTAAAAATACAAAAATTAGCTTGGCTTAGTGGCATGCACCTGTAGTCCCAGCTACTTAGGAGGCTGAGGTGGGAGGATCACTTGGGCCAAGGAAGTCTCCTGCAGTGAGTTATGCCACTGCACCTCACCCTGGGTGAAAAAGTGAGACCCTGTCAAGAAAGAAGTAAAAGGAAGAAAGGAAGGAGGAAGGAAATTCATTTCATATCTATCATTTCAATAAAGTTGAATAAAGGTCATCTGCTAAGAATCCATGGTCGGCTGGGCGTGGAATCCCAACAATTTGGAAGGCCAAGGTGGGAAGATTGCTTGAGTCCAGAAGTTCAACATGAGGCTGGATAACAGAGAGAGACCCCCATCTCTACACACACACAAAAAAAAAATACAAAAATTCACCAAGTTTAGTGGCGTGTACCTGTGGCCCCAGCTACTTGGGAGGCTGAGGTGGGAGGATCACTTTGAGCCCAGGAGGTCAAGAGTGCAGTGAGCCATGACCATGCCACTGGACTCCTTCCTGCCTGGGTGACAGAGTGAGACCTTGTCTCAAAACAAGAAAAAAGAAACCCCGTCTTTTAGAGTCCGGGAAGCAGTGGGAGGCTGGATGTCAGGCTCCAGTGTCTGGAACATGGTTGTTGCTCAATACATTTGTGTTGAATGAACAATGAATAAGAATTTTAAAAATTGAAATAAATACTGTTGGTCATTTGCTAGGAAGTACAACATGTAAGAATAAAAGAGGAGTTGTATAGCCTTGTGGGTTCAAATGAGGTTAGGTAGCCTGAATCTATTGTAGTAAAGCCAATTGGCAAGACACAAGTTCTAGAGAAAAAATAAAATGGTGGATTTGGGAAGGAAGGAATTACAAAAGGAGGCATTCTAAGGGGTTAGTAAAAGCATAATTGAAATAGCCAGTCCTAGGCTCAGGCTGGCTAAAGAGGGAAATAAAGCCAGCCTGAGAGAGAAAAGAAGGATTGAAGGAGTAAAATTCCTCTCTATTGAAGTTTCTCTCTCTACTGGCTCATTCCCATCACCATATAAATTCGTGGGTATTTCTCTCATTTTCAAGTGAAATAAAAGAAAACAAAACCTTTCCCTTGACCTTAATTCCCTTGCCAGCTACCGCCCCATTCCTATGCTCTGCTTTGCAGTGAATGTCCTTGGAAGAGATTCTTATACTCACTGTCTCAAACTTCCCTCCACCCATTCTCTCCTAAAACCACTCCAATGAGCCTTCTCTCCACTGATACTCCACTGAAAATACTTTGGTCAAGGTCACCCGCGACATCCAGTTTGCTAAATAGAGCAGTCAGTTCTCAGTTCTCATTTTACCAGTTCTATCAGCAGCATTAGATACTGTTGGATACCTCCTCGTACTTAATCAATTTCTTCACTTGGCCTCTAGGGCGCCATACTCTGGCTGGGTTTTTCTCCTTCCTTTCTGGCACTTCTTTGCTGGTTCCTTTTCTCCCTGACCTGTTAATCTTGGAGTATTGCAAGGCTAAATCCTTGTTCCTTTTCTCTTCACCATCTATACTCACTCCTTGGTGTTACTAACCAGTCCCATGGCTCTAAATGGCATCTATACATCCCAAAAGTATAACGCCAGGCAAGACTGCTCTCCTGAAAGTCAGACTCATGCAGCCATCTCCTACTCAACATAATAGATATCCCAAACTCAACTTATCCGAAACAAAACTTCTGGTTTCCTACCCTGCCCCGCGTCCATGTCAGCTCTACCCATAGTCTTCTATTGCTCAGTTCATGGCAACTCCATCCTTCCATTTGTTCAAGCCAAAAGTCTAGTGTCAGCTTTTACTTCTTTCTCTGATACTCCAGATCCAACCAGTTGGCATCTTCTGTTGGTACTTTAAAAATAGATCGAGAGGCCAGGCACAGTGGCTCACGCCTGTAATCCCAGCACTTTGGGAGGCCGAAGCAGGTGGATCACGAGGTCAAGAGATCAAGACCATCCTGGTCAACATGGTGAAACCCCGTCTTTACTAAAAATACAAAAAAATTAGCTGGCCACAGTGGCGCATGCCTGTAATCCCAGCTACTCAGGAGGCTGAGGCAGGAAAATTGCCTGAACCCAGGAGGCGGAGGTTGCGGTGAGCCGAGATCGCGCCATTGCACTCCAGCCTGGGTAACAAGAGCGAAACTGTCTCAAAAAAAAAATTAATAAATAATAATAGATCTAGAATCCCACCCTGTCTCACTGTATCCATTGCCTTCACTCTGAGCCATCATATTTCATCTAGATGATGAGTAGAATGGCCAGAATAGTTTTGTAACAGGTCTCCCTGCTTGTACCTTTTCACTTCCCATCAACTCCTCCAACTCAACCTATTCTCAATATGGCAGTGAAAGTGATCCTTTAAAAAAAAAATCAGATCCTGGCCAGGCGCAGTGGCTCAAACATGCAATCCTAGCATTTTGGGAGGCCGAGGTGGGCAGATCATCTGAAGTCAGGAGTTTGAAAGCAGCCTGGCCAATATGGTAAAACCCTGTCTCTACTAAAAATGCAAAACAATTAGCCGGGCATGGTGGCAGCCACCTGTAATCCCAGCTACTTGAGAGGCTGAGGCAGGAGAATCACTTGAACCTGGGAGGAGGAGTTTGCCATGGGCCGAGATTGTGCCTGGTGACAAGCGTGAAACTCTGTGTCAAAAAAAAAAAAAATAGATCCTGACATTGTCTCTTTTAAGACGACCAACAGTTTCCTGTCACACTCAGAGAGTAAAAGCTAACGTCCCTCCAATGGCCTACAGACTTCTCCACAATCTGCTCTCCACGAACTCCTTGCCATTCCTAGTACACACTAGGCCTACTCTTGTTTTAGGGTCTTTCCAGTGTTGGTTCCATGGCTGCAAATGCTCTTCTCCCAGACCCCACAAGGCCAACCTTCACCCCAGTTATGTCTTTGCTCAAGTGTCAGTGTTTGATCTAAAATCACACCAGTAGTATGCTGGTAAATGATTATCAGCTGCCTATCTAGAGAAAAACAAACCAAACTTTGTAGCATTTTCAAATTTCTTTCTTTTTTTTTTGAGACAGAGCCATTCTGTCACCTAGGCTAGAGTGCAGTGGCACAATCTCAGCTCACTGCAACCTCTGCCTCCCAGCCTCAAGAGATCCTCCCACCTTAGCCTCTGGAGTAGCTGGGACTACAGGCATGTGTCACCATGCCTTGCTAATTTTTTTGTGTTTTTGGTAAAGATGGGGTTTTGCCATGTTTCCTAGGCTGTTCTTGAATTCCTAAGCTCAAGTGATCCGCCAGCCTCAGCCTCCCAAAGTGTTGGGATTACAGGTGTGAGCCACCATACCCACATACATCTGCCAACATCTATGTTACAAAAATTCAGTGATTTCAAGCTACCAAGGTGATACCATCAAACTGTTGTTGCTGAACACGGAGTTGGGAAGAGATGCTGCAATCAGACAGCCAGCTGCTGCATGCCACTGACAGCAACCCATCCCCAGCTCCCAGACCCCTTCTAGTGTGCTCCATTTTTCCAGAGCACGCATCACCTTCCCACCTAACGTGTTGTCTATTATTTATTATATCCCTCTTTGCCCACCATGGCCCCAGGGACTTTTGTCTGTTTTGTTCACTAGTGTATTATAAGAGTGTCAGGCACAGAGTAGGCTCTTGACACATTGCTGTTAAATGAACAAATATATTTCCCAATGAGGGTGATATAGTGCAGATATGGTAATCATGAGTGAATAGGAGAAGTCACAGGGTAGAGAGCGGCAGTCAGATTTGAGATCTGAGTAAGCAGGACAGATGGGGTCGTGCTTAAAAAGGGCTGAAGTGGAGCGGCTGCCTTGGATCTGAGGACAGCGTGAGACTAGGGAGTTTGGAGAAGCTGTCACCTTTATGTAATATTGGAACCAATCTCTTTCCTTGCAGTAATATCTGAGGGCATGATTAGAAACCTTCTGAGGTTGAGTAATACGCCCTTGTTCTGAAGTTTTATAGTTAACTGAGAGAACATTATCTTAGAATATGTCATTAGTATCCATGTGAATAAAAAGTATAATGTAGGCTGAGGGCAGTGACTCACACCTATAATCTCAGCACTTTGGGAGGCTGAGGCAGATGGATCACCTGAGGTCAGGAGTTCGACACCAGCCTGGCTGGTTTCTACTAAAAATACAAAAATTAGGCAGGTATGGTGGTGTGTACCTGTAATCTGAGTTACTTGGGAGCCTGAGGCAGGAGAATGGTTTGAACCAGTAGGCAGAGGTTGCAGTGAGCTGAGATTGGCTACTGTGCTACAGCCTGGTTGACAGAGCAAGACTCCATCACCGCCCCCGCAATTTTTTTTTTTTTAAGAATAATGTGCATAGATAGTGAGCAAAGGGAATTTATAGGTGGGCATTTACTTTTTTCTGGTTTTTTTTTTTTTTTTTGAGAAGGAGTTTTTCTCTTGGTGCCCAAGCTGGAGTGCAATGGTGCCATATTGGCTTACTGCAACCTCTGCCTCCCAGGTTCAAGCAATTCTCCTGCCTCAGCCACTCGAGTAGCTTGGATTACAGGTGTGCATCACCATGCCCAGCTAATTTATTGTATTTTTAGTAGAAGTGAGGTCTCACCGTGTTAGCCAGGCTGGTCTTGAACTCCTGACCTCAGGTGATCAGCTAGGTGGGCATTTACTAAAGAAAGAGAAAGAATTCTCAATAATTTTAGGAAATTATTTACTGTCACTTTATTTAAATAATCTGCCCTGAGACTTTCTTTTATTCGGCGAATGTGTCAATGTGACACATTCGTCACATCCTGATCCAGGGCTTTGCATATCTGGATATTTCCTCTCTTGAGAACGTATTCCCTCTTACAATTTAGTGATTCCATCACACCGAAACATCTAATAAACATATTTTTTTTCTAATTTGCTACATTAGTTCATTTATTCTCCATACGTCCATAGCCATGAGACTATGCCAGTGAGTGTGCTATTTTTATGAGGTTGAAGCCTAATCAACAATTGCCCTGTCTTTCTGAAACTCAATGTCACACTGTTCTCGCACTTGGAAATAATTGGCCTCTGCCTACACTGTCTTCAAATTCAAAGGTATTTAGCCCATTAGCAGCAATCTCAAGTCTTTATAAGCACATTTCCCATGGCAAGTTTTTCTCATTCATCTGGTTTCTCCAAAGGGTAGCTTTCATGAATGACACCAGTAGTGAGTGCCATTTAATATTTTCCTCTAACATGTTGCTATGTTTGCTGTTTGGGTACAGGGAAGTCAGGATGAAAAATATTAAAATTATGCTTATTTAATTCTATCTACTTAAAAATCCTTTAAAAAAAATGATATCCAATGTGAATTTGCAAAATCAGAAATGAAAGGAAGACCAGAATACAGGGATGTGTATATGCTGTTTTTGGCACTTACCATGAATGAGACATCCATAAGTGTCTCTAGAAGTACAGTTAATTCCAGATCTGCTGGAGAATCATTTTCCACAGCTGTTTATTTTGGCCTGGGAAAGCTTTGGCATGCTCAGTGCAGTGGCGGTAGGGTGCCTGCTGTCAGCCATGTGGCTGTGGTGAATTCCCTCCCTGACTCAGAGCCCTCCCCACCTGCCCTGGGCCAGCCCACTGTGCTCAGAGGGTAGATCTCTGCCCCTTGCCAGGATGGGTGCTTCCTGCTGGATATTTCCATGCTGCTCTCTGCCCACCTCCTATATTCCTACTCAGTTAATTCTGCCTGATGGCCTCTAACAAACTTTCCTTCTCCAAGCAGGGACTCTGTGCTGGTCTGAGCCATGCCAATGCAGCCAAGGTGGCGACTTCAGTTCTGCCTAATGATTTTATGCTGCCCCTGCCCAGTCACCAGCCCAGAGCTTGTCTTTGTCACAACAGAAACAAAGCGACAGATGCCACTGGATCAATCCAAACTAATACCTCTATGCTCTGTCCTAGAAAAAACCCTTGAAGTCCTCACTTTAGTGAGTCATTCACTCAACAAATGGTAATTTGATCTTCACATTCTGGCATCTGGTTTCATGAAACTTACATGAGAGTCAGAAAATTAACAGTAAACAATGAACACTCAGGTGGAGAGAGTGCTGGGTGCTACAAAGGATACATGACAAGGAGAGATAATAACTGGGAAATCAAGGACTCTTTCAGAGAACATGAAGCCGGTGATTGGGAGTTCAATTAGAATACACACACCATGTCCCACATTTAAATGCAACATACACCTGAAACCAAGAATTGGAGCAATTCCTGGTATAATGAAATCCTGCTGCATACACACCAGGTTCTCATTCACGGAAACAATCCAATGAGAAGCAAGAAATGGGAAGAGGTAAAGTACAACATAAATCTGAAATTGGGTGAGCTAAAAACTACACCAAATTCTGAGTGACCAAAGAGCCTAAATCCTCAAAGCAGGAAACAGGTGTTTAGGGAAGATAGAACTTGGTGGTTTCTTAGAGATAGAATCATATCCTCCTTTAGGAAGTACTTTTAGTAAACATTTGTTTTGTTCTGTTAGAGCAAAGGAAGGTATGTTTCTAGTCAAAATATTTAATAAGGGTTTTAAGACTTCCTGTGAGCTCTGATAGGCATTAAAGCTAAGAGGTGACTATTCCAGCACAATCTGTTCATAACATGACTTTGAAAAAAAATTGTAATAACCTATGATTTGGGAAGAGTCCTTTGGGAATAACACATGATTGTAGAATGCTTATCCCTAATAGGTGCTACTTAGAGAGTGTCCAAGCATTTCTATTATATTCATTCTGAAGAGGAAATGTTTCTCCACAACTTGAATCTAGACAAATTTCTGTGTGTGTGTATGGATGGAGAGTGTTTGCATTAAGATATATACGATATGTCAAGAAAATAGGAAAAGACCTTAAAATGGGTAAAAATAACTAGTGGGTATCTTATGTAGCACACCGTTCCAGATTAACTCTACCTTCCATTGTCTTTGAATTATTGTATATTATTTTATTTTTTTAGAGACAGGACCTTGATCTGTTGCCCAGGATGGAATACAGTAGTGTGATCAAAGCTCAATGCACCCCTCAACTCCTGGCTGCAACTGATCCTCCCGCCTCGGCTGCCCACAATGGTGGGATTACAGTTGTGAGCCCTGGCTCCAGCCTTGAATTATTTTATACTGTAAATGCAGAAAATCTATAATAATGCAAATGATCATTGTCCATAGAAATGCAAATGAACCGTGTCCAGTGGAATGCCATTGCTTATTGCCCTGTTGATCTTGACCAGTTTTGCTAGTTTTTTGCACTTATGTGTAAGTTCATTTCAGCATATCTGATTGCCTGTATACCCCTGGTACTTTGAGTTGTGGCTTTGGGCAAAACTCTTAACCCTTCTACCCATGAGTTTCCCCATTTGTTTCATCTTAGGGTTCTTGAAGGATTAAATGAATTAATGCATGTGATACCCTTCACAGTGATTGAATATATGAATATGTCGTAACTAGCTACAGCTAAATATATCACCATGTGAAGTTTCAGAATGTTGCAAGAATAAAAATGGTTGAGAGGAACACAAGGCACTTCCTAAATGAGGCCAGACAGGGTCAGGGAGATGTGGAGGAAGCTGGGGTGTTTGGTGGGGGCAGGGTGGAAGTGGATGGAGGGAAGTCACCAGTTACCAGGTAAACAGCTGGGAGATTTCGTAGGCAAATGATGTAGCCAGTGTTCTTCCTTACTGTGGAGAAACCAGTGTTGGAGTTAATAACGCAGATTTTAAGGTCTATTAGAGCCAGACTCAGAATTCAGGCAGAGAAGCCATAGTAGAAAAAAAGTGAGTGCCTAGGTTTTTGCACCCATCCAGAGTTTCTGTCAGGGAGTCCAGCAGAGGCAAAGGTATGGACCAGGAAGCAGGGCCTGCCCTGCTAGACCCAAGAGCTCAAGGTGTCAGTCAGGAGGCTAGTTCAGTCCCTGTCCGCTAGCAACAAGGCAGGTGGCTGTGGGCAGGTCTCGAGTGTCAGACTGTGATGCCCTAAGACTCTAGACTCAAAGATGAATAAAATACACACACACACACACACACACACACACACACACTACACACACATACACACACATATACACCACACACACACTACACACACACATATACACACATATACACCACACACACACACTACACACACATATACACCACACACACACACACACACACACACACACGTTTCTAAGCCTTTCAGCAAGGGCCAGCCAAAAGGCAAATCCTATCTGACAGGCACAGCAGCAGCAGCTGGAGCAGCAGCTGACTTTTGAAGCCAAGACTCAGGGCATGTGTTGCTCGGTTTCTCTCTTCCCAGGGTTTTGAGGAACCACAGATCTCTGACAAAAGAGGAAGGTCTAAAAATGTACACAGGAGGCAGATTACTGGGCAAAATGGCACAGGAGTCCCCAGGCCACCATCACTGTTTCCCTGCAGGGTGCTTCTTTTCATTAAATATGTATTGACCTGGCCCTTTCTCTTTTGTCTTTTTTCTTGCATTTTTAATAGAGTTGAAAAATTAACATAGGGCAATTCATGTAGCTCTCAAAATATAGTTCTCTGTTTAGCTGGACAAATCTTCCTCTGAAGTTCTCTCCTCCTTGGATAAGGGTGAGATGGGAACCCCTAACTGGCCAGTTCAATCTCTGTCGTGGTTGCTTTTGACTTGACCGGTTTTTTTACAATGTAAATTTTGCATCTTTTAGATTTCTCCTTCAAGCCTTGTGCTTCCTGAGATAGTGACTATGGCTGTGGATATGGATATGGATATTGTTATGACTTTGTGGAGCATCCTCTCTGTAAGAGGACCACAGAGATCTCATGGCCCTCTGGTCCCCATAGAGATTTCCCTTGTTCTCCTGGTCACTGGGCAACTCTAGCAGGATCTGGAGCTGAAGGCTGAGGCTGGTGGTTCAAGGCCTGTTCTCTTGGCATAACCCTGGTCCTCCCTTGTAGACAGGGCCTCTGCTCTTAGTGGAACTGTGAACCCCTCGAAGCCCTAGCCAAATTCTGCATCTGGCCTTTGACTTGAATTGTCCAAACAACAGCCTTGGTGCAGCAGTCCCCTCACTGTTTGTTCTACAAGCATCATGGCAGTTCCCTTTGGCTACTTGCTGCACACCCAGAAGCTTGCAAGTCTTTCTGGGCCCTTTCCACACCACGGAAGAGAAGAGGGGCTTCTGAGGTGCCGGTGTGACTTTCTCTTAGTGCAGGTGCCAGCTGTTTGCTTGGGACTTCCCCTATGTCTCCTTCCAGAGTTCTAACCAGGGAGTGCAGCACAAGATCCCTGTCTTTCAGCTTCCCCGCATCTCGCAGCACCCACTTTTTTTGAGAAGTCAGAACCTATTTGCCCGTTTGCTCTCCCGACCTCCATCCTTTTTTCTCCTTCCCCCTATGCCCTGGGCTGGATGGGGACGTCCCTTCCACTTCCTCTCAGTGTCTGTTTGTACCTTCTCTTCTGCCTGGTTCTTCTTCCCCAGAATAGCAAGTCGTGCCACTAAGGTATCTCTTCCAACTTTGGAAGGAACTCAGCATCCGAGCCAGCCAAGCTTTGCTGTTAACCATAAGCTATAGGACAACCAAGAGCCAGGAAATTTTTGGAACCAAAATACATTAACAAATTAACATTTCAGAAATGTATCCCTATATTCATTCATGTAGCCATCAGGACTCACTGTGCACCTACACATGCCAGGCACCGGTCTGACATTCGAGACACAAACAGGAGAAGGACTCAGTCTCTGCTGTCTATAAGTTCAGTAGCCCAGTTGAGGAGGCAGCTGTGACAATGAATCATCATCCTCCAATACGAGTAGCTTTGAAAGTGCACTGGAGCACACAGGAAGGAGGGAGCAACTCCACATTGGCTTGAGCAGGCTGGGAGTGCTGCTCAGAGGAGATGATAAGTGAAAGGGTGAAATCCATTTAGAACAAAAGAGGGCAGCCTGCACAGTGCGGGGAGGGGAGCTGAGGCTGGCAAGGAAGTGAGGTGTCTGGAGGGCAGAAAGGGGTTGGGTTACAGGGGGCATATGGGGTGGGGTGGGAGGAGATGATGTGGCAAGGGGGTTTGGCATCAGTTTATGATTTTCAAAGTTGAAGAATTTGGAATTAGTCCCATAGGCAGGGGGAAATCTGCTGGAGTAACTTGTCCATACATGGTGTGCGGCCCAGATCTCAGACTCCTTTGAAAGCGTATTTGGGGAAACTCCTGCCTCCTGAGCCTGTTCCACATTGCGGCTGTTTCTCTTGCCATTCTCGTTCCTCCTGGAGCTACCTGTTGCATTGTTGTTTGCCACTGACCACTAAGCTATCCACTAATGCTACCTCTGTGTTGCCCTTGGCAGAAAGGTGAATTTGGGGAATAAATAACCACCCTTTTTATGTCCCTCAAGGCTATCACACAGGCTACAAAGAAATATTAGACTCTGGATGGTTTGGAGTGATGGAGAATGTATCAATTGCAGTAAACATTTATCCAATGTAACTCTATAATTCTAATTCTGGTAGTCTAAAAATAGGGAAATAAAATAATAGGAAATAATCTGAAATATGAAAAAAGTGGATTGTAGATGTTTGTTTACAGCAAGAAATCTACCTGAAATTGAATCCAGGTCCAAATCCAGTGATCTGAAATTCTTACTGCCAAAAACTCCTGGAACTGATTAAAAATGTTTGTACCTTATTTATTTATGCTTTCTGGAATAGCTTTCGGCTACAGGACTGAGTATGCTTTAAGAGAATGTCAGGGTTAACCTCAGCAGGCTCTCTGGAGCCAGGAGCTCACACTGATTGGAATAAATATAGCCCGACTTGGCTATAAGACTGGATGAAGTCAGTAACATGGTAACAACAAAACAGTTTTCTGGAAACAATGGATCTTGAGAGCATGCTGCCAAGAGAACTAAAATGACAAACACCCTTTTCTAGGTGTCTGAGGAATGAGGGCTTTTTTGCTATAGAATTTTATCTTGAAGCAGAGTTTGTTTGTCCCACCAGATAGGTTTTTCTTGGCCAAACCGAAGGTGATCATTTCAACAGCTATGAATCTTTCTCAGCAACAAAAGTTTACACTTGGGATTAGTCAAAGATAAGGTTAGAAAATTAGTTCAGGGCATAAAGGTGTAGACTTTCTTTTTTTTTTTTGAGATGGAGTTTCGCTCTTGTTACCCAGGCTGGAGTGCAATGGCGCAATCTCGGCTCACCGCAACCTCCGCCTCCTGGGTTCAGGCAATTCTCCTGCCTCAGCCTCCTGAGTAACTGGGGTTACAGGCACGCGCCACCATGCCCAGCTAATTTTTTGTATTTTAGTAGAGACGGGGTTTCACCATGTTGACCAGGTTGGTCTCGATCTCTCGACCACGTGATCCACCCACCTCGGCCTCCCAAAGTGTTGGGATTACAGGCTTGAGCCACCGTGCCCGGCCCGGACTTTCAATGGCAGCCTTGGGAATGTAAACTTTGCTCTGTTAATGATGGGTTTTTAAATGCTTTTAAGCAACATATGCAAATACAGTTGATTCTTATTCGTGGTAAACTTCCTAGAGCCTCTGATCAAAATATTTTCATTTTTTATTAAAAAAAAACCAAACAAACAGAAAAACAAGCAAACAAAGAAAAAAACAAGATCTCACTCTGTCTCCCAGGCTAGAGTGCAGTGCTGTGACCACTGCTCACTGCAGCCTCAACCTCCCAGGCTCAAGCGCTTCTCCCACCTCAGCCTCCAGAGTAGCTGGGACTACAGCCTTACACCACCACACCTGGCTAATTTAAAACAAATGTTTTTGTAGAGATGGCATTTCCCTATGTTGCCCAGGCTGGTCTTGAACTCCTGGATCAAGCAATTCTCCCACTTCAGCCTTTCAAAGTGCTGGGATTACAGGTGTAAGCCACCATGCCAGCCAACATTTTCAACAATTGATCAATGTGTAATCTTAAGTGTATTTTTATTTGAAGATACTTTATTTAATATACACTGTTGATTCATTAACATTGAACCCAGGACCAACAGCACTGTAACTGACACTTGAAAGCAGCTTATCTAACATATTATTTTCTCTGTAAGGCCCATTACAGCTTTCTTGAACTAGGAACACTAGACGCCACTTCAGTCCTATGCTGAAAAAAGCAAAAAACGTGATATTAAGTAGACTCTGCAAAGAACACTTGCTTATAGTACGAGAAAGCATGAGACAAAAAGAGAGTTTAACCCTGTTGAATCTCAGTGGAAAACGTGATATAAGGTGACTTGAAATTTTCATCTGAGAGTGACCATGAAGGTGCAGTGAGGGTGATATTAAGGTACAAATAAATTTTAGTGAGTAGGCAGATTCACAAATACAAAATCCACAAACAGCAAGAATTGATTGCATGAGTTTTGCATTTTAAAAGAGAAATTCTGGTGGTAGTGTCAGGAAAAACTCGATGAAATTAGAGTTTTACACAGATTATTCTAAGTGTGATGTGTTGGTGATTTCAGGTGAAAGAAAGGAGAAGAGAAACCAGTTAGAAGGCTTTGCAATGGGCCCACAGATGCTTTCCGTTAGAAATAGTACCTGTAGAGAAAATGATTAAAGTAAAATGTATCGGCCAGGTGCGGTGGACTCAGGCTTGTAATACCAGCACTTTGGGAGGCAGAGGCGGGCAGATCACATGAGGTCAGGAATTCGAAACCAGCCTGGCCAATATGGTAAAACTCTGTCCCTACTGAAAATACAAAAATTAGCCAGGCATGGTAGCAGGTGCCTGTAATCCCAGCTACGCAGGAGCTGAGGCAGGAGAATCACTTGAACCTGGGAGATGGAGGTTGCAGTGAGTTGAGATTACGCCACTGCACTCTAGCCTGGGCAACAGAGCGAAACTTTATCTCAAAAAAAAAATAAATAAATAAAGTAAAATGTATCAATTACAATAAAGATTTATTCAATGTAACTCCATAATTCTAATTCTGGTAGTCTAAAAATATGAAAATAAAATAATAGAAAATAATCTGAAATATGAAAAAAGTAGACTGTAGATGTTTGTCATGGCATTACTTATAGTAGAAAAAAACCTGAAGACAGTCTAAATATTTAACAAAATGATTATAGTTAAAAAATTATATATAAGTGTATATATACACATATATATACTAGACAGCATATTATATAGTCATTTAAAATGATTATTAAGATACTACATGGAAACATAAGAAAAATATCAGGGAGCTAACATCGAGTATAAAAAACAGAATAAAAATAATATATTTTAGTAACAGCTGGTAGAAATCTATGCAAATGAAAAAATAATGTGAAAAATAACAATGTTTAATATGGTTATGTGAATATGTCAAGATAGTGGATATTTTTCCATTAAAAATACATTTATAAAAGTGAACTTGGGCTGGGTGTAGTGGCTCACACCTGTAATCCCAGCACTTTAGAAGGGTGAGGCAGGTGGATCACTTGAGGCCAGGAGTTCGGGATCAGCCTGGCTAACATGGCCAAAAACGTGTCTCTACCAAAAAAATTAAAAAATCAGCCAGCTGTCTTGGTGGGCATCTGTAGTCCCAGCTGCTTGGAAAGCTGAGACAGGAGAATCACTTGAACCCAGGAAGCAGAGGTTGCAGTGAGCTGAGATCACTACACTGCACTCTAGCCTAGGCAACAGAGCCAGACTCCATCTCAAAAAAAGAAAAAAGTGAACTTGATTATATTAATAAAAATATGACTCGGTTAAAAAAAAGAAAAACATGTTCATATATTCTAAGTGGAAGTTGGTAAGGAGAAATAAAAACAAGATAATGAAATAATCAAATGTGATTTGCCCCTTGGCTTTAAAATGTTCTTAATACTTCACTTTCATAGGCTGTAACTTGTCTTTCCATTCTTAGAGCAGGAACATGGCTAGGAAGTTTACCACATGCTGTTGTGATAAGGAACAACATGGAAATTTACTACTGTATTGTAACAGACAATGACTACATTTTTGCTCAACATGTTTCCTGTGTGCCATATGTCTAGATATTTTCACTGAAGTTGATGGCACAAATTATTCTATGGTTTTCTTTTTAGATACTCTCAGTACTTGTATCGCAATCAATAAAAAGGGCTCTTTTACTTAAAATCTTCACATGTCAAAAAACGCACATTAATAATAAGTGGATTTCTAATTGTCTTAGCTCAAGTTAGGAAAAAGTCACTTGAAGAGAACTTTTTTTTTTTTCTTCTAAGAGGAAAATGAATGGGTGAGGGAGGGAGGGAAATGGAAGCTTGCCAATCTCACTTTCTTCACAAGAAATGCAATGCCGCATGCAAGGCAAAGATGACAGACCACAGTTGCTACAATGGTAACAAGAGGAGAAAAATGAGTATTAATGATTGATTTCAGATTAGCCAGCTCTTCTTTTGCCTGCAGCTGATGCCATAGGGTTATCAAGTCTCAAGAGATTACTGGAGTTTAGGTGGCCATAATTCATCCAAGCACTATTCAAGAAAAAAGTCCTTGCTCTGTTCATTTTCATGAGACTTATTGTTTTTAACATTCTTATTGTGTTTGTTCACTCCAGTGATGAAACAGATTTTTCCCCAGACTGCTTTCCTTCTGGTTGTTTTATAATTGTAAACAAACTGCATTATAAGTAATTTTTTAAAGCCCAAACTACCATTTTCTATTCTGTTTTATGTAGGTAAGCACTTGAATGAAATTATTTTCTGAAATAATTTCTGAATGAAATTATTATTGGTGTTCATTTATTATTTAGGATATGTATGTTTGTGAATATATCTGTATATATATATATATATGCATATGTACAGACATAGATGCAGATATATACATATACATGCACAACAAAAGAGAAAAGCTTTTCTCTTTGATTGGCCCTTTAGAGATTTTTTTGTTATTACTTCTGTATATTCTTTTAAATTATCATAGTTTTAGGACTTGGCCTGTAACCATAGGTGTGTGGGAAGAAGAAGCTGACATCACAGGAAGATGGGGTTTGTTTTGACGACTCTATCTGGAAGGAAATCATTGTGTAGCTATGTCCTGGAGAACTCAGTGAGCATGTGTGACAATGACCTTGCATGGAGCAAGCAGACACTACTATGTTGGTTCCAGAAAAGCCAGCAAGGGAGGCTCCCTGTGGTCCAATTAGGGAGGACCTAGGGCATGGCCCAGGTCGGGCCTGGCTGGGAAGGGCTTTCAGTCTAGTCATTGAAGATAAACTCACCCTGTATCAGTTCTTTAAAATCACTTCTATCTTCATGTAGAAAGATGTGGGGAGACAAGGGAGTGGAGTAGGCAGAGGAGCTGAAGTGGGAGATTAACCTACACTTTCTTTGTGTTCTCTGTCCATCTTCCCACACTAGTCTGAGGTCTCTTCTTTAGGGAAGGATGTCCTAGAACCTGGGAACTGGTCTTTGTCCACAGCCCTCTGAGAAGCCCAGGTTGGGACACTCATAGGAGTATCTCACCTACTCTCAGTGGTGGCCAGATCTGCCTGGTCCCCCACATCCCCAGCTGTAAACTGCCTCCCGCCCCAGGACTGGCTGTTTACAGAATTCTGAGCGCTTCTGCTGCCTAAGACATTTTGCATATCAGGGCCTCTGGAGAGTCATGGCTGGGGAAGTCATGCTGGGTCCTGTTTTAGCTACTAAGGTATTATGGAGGCAAGACCAGGTGGAGAGTGCAGGAGTGAAGGAGGAAGGGAAAAGGCTTTCCTGTTTCTCCCCTTATGGAACACCCTGAGTGAAGCACATGTTCTACCCTTAGGTTGGTTTTGAATTTGTATGTTATTTTGGTGGTCGCTATGAAGAACAGTAAAAGAAAAAATTTCTCCTAAATGCATACTCATTCAGCTATTCTTTTTTTTTGAGACAGGGTCTCATTCTTATCTGCCAGGCTGGAGTGCAGTGGCACAATCATGGCTCACTGCAGCCTCTATTTCCTGGGCTCAGGTGATTCTCCCACATCAGCTCCCCAAGTAGCTGGACCTACAGTCTTGCACCACCACACCCAGCTACTTATGTGTATTTTCAGTAGAGATGGGGTTTCGCCATGTTGCCCTGGCTGGTCTTGAACTCCCGGGCCCAAGGGATCCACCTGCCTCAGCCTCCCAAAGTGCTAGACCACCACACCAACCAGCTGTTCTTAATTTACAAGACTCTGAGTATCTCACCTCCTATTTGCATCAGAATCTGGCTTCATCAAGTATGTTCTCTTCAAGTCTTCAGCTTCATCTTCCCTGACTCCTTTTGCCTAACAGCTAGCCCATATTTACATGCAAGAGTACTAGCAAGGCTCTCTTAGCCAAAGAAAACGAACTTTCATTTGAACCTCCGCTACCATTATCGAATGCTTCGTTGCTCCTTCCTTTTTATACAGCTTCTCAAAAGATTTGTTTACACCCAGCATCTCTACTCCTTTGCCCATCATATGCTCAGCGCATAATGATCTGTTTTCTGAGCTTATCACTGTTATAATTATACTCATTTTTCACTAAAATTGTTCTGATTTTCAATCAAATGAATCCTATTCCTTCTTTATTTATATGGAACTCTTTGCTGCAGTGACATGAGCATGTAAATCATATCTGGGCAGGGATTTTTGTGTTGTTTACTGCTGTGTCCAGAGTATTGGTTAAACGAATAAATTAGGGAGTTCTTCTCTAAGACTCACTGAAGAGTCCACTCCTGGGCTTCAGAGAGCCTGGCACCCTCCTGGTTGTCTTCTTTCCCTCTCCACCCCTCTTGACCAGAAACACCTCTGCTGTCAGCACTCTTGTGTTTTGCTGTTCCTAAGGTTTCTTCTTCATTTTCATCTCTTTTAATTCTACATGTTCTCTCTGGGTAATCTCATCAAATTTATGTTTTGGGTACTCCTGGATGCTAAGAACTCCTAAGTTATCTATTTAGCCATGACCTATCCCTGGAATTTCAGCTCAAATATCCAAATATCTGCTAGCTGTCTTTTCTTGGTGTTCTCTAAGTGCCTCAGTTCAATATTTCTAACACTAAACCCTCAGTCTTATCCTCAGATCTGCTCCTCCTCTGGTGCTCCTATCACAGCACCCCCATCCACCTTGTCACCAAAGCCAGCGTAGTGGGATCCCTAATGTGAGCGCCTGCTGGGTGTTAGATATGTCTTGAATCTGGTCAGTTTCCACATCTTGTTCACACAAGGGATGACAAGTCATCCTGGGAAAGGACCCACCCTAAGGGAAGAAATGGATAGGCAGATCAGGCTGGCTTGGAAATGCTACGTCTGGGAAGCCCCAGGGGTCACCTTCGACTCCTTTCTTTAACATCAGTCTTCAACTTATGTCAACTTGCCTCCTAAAAGTTTAATCATTTGTCCCCGTACCCTTGTCACTTGCTTGTTTACCCTCAGGACGACTCCCCCTGTGTTGTAGGAAGGTACATTTCCCTCGTCAACTGCCTTCTAGGTAGGTTTGGCAATGGGAAGCACTGTTGGAAGGCTGGAAGGTGGGAGGAGGAGGAAGGCCAGGGTATTTCTCCTTCCCTTCTCTGCCTCTGATGGCGTCTTCCCCAGGACTGCTCTTCTTTCCTCATGCCAGCCAGCCCCGCCATAGTTGTAGCTCACACCAGCCAGCCCCAGCCTCTGGCTCCTGTGACTCTACCTCTTCCCTTTCCCTTCCAGTTTAGGGATGGCAGTGCTTCCTGCTTTTGCTATCCTCCAGATGACTGTATTTCTCTCCCTTTGGCTTTTTATCAGTTTCATCACTAGATGAGCAATTCACCACATTAATTTTTCTCTCTTTGAAATACCCAGGGTAGTTTCTGTTTTTCTAACTTATACTCCCCTCTTAGACTCACTATCACCTTCCTACCTCCTGATTCAGACCCTGGGCACCCCTCACCTACACTTTCATATCATAATTTCCTACCTCATCTTCCTGCCTCCAGGAAGTCTACCTTTCTCAAATCCTTCATAGTGATGTATGTGGAATACACATCTGGTCTTCCACTGCCATGCCTAAAACCTGTCTGCGATTCCATGTGCATTCAGGAAAAATTCTAGATCTACGCTGTCCAATAGGGTAGCCAGGTAGCCACTAGCTGCACGTGACCATTGAGTACTTGAAATGTGGCCAATCAGAACTCAGATGTGCTGTAAGGGTAAAATACTCAGATTTTGAACACTTAGTGTAATAAAGGTTTGTAAAATCTATCACCAATTGTTTATAATACCTATTATGTGTTGAACAGGCAAACTGGGATATTTGTGGTTTATTAAAATACGTTATTAAAATTAATTTTACCTTTTTGGTAATTTGCTGTTTTTTTAAATGTCTCTACTGCAAAATTGTAAAGCACACGTGTGGCTTGCATTTTATTTATTTGGGGAAGCACTGCCCTAGACTACTTAAAACCGTGTGGAAGGCCCGAATCTCACCCCTCCCTCCCCCTCCAGGCTCACTGCTTACCACACCCTGCTTCCCATTCTAGGCTCTGTAAATACAGTAAGGTCCTGTCCCGCAAAGGCAAGACCCGCCATATCAATTAGAGTCACACTCCCGCCACTAGGGGCCATACTTTCCTCCATCCACAGCCTCTTCCCACCAGGGAGAGAAAGGGTCTGCGACAAGCAACCAGAATGCTGAGTTAGAGCGTAAAATGTTGCACATTAAAAATTCTTGTGCCCTCCTGAAGGATATTTCTGGATCTTCCCCTTAGCCATGGATTTTTCCTTTGGATTTTTGTTGAAGCTCTTGAATCACTCACTCACCCTGAGGCTCATATTCCAGCCTGGGCTCATGTTCCACCCTGGAATATGAGAAACCAGATTCTCCCTTTCCTTCCCTCCACTTAGAGCAGGGCTGCAAACTCACATGCATTGTTCTGCACAGCGCATCAGCTTAAAGCACTACTGTAGTAGACCCTGCTACTAATAAAATGGCCTTGCCCAGTGTGCCTCCTGAGACTGCGGCACTCACTGGGGAGCCTGCCGTGGAAGTAGGATGAAAGATAGGTTTCTAGGTTTTAGGTATCTTGATCCAGATGCACAGCTAATGCACACCATGCTGTCTCTTGGCTCTGAGCCTTTATTTCTGTGTCTTCTGCTCCACCCTCCTCCCCACCACTTACTCTTCCTCCCCCTACTAACTTCACTTGTACTTAGAGGGTGCATATTAGATATACTTCCAGGAATGCTTTCCAGACCTCAGGAATACTCTGAATATAACTCCAGTGTTGGATTTAATTTATCTTATCTGTACTGATCTGTTAATATGTGACTTCCCCTCATTGAACTGTGAGAGACTTGGTGATAGCAACTGCATTTTGTTCATCTTTGATTCTAGTGCCTGGCAGTAGTAGATAATCAGCTAATAATAAGAAGATAAATGGATAGCTGGATGGATGGATGGACAGGTAGATGGGTGAGTGGTTAATGAATGCTTTTCTGAGGTTCCTCACAGTACCTGACACAGTGTCTTACACATATTTTGGGATCAATAATGTTGTTTGATTAATTGAAAGTTAGGTTCCAGAATTTGCTCATTAAACCAAGCTACAGAACCAGAATAAGAACCAGATTGTTGGCCTTGCTGCCAATATTTTTATATGTCAGCAATATCCTCAGATCTGGATTAAGTTTAGGGCCAGTTCAGAGGTAGACCCAGACAAACATGGAGGAGCCAGATTGGTTGAGTCAGTGGCTGCCAGGGCTCCAGCAGGACAAGCAGCTCATAAGCCAGACTGTCTCTCTTAGATGTCAATTTACTAATTTCTCAATTAACAATTAAATGCATTACTGTTATTCTTGAGAGTGTGCTGAATTGAGAATTAGGAAGCCTGAGTTGTTGTTAACACCCGACAATTATTAGCTAGGTTTTTTTGAGCAAGTGACTCACTCTAAACCAATCTGTTCATCTTAAAACTGGGAATAGCCACTCTGCCTATTTAACCAAATTGTGTTAAATATCCACTCTGCCTATTTAACCAAATTGTGGTGAGAATCCAATGAGAACAGGTATTTCAAGAGCTTTGTAAACCATAAATTATTATACAACTATTGGGCATTGTAATTAGATCTCACATTATTTATTAATTCTTCCTGAGATTTAGAAGGAAGTTGTGAAGTGAGATCATAATTTGATAGAAACATTTGCAAATTTAATTATGTCTTATCACTCAGGCTACTTGTCCAAAGAATTCTTTAACCCGTATTAACCTTAAAAATTATTAATTTTATTTGGTAAAGTTTGAAATGCTTCCTATAAACAAATCTCCTTTGCTGTAGAATCTGGCCTTTCTTTTTATCATTTTGGTAGTCTCAATTGAAAGCCCAGAGATATGCCTTTTAATTCTGTTTTGCTTTTTTTCCCCCCCCACAAATAAGACCTTGGTCTGTAGTAAAACAATGCAATAGGTCTGTGCAATAGGAACTATTTTTGCTGATACACAAATTTGCATGTGCATGGACATACAGGTGTATATATGTTGGCGTGTGTGTGTGTGTGTAGACTAGTCATTACTTCAAATAGAACTGCATTTTTTTTTCTTGCTTGCTTGCTTGCTTTTTTTTTTGAGACTGAGTCTTACTCCATCTCCCAGACTGGAGTGCAGTGGCACAATCTTGGCTCACTTCAACCTCTGCCTCCTGGGTTCAAACGATTCTCCTGCCTCAGCCTCTCAAGTAGCTGGGATTACTGGTGTGCACCACCATGCCCAGCTAATTTGTTGTACTTTTAGTAGAGATGGAGTTTCACCATGTTGGCCAGGCTGGTTTTTAACTCCTGACCTCAAGTGATCCACACGCATCAGCTTTCCAAAGTGCTAGGATTCTAGGTGTGAGCCACCATGCCCAACCAAAAACTGCATTTCTTTATTTCTAGTTCTATGTCTTTTTCTATTGGTGTTATATTTATTTGGCCAAACTTTAAAAATGTTATTTAACTTACAACTTGTAGTAGACTGAATAATATGTCAGGTTCTAATCCCTAAACCTGCAAATATTACCTACCTGGTGGCACAAGGGTCTTGGCAGATGTGATTAAATAAAGGATTTTGAGATTGGGAGATTGTCCTGGATTATCCAGGAAGCCCCTAAATTTAATCACCAGTGTCTTTATAAGATAGAGGCGGAGGGAGATTTGACACACTGACGAGGAGAAGACACGACCGAAGCAGAGATCGGTGAGATGCAGCCCCAGGCCAGAGGATGCCCACAGCAACTAGAAACTGAAAGAGGCAAGGAATGAATTCTCCTCTGGAGCTTCCAGAGGGAATGAGCCTCTTGGCACCTTCATTTCAGCCCCCGTGATTTCAGATTTCTGCCTCTAGAACTATGAGAGTATACATTTCTGTTGCTTTTAAGCCACCAAGTTTGTGAGAATTTGTTACAGCAGCATTAGGAGACTAACACAGACTCTTCATGTAATTGGGAAGAAGGACACTTTGCTATAAGAATTATCTATAGGTCAGTGATTCTCAGCCTTTTCTTCAAGCAGTTAATAAAAATATGTTAATGGAGTCCTGTAAGGTGCCTGGAATGGTCTAGGTACAGTGAGAAACATAAAAGAAATGATAGGAGCTTGTCATCTAGCTGAAGAATCAAAACAGGCAAAACAGTCATGCATCACTTAATGATGGGGGCAAATTCTGGGAAATGCGTCTTTGGGTAATTTTGTCATTATACTAAGATCATAGAGTATATATTTAGATGAAGCTAGGTGATATGGCCTGCTATACACATAGGCCATATGGTATAGCCTGTTGCACCTAGGATATAAATTTGCATGTACATGGACATACAGGTGTCTATGTCTTGGTGTGTGTGTGTGTGTAGACTAGTTTTCACTTCATCGAGAACTGCATTTCTTTCCTTCCTTCCTTCCTTCCTTCCTTCCTTCCTTCCTTCCTTCCTTCCTTCCTTCCTTCCTTCTTCCATCTTTCTCTCTTCCTTCCTCTTTCCTTCTCTTTCTTTCTTTTCTTTTGACAGTCTTACTCTTACTCTGTCTCCCAGGCTGGAGTGCAGTGGTGTGATTTTGACTCACTTCAGCCTCTGCCTCCCAAAGCTACAAACCTACACATGATGTTACTGTATTAAATTCTGTAGGCAACTGTAACACAATTTTAAGTATTTATATATGTAAATATCTCACCAGCTTGTGACGTAAAAACAACAGCATTCTCCTTTTAGTATTTAAGTTATTACAATAAAGCTCTCTTTCATGGGCCACAGGAAGCCAGTTTTCCTACTGGTCTCACCTCTCAGGTGGTTTCTGGGCATCTAGAGGAAGGTGTATCTGTAGAACCCCGGCTTTCTGGAGTGCCACAAATCCTCTGGTCCATCCTGCATCTGGCTTGTCAGGCTGCACCAGTACCCCTGTACCTGTTGCTCTGAACAGGAACTCTGTTTACTCCCTTAAGTCCTCACAACTCAGTCAAGACCAGGCTGTGGTGGGACAAACAGACCTCCAGCATAAGGAGTAGCAGGCGCTGCTGCCAGAAGGGAGCTCCTAAGAGTCATGCACCTAGATCCAGTCTCAGAGAAAAGGGATTTGAAAAGAAACCTCCATTAGGCTTCCACATGGCAAGACCAGGCCAACCCCACCAAAGACCATGGCCAGATATCTACCTCCCCTGGAGTCCAGTCTCAGGACGAGAAGTTCTCGCACTAGGTTGATTGCCATTTCTCTTGGGTAGGCTTAACCCCCGTACTTGGATAGGCTTCCTTCACGCCCCAGTCAAGCCACTCAAATGGTTGGTTATGTTTCCCAGTCTTAAATATCACCCTGTGTAGGACATTGTTGTGAAATCTGGAGAGCCCTGGTCCAGGCCTGGCCCACCCCCCATGGCCTTCCTCAGCTTTAGGTGAAGCTTAGAGTGACAGTGTGGCAGGCACTGCTCCCTCCTGTGGGACATATTAGGAACCAAGACACACAAATAACTTCAGGAAACAACAGGAATCTTCAAGGATGGTGCAATTTAAGCCCAACATTTCCTAAGACCCCTCTTTAACTTGATGAGGGCAAAGTCTCATGAAACATACACTTAGTTTTTATTACTGTGCAGAACTCTAATAAGTCAAGTTGCAATCGCCTCAGTACAATGATGATTTTATATTTTTCCCAATATGTGCATTTTTGCTCCATATTTGTAAGAGATAAATGGCCCATTCATTATTGCCAGTGAAAGGAAGTGTGCTAGAGACAGAAATATTTAATTGGTATTCCTCCAGCTTTTGAGAATAAATTAAAATCCTGTCTCCCCCATACTCCATTTCATACCTATTGGACCCCAAATGTGATCCAACACATATTTATTTATGCAACAAATATTTTTATTTTATTTATTTATTTATTTATTTATTTATTTATTTATTTTTTGAGATGGAGTTTCGCTGTTGTTACCCAGACTGGAGTGCAATGGTGCGATCTCGGCTCACCGCAACCTCCACCTCTGGGTTCAAGCAATTCTCCTGCCTCAGCCTCCCGAGTAGCTGGGATTACAGGCGTGCACAACCAAGCCCAGCTAATTTTTGTATTTTTAGTAGAGACGGGATTTCACCTTGTTGACCAGGATGGTCTCGCTCTCTTGACCTCGTAATCCACCCACCTCGGCCTCCCAAAGTGCTGGGATTACAGGCGTGAGCCACCGCGCCCGGCCATTTGTATTTATTTTTAAGCCAGTCTCACTCTGTTGCTCGGGCTGGAGTGCAGTGGCGCGATCTTGGATCACTGCAACCTCTGCCTCCCAGGTTCTTGCGATTCTCTTCCCTCAGCCTCCCGAGTCTCTGGGACTACAGGAGCCTGCCACCACATGCAGTTAATTTTTTTTTTAATTTAAATTTTAATTTTTAGTAGAAACGAGGTTTCACCATGTTTGCCAGGTTGGTCTTGAGTTTCTGACTTCAAGTTATCTGCCCGCCTTGGCCTCCCAGTGTGCTGGGACTACAGGCGTGAGCCACCGTGCACTGCCCATTCAACAAATATTTTTAAATGCCTACTGTATCAAGCACTGCTGCAGACACTTGGGGATACAGCAGTGAATGAAGTGAAATCCCTGCATTCAGGGTGTCTGGTGTCTACATTCTTGTGAGGGGAAGCAGTGAATAAACAAAAAGAGCTATGCTTTACCAACTGATGATATTACCAGGAACAAAAAAAAAAAAAAAACTAGAATAAAAAGAGAGAGAGTTACAGTGAAAGGATATTTTCAGAAAGGTGAAAAGGGGTGATTTTTCCGATAAGAATATTATCTGAGCAGCATCCTGAATTAGGGAAGGGCTGTAACAGAGACTGCTACTACCCTCCAGCACCCTTTTCCTCTTACTGTTTTTATTAATAGAACCTTCAGAGTTTCTACCGAGCAAATGATTGCATTTCCCAGCTCTTCTTGCAGCTACATGTGCCGCAGACTAAGTTTGAACCAATTTGAATGTGAGCAAAAGTGATGTGTGCAACTTTTAGGTCATCTCCCCAAGGCACATGCCTTTTTCCTGCTAACTGGGATATGGTGACAACTGAACCAATCTAGGATACCGCATACTGAGGATGGCAGAGCTGACCTGGCATCTCCACCTTTACATGAGGGAGAAATAAAATTCTAGTCTTGAATTAAATTTTGTTACAGTCGCTTAGTTAATTTGGGCAATAGTCTGTGTGGGTATCTAGAGAAGCACCTTTCTAAGCAGAGGAAATAGTGCCTGCAAAGGCTTAAAATAGGATCTTACTTGAAATGCTCGAGAAATAGCAAGGAATCAGTGAGGCTGGAATGGAGTAGTAGGAGATGAGATTGGAAAAGCGTCAGAGGACAGAGAATGGAAAGCCTTGGAACCTCCATTAGGGCTTGCAATTTCATTCTTGGGAGCTGTGAATGTACTGTTTGAGCAAAGGAGTGACATTATGTGACTTCTGTTTTTAAAAGACCATTCTGGCTGTTGCGTTGAGAACAGAACAAGGAGACAAAGGTGGAGAAACAAAGAGACTAGTTTGGAGGTGATCACATAGTTCAGGTAGGATATTATGGCTGCTTGGACTAGGGTGGGAATGGTGGAGGTGCTGAAAAATGTATTTTTCTAAAGTGAATTTCCAAAGTAGAGATGCTTGGATGTGCTCATGTATTGTGAACGAGAGAAAGAGAGAATTAAGGGTGATGAATATAAAAGGAGAGGGGATTGGCATAGGAATTAGAAAATCATGTGCAGAGATCTGGAGGTTAAGTAGGAAGTAGGACTTGTACTTCCTTCCCTCTTGCGCTTCACAAGACCACCTCTTCGCATGACAGTAATTAATTTCATCTCAGCTTTCACCAGTCAGATTCTACAGAATGAACTCAGCCTTCAGTCTCTCCTCTATCTGATCTTCACCACGTCTTCCAGTCTTTATTCTGAACATACTTTGCCCATTGATCCTTTTGAAGAGATGTTCAGTGTCAGCAGAAGATAGTGATCTCTGAGTGGCATACCTCAATTATCTTCCCTCTCAAAAGCACTCAGGGAAAGAGAAAGTGAGAACAGGGATATGGAGTCATTGTTGAGATATGCATTGTAATTTGAGAAAGGATGAGAGGTTCCTCAAGGTCAGAAGGAAGGAGAAATGTCAAGCCTGGGGCTGTGAGAATGAGTGGAAATAGACCGGTTGGAGAGAAAGAGCAGAGGGTGAAAAGCATCAATGACTGTGAAGTGAATTAGAGGCCAGGAGGGGTGGCAACAGCTCACGCTGGGGAGGAGCAAACACAAAGATTGACCTTGCTTCTCCTTCACTCTTAAGTGGTGCAGTACAGGACTCTTTAGGTGTCCTGTAAATGGCTAGGATTAAGTAATCTTGAGGAAGTAGCCCCAGTAAGATTGTCATGCTTTTCAATTATAAATTAGATTTAGCCCAGTTGTTCTTATAGAAAAATATGGCAAATATTAAAATCTTTGTCCAAAGACATACAAATGAGTTGATAGAGAAAATCCTACTTCATTTCCAGGGGAAACACTATCCAAGCCATGTAGTCTCACCCAAAGCCAGACTTCAGGGATGGCTTTTGTTTTTCATTTGCTAAAAGGATCGAACAGAGACAGTTTTGACAAAGTCACCCTAGAGGTCTCAACATATCCCGGTCTATGCTGGACTGGACATCGTAAAGCAAGATAGAGAAGGAAATATGTTTTAAAGCAGGGGAGTGACAGATTAAGACCATGTTTAAGCAAGAGGTGCCTTCTTAATTGTGCTCTCAAATTAAGGTGACTAGAATCTCAGTATTGTTTACATACAGCTTTCTGTTTGAACTTCTGAGGGTACAGAGAATGTATGATCAAAATGTACATGTTTTATGAGTCCCAAAACCATAGCACGTTTGAATTTGTTTCTGTTTCTAACTGAGCTTAAAAAAAAAAAAAAAAAGGCCGGGCGCGGTGGCTCAAGCCTGTAATCCCAGCACTTTGGGTGGCCGAGGCGGGTGGATCACGAGGTCAACAGATCGAGACCATCGTGGTCAACATGGTGAAACCCCATCTCTACTAAAAATTACAAAAAATTGGCTGGGCACGGTGGCACGTGCCTGTAATCCCAGCTACTCAGGAGGCTGAGGCAGGAGAATTGCCTGAACCCAGGAGGCGGAGGTTGCGGTGAGCCAAGGTCGCGCCATTGCACTCCAGCCTGGGTAACGAAACTCCGTTTCAAAAAAAAAAAAAAATCAGGCTTGGCACGGTGGCTCACACCTGTAATCTGAGCACTTTGACTAGCCTGGTCAACATGGTGAAACCCCATCTGTACTAAAAATACAAAAAAATTAGCTGGGCATTGTGGCCAGTGCCTGTAATCTCAGCTACTCGGGAGTCTGAGGCAGGAGAATTGCTTGAACCTGGGAGGCAGAGGCTACAGTAGGCTGAGATCGCGCCACTGCACTCCAGGCTTGGTGACAGAGCAAGACTCTGTCTAAAAAAAAATAAATAAATAAAAAATAAAAAATACAGAGGCCAAAGTGGTTGCTTCAAACCTAGGTACACTTGATAATGACTTCATGTTATTGTCATCTTCATCATAATCATAATCACCACCATTGGTAGTGGTCAGTAAACATTTATAAAGAATCTACAAGGTTTAAGGCATTGGAATGGAAAAAGGAAAACCAAAGGACTGTAAGATATAGTTACTTTTTCCAAAGGACCTGGGATCCAGCTGAAGACACAAATTAACAGATAAATACAGGTTAAAAGTGTGTACTAGTCAGGAACAGCCAGGTTATGCTGCAGAAATAAATAACCACTACATTTCAGAGGATTATAACAGAAAGGTTTTTTTGCAGTCTTATTACATGATGGTTTCAGATTGGCATGGGGGTTTTAGTCATTATAGTCACTCAGGAAGCCACGCTAGTGGGGGTGTCCTACTGACACTGGCTTCTACTATCACTGAAGGAAGAAAAAAGGAAGTCATGAATCACCCAATTGTTCTTTTTTTTTTTTGAGACGGAGTTTCTCTCTTGTTACCCAGGCTGGAGTGCAAGCAATGGCGCAATCTCGGCTCACTGCAACCTCCGCCTCCTGGGTTCAAGCAATTCTCCTGCCTCAGCCTTCCGAGTACCTGGAACTACAGGCATGCACCACCAGGCCCAGCTAATTTTTGTATTTTTAGTAGAGACGGGGTTTCACCATGTTGACCAGGATGGTCTCGATTTCTTGACCTCCTGATCTGCCTGCCTCAGCCTCCCAAAGTGCTGGGATTATAGGTGTGAGCCACCGCGCCCGGCCCACCCAATTGTTCTTACAGCTTCTTCCTAGATGTTATACTTGTTGCTTCTGCTCAGATGTCATTATCTAAAGCAAATGCATAACCACATATAACCTAACGTCAAATGAGGGGGAAAGTGTGATTCTACCATATGCTGCGAGGAGAACTAGAAATATTTGGTGGACAACACAAATGCCTGCCACAGAACATATATGTTAAGAGTCAAATGAATTATATAGACACTCAGTCACATACTGTAGAATTTTAAAGGAGGGAGTGAGCCATAAGATCTGAGACACTCATTCATTTATTCACTCATTCATTTATTCTTTTATTCAATGTACATATATAGAGCACCTCCTAGTGCCGGGTACTTTGTAAGTAGTGATCACAGAGCCTTAAAACCGACAAGAATCCCTGCCCTCCTGAAGACTACCTTTAAGTGGAGGAAGGCCCGAGCGAGGTCTTGAAAGATGAGTAGAATTTAGATAATTTTAGAAGGAAGAACATCTAAGCATAAGGAATAGATTTGTTTCACATGAAACCAGAAAGGCATCAGAAATAAAGAATGGTAAAGCAATAAAAGAATGGTAAGTCATTATATTGACTTCATGAATATAATGTATTTGCTGGGGTTGGGGGTGGGAAAATCGCTTGAGGCCAGGAGTTTGAGACCAACCTGTTCAACAGAGTGAGACCCTGTCTCTACAAAAAAACTGTTTTATTTATTTTTTATTATTATTTTTTTTAAAGATGGGATTTCACCATGTTGGTCAGGCTGGTCTTGAACTCCTGACCTCAGGTGATCCACCTGCCTTGGCCTCCAAAGTGCTTGGATTAAGTAGCTGGGCATGATGCTGCTTGCCTGTAGTTCCAGCTACTTGGGAGGCTGAAATGGGAAGATCCCTTGAGCTCAGGAGTTCAAGTGGCCATGACTATGCCACTGCACTCCAGCCTGGGTGACAGAGCAAGGCCCAGTCTCTTAAAAATATATACATATATATTACAGCGGTGGCTCACACTTGTAATCCTAGCACTTTGGGAGGCCGAGGCAGGCACATCACCTGAGGTCAAGAGTTGAAGACCAGCCTGGCCAACATGATGAAAACCCGTCTCTATTAAAAAAAATACAAAATTAGCGGAGCGGAGTGGTGCATGCCTATAATCCCAGCTACTCAGGAGGCTGAGGCGGGAGAATTGCTTGAACCTCGGAGGCAGAGGTTGTGGTGAGCTGAGATAGTGCCATTGCATTCCAGCCAGGGCAACAAGAGTGAAACTCCATCCCTTGCAACCCTATCCCCAGAAACATATATATGTATGCATACGAAAAATAAAAATAATTTATTTTACTCTTATGCAATTTAGGACCTTTTTAAAAAAACACAATCACATGGTTTCAAAAAAATAAATTGTTTGCATAACATGGAATTAATATTGATATTTTAAATTAATAGTTGAAATAAATTACATGTAATGTTTTTAGTCACTATATTCTTACTAGATTATATACAAAGATTTAGATATGTTTCACTAGTAATTTTTTAATATGTCTTTATTTATTAAAATGCTTTGCTAGTGGAATAATTTAAGTAATGCTTATTAATAATTATGATCTCTCTCACATTTCTAAGGACTTAGATATTTCCTTAAAAGCCCTCAGATACCTTAAAAATTTGGGGGTTTTGCATCCCTATGGAATATGTCATCACATTTGAAAATAAATTTTCTGGGATTCTGAAGAAAGGTAAAACAAGACAAACTTGTTTCTACTTTCATATAAATAATATCATGAAAATAAATAACATCAAATACTCATATTAAGACCTTTATTTAATATTTTACCTAATAGCTATTGATAAGGCCTTTACTAAACTCTAGATATAGATAGATGGAAACTTTCATTGTTAAAAATATTATCAAGCTACAAATTAGTGAGGACAAAGAGGTGATATCCTTTAACTTGAATAATATTCATCTATGGGAAGCGGGGGTGACAAGATCTTCCCTGGCAAATATTTTCAGAGGATGGAAACTTACAGAGGATTTATGAAAAAAAAACAGAAAGATTCTACCTCACACCCATTAGGATGGCTACTATTAAAAAGATAAACCCAGAAAATAACAAGTGTTGAAGAGGATGTGGAAAAATTGGAACCTTTGCACGCTGTTAGTGCCACTGCTATGGAAAAATGGCATGACAGTTCCTCAAAAAGCTAAACATAGAACTACCATATGACTTAGCAATCCCACTTCTGGTACATATCAAAAGAACTGAAAGCAAGGATTAGAACAGATATTTGCATGATGTGCGTATATAGCAGCATTTTCACAATATCCAAAAGGTAGAAGCAACTCAAGTGTTCATGTACAGAGGAACGGATAAACAAAATGTGAGATATATATATATATATATATATATATATATACACACATATACATATACATATACAGCTGAATAATTTTTCTATATATCTCTCTCTATATAAAGATATGTAGATATAAAAAGTTATTCAGCCTTAAAAAAAAAAAAAGAAAATTTTGACATGCTACAATGTGGATGAACCTTAAGGACATCAAGTGAAATAAACCAATCACAACAAGACGAGTACTATATGATTCCACTTACATGAGGTACCTAGAGTAGTCAGACTCAGAGAGACAAAAAGTAAAACCATGGTTGCCAGGGGCTGGGGAAGAGAAGAAATAAGAATTTTTTTTTTTTTTTTGAGATGGAGTCTCACTCTGTCACCCAGGCTGGAGTGCAGTGGCATGATCTCGGCTCTCTGCAACCTCCACCTCCTGGGTTCAAGCAATTCTTCTGCCTCAGCCTCCCCAGTAGCTGGGACTACAGGAGGATTTATTCTTTTCTTTTTTTTTTTTTGAGACAGAGTTTCGCTCTTGTTACCCAGGCTGGAGTGTAATGGCGCGATCTCGGCTCACCGCAACCTCCGCCCCCTGGGTTCAGGCAATTCTCCTGCCTCAGCCTCCTGAGTAGCTGGGATTACAGGCACGCGCCACCGTGCACAGCTAATTTTTTGTAATTTTTAGTAAAGACGGGGTTTCACCATGTTGACCAGGATGGTCTCGATCTGTTGACCTCGTGATCCACCCGCCTCGGCCTCCCAAAGGAGGATTTATTCTTTAATTGATACAAAGTTTCAGTTTTCCAAGACAGAAAGAGTTCTGGTGGTGATGTTGCATAGCACTGTGAATATACATACCTGATGCCACTGAATCGTACCCTTAAAAATGGTTAAGATGATAAATTATCTGTTTATTTTGTCACAGTAAAAATAATTTAAAAATGTATAAAGACAAAAACAACAGCAGAAATAAATTTAAAATCTTCCAGTTTTTGTAAAATCAGCAATCATTTCTTTTCTGTTCGGTTTGAGGCATCTCATTTTATCTTTTGCTCAGAGAGTAATTCCCTAATGTGATGCTTACACATTCTCCACTGCCCAAACCCTGATGGCTCTGCTTGCTGCTACATTCCAAGAGTTCCTATCCTAATTAACAATTCACTCTAATAAGATTTTCTGGCTTCTACAGTGTTGATCTATCAATAGTTGACATATCTTGGGAGATGGCCAGGCATAACTACAGTGGGATGGACAGCTTTGGAGGGGCTGGGGAATTGGGCTCCAAGAGAAAATGCAGTCAGCAGAACAGGTAGCAGGGTAGGGCTAACCCGCAAGTCAGCACCGAGCACTGTGCGGTTCATTGCAAGGCTGCAGGGTGTCCCAACATGGAATTCTGGTGGGTGGTGGTATTCTGTGATCCAACAAGGACTTAGGCAGGGAGAAGGTATCGGGGAAAGTTGTTAGTGTTTATGGTTAGGATGGTCATCCCAAGGGGGGAGATTAGCAAAATCAAGGCAAGGCCCTGAGCCTCAAGTAACTGGGAAATTTGGCAGGTTCAAAGGCAAAATTCTTAGCACTCAGAATGCTGGTTATTCCCACAGAGGTCGTCTGGCTAGGCCGACTGAGGCTGACTTCTAGAATGTGGGGCTAAAGTTTACACCCCTCCTGCATTAAGTCAGGATTGGCTCAAGGTTGCATAGGGCATGGCTTAGGGCAATGAGGACCATGGTCTCATCAACTGGTTGACCATGATTCACGATAAAGTTGAGTCGTCCATTCTAGAAACATTAAGCTTCAGGGTTGTTTGTATTACAAGCAGCTTCTCAAAAATAGGAAGACTGTTAGTAGTAAAGAATCTAGCACCCTAAAGACCACAGTGCATGTCAGAATTTATAAACCCACAACACAAACCTATTTTGAGGTGGAAGCACTTCGTGCTCTGCTCTGGAAGGAAAAATCTTGGCAAAACATCTATCCCTAATATTTCTCTGGTGTAATCAACAAATGCTGTGTGCTCCTACCTGGCTTCCCAGACAGAAGGAGCTTGAGTAGAGAGAAGCCGTTGACCCTAGTGAGAAGACCCCATCATCAAAACAGTGTTCTGTCTATGAAATATGATGTAATTTTATATGGTATCCACTTCAAGTCCAGAGGGGAGGGTGCAAAGAACCCTGGGCTTCACCACAGAGAGAGAGAGAGAGAGAATCTAAAACACCTGCAAAGAAATCCTTACACAGTTCTCCTTCAAGAACTTTGGGGAAGTACCTGCTGTGGATGCTGTCATTACAGCCTCTGAACTGGGTAATGCTGGCATTTTATTGAGAGGGAAACAAAGTCCTGGGAGCTCAAGTTGTTTTCTCAAGACCAATTGTTCCAGCAATGGCAGTCCTGATTGTCATTGAATAGGATCTGACCATGATGGGGTTAAAGGGGAATGAATGAACTCATGCTCATCTGGGTGGGGCTTACCACAGCACTCATCATTGTATCCCATGAAGCTCTCCTCACAATCATCAGCTCTAGGAAACTTCTGCTCCAGAATGCAGTTGTAGAGTCCTTTAGATGAGTCAGCATAGCCCTTGAGGTACAGTGACTGCCTTTGTCCTTTAGTAAAAATGGTAAAGTTACAATATGCAGGTGGACAGAGTTTTGTGATGTTTGCTGAGTAGGAAGCAGAACCACCCTCCAGGGAACCCCACTTTCCTCAGCATTAGCTATGCATCCTGTTCTCTAGCGTTCAGTCAGCCGCCTGAGTCTCGGAAGTTCAGCAGGTTGGCAGGCTGCATAGCTGTTCAGGAGGCCAGACCTCTGATCTCTCTTCCTTTCTCAGACTGGGGACAATACCATGAACCAGCCTTGGAAGAAAAAAAACCAGGTTTTTAAAGAAAAATGCCCCTGGACTAGAAATGTTCTAATTCATAATGCGACGTCATTGACCAAGAAAACATCTCTGTTAGTTTCCTATTGTTGCTGAAACATTCTGCCACAAACTAGGTGGCTTAAAACAACACATGTCAGGCGCGGTGGCTCACACCAGTAATCCCAGCACTTTGGGAGGCTGATCACTTGAGGTCAGGAGTTTGAGACCAGCCAGGCCAACATGGTGAAACCCTATCTCAACTAAAAATACAAAAATTATCCAGGCATGGTGGCAAGCACCTGCAGTCTCAGCTCCTCGGGAGGCTGAGGCACGGGAATTGCTTGAACCTTGGGAGGTGGAGGTTGCAGAGAGCTGAGATCACGTCACTGCACTTCAGCCTGGGCGATAGAGTTAGACTCCTTCAAAAATAAAACAAAACAAAAAAACACAAATGTATTGCATTTCTGGAGGTCAGGAATCTGACATGAGTCTCACTGGGCCAAAGTCAAGGTAATGGCAGGCTTGCTGTTCATTTTGGAGGTGGTAGGGGAGAATCCATTTTCTTACTTTTTCTAGCTTCTAGAGGCTGCCTACATTCCTTGGTTTGTTCGCGGCCCCTTTCATCTTCAAAGCCAGCAATGGCTGCTGGTGTTTCATATCACATCTCTCTGATCTTGACTCTTTTGCTTCCCTCCTTCACTTATAAGGACCCTTATAAGGAAGAGGAGGAAAAAAAGAAGGAAGAAGGGAAGGAAGGAAGGGAGAGAGGGAGGAAAAGAATAACGAAAAAAAGAAATCAAAGTATGTGGAACAGAAAATATGGTGCAGCCACCACATGTTTCAAGGCTAAATATTTTTGCAGTTCTTCTACCTACACCTGTGTGTGCATTGGCTTGTGGTGTAAGATGGATTTTTGCAGTCAGACAGTCTGAGCTAGAGGGGCCCACAGGGCAGCTGCAGATGTTTGCATGAAGGGGTTCCCCACTCAGAGTTGCTGTCTGTTTTGAGAAAGATGAATCTGCTTATCTGTGCAGAGGCCTTCGAAAGGACTTGAGGCGACAGAAAGGAGGAAAGGATGGGAATGTGGAGCAAGGAGATCAATCAGAAGAGGATGAGATGAGAGTTCAGAAGGAAAAACATAAAGCGAAATGAAATTAAGAACATTAACCATGTGAGACAAGAACAAAAACAGTGGAGTCAGACAAGAAATCAGCCGGGAGGATAAGCCCAGACTCAAAGCCTTTCTTGAGTGAAAGAACAAAGGGGAGACAATTTAAACTCCAAACCAAAACAACCCTCCTTTCGTGTTCCTTCTTGTATCCACTGAGCCAAACCTCCAGCTGCCTCATGCCCCTGCAGGCACTTGGGCCAAAAGCACATATGAACCACGCTGGACATCAGAGGCTGGATGGTGCCTAGGGGCCTTGTGACCTCCAGCTGCCCTGAGCTATGAAATCAGAGCTGGAGGAAGCAAATGTGACAAGACCCGGTTTGAGCGATGGGCGGGGAGGTGGACCGACAACGCACAGCCCCCATGGGAGGTTCATGTTTAATGCTTGCGGAACACCCCATGTCCTTGACCCAGACACTCAACTCATCATGAACTCAGGTGCCACAATGATTGAGCACTGTGAATGAAAAACGGGTGTCACGATCTTGTTATGAACAGGGAGAAACTGGGTCTCAGAGGAGTCCAGGAAATGGCATAGAATCAGTAAGCATAATATGGCATAGAATCAGCAGGGCTATGACTCCAGATGCCCTCTGAACTCCATGTGGGGCTCTTTTCACCACAACAGGGACTTCCAAAGCATATGTTTGGAGGCGACTGACCCATGCTGATCACACAGAAAAACTGTCCTGGCCATTTATGCCACAGGCTTCCATGTCCCCACCTCTCACCAAGTCTTTGCTCTGAGGTTCGGACAAGTCACTCTGTAGAGGTAGGGTAAGTAGGATACATTTGGTGGGCAGTGGGAAGCCCAAGAACAAGCCTTTCTTCTCTCTCCCATACAAGTATTAACCAGGCCCGACCCCGCAACCTTTCTTTCCTTTCAGGAATCCAGAACAGGTCTGGTGGGCAGAAGAAGGCAGTTATTTCTTTTCAAGAAGCTTAGGGCCTCATTTCTTCTCCTAAACTGGAATTCTAAGAAAAAAGTGTCAATTCACTCCCATACAAAAATTTATGAACTCCAGGTTCTGTGTTATACTCACACCCATTTTGTGTTCCGTTGGCATAAATACAATGTCAACGTGTCTGCCTCTGCTCTTCTTCCTAGTTTCCTTTTCCATTTCTCTTTATGTCCTAAAGGACCCAGTCCTGCCTGGGAGCTCAGGCAGTGCCCAGCAGATTCTAATTGAGAGTGACAAGGAGGTGACGTAAAAGCTCTGGAAAGGACACCCACTTCCAAAGGATGTCTGGGGAACTGAAATGGGAACTTTGAGTCCTGCTCACCTGCCAGATGAAATGTCCTTAAGAAAAGAATATCTAGAGAGGCAGGGGCTGGGGGGAAGGCATACGGACCTGTGGGGTTGAGAGAAGCTGGGTGATATGAGGACTGCTGTGACCTCTCACCTGTCATCTTCCTTCTGAGTGACAGGCTGCTCACTAGGAGAGAGAGAGTGCTGTCCTACTACCACTCAAGAGGAAACATTATCTTAAATGAAATTAGGCAGAAGTCTTTACTTTAGGACATATGAGTTTAATAAACAAACTCCCAAAGTCAGGGGTGGGATCCAGATTTGGGGGTCCTGAAGCTGATTTTTTGCCTTTTCCCTTTTTTAAAAAAATTAGATGAGGTCTCGCTGTGTTGCCCACGCTGGTCTAAAATTCCTGGGCTCAAGTGATCCTTCTACTTTGGCCTCCCAAAGTACTGGGATTGGTGGCCCTTTTAAGTAAAGGAACACTAGGTACAGGCAAGGTATATTCAGTGCTGTTCTATAGAAGAGCAAAGTGGGTTTGAGAGCGGCCCAGGAACATGTGATTCCAAGAACACAAATCACAAATATACCTGTAGAGTTTTGAATGGGACCTCTATGAATAAATCTTACACTTCCTCAGTTTATGGTCAATCCACCTCTGTACTCTATGTTTTCTGCACGGTTTTACCACTTTTTCTTTTTGGTAGTGGAACGGTACTCCAGAGATCATGTTCAAAGAACACACTTCTGGAACTCCGACCTAGTTTACACAGAAAGCTTCAGGGTCTTTGGTGGCACACGGGCTTTGCTGGTAAGATGGCCGGGCACATGCGATGGTTCCACTTGAGTCCCTTTTCAGCACCGCTTTTCAAATCTCCTGAACAACACAGTGGCACTTGGACTGGTACTTCTCCGACACACAAAGAAAGAAAAGTCACTTGCACCTGGACTTTGACTCCAAGAGATTAATTGGTTTTTTTGCTTTTGATTAATTCTGGACATGACTTAAAAAGCTGAACCATCCAAGAAACCAGACCAGGAAGTAGTACCTTCTAAGGAGAAGTATAGTGGCTGGCATAGTGGCTCACACCTGCAATCCCGACACTTCAGGATGCTGAGCTGGGGTGATCACCTGAGGTCAGGAGCTGGAGACTAGCCTGGCCAATATGGTGAAACCCCATCTCTACTAAAAATACCAAAATTAGCCAGATGTGGTGGCAAGCACCTGCAATCCCAGTTACTTGGGATGCTAAGGCAGAAGTTTTGCTGGAACCCAGGAGCCAGAGATTCCAGTAAGTGGAGATTGCATCACTGCACTCCAGCCTGGGCGACAGAGTGAGACTCCATCTCCAAAAAAAAGTTAAATAAATAAAATAAAATAAAGAGAATGAGCCAATACCCTGAAAACCAGATCTCTGGGATGCAACTTGGACAGAGCAGCAGAAAATTCTGCTGAAGATAACTTAGATGTTGTTCCTTTTATTTTGCTGGCTTTTAAAATGCTGCTTATTTCTGATTCATGTCACACAAGTCAGTGTGTAACAATTGTCAAAGATGAACTGGGGCTGTGCCTTTAAGAGAACACTGTTAATATGTCTCTGATTACATCAACAATGATGCTCTCTGGCATGTTAACCCATCACAGTTGATTGTCAAAAGCATATGCTCATGCTGAAAACTCCATGATAACACATTTGTCAGTATTTCTAACTGCAATTTGGTTCAATAGTGATATAGGTATCAAAAAGATCTGAATTAAATGTGAGATGACTGGCCTTACATTAGAACACAAGGAATTCAGATTAGCTCAGAAGATTTATTAAGAGGGACAATTACTAAGCACAGAAATAGGGTATTAAGGGAAGTTGTGGAATCTGTTTATCTGGAGATTCCTAAGACAATGAGTATCTATAGAAGAAGATCCTAGGATCCTGATAGAAAAAAAGATAGCTTAATCAATAGGCTGTCAGGGTTAAAATCAAACTCACTAAAATCATAGATGCTCTGCTGAAAGTATTCATTCAGGAGCCTTATATCCTCATATGGTTTGGCTTTGTGTCCCCACCCAAATCTCATTTTGAATTGTAATCCCCATAATCCCCATGTGTCAAGGGAGGAAGCTGGTGGGAGGTAATGGAATCATCGGGGTGCAGTTTCCCCCATGCTGTTCTCGTAATAGTGAGTGAGTTCTCATGAGATCTGATGGTTTTATAAGGCAGTTTTCCCTGCTCTTGCTAGTTCTTCTGCCACCATGTGAAGAAGGTCTTTGCTTCCCCTTCACCTTCTGCCAGGATTGTTAAGTTTCCTGAGGCCTCCCAAGCCATGCAGAACTGTGCGTCAATTAAACCTCTTTCCTTGATAAATTAGCCAGTCTCCGGCAGTTCTTTATAGCAGTGCGAGAATGGACTAATACATACCCAGGTGGCATTTTGACTCCTCAGTGTCTTACTTGCTGATGCTATTTATGTTGTAAGAGTTAGAAATTCCATTTTGGGATACACTAGCCAGGTATGAACTGGCGGTTAGCTCATTAACTAAACTAGCCGTTAGTCATTACTAACTCTGCAGTGCCTTCTTACCCACTCCGGTAATTACACTCTATAAGGTAAGGCAATTATTATCATTTCCAATAGTATAATTATTGCCTACTACTTTTGAGCACTTACTATACATTAGGCACTGTGCTAATTCTTTACACATATCATATCGTTTCCCCTCATAACAATATCTTAAGATATGTATTACATCTATTTCACAAATGTTTCAACTGAGTCTTGGAGGGGCTAAGTAATCTGTTGAAGATCATTCAGCAAGATTCAGACCCAGACCTGTCTGACTCTAAAGCCTTTGCTTTTATGTAATACAAAGTGTCGTTAATGTTTTTAAAAGCATATCAAACAGCATATAATGTTAACTCTTATATGTAATCACATCAGGCAGCTGTACTCTTCCGTGGGTGCTCAGAAGATGCTGGGACCTCTTTTGGACTTGGCTTCATTTCCACAGGCTTTTCAGAGGTTCACAGAGAATGACATAATTTCCATCAATCCCCGAAAATTCAAATAAGACGAGAAAGACCTTCATGGATATTGACTGTTTAATAACTTGATGTTCTCCTTAGAAAAATAAAAGTTCTGCTGCTCAGTATGTTTAAAACTATAATATATTGTTACGAAAATTATCCAAATTCTTTAAGGACATGTCCTTGGTGGAAAGGAAACCTGAGGATTATTCAAAACCAAACCTGGTGAATTGGGAGAATAATTAATCCATTTATAACAAATGAGGTGTGAATGATAAAATAATGATGTTGATTTTCTTATGAAACATTGTGACATAGGCACTGATTATGTATATTTTATATTCACATCACAACCCTCTGTGGCCCCCATCTCTGACATCTATCTCATAGTCCACACAACGACCTAGTAACATCTCACCATTTCAATAACCAGTGTTCAAGAAAAGACCAAAATGATGACCTAAAGAAAATTCATTATTTTAGCAGCTGGTGGACTTGGGGTAAGACAGATGGTGGAGCTGATGATACTGCATGAAATGTTTACCCTTGTTAGCAAGACTGTCAAAAATGTGCTCCTCTGCTATTTTCTCTATCATGGAGTGGTTGGGAGGAGATACTCTCTTTTTGGTGTCTGTAACATACATTTTCCTTACAGAAGACGTAGGTCAGTGATAAATATGACTTTCATAAATATATTTTGTGCCTATTATAAATGGGAAAAATTTTGGTCCCATGGCAAAAGAAACAGCACAATATTCTTTTGTTAAGAATTCTGAATTTATTATATTTAAAATATTGATTCTGTTTCTGATGCAGTTTGGGTTATTATGTTTGTTGTCATCTACCGCCAAATGCAGCCAAAATTAGGTTTAATTTCTCTCCTTGTCCTCCTTACAAACACTTAGCAGTTCTGAAGTTCCCTTTGTTGACAATGGCTCCATCCTCCTGTCAGCCTTCTATGCTCCTAACCTTTTTAAACCTTTCCCCTCTGTCATTTTGTCCAGAAAGTCACCAATTCCATAATTCCTTGTCCTACAGGATTTTCAAAGCTGTACGCCTTCTCTGTTCTCACAGGTTCAGACCAGGTTGGACCTAAGCATTGTTAGTAAGACAATGGAAATAGCCTCCTTGATATCTTGCATCTAGCTTTTTTAGTTCAACCATCCTGGCCAGCAGCAAACATTCTTTTCATCACTTGCCTAACCAATTTAAATTGGGGTTATTCAGCAAGCATTCTGTCAGCTTATTATTCATCTCATTGTCTTGTATGCCTTACTACAGCCATAAAACCCCTTATTGTTCCTTCCTTTAACCACATCCACTTCTGAGGCACCCACATACTCTTCTGCCTGCCATTTTCCACCAAGTGATCCACTTCATCCCTTTCTAACACTGCCCAAGATTGTCCTTTGTCATAAAGTTTTCTAAGAGTATATGTGATTTCCCACACTCTCTTCAACGTCCTTTGATCCCTTAGGCATTGAATCATACAATATAACCAAAGGTGGAAATGAAAAGTTTACATGTAATTTTGTTAGTACCTCTTCTCTCACCATAAATTATTCAAGCTTCTTTTGTACAAGAGCGGGCTCTCCATTTTGGTACCGCACCCGAGCCTCGGGCAGTCTCTACCCACAGGTCAGGTTTCCATCAGCTCATGCTTAGTCCAGGGTCACCTTTTTTTTTTTTTTTTGAGACAGAGTCTTGCTTTGTCACCAGGCGCCAGGCTGGAGTGCAGTGGTGCGATCTTGGCTTAAGTCATTCTCCTGCCTCAGCCTCCTAAGTAGCTGGGACTACAGGTGCACGCCACCATGCCCAGCTAATTTTTGTATTTTTAGTAGAGACGGAGTTTCACCATGTTGGCCAGGATGGTCTCGATCTCTTGACCTTGTGATCTGCCTGCCTCAGCCTCCCAAAGTGCTGGGATTACAGGCGTGAGCCACCGCCCCTGGCAAGGGTCATCTTTAAAAACCTCCACATCTTCCTTTAAAACACTGAAGTCAGAAGATCCTTTCCTGTGCTATGTAACTGAAACTTCTCTTGCTGGATTTCATCCACCCACTCAACAACTTGATCTTATTTATAAAGACTTTCCTCTGTAAGGAAATCATTGACTCTAAATCTGAGTTTGAAAATAATTCTTCCTTTTTTCTAAATCTTATTTACATGTTGAATGGCAAAAAAAATGAAAGGGGATTTGAGATTTTTAGAAAGCAATTTCCGTTTGCAGACAGACAAGTTGTGAAACTATCAACCTGGAGCTGAGATGCCTATTAAGCTATATAATTAGAGCATGTTAATTTTGTTAAGTACTTGATATTTGTTAGGTAGATTCATATATATATATATATATAAACTTATTTCATCCTCACAATAATTCTTTGCAATAGATTTCATTATCCTCATATTATAGGCAAAGAAACCAAAGCTCAACACAGTTAAGCTATGTGTTCAAGGTCACCAAGCTACAGGTGGTAGAGCAAGGTTCGTGCTTCAGTGTTTAGCCATCTAAGCCCAGTGTTCTTTCTTACTCCTGACCCCAGAGCCTCTGGTTAGCTCCAAGCCTCCTAATGAGAAGGAGGAGAAGGACCACGCTGCATGACTGACAGTGCTGCTGAGGTCAACAGACCTATGGGCAATGTGCCATGTTGATCAGATATTTAATTCCCAAATGGATTTGGAATTATTCCCCAGTGTTTCATTCCATTCCACTGTTTTGTCTGTTTATGAGTTAGTACACCATTTTAGTTATCAAAGCTTTATATTTCAGCATCTAGTAGGGCTAGTTCCTCCCTCATTATGTTTTTCCCCTCAGATTTTTTCTTTGATAAGATAAGCTGTGAATCAGCTTATCTAGTTCACAAGACCATTATGAAATTTTTGTTATATATCAAATTTATATCTTAAATTGGGAGAGTTGACACTTTTTTTTTTTTTAACAGAGTTTTGCTCTTGTTGCCCAGGCTGGAGTGCAATGGCATGGTCTCAACTCACTGCAGCCTCTTCCTCCTGGGTTCAAGTGATTCTCCTGCCTCAGCCTCCCAAACAGCTGTGGTTACAGGCATGCACCACCATACCTGGCTAATTTTTTGTATTTTTTTTTTTTTTAGTAGAAATAGGTTTCATCATGTTGGTCAGGCTAGTCTTGAACTCCTGACCTCAGGTGATACATCCACCTTGGCCTCCCAAAGTGCTGGGATTACATGGACGTGAACCACTGCACCCAGCCAAGAGTTGACATCTTGATAATATTTTGCATCTTCCTAACAGAACAAATAGATTTTCTGTCTGCACTAGTGTTCTTTTGAGTCTCTGTACTCATGTCTTTGAGGCTTTCCTAATCATAAAGGTAAATCTTTCTATCACTTTCTGAATCGTGTTTCAGGGTTGCTTTCTTTCCCTCTCTCTTCTCTCTTTCAAACAGCACATATGGGCACACATACATACTTCACTGACAGAGTCATTGAGGGCATTTGAAAGAAATTGAACAGAAAGGTTCAGGTCCTTTAATGACAGGCACATGATAAGGTGTTCTTTCTCTCTGGAGGAGCATGGCAGGCTGAAACACTCAGCAATCATAGGCTTCATGATGCAGGGACTTTTGTGTTTTGTTCATTGTGGTTTTTCCAACTGCCCAGGGCAATACTTGGCACATAGCGGCACTTAATAAATATTTGTTGAGTGAATGAATGAAAAACCCAGTACATGCCTCCCCAAATTCTGCTGAAAAGCAGTTATGTTCACCACTATACTATTGATGCCACCCAAATCCCACTGCCTTTGGTTTATATTTTCTAGCAACAGAAACTATAGGTATTTTGTTATAGAAAGTCTGTTGAGAAGAAAAACATTATACAGACTGTTATTATTGTCCTATGTTGGTGAGACTGACCTATTTCTCCATTAGAGTATTAGTAATAAATGCCCAAGGCTTTATTAAAAATAAATAACCATATTCCATTTTTGCTTCTTTGTAGCCAAAGCCTTGAGATTCACACTTGTACAATGATGTCTTTCAAACTGCATCCCGACAGATCCTTCTTGAGCTGTCATAAGGCCTATGGAGAAAATCTAGTCAATGTGAAGGTTAAGTTGTCAATGAACAATTATGGTTCTTCTGAGTCATGTTATAAAGCAAGGCATTGGGCTTCTCCAGTGCTGCAGTGTATCCTGGCTGTGTGGGATGCAAAGTGTGTGCAGGAAACACAGTCACACTGTGGTTTTACACAGAAGCTCAGGTTGCCTGTTATGAATATGCATGATGGGGCTGGATCATGCTCTTGCCACTTGAGTTTACTTGAGTTTAACTTAACCCCCACATACCCATTTCCTGCCTATCATTTGAAGACGTTCCTTGCGGAGGTTTGAAAAAGTGAGTTGTTTCTCCAATTGTGGAGCGTTTTCCGTTTTTTTAATCTTAAAGATGATGACAAACTGCACCCTGGCTTATTTTTATTCACTGGGAGTCATTTGCTAGTCTTATTTTATAGATAATATTGTATACATCTTGCTTAGAAGCAGATGGGAAAGTTCAAGGAAACACCCACTGGAACAGAGGAAAAGTACGCTGATCTAGATTGCTGTAATAGTGTGCTTGCTGGATTGCTATGATGGTGTGCTTGCAGGAGTCCCGATAAGCAGCCCTGCCAGGGGCAAGGGAACAGATGGCAAATGGTCTTTGCAGAGCAGCATTTAGGGTGGTTTTTCTTTGTTTTAGAACTGATTGTTTCTCTGCTTTTACTGTGAACTCTGTGTCCTTCTGAGAATGCAGAAAATAAGCTGGAAACTCTTTCCTATTATTCATTAAACAGGTCACTGGATGTAAAGGGTACTTGGCCAACTGGGAGCTCACACACACACACACACACACACACACACACACACGCCAATTGCTGTTACCGGTTGTCTTCATGAGAGGAAATGGGGGAGGGGAGAGGAGCTCTAGCTGTTCTGTTGCCAAAAGGCAGCGCTCCAGAAAGCCGCATGCGCTGTGAAATGCCAGCATGTGTCGCTCCCCAATCTGGCGTACACACTCAACTCCTGTTTGACATACTTTACAAAGCAGACAGGGACTGGCAGGGGTATTTCCTCTGGACAAACAGTAATGAGTGAGGAAATGGGCAAATGTAGGTTGCTATGCAGTTGTTTTGCTGTTGATGTGGGAGCAATGCCAGGCAGCACTAGACTCCAGGAATGTTCTCATGATTTCATGGAGGTCCCTACCCTCCCATAAGAGAACCCACCCTCATGGGTCTTCCTTAAATGACAGCAGTTGGGATAAATGTGCCTTCATCTTGATGTGCTGCTCTTGTGAATTGTCTGTTTTGTTTGTTTGCTTTTAGTGTTAGTCATTCTTTTTCTATATAATATTCATATTTTAAAAATTGCTCAACTCTGTTTTTGGTATTTAAAGTTCATGATTTAAGAGCTGATGGTTTTGCCTTGTCATTAAATGGTGAAATAACAGGGTCAAAGTGAGGTTAGCAGGATTTAGAACCCCTATTTGACCAGAGTCTTTCTTTCTCTTGAAAAAGGATAGAGAAACAGGAGGGAGGAAGGGAAGAAGGAAGGAAGCAGAAAAGTCTATTCAAAGAAAAATGTTAACTAGGTGAGATTATTGACTGAATTCAGGTTTATCTGAGGTAAACCTTTTCATATGCTGTTCCCATGTCATACTTTATTGATTCAACAAATAGCTTTCAAGAGGGTGTTCTGTGCCAGGCATATGAGAAAAACAACATTTTGGCTACCATTTAATAATAGACTCTTTTGATTCTCTTCCCAAAAAGTAATTTCTTTTTTTATTATGCATCTCATATTCTGTCTCCACTGCCACTAGAGTAATTAGCATACCTGTGACTTTTATTAACACAATTTTGTTTCTTGACAAGTTTATGGGTTCTCTTTTCCCCATCTCTAATCAGCTATCCTGGACCACACAACTTAATCCAAGGCCGTGTATTAATCCACACAACTGAATCCAAGGTATGATGTATTTCACAGTCTCACAAATTTGCTTTTCAGTGAAGTCTTTGCAGCCTTCCATCCCAGGCCCAGGTTGCTCCTAGACACCTCTCCTGAACTCCAGCTGCTTGTGTACCCATCTGTCTCCAGACAGGCTGGGAGTAACGTAAGGGCAGGACCTGTGCCCAATTCATCTGTGAAGTGATGGTAACATAGTCAGAACTTAAATTTTTGCAGGAAGAAATTTTTAAATTTCTGCAGAAAGAAATGAATGTTACCAAAGATATCTTTGTCCATATATTCTGATGTTTTGGCCTTCTATTTTATAGGATTGAACTCTCAGAGTCAGTACCTTGTTGGTTGAAGTCTCTATATGTTTTTAAATTTTAGCAGGTGTTGCCAGATTGCTTCCTCCACCAAAAAAAAAAAACCCAAAAGCAACTCTTTCTCCCGTATTTTCACCAGTAACAGGTTTTATTGGTCTTTTAGATTTTTGCCAGTTTAGTAGCTATAAAGTAATATTGGAATGTTTAATTTTTATTTTCCTGGCTATAAGTGAGCTTGAATATTTTTATATATGTTTGTTGGTTCAGATTTGCTGTTCTGTGGATTAAGGTTTTACATATTTTGCCTATTTTAATACATATAAATTTGCATATATTTAAATACATTTACAAGCAAAAAGTATAAAGTCCCTATGCCTAAAAATTTCAAGCCATTTTACCTAAAAATTTCTATGTATCCTACAGAAATACTTAGATATATAAACAAAAATAAATGCGTAAGCATCTCATTAGCACATTCTTTGTAGTAACAAAAAATGAAGTTTAATAAAAAGAAAGTAGTTTAGTAAGTTATGGTGCTATCTGATTGTTGAATAGAATGAGGAGCTAAAAAGCATGAGGTAAGACCAGGTGCCGTGGCTCATGGCTATAATCCCAGCACTTTGGGAGACCGAGGTGGGAGGAACGCTTGAGCCCAGGACTTTGATTCCATCAAAGAAGAAATTTTATCTCTACAAAAATTAGCTTGGCATGGTGCTACATGCCTGTAGTTCCAGGTAATCAGGAGGCTGAGGTGGTAGGAGGATAGTCCAAGCCTGGGAAGTTGAGGCTGCAGTGAGCTGAGATCGTGCCACTGCACTCCATCCTGGGTAACAGAGTAAGATCTTGTCTCAAAAAAAAAAAAAACCAGGTGAGAAGAAATATGACAAGGAAACACAAGAACAGCCTGCTGGCAAAAAAAAACCAGATGAGAAGAAATATGACAAGGAAACACAAGAGGGAACAGCCTGCTGGCAACAGCCTGGAGGGACCAGTGCTTGGAGTCACAGAGTTGGAATGGCATCCATGGCAGAGTGTGTTCTCTTTCCAGGAGAGATAGCCTGGGCTCAGACAGGGAGACATGGAGATGAATTCACGCAAGGTTGGGGATTTGCCAGGCCAATGAGGGGCAAGGGAACTAAGATACTGAAGAGGGTGGTTAAAGGGATGGCTCATGAGAGCTCCATGGGGTAGGGAAGCAGTGAATAGGGAAAGAATTCCAGGACTGGAATCACAAAGTGAGAGTCTTTTTGTGGTGTGGGAAGAGTAGCTAAATGACAAGTGGAAGAGGAGGGGATTATGATTGGAGAGTAAAATTTCTTGTAAGAAATTTTTGATGAGGTGGATGAAAAGGAAAAAAGAATTAATGTTCAAAATATAAGAATGTTATGTTCAAAAATGTAAGAAATGAAAATATGACAAATGTTCAAGATGTAAGAAAAGAAGTGTTCAAAAATGTAAGAAAAGAAAATATGACATGTTGATGTTGGCTGATATCTCAAGTTGAGAGGAGAAAGTTAAAAGAGAAGTGAATACTGGAAGACAGTGCAGATTTTGTATAATTTTCAGTTTTTTAAAGTAAGTGGTACATAACATAAAAATTTCAGGAGGTTCAAATATATGTTTCATCAGTTGAGGTTACCCTAAGATAAAAGTTGAAATTATATTAAAACTTTCTGAAACTTGCAGAAGACCTAACATCTCCAAAGGGCTTGATTCTAGAAGGAAAACTCATAGCTTGCCAATTCCAGTTCTGGCTAGGCATTCTTAGAATATTTTAGAGTGGGTTTTAGTCTTATAGGGTTTCTGCTTTCAGAATATCAACAGTTCTTGACAAATAAAGCTTTGGAAATTTCCCTCTACTGAAATGCTCCATCTGCATTTCAGGATAGTGATGGAAATGCATAAGCTTCATTTCTGGCACTTTGAATGATGAACTTAGACTTTAATAGGAAGAAAACCACTGTTCTTCTATCTAGAAAATGAAACTAAAAATAATCCCCTTGTCAGAGTGTCTGTGTTCTGTCATTAAATTTAAGGCAACATACTGAGTATATATCACATACTGGATCCAAGCCCTTTCCTTACAGAGAGCACTACCTCAGGAGCTGAGACACACACCTACGTGGAAGGCTGTGATACTTCTTAAGAAGCAGCTCCCAAAGCTACCCAATTAGCACAGTGCTCACTGTGGGCAAAAAGCTGAGAGCAACAATGTGGGGGTGGGCTTAGCAGGGAAGTCCTCCCAGGCATTGCATAAATGCAAAAAGACAGAGTAAGAATTCATACCAGGGAAGGAAATTATTTATGGTATTTCAAGGGTGAAAAGACTTTTTTCAAATCTCCTGGTATCTCTGTTACTGTGCCCTAGTGTTTGGACATATGGAGTTACCATTCCCATTAAATTATTAAAATGTGCCAGAAGACTTGGAATCCCTCAAGAACATGTTGTGAGAAGGGCTAACACACCTCCAATTATGCCTTTGGCACAAGTGCCATGTCAGATTGATGTCTGGAAAAGGATTGAGATTTGGAAAACCACATAATGATTTGTTGTATTGTTTTATTCTTCATTTTGTGCAAATCACACTTACTATGGCATTAGTAGCTTCCTCACAACTCAACAGTATAGGGATATGTAAGAGGGACCTGCTAACTAACTTGATCCCTAATCGAAACCTTTTACTAGGGAGAGCTGGATTTGATTCTGGGATCAAGGCAAACACCCTTCAATGAGCCCATGCCATGTCTTATAACTATATTTTAAACATTTTCATTGTTCTTGCCACATAAATTATATCTCTTCCTCCCTTCTGCAAATTGTGTAAGCCCAGAAGGATATTTTGTGCTTATTTAGTGTTAGCTCACAGCCTGGGGCAAATTATCAATAAAACAAGAAGCCAAAATCGAATAAGAAAAGGCAGGATACGGAAGAGATGAGAAGACAGCAGCACCTCTCATTTTCTTTTAGAGACAGTTTGGCCCCATGAGTTTATTAAAACAGAAGAAATAAGTTGAGAATGGAAAAGGGTGTGTGGGGGTGATATGGTTACTTAGCAACAGGAAAGCTTCCAGCTGATGTTCTGAATTGAACAAAGAAAAACAGGACAGCAGGGAATAAAGGAATGGGGAAAAAATGAAAGAGTAAAACAGATGTGGTGGGGAGAGAGGGCTAAGAAAGGGTGAAAAATAAAAGTCTGGAAAAAAGCATGAACAGAAATGTGGAAAATACTTAGAAACAGGAACACTGTAAATTTTTTCAAATGGAAAAAAAAAATGCCACTGAAAGAAAGGCGAAAATAGCCAGAAGGGCAAGAAGACATCTGCAGTGGAGCTGCTAGGCAAATGGAGGGATAAAATGCCCCAGTGTGTCATGAACTCGCAGCTTAAAATTAGGCTCTTTTGTGGTGTGTGAGGTCACACAAGGGTGTACCTGAAGCAAGGGGCCCAGAACAAACCCCAAGCCACCAGTCTGTTGAGTAGACTCAGAAAATGAGCCAGTAGGCAGGGTAGCTCCAGGGATATTTTTATAGCATTTTGTTATAGGCATGAACCCTTAGAATGACCCTAAAATAACTTGGCCCAAAAGGGAAGCCCCAAAAGAATTGGATGTTAGTCAAGAAAACTTCTCATTTCATCTCTGATTCCTTTAAAGAGCTTTGTACATGTCATAGCCCAGAGTAGATCAATAAATATTACAGATAGGTATGCCTTTTCCCAGTGCCTTTGTCATGCCAGTTACGCAATATCTTGTAGGCATGTGTGTGTTTATTTATGTTACATGACAGGTATAGTTTGCTTCTATATTTGTCTCTTCAAAGGGCCACCATGCTTCCTAGACCCATCCTCTATATCTTTTGATCATTCACATATGTGTATAAAAAATTTTGAGCATTTTCTCAACAGAGATACATTTTTATTCATGAATTATATGCATATATTGTCTAGTAACACAAGGGTCATTAGAATATGATATACATATAAGAATGATGAGATATAGATAACATTAAATATATTTTTTAAATTTTATTTTAGTTGGTTAAGAATTTTATTTTGTTTATTAATGGAGCCTTCACCTCCCCATCGTCCCTTTCATTTTCCCACCCAATCCTCACTCGAAAGTACCTACCAGCTATTACAATACAAGAGCATGTGTTAGGGGCTCATGAAGCATTTGCAGTAAACAGGAGTGGAGTAGCATTTTCCCAATTCCTGCTCTGAGCCATTGCACTATATTTTACAGGGATGCATGGAGTTACATACTTATATTTCACTCCCATAGAGATTATATGCTATTTCACTTTTTCTACATAAAAAAGAATGAGTTTTAAAGTTATTCCTCTTGGAAAAAGCTATCTGGTGGGGTATGGTGGCTTATGCCTGTAGTTCCAGCACTTTGGAAGGCTGGATGGGAGGATCACTTGAGGCTAGAAGTTCAAAACACTTTTATCTATAATGTTTGATTTCTAATTAAGTATGGTTGAATAACAACACACTTTTTAGCTGGCTTCTTCCCCAAATCCCAGTAAAATGATAGAATATGAATCTTTATGAAAGAGTTGGTATATCAGTTATTTATTACCACATAAGACTACCTCAAAACTTAGTGGCTTAAAATAAGGATTTATTTGTTCAAAGAAGACGAAAAGAAAAAACAAGCAAACAAACAAATAAATAAAATAAAGAAATAACAAACTAACCCCCCCCCAAAAAAAAACCCGATTTATTTGTTTTGCTAGGTTCTCTTGAGGTCTTGTCACTTCTGCAGCATTCTGTTGGTAAAAGCAAGTTATAAGGACAGCTCAAATTTAAAGAATGGTAAAATAAACTCCAGCTCTTGATGAAAAAAGTTGTAAATAATTTTGTAACCATTTTTAAATAACCACACTTGGAAAATATTAACTTGTTTTAGAAAGTGTAGGTTTTATTAAAAGATCTACATAAAGAAATGTACACACTACTTTTTTCTCCCTCTTATTTCATTTCAACTGCTTTGCAACTGAAATTCCATTAACTTTTTTACTTTTTATTTTTGAGATGGGAGTGCAGTGGTGCAATCTGTTACCCAAGCTGGGGTGCAGTGGTGCAATCTGTTACCCAAGCTGGGGTGCAGTGGTGCAATCTGTTACCCAAGCTGGGGTGCAGTGGTGCAATCTGTTACCCAAGCTGGGGTGCAGTGGTGCAATCTGTTACCCAAGCTGGGGTGCAGTGGTGCAGTCTGTTACCCAAGCTGGAGTGCAGTGGTGCAATCACAGCTCACTGCATCCTTGATCTCCCGGGCTCCTTGATCTTCCCACCTCAATTTTCTGAGTAGCTGGGACCACAGGAACTTACCACCATGCCTGACTAATTTTAAAAATATTTTTTAGAGATGGGGTCTCCCTGTGTTGCCAAGGGTAATCTTGAACTTTTGGGCTCAAGCAATCCTTCCCCACTATAGCCTCCCAAAGTGTTGGAATTACAGGTGCGAACCACTGTGTCAAGCCAAAACTTTGAAAATTTAGGTAAATAAGAGGTAGTCATTTTGTAGGTACATATCCAATTAGTCATAGTGAATGATTAAAAATAATAATAATAGAATTTCTACTAGAAAATAAAAGCCCTATTATGCCAAAGCAGAGCTATCTATGAGAGTAAATATAAAGCAAAACATTAATGCATTTATTTCCAAGATTGAGCATTAGCCCTAACAGCTATATTACTGTTATTCCTCTCTGCCTACTGGGTGAGACAGAACATTTTTAACTTCAATAGATGTTCCATCATATGGACCTTTTCTCCTCCTCCTTCCTAATGGAAACCCCAATTTTATTCAGGTATTTGACCTATCCTTATGTACAGGAGTAAATCTTACTAGAACAAACCATCATGTGAATTTCTTCTCCCTTGCTGGTTTTGGGTTCAGGAACCCAATTTTTTTTCCAACTTTTATTTTAGATTTGGGGATACATGTGCAGGATTTTTATCTGGGTATATTGCACAATGCTGAGGGTTGAGGTATAATTGATTCCATCACCCAGGTACTGAGCATAGTACCCAATAGTTTTTCAACCCTTGCTTTTCTCTCTCCCTCCCCCGAGTAGTCTTCAGTTTCTATCACTGCCATCTTTATGTCCATGAATACTCAATGTTTTGTTTCCACTTATAAGTGAGAGTATGTGGGTATTTGGTTTTCTGGTCCTACATTAATTTACCTAGGATAATGACCACAAACTGCATTCATGTTGCTGCAAAGGGCACAAACTTGTTCTTTTTTATGGCTATGTAGTATTCCATGGTGTATATGTACCGCATTTGCTTTATCCAATCCACTGTTAATGAGCATCTAGATTGAGTTCATGTCTTTGCTATTGTGAATAGCACTGTAATGAACATGTGAGTGCATGTGTCTTTTTGGCAGAATGATTTATTTTATTTTGAATATATACCCTGTGGTGGGATTGTTGGGTCAAATACTAGTTCTGTTTTAAGTTCTTTGAGAAATCTCCAAACTGCTTTCCACAGTGGCTGAACTAATTTAACTTCCAACCAACAGTGTATAAGCACAGGAACCCACCGTTGAAAGCTATCCAATGAATGCAATTTCCATGGTGGCTCTTATCAATGTAGAAATGGCAAATCACTCTGAATGGGAGGACTTGTATATTGTGGCTTTGGGATTCTCTCTCTCCTACAGAATGTACATAGAAAGCTTTATGCTCTGGTGGCCACTCTAACAACCAAGATGGATTCCCACCTGAGGACAAAGCTAATTCCCAGAGAACAGAACAAGAGAATTGAGGAGAAGCAGAGCCAGAGCCTGCATGTACCACTGCTGAAGCCCACCTTGCCTCCAGAATTCTTACTATGTTATATAATAAACACGCAGACTTTTGAGGCCAATTTCACAGAGGTTTTACTATTTTTAGCCCAAATGAGCTTTCTGTCTGATGATGTGGTTACTGTCAGACATTCTCAATACTCTTACCTGAGAAAGTCTAGGGAATGGTTTCACAAGGCAAGTCACTTCTCTTCACATCCCACTCCCACTGTCTCTCAAGATCACCAGAGCTACATGTAGATTCAGATCCCCATATGCCTCAGGAGTTCAATTGCAAAGCCAAATTCAGGAGCAGAAGATGTTCTCGCCAGAGGAATTGAAAGAGTGCTAAGTATGCTGGCATAATACGGAGAATCTGTGTGGAAATGGATTCTGAGAATACTAGACCAAGGAAGGAAGAGTATAACTTTAGATCACATAGAATTCAGCCATAGGGATACACTTATTGGAGATTCTGGATTTAAGGTGCTGGCTTAAGCAGTTGCAAGTTGTGTAAATTATTTGCTCTCTTGAACTGTGCTCAATAGTAGTTCATTCTAAATGAACAGAAAATGCTAGACATTTTTGTAATAATAAAGGGAAAGGAAGCCAACAGGTTATATAGATGAGAATGTTGGGTGGATTATCACATGTGAACTACATGCTTATTCCATAACAGTCTCCTTCCTCTAGAAGGAGAAAGAAATACACAGAAAACCTTTTTTATACCAGGAGCTCAAGAATTGCACTGGTATCTTTTTTTTTTAGACGGAGTTTCGCTCTTGTTACCCAGGCTGGAGTGCAGTGGCGCGATCTCGGCTCACTGCAACCTCCGCCTCCTGGGTTCAGTCAATTCTCCTGTCTCAGCCTCCCGAGTAGCTAGGATTACAGGCACGTGCCACCATGCCCAGCTCATTTTTTGTATTTTTAGTAGAGACGGGGTTTCCAGGATGGTCTCGATCTGTTGACCTCGTGATCTACCCGCCTCCGCCTCCCAAATGCTGGGATTACAGGCTTGAGCCACCACGCCCGGCCTGCACTGGTATCTTAAAAAGCACTTTGGTGGTTCTTCATGTACTGGGGTAAAAAGAGAATACTTTGTGGTTGAAAAGTGTTCCTGATTTCAATAGGGACACTAGGATGGAAAGTGCAAGTAGTGCCACCTAACTGGCAAAGTTAAGGTGGGCATGCTCATTATAATAATAGTAATAGAGGCTGGGCACAGTCGCTCACTCCTGTAATCCCAGCACTTTGGGAGGCCGAGGTGGGCGGATCACTTGAGGTCAACAGTTCAAGACCAGCATGGCCAACATGGTGAAACCTCATCTCTACTAAAAATGCAAAAATGTGTTGGGTGTGGTGGTGCACACCTGTAGTCCCAGCTACTTGGGAGACTGAGGCAGAAGAATCGCTTGAACCCAGGAGGCGGAGGTTGCAGTAAGCCGAGATCGTGCTACTGCATTCCAGCCTGCACAATAGAGCAAGACTCTGTCTCAACAAATAAATAAATAAAATAATAATAGCAGTAGACCTGGCATGGTATTCAAAATGATACATCCTTCAAACATCTCCAGAAATATTTTACATATAATGGAGTTACAAAGATCAAAACAGATGAGCAGGGGTCTGATTCAGTCTGCAGAAAGACTGAATATGAAGTTAGCAGCAGAAATGTCAGGGTTTTAGAGCAAAGATATAATTTCTTCAGTGAGCAGCCGTTTATTCTTCTTTGAAGGAATAGCACTTGGCTTACTACTGGGCCCTGATAGAAACCAGGTGACTATGAAACACAAGCTGCCTATCGTGAGCTGAATGCTATCCGATCTACTCAGCTATAAAGTTAGACATATTCAAGTGGAAATAGTATATACGTGAGTGCATCTGAGCAGGTCCTGAGAGCTCAAGTTTCACTTACTGATGGCTCATCTTCCTGGCATTCCTCCTCATGCCACACTGCCACCTTTCTACCAGCCATCAGGGCTTCATGAATAGTCCTCTTTATCAGTTAACTGAAAAAGAAAAATCTAGCATAGTTTACATATAGCTTTGAGAGTAAGCTAGCATCACTAAAAGTCAACTTAAAAAATAGATTACTGAAGTGCCACTCAGTTCTACTTAGTCCCACCAAAGTGAAGGTGGAAAAGGAAAATCATACAGTATGCAAAGCTGGAGTGGTATATTGTCCTTGATTTTCCCAGCAAAGACAAATCCTGATGGACAGTATCAAATAATTTGGTCAGATTTTAATGGAAGTGGAAAGTAAAAGACCAGAGGACTGGTGACAAGTATCTGAATGGGTCTCAAAATGGAACTATCATGTGAAGACATTTGGGATTTATATAAATGTAACAACCTTAGTTCTCCAATAGCTATACCCCATGTGAACAAAACTTCAGTTTTGTACAAGTGTCCAAGCTCCTCCATGTGACTTTATGCTCCAGAGAAGGCTGACCACACCTCTACTCTTGCAGGTGAATCAATGAATCTGAGTGATCATAGTGATTCTGTTCCCCTCATGAGCCTTAAAAAGGGCCATACAACCCCATTTTAGCCAATGAGACATTGAAGGGAGTCTGCTGTGGGGTTGGTTTCAGAAAGAGATAGTCCCCTTTTCTGCCTTTAGTTGTTAGTGTGAAGATGTGTCTCCTGGAGCACGTTAGCCTTCTTACAACTATGAAAGAAGCTAAGATAATGTGCCCAGGATGGCAAAGCAAAAAGATTGGAAGGATTTGGATCCTTAATGAAATTGCTCAGCCATCTAATCAACCACCTCTTGAGCCACCCTATCTTAGAACTTTTTAACATGTGAAATAGTAATTTCTTAACTGTTTATATCAACTGTCAAAGGTTTTTATTTTTTTGAAGTCAAAAATGTCTTAACTAATAACACTCAACAACAAAAACAACAAAAAACCCTGTGGAGGAGGTTTTGTAAGCAGGTGGACAAGATAATCCACCCTGCAAATGTGAGTCAGTCTCCTTCCCCATTCACCCTGGAGCTCACTCCATGGGCTCATGAACAACATGTCTACAGCAACTTGGATGCAGAGTAGGCACAAGCTCAACAATATGGACTTTCCATCACCAATGCTGGCTGTCACTGATGAGTGCCCAACTTGCTAGTAGCAGCAGTAAATCCTGAACCTCTGACATTGTATCATATCCCAGGAGGCCATTCAGCCACAGGGAGGCAGGTTAATTTATTGACTGTCTATCATCACAGAAGAGATAGAAATTCTTCCCTACTGTACTGGTTACTTATTCTGGATTTGGATTTTATTTTCCTAAGATTATTTCTTCTTCTCCTTCTTTCTTTTTTCTTTTTCTTTTTCTTTTCTTTTCTTTTTTCTTTTTTTGATAGAGTCTCTCTCTGTCACCCAGGCTGGAGCACAGTGGCGTGATCTCAGCTCACTGCAGCCTCTGCCTCCTGGGCTCCAGTGATTGTCCTGCCTCAGCCTCCCAAGTAGATGGAATTACAGGCATGCACCACCACACCTGGTTGTAGAGACAGGGTTCCTCTACATTGGCTAGGCTGGTCTTAAATTCCTGTCCTCAGGTGATCTGCCTGCCTCGGCCTCCCAAAGTGCTGGGATTACAGGTGTGAACCACCGCGTTCAGCCTCCCAACATTTCTGTCTAACCCTTGCTAGTACAACCACCCTGTGTATACTAAATACCTCATACAAAGGGGGATCATATCTGGTTTGCCCAAGTCAGTTTCCAGTTTACTGCTGCTCTCTTGGTGTAATTAGTAGCCCTCATTACTCCCAAAAGCACTCCAGTTCAGATGACAGATTATAAAGGCATCCTACTTATGCACAACATGGTATCTTGTATATATTACTTTTGATCTGGACACCTATTTTTAATTAAATAAGCAGTAGAGCTTATGCCTATGACTTACCATATGTTTATTAACTAGAAATAGACAAACAGCTATAAGACGAAATGCAAAATTGTGGCACTGTCCTATAGAATGTGATATATTCTCTGAACCAGTAGTTCTCAAAAGGTGATCCCAGGACCAGTAATATCAGCATCACTTGGGTGCTTGTGAGAAATGCAAATAATCTAGCTTCATTCCAGAACTACTGAAACAGAAAGTCTTGGAATGGGCACAGCAATTGATGTTTAAACAGACCCTCCAAAAAATATTGTTGCATATTAAAGTTTGAGAGCCACTGCTCTGAAATATCAACCAAAAAATGTTGCTCTTTTTCCCTCATAGCCACAATACACCCTAAAAACCAAGCCGTGGAAGTAGAAGTTGGTCACTCACTCAATGTTACTTCTAATGATCCATATGCAAATTATTTGCTTCTCACTTCTGTAATTCTGAACCCTTACTGGTTTAGAGGTTTTAGAATCTCAAAAAGAAGATGCATTCACCAGGGGAGAAACAGTATTCCATTGAATAAGCAGCTGAGATTGCCATTTGGCCATGCTTATATCTTCTTATCACTTGGTAAGCAGAAAAAAATGATTTATGCTATTTGATTAAATGATTGATCGTGTCTACAGAGAGAAATGGGGTTGCTTCTAATGATTAGAAGGAAAGAGTACGGGTGGAACAAAGAGGGCCTCTGGGGTACCTTCCACACTGCCGTATCTACAATAAAAATTTAATGGAAGACAGAAACAATCTTACATAAACAGGACCACCTTTTGGCTCTGATCCCTTCATAATAAAGGTCTGAATCACTCTACCAGGGAAAGAATACTAATAATCCGCGATGTTGACTGGAGGGAAAGGGAATGTGGGATGGCTGGTCAAATAAGGAATTTGTCGCTATATGGCAACTGTCAATTTGTAATAATTTCAGAAGCATATATTGTAGTATCTGCCCCCACTTTTTTTTTCTGTATTATGTACTGTATTTCATTGACTCTCCAAGGCTTATTTATGTACCTTCATTTCTATGAAGAAAAAACACTTCCCACTGAACTATGATGTGATGCTGCTTGCTTTCACTTAGAATTTTTATTTTATACCTTGAGAGAGAGATTTTAGGGGTTTTAGACACAAATTTCCATCACGTGTCAATCTTCTGCATATACTAAAAGTTTTTTAAAAATTACTTTTGGAGCACTAACATTGGTTTCAAAATGAAATGTTTCTTTGCAAGTTTTACTTTTTGACAATATTAAAAGTTAAGAAAGACAAATGTTCATCCACGTACCAGTAATATTGTATGGGTCAATCTCCAACTGGTATAAAAAATTAAGGAGGAAAACAGCTCTCTTTAAAAGCATGGAACTTTTAAAGTAATGTATTAATAACTGACTCAATGAAAACAAAATATGAGGTTTGGAAATGGAAAATAAAGGCAATTCCTTCCATAAAGCTGTGGTGCTAGCTCTTCACTATACTTGCTACTGTTCTCGAGAAGCAAATGGGCATCACTCTTAGTCTCACAGGGATTTGTAAAATTTATCATTGGACTATTATTGTTTATAAACTGAATAGAGTGATTTCAGCTATTTTTCCAACAAGTTGGATTAGAGGTCTCTGCTTTCCTTCTGCCTCATCTGAGCAGCTGGGTCACATGAATCCCACCTTCAGAATCTGTCTATGCCTATTTCTTAGGCCCAGTCCTAATCTGAGGTAAGAATTTAGCCCCAACCTCACATTTTGGCCTACTATGTGCTAGGCATGCTTTTAAGTAGCCAGGGTGCCTCATTGTCCAAAAGACACAAATATCAAGCTTTAGTGGAACTTCCTAACAATTTCCTGTCTGCCATCAAAAATCCCGAAGCCCCCTTCTATCAATGCATCTATACTTTTTCTTGTTTCTTCTGCCTTTAACTAGCTCACTACCTTCTCTTCCCAAGTCTGAAAGTGTGGTGGGAAGTCTTAATAGATTTTTAGATTAAAAGAATTTGAGCATTGTTGCTTTTCTTATTTGGGATGTTAATATTTTTCTTTAGTTCAGATGTCTAATTTTATGCTTTCATATAATTGGTGTGATGCATTTATGCCTTCCTTAATTAAATAAAACCCAGATGTTTCAAAGTAGTCAATGAGAGAGCATCTCCTCTTGATAGGGGTGGTTGACCTTATAGTCCCAACTCCTAGCTCTAAACACTCTTCTCAGGGATTATTTTGACTGTATCACCTGCTGACCTCAAAGGGCAAAGACTAACGCCCTGCTTTCAGTACTTTGTCCCATATATGGACATATAGTTCTTCCTTGATACCATTTAGTTCAACTGAGGCAGACTTGATGCCCAATTAAGCTTTACTGAAGGTTAGAATGTAACAAAATGGCGACAAGAACTAAGAGTAGGACCATGAAACTAAATACTCTAACATATATTGCATAGCTTATTCATCTTCAGGTTTTAACCCATTACAGGGTTCTTTCCTTTCTTTCTTAAGGTCTGTTTCTGCAAGTACATATTCCCAAATGTTTGGCCTTGTCATCATTACGACCCAGAAAGAGATAAATGCCTCCATATACCTCAGCCTTGTCCCCTCGGCCCTGAGTTGCTACCTGAGGGCCTCCCTTCTCTCCAGATAAGATCCTGGTAATAACGACAAGCTTCATGGAGGAAGAAAAGACATCTCTAGGGGCATAGCCTAACCCAAGCAGTCCTACCCTGATAATTGCAAGTATTAGTATTACCTGCACTCTTCCAAGTGCAGGTAACGGAAATTTATCCCAAAGTTGCTTAAGAAAAGTCATGTAATTTTGCAAAGAAAAATTCTTTGTCTAAGAAAATGGGAAAGACAGATCTTGTTTGCTTCAGGTGTGGCTGAGCACAGAGGTTTAAATGATGCCTGTCTTTTGTTATTTTGTTTTTTTGAGATGGAGTCTTGCTCTGTTGCCCAGGCTGGAGTGCAGTGGTATGATCTTGGTCCACTGCAACCTCTGCCTCTGGGGTTCAAGCGATTCTCCTGCCTCAGCCTCTCAAGTAGCTGGGATTACAGGCACCCATCACCACGCCTGGTTAATTTTTTGTATTTTTAGTAGAGATGAGGTTTCACCATGTTGGCCAGGCTGGTCTGAACTCCTGATCTCAGGTGATCCACCTGCCTTGGCCTCCCAAAGTGTTGAGATTACAGGCGTGAGTACTGTATCTGGCCTCTTTTGTCATTTGACAGAGACTTTTGCTCCCTTTCTTTTTCTCTTTTTCAGTCTCTTTCAAATTGTCTCTCCCTCTTTCTATCTTCTTTCTCTTCCTTCCTTCTTTCCTTCATTCCCTTCCTTCCTTCCTTCCTTCCTTCCTTCCTTCCTTCCTTCCTTCCTTCCTTCCTTCCTTCCTTCCTTCCTTCTTTCCTTCCTCCTTCCCTCCTTCCTCTGTCTCTCTGTCTCTCTTTTTGTCTTTCTTTCTTTCTTTTTCCTGAGACAGGGTCTCACTCTGTCGCCCAGGTGAGAATGCAGTGGCGCAATAGCAATCACTGCAGCCTCGACCAGGCTCAAGTGATTCTCCCACCTCAGCCTCCTAAGTAGCTTGGACAACAGAGTGGCATTATTATGTCCAGCTAATGTTTTATTATTTATGGATGTGAGGTCTCAGTATGTTGCCCAGGCTGGTCTCCAACTCCTGGCCTTAAGTAATCCTCCTGCCCCTGCTTCCCTAAATACTGGGATTAGAGACATGAGCCACTATGCCTAGCCTTTTCTTTTCTATTGAGTCAATTTTAAAGGAAAATCCCCCGAATTTTGGCAAAAATGGCCACCAGCAGCTTTGGATTTATATTTAACTACAGCAATCCTAATGAAAAGGAAAAGATGTAACCTCTCTCCTAATGGTTTCAGCAAAATTACATGACTGGTTGGGCCAGTATGGCTCCCTTTACCAATCCTGGAACTGATGGTGGAGTGTGATGATTGACCAGTCTGGATGATGTTGTACTGACTCCTGTGGAAGGGAACATAATACCATGGGATTGAGAGTCCCACCAGGGAGCAGAGCGGTATTTGTTAAAGGTCATTTAAAAAATTATAGATCCACATATAACATGGTATTCCCAATATTCATTCTGAAGATTTGGGTATAAAAGAGTAAGAGAGTATTAGAGTTATAATTAGGCATGACAAAATTGATATGGTCTACAAGTCAGACACAGAAGAATGAGGAATCATAAATTACAAGACTGTTTCAGTCATGAGCAAACTGAGGCCTTGTATCAATCACCAAAAGTTTAGAAAATGGTCTCCAAAGTATTAGAGGAGTCTGCATCTTAAAGAAAATCAAATGCCAGGACTGCTTTAGGGATAAAGAGTTGCTTTTAAGTAAACTGAGCTAATCAGTAGGAAGGAATCAGGGCCAGGAATGGTGGCTCATGCCTGTAATCCTAGCATTTTGGTATGCCAAGGCAGGAGGATCACTTGAGGCCCGGAGTTCCAGACCAGCCTGGGCAACATAGTGGGCCCCTAGCCCTATTAAAAAAAAAAGAAAGAAAGAAGGCAGGGATCAGGAAGTAAAACTATACCTGGGACTTGTCTGAAAATAACTGACTCCACTGAAGTGGGGAAGATAATGTACTCTTATAAGCAAAATGTGTTGTGAACAGATAAAAATATATCACTATTACAGTTCATCTGTTTTTATTAATATTACTAAATGCTTGAATGAATGAGTTGTACTCCTGAGGCTTCAAAACCAAAACAAAATGGTTGGTTCTTCTGCTGGTCGTAGGTTACAATTACCTTAGCTTGGAAACAATAAGGCTGAGTTGATTTAGTAATGAAGAGGAGATCGTATTCACAAACACTGATCAATTATTTATTTTAGTGCTGTAGTCATTAATTTATTGATTTCTCATTCCACGGAAAATCTAACGAACCAAAAAAACTCCTTAATTTTTTTTTTCTGCTACATTCTATAGTAGAAAGAATTCCCCATCTCTTCTCATTCCTAACGGACTAGAGGTTTTGAGACCATTTTCCTCACAAAAGACTTGAAACGATCTATGAACAACTGAAAGGTTGAAGGTTTGAAAACAAGTTAATGTCCATATGGACAATAATTTTCCTTACCAAATAAGAACCATAAAAATTATTGTATGTGAAGTTATATGCAGCATCCTAAAGTAGGAAGTTGAGAACTCAGAATTTAACTTGAAATATTTCAAGCTTAAATTTGAACAATTATTTTACAAATTTTTTAAATGATGTAACTCATGGGCCTAATTTGGCTTCCCCTGAAAGCAGAGGTTGAGACAAATACTTGGCTGCAAGTTGTGTGTTGGGGAGGTAATCCCAGAAAACAGAAGTAAGGGAACAGGGAATATGAGACAGGAGAGGTCAGTACAAGAAGGTGTTATTCAAGTCTCTGCTGAAGGGAACAGCGGATCAGTTCTGCTGGGACTTCTGGGAAGTGCAAATGTATTCCAGAGCTTTCCATTTGAAGAAAGTGTGGATGAAGGTGGTTCCCATGTTGGTTGATGGCTGTTATTTGCACTGGGGAACATAAATGTGGTCCTCAAGTGGTCCACATGCATGCCCAATGGCTCTAGGGCATAAGAGATGCCCAACGCAGAAAAATAGAGTAATTCTTTACCTGCCTGAGGTGTGATCCTGTCAATGAGGAAGGAGGTAAGCCTGAGCTTCTAGGGAATGCAGCTGCAGCTGAAACAGGAGAGGGCCAAAGAAATGGAAATGAGGCTCCAAAGTACCTGCTACATCAAACAAATAGATCTGAGGGCCAATGATTTGTTAGTATTTGACTTGTGGTCAGTCGGCTTAGAAATTCACAAACTGATAAAAGGGCAATAGAATTTATTGTATGATCAAACAGACTTCTCGGAGATTCTAGGGATAAAGTACAGAAAAGAGGGCCAATTACTGCTTTTCATTTATGCATTAATTTAACAAATTTAATGAACACTTACCATAAGCTAGGTGCTGGAGATATATCAATGAAAAAGATAAACCAAGTACCTGCCTCATTGAGCTTGCATTCTGTTTGGGAGATAGTCAGCAAACAATAAGTTTTGGATTTTTCAGTTAAAAATAAAACTGGGGGCCTAGTGCAGTGGCTCATGCTTATAATCCCAGCACTTTGGGAGGCCGAGGTGGGTGGATCACCTGAGGTTAAGGAGCTGAAGACCAGCCTGGCCAACATGGCGAAACCTGTCTCTACTAAAAAGATAAAAATTAGCTGGGTATGGTGGAGGGCGCCTGTAATCCCAGCTACTTGAGAGGCTGAGGCAGGAGAATGGCTTGAACCTGGGAGGCGGAGGTTGCAGTGAGCCAAGATTGTGCCACTGCACTCCAGCCTGGGCGAAAAGAGTGAAACTCCATCTCAAAACAAAAACAAAAACAAACAACGTAAGATAGTATTGTGAGAGATATGGCTGCTGTTTTAGATAGGGAAGCCATCAAAGGCTTCTCTTCATGAATGACATTTAAGGGGAGAACTGGATGAAGATTGAGTCAAGTGAATATTAGGGAAAAGTATTCTTGGCAAAGGGAATATCCTATGTATGAGCCCTGAGGTCAGAATAAGCTATTATGTTTGAGGAGCAACAAAATCAATATGAATGAAGCTGAGAGTGAGAGATGTGGTTAAGAGATAGAGTGAAACATGTTGGCTGGAGTCTGATGAGGCAGAGTACTGTGGCTATGGCAAGGCATGTAAGCTTCATTCTTGGTGTGACGGGAAACCACTGGGAAATTTTAATCAGGTGAGATGTGATCTGATTTTCTATTTTAAAAAGTCCATCCTGGTTGCCACGTGGAGAGTGTGTATGTGCAGTTTTGGATTGCAGTATTGTAGAACACAACAGGCCTAAATATTTGTCTTTTCTATGAACAGGTGGATCTCTTAGTTACCTTTTGCTTGAAATGCTCGTAAGTGTCCACGCAAAGACCTCAACACACAGGTGTTCTTGACAGAATTATTTATATTAGCCAAAAGATGGAAATAACTCAAATGACCAAAAGCTAGTGAATGGAAAAACAAAATGTGTTTATCCTCAAGCAGAATAGAAAACCATTTAATAATAAAAATAAATACTGATACGTCTACGGCCATACCACCCTGAAGGTGCCTGATCTCATCTGATCTTGGAAGCTAAGCAGAGTTGAGCCTCGTTAGTACTTGGATGGGAGACCACCTGGGAATACCAGGTGCTACAGGCTTTTAAAAATAAAACAATCAATAAATATTAATACATGCTACAACATGGATAGTATCAAAAACATGCTAAGAAAAAATATAGCCACGGACGGCTACACATTGCATCATTCTGTTTATATAAAATATCTAGAAAAAAGAAAATCTATATGTGGATAAAGCAGATTAGTGATTGCCTGGGACTAGGAGTGGGAAAAGAGAGTAAGTGAAATGAAGCAGGACATTTTACTAGAGTGAGAGAAATGTTCTAAAACTGGTTTGTGGTGACAGTTGTACAACAGTACATCTACTAAAAATCATTGAAATATACACTTAAAACCGGTGAATTTAAAGGTATTTAAATGATATATCAATAAAGTTGTTTCTAAAAAAATAAACATGTATTGCCACATTTAGAGCATGTATCTTCTGAGTGTATGGACCCTCCATCTCCACAGACCTTGATCTTAGTCAAGAGAGCACCAAGATGTGCTGGCTTTTCAGGTCACCCAGTGGCCTACTTTGGGAATGAATAGAGTTAGTTTCTTTCTTTCTCAGCTCTCTTCCCTTTGGGGAGATCATACACATTCCAAGCATTCCCCATGTCCCCTATTTTCAGAACTCTCAGGTTGCTTGGTTCTTCCTTAAGAAAATTTAACCTGTGCACTTTTTCCTCTCACTTTTCTAACTATTGCCAACTGTTTCAAGAACATTTTTTACTACCTTTTTCCTCTTTTCTTCCTTTCTTTTTTAGCTCTATTTTTCACTGTCATCTCTCATTCTTTATGTTTGTTCCATTTGTGACCCCTAAAAATAACTATAATGATGAGAGAACAGGATTGGGGACATATTAGTATCAAGAGAAAGGAAAGTCTAAGTTGTGCTTTGCTCCATCAAATTCTAAAGTGCCAAAAAGTTCTTCTCAAGAACATTCTCAAAATTTCCTTCTACTTACTGTTGTTTATTTCATGCAAAATAAAAATCTTGTCGTTGTTTTAAAGTTTACTTGTACTATAACCACATTTTGAAATTATTTTTCATTGTGAGCTAGAATATTTGATTTCAAAAAAGTATTTTATTTATATCAACATAAATACTTTTGTTGGCTGACCCAGAAAAAAGAACACTATATATCATATGATTTCTACAGAGGAAAAAAAAGTCTGAATCCAAGAAATGGTTAGAGTTTATTTTTGGTTTATTTATTATTATTATTATTATTTTTAAGATGGAGTTTTGCTCTTGTTACCCAGGCTGGAGTGCAATGGCGCGATCTCGGCTCACTGCAACCTCTGCCTCCTGGGTTCAGGCAATTCTCCTGCCTCAGCCTCCTGAGTAGCTGGGATTACAGGCACGCACCACCATGCCCAGCTAATTTTTTGTATTTTTAGTAGAGACTGGGTTTCACCATGTTGACCAGGATGGTCTCGATCTCTTGACCTTGTGATCCACCCGCCTCGGCCTCCCAAAGTGCTGGCCACAGGCTTTAGCCACCGTGCCTGGCCACAATTTTTGGTTTATTAATTGGAGACTGCCATAACTGAACTTTAAAACAAGGTTCTTAAGATAGTATCTTTGTATCTTATGAAGTGTTATATTATACTTGTTCTATTGGTCAATCTCTTATGTTGTTTTTTATTGCAATTTGTTTCGTTATATTCTTAAAAATAAAAGGACAATTATAGATATGACTAAGCAAAACTAAATTTCCCTTTTAGTAGAACAGAAGACAGGTTCTTCATTTTCTTTATCTGCCTATCACATGAAATGTATAATGCTAGGAATAATTAGTATATTAAGTCTCTACTTTCAGGGTTCATTTCTTGGTCACAAAAATGTAAGAGAATGAGATTCTAAATTCCTTTAAAATTCAGCTTAACTGTGCCAGGCACAGTGCTTCACACCTGTAATCCCAGCACTTTGGGAGGCTGAGGCAGAAGGATCGCTTGAGCCCAAGTTTTCAGGACCAGCCTGGGCAACATAGTGAGAGCTTGTCTCTAAAAATAATAATAATAGTAAGTAAAATTTAGCTTAAAGGAAATAATCAGGACTGTAGATCATAATGCCTTGTTATGTGAGATTACAAGATTATAGGTTACTATTATGTCTTGTTTTTGTTTTTGTTTTGAGATGGAGTCTCGCTCTGTCACCGGGGTAAAGTGCAGTGGCATGATCTCAGCTCACCGCAACCTCAGCCTCCCAGGTTCAAGCAATTCTCCTACCTCAGCCTCGTGAGTAGCTGGGACTACAGGTGTTGCACCACCACAACTAGCTAATTTTTGTATTTTTAGTAGAGACAGGGTTTCATCATGTTGGCCAAACTGGTCTCGAACTACTAACCCTGTGATCCGCCCGCCTCGGCCTCCTAAAGTGCTAGTATTACAGGCGTGAGCCACCTGGCCCGGCCTATTATGTCTTGTCTTAAGAGAGAAGGATGTGGCCAGGTGTAGAGGCTCACGCCTTTAATCCCAGCACTTTGGGAGGCAGAGGAGGGCAGGCAGATCACAAGGTTAAGAGATGGAGACCATCCTGGCCAACATGGTGAAACCCTGTCTCTATTAAAAATACAAAAAAATTAGCTGGACATGGTGGCATGCACCTGTACTCCCAGTTACTCAGGAGGCTAAGGCAGGAGAATTGCTTGAACCCGGAAGGCAGAGGTTGCAGTGAGCCGAGATTGGGCCATTGCATTCCAGCCAGGTGACAGAGCGAGACCCTGCCTCAAAAAAAAAAAAAAAAAAGAGAGAGAGAGAGAAGGATGTATATCCACATGCCATGACAGACTGCATTCAAGGGTGTAAAGAAACTGTTTGGCCCCACTGGGAGCAATGTAAAAAGAAACAATGCTGAGCTTTCATTTCTTGCAGGTTGCTAATAATTTATGAGATATTTATGAGATTTCTTTGCAGTGTCAAATATTGGTAAACTTTTTCTTTCTTTCTTTTTTTTTTTTTTTTTTAGAGAGAGGGTCTGGCTCTGTCACCTAGACCTGAGTGAAGTGGTGCGATCATAGCTCATGGTATCCTTGAACTCCTGAATACAGAAGGATTGCTCAAGCCATCCTCCCACCTTAGCCTCCCTCGTAGCTAACAGGCATGCACCACCATGCCTAGCCAGTGTTTTAAATTTTTTGTAGAGCTCAGGTCTTGCTATGTTGCTCAGGTTGGTCTTTAAGCTTTATATATTTTTGTTAGGCCACAATAATGAAAATTAAGATTATAAATAGCAAAGATGTCACGTAAATGTAGGGGTAATTTTCTAATGTAACCTAGGGAAGAGTTATCTCAGCAGAAAGAGTTTTGTTTAATGTTTTGATTTTTAATCACTATTTTTTAAATAGGCTGCCAGAGAAATGGGGTGTGAGTTTGTTTTAGCTTTGGTCTCCACTTCCTGTGTAAGTTCTTTGGGATGGATGTTTAGTATAGATATGAAATCATTGGGGAAAACCAAACAAAGAGAAAATATTATCACTGAAAAATTACGCAGTAATTTTCCACATAGATTTTTTTTTAAAGGAAAGTCAGTTTGACAAGGCAAAAAGAGACTTTGGCAAAATGAGCTACTCTGTCCTGCATCTAGGCTACCTGAAAAAAAGGCCCAGTCTTTTAAACTATCTTCTCCAGAGGCAAGCATGCCATGACCCAACAAATGCCTCTTTACCCCACGCGTTGAAGTTTGCAAGAAACAGCTGAGTAAGCTCCGGGCTTTTACAGAGTTGACCATGTTTTTGAATCCTGCCCTTTAATGAACCATATGTTTACAGAACTAGGTAGCCGTAGTAGACATACTATATCCAGCTGTTAATCATTTCTTAGTAAGAAAAAGCACTGGAATCTACAGATGGACATTGATCTGTTACCCACGTTGACAATCACACCACAAATGCACCAGGACGCCGCACTGATTTTCCATCTTTACTGCTGGAGTTGGGAAAGGAGAAGGAAGATTGGTTGTAGTGTGCCCTGGGGGATGTTACCCTCCTTTCCCTCTAGGGCAAATGACTCCTTACATGCAGCCAATAAAAAGCAAAAAGAACAAGTTTTTATATAAAAATGTTGCAGTTCATATCTTTCCATATAAACATTCAATATGGGGAAAGAAAACCCCACCAGCTTGGCAAAAAAGAGATTAGTTTCTCCCCCAAAGATTGGTTTAGAAGTCTTCCCAAAAGAAAGCTGTCTGATGAAATCACTGCCATCTTAAGTGGTAAAAACACAATGCACTACATTAAAACATAGTTATCAGGTTTTTATAATCATAGTATAAGAATCCTCAAAATTATCATGTCTGGAATCTTTAGAAAAATACACACCTTTGTGATTTAAGATCAATTGCTACTTAGAGGCTACCAGGAATTACTACTCCACAACTTCTCTTAATAACTCTACGGTTTCAACTTCTTTCATTGTTATGCCGACAAAAACTTGCCTTCCTTCAAATTCAGGACATATCTCCTGGTTTGGCATTGTTCTGGTGCCTTTGTTCTCACTGTGGTTACAATTATGACCCAGGAATTTCAAGAAAAACATAAACTTCTAGACCAAGCTCTAGACACATTTCCATATTGGCGCTGTGAACTCTAAAAATAACATCTTACTACTAAGTACATGAGCAAAAATTTAGAGCAAGGTATAAATGTATGCATGTGTATGCATGTGTGCATATTTCAGAGGTGTGAGGACTTTTTTTTCCAGTTTGAAGCTTTAGGGCATATTATTTGAGGCTTCACTTACCTCTATCTGAAGTTTAAACCAAGAAAGCGTGAGAACTACTCAGCAGTGGAGGGGTTCCCTGTGCTTTTTAGGTACCAAGTCACTTGTTTCTTTATTGCACAGTGAGGCATTCCTTCTTCAAAACACTTTGTTACAATTAAACTGTATAGCCCTGGAGGTGAAACTTGTGTCTCACTTGTAGACAGCCTGTGTTTCTGAATCACAGAATCTAGTATAATCCACTGGGGTACTTAAATAAGGGACCAAAACATAGCTAATGAATAAAAGAAAGCAGTGAATTAGTAAGCATGTATTTGTAAACTGTTGCCACTGTGAAATGTAAGACCTTATTTAATAAAATCAGTTTATGATATTTAGCTTGAAAGAACAGCTGCTTGCTTTTTGAATATTCAAAACCTTAGAGACACCATACTTTATTTTTCTTTGTTTTTCTAAGAGTAATAATTTTAAAACAGGTGAAAATCTTCTAAAATTTTTCACATTTTTTTTTTTGGTATGATTTTTGTTTTGTTCTGTTTTGTTTTTTGAGACAGTTTCCCAGGCTGGAGTGCAATGGCACGATCTTGGCTCGCAGCAACCTCTGCCTCCCAGGTTCAAGCGATTCTCCAGCCTCAGCCTCGCAGGTAGCTGGGATTACAGGCATATGCCACCACACTTGGCTAATTTTGTATTTTCAGTAGAGATGGGATTTCTCCATATTGGTCAGGCTGGTCTCAAACTCCCGACCTTAGGTGATCTGCCTCCTTGGGCTCCCAAAGTGGTGGGATTACAGGTGTGAGCCACTGTGCCCGGCCATGATATTGAAGTGCAGTATAGGCTTTATATTTCTAATTACATGTGGAAAAAATGGTCTGAACATGAGGTGGCCTGTAAGTAAGAAATATTAGCATCAGAAGTAATTATAACAGGCCAGGTGTGGTGGCTCACACCTGTAATCCCAGCACTTTGGGAGGCTGAGGTGAGTGGATCATCTCAGGTCAGGAGTTCAAGACCAGCCTGGCCAACATGGCAAAACCCTGTCTCTACTAAAAATACAAAAAAAGGTAGCTGAGCATGGTGGCACACTCCTGTAATTCCAGCTACTCGGAAGGCTGAGGCAGGAGAATCACTTGAACCTAGGAAGTGCAGGTTGCAGATAGCGCCACTGCACTCCAGCTTGGGTGACAGAGCAAGACTCCATCTCAAAAATAATAATAATGATTATAATTATAATAATAAAAGTAAAATAGATTATTTGTAATAAATTAAAATTTTCTAAACCCCCACTGAAGATATTCTTAAAACTCTATCCCAAATATACCAGTGACATTGCAGGAAGATTTCAAAGTCCAAAATACTATTTTTAAAAATTGCAAAAATTTTAAAATTCACTAAGAAAAAAATAGAGCAACTTCAGATATTTTGAAATCTGTTAAGTCTTCTTCAAAATTAACATGAGTTCTGCTCACTATTGATAACGTGTTGAAAAAATGGTCTGACTATGAAGTTATTGAGGTTTTTCTCATTCCAGATCTCTGCTAATTAGTATCAGGGATAATTAGACTCCTCTCTAGTTCTTCTAGAGAACTACTTCCCAACTTCTCTCTGCCTTATGATTCTATAAATGAGACAGAGAATATCTCGGCACAGAATGCTCAAAATGTAAACACAATACAATTCCCTGTAAAAACAAACAAACTGTGGCTCTGTTTACTGTAATGTCACCTAATTTGACTTATATAAATCCACATCTTTTAATTTTAGGAATTGTATTCAATGTTTTAAGGTCAAAAACTGTGCTTTTCTATGTTGAACTACTGGTAAGAAGCTGGCAATCAAGTGAAAGTTCTTTATAGACTAGACTGAAAGCTCTTGTGTAGTGTCAATCCAGCATTCATTTCTCAAAGCAAATGTCACACGCACAATAGTTCTGTTGTGGATTCAAAACCAAGTTCCGTTTCAGCAATAGTAGCGCAGCAGTAAACTCCTCCTCGTTGTCAGGCCCTGCGGATATCTGGTTTTAGTCAGGCACTTTAGAGTCATCTCAAAGCTTTGACACAGTGTCTCATTCTTTTACCCGGGCTGGAGTGCAGAGACGAGATCTTGGCTCACTGCAGCCTCAACCTCCTGGGCTCAAGTGATCCCCCCACCTCAGCCTCCAGAGTAGCTGGGACTCAGGCATGTGCCACCACACCCAGTTAATTTTTGTATTTTTTTGTAGAGGCAGGGTTTCGCCATGTTGCACAGGCCGGTCTCCAACTCCTGGGCTCAAGCGATCAGTTTGCCTTGGCCTTCGGAAGTGCTGGGATAATAAGGTGTGAGCCACTGCACCAGGCCCAGAATGTCTTTATTAGCTGTATTGGATCATTAGTTACAGAAACCCAGCTGGTTAGAAGTAAATTGCTTTCCTGCTTACCTGCCGCCTAGTTCTGAGTACACATGTTGGTCCTACAATCTCACTTAGTATCTGATACATAAACTAAAATGATAGTTGAGGTTGTTCACTGGGGGTGGAATTTTGAGGGATTATTTTTGAACTTTTCCATATTTTTGAAATATTTTAACAGATAGAGTGTGGGTTTTTTGCTAAGAAGAAAATAAACTTTGTCAAAAAAAAAAAAAAAAAAAAAAGCAATGCCAAGGAAAGCTTTTTTTTGTTTTGTTTTTTGAGAAGGTCTCACTCTGTCACCCAGGCTGGAGTGTAGTGGCATGATCAGAGCTCACTGCAGCCTTGTCCTCCAGGGCTCAAGTGATCCTCTCAACTCAGCCTCCCAAATAGCTGGGACTACAGGCTCATGCCACCATGCCCAAAATATTGTTAAAATTTTTTTTATGAAGCTAGAGTGGGGTCTCACTGTGTTGACCAGGCTGTTTTCAAATTCCTGGCCTCAAGTGATTCTCCTGCCTTGATCTCCAAAAATGCTGGGATTACAGGCATGAGACACTGTGCCCAGCCATCTTTTTTTTTTTTTTTTTTTAATGCCAGTGAAATTTCTTTATTTTATTTTACTTTAGGTTCTGTGTTACATGTGCAGGTCATGCAGGGTTGTTGCATAGGTGCATACATAACCAGGTGGTTTGCTGCCTCTATTCCCCCTTCATCTATATCTGGCATTTCTCCCCATGTTATCCCTCTCACCCTCCCCACCCCATACTGTCCTTCCCTAACCCCCCTCCACTGCCCCCAGTGTGTGATGCTCCTCTCCCTGAGTCCACATGTTCTCATTGTTCAACACCCGCCTATGAGTGAGAACATGCGGTGTTTGGTTTTCTGTTCTTGTCTCAGTTTGCTGAGAGTAATGGTTTCCAGATTCATCCAAGTTTCTACAAAGGACACGAACTCATTGTTTTTTATGGCTTCATAGTATTCCATGGTGTATATGTGCCACATTTTCTTTGTCCAGTCTATCATTGATGGGCATTTGGGTTGGTTCCAGGTCTTTGCTATTGTACATAGGGTTGCAATGAACATATGTGTGCATGTGTCTTTATAATAGAACGAGTTATAGTCCTTTGGGTATATACCCAGTAATATGATTGCTGGGTCAAATGGAATTTCTATTTCTAATTCTGGAGGAATCGCCACACTGTTTTCCATAATGGTTGAACTAATTTACACTCCCACCAACAGTATAATAGTGTTCCTACTTCTCCACATCCTTTCCAGCATCTGTTTTCTCCAGATTTTTTAATAATTGCCATTCTAACTGGCATGCGATGATACCTGATTGTGGTTTTGGTTTGCATTTTTCTAATGACCGGTGATGATGAGCATTTTTTCATATGTTTGTTGGACTCATATACATCTTCTAAGTGTCTGTTCATATCCTTCTCCACTTTTAAATGGGTTTGTTTATTTTTTTTCTTGTATATCTGTTTTAGTTCTTTGTAGATTCTGGATATTAGCCCTTTGTCAGATGAGTAGACTGCAAAATTTTTTTCCCATTCTGTTGGTTGTTGCTTCACTCTGATGATTATTTCTTTTGCTGTACAGAAGCTCTTAAGTTTAATTAGACCCCATTTGTCTATCTTGGCTTTTGTTGTCATTGCTTTTGGTGTTTTAGTTATGAAGTCCTTGCCTATGCCTATGTCCTGGATGGTTTTGCCTATGTTTTCTTCTAGAGTTTTTATGGTATTAGGTTTTATGTTTAAATCCTTAATCCATCTGGAGTTAATTTTAGTGTAGTGTGACAGGAAGGGATTCAGTTTCTGCTTTCTGCACATTGCTAGCCAGTTTTCCCAACACCATTTATTAAACATGGAGTTCTTTCCCCATTGCTTGTTTTTGTCAGGTTTGTCAAATATCAGATGGTTGTAGATGTGTGGTGTTGCTTTCAAGGCCTCTGTTCTGTTCCATTGGTCTATGTCTCTGTTTTCATACCAGTGCCATGCTGTTTTGATTACTGTTACCTTTGGCTTTATTTTTATTTTTTTATTTTTTGCTTAGGATTGTCTTGGCTATGTGGACTCTCTTGTGGTTCCATATGAAGTTTAAAGTGTTTTTTTCCAGTTCTGTGAAGAAGGTCATTGGTAGCTTGATGGGAATAGCATTGAATCTATAAATTATTTTGGGCAGTATGGCCATTTTCACGATATTGATTCTTCCTAACCGTGAGCATGAAATGTTTTTCCATCTGTTTGTGTCCTCTCTTATTTCATTGAGCAGTGGTTTGTAGTTCTCCTTGAAGAGGTCCTTTACATCCTCTGTAAAGTGTATTCCTAGGTTTTATTCTCTTTGTAGCAATTGTGAATGGCAGTTCGTTCTTTATTTGACTCTTTAAGTCTGTGATTGGTGTATAGGATTGCTTGTGATTTCTGCACATTGATTTTGTATCCTGAGATTTTGCTGAAGTTGCTTTTCAGTTTAAGCAGATTTTGGGCTGAGATGATGGGATCTTGTAAATATACAATCATGTCATCTGCAAATAGAGATGATTTGACTTCCTTCTTTCCTAATCGAATATGCTTTATTTCTTTTTCTTGCCGGATTGCTCTGGCTAGAACTTCCAATACTATATTGAATAGGAGTGATGAGAGAGGGCATCCTTGTCTAGTGCCAGATTTCAAAGGGAATGCTTCCAGCTTTTGCCCATTCAGTATAATATTGGCTGTGGGTTTGTCATAAGTAACTTTTATTATTTTATGATATATTCCATCAATACCTAGTTTATTGACAGTTTTTAGCATGAAGGGCTGTTGAATTTTGTCAAAGGCCTTCTCTGCATCTATTGAGATAATCATGTGGTTTTTGTATTTGGTTCTGTTTATGTGATGGATTATGTTTCTGGACTTGCATATGTTGAACCAACCTTGCATCCCCAGGATGAATCCTACTTGATCATGATGAATAAGGTTTTTGATGTGCTGTTGCATTCGGTTTGCCAGTATTTTATTGAAGATTTTTGTGTTGATGTTCATCATGGATATTGGCCTGAAGTTTTCTTTTCTTGTTGAGTCTCTGCCTGGTTTTGGTATCAGGATGATGTATGGTCTCAAAGAATGAGTTAGGGAGGATTCCCTCTTTTTGTATTGTTTGGTATAGTTTCAGAAGGAATTGAGCCAGCTCCTCTTTGTATGTCTGGTAGAATTCGGCTATGAACCTGTCTGGACCTGGACTTTTTTTGGTTGGCAGGCTATTGATTGCTGCCTCAACTTCAGCCCTTGTTATTGGTCTATTTAGGGTTTCAACTTCTTCCTGGTTTAGTCTTGGTAGAGGGCAAGTGTCCAGGAATTTATCCATTTCTGCCAGGTTTACTGGTTTATGTGCATAGAGCTGTTTGTAGTGATCTCTGATGGTAGTTTGTACTTCTCTGGAATCAGTGGTGATATCCCCTTTATTGTTTTTTATTGCATCTATTCGATTCTTCTCTCTTTTTTATTAGTCTGGTTAGTGGTCTATTTTGTTGATCTTCTCAAAAAAACAGCTCCTGGATTTACTGATTTTTTGAAGGGTTTTTTGTGTCTCTGTCTCCTTCAGTTCTTCTCTGATCTTAGTTATTTCTTGTCTTCTGCTAGCTTTTGAGTTTTTTTGATCTTCCTCCTCTAACTCATTCAATTTTGATGATAGGGTGTCAATTTTAGATCTTTCCTTGTTTCTCATGTGAGCATTTGTTGCTATAAATTTCCCTCTCAACACTGTTTTAAAGGTGTCCCAGAGATTCTGCTAAGTTGTGTCTTCATTCTGATTCGTTTTGAAGAACATCTTTATTTCTGCCTTCATTTCATTGCTTATCCAGTCAACACTCAAAAGCAAGTTGTTCAGTTTCCAAGTGGTTGTGCAGGTTTGAGTGAGTTTCTTAATCCTGAGTTCTAATCTGATTGCGCTGTGGTCTGTTAGATTGTTTGGTATGATTTCTGTTCTTTTGCATTTGCTGAGGAGTGATTTGCTTCCAGTTATCTGGTTAATTTTAGAGTAAGTGTGATGTAATGCTAAGAAGAATGTATATTTTGTGGATTTGGGGTGGATCGTTCTGTATATGCCTATTAGGTCCACTTGGTCCAGCTCTGCATTCAAGTCCTGGATATCCTTGTTAATTTTCTGTCTCATTGATCTCTCTAACAGTGGAGTGTTGAAATCTCCCACTGTTATTGTGTGGGAGCCTTAATCTCCTTTTAGGTCATTAAGAACTTGCTTTATGTATCTGGGTGCTCCTCTGTTGGGTGCGTATATATTTAGGATAGTTGGCTCTTCTTGTTGGATTGATCCTTTTACCATTATGTAATGCCCTTCTTTGTCTCTTTTGATCTTTGTTGGTTTGAAGTCCATTTTATCAGAGACTAGGATTGCAACCCCTGTTTTTTTTTTATTCTCCATTTGCTTGGTAAACATCTTCCATTGCTTTGAGTCTAGGTGTGTCTTTGTATGTGAGATGGGTTTCCTGAATATAGCATACCAATGGTTCTTGACTTATTATCCAGTTTGCCATTCTGTGTCTTTTGATTGGGGCATTTAGGCCATTTACATGCAATGTTAATATTGTTATGTATGAATTTCATCCTGCCATTTTGTTACTGGCTGGTTTTCTTTTCCGTTAGTTGACTAATTTTCTTCATTGCATTTTTGGTCTTTGCCGTTTGGTGTGCTTTTGCAGTGGCTGGTACTTGTTCCTTTCCATGTTCAGTGTTTCTTTCAGGAGCTCTTGTAAGGCAGATTTGGTGGTGATGAAATCGCTCAGTAATTGCTTGTACATAAAGGATTTTATTTATCCTTCACTCATGAAGCTTAGTTTGGCTGGATATGAGATTCTGGGTTGAAAGTTCTTTTCTTTAAGGATGTTGAATATTGGCCCCCACTCTCTTCTGGCTTGTAGGGTTTGTGCTGAGAGATCTGCTGTGAGTCTGATTGGCTTCCCTCTGTGGGTAACCTGTCCTTTCTCTCTGGCTGCCCTTAGGATTTTTTTCCTTCATTTCAACCCTGGTGAATGTGATGATTTTGTGCCTTGGGGTTGCTCTTCTTGAGGAATATTTTTGTGGAGTTCTTTGTATTTCTTGGATTTGAATGTTGGACTGCCTTGCTAGGCTGGGGAAGTTCTCCTGGAAAATATCCTTTAGCACGTTTTCCAGCTTGGATTCATTCTCCCCATCACATTCAGGTACACTGATCAAGCATAGATTAGGTCTTTTTACATAATCCCATATGTCTTGGAGGCTTTGTTCATTTCTTTACACTCTTTTTTCTCTTGTGTTGCCTTCTCTTCTTATTTCATTGAGTTGATCTTCAATCTCTGATATCCTTTCTTCTGCTTGATTGATTCAGCTATTAAAACTTGTGTTTGCTTCATGTAGTTCTTACGCTGTGTTTTTCAGCTCCATCAAGTGGTTTATGTTCTTCTCTAAGATGGTTATTTTAGTAAGCATTTCATCTAACCTTTTTTCAAGGTTTTTGGTTTCTTTGCATTGGGTTAGAATGTTTTCTTTTAGCTCAGAAAAGTTTGTTATTACCCACTTTCTGAAGCCTGTTTCCGTCAATTAGTTGCACTCTTTCTCGGTCATGTTGTGTTCCCCTGTTTGTGAGGAATTGTGATCCCTTGAAGGAGAAGAGGCATTCTGGTCTTTGACGCTTTCATCTTTTTTGCACTGTTCTTTTCCCATCTTCATGGATTTACCTGGCTCTGATCTCAGGGAGCTGCTTGATAAGGTGCTTGTCTGCCTGTCAAGGCACTACTGGGTTTCCAGAGACTCCTTGAGGTTACTAAGAAGGCTTCCTGTGTCTTTTTTGTTTACACTGGGAGGTTAGGCTTGCTTCTTCTGCTGACCTGGAGGTGCTGCTGGGTGATCAAGAACACCATCCCATTGCTATGTAGGCTTCCTGTGTTTTTTGTTAAAACATGAAGCCTAGTCCTGCCTCTTTAATGGTGGGTTGCACCTTTCCTGAATGATCCACAAAGCTGGATCATTCAGGGTTCAGCTTAGACTAAGGCACTGGCTGTGTAACCCACTAGAGTTAGTGCTTTAGCCCTGTGGGGTCTGTGGGGGAGGGTAGCCACCTGCCCACCCACACCATCTGTCTTCCTGCTTTCAGCTCCCTCTCTCTCCAGGTAGGCAGAGGGGGTGATAGCTCAGTCCACAGGCTCTCCAGGCTGGCTTATGGGCTTATGCCTTTGCTTAGATCTATGTGACAATCTGGCACCCCATCCTGGATTATTATTCAACTCTGTGCTTGTAATTCCTTGTTCTGTGTATTGCTTAGGCTTTAGGGGAAGTGCTGTATCTTGACCAGGGTGCCGTAGTGGGAGTCTCCAACTCATGGGTTAGATGCAGTTTCTAGGTGAAGCAGCACCCCTCCCTGCCTCGGTCTGCTCTGCCTGGGGTTTGCTCCCATCCAACCAGACCCATTGAAATGCACCTGGTACTTTGGTTGGAGCTAGGAGATCTCTTGATTTCTTCATCTCTCTCCCTGGGTGTTGTGCACCGAAATTGTGTCTATTTGGCCATCTTGTTCCCTCTGCCAATGAAATTTCTAATCTGATTTATTCCTGGCTGAGAAGGAAGCCACTTCAAAAATAATCCTACTTTCTTATTAGAAATATAGAAATACCCTCTTTTTCTACAAGGATGAAAATATCATCCATATTTCCTCCCATTCAGTTCCACTGTAGTTAAAAAAAAATGTGATTTCAAAATGTATAAAAGAAGAGGAGGCAAACTGGTGGTTTGCTGAACATGTCAGGCCCAAACACTTGTTCTGTTTGGTGGTCATATTATTTAAAAACTGAAATTGAATGCCCCTCAAGTAGGCCTTTTGCTCCCCATAGGTCCACCAAATATTTAGACATTTAGGCAATCTTCCTAGCAACTGAAGGCATTTGATTTTGACATCTTTACACTAACATCACATTAGAAGTAGACTGAAACACCACATGACTAAGACATGTTAGGCAAAGTTACAACTGTGCTAATGTCAGCATTCTGCTCTTCAATTTACATGTGGAAAAAATTAATTTCAGGAATAAGGAATTATAGCAAATTCAGTGTCCACAGTCACATGCCTCTTGTATAATCTAATTTTTACAATCTAATTTTTCTCCCATATAACTCCCTTCTCTTTTAGTTCATTCTGCACATTACTTCCTGGTTAGTATTCCTAGAGCCTAACTTTAATTACATATTTATTGTTCGTTCTTTTTTTCATTACTGTGTACCAGGCCTCTTTAGGTGCTAAGAACACAAAATAGATGAGGCTCAAGGTCTCATACCCCTGAAAAAAATCAGACTTGTAAATTAAAATAATAGGAGTGTAATAGTTGGTACAAATGAGTCCTGAGGAAACACAAAGAATGAAGATTGTGACTTCGCCTGGGAAATAGTTTTCCAAAGGTAACAATTGAACTGACTTTTGAAAGACAAATATTCAGCTGATGACTAAGTCAGACAAAGGCATTCTACACACTCAAACCATGGGCTCAAAGAAAGGCTTGGAAAATTCAGGATACCTCAAGTAGTTTGGTTTTACTAGAGCAACAGGGAGTAAAGAGTGGCAAAAAAGGAAATATGCATTCATTTCATTTAATGTTTTATTTTATAAATTGTTTAATGCTGCAAGCATTGAGGAAAAAGCAATGATTTACATAGTAGCAGCATTTGTTGTACAGAGTTCACAGTCTAGGGAGGAATACAGAGAAGTAAAGAGGCAATAAAATAGAGTTCAGCAAATGGTATGATAAAGTAAATGCAGAGAGTCAAGGAAGCACAGAGGAAGATGTGTAGAAGTAGACAAGTATATGGTGGCTGGTGGGTTTTCTGATGTGCTGCTGATATCCACCTTTGGGAATGAAGGACTTATTTTCCCAATTTCTGACAATGATGCCAGAAGACAATCCTCAAACTGTAGTATTACACAAGATCTTTCTTCCTTCCAAAGATATCTTGCATCCAATGCTTGACCAGTAAGCCCTGGCCCCAACTTGAACAAACCTTGGAACAATTCTGAGCAGCCAGTCCTGCTCCAGAACTACCCAAGGGGTGGGCTGAGAAACCTTTACTGGGGCTGGATCACAGCTCAACTTCTCCTTTTACCTTATCCTGTTTCCTTCTCCATTCTTCTACAGATGTTGATCCATTGGGAACTCCCTAACAAATATCCTGTTTCAGAATTTTCTTCCCTATACAAATTATGAAGTGTCTTTGAATGTCATTCTGTGTAACCTGGACTTTATTCTATAAACAGCTAGAGCCAAAGAAGGCTTTTAGCAGGGAAATAACTTGATCATAAATGTAAATAAGAAGGGTGCAAAATTGAAGACAAGAGTAGAGAAGAGAATGTTATGGTAGTCTAACCAAGAAACATTTATAACATAAATAAAGCTATCCGCAGTGGGGTGGAGAGAAAGAGATGAATGTAGGATGTATTTATGGGCAATATTGGCAGGATACACTTGGTGATTGATTATAGGTAGTGAGCATGGTAAAATCCTCTAAGTCTCCAAGTTCTTTTGCTTGGGCAAAAGGATATGTTTTGTTATAACTAATCAAGAGAGAAAATACAGGAGAAGAAGAAGGATCATTAATGAATATAAGTTCACTTTTGTACCTGTTGACTTTGAAGTAAATTCAATACAGTAAAAATGCTGTAATACTTGGTAGCTGGTGGAAAACATATATTGGGAGATCAGGATGAAGGTCAGTGTTAAAGATATAGGGTTGGGAATAATCAGAATCTATGGTAGTTAAATACACAGATGTGAATGAGCTCAGAGTTTCACTGTTCTGTTCTAAAATGGTCAGATCTCCATACTGCTTACCAAAGCAATTCCTAACTCCTCCAACTTGCATCCAGACAAAATAATGACACTTCAGCACTACAGAAAGTGTCAGGATTGTTTGTACACCTCACCCCATTCTCACCTCACCCTCAAAATTTTAGTTCTGATAGATAAGGACTTCCTTATCTTCTGCTGTCTAGCTTTCTTGCCTTACTTTCTACCTGTCTCCTGGCTCATATCTTTTGCTTAAGGCATTGTGTTAAAGTCATCTAGTTCAAGCTTTTCCTTTCCTTTTTTTTTTTTTTGGGACATAGTCTTGCTCTGTCACCCAGGCTGGAGTACAGTGGTGAATCTCAGCTCATGGCAACCTCTGTCTCCCGAGTTCAAGCAATTCTCTTCCTCAGCCTCCCAAGTAGCATAGATTACAGGCGTCTGCCACCACACCTTGCTAATTTTTTGTATTTTTAGTAGAGACGGGGTTTCACCACCTTGGCCAGGCTGGTCTTGAACTCCTGACCTCGTGATCCACCTGCCTTGGCCTCCCAAAGTGCTGGGATTACAGGCATGAGCCACCATTCCTGGCCCCTTTCATTTTTTTTTTTAAGCAGATGTAGAACTTGAGACCCAAAGAGGCTAAATGATTTGCCCAAAGCTACATTACTGGTAAGTAACAGAGCTGGGACCCAGATTTCCAGGATCATGGCTTAATGTCCTACTGCCATACAACATGAAGTTGACTCCATAATTTTCCAGGCAATAAGTTCAAGCTAACAGGTATTTCTCAAAAGAAGATATACAAATGGTCAACAGAGAAATGAAAAAAATGCTCACTATATCTAACCATTAGGAAAATGCAGATTAAAGCCACAGTGAGATATCATCTTACACCTGTTAGAATGGCTGCTATAAAAAAAGACAAAAGATAACAAAGGTTGACAAGGGTGTAGAGAAAAGGAAACCCTGGTACACTGTTGATGAGAGTGTAAATTAGCATAACCATTATGGAAAATAATATGGAGGCTCATCAAAAAACTAAAAACAGAATCACCATATAATCCAGCCATCCCACTTTTGGGTATATAACCAAAGGAATTGAAATCTGTATGTCAAAGAGATTTCTGCACTTCAATGTTCACTGCAGCACTATTCACAATAGTCAAGATACGGAAGCAACTGAAGTGTCAGTGGATGAATGAATAATGATAATATGGTATATATGCATGACAGAATATCACGCAGGCTTAAGAAAGAAGGAAATTCTGTCATTGCAACAATATGCATAAACCTGGCAGAGATTATGCTAAGTAAAATAAGCCAGGCACAGAAAGACAAACATTGCATGAACTCTTTAGATTCCACATTATCAATGTTAATGTGGAATCTAAAAAAAAAATCAAACTCATGGAAGCAGAGAGTGGAATGGTACTCATCAGTGGCTAGAAAAGAGGTGAAGGTAGAGATGGAAAAAGGTGAGATGTTGGTCAAAGGGTACATAGTTTCAGTTAGATAGGAGGAATACATTTCAGTAATCTAAGAAGATTTTAAATGTTCTCACCATAAGAGAACACTAAGTAGGTGAGGTGATGCTTGGTTTTCTTTGGGAAATTAAAAAAAAATTATCTCTGATTTTTATCCATTCTCTTTGAAATCTTTTATCAAATATCTAGATCCATCATCATCTTCCATTAATACATCATCTTTCCTCTCATTTTATTCATTCCTTTATCACTTTTCTTTGAATTCTTCAAATTCACTGATTTGTTTTTTGTTGCTTTCCAGTTTTGCTCTTCACTGCTTCCATTTCACCTTTTTCTTTTAGAGAAAAGGTCTTACTGGGTCACCTGGGGGTCTCCTTGTGTTGCCCAGGCTGATTTTGAATTCCTGGTCTCAAGCAATCCTCCCACTATGGCCTCCCAAAGCATTGGGTTTACAAGGTTAGCCACTGTGCCCAGCTTCCATTTCTTTTTTTCTTTTTTTAATTCTAGCAATCTTACTTTTATTTCTAAAGGAATCTTTTCTAATCTTAAATCGTTCCTATTTTAAAATGTAATTTTAAAATTATTGATAGTTTTTAATTATTATTTTAATTAATTATTGATAGTTTTAAGTTATTGATAGTTTTATTGAGATAACATTAAAATACCATAAAATTTACACTTTCAAAGTGCACAGTCTTTAAAACACTTTTAAAGTGGTTTTTAGTGGTTGTACATTTTCACAGTTGTGCAACCATCAACATTATCTAATTTCAGAACATTTTCATCATCCGCAAAGGAAACTCCACATTCATTAGCAATCACTCCCTATGTCCCTCTCCCTCAGCCCCCGGCAATCACTAATCTACTGTTTCTATGAATTTGCCTATATATATGGACTTTTCATATATATGTGGAATTATAAAATATGTGGGGTTTGTGTCAGGATTCTTTCCCTTAGTATAATGTTTTCAAAGTTCATCCATATTGTAGCATATATCACCATTCCATTTTTATTGCTGAATAATATACTCTTATATGTGAATGCACGTGTGGGTGTGTATATAATACTTTGTTTATCCATTTATGAGTTGACAGACATTTTAGTTATTTCTATTTTTGGGCTACTATGAATAAAATTGGCATGAACATTTGTATATAGGTTATTGTGTAAACATGTTTTTATTTCTCTTGGGCAAATACCTAAAAGTAGAATTTTTAGGTCATATGGTAACCCTGTGTTTAACTTACTGAGGAACTGCCAAATTGTTTTTCCAAAGTAGCTGCATCATTTTACACTTCCACCAGCAGCGTATGAGGATTCCAATTTCTCCACATTCTTTAATATTTTTTATTGTCTTTTAAAAAAATTACAGCCTTTCTACTGGGTGTGGAATGGTATCTCATTATGGTTTTGATTTGTATTTCTCTAATGACTAGTAATGTTGAGCATCGTTTCACATGCTTTAGGTTCATGTGTATATCGTCTTTGGAGAAAAAATAGTATATCTATTTAGATCACTTTAAAATCAGATTGTCTTTTGACATTGAGTTGTAAAAGTCCTGGATACAACTCCCTTATCAGTTACTTGATTTGTAAATATTTTCTCTCATTCTGTTGGTTTTCTCTTCACTTTCTTGACGTTTTCTTTGAAGCACAAATTTTTTCAATTTTTATGAAGTATAATTTATTTTTAAGTACAATAGATTTTTTTATTATTAGCTGTGTTTTTAGTGTCATAGATAAGAAACCACTGCCTTGTCCAAGATCAAAAATATTTATGTTCCTGTTCTCTTGTAAGAATGTTATAGTTGTAGTTCTTACAGTTAGGCCTGTGATCAATTTTGTGTTAAATTTTGTATATGGTGGGCATATGGTGTAATGTTCTTTTAAATCTTGTTGGTAACTCAGCATCTTTCCAGATTTTTTAAGGTTTAGAGATTTTTCTAAAGATTTTTATTTTGTTTTGGTTTTATTATTATCTATTTCATTAGTGGGGTTATAAAATAAAAGTTTATTCCTCTGGTTAATTTCCTTTTTTACATTACAACTAAGTCTCTTAATCTAGAAGATGGTTCATTGGTTTGTTGATTCTGATGATTGTGTTTATGTCCATGGGTGGAGTTCACAGTTAAGTTCAGAATTGTCTGGGGGTCCTGTTGAAATATTAGGTACAGTCAATGGGAGAAAAGAAACTTCAAGATTTACCACAGATACTTTAATAAACTGGCATCCTAAGCGTCTGTGGGAGTAGGGCCAGAGGTGGTAGGGCCAAATTGTGCCAAAGAATTTCTCCTTGGTTTCCAAGACACTACTCAGTATGCTGTCTAGATGAAGGGCAAGCTGGGATGCTATGAGATATTACTTTGTGTAGACTATCTTTAATGGACTTTCTACAGATGCTAGTAGGACTGGTATGTGCCCCTCCCTGACTTCCCTATGTGGCACATTTGCCTCTAAACATAGAACACTTTACTGGAAATCTTCCAAATTTCACAGCAAGAGCCAATTCATATTTTCATATCCCTTTGGATATTCAATGATAGTTAAAACATGTACACTCAGATCAAAATCTTGAATCAGAACCGTTCTTTCAGCTTCTGATTTAGCTTTGTTTTTACTGATTATTCTTAGCCTCTATCTCGTGATCCTGACTAGTTCAAGTTTCTATTTTCCTCATCCTTAACTCTTATTTTGTGTTTATGCTGGTGTTTCCTATACTTGTCCTGCCCCCAACCTTGGTGACTGATTTCTTGATTTATTAGAGCACTACACTAGAACCAGGAGGCCAGATTATGCTTCTGCTGGAGGTCTCTAGTCCTTCCACACTGCCTCCCTCATCTTTCTTCATCATTCTTGCAGTAAACCTTAATTACACCCAAGGTAACCAAGTTGTCTCTGTAATGTAGACACACAGGAGCCCCTCCTCCTCCTCCTGGAGCTCCCCCTCCTCCTTCTGGAGTTCCTCGTCCTCCTCCCTCCTCCTCCTTCTTCCTCTTCTTCATTGTCTTCTCTTCTCTTCTTCTTCTTCCTCCTCTCCTTCCTTCTCCTCCTCCTCCTCCTCCTTCTTCTTTCTTCTTTCTTCTTTTTATTTTTATTTGAGACGGAGTTTCGCTCTTGTTACCCAGGGTGGAGTGCAATGGCGCCATCTCGGCTCACCGCAACCTCCCTCTCCTGGGTTCAGGCAATTCTCCTGCCTCAGCCTCCTGAGTAGCTGGGATTACAGACACGCGCCACCATGCCCAGCTAATTTTTTTTGTATTTTTAGTAGAGACGGGGTTTCACCATGTTGACCAGGATGGTCTCGACCTCTTCACCTCGTGATCCACCCACCTCGGCCTCCCAAAGTGCTGGGATTACAGGCGTGAGCCACCTTTCTTCTTTCTTCTTCTGAGACAGGATCTCACTTTGTTATCCAGGTTGGAGTGCAGTGGCATGCAACTCACTGCAACCTCTGCTTCCCAGGCTCAAGTGATTCTCCTGCCTCAGCCTCTGGAGTAGCTGGAATTATAGGTACTTACCACCATGCTCAGCTAAGTTTTGTATTTTTTGTAGAAATGAGGTCTCACCCTGTTGCCCAAGCTGGTCTCAAACTGCTGGGCCCAGTGATCCATTTGCTTCAGCCTCTCAAAGTGCTGGGATTACAGGCATGAGCCACAGTGCCGGGCCATGGAGCATCTTAAAGATTCAAGTATCTTATTTATTAATATCTGTAGATTGCCCGTAACAACTAGCACTATCTGAGCACATAGAAGATATTCAAGAAATATTAAAGAAATAATTAACTTAAATAATTAAAAGAATAATATATCAGGGCTCACGGCTGCAATCACAGCACTTTGGGAAGCCGAGGCAGGCGGATCACTTGAGGCCAGAAGTTTGAAACTAGCATGGCCAACACAGTGAAACCCCATCTCTACAAAAAATACAAAAATTAGATAGGCGTCGTGGTGTGCACCTGTAATCACAGAGACTTGGGAGGCTGAGGCAAGAGAATTGCTTGAGCCCAGGAAGCAGAGGTTGCAGTGAGTTGAGATAGCACCACTGCACTACAGCCTGGGCAACAGAGTGAAACCCTGTCTCAAAACAAAAACAAAACAACACAAAAAAGAGAATAATACATCAAATTCTTTGTAAGGAAAAACCTTCCTCCCTATTTCAAATAGCTTGAAAAAAAGACAATTTTTGTCCCTTATTTTAGGGGGCCAGAGTCTTGTTTTTTCACCCGTGTTGGAGTGCAGTGACACATTCTCAGCTCATTGCAACCTCCACCTCTGGGTTTGAAATTCTTGTGCCTCAGCCTCCCAAGCAGCTGGGATTACAACCACAAGCCAGCATGCCCGGCTGATTTTTGTATGTTTAGTAGAGACAGGGTATTGCCATGTTGGCCACACTGGTCTCCAACTTCTGACCTCAAGTGGTCCACGACTTGAGTGCTGGGATTATTGGTATGATCCACAGTGCCCAGCCTGCCCTTACATTTATTTTGATGATGAATTTGAAATGGCACCAAGGGATATCAGTGCTTTATTCACAACACTGATCTGGAGATAATTCAGAATAAAGAAATGCCAGATCCTCAGAAAGTTATTAAAACAAAAGAGTTGATGGGTCAATGGTAAAATTGTATTTCTCTCTTCATTGTACTAATTTTAATTAATGTTTTTCTTATTAACAGCAGTGCTTTATGTATTCTCAATTCTGCTCCCAAAAGAATTTAAGGTGGTTGACATAAATGTATATGATATAATAATACTTAACATAATAACAATAATAATCTACAAGGAAAGCAGAAAAAGAGAAAATGAGCATAGAAAAAAGCAAATGAAACAAGGAGGGAAAGTTGCTAAACAAAATATATGCTGCAAAGTCACCTACATGCACTTGCTTGTGGAGGGGCACATATTTGGCTCTGACTCCAGGCAATTCAAGAGGGCTCACAACCAGATAGAGATCCAGTGTTCATAAGATTCAAACAAACCAAATGCTTAGGATCGGTTTTCTAAGAAATTTCTCCAGTTGCTGAAACCAGCGAGCAATTTCTCCAAAAGGTTGCCACAGAGACTACCCTGTAAGTTGCAGTGACCACCATCCCAACAGCCAACACAGTACAATTTTATAGGGATAATTTCTCAATATAGCTAAAAACACAGAGTTTTCTTAAAAATAGAAAAGTTCAGTACACTAATTTCTAGTTTTGCAGTATTCTCAGCACCAAAAGTTGTCCTGCTGATGGTGCTAATCAGGGGAATATTTCCATGGTCAACCTAAGATGTTTAGATGGTTTCAGTGTAGCTTAATAGCATCCATAAAATTTTAAGGTCAGTAGGCACATTGTTGGATAGAATATATGAAAAAGTAAAAGAGCAGAGATTTTTTTTTGTTGTTGTTGTTGCAATCGCACTATATAACCAACCACAAATTTTAGAGGCTTAAGACTAAACTGTTTATTTTTCCTGTTCAAGGTTTTGGTTACTTCCACATTCCCTTTCCTCATTCTTGAACTAGTGGCTAGCCAGTAGATTACAGAAGCAAAAGAAATAAAGCCAATTTTAAAGCTTCTACTTAGTGTGACAATGAAGCAAACTAATAGAGGAACGGAAAAGCAAATACCACATGTTCTCACTTACAAGTGGGAGATAAACATGGAGTACATATGGCCACAAAGAAGGGAACAACAGCAACAAAAAAAGGAAACACAAAGAAGGGAACAACAGACACCAGGGCCTACTTGAGGGTGGAGGGCAAAAGAAGGGTGAGGATGGAAAAACTACCTATTGAGTACTATGCCTACTACCTGGATGGCAAAATAATCCTTACATCAAACCCCCACAACATGGAGTTTATCTATATAACAAACCTGCACTTATACCCTTGAACCTAAAATAAAAGTTAAAAAGAAACCTCTGCTTGCATCACATCTGCTAACTTCAGTTAGCCAAAGCAAGTCACATGGGCAAGCCCAATGTGAAATAGGTGGGGAAATGCTACATATACTCTGCTCATTCTGATAAAACATATTTCCAAGTCACTTGACAAATGCTTTGTAATTCTATCACAGGGAGAGAAGGAAGAATTGGGAATACTTCAATTACCACATCCATAATTCTATTTGCGACTTCCCTTTACTCTTCAGTTCTCATTCAGTAACTCGAAGAATCATAAAAAGTTGGAGTTAATCTAGTATGATCCTTTCCTTTTACATGCAAGTTATCTGGGGCCCAGAGAGATTATGAGACTTGCCTAAGATCACACAGTCAACTCAGAGCTCTACCACATTGAACCAAATGGTTGTAACTCTAACTTTCCTCTCTATCATCTGCCTCAAAACCCCAACTCCACAGGGAATTACAGGAGTCTAATTCATGAGGTGAATATATGAGTTAGGCCCTGAACTCCTGTCTCCAGAGGTAAAAGCCTAGATTCACTGTGGATATGAAGGGTTTTAGCAGTGCACTGTGAAGAGAGTATAAATTCTAGGTTCTGACTTGGAGAAATTGGTTTTTCACAAAGTGACTGGTGTGTGTGTAGGGAGGACAAATTTCTAATGAGAATATTTATAGACTCTAGTTGTTATTTAAAAGTAGGTAATATTTCCAGAAGGAAATGTTTAGTTTGCTTCCCAGTTGCTTTCCATTGTCTCCAGCTTCATCTGACAAAGAAGCAAATGTAAGGAAGGGCAAGGGGTGGGTAGGTGGAACAACAATGGAAAACTGCCAGAGATGGAGGAAAGATATAAAATTCGGCCTTTTCAACATGACGTTTGTTTTTTAAGTTTCCCTAATGCCCTCTCTAAGGTAAATCCCAGAGGCTATGTGTTTGGCTTACTCCTCAAAAGCAGATTTGAGTTGGTAAGCCACTGAAATGCATCAGAGGAAGGTTTGTTTTGAGAGAAGGGAACAGCTGTTCCTCCTGGAGTCGCTGGCAGACATGGAGCCCTATCCGTTACCCCTGTGTTCCTAGATGGTATTGCTTACAGCCCTTTTTGTGTTCTGTTTACTCTTCCAATTCTGTAGGTCAGCTTGAATGGATATTATATATATTTTTAGAGACACTTATAGCTAAGATTTTTGTTATCGATGACCTGTCTAAGTTCAAAAGTTTCTTTGACGTTTCATGGTTTTACTCCCAGTTTGTTTACTTCTGCAAATCAGCTCTTCTGGCAAGAAACTTGACTCCTCCAGATGATATTATCTTGGAGGAATGTAGGGCCAGGCTACAGGGTAGTTTTTCTGAGAATAAATGATCTGACCACACATAATAAACAAAGCCAGATAAGAAGCAGCCATTCAACATGAAAACAAAGAACAATAATTTAGATATATAGCTTTAAAATAGAAACACAGGAAAAGATACAAAATATGTTTTAAAATAATTATTTTCCATCTTAGTTTTGTTCTGTTCCCCTTATTTTAGCCTTAAACAGACAGTCCCCAAATTTTCAACCATGATTTCATTTTTAACATAATAAAATTTCACAGAATTGCACATAATAGTGGTTATACTTTTAGTAGAAGCTGACTGGAAAATACATAAGGACAAACACATTGCTATGAATTCAGTAATGCTTTTTGCCCAGGCTGGATGTGAATTCCTGGCCTCAAGTGATCTTCCCATCTCAGTCTCCGGAGTAGCAAGTAGTGGGGCCTACAGGTACACCCTACCTCATCTGGCTTCAATATTGCTTTTAATTAAAGGCATACTTTTTAAACAAAAGAGCATCTGTATTCATTTGAAGACTAGGGGTATACATCAGTGCAACCTACCTTATTCAGGTAAGCATACCTTATGGGACTTCAGGTCCCATTGCAATAATTTTAAAACTTGCAGGTGTCCATAGCGCATAGGTTGATATCTAAACTTTGCCTTTCGTCATTTATGCCTGTCAACTTTGGGATTTGTCCTATTTAATAATGTCATTGCTCTCCTGCCTGCACAGGCACTGCATATTCTTACCAGTTGGCTTTAACAATATGTAATATAATGGTCAGAGCTCTGTCTTTCTAAAAGGCAGAAGATTGGAATTTTGGATTGTTTTGTTGTTGTTATCTATTAATATATTTCTTTGAAGAACTCAACAACTTTGAGACTGTTTTGCCTTTTGCAAATTTAAAAATGGGGCTGGGGAAATACTTGCTCAGCCCAACTCATGGTTATTATGAGGAACATAGTAGATTATGTAGCACTTAATCATATAAACAATAAATCGTCCCCACTGAGTATTTTTGCAGAATCTTTCCATTTGGAAAGATTATCAGCTTTTGCAGCGCTATAAAGATACGGTTCACCCAGACTTACATTGGCCTGGGTGACTACCATGCTCTTCAAACACATAGTGGGTAGTAGATAGGAAGGGGGAAATCTGTGCATTGGACTGGGCTGGGAGTAATGAACTAGGTTTACGATTTATCTCCGCCATTTCAGTGAGTCATTTTCATCTCTCTGAGACTTAGTCCCTTGTGAATAGAGAAATGAATGAAAATCTCAGAGGTGTTCATATTTGCAATTAGGGCTTTTTTTTTTCTAAATGAAATTAAATTGCAAAACTCCAATATATAAATCAGATACCCAAAAAATGCAGTTTTCTCATGAGTTTAAAATGTTCATTGATTGCAAATGAAGCCCTAAGAACACAGTTTGAAAACCACTAATTTAGTTCATGTCTAAGATCCAGCTTTACATTAAGATGCCCATTTATTAAAGTGAGATATGTTTCTGCCCAAATATTGCTAGTTGTCATCTACATGGGACTTCTTGCCTTGATGGTCTTTTCCACTCAGGAAATCAAACTACAGAGCAGCACTTTAAGTGTAAAAAAAAATCAAAGAAAGCTCTATATTCTTAAGTAATAGTTCCCTCAAGCAATGGTGACCCAATTTAATGCCCTTCTTCATGTTAGTAATATTTTCCTCTAAAGAACTGGGCCAGGAAATCTAGAATCTGAGCACCATCCCCCATAGACTAGTATAGGAAGAAACATTCATAATTCTAAAATTTGTAGCCACTCTAGGACTGAGTCTGAATCTGAAGGATCCCTCTTTGTTCACTTGGTGCCTAACAGTAACTGACATATAGAGGACACTCAATAAGTCTTGAATGACTGACTGACTAAATGGATTGAGTGAATTCGTGGCAACTAATTAAGCAAGAAAAAACTGAATTACATGATTGGTTTTGAAAGCAGCCATTATTAAGTTTCTAATTAAGTTTGTCACCTAGCAAATCTAATCTATGCCTTCAGACCCCAACACCACCACTGTACTCTCAGGGTTCTCAGATATTTTGAGTTTCCAAACCATGCTGGGGTCATTTTCAGGGAGCAGACTGAACTGTCACACGGTAGCTGCCCTTCTTTTCTTTTCTTTTTTTTTTAACATAATCCCAAATGTGAAAATAAATTGTCCTTATTTTCAGCCACTGAAAGAATGTCGGGGAGCTAGATCTTGAGGCTGGTAGAGAATAGCAGTTAATGATGAGAAGCACAGACACTGACTACTGTGGCTCTAATACTGACCTTTCCATGTATTAGCTACCACTATGGGTAGCTATCTCTGTTTCTGTAAAATGGGGTATTAACTAATGAGAGGATTGAATGAGCTAATGCCCCTGAAGCTCTTAGAACAGAACCAGACATGTAAACATTCAATAGGTATTGACTTTCATTTATTCATCCTGAATGAAAATCTCAGAGCTGTTCACATTTTCTAATCAGGGCTTGCCTAACTCAAAACTTATGCTCTTTTGTTTAATAAAGTATGCTTTTAATTAAAATTTATAGTACAAAGAGCATACGTTTTGAATTAGGCAAGCCAGACTTTTAATTCAGACTCTGGTTCTTTTCTGGGGGGCAGTCATTTAATCTCACTAAACTTTTTTCATCGTGTGTTAAGTGCTATTTAAAATTATAGCAGACTATAGCTTTCTGATTTCCAGGACTCTTTAAGTTTAAGAAAACACTTGTGTAGGCCCACTTTGGATATGAAGGAGGAAGCTACAGCCAGAGAACTAAAATGCTTTTCATAATAAAACAATTTTGAGCATTCTGGAGTTTGAGATGAAAGCACCAACCCTAGGAAAGAGAGAAGTCCAGCAAAGTAGCCAGGAATCTGGGGCTCTATTTGGGGAAACAGTTTTAATATCCAATATTAAGTTGTTGCTTGGCACCAGAGTAGAACATTCCTTACTTTTTACCAAAAGTTAAATAGATGTTTCTTAACCAATCATATGTGGGTGATAACCTTGGGGAGTGAAGAAACTGGGGTGATGCATCAAGTATTGGGTAACGCCATATAGCAAAAGGGAACACACATACATAGGCAATGTAAAGGAGACATGGAGAATTGGCCTGTGTAGGAAAAGAGAATGTGAGGCAAGGAAGAGAAACCTGGAGATGTGGAGAGGAACAGCGGATTTCTCACCAGTGTGTGAGATGGCAATGAGGCATTTTTATTTTACACTAATCTTATAGGATAAGAAAGCTAGAGTCTGTTGAAGAACTTGAGTACCCTGGTATTTGAATTATAGGCTGGGCAGAATTCCTATGATAATTAAAGGTAATGGATGTGGCCCTGCACAATGGCTCATGCCTGTAATTCCAGAACTTTGGGAGGCCTAGGAGGGAGGATTGTTTGAGCCCAGGCATTCAAGACCGGTTAGGGCAACATGGCAAAAGCCCATCTCTATAAAAAATATAAAAATTAGCCAGATGTGGTGGCACATACCTGTAGTCCCAGTTACTCGGGATGCTGAAGGGGGAGAATCATCTGAGCCTGGGAAGTTGAGGCGGCAGTGGGCCAAGATTAAGCGACTGCACTTCAGCCTGTGCATAAGAGCAAAACCCTGTCTTAAAATAAAATAAAATAAAGTGAGTGGATATAAACTAGCACAAGTAACCATTTGATAAATGACAACTATCATATTGTTGATTCATGTATTATTCATAGAATATGTATCTAGCCCAAGGAAGCTGGGCAAACAACAGCTGGTACACATGGGGGCAGTGGAGCATACAGGTTCCCACTCATCTTACCCATGGCTGAAACTTACCTAATGTCCATCCTCTTACTCCCCACATCTCTACGTCCAGCATTTTTCTCCTGTCTGCACAAAGAAAACATACTCCTTGAAGAAACAAAATGGGTTTCCAGGAGTAGTGGGGCTATGTCTCTGGAGGAGCACAGGCAGGCTTGTGTGATGTGTAATGGTAAAGGATTTCTTCAAAGTCATAGTCCTGCCTTAGAGAATGCCTGGAGACTATAAGTTTTTAAATTATTTCATTAATTAACTCACTGAAGGTAAGAGTAACAAGCAGTGTCCTAAAAACATGCAGTTATTTTACCTGTAATCCATTTTCCAGTGACTACCAAGATAGCTGAAGCACAAAAATAGGGAATGACTTTGTTTTCCCAAGATATAGTCACTGTGATTATTTTTAGATGAACGGTCTCGAGCCAGAAGCACAACTCATAATTATGTTGCTATGATTCTGCAACCAGTTGTTCTGTGGAATTAATTCAACTGTGAAAACTTTAAAGTTACATTTTCTGAAAAAGCCAGAAAAACTGGAAGTAAAATATTCCATGACATGCAGTGCTGTTTCCTGAGATCATCTCCCATTGCTCCACTTTGTGACTTGCATGCCTCCTGCTTAGCCCCCCTTGCATTCCCAGCTCTTATCCAGCTCTTACCCTGCTCTGTGAATTATTGAAGTCCACTGACAGTCCCTCCTTTGTGAAGCATTCCTGAAAGCCCCAGCCTGGCAGATCTCCCCTTCCTCTGACCTCCTGTATTGATAGTGCATTGTCTTCACCTTTCTTAGAACTCCTCATCTTTTGCCAGTGAATTCTAATTTATTTTCATATATATATCTCACTATTTTCAAAGCTAGGTTCGTACCGTGTAATATAGTTGACTATTCATATCCAGGGGCCATGAATCCAACCAGTGGTTGATTACAACTATTTGGAAAAAGGCCAGGTGTGGTAGCTCTCACCTGTAATCTCAGGACTTTGGGAGGCTGAGGTGAAAGGGCTGCTTGAGCTCAGGAGTTTGAGACCAGTGTGGGCAACCAAGACCTCATCTCTACCAAAAAAAAAAAAATGCAAAAATTAGTCAGGCATAGTGGTGCATGCCTGTGATCTCAGCTACTTGGGAAGCTGAGGGAGGAGGATCACTTGACCCTAGAAGGTAGACACTCCAGCCCGGTGACAAAGCAAGATTCTGTCTAAAAAACAAAACAAAAGAAAAACCCCAAAAGAATAAAAAAATAATAGTACAACAATTTAAAAATTATAATATAACAACTATTTTCATAGCACTTACATTGTGTTAGGTATTGTAAGTAACCTGGAGATATATACTGGAAGATGTTACATTTTCCAGTATAACCTATTTGCATAGGTTATATGTGCCCCTCTACATAAGGGACTTGAGCATCCTCAATTTTTGGTATCTTTGGGAATACTGGAACCAACCCCTCTTGGGTACCAATGAACAACTGTAATTTTCCATTTCAAAAACAGTATGTCAAATTTATATCAAAAATCTGGAAGAGAAAAATGAAACAATGCATCTCATCATTTTGACACAAATTTTGTACTTATCACTTTAGGCTGTTTCTTTCTAAACCTTTTTCTATGATTATTATTTCATCGATTTAATTTTAGTGGATATGCAATTTTATATCCTTTTTTTCAATTAACGTTACATCATAATCATTACTGAAATTACTACATAGCCTTCATAAATATTTAAAGGCTGCAAAATATTAATTACTTTTCTATTGTTAAATTTTTAGATTATTATATTCCACTATTATAAACATTGCAGTTGACATTTTCATGCATATAATTTTTACAGTGTGTGTGTTTGTGTATGCACATGCACATTTTGATTTTTTTCCCTTAGGATAGTGTCCCAAAAGGAAACTTACTGAACCAAAGAGCAAGATTGTTTCTATGGCACATATTGCCAAGTTGCTTTCCTTAAGAGTTGGACCAATTTATATTATTAGAAGTGTATGAGAATATTGCTTTCTCCAAAGCATCACCAAAATTATGTTCTTAATTATTTATTCTTTAGATAAATGAAATAGGATGACCTTAATGCACTGCTTTGCATTATTTTAAGCATACAGAAAAGTATGCAGAAAAAATATATAACCCCTGGTCCTGGTTTATCAAATCTTAACAAATTTCCACACTTTTATTAGTTTGTTGTTGTTGTTTGTTTTTTTTTAGTTTTTGAGATGTAGTCTCGCTTTGTCACCCTGGCTGAAGTGCAGTGGCGCCATCTCAGCTCACTGCAACCTCTGCCTCCCAGATTCAAGTGATTCTCCTGCCTCAGCCTCCCGAGTAGCTAGGACTACAGGTGTGTGCCACGATACCTGGCTAACTTTTTGTATTTTTAGTAGAGACGGGGTTTCACCATGTCAGCCAGGATGGTCATGATCTTCTGACCTCATGATCCACCACCTTGGCCTCCCAAAGTGCAGTACTACATATACAACTGAAGTTGTTGTGCACAACTTTCCCAAATCCGTTCCAATGCCTTCCTCTCTCCCTCTATAGCGACAACTGGAATTTGATGTTTATCATTCCTTTACACTCCCATGTCCATATATTTTAATTGTTAAACCTTTAAATACTAATGAAGTCGAATTTTTTTAACATAATATAACTAATATTAAAGTGCTCAGATTCTAGAGTCAGGTGGAACTGTCTTTGAATTCCTGCTCTGTCACTAGTTAACCATGTCTCCAGAGGCCTCTCTATGACTCATTTGCCTCATCTATGAAATGGAGGTAATAATAATTCATACTATTTTTTTTTCTTTTGAGACAGGATTTCTCTCCTGTTGCCTAGGGTGCAGTGGTGCACTCTCGGCTCACTACAACCTCTGCCTCCTGGGCTCAAGCAATTCTCCTGCCTCAGCCTCCCTTGTAGCTGGGACTATAGGCATGTGTCACCACACCAAGCTAATTTAGGTATTTTTAGTAGAGATGGGGTTTCACCACATTGGCCAGGCTGGTCTCAAACTCCTGACCTCAAGTGATTCACCCACCTCGGCCTCCCAAAGTGCTGGGATTACATGTGTGAGCCACCACACATGGCTAATTCATACTACGCTTTATCATGTTGTTATGAAGATGAAATGGGAAGCTGCATGTGAAATTCTTGGCATAGTGCTCTAGTTTTTCTTGTGAATTATTTGCCCCTTTTCTTAGCAAGATTAGATTACCTAAAACTTGTGAAGCACCTTTACAACATGATCCTATTTATTCCTCACAACGGTTTTATGAGCAGGTACTGCAAGGATCCTATTTGATCCCAGTGATAAGCCAGCATGTTGCAACGCTGTGCTGAAACCTGAGTCTCTGGTTCTGGCACCTCTTGCTTTGAACTTATTTGCTGCAGCTCCATCAACTCTAAAGTCATTTCGTGATACAATGTCATTGATTTATGAGGTGGCTTTAGTACTATGCTTTAACACAGTCATTATAGACAGATCCTAGCATCTCTCTGACTTATAATTGTCTTCCTTCTCTATTTTTTCCCTGAATAGTCCACATAAAAATATTTTATAGCTCTATAAAACTAAATATCCTCTTAAACTCAACACATAACATTACCATTAATAACATATTATATTTTTACATTATGAGAGATTTAGTATTTTATAGGGATGGTATTACTTTTTTCTGATTTTTTTTTTTTTTTTTGGAAAACAAAGTAAAAATCTTAAGCAATTCCTGTATCCAGATTTCAATATATTAATGCATTAGTCCTAAACATTTTAACTAAAATAAACTCTTAAGGATTCTGGATATTTATTAATAGTTAACTAAAGTAGAATTAAAATTTTATTATTTATAAAATGTAATTTAAAAAAGAATAATAACAAACATTATTTAAATGTATTTAGAAACCAAATTTCACAAAACCTTATTTTTAAGTTGGTTTTTCAAGGCACAAGAAAAAATACTCTGGATATAACTTATAATCTACTCTTGTGTGCATTAATAGGACACATGTATAATTATCAGTTTTGTTTATACAAGTTTTAAACTACAAACATCTTAAGATGACATTCTTTGGTAATTATATTTTACTGTTTATCAATATTCCATTTTTCCTTTCAAAATTCTGACACCTCTCACATTGACATTCTCCTTATCATATTTGAGAAAAACCAGATTCAGAAAACTTAAGATGGAGTTAATTAGGTAATTCCAGACATTACATGGTCCCACGCATGGTGGAATGAGGATATCCTCAAAGGCACCTAGAGGAGCAGGGAGCATCTTAAGACTCAGGAAGCATATGCATTACGGACACATGATCATGCAAAGGATATTGATGGAAATAAGTATGAAGTACTTTGAAAAGACATTCAATATAGATCCTACATACCTAAATACAGTGTTTGTTTTGGTTTTATTCCAATGGGAGAGTTATCTGGCTCTTTTTTCCCCCAGAAATCACTGGGTTCAGGTATGGGTTACTACATATGGGTAGTAGGAATATGGGTTACTACAAATCTATGAAAGCCATTGCCTTATAAATGACGATACAGGCCCTTACCTGGCAATTTGCCAACTCCCCTAGCTTCTCACTGCAGTAGTTCTCTGTAGCTGGCCTTTTGCCAAGATCTGAGAAGATATCAAGGCATATGAGCTTCACTATAGCTCACTCTTGAGGTCTTTAGCTGATACCTTCTCCAGGGAGGCTGGCAGGCACTTTAGCAGAAAGCCACCTTGAAGCCTATAAAGTTTACCTTTTCACAGAGGTTATACTTGCAGGCAAATGCCCACATGTACCAAATCATTTTAAGGAAACCCATCATAACCCTCTGGATGAGAATGCAACAGAAAAACTATAGTGCCTGGTGCCAGTTCACATGTAGCAGGTAGGTACTTAAGGAATGATAGCTACATCTGCCACAAAAACATGGAGACACACTCTCATTTGCTGATTACAACGCATTTCATCTAAGACATTTTAAGCCATCTGTTCCAAAAGTTGGTATGTGGGAAGATGAAAGTTCTTTTTTAAAAAATTATGTGGTAACACCCAAAATCAAAACTAAAGCTAACGTGGCATTGCTCATTTATGCTCTAATTTTCTGGAAAACAGTTTCAAGCAAGTTAGGACGGCAGCAGGCCCAGGAGCTGAACAAATCCAGGGGCCAGCTTAGGGCAAACTGGGGTGGGATTAGATGTTCCAGTCTGCACTGTTCTTCTAAGCCTGTCATGATCTGAAACTTAGATCTTGGACCTGGGCCAGAACCAGACTGACCTTTAAGGTTGAGCAAAGAAGGCAACAGTATCCAAACAACCATGGTGATGAATTCTCTTGATACTGCCTTTTCTCTCTATTCTCCCCGAATGCTGATCAAATGCTTCCCAATCTACCACCTCCCTTAGTGTCACTACAACTACTGTCTTCTACTGAAATTGAATGCCTTTTTAAGATTATGAAAATAAATGCTAATTACTATGTCTTTTGGTCTCAATGGAAAACAGTTATCCTTCAGCTATCTTTCGTAGTATAAATAACTTGCCCAACTTTGCTAAGGCTTAAGTTTGCTCCATAACTTCATTAGAGGGTTATTGTAATGGAAAAAAGTGCCTAATTAATTAATATAAAGACTAATTATTATAAAGCTTTGTATAATGTCCTAATTAGAGAATATAGATTCATGATCTTTTCATCATTTCTTTTGTCATCATTCACAGCATATGTATTAGGAGTATAAGTTAATTTTCGATGCTTTGTTCATTGTAAGCACTTGTAATAATGCATGTATTTGATACTCAGGTGGCTCTTTGTGTTTTCATTTTAGTAATTGTTGATTCAAGGTGCATAGAACATTAAAAAACTAGTGTTAATTACTATAATGAAAGTATAGATTGGTTACTATGTTTTTAAAATCTTTTGAGTATTGCTTGTAAAAAAAAAGTCTGTAAGATTTTTTTCTGAGTTCACTTTTAGGTAGTACATTAAAAATAGATTCCCCCAAAACAATACTACAAAATATTTGGGATGTTTAAGAAATACCTTGTTTATGCCTCAAAGTAGAGGAAAAAAAGACAAATTTGAACTAATTTTAATTTAGTATACATATGTCCAAACATATGATTCCCTCTTTTTTTCTAAAGCACATTTTCAAAAGTGTGTTTGGGACAACCTGATATGTTACACTTTTGAAATATAAGCAAAATAGTTAAATGTCAACTTATAATATTTATTAATTTATTTATAACACTTATTAAATGTACTTATTTAAATATATTGCTTTTTTCACTTCTATATTTAATATATATTTATACTCATAATTTCATATTTATAGTATTCTATTTTAAAGTTATGTTTTTTCCCCAACTCCCCACCCCCACTGTCCCTCCCCTATTTTCCCCCAACAGACCCCAGTATGTGATGCTCCCCTCCCTGTGTCCATGTGTTCTCATTGTTCAACACCTGCCTATAAGTGAGAACATGTGGTGTTTGATTTTCTGTTTTTGTGTCAGTTTGCTGAGAATGATGGCTTCCATGTTCCTACAAAGGACACAAACTCATCGTTTTTGAAGGCTGCATAATATTCCATGGTGTATATGTGCCACATTTTCCCTGTCCAGTCTATCATCAATGGGCATTTGGGTTGGTTCCAGGTCTTTGCTATTGTAAACAGTGCTTCAGTGAACATTCATGTGCATGTGTCCTTATAGTAGAATGATTTATAATCCTTTGGATATATACACAGTAATGGGATTGCTGAGTCAAATGAAATTTCTATTTCTAGGTCCTTGAGGAATCACCACACTGTCTTCCACAATGGCTGAACTAATTTACACTCCCACCAACAGTGTAAAAGTGTGCCTGTTTCTCCACATCCTCTCCAGCATCTGTTGTCTCCAGATTTTTTTAATGATCGCCATTCTAACTGGTGTGAGATGGTATCTCAATGTAGTTTTGATTTGCATTTCTCTAATGACCAGTGATGATGAGCCTTTTTTCATAGGTTTGTTGGTCTCATGTATGTCTTCTTTTGTAAAGTGTCTGTTCATATCCTTTGCCCACTTTTGAATGGGCTTGTTTGTTTTTTTCTTGTAAATCTGTTTTAGTTCTTTGTGAATTCTGGATATCAGCCCTTTGTCAGATGGATAAACTGCAAAATTTTTTTCCCATTCTGTTGGTTGCCGATTCACTCTAATGACTGTTTCTTTTGCCGTGCAGAAACTGTGGAGTTTGATTAGGTCCCATTTGTCTATTTTGGCTTAAAGTTATGTTTTAAAAGTTTATTTATTTATTTTTTAAAATACAGGTTCTAGATTTTACAACTTGAATTTATATTAGGTTAAAATACTTCCGCAATCAGTACATCATTAAACAAAATAAAATAGAGAATGACCCATACATGAGAGATTGTAAGGACCACAGTACATAGTAACTATCTTTTCTGAAATAAATTGTATTAAAAACAAAGAAGCCTCACCATATAGCTATATATGTATGTTTACACAATAGAAAATTAAAAATCTTAAAGTGATACAGAAAAGTAACCAATCCTTCACACTTGTCTCTGATTTTAATTTTTCTGCCCTACTTTGGTACTCAACTAATAATTGCCAGGTGAATAATAGTATTTTCTAAATCATCTTTTTGTTTTTTATATGTATTATTTTTATAACCAGAAAAAAGCCCGCAAGAAATTAGTTCCCCCACAAACCTGAAAATTGTAGTCAGAGTTGTTTTTCTGAATTTATTATAATACTTGTTAAAATTCCAGAGCTCCACTGAAATCTTAGCAAAAAAGGTCCACTCCTTAAATTAGCCCAGATTGCTTTATGGATTGTTTAGTGATGTTAACTCTATCTACAGTTCCAGAGATCCCTACATTCTTCCACTGGGTAAGCAATATGCTGAAAATTCTTTGGAAAAAAAAAAAACCTTACCAACGGGAACAGAGTATATTGAATTGAATTCTCTTCTACTACCTAAAAGTAAGGAAGCTACTATGAAAACTCTCTTAATGATTTAAAATTATTTGAACGGTGAAGTTTAACTAATTAATTATACTTAATTAATAAATTAAAATCCTATTGACATCAATTAATTCAGTAAGTTTCACAAGTTTGTAATTTGCTCCAGGAAGTACTCTGAATAGTGGCAAACTTTTCTAATTGGGGCAGTAGCTGCCTGGCCCAGTCCAGTCAGAAGCACCGAGGACCTTCTCCTTCAGAGTTCCATGTGCCCAAGTGGTATGCTGAGTCCACTTCAAACCTGTCATGTTTGTCTTTCTTTCTTTTTTCCTTTTTGAAGACAGTCTCGCTCTGTCACTCAGGCTGGAGTGCAGTGGTGCCATCTTGGTTCACTGCGACCTCCACCTCCTGGGTTCAGGTGATTCTCATTCCTTAGCCTGCAGAATAGCAGAGACTACAGGCATGTGCTACCATGCCCAGGTAATTTTTGTATTTTTTTTTTGTAGAGAGGGGGTTTCACCATGTTGGCCATGCTGGTCTGCAACTCCTGACCTCAAGTGATCTGTCTGCCTCAGCCTCCCAAAGTGCTGGGATTAGAGGCATGAGCCACTGTGTCTGGCCCAATTCTCTCAAGTCTGCCTTTCTCTGCTGTTCAAAACATAAGGTATTTATTTATCTATACTCTTGTATAGTCTCAGTCTAGGCTGCTATATGCTGCCTTCCTGGTAACTCATCCTCAGTATACTGTCCTCTCTGGGAAACATTTTCATCATGCTCTATAAACTTCCTGTTTTCCTATTTAAAACAGAAGTCCCTATCCCAATCTTCATCTTCCTCACAGATTATGTTAGTGGGCTTCTCTGGAAAGCGGATGCTAAAATGGAACTGGGGTGTAAGAGACTTATTGGAAGGTAACACCTGTGAAAGATGAAAGGTGCAGGAAACAGGATTAGAAAGGAAAGTCTCAGCCCACAATGCACATCTGACAAGGTCCCAGTCAACCCAACAGCAAGCTAGAGAACAAGGACTGATAATTAGAAGTGCTCTGCATTGGAAAGAATGGCCAGGCTCCAGTATTTCTGCTGAGCTTTGTCACTGGCTGGGGAGATCTGGGAAAAGTGTGGAGTAGGGTGACTATTGTTTACAGTAATCTATTGTTACATTTTAAAATAGCTAGAAGAAAATAATTTGAATGTTTCTAGCATAAAGGACAATTTTTAAGATGATGGATAGTCCAATAATACTGATTTGATCTTTACAAATTATATGAATGTATTAAATTATCATATATATGCCCAAAATATGTGCATCTATTATGTATCAATAAAAAATAAAATTAAATAAAAAGGCTGAGGCAGGTCTGGCAGGTAGTAAAAGTTGGTGGCTATCAGCCATCTACACTCCTCATGGCTGAATATCAAGGTCTTTCTTGAAGGGAGATCAGAGAGACACACCTCCAAGGTCACCTCACAGATTAATTCCTCCACTGCCTCATCTCTGAAATCTTAAACTTTAGCATCCTCCTCTCCCACCCTAACATCGTATCTTTCCAACTTTTACTCCCTTACTCTCATTATATTTGCTTTTCAGTTGTAAAACTTCCACTCCTTTATTCCCACGACCTTCTTTCAACATTTCAGCTTTGTCTTGATTTAACTGTTTCTTCCAGTTAGGCTACACCCAGTTTCTCATCACTTCTTCCATTCTTCCGCCAATATCCTTACATCCTTTGCCCCTTTTTCCTGTTAGAGTGCCCACACTGCAAAACCCTGTTTATCTGCCTTCTTTCTTCCTGCACTCAAACTGCTGGCTGCAGCTAAAGAAAACCATCTATCACCACAGATTAATGTCACATGGTTTACAGTCTTAGCTGAACCCTAAACACTATACAGAAATCCTATAGTTAGGTATTTCCTTTTCATATGGCATCTGAAAAAAAAATCTTATAATTTTTATTTCACAGCATGTTAAAGAGCATGGTGCAAAAGGCATGGGCATTAGAGTCACACGGATCAGATTTTTATTCTAGCTCTTTACTACCTGTGTGACCTTAATTTTTCTTTGGTCTTTTTTCCCTATCTATGAAATGGAGGTATTACTAACTATTCAACATAAAATAGGTAACTGATTTAGTGAGAAGTCTCAAATCATTTGAAGCATATATTCAAAGTTTTTTCTCCCCCAATAACACTGCCAACTGTACACTGCTGAAAGCCCCCTTTTCCACTGAGTACATCTCAATCCAATTCCCTAACATTTTGGACATTTTCAGCTTTCAACAGTCCTCTTCACCAGGACAGGTCAGATAGGAGGCTGTGTGTGTGTGTTTGTGTGTGGAGGCATGATCTGCTTTCTTGAATCCACACTTCTAGCCTTCTACTTTGTTCCAGTGTCTGAAAAGGCAGGCAGGCAGGCAGGAAAGAATTTGTCTCATTGTGCACTGTCCAGGTTGCTGTCCCATTTCACTGTAAATGATCTTGTTTCTTTTCATAGGCTCAGGATGACCAGGTGGTGACCACAATAAGTTCCATTGATAAAGATGTCAGTCCTAAGCAGTTCCTGAAAACACTGATGGTCCTTTGGAAGACTTTATCTGTTGGCTAAATTCAATCCCTCCCACACCCACTTCCTATCCCAAGAACCGCTTCAGTGGTCCATCTCATACCTACTCTCTTATTGGTTATTGCAACGCAACTCTGGGGCCAAAGGAACAGGTGAGATTCATTTTCTGTAATTCCCAGGAATCAGGGACTTGAGATGAGGTGTCCTTGTCCTGTTGGCCTTGCTATACCACCTAATTTTTCTTCCTTTATTTTGGTAGCACTGGGCAGGAAATCACAGCCTAGAATGAAGGTTTCTATGAACTTGGCTCCCAAAAATATGTTAAATATTTGTCAATATTGGAAGAATCCCGGAATAGGAGGGAGTGCGTCCAGATGACCCCAGGGAGGGGCAGAATGTGCAGAGGACAGCCTCATACAGACATCTGTAGCCATTGTGCCTTGGTGCAGGGACTGCCAAGGACGGCACAGGCAACTTGTGGCATCAGGCCTGGACTCGTGATGGAGGGTCAGATGAGACAACAGCTGTCCTGGTGGACACCTGCAGAGGTCCCCTCTTCCCCAGCCCAGGCTCACTGCGGAGACAGCTCAGCCCCACTTGCCTGGGTCTCCAAGGCTCTGAGAAGGGCCCCCCAATGGTTCAGGGTAGGCGTTGGCTAAGTTTGTCACACAGGAGGCCTGAACTGCAGCATTCACAAGGCCGCCTTTTCCAGGCCAGCTCTGCCTTCATCACACTCTTCTGGGGGGCTGGTGGCACTGGAGGGACTACAAGCATTTCTGGCACACAACTAAGGGGGACTTGAGTGTAGATACATCCAGTCAGGGTTTATGAGGTTTTTTTTTTGTCCAGCTGTTTTTTATTTCAGGGAGAGGGGAAGGGGCTCAGTCTTTCTTGGCAGCGGCTTTCCTCATGGCGGCCAGGATCTTGCTCAGCTCCTCCCGCTTCTTTTGGTGCAGATGTGCGTCCCCACCCTTTTCTTGATGAACTTGAGGGTCTGTCCTTGGAGACCTTCAGGAACTCCATGGCACCCCGCTCGTAGAAGCAAAGCCACACACCTCCTGGATCATATTCCGCATGAACTTGGTGTGTTTGCTGAGATGTGGTGGCTGTGCCTAGGCTTGCTCATGTTCTTGGTCACCTTGTGGCCCCTGTTGAGGCCCACGGCCACAGGGTAGCCAAGAGCCATGGCTGCCGTGGTGGAAGGGGCTTTACAGGGTATTTTCATGCAGTTCATTCGCATCCTCACTGGCCGCCTGAGGCTTTGGAGTCCTTAGGGGAACCGAGCCTGGTGCTGGAAGTCCGAGGGGAGCAGAGAAGCAAGGTTTGTATGCACAGAGCCATCAGTGGGTCCACAAGTTTCTTCCAATCATCCAGTGTGAAAAACGGCAAGATTAAACTTCCCACTGCCTGCTTAGAATGAGTTGTCTCCTCTGAGGAGTGCATTTGGGAATGCAGCAATTCCAATTTAATACAGCGTTCATTTACGTTTTCTTTTTGGATGGGGATTGCATTTATCAGGATTCTTGCTTGTGGAGCATAAACCTGTAGCAATGCTCGAGAGAGCTCATCCATTCAAAGTCCAGAAGTCAGTACAGACAATTTGGCTCAGCGGTGGCTTGCCCCTGTAATCCCAGGCTTTGGGAGGCAGAGGCGGGAGAACAATCGAGCTCAGGAGTTCCAGCCAGGGCAAAACGGGGTCCCCATCTCTATCCCACAAACAAAAATTAGCCAGGTGTGAGGGCCGCACCTATAGTACCAGCTATTTGGGAGGCTGAGGCAAGAGGATTGCTTGAGCCCAGGTCATCTAGATTGCAGTGAGCTGAGATAGTGCCGCTGTGCTCCAGCATGGGCTACAGAGCAAAACCCCATCTATAAAAATAAAAACCTAAAAAGTTGTTCAGTAATAAAGTATAACTTGACTTTTCTCAGTATATACAACGACTGTAAAATACGGTAAAACAGAATTATTGTCGTGTAACAGATACACTTTAGATGTTACAGAAAATATACATATGCAAAACCATGTTTGCAACCAAAAAAAAATATTTGTCAAGAGTATACTATTTTACCATAATTCCTGGACTAATTAGTAACCCAAAGGGTCAGGAAAAGACATCAATCACTACTTTATTCTGATACATGTATATAAATTATCATCTACAACTGACCTGGCCTATACCAATGAATGTTATTTTTTCTTGGTGAGCTGTAACACAGTTATACCAGTATAGGACGTTTACATACAGTATTCTAAGTATTTTAGGAAGATTAACACTTTTAATCCATATAGCAATCCTGTGAGGAAGTTATAATTATAATCCCCAATTTGCAGGTGAGGTAACTGGGGCACAGACAAGTTAAGTAACCTATTTGTTTTTCCTTCACCTATTTGAATTCTACCTGCCAGGGATCCAATTAAGATATTCAAGTTCATCTTCAAAAGAGTGTTTTTATATTTTCTTTATTATAAGTGATTTTTGGGATTACAAAAAATTGGATAACTTGTCGTGTTTGTGACCTGGAAGAGGTTGTATAGTATGCTCCTTGATACACACTTGATATATAAGACTTGTCCAGTCTTTGGAATCTTTTAGAATTCATTCATACATCTTTTTCTTTGTAGTAGCAACAATTCTTTAGGAATTATTTCAACGGTAATTGGTTTATTTTTCCTACATATTTTTGGTTCTTTTGCTGTTTTATATTTTTGTAAACATAAAGCTCTTTTGAGTTTTCCCCAGATTATGCATGGGGTTTCCTTCTAATTTTATTTATTTATTAGAGACAGGGTTTAGCTCTGTTGCCCAGGCTTGAGTTTGGTGGCACAATCATAGCTCACTGTAGCCTCCAACTCCAACGCCTGGGCTTAAGTGATTCTCCTGCCTTGGTCTCCCAAAGCACTGGATTACAGGCATGAGTGACTGTACCTGGCTCTTCTAATTTTAAAATATCGCTTTTGTCCATTGTTATATCCCTCTTCAGTTCTGTAGTCGACATTTGCACAATCTGATAAGTTTGAATCAGAAAAACACATGTAAGATAGCTCAATTTAATCACTGCAAATATTTATATACAAATTTAAGAGTTATAAATGCAACATTTATTTTTCACTTTTAAATAATGTCTTTTTTTGAAGTGAAGCATTTTAAACAGAGTTTAATATAGTTGGTAGTAAATATTGCATTTTTAGTACTATTTTCTTCTTTTGTGATCTAGTTTATTTTCTTAAAAAGTCCCGTCCCAAAACATTAAATATCCTAATTTTGTCTGACCAACCACACTTAAACACACACATAGAGTCACTCACTATTTTCATTACTTACTTCTTTTATCTCTGCACAGAACAACTGCCAAGATTGAGGCTTACTGAGGTTCAATGATAACTGTCTTTGCTTGTAAGATTCTCCTTGTAGTCCTAACATACTGTCACAACAAAACAAAAATATGCCAGCTTACCACATGGGGTTTAGTAATGGTTAGGTAGTCATTAGGTTCTCCAACTTGTGTTATGGTACATTTTAATCATTCTGAAAACCATGGCTGTATCCTCCCATATATATGTCATTCATGTATCACGGATGTAGGGGGAAGCATTCGTTCAGTATATACTCAGAATTCATATGATTAGCAGAAATGGATACTTTATCTACATAATATTCTCACTTAGTATTTTAATTAATTTTAATTGCATTAGCCCTCTATCCTCCCAAGTTTGATTACTAAGGACACAAAAATTTTATCTTTGGTGCCAAGTGCACCAAAAAAAGCAACATGTTTTTACTGTTTGCTTTTACTCTGTAATAGATAATGATATATTTTAGATACTTTCAGCTTCACATGTACTTTTTTGTATGTGTGTAGTGGCATGCCCTTACATTGATAAAAGATGTAGAAAACCCGAGTAAATGATTTTCTTTTAACATTGTTTAGCATTAAGTAGAAATTGTCAGTTTTGAAATAATAAGTGTATTTTAAACTTACAAAGATCAAGATATTTCTGTAATGTTTTATACACTTCTTAGAACAGCATCACAAATGAATTTCAAAAGTTCTGTTCCTGAGACTGTAGTAACTACAAAGCATGAAAAAATGTATAATTTACATAGTGCTATAGCTTCTGATAATTTTCTTTTTGGGACTTAAAAAAAGGTCTATCTTCCTCAAGTGTTAGATAAAATTAGCTAATGCACACTTAAATCAGAAAAAAGAACCAATCACATTAGTCTTTCCTGTTTCCTGTTTCTTTTTATCATCAAAAACAGCTGACCCTTGACCAACAATACATAATTTGGAGAAATAATTGGAAGACTACCACAGGGAGACTAAATGTAACATTGCAATTAGATAAATTACAACACAGGTGTGATAAGTGATAGAATACACACCTAAATGTAATTTAACCTCCAATCATTTTAAGGAGTATTTCCCAATTACAGTGTCTTTAAAGGAAAAATGCAAATATAAGGCCTTTTTTAGCAAGATTCCAGACAGGAAAAAGCATCACGGAACTCAAAGATTCTCTAATTCAGTGACCTGCGTTCTGGCTTACCTCTAAGTGATCTGCCTAGTGCAGAGCCTGCCTCCCACCACAGTGCTGGCCCAGTATTTATTACACTATTTTGTAACTAAACGTTGGAAGCATCACATATTGCCAATGAGAAGTAAGATTAAAAACAAAAGGATGCTGCCCCTTTTCGCCCTCCTTCAGGACATCTGCTCCTGCACTGAGGGTTCAGGCGAAGGGTGGAAACTAACAGGAAGACGTGAAGGAGTAGGGGGCAAGGAGGATGAGGCTCCCTTTACAGACTTTGGTGCCATTTTTACTCCTTTCTGGTTGCTTATCTGAAACGTTGTGCCACTAGATTACAATGACGGCCCCTCTCCGCCTCGGGTGCTAATTACCCCCGAGCTTTTTTCGGTGCACATCCCTGTCTTATAGATATTCTGGTGCCTGTGTTGTCCCCACATTAAATCAGTAAAGGAAAACCATCCCTTTTCTACTCCTTAAAGTGATCTAGAAACGAAGGAGTACAGATGAGGATTTAAATCCCAGTCCTAATTCCAAGGGAGGCTGGAAACCTCCTCAGCCGCGCCTGGCGTGGCCTCCATCTCGAGCGGTGGTGACGCGAGGGCCAGGTCTTCAACGTGTCTTCACAGAGGTGGCCGGAGGGAGAGCGTGAGGGATTATCCAAGGGAGGGGTCGAGTATCGCAACATAGGACAAGTTGCGGCCCTCTTCTCAACTCGCAGGGCGGGAGGATGGAGACTGAGGGACGCAGCGGCAGGGCGGGATGGCGGGACAGCCCAGCTGCAGCGAAGGAGGCGAAGCCGAGTCCGGGAAACCCACCCACCCGCCGCAGTCCCCGCCCCGCGGGCGCCGCGCACGCCTGAAGTCAGCGCCCGAGGCTCCGCCCCCTCGCGGCCCCAGCCAGGGCTCTGGCTCAGCCGGCTGAGGGGGCGGAGAGAACCCGCAGCTGCAACTTCGCCTGGAGCCTTCGAGCCTGGGCTCAGCCGGGATCTAGCAGCCGTCACCGCGGAGTCGCCGATTCCCCGGGGCCTCAGCCCAGTCGGCTTGGCCATGGCAGCCGCCGCCACTGCGGCGAATCTGGCCCCGACGCTCCCCGCCTGTCGCTGAGCAGCCGTTAAGCAGCCACCCGCCTTTCCTCCAGTCCGTGCCGCCGAGGCCCACGCTCAAGTTTCCGCCGCCGAAGAAGCAGGACGACGGACGTGAGGAGTCTGGCGTCCCCGGCCCACCCGGCCCTCTCGCCCGCGATGTGGGGGCGCTTCCTGGCCCCGGAGGCCTGCGGCCGAGACAGCCCCGGAGGAGCCCGCAGCTTCCCTGCCGGTAAGGGATGGAACAGCGTCCGGCGGGGTGGGGGTCACGGCCGACCGCGGCGCCTCCGGACCTCGCCGCCGCTCCCCTCCCGCCTCGGGCCTGTCTTCCCCGGGTCGCCTCCCCGACGCCGCAGCGCGCCCGGTGTCCTCCCCGCTGCTGGTACCCGGGCAGACATCTGGCTTGCCGCGTTCCAGGCGCGTCCGCCCCGCATCCCGTCGTCCCCGCCGTCCCTCCTTGGGCTACAGCCCCAGCGTCCGCAACTTCCAGCTCGCTTGGGCCCCCTCGAGTTGGGCTTTATTGTCTGCTTGGCTTTTTCCTTTCGCTCGTGGGGTGTGTGACCGGCGTGATAACGGGGCTTGCCCCTCGCTCGCGGAAACCCGGGCGGGAAGGTCGCTGCGACCGTGCTGCAGCGGCTGCTCCGGCACGCCTCGGAGGGGCCGCAGTTCTTCGCCCGCCCGACTTCTGTGAGGCGCGGCCTGGGGTTGGCTGTGCCCACGCTCGTTGCCGCTACTTTTAGGGCGCGTTTTGGGGAGGTAGGATGCTGCCAGAGATGCCGCTCCTGTCAGCCACCCCCAGGGGAACTTCAGCCCCTCGGGGGAACCTGGTCCCCGCCCCGCAGCCCCTCAGGCGTAAGGGGAGGGAGCGTCCTGCCGGAGCCAATGGGGACCATTGAGCCACGGTGTTACGAATCCGTTTGGCTTTCCCCGTGGCCCCTTCGAGGAAAATTAGGGGTTTGCTGCGTTGGGTGTCTGAAGGAGGCTGTTTGTATCGGACAGCCATTTCATGCTTGCGTCGCTCAGAAGTTGTGTAGGAGCCACAAAATTAGGATAAATCCTCCCCTAACTTGGAATAAAAAATACGTCTTGGGTTGCCTGTGATATGTTCTTGAACGATGATGGTCCTTTCAGGCACTTTTAATCTTGAGTTTTGAGGCCTTTTGAGAAACTGAGTTATATGGACTTTTTGTGTAGAAAAAAATGCCATGTATACATAAGCAAAATTTTCTCTGCAATTTTAGCTGGTTCTGGGACTCCCGTTAAGTAACACTGCTCCACAAAGTGTTTGATCTCGGCTTGAGTAACTTAGAGATATTTTTGTATACGTTTCAAAGCTGTTAGTTACAAAACAAAAAAAAAAGCAGAAGCAGCATTTGGAAAGGGGTCTTTTGAAGGTAATATTTTCTGCTATTTAAAAAAAATATCAGGCACTAACCAAGGCATTAATATCAGGCTATTGAAATTTCGAATAATGCAGTTGTGTGATAGTTTAGATATTTGTGATGTGGTTTTTAAAAAGACATATATACATTTTTTAGAAAGCCATAGTTAGATTGAATCATTCACTTAAGTTTTGTCCTGCAACACTTTTAGAAATAATAGAATTTAATGTAGGCATGAATTTAGTAAAAAGCAGTATTAAGTAGGGAATGAAGTCTTTCTAAATTCTGTGCTATTTGCCCTAAGGAAACAGCATAGTTTTGAGGTTTCCCCAGGTTACAGATTATTCACAAATCCTGTCATCTAAGTAACTTCAGTGATTGAGAAGCTATTTCATTATCCCTAGGGGCTGTAGGGAGTGATTTCAATTTATCAGTAAGTGTCAAAAGCCATCGGTAATGTCTTTGTAATCTAACCTCTTAAAATTTATTTGTGATAATAGTAGCTTGTTTAGAAGTATATCACTGAACAATAGTATCCAATTTTCATTGTTTTCTATGAGGAAGAAAACATTTTAATATTTAAAGTTAAGTAACTTTAAGTAACTTTTAAATTTAGTGTTTAAAATTAAGAAGGACTTTGTTATATTGCAGCCTCTAGAGAGACATTTGCTGTGGCATAGAATATAGTAAAGAAGATACTTTATAAATACTACCCAAATTTAAGAAATTTGGACAGTATAGCTGTACCAAAGCATGTATTTTATCTCAGTTAGTCAGTAATAAACCACTGGTAAATCAGGATGTGCCTTTGTAAAAGTTTTTTTTTTTTTTTTTTTCCAGCTACATGCTGAAATAGTGATATAATTATTTACTGTGTTTCTTCCCTTTTGGAGCAAACATAAATATTTAACCTTATCTTAGATAATTTAAAGTTTTAAAAAGTTCTACCTTAGATGAAAAACTTGTGTTGCTTCTTTTGCAAATGAGCAGATGGTGAAGGTCAAGATAATGACCTCTGAGTTGAATCATGTAGGGATCTTTTTTCCGGAGAATTGGAAGGCAATTTTTATTTTTGAAATATTGTTCAGTATATCTTTTGAATAATTTGAGCAATAATTCCAGGCCTAAAATTAGACTTGTCTGAAACAAAAAGAACTAGTGCTCTGATTAAATTTATCAGGAATCTTTTTTGGTCTTGAGGACAAGTGTGAAGGCAGGGATAAGTAAATAAATTCTGGTATTAAAATTAGTTTATCTTAATATGTGGATTAATTCAAGATGTCCTGAAACTGGTTTGTTTGTTTATACAAATATATAACTACACTAAAGGAAAAACCAAAGATGCTATAGAACCACTTACTAAAAACCAGAGAAAATTCTTTTCTTAAGGAAGTGGCAGTAAAAAGTAGGAATTATAAGTGTAGTTTGAAAAATATTGAACTTTTAGCCTTCGTTTTAGGATTCAGTTTTGTTTGGCTTTTCCCATTTTTCAGCTTTATGGAGTAACTGTTATAAACCAAAATAAAATGAGTATTTATTTATTTAGAGGCAGAGTTTCCCTCTGTTGCCCAGGCTGCAGTGCAGTGGTGTGATCTTGGCTCCCTGCAACTTCTGCCTCCCAGTTTCAAGTCTCAGCCTCCCAAGTAGCTGAGATTACAGGCATGTGCCACCACGCCCAGCTAATTTTTGTATTTTTTTTTTAGTAGAGACAGGGTTTTACCATATTGGCTATGTTGGTCTCGAACTTCTGGCCTCAAGTGATCCACCCGCCTCAGCCTCCCAACATGCTAGGATCATAGGCGTTGAGTCACTGCGTCCAGCCAAAATGAGTATTATGTTTCCTTAGTAAGCTCAAATAAAAGTCTCTTTTTTTGTATTGGCAAGTGTGGTTAGAAGGCTAATTTAAAACAGTACAATTGGTATGTTTTTTATGCATTTGGTCGATTGCATTTCAGATTACCCTATTCAAAATGTATACTGGTTTCAAGTTGGATAAAGGATAGGCATATTTCCTATAGGCTTTTGAAATCTAGCATGAAATAGTGATACTTTGAGTTCTTATTAGTACCTAGTGTGCCAAGTTTATTCCTTTTCATAAATAATATTTTTAAAAAATACTAACATAGGCTGGGTGTGGTGGCTCACACCTATAATCCCAGAGCTGTGGGAGGCCGAGTTGGGCGGATCACTTGAGGTCAGGAGTTCAAGACCAGCCTGGCCAACAAGGTGAAACCCTGTCTCTACTAAAAATTCAAAAATTAGCTGGGTGTGGTGGTATGTGCCTGTAATCCCAGCTACTTGAGAGGTTGAAGGCAGGAGAACTGCTTAAATCTGGGAGGCGGAGGTTGCAGTGAGCTGAGATCATTCCACTGCACTCCAGCCTGGGCAACAGTGAGGCTCTGTTTCAGCAAACAAAAATGAAACAAAAACTCTTAAAACGTTTTGAGGTAGAGTATTATACTTTTATGGTGTGCTAAAATAAATGTTACAGAAAACACTTGAGTTTAAAAAAATGTCATTTGTTCATTGCCTTGAGCTTGCATTTACTTCTTAGTTGATGCTTGCCCTAAGGTGTTTAGTGATGTCATAATGATAGTGGTAATAACTGGTATGGTTGCAAAAGATAATCTTGTTTTCTGCTGTGATTCTCAGTTAGATGTACTTACAAGAGTACTGTGGTAACAATGAAACATAACACTAGCCTAAACCCAACTGGACATGTTCCTTCATAATAGGTATTGGGGGATAAGGGGCAATTCTTAAGTTATTTAGTGATGACTTTTGTGAACTGAACTTGATTAATAATTGGAATTGATCACTTTCTGGCTTGAATGAAGCTGGTAAATTAAGCAATAAATGGTGAGTTGATAACCTCTATTGTCATGTTGTAATATTTATATGTGTGAACAGAAAGGGTTTAGAGAGTTAAGATTTTTCTGCCTGGATGAAATGTGTATTTACATACTTTGAAAAGATAATGAGTACGTGAAGTTTTCTGGATAGTATTTTCCTGAGTTATAGCCTAATTAGTTTTCATAAATTTTGCATTAGGAAAATGACGAATAGGGGCCGGGCGCGGTGGCTCACGCCTGTAATCCCAGCACTTTGGGAGGCCGAGGCGGGTGGATCACGAGGTCAAGAGATCGAGACCATCCTGTTCAACATGGTGAAACCCCATCTCTACTAAAAATACGAAAAATTAGCTGGGCATGGTGGTGCACGCCTGTAATCTTAGCTACTCAGGAGGCTGAGGCAAGAGAATTGCCTGAACCCAGGAGGTGGAGGTTGCAGTGAGCCGAGATTGCACCATTGCACTCCAGCCTGGGTAACAAGAGCGAAACTCTGTCTCAAAAAAAAAAAAAAAAGGAAAATGAAGAGTGTGATCATCAGACACTTTAATCAGTAACTTTTTTTTTTTTTTTTTTGTGACCGAGTCTCACTCTGTTGCCCAGGCTGGAGTGCAGTGGTACGATCTTGGCTCACTGCAACCTCCGCCTCCCAGGTTCAAGCAATTCTCCTGCCTCAGCCTCCCAAGTAGCTGGAATGAGCGGCATAAACCACCACAGCTGGCTTAATGCTTTGTATTTTTGTAGAGACAGGGTTTCACCATGTTGGCCAGGTTGGTGTCTAACTCCTGACCTCAAAGGATCCACCTGTCTCGGCCTCCCAAAGTGCTGGGATTACTGGCATGAGCCACCACACCCAGCCAATTTTTAAGCAGTAACCTGTTATTCATTATTACTACTAATGGATTTTCATATTTTACACTGGCAAAATATTTTGAGAAGAGCAATTTATTGTGTAAGAACATTTAAGGATGGGCGTGATCAACATAAAAATAACATCAAATTGCTTTTTATACCAATATTTTGCTTTCTGTTTTTCTTTACGAAAAAAATTGTTACCTAGCATGGTGCTTGTTACTTTGGTATTAGAAATGTTTGTGAATTATTCTTTTAGTAAATATGATGTGCTAGACATTGTATTAGCCTCTGGGATACATCACTGAACAAGAAAGGTAAGGTTCTTGCTCTACGGGGGCTTGTATTTTACTTTTAAAAACATTTTTAGGTTTTTTCTTTTTTTTGAGATAGTGTCTTGCTCTGTCAGTCAGGCTGGAGTGTGGTGGTGCAATCATAGGTCTCGCAGCCTTGACTTGCCAGGAGCAAGCAATCCTGTCGCCTCAGCCTCTCAGGCTCAACTGGGAATACAGGCATGTGCCAGGACTACTGGCTAATTTTTGTATTTTTTGTAGAGATGAGGTCTCACTGTTACCTAAGCTGGTCTAGAACTTTATGGCTCAAGTGATCTTCTGCCTGGGCCTTCCAGGTATTGGGGTGACAGGCACGAGCCACCATGCTGCCTGGCAGTAGCTTGCAGTTTAGAGGAGAGGATCAGTAAGTAAACAGATAATGAAATGATTCAGGATGATGCAACTAGTGTTAAGTACTAAGAGGAAAAGAAGACTTGGTGAGGTGGCAGAGGATGGACAGAGTTCCTTGAGTGGCTGGTCAGGGAGACCGCTGAGGAGGTAACATTGTTATCTGAAGGATGAGAAGAAGCAAGATATGAAGGGAGAAGCATTCTGTTGGAGGGAACAAAAACAAAATTTCCAGGGAGGAAATGAGTTTGAGAAGTTTGAAGAACTCTGGTGAATCTGGAGCTTAGTGAGCAGGACTGTGAGGTGAGGAAGGCCTGAGGCCTGACAATAATATTAGGCGTTGTGGGGCGTCTGGATTCTAATCTGCGTGTCAGGGGAAGCTGGGGAGTGACTTCATTCTTTTATTCCTGAGCACATTGAGTGCCTACTACGAGGCAGAAACTGTTCTCATGTTTTGGGGACACGGAACAGACATTCCTTATTCTAGGTGTTTATAATCAGTCTTGGCTATTCTGTGGAAGAAGAAATTGTAGAGGAGTGGGGCAAGAACAGCAGTAGGGAAGACAGCTAATAGGCCCTAGCAGTTATTAGGTGAGAAATGATGGTTTGAATTTGCATGGTTAGATTGGATTTGGAGAGAAGAAAATGGATTTGGGATATACATGAGAAATCTTACAGGATTTATTGATGACTTGGAGTTGTCAAGTAAGAGAAAGAGAAGTCAAAGATGACATCTTAATTTTGACTTCAGTAATTATAATTGATAGTGATGCCATATCCTGAGATGGGGAAGGTTAGTGGGCAGAGGGCGGTAGGGAAGGAAGATAAATGGAATCAAGAGTTCTTTTTTGGCCATGTGAAATTTGAGATCTTTTGAGAAGTTCAGGTGAGATGTTGAATATGAAGTTGAGTGTAAAAGTCTGGAGCTCAGTGGGGAGGTTGCTGGGTAAGAGATAGGAATTTGAGAGTTATTTGGGTATAAATGGTGTTTAAAGGTAATGGGTCACGCTGACAGAATAGAGAAGACAGTAGAGGACTAAGCCCTGGGACACTAACATTTTCTCTTCAGTCAGAGGAAGATAAGCCCTCTAAAGAGACTGAGAAGGAACAGCTAGGGAGGTAGGAGTAATGAAGTATTAGAAAAAGCAGGAGAATGAAGTATTCTGGTAGAGAGGAGTCTGAAGGCACTAGTGGTTATCAGTATCATGCTTCCAAGTGGCCATGTAAGATGAGTCAGAAGAAAATGCATCAATGCATTTGGCCAGTTTCAGTGAGAGACTTAAAAATTTAAACTTAGCTGAAATTAGAGATTATCTAATCCAGTGAGCTGACTTTATTGCATAAGGATTGATACATAAGTGCATAATACTTGAATTGCTTTCTCTTTACCACTTATTAAGCTAGGGTGACCAATTGTCTTGGTTTACTTGGAAGTTTCACTTTTTAAACTAGGTGACGTGTGTCATAGGTTTCCTAGGACTGAAGGGTTTCCTGGGATGCCTTACGTTGATTAGTGGCCAAGTCTTGGCGAGAGCACTCTGTCTGCTCAGGTTTTAACAGTGTTCTCTGCCCATAGGAATAGGAGATTCTCTCAATCAGGGGACCAGACTTTAGTACTGCATCTAGTTTTATTTCATGCTCTTGTTAGCTTCTGTCTGATCTGAAAATCTACCTCAGAACAGTTACTCTACCCCAACTTTTGCTTTTTTCCTCCTGCAATAAATTGTTTAAAGTCTTCATTAGGTAGTGCTAAATTAATTAAAGTGGTTGATAGGATTTTAAGTTCCTTTAAAGAGAGTTAACGTAAGATCAGAAACTGTTGTATGCCTTTCTATACTGTTGATGTCTAGTGAATAAAACCGATTTGCTTTATTGATACTCCTTTTGAAAATACTTTTTAGTATTAAAGTTTAGAGTTCTGAAGTGAACTACAGTTTTTGCTTATATATTTCTCTGGAAGATTTTGGGATGAAAGATTCGGACTATATTTCATATAGTTTAAGGTTTCCTACTAGTTGGTTACATTGCTTTTGTAGAGGCAGAGATTGCCTCCTGACCATAAGAAATTGCATATATATGGCCTTGCCGTGACATATCTGAAGCTTTTCTGAAGCATACTCAGTTAATACTGAGCATTCTGTCTCATTTTAGGAATAATGTATTGAAAAGTTAGACTAGAAGTATGCTTTAATTTTGGCAACTTCTACATATTTATACATTTTCTCAAAACTTTATTTTGAAATATCTTAAGACAAATTTTTGTTTTTATTTAGCTTTTAAATGTATTGTGTATGGTTCTTATGTTCCAGGACAAAGATAAACCCGTCTGAAATGCCAAGTTGTAATCTCTCGTATTTGCAGTGGTTTTACAAACAGCTTCATTAGTTTTTAACTGTACCCCATTTCCCAGTTTATAAACAGAAACAAGGACTTATGAAAAACTAAAGTAAGTATGTGGTTATTATTCCTAATGTGGCCAAAATGCTTTTTTGAACATGACTTTTTTAAGATGGAGTCTATGTTACCCAGGCTGTAGTGCAGTGGTGTGATCTCGGCTCACTTGCAACCTCTTTCAGATTCGAGCAAGTCTCCTGCCTCAGCCTCCCAAGTAGCTGGGACTACAAGCATGCACCATCACAGCCAGCTAATTTTCGTACTTTTTAGTGGAGATGGAGCTTCACCATGTTGGCCAAGCTGGGCTTGAACTCCTGACCTCAAGTGATCCACCTCCTTGGCCTAAGTGCTGGAATTACAGCTATGAGCCACTGCACCTGGCCTGAATATGATGTTTCATGTAGCCAGAAGGTAGGACTCTTTGGCTTGTCCACACACTGAAATCAACAAACATACAATTTTTTCTTAGGGGATAGTCTGTTGCTAACCTGGCTTTCTCTTGAGTTCTTTCTTTTACATCAGAAATACTTGGTGAATATTTATTGGTATGAATTCATAGTTTATCTGCAAAAGGTAGACTACTTTTCTGTCCATTTAATTTTTATTTTTAGTTGAGGTAATTTTTAACGAAGTCTGAACTACCCTAGTTTAAGGTTCTTGTTAGAGTGGAATTGAAAATAAGGAAATAGAAAACCGTAGCTGAAGAATCTTTTCTTAAACCTTTCGTGGCCTCTTCTTCTAAAAGTTATTTGCCATAGTTAGTAAACTTCAGGATTTTCTTTTTACATTTTATTTATTTTTAAAATATATATGTTTATTTATTTTTAATATACATATAATTTTAAATATACATATATTATTTGTTTATATTTATTTTTAATTGGCAATTGTGTATATTTATGGGGTACAATGTAATATTTTGATCTATGAATATACATTGTAGAAAGATTAAATCCAGCAGTACATCAAAAAGCTTATATATCACAATCAAGTAGGCTTCATCCCTGGGATGCAAGGTTGGTTCAACATACGCAAATCAATAAATGTGACTCATCACATAAACAAAACTAAAGACAAAAAGCACATGATTTTCTCAGTAGATGCAGAAAAGGCTTTTGACAAAATCCAACATCCCTTCATGTAAAAAATTCTCAACCAATTAGGTATTAAAGGACTGCCTCACAATAATAAAAGCCATATATGACAGCACACAGCCAACATACTGAATGGGCAAAAGCTGTAAGCATTCCCCTTGAAAATTAGCATAAGACAAGGATACACTCTCTCACTTCTGTTCAAGATACACTTCTGTTCAAGACAGTATTGGAAGTCGTGGCCAGGGCAATCATGCAAGAGGAAGAACAGGCATTCAAATAGGAAGAGAGGAAGTCAAACTATCCCTGTTTGCAGATGATGACATGATCCTTTATCTAGAAAACCCCATAGTCTCAACCCAAAAACTTCTTAAACTGATAAGCAACTTAGCAAAGTCTCAGAATACAAAATCAGTGTGCAGAAATCACTAGCATTCCTGTACACCAAAAACAGTCAAGCCAAGGGCCAAATCGTGAATGAACTCTCATCCACATTTGCCACAAAAAGAATAAAACACCTAGGAATATAGCTAACTAGGAAGGTGTTAGAGTAGAATTGAAAATAAGGAAATAGAAAACCATAGGAAGGTGAAAGATCTACAAGGAGAACTACAAATTGCTGCTCAAAGAAATCAGAGATGACACAAACAAATGGAAAAACATTCCATGCTCATGTATAAGAAGAATTTATGTTGTTAAAATGGTCATACTGCCCAAAGCAATTTATAGATTCAATGCTATTCCCATTAAACCACCATTAAAAATCTTCACAGAACTACAAGAAACTTTTTAAAATTCATGTGGAACCAAAAAACCTGAAAAGCCAAGGCAATCCTAAGCAAAAAGAACAAAGCTGGAAGGATCATGCTACCCAACTTCAAACTATATACTACAGGGCTACAGTAACCAAAACAGCATGGTACTGGTAGAAGAAGAGACACACAGACCAGTGTAATAGAATAGAGAACTCAGATAGAAGAGCGCATACCTACAACCATCTTTTTGACAAACCAGCTTTTTGACAGACCTGACAAAAACAAGCAATGGGGTAAGGATTTCCTATTCAATAGATGGTGCTGGGATAACTGGCTAGCCATATGTAGAAGATTGAACCTGAACCCCTTCCTTACACCATATACAAAAATCCAAGATGGATTAAAGACTGAATTAATTAATTTTAATTAATTAAAACCCAGAACTATATAAACCCTGGAATTCAGCCTAGGCAATACCATTCAGGGCATAGGCATGGGCTAAGATTTTATGACAGACGCCAAAAGCGATTGCAACAAAAGCAAAAATCGACAAATGGTATCTGATAAAAGAGCTTCTGCACAGCAAAAGAAACTATTGAGAGTAAACAGACAAGCTCTACCGAATGGGAGAAAATTTTAGCAAAGGTGCAAAACTAAGGACAAAAACCACATGATTATCTCAGTAAATGCAGAACCAAAAGACAAAGATCTGACAAAGATCTGTCATTAGATATGACAAAGGTCTAATATCCAGCATGTATAAGGAACTTAAACAAATTTACAAGAAAAAAACAATCCCATTAAAAAGTTGGCAAAGGACATGAACAGACACTTCTCAGAAGAAGACATACATGTAGCCAACAATCATGAAAAAAAGCTCAGCACCACTGATCATTAGAGAAATGCAAATCAAAACCACGAGAGATACCACTCACACCAGTCAGAATGACTATTATTAAAAAGTGAAAAAATAACAGACACTGGCGAGGCTGTGGAGAAAAAGGAATGCTTATACACTGATGGGACTGTAAATCAGTTGAACCATTGTGAAAGACAATGTAGCCATTCCTCAAAGACCTAAAGACAGAAATACCATTCAACCTAGCAATCCCATTATTGGATATGTAACCAAAGGTAAAGAAATCATTCTGTTATAAAGACACATGCACACGTATGTTCATTGCAGTGGTATTCACAATAACAAAGACACAGAATCAAGCAAATGCCCATCAACAATAGACTGGATAAAGAAAATATGGTAGATGTACACCATGGAATACTATGTAGCCATTAAAAAATGAGATTATGTACTCTATGGGGACATGGATGGAGCTGGAGGCCATTATTGTTAGCAAACTAACACAGGAACAGAAACCAAATACCGCATGTTATCACTTATAACTGGGAGCTAAATGATGAGAACACATGGACACATAGTGAGGAACAAGACACACTGGGACCTATCTAAGGGAGGAGGGTGGGAGGAGGGAGAGGATCAGGAAAAATAACTGATGGGGGTGCTAGGCTTAATACCTGGGCGATGAAAAAATCTGCAGCAACAAACCCCCATGACACGTCTACCTGTGTAACAAACCTGCACATGTATGCCTGAATTAAAAAAAAAAAATTAAGAAAAAAGAAAAAGATTAAATAAAGCTAACTAACACATCCATCACATTACCAACTTATTTTTTTGTGATTAGCATGTTAAAATCTATTTTAGCAGTTTTGAGGTAGGCAGTACATTATTATTAACTGTGTTCAACATGCGGTGCAACAGATTACTAAAACATTCCTCTAGTCTAACTGAAACTTCGTAATTTTGGATCAACATCTCCCATTTTCCCATCCCTCCTTGATTTATATTTAGAAAGCAACAAATACTAGCTACTGATTACTTAAAATTTTGATTAAAACGCTTATATGCAAGAAAGCCAATTATTGTTACTATTTTTGAGACAGAGCCTCACTGTCTCACCCAGGCTTGAGTGCGGTGGTGCCATCTCAGCTTACTGCAACTTCCAGCTCCCGGGTTCAAGTGATTCTCCTGCCTTAACTTCCCAAATAGCTGGGATTACAGGTGTGTACCACCCTGCTTAATTTTTTTTTTTTTTTTAAGTAGAGTCAGGGTTTCACCATGTTGGCCAGGCTGGTGTTGGACTCCTGACCTCAGGTGATCCACCCACCTCAGCCTCCCAGAGTACTGGGATTATAGGCGTGAGCCACTGTGCCCTGCCAAAGAAAGCCCATTATCTTAGATCGAGTTAGATTTTAATGTAGGTATTTTTTTTGACTAATGTGTTTATGTGAGAAAGTATACTTACTTGATGCGTTTAACCTTATTTTAGCTGAGTGAAAGCATCTTCAGTGACTGCTTAACTATAATTCCCAGTCTTGAAATCTGATGTTATTTAATTCTTGATTCTTCTGGCCTAAAATTGTACCTCTGGTTAAAACCTAACATTTTATGTCTGAGTAGATCTTTGGATCTCTTTTGGGATTGGAGGAGCACAGTTTCTCAGTTCCCCTCCCAGTTTTGCTACCTGTTGTTTATTTTGATTTTTATTTTTTTGACACATTGTTACAAACTCTTCATAAAAAGGATAGGGTAGGTGTATCGCAAATGTTTTGAGATTATAGAGAACCAGTGGACTCCTTAGTTTTTAGACATGGCTAACAGTAGAAATTTCATCCAAATGCTTCTATTTTATGTATGCAATACTTATTTTACTTTATCAATTTTAAGATGTACTTTAAAAATGTTTTAGCATTTCTGATATCTGGATGTATATGTAATTGAGGGTGTCATTTAATTGGCATCCTTTTTTTTCAGTGGCACATACAATTGATTTATTTTAAAATTATTTTTTCCAACTTTTAAAGTATGCAGACACATGAGTCATGTTGATTTCCAATATGCCCTCTCCATATTGAGTGTTTCATTTGAAAGCATCATCTTAGCCCTTATGGGTATCAGTGGTTATTTTTTTCAAACCCAAATACTAGGTGACATATTACTGTCAGATCTGATTTTGTAATTTTTTTTACTCTTGCAAAAGGAATGTTGAAGAGTCTGCATGGGAAACATCAGCTTGACTATTTTCTTGTTTGTTTATATTTATATTTTTAGTATTATCTTCAGGTTTTTCAAGTTCAGGTTTCTTTGGAGTAATATTTTAGAACGACAGATGCATTTTGTGAGGGTTAGTTTAAGTAAAACTATATAATGTGATATGCAAATCTGCTTAACCAGCCATAAACTGCAATGCATTGCCATATGCAAAAATCAGATGAATGCAGGAGAATGTCACTGTCAAGCCCTCTGTATAGAACTCCCCCATTTATTATATATATGTAACATGATGCTCTGATAATCCAAGTGAGGGCACTAGTGTTAACCTGTATGTTAGATATTATAGCAAATTTAATGTGTTACTTTTTTCTAAAGGTAATTCTCAATATAAACAGAAGTCTTTTTCCTCCAGCAGCTTGCCAGTGGATTAGCTCAGGTACTCCTTGGCATACATGTATTCACTTTGGAGATCATAGAGATAGAAAGCTTATGCTTAGTCTCTGGGAATGATGTTTAAAAAGTGGTGGTTATCAGAGAGATGGGCATTGGGTTTGTGTTTTGAAAGAGATAAGTAGTTGTAGATATGCTAGTAAGATATTAATATTAAGAGAGAAGCTGGTGACAGTATATATGTCCTTGATTGAATAGGAAGGGAAAAGAACAAGGTTAAAAACTTGGAAGAGAGTGGAGTACTGTACCTCATGAGGAACAGAATTATTATGTAGTATTTGTCAGATGATTTTTTATTCTCTTATTAAAGTTACACATGCTCAGCAAAATGTTGACTCAGTACAGAAAAGCTTAAAGTGAAGTAAGCTTTTTCACCTTCACATGCCAGTCCTCCACTCTATTTTTAGTAGTTTTTAGTTATCCTTCTGGAATATTTTCATGCATGGACAATAATAAAAATAACAACATTTATTGAGATACTAATTATATGTCTGGGACTTTCAAAAATATCTTTGCAGGCTGGGAGCACTTTTCAAAAATATCTTTACACGCCCGTAATCCCAGCACGGGGAGGCTGAGGTGGGCGGATCACCTGAGGTCAGGAGTTTGAGACCAGCCTGACCAACATATTCAAACCCTGTCTCTACTAAGAAAACCCCCAAAAATTAACCAGGTTTGGTGATATGCACCTGTAGTCCCCACAACTTGGGAGGTTGAGGCAGGAGAATCTCTTGAATCTGGGAGATGGAGGTTGCAGTGAGCTGAGATTGCACCATTGCACTCCAGCCTGGGCAATTGAGAGAGACTTTGTCTCAAAAACAACAACAAAAAAAACTTTACATGTTCATTGATCACAACAACCCTATGATATAGGTACTATTCTATGATTTTTTTATTCTCTCCTTTTTTTTTTTTTCGTTTTTGTTTTTGGAGACGGAGTCTCGCTCTGTCTCCAGGCTGGAGTTCAAGCAATTCTCCTGCCTCAGCCTTCAGAGTAGCTGGGACTACAGGCACTCCCTTGCCATGCCCAGCTAATTTTTGTATTTTTAGTAGAGATGGGTTTCACCATGTTGGCCAGGAGGGTCTCCATCTCTTGACCTTGATCCACCTGCCTTGGCCTCCCAAAGTGCTGGGATTACAGATGTGTGCCACTGCGCCAGGCCCAATTTTTTTCTTCTCTTACATTTGAAGAAATTGAGGCACAGAGTGGTTAAGTGATTTATGAGGACTTATTGCTAATAAGAGGTAGAATGAACTTGAACTCAGGTAGCCTGGTTTCACAGTCTACGTCTTTTCCACTGAGGTATACTGGTAATTCTATGATAAAAGAAACAAGACAATTGGAGCCACTTACCCTAGAGATAAATAGCACTGAAGTGGAGTGGAGGATTGGGATGAAGAAAATATCACTATATGATATTTCTGCCTTCTCAGCTAGATACTCTTCAGTATAGTACAAGATTTGTTGTTTTTCTTTTTTGGCTACTGTTAATATGAACATTTTTTCTTACAGTTTAATGTTCTAATTTTTCTGTGTGTGACTTTTGTGTCTTTTTACCTACTGGAGACGGTTTTCCGATATGGGAATGTTGGCCATCGGCTTTCTAAATTATTTAAAATTACTTTTGAAAAAAGCTGCATTGATAAATATTTACTGATCTCTAAATAGACACTTAAATGTGTACTGGCTCAAGGGATAGTTGAAAATATCCTGAATTTTAAAATAAACAGACAACAAACACCAAACAAAACCCTTGTTTTAATCCTTCTTCTAAACAGAAAGATATTTTTATAGTTGTAATTGTAAGCCTTCCAAAATTCTAATTTTATTCTGTGAACATTTATTTGGTATCCAGTTTTTTATAATGACTACATTTATTGAGACCCTGTGTAAGTGTGCAGCTTTATGCTAGGTGCTATACACTAAAAAAGTTGTCTTTTGGCGGGGCACAGCGGCTCACTGTAGTCCCAGCACTTTGGGAAGCTGAGACAGGCAGAGTATGAAGTCAGGAGTTCCAGACCAGCCTGCCAACATGGTGAAACCCCATCTCTACTAAAAATACAAAATTTATCTCAGCTAACTCAGGAGGCTGAGATAGGAGAATTGCTTGAACCCGGGAGGCAGAGGAGGTTGCAGTGAGCTGAGATGGTGCCACTGCACTCCAGCCTGGGTGACAGAGTGGGACTCCGTCTCAAAAAAAAAAAAAGGTTGTATTTCATTTTTCACAGTTAGGTGAGGGAGAAGAAAGTCATATACATATGGGTTAATATAATTTAATAAATGTTGTTGAAATTTTGAATAACATATTGGGAGAGAACAAAGTAGTAGTTATTTAATGCTACCTAGAGGAATCAGGGAAAAGAGAACAAGTTAAGTCTGAAGTGGGACTCATAAGGTACAGAAGTGAAACAGCATGGAGTCATGAAATAATCTCATCTGTTTGGAGGAAGCGATTAGGTAAGTGTGGATAGATGTCTTGTAGGTAGAAATCGCCAAGTGTTAGAAAGTGAAGCTGACAATTGGTGAAGAACTTTTCCTAACTTAAGGAGTTTAAATTTTATTTAATATACCATAAGGGGCTCACAGATCTATGTAAGTAGAAGAATAACATAAACATACTTGATTCTAGAAGATAATTCTGATAGTAGAGTAGAGGCTGGCTTGAGTGGAGTTAATTCCAGTAGCAGAACAGGTTCTTTGTTCAAAAGTACTTGTTAATATTTGAGAGATGCTAAAATGTGAACCGCCATGCTACTTATGTAATATGAGGGTAAACATGGTTTATCTTCTATTTTATTTGAAAGGATTGGTTTCCAAGTTGATTTTAAGACCTAATGGTGACAGATAATCTGCATTCTAAAAAACAGGCAATTTGTATTTTTGATTTGTATTATATATTCAGCTTATTTAAAAGTATATTGTTTACTTAAACTTAATAAACATTTACAGAACTCTCCACCCAAATCCACAAAACATACATTTTTCTTAGTATCACATCACACCTATTCTAAAAGTGAGCACAAAATTGGAAGTAAATCACTCCTCAGCAATTGCATAGCATTTCACCGGTTTAAATGAAATATTGGTTGGCTGCTTGTTTGTTATTTTCCTCCCTTATTCCTTCCTGTCTCCATTGTTAAGCACATTTATTGGCATAAAAGAGGTTTTTAATACCCATTTTTAGACTACATTCTAGCCTGGGCAATAGAGCAAGATTCTCATTCTCTCTCCCTCTTTCTCTTCCTCTTTCTTTCTCTCTTTCATTCTTTTTTTCTTTCTCTCTCTTTCTTATTTTCTTTATTTCTTTTTTTACTTTAAAAAAAAATAATAGAGATACCCCAGAATGAATAATTTGAAAAGAAAAGAGGTTTAATTGGCTCACAATTAGCATGGCTGGGGAAGCCTCAAGAAACCTACAATCATGACAGAAGGGGAAGCAAACACATCTTTCTTTTCATGGCAGCAGCAAGGAGAAGTGCTGAGCAAAAGGGGGAAAGTACCTCAGAAAACCATCAGATCTCCTGAGAACTCTCTATCATGAGAACAGCAAGGGGATAACTGACCCCATGATTTGATTATCTCCCACCAGGTCCCTTCCATGACATAATCATAGGAACTATAACTCAAGATGAGATTTGGGTGGTGACACAGCCAAACCATATCAGTAATATTCCTTTAAATAAGTTATAGGTTAATAGGGGCAACTTAAAAAAAATATATAAATCTCCTTTTCAGTGGTGTTATTTTTATTTTCTTTGATTTAGAGCTGTCATTAAAATATTCAGTGAGGTTAGTTCTTATTCTCAGTGCAGTTACAAATAGATTCAAATAATGTGGAAGACTTGATACTGTATGCATATTTGCTTCCAATAAAAGAGCTTCAGAAATAAAATAGGTTTCTTTTTTATTTAATGCTAATCTTCCTGTGTGAGAAGTATTCAGAATTTTTAATGTTGTCTCCAGGCACTCAGTATTCTATTTAAAAGAGTTAAAAATTAGTATTAAAAAATTAATATCGAGAAATGTTAACATACTGTCTTCCAAAGAGGAGTTCCGGTGTAGAGTGTCTTGGATCTTTGCTGTTCTTACAGCAGTACTTTTGTCTTTGTTCTAGAGAGAACAACTTTAAAGTCATCCAGTTTCTCTAATATGATAGGACCTATTAGGGAAGACGTTATTGCCAGAGATTATTCAACGTTATTTTAAGTCTTTAATTGCATAGTGCATATTAGATATCAATATTCCTATTTCAGTAACATAGTCTTATAACTATTCTGTGAGAAAATTCTCCTCATTAAATCACCTGGTCAGCATATTTCACATGTACTTCTTCCTGTATTGTGTTTCTAGATTGACTTGACTAGAGACAAGTCATGTCATTCTTTTCAGACTGTGAATTCTTTCAGTCTAAATTAAAAGATTAGAATATTATTTTCATGACATTTGTTAATCATATTCAGTGTTGATTAATACTATATATTGGCACATACAATACCAGATCTTCTTTTTAAAGACGTAGTTATATTTAAAGGTAAAGGCAAGTGAGTTCAGGTGGGAGGAGATCAATTTATATAGTTAATTCTTTTCCTTTTTTTTTTTTGAGACAGGGTCTCACTATGTTCCTTAGACTGGTCTCTAACTCTTGGGCTTAAATAATCCTGCCTCAGCTTCCTGAGTAGCTGGTATCACAGGCATGTGCCACACATGATGTAAATTGCCCAATAGCCTATCAAATGGTTGAGTTTTTGTAATGAAGAAATTAGCATTATCATTATTAGTGTATGGGAGTATCTAGAAGCATTGTTGTTTTGTTCTTTTAACATTTTTGCTAGATTGACAGCTGAAAAAAGAGGGTGTCTTCTGAATTTGATACTACTACTTTACCAGTGGGCTTGGATTATTTTTTAGAATTTTTTAAATTTATGTGTGTTTTCCCTTTGGGGTTTGTTCTTTGTCCATTTAGACCAAATCATTTAAAATTTATGCTTAAAAATTTTTTTTTAGTTTGCTGTGATCTCTTTGTAATTATGCCTTAATACTTAACATATCTGCAAATATTTTTAGTGTTTGCTTTTAACTTTTTAAATACATAGTCAACTATTTTTTTTTTTTTTTGAGACAGAGTCTTGCTTTATTACCCAGGCTGGAGTGCAGTGTCACTATCTCGGCTCACTGCAACCTGCAACCACCACCTCCTAGGTTCAAGTAATCCTCCCTCCTTAGCCTCCCAAGTAGCTGGGATTGCAGGTGTGTGCCACCATGCACAGAGGTAAACATTTTGTATTTTTTTTTCTTGTGTAGAGACGGGCTTTTGCCATGTTTGCAGGTTGGACTCAAACTGTTGAACTCAAACTGTCTGGCCAGCATTGGCCTCTCAAAGTGCTGAGATTACAGGCATGAGCCACCTTGCCCGGCCTAGACAACAATTTGATGACTTATGTGGTTGCTTACTTTTTGTGTCCTATAAAAGTCAGAGGTACAAGTTTATAATGTGGCAGTACACTGAAGGAAATTTTAAGAAGACCATTTCCCTGAGTTGTTAAATAGAAAGGCTCTAATAGGTATGTACTGTTCTGTGAGATTCAAAGATAGAATTTAGAGTTTCAACAGAGATTGGATGATAACATGTCTTAGACCATTTTCTCTGTCATTTTTTATAACTTTTTTGTGTAAGAGCTAGACAACATACAGTACTGATGTGGTCTGGGAATTTGTGGAATAGGTATGATATTGAGTAGATGATACTGAGATACTGTGATGGAAATTGATTACAACTATTGTTCTTTTCTGAACAGAAGGCTGTGCCCACTTTCATATCTGTAGACAAAATCAGAATTTTTCTAGTTTTCCCAAAATTGTATTCAAGTTTTCCAAAGAAACAGAGCCAATAGGATTTAATTAATTAGTTAATTAATTCAGATTTGGTTCATGAAATTATGGAGGCTGATAAGTCCCAAGATCTGGGAGGTGATTTGGCAAGCTGGAGATCTAGGATTGTTGCTAGCATAGTTCCAGTCTGAAGGTTGGCAGGCTTATGCCCCAGGAAGAGATCCGTTCAAGTTTGAAGGTGGGAAAAAGCCAGTGTTTTAGTCAAAGGAGATCAGGCAAGAATGATTCTCTTTTGCTTAGGGAATGGTTAGCTTTTTTCTTCTGTTCAGGCCTTCAGTTGATTCAGTGAAGCCCACCCACATTATGGAGGGTAGTCTGTGTTATCCAGTTGACCAATTTGAATGTTGATGTCATCCAAACACCTTCACAGAAGTAATGTTTGACTGCATATCTGGGCACCCCATGGTCCAGTCAAGTTGTCATGTAAAATTAACCATCATACATATTTGACATTGTTTCAGAGTTCCAGTCAATATGAATAAACTGATATTATTTTATTCTGGAAAAAGAAACCTAAAACTGTTGTTGATATATGTTTGTTTTTGTAATCCTTGAAAAACCTCAGTAGTGCTTTCATGAATTGTCAGATTCTGAGCAGCCTGGCTGCTGATATGTACTCTAGGATGAGCTCACTTTTCAGTTGGAATGATTTTTTACTCTGCATCTCAGGAGTCTGCAAACTGGCCTCAGGCTACCTCTGATTTGTCACCTGTTTTTATAAATAAAGTTTTATTACAACATAGCCACACCCATTTTATTGTCTACAGCTCATTTAGACTTCAGTGGCAGAACTGGCTAGTTGAGACTGAGATTGAGTGGCCCACAAAGCTGAAAATATTTACTATCTGGCTCTCTACAGAAAAAGGATTTGTTGAACTGTTTTTCTGGCAGTAGTTAATTATGCAAGACTAATGATTGAAGGTTTTCCTAGCTTGTAATAATAAGACCATAGCATTAGTCTATATAGTGGTGTTTTGCTCCCTATTACTGGAGTGAGAGAGTGAGTGAGTGAGTGAGAGAGAGATTGATTATTTCCTTTTAATCTATAAATGGTTGATTGGCCAAGACTTGTCAACAATAGAGTGGAGGTGTGTTGTGGGCTCTAATGGAGGATTATTGTATACTGCTCAAAATAGTTACATTGCCTAAAAGCAAGGGTTTTAAATTTAGCCATTTAATGCAGATTTTGTAAAAATTGTTACTAGGAATCTGAATTTATGTGTCTTGATCTATAGCTGGTTTCTAACCTCATTATCAAATGTTGATGTAATCCGCAAATCAGTATATGTACTTTACAGCATTTCCCCACATAAATTAGTAGAATGAATAAAATAATAACCAGTGATGGAGTAAATCTTCTTGTAATGTATTTGCTCCTTTAGTAAAACATAGTCAGTATTAGCATTTAGATAATAGAGCTCCCCGAAGGTTTTTTCCATGTATGTAAATATACAAACTCTTCTCCAGCTGTGGAATCGTACTATGTATACAGCTACATAAAATGCTTCTGTTCCACACATACTTAATATATTTTGGATGTTCTTCCATATTTAAGAATAGGTTGGTAAAATCATTTTTATTATGTAAATATTATCCAACTAATTAACAGTATGTATTTGTTCATAGGCTTTTCCTTATTTTAAGCAGTGCTGTCAAGAATGTACTTGTACTCATATTTTATACTTGTCTGATATTTCCTTAGGATAAACTCTCAGTAGAAGGTCATGTCTGTGTTGAAATTTAGATACCACTTTCCAGTTTGCTCTTTAGAAAGGTTGTACCAATTTGCAAGGCCACAAAAATATATGAGCATGCACCTCACTTGGTTGACACCAGTCTTTCATTTGTCAACTTGATAGTATCAAAAATCCAGAAAATTTTGTGTTTTTCACTTCTCCCATTATTAAAGAGATTTGGCATCTTTTCTTATCTTTATTTTCCATTTATATATAGTCCCAGCCTACTTAATGCTATTTGCTGGGTATTCTTAAAAGAAAAATTATTCAGCTAATAGGTTTGCACTTTTGAGAGTAGACTGGTTGCCTTTTTTGATAATGGTTTAGACGGGACTTTGAGTTCATTTAGATGGGATGTTACCTGATTGAAAAAAAAATTTTGATATAGATTATAGATCACAGATCAGAATTAGAATAGATCTGGTGACAACACCTTCCTCTGGTGCTTTGATGTGAGTGTTGAATCACATAAATTGAAAAGTCTCATTCAGAGAGAAGTCTAGAAGCTACAGAGCTTTAAGTGGTTGTTCTGGACCTCAGAGCTGGTAAAAGTTTATCTTTGGCCAATATTTTTCAACTTTGATTTGTTAATTTAAATGTATAAGGCTTTTAAGGCTGCTTGTATACTGTATACATCTGTAAAGCCTAAATTATTTGATAAATTGCATTTAAATAAAACTTTAAAGTTTTATTTTATTAAAAATGTTTTAATAAAATAGTATTAAAATGATAATGTTTTGTTAAAAATGAATTATAATGTTGAACTTAATATGATAGAAGTAGCTTCAGGTCTGGTTTTATTATTAATTGGTTTATATGCTTTGATTTTAATATTAACATAGAGAACAACTATTCCTAAAAGTGTAGTTAAAAAAAAAACTGGTATAAATAACTATATGCACGTTTGTTTTGTTACCCTTATGTTTAAACTGCCAGAAGGCATTCCTTACATGCCAGTTACAATAGGATATCACTTAATTCTTTAAAACTATCTTGTTTCAAATAATGGTAAGTACCCAGTGATGTCATTTGCTCTTTACTTAGAAGCATCTGCTATTGCAACCATAAAACACAAATGGGGACATTGAATTATGTGATAAATCTGTTTAAGGTTGCTGTACAGATACAGGAGCATTGAAATTATGTGGATATAATGTTTTAAGGTGGCAATTCAGATAATCTGTAATATGCTTATTAATTTTTTAAGAGCTGTCATTGAAATGAAAGCCTAAAATTCATTTAGGGATACTTCTTAATTTTCATGAATAATTCTGTAAGCCCCAAATTTAGACTCACTGTGTTAGGCATTAGTAAAGATTTGTGCTTCTACAGGTTTTATATCCAGTTTAACAAATTTAAAGTTTCTCTTTCTAATTATAGTACAGTAACAATTTCTAGATGTTAATTTACTTCTGCATCTAACTTGTAACAAATAGTACACATTGGAACTGGTCCATGGATATCCTTTGAGTAGCATTGTACTAGAGAATAAAAGAATTTAAGTAATGGGTAAAACAGAAAAAGTCAAATAAACGTTAAGTAAAAATGGTTAGGTGAAAATAAACATTGAAAGAACAATGAAAAACCTTAAAGTAGCTAAAAACTATTTAAATTAAAAGGACAGATCAAGCTAAGAGTAGGAAAAAGCTGTGCTATTAAACTATTATATAATAATTAAATAAATTCAAATAAAATGACATAAAATAATTTAAAAATTTTAAGTGATGATTGTAGACACAATTTAGTAGACATGTAGTAGAAAAAATGGATCGTTTTCATATTCCGTGTGGATATCTATCTATATTATCATGCATTATTATTGAATTTTTCCTGAGTTCTGATTCTCAGTTAATGCATGAATGTGGAATCACAGATGCCTACCTATCAATTATTCTAGAGCAGAGTACTGATATCTGAAGATAAGTAGATTTAACATTTTTAATAACACAGTAGTATGTCTTTAAAAGTTTAATGCCCAGAAGCAGAAAAGAGTTCTTCAGCTAGAGGAAGCTATGTAATCACACTTAACTGATACATGTGTGATACATAAGTTTATTTGGTTAATTTTGTTGATTATTTTAAATTATTTTGGGCAGAAAGGAACCTTTTATATTTTATGTGTATTTTCCACAAGGTAAAAAAAAATCTTCTGCCTACTCAGATATTATATACGTGTTAACTGTTGGATATTTCCCTTTTTTAGGCCCAGATTATTCATCAGCATGGCTACCTGGTAATGAATCATTGTGGCAGGCCACAACTGTTCCATCTAACCATCAAAGTAACCATGTCAGGAGACACAGTATAGCTTCTGACAGTGGAGACACTGGCATTGGAACTTCCTGTTCTGATAGTGTGGAAGGTGAGTTAAAATTCTTAATGTTTACATATGAATCTTTGAAGAGTGGTTGTGATGTAAGAATATTTAGGGGATATGTTTTATTGTTTGATATTGAAAATTATAGTGTTTAAATTTAATAATGTTCAGTGTTGCTATATATCAAATAAAATTTGATGAATTTGGTGTTTCATACTGAAAATTATAGTGTTTGAATATTTAATAATGTTCAGTGTTGATATATATCAAATAAAATCCCTCTAGTCATATTAGAGTTTTTTCTTCACCTTTTTAACTAAACTTCTTATTTTGAGATGCAGATTTACATGTAGTTGGGCTGGGCGCGGTGGCTCAAGCCTGTAATCCCAGCACTTTGGGAGGCTGAGGCGGGTGGATCATGAGGTCAAGAGATCGAGACCATCCTGGTCAACATGGTGAAACCCCGTCTCTACTAAAAATACAAAAGATTAGCTGGGCGTGGTGGCGCGTGCCTGTAATCCCAGCTACTCAGGAGGCTGAGGCAAGAGAATTGCCTGAACCCAGGAGGCGGAGGTTGCAGTGAGCGGAGATTGCGCCATTGCACTCCAGCCTGGGTAACGAGCGAAACTCCGTCTCAAAAAAAAAAGAAAGAAATAATAGTGTTGTAACCAGGATATTGACAATGACAAAGCTGAGATTCAGAACATTTCCATATACCTTATGTTGCCCACACACACTGCTCTCTCTCCCTGCTCTCCTCTACCCCCTTAACTCTTGGAAGCCACTTTACTCTCGATTTCTATAGTTTTGTTTTTCAAGAATACTTTATAAGTGGAATCATAACCATATATAACCTTTTGAAATTGACTTTCTTCTCTGGATTTTCATCCAGTTGTTAAATGTATCAACATTCCATTCTTTTTTATTGATGAGTAGCATTCAGTAATGGTGGTATTAGAGAGAATACAGTTCGAATACACTGTGAAGTCATGTGTACAGTGTTTATTTCTGCCAGCAATGATGTATGAGAACGTATGGAATTGAAAACTAGGTAAGCTCACCTGAGCCTTGGTGTCCAGGGTCTTTTCGTGGGTATGTAGGTGTGGTTGACTGCCCTCATGGATTACCTCAGTTTGCAGCTGATACCATTTGGTCCAAGACCCCCACCATCAATCACATTATTAGCATAGAATATATGGAGTGGCCTAAAATCCCCAGGTAAAGAAAGACTTTCTTACTAGGCAGGACATTCCAAGAGCTTAGAGGTTACCTCCTAGGAGCTGGGCAAAGGCCACATCTTTCTCAGAGTATGCACGGTGTGGGAAACTCAGTAATTCATCCTTATTTCACAGTGTGAGACATAGACTGAGGTGTTTTGCCTTATTACTTTTTGGGTAGAGTTATATCTACTGTATTGTTTTCAAAATTGTTTTAGCTCTTCTACTTCCTTTTCCTTTCTGTATAAACTTAGAATTTGAAGTCTGGGTATTTGGTTAAAAAAGGAAAAAAATAAGCTTAGCATAATCAAGCTACTGGAAGTAAAATTCATAAAAATTATGAGTTTGTACGAAAAAGAATACAAACAAATCTTCCAGGGAATATGATAGGAATTGTGTTATCTATCAGATTGGGGAGAATTTCATCTTTTCTTGGTGAGTTTTTCAATCTATGAATATAGTATGTTCTTTATTTATTTAGATTTTTTATTTTTCTCACCGGTGTTGTATAGTTTTTAATATACATTTTCTATACATATGTTGTTAGATTTATACTGAAATATTTTATATTTTTGGTGTTATTGTAAATGGTATTATATTTTCAGTTTTGTTGATGTTTTATAGAACCTAGAAATAAATTTAGAATTACATTTATAATATAGAGATAGATTTGCTTTTTAAAAAATTAATTATTAGTTAATTAATTTTTCTGAGATGGAGTTTCGTTCTTGTTGCCCAGGCTGGAGTACAGTGGTATTAGCTCACTGTAACCTCCACCTCCTGGGTTTGAGTGATTCTCCTGCCTCAGTCATCCAAGTAGCTGGGATTACAGGTGCGTGCCACCACACCCAGCTAATTTTTATATTTTTAGTAGAGACAGGGTTTTGCCATGTTGGCCAGGCTGGCCTCGAACTCCTGATCTCAGGTGATCTGCCCACCTAGGCCTCCCAAAGTGGTGAGATTATAGACCTGAGCCACTGTGCCCGGCCAAATTTGCTTTTTGTGTATTTATCTTGTATTTGTTACCTTGCTAAACTCACTCATTAGTTCTAAAAATTTGTGTTGGTAGATTCCTTGGAATTTTGAATGTAGACAATCACATTGTCCATAAATAAGGATTATTTTTCTTTCTGATTTGTCTGCCTTTTGTTTTCTTCTCTTAACTGCAGTGACTAGAAGAACATCCAATACAATGTTGGATATGAGTAGTAGGAGTGGATATCTTTTTCTGATTAGACAGAGCATTCAGTCTTTCACTGCTAAGTAGCAGTAGTATAGCTGTTAGCTGTAGGTTTTTGTAGATACCATTTATCAATTTGAGGGCGTTTCTTATTCCTAGTTTATGGAGGGTTTTTATCATGAATGGATATTGGATGTTGTCAGTTTTTTTCCCTCAGTGAATAGATTTATGATTTTCTTCTTTAGCTTGTTGATATGGTAGTGCATTTTATTACTTGGTTTAAAAACGTTCAACCAACTTTCTATCCCTGGAATAAGCTCTACTTGGTCATAGTATATAATTCTTTTTATATATTGCTGAATTTTGTTTATATTTTGTTAAGGATTTTTTTTGGTATATCGATAAGGAATATTGTCCTGTAGTTTCCTTTTTTCTTTGTACTCTCTTGATATCAGAGTTAATACTATAATAAATACCTTTATAAATGAATTGGGAAATGTTCTCTTTTATTTTTTGGAAGTGATTGTTTAGAATGTTGTTGATTCATTTTTATACATTTGGTGGAATTCTTCAGTGAAACATTCTAGGCCCAGAGATTTTAATTTTTGGAATTTTAAAATTATGAATTTAATTTTCTTAACAGTTAAAAAGTAATTCAAATTACTTGTTTTAAATTGAATGAGTTGTGTTTCGTTTTTAGAGGAAGTGGTTGATTTCATCTAAATTCTTAAGTTTTGCATGGGTGTAGAATTGTTTATAACGTTCTCTTATTTGTTGGATATCTGCAGGCTGTGTGTTGTCCTGTTTCATTTCAGTTACTGTGTTTTTTATTTTTGAGATGGAGTTTCGGAGTTTCGCACTTGTTGCACAGGCTGGAGTACAATGATGATCTCTGCTCACCACAAACTCTGCCTCCTGGGTTCAAGCGATTCTCCTGCCTCATCTTTCCCAGTAGCTAGGATTACAGGCATGTGCTACCATGCCTGGCTACTTTTTGTATTTTTGGTAGAGATGGGTTTCTCCATGTTGGTCAGGCTGGTCTGGAATTCCCAACATCAGGTGATCCACTGCCTTGGATTAGTTTTGGCAGCAGTTTGTTGATTTTACTGATCTTTGCAAAGAGCCATTTCTTGGTTACATTAATTTTCTCATTTATTTTCTGTTTTCAATTTCAGCGATTTCTGCTCTTTGTTATTTCCTTTTTTTCTGCTTGCTTTGGGTCTGTTGAGCTCTTCCTGTTTTTAGGTTCTTGTTAGCAGGTTTGACAGTTTTCCCTTTTTAAAATATGCTATTGTAAATTTTCCTCTCAGAAATGCTGTAGGTGTGTCCCACAAATTTTGATATTTTATATTTTCATTTTAGTTCACTCCACAGTGTATTTTTTTTTAAATTTACCTTATGACTTACTCTTTGCATCTCAGGACTGTAAGTGTGTTGTTTAGTTTCAAAGTGTTTCGAGATTTTCCTCATGTCTTTCTATTAATTTCTAGTTTATTTTGGTGTGGCTAGAAACACTTCATGTGACTTAAGTCCTTTAAATTGGTTCGCATTTGAGGGCCCACCATATAGTATATTTGATATAGGTTCTGTGGGTACTTGGGAAGAAGGTGTATTTTGCTGTTACAAGGGGGAGTGTTCTAGAAATGTTGATTAGATTTTGTTGATGTTGAGTTCTGTATACTTGATTTTCTGTCTAGTTTTTCTATCAGTTGTTGAAAGAGAAGTATTTAAAAGTCTACAATTATAATTGTAGATTTTTTTTTTTCTATGTTTTTGCTTTGCAGCCACATTGGTGTGTACACATTTAGAATTGCTATTACTTCTTGGTGGTTTGACTCTTTTATCATTATATAATGTCCCTCTCTGTCTTTGGTGTAATTTTCTTTTCTCTGAAGTTTACTTTATCTGATATTATATAACCAGCATGCTTTTTTTGATTAGTGTTTACATAGCATATGTTTTATATCCTTTTGCATACAACCTATCTATATTATTGTTTGAGGTAAATGATTTGTAACAGCATATAGTTGGGTCATGGTTTCTAATTAATCTGCTGTGCCAATTTCTATCTTTTAATTGGTGTATTTAGACATTTACATTTAATGTAATTATATGTTAATACTTAAGTCTTGGCCAGGCGCAGTGGCTCAAGCCTCTAATCCCAGCACTTTGGGAGGCTGAGGTGGGTGGATCACGAGGTCAAGAGATTGAGACCATCCTGGTCAACAAGGTGAAACCCCGTCTCTACTAAAAATACAAAAAATTAGCTGGGCATAGTGGCGCGTGCCTGTAATCCCAGCTACTCAGGAGGCTGAAGCAGGAGAATTGCCTGAACCCAGGAGGCGGAGGTTGCAGTGAGCCGAGATCGTGCCATTGCACTCCAGTCTGGGTAACGAGCGAAACTCTGCCTCAATAAAAAAAAAATACTTAAGTCTTTCCATTTGTTCTCCATTTTTGTTTTCATTTTCTGCCTTCCTGTGGGTTATTTGAATATTTTTAGAATTCCATTTGGATTCATCTGTGTTTTTGAGTGTCTCTCTTTGTATAGTTCTTCTAATAGTTGCTTTAGATATTTTTATATACATTGCTCTTGGTACATTATGTATATACATGTATCACAATTTACTGATGTTATTTTACCAGTTTGAGTGTAGTAGAGAAATCTTACTTCTTTTTATACCCCTTCACCCTCCCTCATTTATAATAAAATAGTTTCACATATTTCCTCTACATACATTTATAACCACATCAAATAACTGTCAAACATAATTTAAGAAACTCTGGAGAAGGAAAGCCTATTTTATTTATTCATACTTTTTTGTGTGTGTTTTTTTCTTCCTTTGTGATGTTCCAAGGTTTCTTTTGTTACTGCTTCCTTTCTGTTTAGAGAACCTCCTTTAGTCATTCTTCATTCTTTTGTCATTTCTGATGACAGATTGTCTTAGTTTTCTTTTATCTGAGAATGTCTTGACTTCCCCTTGATTCTTAAAGGATAATTTTACTGGGTACACATTTCTAGTCTGACACTTCTTTTCTTTTACCACTTGAAAATATTTTTCTACTTTTTTTCTGGCCCCCGTGATTTCTGATGACAAATCTGCTGCCATTTGAATTGTTTTGTGCCCTCCCTCCCCCATTGTAAGCTGTCTTTTTTTTTTCTGGCTGATTTCAGTATTTTTTTCTTTTTCTTCAGTTTTTAGAAATTTAATTTTCATGTACCCTTGGGTGGATTTCTTTGGATCTTGCAGTTGAAAGTGATGGGGCACTATCTCCTTATCGCCAGGTGGAGATAGAAGTCCCAGTTCCCCACATGGCCTTGCTGATACCTGAGGATGAGGTAGAGTACCTTATTACTGCTGGGTGGGGATGGAAGTCCAGGATTCCCAGGTTATCACCACTGACACCACGTTGTGGGTTGCCTTATTACTACTCAGTGATGGTGAAAGTTTTCAGTCTCAGACCTCCTCTGATGCCACCTAAGGGTACAGGGGAAGGGGTGTACCATATTGCTGATAGGGGGTGAAGGCCCTGTCTCCCTACTTGGCCCTCTTGGATACTACTGTGGTGGTACTTTTAGGGTGCTTTATTACAGCCTGGCAAGTTTAGAAGTCTAGGCACCCCACTTGGCTTTTGTTAGCATGGGTGGGAGTTCTCAGAAGGTAAAATTAGTATTATTAATTTGATGAAGAATTTGAGCTGCATTTAAAACCTGCTATTACTTGTTATAGTTACCTGTACAACCTTGAATAATTTCTCACTTCTTTGAGCCTCACTTTTTAAAAAAATCTCTAAATTGAAGATAACTCTATGTGTGGTGATTTGATATGATGACTTTTAGTAGCTTAGCACAGTTTTCATTATTTATTATCAGTGCTCAAGAAGTGATTCTTGTTCTTCCTTGCTCCCTTATGTTTTTTTGTGTCTCTCTTCTCATTTTTTTTCTCCCTGGAAATATTTCCTAACTGACTTATCTGAAGTGGTATTTCTATTGTCATCCTCACAATTTTGTGCCCCCTGGTTTATTTTGGGGCTGTTTATTGTTTGTATCATAGGACAGGAACTGGTATGTACTGGGTGTTTGATTTTGTTGAATAAAACAATGGATTTATAGACTCTCAGTTAAGGTTTCTGTTTCGGCCTGGTGAGGTGGCTCATGCCTGTAATCCCAGCACTCTGGGGAGGCTGAGGTTCGTGGATCACGAGGTCAAGAGATCGAGACCATCCTGGCCAACGTGGTGAAACCCTGTCTCTACTAAAAATACGAAAATTAGCTGGGCATGGTGGTGTGTGCCTGTAGTCCCAACTTCTTGGGAGGCTGAGGCAGGAGAATCACTTGAACCCAGGAGGTGGAGGTTGCAGAGAGCCAAGATTGCGCCACTGCACTCTAGCTGGGTGACAGTGTGAGACTCCGTCAAAAAAAAAAAAAAAAAAAAGGGTTCCTGTTTCTACCTAAGTTTTTTTTTCAATCCTGGTTTTATCCTTGGTGTTTCTGAGGTTGTAGTGTTGCATTCTTCTGTTCTGCTTCAATATTTAATACCCTTTGTTTTCTGTTGTCAGGAATTTTTTTTCTAATCTCTTTCCCTTGATGCTCCCATATTGTTCATTGGTGTGGGTTTCTATGTTTTACTTTTTTGCCATTTTACTGGGTCTTGGGAGGGAGGTAATACATGTCTGTATACTCAGGCAATGATCTTGAACCAGAAATCCTGTCATAGGTGTAAGTGAAAAATAAAATGAAGAGAAAAGAACTTAAAAAGAGATTGTCAGACTTGTCCTTAATGTCAACTACTATTATGTATTTCTTCTACTCATTTTCCTGATTTATGAAGATAATAAATACACATTTATAAAAACATAAAGATGAACATTGTTTTAAAAGCAAATTCATATTTCAGGTATTATTCATGGATTTGAAAAATTTGACTCTACATAAAATTATTTTGAAAAATTATATGGAGCAAAAAAAGAAGTCTTCCTTTATTTCATTTCCTTCTTTAATTCTTGCTTTTCAAGAGGTCACCAGTGTTATTAATGTGTTATGTATTCTTCCAGACCTTTTGCTGTTCATTTATTCACATACACACAGGCTTTTAAATAAACTGATTATCCCATACATGTTTTATGATTTGCTTTCCTTTTCTAAAAACATCTATATATTGGATTTCTTTAAAAGATCATTCTTATTGTATTGTTAAGTGAGTCACATAATCTAATCCACACCACCAGAGGCTCCTAGAATTAGTTTATTCTCCAAGGAGATTCAGCCATTATTAAGATAAGCCTAGGATTAGGTTTGATCTCCATGGGCATTTAAGGATAAAGAAGGCTTCTATGGGGGCCTTTTTTCTGTGTGTGGCATATAAGTCAAATAACAAATCAGAGAATAAAAACCTAGAATTTCTGTTCCATCATTTGGCAGAAATACTCCACATATACATACATGTTTATATGTATAACAGATTTCTGTAGCAAGCATATTGAGTACTTTTTAAAAACCACATGCATATATGGAAATTGAATACATGTAAAGACAGCATTTTAAAGCAGTAAGGAAAGATTAGGCCTGAAAAAAGTGGTAATAGATCCCTATCTTAAACTGTAACAATTAAATTTGAGATCGAATAAAGAGCTATTCTTTTAAATGTCATAAAATTCTAGGAGATATTAATTTTATGTTCTTAGGTTAGAAATGTTCTTAAGTCACAAAACATTTAATAAAAATTAAAAAAAATTGAACATTGATAAAAGATACAAAATAAAAAAGACACATACTGGAAGTTAATATTTGTAATACAGTTGATAAGGAAATAGTATCTGTAGTTCTTAAGGAGCTCCTATAGGCTGCTGTGTCTATAGAGTAGCCATCCTTTTATTCCTTTACTTTCTTAATAAACTTGCTTTCACTTTGCATTGTGAACTTGCCCTGAATTCTTTCTTGTGCGAGATCCGAGAACCCTCTCTTGGGGTCTGGATCCGGAACCCTTTCCTGTAACATATTTCTGGCGACCATAGAAAGGACTATAGTGCAGAAACTCTGACCCAACGCCTGCCTTTGGGTAAATGTTCGGTTCTGTAACATCTTTCTGGTGACCACAGAAGTGACTATACTGTGGAAACCCCAGACCCAAAGGCTAACTTTGGGAAAGTGGTAGAGTCCAGTAACATCTTTCTCATGAACCACAAAACGAACAATACTGAGGAGGCTCCTGACCCAAAGGAAATAGACTGCAGCACTGATTGGGCAACTTTGGGTAAGTGGTGGGGTAAAGGATGGGATTGAGTAAAGGATGGGATTGGGTTAGAGATCCAACTTAGGGGAGTTAGACTCTCTCCTAAGATAGTGGGTTGGAGGCCCCTCTTAATATAAGGCAAGGATGCTTGACTGACCTTGGGTTAGAGGCCCAACTTAGGAGGGTTAGAGTCCCTTCTAAGATTTAGGGAGTTAGAGGTCCCTCTTGTCACTGTTGGATGTTAATTGCTATTCTTTTTGGATTAATCTGCCTTCTACTATTTGCTAATGGCTATGGGTGGCAGGATTAGGCATGTACAAGATCATGGGACATGGGAGCTTTTTCCTTCCTGCAAGGGGAAATGAGCTGATGATACTACTGGAAAAGATCCCTTTGGTACTGAAAAGCAGCCACCTGAACTTTTCAGTGTCGCTACAATGGGTGGGTCTTTCTCTGGCCTCCCTAGGCTCTTCACCTTTCCCACCCTGCCACAGGCAATACTTCTCTACTTTTCCTTTCCTATCTTTTCTGTTACTCAGGGTGACCATCTTGCCCAGAGACCATGTGTTAAAACTCCGAGTCAGAGGCTGGATTAAATATGGTTGGGCCCATCTAGGGACAAATTTAAGCCTTCTAAGTTTGATGTTGGGTGCTAAGCAGAGTGGCTAATGTCTATGTTTATCACATGTATTTTGTTCTGGCCAGAATGCAAAAAAAAAATTTTTTCCTTTGTGATGCGGCTGTGGCTATGGTACCACAAGCTGGATCACTAAGGCTGCTCAGGGATAGGGAACCCAGAAGCCTGGCATGCCGACAATAGGGTAAGATTTTTTTACCAGCCAGATCTGGGGCTTTTCTCTCTCTCTCTGCAAATGGTTGAATGAATGGGAAAAAATCCGTGTTTATCTCCTCTGTAAAGTTTTGATTAATGCAAAAAGATATTCTAAGGCTAGTCTTAAGCTGGTGTATTTTGTGCTATGAGTTAGTTTTTCTGTGTCAAGGGGTACTTCAGGATAAAACACGGACTTAGAACACCTGTAAACTGCTTTTCAAGACCACCCAGCAAACTGGTTAGTAACAAACTTGGCTGCAGATCTCTGAAACAAACAAAAAAACTGGATGAAGTCTCTCCCTTGTTTTGTGTCCTTGGGAGCTTGACCTTGTAACCACGTAGCAGTACTATTGGTCTCCCCTTTCCAGGGAAAAGGAATTTTAGGGCTAATGTCATAGTTAGCTCTAAAAATTATATTAAATAGTTAAAAGCCTTTGCAAGCTCAACATTAACTGCTGTAGATTCATTTTGGGAAAGGAAATGGGGACTGCCCCTTATTATAGCTCATTAGCTAAGGTTTTGCACTTTCACAAGTGATGATCCAGGTTCAGTTCCCCACTACAAAGTAAGTCATTTCAGTGGTTTAATGTCTGTGTGATCTTATCTATTCTCTTCTCCTATATGGACTGTCTTAAATTTTCCTTTCTCTAAGCACCTTTGGTAAAGTTCAGAAGCTAGAAATATTTACTGCTAGGCATGGCTAAAGTCGGATAATAAGAGATCTGAAAGGATTTATTTTTTAAAGAGCACTATGATTAAAGTCTGGATAAACAAGGTATAGATATATTTAAAAGGCCGTTATGTTTTTCTCTTCTTGGAACTTGTATTTCTGGAAAAAGGTTTTTTCTTCTCAGTCAACTAAATTATTTTTCTACATTTGTTTTTTGTCTTGCCACTCTTGATGCACTCATGGGAAGGCCCTAAGATAACTTCTGGTAGCTGTTGGGAAAAACAGAGGAGGCATCACAGACCCCATTTTGGGGAAAAACCTCTTTTTTCCTCAAGAAACCTCAGGAATTAAAAATAGATGGTTCTCTTTCAAAGTCAAAGGCTCTGTTCTGTTTTCCCTTGTGTTATCTGATGGTTTTGAGTTTTGAGGGTATCAGAAATTACTATGCATTATGAGAGAGCTTTGGTGTGCAATAACTAGGTAGGAAATATACTTTAAGGGATGGCTAATAGTAGTTATGGAAGGATACTTGACTCTTTGAACACTGGGATCAGAGAAACTTGCTCTTGGCTACTTACAAGATAAGGAAATGTCCCTATCCCCCAATAGAAGATGAGACTCCCATGAGGGACGGTCTGATGACAAATGGGCTAATTGGCTTTGGGTTGCCTTGCAGTGAAATACAGAGTAGAAGCACTGCATGGCCTTCTCCTGTAGTATTTCTCTCCTTTGGGGATCCAGGAACCAGTATAAAATGGCATCCTTAATTTTTGGGATCTGTCCTTGCCTTCAGTTGCTTATTTTGGCCCCAGAAATGCATTCTTTCCTGGCCCATTCCTCCAAGTACTCCACTCTGAAGCCAGTAATCCACTTAAAAAACAGGCAATAAAAAATCTTACATGTGCTGAATCTTCTGTGCATGTATTAATATGTTGTATGTTTATGTATAAAAGAGCTCTAATTAATTGGCTTAGAAAAATAAGCACATAAATATTTTGTCAGAAAAATAGAAACTTAATGCCTTTTTGTTCATGTGACTTTAGTAATATTTTGGAAATAAAGACAGTTTAAAAAATTACTGGTAAAATATAATGTCTTGAAAATGTAGACATTTGGTCTAAATTAAGGTCCAATATCAGATTTGCTAAATACTTAAAGTTGAACTGTTTCTTTGACTTTTGAAAACTATTCAGTATACTACCTTAAAGCCATTAGATTCTAGATAAGACCTGGGGACCTGTGGAGTTAGCCATATTCTCTAGCTATGCTGGAGAGTCAACTCTTACCTGCATTTCTGCCTGGTGTGCCCTACGCTAGGCTCCATACCTAGTACGCTATTAAAGTTACTTACTTACCAGGGTTTCACCAAAAGTAAAAGTTAACGTTGTAACATGTCATTGAGACTATTGAAACAGTTCTACATGCAAAGTGTGTAAGGAAAGTAAAATGTATTCATGGTAAAGATTTTAAGAAGGCAAGGGAATGTGGATTTTGCCTAAAGAGTTAAAGCGTTGTTTTAAGTTAGAATAAAGCTGAGGGTTTGAACAGTTTTGGATAGTGTGGAAAAATTATGAGAGATTCTGTGTGTGAACATACTGGTTAAAGTTAAAGGGGTATTACTCACTTTTTCTATTAAAAAAACAACAACAGGTTTTTCCTAGAGCACCAATTTGCTCTTTCACAAAAAATGTAAGGGATATAAAATGTTTATAAGAATCTTACCTTATGGTCAAGCCGATTCAGATTGGACAAACACTCATAAGGTTTTATTAAGAATTGTGGAGTGATGATCCAAGATGGCCTAAGAACAGCTCTGGAGTGCAATTCCTAGTGAGAACATAGAGAATGAATGATCACTGCATTTCCAAACGAGTTTTTACTGCCCACAGACCAGGAGATTCCTGGGCAGAAAAGCTCCACAAGTCTCCAGCACGGCTGTTTCAGCCAGCACAGTGGGTCTCTGCACGAAAACTTACACAAATCTAGGCGACCATTTCAACTGGCTCTTGGAACACCTGGGAGACAGAGTCGCCCATTCAACTGAAAAAAGGGGGCTGAAACAGGGAGCCAGGTAATCTGGCTCGGTGGGTCCCACCCCCATAAAGACCAGCAATCTGAAATGCTCTGGATTGAGAGTTTCACAGCAAGCACAGCAGGACCTGGGACAGTCCAGCTCCGTGGGGGGAAGGGCGTCCGCCATTACCTAGGGAGACTATTGAAACAGTTCCACATGCAAAGTGTGTAAGGAAAGTAAAATGTATTCATGGTAAACATTTTAAGAAGGCAAGGGAATGTGGATTTTGCCTAAGGAGTTAAAGCATTGTTTTAAGTTAGAATAAAGCTGAGGGATATGAAAGGTTTATAAGAATCTTACCTTATGGTCAAGCCGATTCAGATTAGACAAACATTTATAAGGTTTTATTAAGAATTGTGGAGAGATGATCCAAGATGGCCTAGGAACAGCTCTGAAGGTAGGGAGTCCACCACTACCGAGGCAGTCTGCCATTACTGAGGCATACCGCCATTACCAGGCAGTTCTAACTATACCTCTATAAACAAAACAGCAAGGAAGTTCACACGGCAGCTGGGCAGAGCCCAGGGCAGCTCAGTGATGCCTCTGCTGGCAGACTGTGACTAGGTTACCTCCTCACTGGATGGAGAGTGAGTCTGTTGAATTGACAGAAACAGATTTCAGAAAGTGGGTAATAAACTTCTCTGAACTAAAAGAACATGTTCTAACCCAATGCACAGAAACTAAGAACATTGAAAAAAGGTTTGATGAAACTAATGAGAATAAACAGCTAGAAAAGAATATAAATGAATTGACGGAGCTGAAAAACACAACACGAGAACTTCGTGAAGCATGCACGAGTTTCAATAGCTGAATTGACCAAGCAGAAGAAAGGATATCAGAGATTGAAGATCAACTCAATGAAATAAAACAAGAAGGCAAGTTTAGAGGAAAAAGAGTGAAAAGAAATGAACAAAGCCTCCAAGAAATACGGGATTATGTGAAAAGACCTAATAATCTGTGTTTGATAGGTGTACCTGAATGTGACGGAGAGAATGACTCCAAGCTGGAAGACACTCTTCAGGATATTAGCCAGGAGAACTTCCCCAACCTAGCAAGGCAGGCCAACATACAAGTCAAGGAAATACAGAGGACACCACAAAGATATTCCTCAAGAAGAATAACCCCAAGGCCTCTTGGAAAATAAATTCTGTTTGACATATCTAGCATCTGTAAGGCATTATTATTTTGTACATCATGAGACTTATTTCTTTGGTAATTAGGCACATGCGCACATGTGCACCTGCATGCGCACGAGCCTGCACACACACACACGCACCACTAAGAATGACTCTGTCATGAAAATTCATTTGGCAAAAATAACTTTCATATTTAATTTATAACACATCTTCAGCTTTCTTTTAAAACTCTAATTTTATAAAACAAGATGTGTGTTCTCACACCTAAAAGAAATTAAACACAGTTTAAAAGTTTAAAAAAAATTGTTTTTAACATTAATAGTAGATTAAAGTAAAGGTGAAATTTGGCTTATTTGGTATAAAAATCATACAGGATTTACATCAAACGTAAAATGGTGTTTTGCTTTCTTTGGACTATATTTAATAAATGTGTTATTGGGATATGTTCCAAAGTTACAGGAAACTTCTGTAATTCTAATGTGACTTAGTGTATGTTATTTAGAATTGTTATGTAAAATTCTGTGTACCACAGAATTAACCAAATTTTCTTGTCTAAAGGCTTTAATAGTGTTGTGGCTTTAATAGTGGCCAGCCTAAAACTTTACCCTCTAGAGACAATTGTTGTCTTGTTTTAATCTCCTTCAGAAGGTGGTTTATAATCAACTATAAAACTCTGGCAGGTTTTCTTAAGTGCAGATTTTCTGTTAACTTTGGAGATTGTGACATCAGAATAAAGGAAAAAAGTTTCAGAACTCTCCTGGAGACCTAAAATCAAAATTCTACCAAGCAGAAGTTAACCACATCACTAAACTGAAGACATCTAATCTTTTTAACTTTGCTTAAAACATTGCTGATCCTTTGTTTTTAGAGTCAAGAAAACTTATTTTGAGCTATTAACAGCCTTTAACAGTTGAGTGTATTCCTATGAACAAAATTTGGAGCATATTTATTTCTCTATACCTGATTTCTCCAGAATTTAGAAACTAGTTGTGAGTATTCTTAACTTATGGCAATATAGTTATTTGCATAGGTGCAATAAGAATCTGTTTTCTTTTGTAACAGGACACAATTGGAGAAATTGGTTATTTTACCTAGGCTTTGATTGGAATGGTATGTTTTCCTTTCTGATATTAAAGTTGACTTATAGAGCCAATTAAAGCCCCTTGGGAAACTGGCCTCATACCTTGCATACACAGTCCCTGTACAGGGTTTTTGACCTGTCGTAAGTAAAGAATGCCACTTTCTATCAGGTTCAGGAGCCCTAAGTTTTCTTGGGACCTCAAGAGGAGAGGAATGTATCTAATTCATAGATATTTGAGAGGACAAGCTTACAAGAGTCTTACCTGAAATCCCATCTATGGAACAGAGTTCCATCAAAGTCAATTTAAAAAGAGCTTATGTGAAAAATAATTATGCTTGCTGTACTTTATACAAATAATCAGACCAGGTATAATAAAGCCAATTGGTCTTACTGTAATTTGTCTTTACTAAAAATGAGCAACTGGAGAGAGAAATACATTTCAAAAACTACGGTGCAGTTGTTATTAAATTCTAGTCTTATTAATTGTTTTTAAGTTTGTTTCTGCAATTTAGGCTAACTGTGCTTATTCCCATCAACCAACCAGTGATCTCTAACTGCTGCTCAGAACAAGAGGGTTGAGTAATACAAAAATCTGAATCAGTATTCTAATTCTGGGCACATTGCAATCAGATAGCAACCCCATATCAGCTTGGTTTCAGCTGTTGCCCAGTTCATGGAAAGCCTTCTAATTTAGTTTACTTGGAATAACCTTACTTATTTTGCTGTATTCTTGTGGAATATATTGCTGTTATGCTCTTTGTTTAGGAGTACAGGACAAGTTTACTGAATGTTTTCTTAACTTAAACATTAATCTTCCAGATATCACCTTTTGTTGAAACCCATGAGTTGTGAATGGACCTTACCATACTGATACTTTCTAACTGAGCTCCTCTCTACCCTGAATGTAAGAGACCCTCATAATTAGGCAGGAATATCATCGCTCCTATTCAGCCTGAAGAAGTTCCAGAAGATGGATCTTCATCCCTCTGCAACCCTTAGGATTAAGGGTTCTCTTATAAACGGGAAGGGGGAGATGTCAGGGGTGTGTGAACCAGAGCAACTCCATCTTAAACAGGAGCTGGGCAAAATGAGGCTGAGACCTACTGGGCTACATTCCTAGATGGTTAAGGCATTCTATGTCACAGAATAAGATAGGAGATCAACACAGAATACAGGTCATAAAGACCATGCTGATAAAACAGGTTGCAATAAAGGAGGCAGCCAAAACCTACCAAAACCAAAATGGTGACGAGAGTGACCTCTGGTTGTCCTCACTGCTACACTCCCACCAGTGCCATGACAGTTTACAAATATCCTGGAAATGTCAGGAAGTTACCCTATATGGTCTAAAAAGGAGAGCAGGAATAATCCACCCGTTGTTTAGCATATCATTAAAATATAACCTTAAAAATGGGCAACCAGCAGCCCTCAGGGCTGCTCTGTGGAGTAGCCATTGTTTTATTCTTTTATTTTCTTAATAAACTTGCTTTCACTTTAAAAAAGTTTTGTTAGTATACCCAAAGAGCTGGATTTTAAACCAGCACCAGAGAAATTAAGGATCAAGTTGGTTGCTTGATTGGTACATCATGTCATTAAAAAAGAAAAAAAAAAAAAAAAAAAAAGGCTCAGGGACTGACAGTACCGGGTTTGCAAGTTCTCTCCATTATAAAGTAATAAATTTTCTTCTTTCTGTAGTCTGTTCTTTGGAGGCAAGTCAAAAAAAGGGAGGGTTTAACTCCATCTCCTTTTAGGAAGGATATGTGAATTTATTATTTGGAATTCTTCTTGAAGATATATTTGTCACTTCTCTCCCATATACTTGTTGAATTGCTTATTTATGTCAATATGGACTTGTATACGTACACATTTATTTTTTGACTAAACCTCAGACTTTATTAGAATTTTACCCGTTTTTCTATGAATGTCCTTTTTTGTTCCTGGTTCCTAACCAGGACACCACATTACATTTAACTATAAGGTTTTCTTAATCTCCTCTGGTCTGTGATGATTTCTCATTCTCTTCCTTTTTTCCATAACCTTAACAGTTTTGAGGAGAACTAGTCAGATTTGAGGAGAACTAGTCAGATAGATGACCTTCAAATTAGGGCTGTCTTATGTTTTTTTGTGAGTAGACTGGGGCTATAGGTTTTTGGCAAGAATACCACAGAGATGAAAATATTCTTTTCATTGCATCATATTAGGGGCTACATAATAATTTGACATCACTGGTGCTATTTACCTTGATTGCTTGGTTAAGATATGTTTGCCAGGTTTCTCTACTATAAAACAATATTTCACCATTTGTACTTTTTTAGTTTTTTAAATCATACTCTATTTTTTGGAAGCAAGTCACTAAGTCATGCCCGCACTCAAAATAGGAGTTAGAGGCACTAAGTTCTACATCCTGGAGGACTAAATATTTATATGTATAATTTGGAATTCTTCTGTAAGAGTAATTCTCTCTCATTTATTTATTTATTCAATCATTTCCTTATGCCAGTATATACTATGTGAACTTGTTTTATATTTTGGATTATGACTCAATAATAATTATTTGCTTGTTCAAAATTTGCTATTGACAACTCTTTCACATGTGTTCTGGTAACAGTTTGACATGGACAACACCCTGCCATCCTTTTGGGTTTTGAGCACTTCCTTACTTTTGGGTACTGCAGAAGTTCCATGTTCATTTTAATTTCCCATCTTAGCATAATTTCATAAATGAACTCTGGTTCTTTTTATTGGAGAGTGGTATTAAGAAACCAAGATCTGGGTGCTAGATATACTTGTTATTATTGGGATGTCATTGCTTTTAGGCCCTTTCAGAGGACAGGGCTAGGATATGCAGGTATGTATACTAGCATGTATATATACATATATCTACAATTATTTCTCTGTTTATTCATCAGTATTAGTATTGAGCTAAACATGAGTTCCGTCTAATGTCTTTGACTAGAATCCAGACAGCAGGATTTATTTTAGTCCTTCTTCCTTATCTGTAATATCCTTCTCCAACAGTTTGAAGCCTCCCACCATCTACCATCTATTTACTTGTTTGCTCAGTCCCCAGTATATGTGTATACAGCAGGTTCAAAACCATTAACCTCTACTTCTCTGTATTAGTTTCCTAGGGCTGCTGTAACAAATTACCACAAACTAGAGGACTTAAAGAACAAAAATGTATCTTCTTACAGTTTTGGAGACTACAAGGTTCAAAATGAAGGTGTTGGCAGAGCCATGCTACCTCTAAAGACTCTAGAGAAGAATTCTTCCTTGCCTTTTCTAGCTTTGGATGCTTATTGGCAGTCCTTGGTATATTATTCATTGGCTTGTGGCACCATAACTCCAATCTTTATCTCCTTCACGTGTCCTTCTTCCCAGAGCTTTCTGTCTTCATATCTTCCTCTTTTCTTATAAAGATACCAGTATGTGGAGTTAGGGCTTACCCTGAACCAGCATGACCTCATTTTACCTTGGATTACTTCTGCAAAGACCCTGTTTCCAAATAAGGTCACATTCACAGGTTCTAGGGGTTAAAATTTTAATGTATTTTTATGGAGGACATGATTAAACCCACAATACCCTCTCTGTACACACTATGTGGTTAAACAGAAAAGCATTAAAAAAGTGCTGGAGGATAATTAGAATAAAGTTGAGATGAGAATAAATCAGAACTGCTTGGAGGCCTTTTTAAAAATGTGTTCTAGCTATATGGTCTTATTAATAAACCATAAAATTAACTTTTTGAGGGAAGAATGATGTGGGGAATGAAGATTGAAAAGTTAAAGTAACAGATGCTCTGAGATTTTCTTAGTGTTATTGTAAAGCTGCTGTAAGCAAATCATGCTCTTTTTTAAAACTGTGTTCCTGTGTCATGACTTCTCAAAAATTTACTTGAAATTCAGAGACAAACTCTTTTATTTTTTGAAGCTTTGTATTCAAAACTCAGTAATATTTTTAAAGTCAGCTGCTTCAACCTCAACAGTATTATGGTGTTAACCTGGGTCCAGTCGAGAATTAGCCTTCCTCATTTTGGCTAAGGAGAGCTTAAAAATAATTGTCTACCTATTCTTAGACTAGGCCCCACACAGTGTCAGGACTGTGATGCTGCCTTTTTCATGATAATGGCTAGCTGAAGAACTAAAAAAACAAATCACTGAACAGATGACTATAATTGTTACCTTTTTCATAAGTCTCCAGAAACCCTTTGATCCTGTTGTGTATTGTTTTATAATTACTCACCTTTTCTCTTGCTGTTTAGAAAACTGCTTTTCCTTTTTATTCTTTGAATTAATTTAAAACTAATTTAGTTAGCAGTAGCAAATATCCCTGTTTTTCTCACTGAGTAATTCATCAAGTGTTAAATATAAGTTTCTATAATCTTTTAGAGATGTGAAAGTATGATTTTCACTTTTTCCTTAAATTGGGTTGGTGTGAAGATGTTAAATTTTTTGTTACTTTCATTAGTTCTTGCCATTACCTCCAAGTTGAACTTCAACTCTTTTTCCCCAACAATTTTGTATTAATACATGAAACAGTGATTGATTACGCTGGTATGTTACCTAGTACAGAATACAGAATATTCTAATGGACAAAGAATCCTGAGTTTAAGGCATGATTAGTAGATAATGTTATTTAGAAGCTAGTTTACATGGATAAAGCAGTGTCAAGAGTTTAAAGACAAAGGGTGTATTACTCTGTTCTCAGGCTGCTATGAAGAAGTGACTGAGACTGGGTAATTTATAAAGAAAAGAGGTTAAATTGACCCAGAGTTCCACATGGCTTGGGAGGCCTTAGGAAACCAGAATCATGAGGGAAGCCACCTCTTCACAGGGCATCAGGAGAGAGAAGTGCCGAGCAAAGGGGAAAAAAGTCCCTTATAAAATCGTCAGATTTCATAGCTCACTATCATGAGAACAGCATGAGGGTAACTGCCCCTGTGATTAAATTACCTCCCACCAGGTTCCTCCCTTGACACGTGGGAATTATAAGAACTACAATTCAAGGTGAGATTTGGGTGGGAACACTGCTAAATCATATCAAAGGGCAAGCAGTTCTAGGAAAGGAGCATATGGAATAGTGGATAAAAATAAGGTGGAATAGTAAGACTCTGGAAGACAGACAATAGATAACAGAAAATTAAGACTTCCGTGGTAAATGAATTATAATTGTGGTTTGAGTGATTGGTGCTGGTAATGAATGATACAGGCTTCACCTGTTATTGACTGTCTGGAGAGGTACTCTTGTTTTTTAAAAAATCAGTTGTATTAAGATATTACCTGAATATAAGAAATAGTTTTAGTAGGCATAATAAAGACAATTTATTTAGAAGGAAAGCCTGCTGTTTGTTGATGTAACACTTGGTTCCAGTTAGTGTATGCTTTCCTTCCTTAATTGAAGTTTTCATGATTTTTACTTTATGGGAGCTACTCATTTGTTCTTAATCTTCTCTGTTCTTTGTAAGTGTGCTTACAAGCCCTGAGTCTTTTAGTTTATCAACTTTGTTTTTCACTGTTGGGTTTGCCTCACGGCTTATCTGTTTAATGTAAAGCACTTGGGAAAATAACCACTATGGAAGATTACTGAATATTGAGGATAACCTACATCAGAATATAAGGAATAGGTTGATATTTATAACATAATAGCAGCTTTAAAACATGCTGTATATAGGATTATGTCATATCAGTTTCAGGTGGATATGCTTTTTATCCTTTGGTCTTTGATTATATAATTTTTTGGGGTCATCCATTAACCATACGTCTATAAAGTATTTTTTTCTCACTTATAAAATTAAATATATGCTAGCTAAATTCCAAACATTTTAGAATAACCTAAAATGTGTTATTTCCTTTGTATTATAACACCCAGCTGAGAATTACCATGTCACATAATTATATTAATTTCTAAATAATATACCTGAAATTTGTATGAGCACTATCAAATATAATTTTACTTTTAGATTGTATCTACAGCATATTTTACTTAGCTGCCTTCAGCTTTATTTCTAACACTATTTGGCTTAGTGTAACCATTTCTTGATTGGTGAGACTGTGGCATGAAATGCATTAATTTGGTTTGTTGTGATAATTTTTAGGTGAAATGTGTGGTTAAAAGACTGATTATTGTAAAAACCTCAGTGTACGTGTTAAATAATGACATGATATACATGCTACATGGGCGTTGACAAATACCCCTTATAATTTATACACTTATACTTGATACATTATATGTACAACACTGTTAGTTCCTTTCAGGAGACATTTGAGGTAGTGGTTGCCTCTTCTTTCCTTCCTTTTTAACCTGGAGCTTTTAGAAGCTTCAATAAATACATATTCAGTAAACATATGTTAAGTATGTATATTTATTTTAACAGTAAATATTCAGTAAATATATATTAAGTGAAGTGAAGCTTTTGCTTTATTCATTTATTCACTTACTGCAAGTAGATAAAAATGGAGGAGAGGATTACATCAGAATCTCAGCAGTGAAGGGATTCTAGTAGAAAATTATTCTAGAATTACCATTGAGGAATTTTCTTTTAGCCAGGGTATTTTGAGATCAAATAATTCTAAATTAGTTGAGACACTAACATTAGCAGTGCCACTTTTTAGCTGTTGTAATTTGTTCATGGAGTGTCAAATTCCAGATTGGAAAGAAAAAGATCTATGACAGTGAGGATAGATGTGTCCACCAGGCTACCAAATTGTAACATAAGCTATATAGCTGGTCCCCAATTTTATTACTAAGATTTCTTTGCTGCGTCCTGGAGGCCATGTAAATTAGCTGCTGTTACTACAGCTATTAGTTTGAGAAAGTTGTTTTTGAAGTATGCAGCACTTGTTGTACATAGCATAATTTTGCTGTGGCACTAGAGTTGAATGACAAAGAGATTTTAAGAGGAAACTGGGAGTATAGGACCTTGAGAGAAAAAAAGAAACTTTCTGCTTAGGCTTGGGTCTGTAACCTTCCTCAGGACAGTCTTTCTTTCCTGTATAACATGGCTCCTGATAGGCAGGCTCTCAGGCAATTCATTTATCTTTTTCAAAAACTTGAGTTCTTAAATACGGTTTTTAATGTCTGTCTGGGGCTGTTTTTAAAAAAATAATTAATTTTATATTTTTCTAAAGAGAGGGGGTCTTAGTTTGTTGCCCAGGCTGGTCTCAAACTCCTGGCAAACTCCTGGCTTCAAGTTATCCTCGCACCTTGAATTCAAAGTGAATTTGTTATTTTAGAAATCTTTTATAAAAGTAGGTATAGATGTGAACTTCCTCAATTTGGTAAAGCCTCTACAATGCTCTTTGTATTGTTATCTATTGAAGCATAACAAATGACCCCCAAAACTTGATAGCTTAACACACTTAAGCACATTTATGATCTCACAGTTTCTATGGGTGAGAAATTTGGGCAGCTTAGCTGAGTGCTTCCAGCTTAGTATTTCCCATGATGTTGTAGTCAAGAACATTGGCCAGTACTGCAGTCATGAAGGTTTGACTAAGACTGGAGGCCTGGAGGATCCTTTGTAAAAAAAATTTTTTAATGTTATTATTTTAAATTATATTTGAAGTTCTGGAGTACATGTGCAGGACGGATACAGGTGCCATGGTGGTTTGCTGCATCCATTACCATGTCATCTGCATTAGGTATTTCTCCTAATGCTGTCCCTTGCCTATCCCCTCACTCTCCTCTTCCCCTCTCTCCCTTACCTTCAACAGGCCCTGGTGTGTGATGTTCCCCTCCCTGTGTCCATTGTGTTCTCATTGTTTAACACTCACTTATCAGTGAGAACATGTGGTGTTTGATTTTCTGATCTTGTGTCAGTTTGCTGAGAATGATGTTTCCAGCTTCATCCGTGTCCCTGCAAAGGACGTGAACTCAACCTTTGTTATGGCTGCATAGTATTCCATGGTGCATATGTGCCACATTTTCTTTATACAGTCTATTTTTGATGGGCATTTATGTTGGTTCCAAGTCTTTGCTATTGTGAACTGCCGCAGTGAACATATGTGTGCATGTGTCTTTATAGTAGAATGATTTATAATCCTTTGGATATATACCCAGTAATGGGATTGCTGGGTTAATTGGAATTTCTGTTTCTAGGTCCTTGAGGAATCACCACACTGTCTTCCACAATGGTTGAACTCACTCACACTCCCCCAACAGTGTTAAAGTGTTTCTATTTCTCCACATCCTCTCCAGCATCTGCTGTCTCCAGATTTTTTAATGATCGCCATTGTAACCGGCGTGAGATGGTATCTCAGTGTGGTTTTGATTTGCATTTCTCTGATGACCAGTGATGATGAGCATTTTTTCATGTTTGTTGGTCTCATATATGTCTTCTTTTGAAAAGTGTCTGTTTATGTCCTTTGCCCACTTTTGAATGGGTTGGTTGGGGTTTTCTCTTGTAAATCTGTTTTAGTTCTTTATAGATTTTGGAAATAAGTTCTTTGTCAGATGGATAGATTGCAAAAATTTTTTTCCCATTCTGTTAGTTGCCAGTTCACTAATGATTGTTTCTTTTGCTGTGCAGAAGCTCTGGAGTTTAATTAGATCCCATTTGTCTATTTTGGCTTTTGTTGCCAATGCGTTTGGTGTTTTAGTCATGAAGTCCTTGCCTATGCCTATGTCCTGAATCGTTTTGCCTAGGTTTTCTTCTAGGGTTTTTATAGTGTTAGGTCTTATGTTTAAGTCTTTAATCAATCTGGAGTTAATTTTAGTGTTAAGGTGTCAGGAAAGGGTCCAGTTTCTGCTTTCTGCCCATGACTAGCCAGTTTTCCCAACACCATTTATTAAACAGGGAATAAATGGTGTTCTCTCTTTTATTTTTTATTAATCTGGTAGTGTTCTATTTTGTTGATCTTTTCAAAAAGCCAGCTCCTGGATTTATTGATTTTTTTTGAAGGGTTTTTTTGTGTCTCTATCTCCATCAGTTCTACTCTGATCTTATTTCTTGTCTTCTGCTAGCTTTTGAGTTAAGCTTTTAAATCTTCAATCCATCTGGAGTTAATTTTAGGTGTCAAGAAAGGGTCCAGTTTCTGCTTACTGCACATGGTTAGCCAGTTTTCCCAACACCATTTATTAAACAGGGAATCCTTTCTCCATTGCTTGTTTTTGTCAGGTTTGTCAAAGATCCGACGGTTGTAGATGTGTGGCATTGTCTCTGAGGCCTCTGTTCTGTTCCATTGGTCTATATCTCTGTTTTGATACTAGTACCATGCTGTTTCTATTACTGTAGCCTTGTAGTATAGTTTGAAGTCAGGTAGTGTGATGCCTCCAGCTTTGTTCATTTTTGCTTAGAATTGACTTGGCAATGTGGGCTCTCTTTTAGTTCAATATGAAGTTCAAGGTGGTTTTTTCCAGTTTTGTGAAGAAGGTCATTGGTAGCTTGATGGGGATAGCCTTGAATCTGTAAATTACTTTAGGCAGTATGGCCATTTTCACGATACTGATTCTTCCTAACCATGAGCGTGGAACAGTTTTCCATCTGTTTGTGTCCTCTCTTATTTCATTGAGCAGTGGTTTGTAGACCTCCTCAAAGAGGCCCTTTACATCCTTTGTCAGTTGTATTCCTAGGTATTTTATTCTCTTTGTAGCAATTGTGAATGGCAGTTCGTTCTTGATTTGGCTCTCTTGAAGTCTGTTATTGGTATATAGGAATGCTTGTGATTTTTGCACATTGGCTTTGTATCCTGAGACTTTGCTGAAGTTGCTTATCAGTTTCAGGAGATTTTGGGCTGAGACGATAGGTTCTTCTAAATATACAATCATATCATCTGCAAATAGAAATAACTTGACTTCCTCCTTTCCTAATTGAATACCCTTTATTTCTTTTTCTTACATGATTCCTCTGGCCAGAACTTCCAATACTATATTGAATAGAAGTGGTGAGAGAGGGCATCCTTGTCTAGTTCCAGATTTCAAAGGGAATGCTTCCAGCTTTTGCCCATTCAGTATAATATGGTCTGTGGGTTTGTCGCATATAGCTTTTATTATTCTGAGATACGTTTTGTCAATACCTAGTTTATTTAGATTTTTAAGCATAAAGCACTGTTGAATTTTGTCAAAGGCCTTCTCTGCATCTATTGAGATAATCGTGGTTTTTGTCTTTGGTTCTGTGCTGAATTATGTTTATAGATTTGTGTATATTGAACCAGCCTTGCATCACTGGGATGAAGCCTACTTGATTGTGATGGATAAGCTTTTTGATGTGCTGTTGCAATCAGTTTGCCAGTATTTTATTGAAGATTTTTGCATCTATGTTCATCATGGATATTGGGCTGAAGTTTTCCTTTCTTGTCAAGTCTCTGCTGGGTTTTGGTATCAGGATGATGTTCTTCTCATAAAATGATTTAGGGAGGATTCCCTCTTTTTGGACTGTTAGGAATAGTTTCAGAAGGAGTGGTATCAGCTCCTCTTTGTATGTCTGGTATAATTTGGCTGTGAACCCATCTGGGCTTTTTTTGGTGGGTAGGCTGTTAATTGCTGTCTCAAGTTCAGCCCTTGTTATTGGTCTGTTCAGGGTTTCGACTTCTTCCTGGTTTAGGCTTGGGAGGATGCAAGTGTCCAGGAATTCATTCATTTCTTCCAGGTTTACTGTTTTATGTGCATAGAGTTGTTTGTAGTAATCTCTGATGGTGGTTTGTATTTCTGTGGAATCTGTGGTGATATCCCCTTTATCATTTTTTATTGCATCTATTTGATTCTTCTTTTATTTTTTATTAATCTGGCTAGTGTTCTGTTTTGTTGATCTCTTCAAAAAAAAACCAGCTCCTGGATTTATTGATTTTTTTTTTTTTTTAAGGATTTTTTTTGTGTCTCTGTCTCCTTCAGTTTTGCTCTGATCTTAGTTATTTCTTGTCTTCTGCTAGCTTTTGAGTTTTTTGATCTTGCTTCTCTAGCTCTTTCAATTTTGATGATAGGATGTCAATTTTAGATATTTCCTTGCTTCTCATGTGAGCATTTCTTGCTGTAAATGTTCCTTTAGACACTGCTTTAAGTGTGTCCCAGAGATTCTGGTACATTGTTTCTTTGTTCTCGTTGGTTTCAAAGAACATTTTTATTTCTGCCTTCATTTCATTGTTTATCCAGTCAACATTCAAGAGCCAGTTGTTCAGTTTCCATGAAGTTGTGCAGTTCTGAGTTACTTTCTGAATTTTGAGTACTAATTTGATTGCTCTGTGGTCTGAGAGACTGTTATGTTATCTGTTCTTTTGCATTTGCTGAGGAGTGATTTACTTCCAATTATGTGGTCACTTTTAGAGTAGGTGCAATGTGGTGCTGAGAAGAATGCATATTCTGTGGTTTTGGGGTAGAGAATTCTGTAAATTTCTATTAGGTTTACTTGTTCCTGGTCTGAGTTTAAGTCCTGGATATCCTTGTTAATTTTCTGTCTTGTTGATCTGTCTAATGTTGAGAGTGGAGTGTTAAAGTATTCCACTATTATTGTGTGGGAGTCTAAGTCTCTTTATAGGTCATTAAGAACTTGCTTTATGTATCTGAGTGCTCCTGTATTGGGTGTGTCTATGTTTAGGATTGTTAGGTCTTCTTGTTTCATTGATCCTTTTACCATTATGGAATGCCCTTTTTTGTCTACTTTAATCTTCGTTGGTTTAAAGTCTATTTTATCAGAGAGTAGGATTGCAACTCTGGCTTTTTTCTGCTCTCCATTTGCTTGGTAGATCTTCCTCCATCCCTTTATTTTGAGCCTATGTGTATCCTTGCACGTGAGATGGGTTTCCTGGACACAGCACACTGATGGGTTTTGAATTTTTATCCAATTTGCCAGCCTGTGTCTTTTGATTGGGGCATTTAGCCCATTTACATTTAAGGTGAATATTGTTATGTGTGAATTTGATCCTGCCATTTTGATGCTAGCTGGTTGTATTTCCTGTTAGTTGACACAGTTTCTTCATTGTGTTGATGCTTTTTACCATTTGGTACGTTTTTTGAGTGGCTGGTACTGGTTGTTTCTTTCTGTTTAGTGCTTCCTTCAGGAGCTCTTGTAAAGTAGGTCTGGCGGTGATGAAATCTCTGAGCAATTGCTTCTTCATAAAGGATTTTATTTCTCCTTCACTTATGAAGCTTAGTTTGACTGGATATGAAATTCTAGGTTGAAAGTTCTTTTCTTTAAGGGTGGTGAATATTGGTCCCCACTCACTTCTGGCCTGTAGGGTTTGTGCTGAGAGATCAGCTGTGAGTCTGAAGGGCTTCCCTTTGTAGATAACCCGACCTTTCTCTCTGGCTGCCCTTCATTTTTTCTTCATTTCAACCCTGGTGATTTTGACGATTATGTGCCTTGGGGTTCTTCTTCTTGAGGAATGTCTTTGTGGTTTTCTCTGCATTTCCTGGACTTGAGTGTTAGCCTGCCTTGCTAGATTGGGGAAGTTCTCCTGGTAATATCCTAAAGAGTGTTTTCCAGCTTGGATTCCCTCTCTCCATCACATTCAGGTACACCTATCAAACATAGATTAGGTCTTTTCACATCCCATATTTCTTGGCAGCTTTGTTCATTTCTTTTTACTCTTTTTTCTCTAATCTTGCCTTCTTGTTTTATTTCATTGACTTGCTCTTCAATCTCTGATATCCTTTCTTCTGCTTGGTCAATTCAGCTATTGAAACTTATGTATGCTTTGCGAAGTTCTCGTGTTTTTCAGCCCCATCAAATCATTTATATTCCTCTCTAAGCTGTTTATTCTCGTTAGCATTTTGTCTAACCTTTTTTCAGTGTTCTTAGTTTCTTTGCATTGAGTTAGAACATGATCTTTTAGCTCAGAGAAGTTTGTTATTACCTACGTTCTGAAGTCTGTTTCTGTCAATTCATCAGACTCATTCTCCATCCAGCCTTATTCCCTGCTGGTGAGGAGTTGTGATCCCTTGGAGGAGGAGAGGCATTCTGGTTTTGGGTATTTTCCTCCTTTTTGTGCTGGTTTCTTCCCATCTTTGTGGATTTATGTACCTGTGGTCTTTGTAGTTGGTGACTTTCGAATGTGGTCTCTGAATGGATGTACTTTTTGTTGCTGTTGAAGTTACTTCTTTCTGTTTCTTAGTTTTCCTTCTAACAATCAGGCCCCCCTGCTATAGGACTGCTGGAGGTCCACTCCAGACCCTACTTGCCTGGGGATCACCTGCAGCAGCTGCAGAACAGTAAGGGTGGCTGCCAGTTTCTTCTGTTATCTTTGTCCTAGAAGAATACCCACCAGATGTCAGCCTGAGCTCTCCTTATGAGGTGTCTCTGGTTATACGGGGGTCGGGGAGTTGCTTGAGGAGACAGTCTGTCCCTTATAGGAGCTCTAGTGCTGAGCTGTGAGCTTTGTTTTTCTGTTCAGAGCTGCTGGGCAGATATGTTTATGTCTGCTGCAGTGGAACTCATAACCGCCTTTTTTTCCCAGGTGCTCTGTCCTGGGAAGGTTGGGCTGTATTTATAAGTTCCTGTCATTCTGCTGCCTTTTTTCAGAGATGACCTGCCCAGCAAGGAGATAGCCTAGTCACAGTCAGCCAGCAGAGGTGTTGCTGAGCTAGCTGCTGTTTGAACTTCTTGCAGTTTTGTTTATAGGGATATAGTTACAACTGCCTCGGTAATGGCGGTCTGCCTCGGTAATGGCGATCTGCCTCGGTAATGGCGGTCTGCCTCAGTAATGGCAAACTGCCTCAGTAATGGACTGCCTTTGTAATGGCGGACTGCCTCGATTATGGCGGACTGCCTAGGTAATGGCGGATGCCCTTCCCCCAACAGAGCTGGATTGTCTCTGTCTGGCTGTGCTTGCTGTGAAACTCTTAATCCAGAGTGTTTCAGATTGCTGGTCTTTGTGTTGGTGGGACCAGCGGAGTCAGATCACCTGGCTCCCTGTTTTAGCCCCTTCTTTTTTCAGTTGAATGGGCAACTCTGTCTCCCAGGCATTCTAGTTTCTAGTTTAAACGGCACCCGGATTTGTTTTTGTGTGCAGACCTGCTGCACAGGCTGAAACAGCCACGCTGAAGACTCTTGGCACTTTTCTGCCCAGGACTCTCCTGGTCTGTGTTCAGTAAAAATTCGTTTGGAAATGTGGCGATCACTCACCCTCTGCATTTTCGCTGTGAACTGCAATCCAGAGCTGTTCCTATTTATCCATGTTTATTTCAGAGTCAAACACTTCATATTAATGTAAAATATCTTCTTTTTCTATCTTTTTCTCTTTTTTTTCCCATAAAATTTCAAACACACACCAAAGTAGAAGGAAGGCAAAATGGTGAACCCATATATATACACACCAAATTTATACAGTTATAACACATGACAGTGTTGTTTCCGCCATTACTTTTGCTCATCCATATACCCTTAGTACTGGGTTTAAGGAAATAGAGAACTCCCGTTTAATCTTTTGGTAATAATGATACTTACATTTATGGAGCATTTAGTATATACAAGGCATCATCATCATCATAAGAGATTTGCATAAATTTTTCATTTAATTAAAAAATTATGTGTTACAACTATAAACCCATTTTATATATAAGGTAGGTGATATTTCAACCATTCTGTAGCCTATTCTGCTTTTTATTAACAGTCAGTTTATTGGTGAATAATACTATGTTTTTGCAACTTTGAAACTTTCAGGACTCTGATAATGGATACTCAATACCATGACTTCCAGCTGTCACAGTGAATCATTTGATCAATAAGACTTAAAACTAACAAAAATATCTCATTAAATTATGCAATATGTTACCCATAAAATATAACTTATTTTAAAATTCTTTTATTATGGAATTTTTTTGAGGTAAAATACATTTATCTTCTTTTTACTGATAAAAAAATAAAAAATATAGAGGATGTTAATGTATCCATGGCTATATAGCTTTTCAAGTGGTGGAAATGAGATTCTCTTAGTCTGTTTAACCCTAAGCCCTGTTTTTTAACCCATAATGCTAGATGTCTGTACTTGGAAGGCAGAATCCAAAGGGAAAAAAAGCCCCGAGAGATGTAGCATAGGAAAATGTAGATAACACTAGATTGAGAAATAGGATAACAAGATTTTATTTTGAGCTCTGTTCTTGGTCAAGTAATTTAACCTCTTTGTACTTTAGTTCTTTATTTATAGATGGTAGTAAGTCAGAGGTTATACAAAGAACCTTTTCGCTTGTGAAATCATAATTTCAAGGCAGTATTCAAAACAATTTGCTTTACATTCTTCTGTAAATCAAACAAGACTGTGTTCTTTATCTCTAAATTTCTCTTGTTAATTTACATTATTACTGAAAATTAAATATTTGAATTGTAAATTCGTAAACCTGGTGTATAATGTTATTACAGCTCTGTTACCGGTGGAAGGTGTCCAGGATCTTGGTGCTTTGAACAAAGAATTGGACAAAATATACAAACCAAGGAAAGAATGAAGCAACAAAAGCAGAGATTTATTGAAAATGAAAGCACACTTCACAGGGTAGGAGTGGGCTCAAGCAAGCAGCTCAAGGGCCTGGTTACAGAATTTTCTGGGTTTAAATACGCTCAAGAGGTTTCCCATTTGTTATTTGGTGTATACCCTATGTAAATGAAGTAGTGGCCTATGATCAGTCTGATTGGTTGCAGAATAAAGCACTAATCAGAGGCTGAAGTGAAGTTACATAGTTATATCCTATGCAGATATCTGATTAGTTGTGGAAAGTGATCAATCAGAGGCTGAAGTGAAGCTACAAAATTATATTTATATGCAAATGAAGACTTGACTGAAGACCAGCCTGATTGGTTGCAGGAGATGACCAATCAGAGATACTTTCAGTTTTTTTATCTGCCACACAGTAAAGGTAGGGCAGGAGGGTACGGATGCAAAGGAAGTAGGCTCTGTCCTTTTGTTACTTGGGTGTGCAAAGTTGGGGTTTTTGTTTTAATTTAGTTCTAGGAAGTCTGCATGTATTGGCCTTAGGTTCCCTGCCTCCAGATCCTATTCTCTTGCTTCAGCTCTAGTATGTTTGCAGAAATTAAAATTGTTGGAGGTATATTTTTGTATCTTTATGGACCTCAGTTTTACCTTCAGTATATATTGTTCATTCATTCATTTTCACCACCATTTTGCTTCTCAGCCTGGTAGAGAGAGTATGCTTGTGGTACCCTTACCCAGCCGAGCTGAACTGAATTGATTTTAGAGATGTGTGATGAACCCATGGATCTGAAAATGCTCTTGTCACACAATCATGGATGTAGGTGATACCGCTCTGATGACTGGAGAATCACCAGGGTCCTTTGTCTCACGCTGGTTTAAATATAACGACACGGACACATGTAGAGTGATCTTAAGGAGCAGAGAGAGTTTAATAAATGGGCAAGAAAGAAGGAAGAGGCTCTCCTGTATAGAGATGGAGGGTGTCTCCAAGCTGAGAGGGGGATCTCTGAGTGTGGTGGAACTCAGAGTATGGTGGAAGGCAGCCAGTTATTTTAGGAGGCTGGAGGAGGCGGTATCTGATTTGCGTAGGGCCCAGGGGATTTGTTTGACCAATATGTCATTTAGGTAACCTATGGAAAAAACTTGCCCTCCCACTCTAGCCTTTTAATATGCAAATGCAGGGAGCCAGGATGTTCTCTACACACCTGGGGATATATGAAGGTGGCCATGATGTTAGGCACTTATAGTGACAAGGAGGAGGAGGCAGGAATTGCCATATTGAGTGGACCCAGTTTCTAATGGCTTGTATTTGCATGTCAAAGCTTGCCAGCTCAGCTCTTAAGGCTGTTTTCCTGCTAGGCTAGAAACGTTTCTGGAGCTGCTTTAAAAGAAAAAAACCTTTCCAAGGACCCTTGTTCTCTCTATCTGCCTAAAATATTTTTTTTTGAAAGTTTGTAAATGTTTATTAACTGTCAGTGACTGATACAGGGGGATCGGATGAGGGGAATTTGCAGCAAGAAGTGCATGTTGAACAGGAAACAGAGTGAGGTGGGGCTTGCCCAGGACTCATTAGCAGGGGGGAAAAGCAGATGGGAGATACTTATAGTACTCCGTGTGTGTGTGTGTGTGTGTGTGTGTGTGTGTGTGTGTGTAAATGCAGAGAAAAAGAATCTGAAACACCCCGAACTGCCCTCAGTAGTCACATCTGGGGAGAGAGGAGGGTAGTGCTGTTCTTTGCAGAGAGTACCTGACAATACTTGTTTTCTGAGGTAGGTGCATGGATACACAAACAGAAATATGCATTTACTATGTATTGCTTACCAACACAAATGCAAGTATCCAACAGGATGGCACACACTAAGAAAATACAGGGAAAATGCTGATACCTAACTGTTGGCACACTGTAAGAAAAATGATGTTCAACTTTTCACTGTTATGAACTCTTGCTTTCACTTGCTGTACCCCTGATGATGAGGGATTCACAGCCATGCCCATGTTCGTGAAAGGTCACCAGGTTCTGCTTCTCATCATAGGCATGCATCCTATCCCTAAGGGGAGTTATTCTTCATCTTCATCAGGGTGACTAATCTCTTCATAAATCACTAGATAACTTCCTCTCTCACACTCTGTGGGTCCAGTTATCTTGTTAATCTTCTCAAGAGGTACTTTCTTTTCCCCGGGTGGGGGGCACAGCTGTTTTCCATCGTTTTGTGAGACAGATGCTTCTGGCACTCCCTTTGAATAATTTCCTTCCTCTGCTGGCTTCTTGGGCATCATCTTTGGAAAGTTCCCTTATAGCAAGCCGAAAGCCATCTGAGGATGTTCATCCTGATTCCCACAGCTATGGTGTCTATCAGAATCATTCCCCTGGAGGTCTGTGGCCCATTTATTATACATGAAAGTTGGGAGAGTGGCCTTGATACCTAGTTTAGTCATGGTCTCATGTTTCTCTTCATATACCCATGGGTGATTTTCTTTGAGTTTTTCAGCTTTTCCCAATTCTTCTTAGAGAAGTATCTGACAGTAACATTGAAGGCTGTGTGTCTCTTCTTTGGTATCTGAGCATCATCCCTGGGACTCTTTGCAAAGGTGCTGTTGCCATTCATGGCACTGGGAGCAGTTGGACCTCAGAGACGAAGCAGCGGTGGTAAGGTCAGCAGTAGCAGCAGTGAGAGCAATGGCCAAATAATTTCTTAACAACTCCTATAACATTCCCCCCTGAGGATATGTCACCCTAACTGCTGTTAACGGGGTTTTGGGCTGTGACTCTTTCTGGCTACTTCCTGCTAAAAAGGGGCATTGAATGGGGAACAGCAGCTAGGGCTCCTCCTGGGGTCGATCCAAGGGTCCTTGGAAGAATGGCGTGTCTATGTATGGTTCCATTTGCAGCACCACTTGGAATTTGATTGCTTCTAGGCAAGAAGAAACAATTTGAGTTACAATATTGAGTATACAAGGTCCAAATATTAATACAAGACAAATAAGCAAAAGGGGACTTAATAAAGGGGACAACCAATTCCATAAAGAAGACTGGAATTCATTAAAGAGGGATTGTAGTCACTTGGATGGAAGCCTGCATTTTCCCTTAGCCTGTCAGTAATTTTGATTTGATCTTTAAGTACCTGTATATTTTCTTCTACTAGAAGTGTTAATCCAGAAGCAGCATGTTTCATTTAAAAGTGCACAGGTACCTCCTGCTTCAGCTATAAGGACATCTAAGGCCTGTGTATTTTGTGCTGCTACTAGGCTAAAGAGTCTATAGATTGTTGCACCTCTATGACCCCTACAGTTGCCTTCCATCCTTGTTGCATCATAATAGAGATACTAAGTATTGACCTTTCAAGGAGAGGGATACTCATAAACTAGAATGTACCTCTGGCAATAGAATTGTCCAGCCATGGTTTTTTTCTAAGATGGGATTGTCATGTACATCCTCTCCCCAGTCTGCCCTTTCAGTTAAATCTCTGTATGAGGGCATAGAAATGATAGATTTTTTTTTTTTTGTCCAGTGTACTCGAGTTAGTGCAGTTTCTAGAAAACAGCCTGTAGTTAGGGATGTCCCCAGATGCTGCTGCCATCTCAGTAGAATTTAAAAATAGTTGGGAACTACTATAGCTATAGTACAAGTTCCTTTCCAATGCCTTGGGAGGATTAAGTGTATCCAGGAGCCACAAAGAAAATATAGCCCTGTTACTTGAAGGAATGGTTCTAAGTTATGGCTTGTGATATCTTAGAAGTTTCCTTTATGTATAATAGAGCCATCCTTGGGATAAAGATAACCATATTTAGGATAGTCATTTACGATGCCATTTGGAATTTGACATGCCAAGTCAGAGAAGGATCCACCTGGCAAATGGAGTTTTGAAAAATTAGAGATATAATATACCCTGGCCAGTTTCTCAGACATCTCAGTCCAGATGTCTCCAGTTTGCCCACAGATCTGTAAGCTGCTACTATTAGCAAACATCATACAAGGGTTTGGAATTCCATGTTGGGGCATGTTTAGCAAGAGTCATGTGTTATTCTTTACAATATAGTCAAGGTGATTACTTAGAGCATGCACTCCCATCAACGCTTCCAACCAGAAGGAGAGGTTAGATTCTGAAAGTCCCCCATTAGGGCTTCTGATCCTTGTAGATCACCCTTGTGCTCTTCTCCCCAAATCTTTGAACTATCAGCAATTACAAGTGTGATGTTATAACATCTGAGATATCCCAAATGTGGTCCTTCCCCACTACTTTTAAAGCAGAGGGAAGCATTTGCTATTACTCAGTCAACTTTTCCTAGCCTGAGGGTGTGAAGCTTATGTTTGAATCTTCTCCTGAGAAGAGTAGTCACCCTGTTGAAAGTGCTCCCATGTTTATCAGGCGAGTCTTTAAGGGTTAAAAGTAAAGCCAACAAAGGGAATCCTAAGACAGTGAGTACTGGGTCATTGTAAGGTTCTTTAGTGTCACTGAACTGAGGTGAACCACTTAGGAGAGACTCAACAATTAGTCTTGTCCTACAAATGGGCCATGGCAGATATTATAGGAGCTAAATGGTGTATTACTAAAATTGATAAAAAATCCTAACATATTTAGTGATAGTAAAACACTTATGTTTACTCCCTGTTAGTAACTGTTATTCTTGCTGTGAGGTTAATAATTAAGCAAAATGCTACAGTAATTGAGATTCTTTCTCTGACATTTCACCCTGAGGGTGCTATAGTATATAGTTCTACTTTGAGTGAGTATAGCAATTCCTGCAAGAGTGGAGTAGTAAATAATTTCCACCAAAAATAAGTTCTAATATTTGTCTCAAAAGAAGAGGTAGAAATGACAAAAAGTATTTGTTGAGGTAGGGGTGAGACTGAATAAGATGAGTAGTTCTCATTCAGTTACTCATCTTTTGTGATTTTCCGCTTAAGATTCTTCTGTTTCTTCACATTGATATTCGGGACGTTTCTCTGGGCTGTCAGGGGTTGCTCTCTCGTTACTCCAGGATTTGACTCGAGTGTGATGTATTCAGGAGTCAATTCCTGTAACTTTTATTGCTGAGGGGTGGGTTGGAAGAAGAAAAGCATAAGGCCCTTCCTAGGTTGACCGTAGGGAGGGAGAGCAAGAAGGGAGAGCCTTTACCAGTGGCAAATATCCTGGGTTAATTAGAAGTAGTCCAATTCCCTGGGGTTGGGCTTTCACTAATTGTGCTAATTCCTGTTGGAAGTGAGCCAGAGAGGTACATGCTTAACTAGCTCAGGCGTTTCTCAATCTAATAGAAAAATCATTGGGTGAGGAAAGGCTGTCCTTACAGTATCTCAGATGGGCTAAGACCTAATTTTAAAGGGGAATTTCTTATTCATAGTAAGGCCATGGGAAGAAGAGTGACCTAAGGAAGGTGAGTTTCTTGGGACAATTTTCTGAGATTTCTTTTGATAATATCATTAGTTTTCTCTATCTTTACTGAGGTTTGGGGTCTGCAAGCACAATGGAGATGATATTCTATGCCTAGTGCTTTCGAGACCCCTTGTGTGACAGCTGCCTTAAACGAGGGCCCAGTGTCATTGTCACTTTGAAGGTACTTAGGTAGACCAAAGCTGGGAGTTATTTTATTAACTAACACTTCTATTACCTCAGAGGCTTTTTCTGTACAACATGGAAATGCTTCTACCCAGTTAGTGAGGGTATCAACCCATACCAGCAGGTATTGAATGCCCTTTGTCTTTGGCATGTGGGTGAAGTTTATCTGCCACTCCTCCCTTGGATAATTTCCTATTCTTTGGGTTTGAGGAGGAAGGAGTTGCCTGTTCAGGGAATTATTTTTAAGACGGACTTCACAAGCATTAACAACTTGCTTAATTGTTTTTAGTAAGTTCTCTCCTGAAAACAATCTCTGAGCACATTGATAAGTTTTTCCTTTCCCAGATGAAAAGCTTGGTGAAGGATTTTAAGGACTTTCCATTGGCTGGAGGCTAGCAAGTGGAGTTTGCCATTCTTCAACTGTAGCCATCCTGAAGGCTGAAATGTATACCCTCAAGAAGTGGCCCATCTTATTTCTGCAGGGGAGTACTGAGGTTTAATTTCTCTTATGGAGCCTTCCCAGTTTAGAGGGGTTTGAAGTGTGCTGTTTTGAGGCTTCCTTGCTACTGACTTAGCTACCTGATAAGCTAATCTGTTTTCTTTGGCTACCTCATCTGTTTTCTTTTGATGTCCCCTATAATGCATCACTGCTGTTTCTCATGGAAAGAAAACTGAGGATAATAACCTGTTAATTTCCTGGTGATACTTTATAGATTCTTTGGTGGTAAGAAAATGCTTTTCCTTCCAGATGGCAATATGAGCATGGAGAACCAGGAAAGCATATTTGGAGTCAGTGTAAATATTAGCTACCTTTCCTTTGTTTAATTCACTTGCTCTTGTGAGAGCTATTAGCTTAGCTAATTGAGCTCTTGTGCTTGGAGGGAGTGACACACTTTCAGTGTTGTCATGTAGAGTGACTACTGCGTATCCTGCCTTATGGATCCTTTGTTCTACAAAAGAACTCCCATCTGTGAAGAGGGTCCAGTCTGGGTTCTTTAGGGGAGTTTCCTTGAGATCTTCCCTGGCTGCATAGGTCTGTACTATGATTTGCTTTCAATGATGCTCAGATTCCTCAGTTTCCTTGGGGAGGAAGGTGACTGGATTTAGACAGAACAAGTCTTTAATTGGATGTTGGAACCTTTTAACAGCTGGGCCTGATATTTAAGGAGTCAGCTTTCCCCCTCTAGACTACTGCACAAAAGCTTCCCCCTATAGTGCAGTAGTCCTGCCATGTTGGGGCAGGCATAAGTAGTTAAATCATTTCCTAGAGTTAATTTGGAGGCTTCTGGGGCCAGCAGAGCCACTGAGGCAATGGTTCGGAGGCATGCTGGCCATCCTTTAGCTACCAACTCAAGTTCCTTACTTAGGTAACCCACTGGCCGTTCAGCTGGTCCTTGGGCCTGTGTTAATACTCTCAGGGCCATTACCTTCCTTTATGATACATACAGATTCCTTTCCTATAGGAAGGCTGAGAGCTGGTGCCTTAAGCAAGTCTTGCTTTAGCTCGTCAAAGGCCTTTTGAGCTTCAGGTTCTTAGGTTAAAAGATGAGTTTTAGCTTCCTGAGTTTCTTTTATTAGGTTATAAAATGGACAGCCTATTTTGCCATACCCAGGTATCCATAGTCTACAAAATCCTGTAATGCCCTTAAATCTTCTTAGTTGCTTGAGGATTTGGTGGAGGGGAAAGGAAGAAATAGGCTTAATTCTCTCCTTCCCTAATGCTCTGGTCCCCTCCGACAGCATTAAGCCTAGGTATTTTACTTAGGTTTGTATAGCTGGGCCTTGGGCTTTGAAACCTTACATCCTCTTTTAGCTAAGAAGGTGAGAAGAGCTTCATTGCCTTCCTGAAAAGCATCCTCATTTGGGGCACAGAGCAAAATATCATCAATATTACTGCAAGACCCTAACTTAAGGATGAAATAACTCAGAGAGGTCTTGTGGCAGTGCCTGTCCAAACAGATGAGGACTATCTCGAAATCCCTGAGGCAACACCATCCATGTTAACTGGGGAGTCTGGCTGGAGGGATATTCGAAGGCAAACAGGTATTGAGAGTCAGGATGTAACTGTATGCAGAAAAAGGCATCCTTTAAATCTAGGATTGTAAACCATTTAGTTCCCTCAGGTGTTTGAGTTAACAGGGTATAGGGATTAGAGACCACTGGATGGATTGGAACTGCAGCTTCATTAATGAGGTGAAGGTCCTGAACTAGGCTCCATTCCTCATTGGGTATTGCAGGGGCTATTACAAGGTTTGAGGAGGCCCTGCATCTTTAGGTTTTTAATAATGGCTTCTAGCCCTTTCCTAGCCTCTGGTCTTAGGGGATACTGTCTCTGGTTAGGAAAAGAAGTGGGATCCTTAAGATAGATCTGGACTGGCCTAGCAGTTATAGCTCAACCTATTCTTCCTTAAGTTGCCCACACTTGTGGATTAATGGTAGCTTCCATCAGGGGGAGACAAAGAGTTTTTTTTTTCAACTAATAATCGATGTATTAAAAATAGTTGACTTAAACATCTGCAGTGGTGACTTCCACCTCAACTCCTGGCTTAATACTGATGGAAGTAATCTGCTTAACAATCTCAGAAGGACTGTGCAACTCAATGAGTTGCTTGTGGTTTCTCATCTGGAAACAATCCCATGTTTTAGAACCTTCACCACAAGGAATTTTTCTTGTAGTGATTCTCAAAGTCTTCGTAGGCATTAGAACTGGTCCTTTCACTGAGATTTTCTTCCTTTGCTCCTCTAATCAAGTCAGCACACACCTTCTCCAGGGATTTTACATTGCAGCTGATTAGAGTGATTCAGATTTGATGAACTGCCACCTCTGGCTCCATGGGCTTTTTTCTGGTATCCTTAAAAGCCATGGCTGCTGCATGGCTTCCTGACCGACTTGTTTCTGGGCCAGAGCGAACAGCAGTGAGTCAGGAGCAGATCTACAACCCGCAACAGCTATGACCAGGTCTTCCTCAAAAAGCTGCAGGCCCTGGATCTAGAATATCTCTACCAAATAAAGGAGTGAGACTCTCAGGCATGATTAAAAAGGCATGTTTAAATAAGTACCCCCATCTGCAACTAAGGGACTGAGAAAAATATCGGGTAAGAGTTTTTCCTGTTAACCCTTTATGGTCATGCTCTGGGAAGAAGGGAGGCCTGGATTAGAGAGGAGGAAAGAGAGACTGGCTCCAGTATCCAGAAGGAGATCTTCCTTCCTTCCTTTAGTTTCCAGAATCACCCAAGGCTCCTGTGCTGTAATGGCAGTCTGAGCTGCTGGAGCTGGGGGTTTGAGCCCTGGGACCCATCAGTCCTGTTGGACCATCTGTGAGACTGGTTCTGAACCCAGTGACCTCTGTCTTTGAGAGCAGATCCATCTCCAGTGGTCTCTGCCACAGGCTGGACAGGGTTGGGGTGACTTTGTCTTGTTGCCTGGGCATTTATTCTTAAAATGCCCTTACTTGCCACATTGATAACAGCTAATGGATGCACCTTAGGGATCCTGTACTTTACAGGCTTGCAACACTGCTACTAGAGCCTCTGTTCTTTTGTATTTCCTCTTCTTTTCTTGGGCCTCCTCATGATCCACTGAAGTGGCTGTTTTCAGGAGGCTCTCTAGGGTGCTAACTGGTTCTATAGCTTGTTTCTCTAGTTCCCTTCCAATATCAGGAGCTACCTGTGTATAAACTTGTCTTTCAAGATGAGCTGTTCCGCAAGTGAATCGGGATAAAGTGGTGTGTTTTATTAGTGCTTCTCTCATTCTTTCCATAAAGGCTGTGGGGTTCTCATCTGATTTTTGGTCTATCATGGACAGTTTAGAGTAATTGAGAAGTTTGGCCCTGATCTTCCTTAGGCCCTCTAGTATACACCTTAAAAAGTGCTTCCTTTTCCACTCATCTCCTGAGTTATATAGGGGTTCCAATCAGGGTTGTCTGCTGGAACTGCTTTCCTTCCTAGTGGGAATGGAGTTTCCACTTCTTCCTTACCTTCTTTATCTCCTCTTTTTCTCCTTGGTCTGCTATAGGAGGCATGTTTTTTAAATCTCCATATATTTTTCTGCTGCCTGCAGAACTGCCTTCTTCTTTTTTTTTTTTCTTTTTTTTGAGACAGAGTTTCACTCTTGTTACCCAGGCTGTTGTGCAATGGCGCGATCTCGGCTCATCGCAACCTCCGCCTCCTGGGTTCAGGCAATTCTCCTGCCTCAGCCTCCTGAGTAGCTGGGATTACAGGCACGCACCACCATGCCCAGCTAATTTTTTGTATTTTTAGTAGAGACGGGGTTTCACCATGCTGACCAGGATGGTCTTGATCTCTTTATCTCGTGATCCACCCGCCTCGGCCTCCCAAAGTGCTGGGATTACAGGCTTGAGCCACCGTGCCCAGCAGAACTGCCTTCTTTTCAGCCACAGTGAGGGTCTGACTTAGCAGCAACAGAACATCTCTCCATGTGAGATCAAAGACCTGAGTTAAGTTTTAGAAAATTTCTATATACCTACTTGGTCATCAGAAAATTGGCCCAAGTCTCCCTTTATTTGCTTAAGGTCCTGTAATGAGAAGGGAAATTGAACCTTCATGGCACCATTCCCATCAGGCATTTCCTGCAGAGGGAAGAGTGAAGCAGGGAGAGTAGGATATACTGGAGATGGTGGAGTTGGAGGAGCTGATAGTATGAAGGGAGACTGGAAGGATTGGGACACTCAGCAGCTGTCTCAGATTATTCCTCTGGAACCTGCTTTAGCTCTGGGGAACTATTCCCTGTGGGCTTGTCTGCTGTGGCTGCTAAAAGAACTGGGTCAATTGTACAGAAGTTGTAAAGGTCTGAGTGGTCTCGCAGGGCAAAAAAGGTCTGTAATAGGGGACCTCAGTCCATTTGCTCATCTGTCTGCAGAAAAGATCTAACTGTTGGATAATATTAAAATCAAGGCTCCCCTGGCAGATCAGGTTTTGTCTGTCCCCAAGATGGTAAGAAGGCCATGCCCTTGTGCAATAGAATATGAGTCACTTTTTCTTCAAAGTCTGAGGGTTGAAGGAGTCCCAGTGCTTTACAATATAATCCAGAGGAGTGTATGCAGAAGATGATCTAGAAAGAGAAGTGAGAATAAAAGTGTCCTTTTAGTCTTCTTCCTTTTGGTGTATGACCCAGGATGGAGAAGAAAACAGTAGGGGACATTCTTCTAACTATTTTCCCTCCCTGGTTCCTGGGTCCCAGCACCCAGTTAAATGTGCTGCCCATGGCTATAGGCGTGAACCCGCCAAGCCATGGCACCAGAGAAACTAGACTTTCGAGGTCTAGTCACGCTTATTTAAGTAGTCCCAGTCCTTTGCTTATTATGTTCCTTTGACCTCCTAGACTTGTGAAAAACTATGTAATCGGGCCAGGCCCCTTTAATGGAGGGGGTGTGCTCTATTGAACTCTGTATCTTGCTATTATGGCCCATGCTAAAGCATTTACCCTTAGAAAAATGGTTCCAGTTAACTTCCAGACTTAAGATCCCCTTTACTAATTAAGTACTGTCTCAGTTGATGACAGAATAGGTGCCTTAAAGGAATGTAGGAGCTAAATGGCTGTTTTCCTGCTGATGGGACAATATTGAGACTAAAATTTGGCTGTGGAAGACATCTAACTCCTAACTGTTGAAAGCAGAATTTTCCCGTTCATGGAAGAGGCTTAGAGCCTGATTTCTAGCTGTGCAAAAGGAAGCTGTGGTGTTACCATTTAAAAAAAAAAAAAAAAGTGCCTCTTGTAGACGATTTCCATTTCCACTAGGGGGCACTGTTATCTTAGAAATACTGTTGGCTCCCCAGAGAAGTGGAGAGAGAGATCTGGAGATGCTGTGTGTTTTCCAGACCAAAGGATTGAGAGAGAGGGAGACGCTCACTGTTGAGGGAGTGGGGAAGACCCTCTGTTAGAAGATTGCAATGGCATTCCTGAGCCAAACTCCTGGTTACCAAATTCCGACACAGTTGACACACACAGAGACAGTAAGAGACTGCGAATAGAAAACGAAGGAAACTTGTGACAGGATAGCTGAGGATTCTCTGCCAGCACCTGAAATGGGCTGTAGGAGGCTGGGTCTAGACCACAGGCCTTTGAATCATGCCAGGGTGTGCGCTGCCCAGATATTCTCAGTTGCCTCAGAACTTTTCCCAGCCTTGCATGATGGCAAGGTCTCCCCATAAAAGGAAACTCATTCGAAACATGGCGAACATTCTCAATGACCTGTGGGTATTGGGGGAGGGGGCGGTTCTCCATGTTCTCACCAGCAAGCCTCACATCTGAGTCTTTAGAAAGGCAGCCAAGGTTAAGTGTAGCTAACCAGCTGACAGATGCCTGTTGATTGATTTGATTTGATTTAAAAATAGACGCCAAGAGCATCTCAGAATGATAGATTTTGCGCTCACTCCCATTATTACTGCTCCGATGAATGTTTTACCTCGGATTCACGGCCAGTGCACCAAAATGCTATAGCTCTGATAACTGGAGGAACACCGGGTCCTTTGTCTGCGCTGTTTTAAATAAAACGACACATATGTGGAGTTGTTTTAAGGAGTGGAGTTTTTAGGCAAGAAAGAAGGAAGAGGCTCCCCCATACAGAGACAGAGGGAGAGGGTCTCCAGGCTGAGAGAGGGAACCCCCAGTGTGTCAGAAAAGAGCCAGTCATATTAGGAGGTTGAGGGAGGTGGTGTCTGATTTCCATAGGGCCCAGAGGATTGGTTTGACTAGGTTTGTCATTCATGTAGCCCACAAAAATCTGGCCCTCCCACCCTAGCTTTTTAATATGCAAATGCAGGGCGCCAAGATGTTGTACATACGTGAGGATATGTGGGGGCGGCCAGGATGCTAGGTACTTGTAGTTACAAGAAAGAGGTGGGAATTGCCATGTTGAGTGGACCCAGTTTCTAGTGGCCGGCATTTGCATATCAAAGCTTGCCGGCCCGGCCGTTCAAGCTGTTTTTCTGCTATGCAACAAATGTTTCTGGAGCTGCTTTAAAAGAAAAAAACTTTGCCAAGGATCCTTTGTCTTATCTGCCCAACATAATTTCTTAATAACTCCTATAATGGAGATTAATGACTCCATAGCTGTCCAAATAGTGCACGTAGATTATGGACCAGATTATCATTTATTATCTGTCCCTATCATAAAATAATAGTTTTATTTCTAAGAAACTTTGTGTTTTCAAAACTTACATCCCGTGATAGTTTGAGTCACAAAAATTTTTTAGGAGAGAGGTAACATGGCTTTCTACAGGTGAACTGCCTGATGGGACTTAATCTTAAATTGAAACTAGTGTGAGGTATCCAGAAAATGGTAGAGTTGAGTGAAATTTTAAAAGGCAGGCAAGAAAAGAATTCTAATTTTTTTTGGTAAATGTAAAAAGGAGCTTTTTTTTTTTTTTTTTTTTTTTTCCTTCTTCCCTGATCAGCTTCCTGCCTACTGCCCACCCCTTGGCTGGATTTGAAAATATTTTGCTTTGAATTGTTTACCTCTTTGAGACATACATCAAATTATCCTTTAAATTGCCGGGAATCTGGCAAGAGATCAGAATGCCTGTTTTTTTGTTTTTTAAAACCAGCTTTTCAGCCAGGCGAGGTGGCTCACACCTGTTAATCCCAGCACTGTGGGAAGCCAAGGCCAGCAGATTGCTTGAGCCCAAGTTCAAGACCAGCCTTGGTATTACGGTGAAAACATGTCTCTACAATAAATACAAATATTAGCAGGGTGTCGCGGCACATGCCTGTAGTTCCAGCTACTTGGTGGGGGGGGGGGGGGCGGGGACTAAGATGGGCATATCTCTTGAGCTAGGGAGGTTCAGGCTACCATGAGCCAAGATTGTACCATTGCACTCCAGCCTGGGTGACAGAGTGACTTTGTCTAAAAAAAAACTCAAACAAAAAACCAACTTTTCATCTTGCTTATTAAAAAATTTCTTAGTTTGTTGTGAATGTTTGCTAAGTGACAGTGTACAAAAAGGACTTGAGAACTAATTAATAAAAGGTATATTCCTATAATTATTTTAAACAAGTAATTTTTTCTGTCCAAAGATTTGAAATAGCTTCTCAATATACAAATGGGAAAATATAAAATAATGCAGACAAGGTTATTTGTAATTGTGATTAGATAATAAAATGAGAGCTAAGATTTACATATAATTGCATACTATTGCTGTCATGTACAGTTGCTGAAAGAATAGGTCAATCATTTGCCTATAGGGAAACAAACAGAAGTTTCTCATTATCAAGATACAAAGAATAAAAGCATAGGAAAGCATGCTTTTCATGATACTGGTACTTGAGGTATAGTTCTAATGTTCTTGACACTTATTTTTGTGTGATTATTTCTTGTAATTAGACTCTATGCAGATACCATAATGCCAAAATAGGATTTTAATATTTTAGGTGTGTCTCTTGCATATGTTTAGCTGGATTAAAAATATTTGGGCAATGCTTGTCTTTTGAATAGCCTTTTTTTCATTTACTCTGATGATTATTATATTTTCATGCATTTAAAAAGTTAGCTTTATTGTGATGTAGTTAAGATCCCAAAGTATACAATTTTATGTTTTTCAATATATCCTCAGAATTATGCAGCCATCACCACAATCTGGTTTTAGAACATGTTCATCCTGCCCCTAAAAGAAACCCATTAGCTGTCACTCCCCATCCCTACTCCCAGACCTAAGCAATGACTAATCTTTCTGTCTCTATAGATTTTTTTATTCTGGTCATTTCACATAAATGGAATCATCTATTATATGGTCCTTGGTGACGACTTTCACATAGTATGTTTTCTGTCCTCATTCATACTGTAGCATGTATCAGTACTTCATTTTATTGCAAAGTAATATACCATTGTATGGGTAATCCCACATTTTATTTATCTGTTCATTGGTTGATGGACATTCGGATTATTTTTGCCTTTTTGTCCTTAAGAATAGTGCCCCTATGAATATTCTTGTACACCTTTCTATTGGGTATATACCTAGGAGTAGAATTGCTGGGTCATATGGTACCTTTATGTTTAACTTTTTGGGGAGCTACCAAATTGTTTCCTAAGGGACTGCACCATTTTACATTCCTACCAGCAGCATATGAGGTTTCAATTTCTCCACATCCTTGCCAACATTTATATGGCATTTTGATTCTAGCCATCCTAGTGGTTGTGAGGTGGTATCTTATTGTGTGTTTTTTAATAAGGCACTTCACTATCGTTGTGGCTTTGATTTGCATTTCTCCGAACACAAATGATGTTCAGCCTCTTTTCATGTGCTTTTTAAATAAGGCCATTTTTATACTTTCTATGGATAAAAAAAGTCTTTTCATTTTTTTATGCCCCCTTTTAAATTGGTCATTTGTGTTTCTATGTAGAGTTTAAGGGTTTTTTATGTGATATTGTATAAGAGTCCCGATTAGATATAGGATTTGCTGAAATGTTTTCCCAGTTATATGAGTTGTCTTTTAACTTTTTGATGGTATTATTTGCAACCAAAATATTTTTAAATTTTGATGAAGTCCAACTTTATTTCTTTGATCTTTTGGGATTTTGGTATTGTATCTAGGAAACTATTGCCTAACTCAAGGTCATGAAGATTTCTTCTAAGAATTTTATTTAGTTTCTTCTAAGAGTTTAATAGTTTTAGCTCTTACATATAGGCCTATGATTCATTTAATATTCACGAATGTTATGAAGTAGCAGTCTAACTTTATTCTTTTGCTTGTGACTATCCAGTCTTCTGGTTTTTGATGTAGAGATTATAATATATACCCATAACTTGACTGTCTATAATGGTAATCAGAATCTTTATTCTCTTCTGATAAATACAAGGACTGTAGAATGTTGGAATGCCAGCCACCTCTGTTGTGAGTTATATGCCATAGTTGCTAAATATATATATTTTTGGTTTTACCCACAAGTTATATACCGTTTTGATTATTGTATGCATTGTTACTTTTGTTTTTTCTTAGATTTAATCAAAAGTTCACCATTTCTCTTCCCTGTTCTTTTTTTCAGCTCAATTCGTTATTCTTTATTCTGAAATAAACTCAAGAAACTTTAGCAGTTCTTTCAGTAAGTCTGCAAATTCTGTTTTTGCTTAGCTGAAAATATATTTTTCTGTCTTGAAAGACTGTTTCCTTTCAAAAACAATTTTTGGATACCAGTTATTTACTCAACCCTTTGAAGATGTTAGTCCACTGTGTTCTGGATTCCATTATTGCTGCTGAGAAGTTGGCTATCATTGATAATTGTTTTATGAATAGTCTGCCCTTTCTCTATGGCTCATCACTTCTCATTGTTTGATGTTTTATAGTTTTTTCATAAGCTTTAGTCCTGCTCTGCAGCTGTGTAACGGTGAAATTGTAAGCCTTTAGGGGAAGGCCTCATTCATATTTTTATTGAGATTAATATATTCATGTTATCTTTTCTACCTAGCAGAATGCCTTGTACTTAATACATTCCCAGGAGACTCTTTAGTTGAATTACTTTATATAGCCCCTTTCCTAGCAGTGTGTGGTTTAGAATATTTAAAAATATTTACCTAAAAATATAGCAAATACTTAGAAATGTTCATTTGTTTTTTTTTTTTTTAAAAAGAATGGGTTATATGTGACATAAATTTTTTTTTTTTTATGTAACATGATATGATCATGGCATCAGTAGGAAGGGAAAAAAACTCATTGTGTTGTATAAAAATTATTGCCTTTGTGGTTAGGGTTAACATTTTTATTTAAAAAGATATTTTATATTGACTGATAAGTATAACATGTTATACTATAAATCAGAATATTTTGATACAGGATTATATAGTTTACTGATTATTTTTTAAACTGTAAAGACTCATGTTTTATTCTTATAATATAGATCTGGAGGGTGGGAGGGAGTGGTCTCTTTTTGCATCTAGTTCGTTATTACTATCAGAAGGATAGAGCAGAGAGAGAGACACACACCATCCCTGTATATAAGAGAAGATAGAATCAATGGTTTCATCTGTTACCAGATGAGAATAACATGACAGTGAAACAGAAAATTGGGGTTTTGTTTGGAATTGAGAAATATGTTTTAAATATAACTCACTTGCATTATCAGGTTATAGTGATGTTCTTTTCTCATATTCTGGCCTCAAAAACTTAAATCTGCCTGAAACCATTAGCTCTTCTATGTCCACTGTCAATGCTATAAACCATATTCTTGAGTCTTTAAAAGGTCTGCCCTCTGTTGGTTTCAGATATCACTGTTGTAACTTAGATGTAACCTTGATGCTGTAGTAATAACTTGAATTTGGGATTTGTGGCTGCAATTAGTTAGCCTAATCAAACACATTAGGAATTGCATTATATCTACTTCTAATTAACTGTGTTTCCTTAGGGCAAAATAATATTTTTAAGTGTTAAAATTGTTAAAGTTGACATCTTCTGGACTCATTCCTGTCTAAGATGTAATGACCCTTCCCCCCCCCCTCTTATATTTAATTAAATATAAGAATTAAATTCTTACATTTAATCCTCCTATAAATACTAAATATATAATTCTTTCAAATATTTAATTCTTTTTTCATTTATTTACGTGTTGTGTGTGCATATGTGTGTGAATAGACTAAGCTTTGATCCTTAGTAAAAAAAAAAGTATCTGAATGTCACAGTTAATCAGATTTTACACTAGAACTCAGATACTGGTTGTGTTTGAACTTAAGATATTTAAGCTTAAAGCCTTCAGAACTGTAATCCGATCCAAATGGATAGAATGATGTTATTTAAATGAAACAGCAGAATAACTTATTTAGTAGTTATATTTTCTAGGTCCTTCCCTATTCTTACTGAATCATAATCTCTTGGAGTAGGGCACCAGCTCTCAGGTATCTTTTTTAATGCTAAGATTTGAGAATTTGTAATAAGGGAATTTTAGGAATAAATTCTATATTCAGTGTAATAGTCTATGGACAGCAGCATATATCAACCTTTCAGGTTGAGGGAATAAACACTAGTCTGATGTGAAATTGATTTTTCACTCATCGTTGATTTTTCTGTGCATTTGGAAAGTACTGAGTTAGAAAAGGCAGAGAGGAAAGTAGCACATTATCAGATTCAAGAAGCAGCCAAATTGGGTCTTAGAAGATATGGCTGTGACATGGGAAGTGAGACAATTACCTACTTATTATTCATACTTTAGAAGTGTTTTAAACTCTTTGAGGTCATAGAACAACAAAATACCTTTGCAGAATTTTGACCACATGGTAAAGTTATATTCCTTGGAAAGTGATTAAAATAAGTCATTGTATAAAGTAAAATGAGGAAGTATTTTTCTCTTTTTGTCCTTTTTCCACTATGTAGAGGTTACCTTTGTTTATTAAGTTTTGGGTGTATTTCTCTAGATCTTTTCTCTGCTAATGAATGTATATGTATTTATATATAGATATGCACACATTTATTTCTGTTCACTTATGTGTATTCATATTTTAAACATTGGTATGCACAAATTACCTCTTCTTCCAAAGACTATAGCAGTTCATGTTCCCATCAGTGCAGTCTTTAATAGTTTTCTGACTATGATAGAGAATGTACTTTTACTATTTGTGAGTTTGAGGATTATTTTTTATATATTCTCTAGTTGTGTTTCTTGCTTGATTTGCTTATTGATTTTTTTTTTTAGGCCTATTTTAAAATTGAGTTGCTAGGGTTTTTTGTTGATTTGTTGGAGCTCTTTATATGTGTGAATATTTAGCCTTTGTCTGTTTTATTGAAAATAATATTTACTTGTAGCTTTTTAATGACATAATAATAACTAACATGTTGCTTTCTGCCAGGAATTCTTCTGCGTGTTTTATGTATATTGGTTTATTTAATTCTCACTGTTGTCATCTCCACTCTGTGGAGGAGGCAACTGTTAAATTTGAATCTAAAAAGGCTCTATATTTTACTTTTACTTTTTTCTTTTTTTTTGAGACAGAGTCTAGCTTTGTTGCCCAGGCTGGAGTACAGTGGCATGATCTCTGCTTACTGCAACCTCTGTCTTCCAGATTCAAGCAATTCTCCTGCCTCACCCTCCTGAGTAGCTGGCTAATTTTTGTATTTTTAATAGAGATGAGGTTCCACTGTTGTTGCTCAGGGTGGTCTTGAACTCTGGACCTCAAGTAATCTGCTGCCTTGGCCTCCCAAAGTGCTATTACAGGTGTGAGTCATTGCACCCTGCCCTATATTTTACTCCATATAATAGTTTTGAAATCAAAATTGTTAAACTTAGCCTTAGCTCTATATTTTTATCTGCAACTTGATATAAGACTAATTTTTAATTTTTTTTAAATTTAGGGATATCATTTAGATGCTATGATAATTTTAGTATAAATATTCCTTTAGGAATATTAATACAAATATATGTCAAAATATATAATGCTGTAATATGTGAATACAAATGTTCCATAAACTTTTGGAGACATCTGTCCTATTTCTATTTAGAAGCAACCCTCAGTAGCATATTCTCCTTTATTTTCTTTTCTCCTGATTACCAGAGTAGTCTGTTAATCACTGTGTTTGCCAGTTGTTTTGCTTTAATCCATTGGCAACTCTGCTGTCAGAATAATCATCTTAAGTACAATTTTGATCATGCCATTCACTCCTTTGTTTAGAAACTCAGTGATATTATGTTTCATGCTGAGTGAAGGCTGGGTTCTTTACTTAGCAGAGTGTTTGAAGATGTGTATAATTCTGCTTCACCGATGTGTAATTTTGCTTCACCTTTACCTATCAAGAGTTACCTCGACAACTTTTCTTGACACTTTAACTCCATACTATAGATACATGGATTTATTTTTCTTTTTGTACAACCACATTCTCTTGGCTTCACGATTGGATCATTCAGTGTTTTTAATCAGCAGAAGTTGTTTACTGGCTGACTGAGCACATAGGAAATTTGAGGATATTTGGTACCTCACAGAATTTTTAGGAAGGCTGGAGAACCAGGATTAAGGATAAGCTTCCAAGTAATATGCCTCAAATAATATATGAGAACTGTCAGTCTTGCGCCACCAAGCTGCCTAGCTGCTGCCCGTTCTGGGATAGGAATTTTGATTCTATAGCCACTGTGGGGCCACCTCCATCACTGCTGTTGTGGAAACGTGATGCTTCTGCTGTTGCCTATACCACCCAAAAATGGTAGCTCCACATCAAGTCCATTTTATCATGTGACTTACTTCCAAACTGCAATCTTGTGCTGGTGCCTGTGAATGTCTGCATCATAGTTGCCGGGTATAGTGGGATTTTTAGGTTTGAAATATATTTTGGAAGGTTGGAGTCAGTAATGTGAGAACTTTCCTAAATGCAGGAAGTTTCTTCAGAAGCTGATAGGCAGTTTTGAATATGATAAATATCTACTATAATACTTTTGCTCATATTTTTTCATCTGTAATGTTTTTCCATTTTCATCTCCAGGTTAACAAATTCTGTGCAAAGACCTACTGGAATTTTACTTTTTGAGTTAGTCTGCCTGACTCTTTTTTATCTGAATTTTCTTACAACTTTACCAACATATCTTTTCCTGTAAGACAGTATCAGAGAACACAAGTATTAAGTATATTCTGGTGTAAGAGTCAAACAGTGTGGGGAGATGGAGAATAAATTGCTGAAGTCTTCATCTCTCACCTCCCCCCACCCCGACACATACCAGTTTAAACTGCTACCCCCTTTCTAGATATCCCTTGATTACAAAATTATAGTCTTTGGTTTTAGTTTGATATATAAGATGATAACATGGCACTTAATGGTAAATTTGTTGAGTATGTAAGGCTTTATCTTTTAGCCTTTCATTTAGTATACTAAAACTATTCATTTGTATAGAAGAGTATGATGTGAAGGCCTGACTTAAGGTAATAGAAATTAAATTATTTTGGAGGTAAGAATGTACAACTTGGGGGATTTAATAAATATAAAGATAAAGGAATCAAAGTAGATGCTAAGGTTCTAGCTTGGGGTGAATATGAATATATATGCACACATATATTCATACACACACACACACACACACGCACGCACGCACACGCACCCATTAAGTGAGACTAGAAGTGAACCCTTTGGCACTATTTTTCATTATTGCAGGAGCACCTTTACTCATATTTTTCATTTGAACTTAAATTGTTTGGGGAGGTTCTAAAATGTTCACATCTGGCATAGATTTCCACAGTTTGGGAAAGACACAGAAAAATATCATTTTTTTGATAGAGTTGTGTCTGAGACTTCATTGCTGGATTATGAATAAGACCTCTCAATAAGAAGTTGGATTTTTCCTTATGAAGGCACAGTACTTTGAGTAAATTTGAATCTATTTTAAATCATTTTTCACCTGTAAGTACAGTAGATGGTAAAAGACCATATACTTTATCATGTATCCATATTTAGAAAATTCAACTTGAAAGTATATTGACTTGTATTAGATAAAAGAATAATAGTGATTTCCTAATTTTGAGGAAGTATTTTTGAAAAGGTTGTGTTGACTGGCTGTGGTTGCCTGTAATCCTAGCACTTTGGTAGGCTGAGGTGGGTGGATCACCTGAGGTCAGGAGATCACATGCCCAACATTGCAAAACCCTATTTCTACTAAAAATACAAAATATTAGTTGGGTGTGGTGGCAGGCCCGTCTGTAATCCTAGCTACTTGGGAGGCTGAGGCAGGAGAATCTCTTGAACCTGGGAGACGGAGGTTGCAGTGAGCCAAGACCATGCCACTGCACTCCAGCCTGGGTGACAAGAGTGAAACTCTGTCTCAAGGGAGAAAAAAAAAAGTTTGTGCTTTGAAACCATGTTCAGATGTTTCTTTTGACATTTTGCCCCATTCTCTTTTGTCTGTTAATTGTAACTAATTTGGCAATCTTTTTCTCTTTCCAGATCATTCAACTTCAAGTGGCACATTATCTTTTAAGCCTAGTCAATCACTGGTTACTCTTCCTACTGCCCATGTGATGCCGTCTAATTCCAGCGCTTCAATTTCCAAACTTAGGGAATCATTGACACCAGATGGCTCAAAATGGAGTACAAGCCTCATGCAAACACTGGGAAAGCACAGTAGGGGGGAGCAGGACTCTTCACTAGACATGAAGGACTTCCGGCCACTTCGGAAATGGTCATCTTTATCCAAGCTCACTGCCCCGGATAACTGTGGCCAGGGTAGCACTATTCGCAGAGAAGAATTAAGGAATGGTTTGGAAAAGACAGGGATGGCTAAGGCTTTAATATCACAACTGAGGACAGTTGGGCCTAGCTGTTTACATGATAGTATGGAGATGCTTAAGTTAGACGACAAGGATATAAATAAAAAAAGGTCATTAACTTTAGACTGCAAATATAAATTTGAGAGCTGTAGCAAGGAGGACTTCAGAGCCTCTTCCTCTACTCTGAGGAGGCAGACTGTGGACATGACATACAGTGCCTTACCTGAAAGCAAGCCCATTATGACAAGCTCAGAGGCCTTTGAACCTCCAAAATATTTAATGCTTGGTCAACAATCAGTAGGTGGAGTTCCCATTCAGCCTTCTGTAAGGACTCAGATGTGGCTTACAGAGCAGCTGCGGACAAATCCTTTGGAAGGTAGAACTACAGAAGATTCTTACAGTTTAGCTCCTTGGCAACAGCAGCAAATTGAAGAGTTTCAGCAAGGAAGTGAAACACCAATGCAGGTAAGGCTCAATATCTAGTGTTTGCTTCCCTCCAGTGGATGTTATGAGTACAATAGCACACTTACAGTAAGCATATGACAAGTGTCCACAGATAGTTTTACTTTTCCCTGCACATTAATAAGCAGAAATGTTACCTGAAAAATGTGTTGATAAACAAAACTTATACAGCATTTGAGACTAATTAACATGAAAATCTTGAAACCTTTTGCCTAACTTGTTATTTCCTTTTCGTTTGTTCAATGGGCATGAAAATAAAGCAAAACATACTCAATCTAAAGAAACTTGGAAACGGAAACAAAAAAGCTAGAATAGGTTTAATAGAAAGGGTGCATCAATTTGGCCATATAAGGTCTTAGATTTTGTTTCTGGTTCCATTTAGAACCTGGGTGATTTTTGTCACTTAATTTCTCTGGGCCTCAGTTTCTTCATCTGTACAGTGAGAAGTAGAACTACAGTCATTTGTGAAGTTTTGGTGATTGATAATGTATTTAGGTTTATAAATCAGATATACTTGTTTTTTTAAAAAATTATGTGTCAAGACTTATTCATTAATCAGTTTTATAGAAAGAACTGTATGATGATATCCTATATGAAGAAAAATAGTATACAGCCCCCAGTTGGTCTAGGGAATAGCATGTACATGTGTAAATTTCTTAATCTGGGTGTGTTTCTATTTCAAGATAATTTTTTGTAGCTTGTTTTAACTAGGAAACTAATTTTCTGATAGAAACACTGTCATCTGTTTTTTATCATTAGAATTTTCTCAAACAATTCTATTAAAAATTACAAATTTTCCCTAGAATAAAAATGTAAAATTGCTATTCATTACTACTACTAATAAAAACAAATAGAATAAATGAACATAGTCTATGAAAGGATAAGGAAATCACTTATCTAGGAACCTCACAAATCTGCGTATGATCCCAAAACATAGAACCTAACATGCTACATTCATAGGAGAACCCTTAACATATCGCATGTGCCTTTTTTATTCTTATTTTAGACCCAGTTCTTATAATTTTGATTATGTACTTAAACCACATAATCAAAACAGAAGAATCACTATGATCGAATTACAAATTTGTGATTTATCCATTCAAGTGATTAAAAATAGGAAACCTAATTTTTCAAATACTATCATGTTTTAGTTTTCAAATGTTTGTTATTACAGGAAAACTGAGATCAGGCAGTTGTTTCCCTAGCTGGCATCTTTGCACAGAATTGGAGCTATCCAGTGGGTCTGAGTATACTATTCCAAACTAGAGTAGGTGTGATAGGTAACTGAGAAAATTGGGCACACCTTTAATTCTGCTTGGACAAACCTCTGCTTTAAACAAGGTGTTAAGATTTCTTAACGTTAAAGCAGTGCAGAAGACGGTATGGAGGTTGGGGACACACTAGAGAAAAATTTGTTTTTAAATCTTCTTCCTGGTGCATAGTAGAGAGAGAAGGCTACTAACAAGCAAAATTTACATATCCTTGGAAAGTCCTACTTCTTGATTAACTTTATTGGGATGGTCTTTTTATAGTGCTTTTAAAAGTTTTGGAGTAGAAAGATGAATTCAAGTAAAGAAAACTAGACAAACTTAAGTTGTAATGATTAAATGACTGCTTCCCTTCTAATTTCCTCCTTGGAAAACTACAGAAAAAAGTTAAATACCTTCTTGGAGCCCCCAATAATATTTTCTTTATTTTAAAAGCTTTCATCATGGTTGTTTCTTAAAAGCCTCTTTGAAACATTGACTTCCAGCCAGGCACTATAACTCGTGCCTGTAATACCAGCACTTTGGGAGGCCAAGGCGGGAGGATCGCCTGAGTCCAAGAGTTTGAGACCAGCCTGGGCAACATGGCGAGACCCCGTCTCTGAAAAGGAAAAAAGATAAAAATCTTAGAAACACCGATTTACGTAAAAACAAAAATTAAATGTAAAAACACTCTTTGCATCTAATTTTTACGTAAAGAGAAGAACCTTAATAAGGATCAGCTATCAGCTCATCTGATAAATTATGATTTTCAAGCACAGCTTTTAAACACTCACCATGAAAAAACAGTGTTTTTACAACTAAGAAAAGGAATTTGCCTGAAAGTCGTGATCTAATAAAACCATAGATTTATGTATTATGGAATTCTGTAGCTTTCACAGTGTTTTATCTCATTTGATCCTCACAGCTCCCCACTCCCCAGGTTAATTTGTAACATTAAAGGTTTGCTCTTCTTAGGACTCAGTCCAGAATAATTATCGAGCCAGCCATACATTCCTATGTGTGTGTTTCTCTTTGATTTCCATGGTTTTTGGCTAAATTATCAAGAGTGCAGGAGTGTAGTACTCCGAAACATTTTCCTTTGTGAATGAAGAGAAGTCATTATACCCTCAGATGGTTTATGATAGAGGGCTCCATATATAATGCCCACTGCTAGTCTTTGACTCTTTACTCTGTAGTACATCACACTTCTGCTCCCCATCCCCTGCAACCCTTAAGCTACCTGACTCTATAAGGACTGGGACAGAGGAGAAAAAGAAGTCTGGTGTTCTCTTTGAGAAGAATCCTTCCCTTTCCATGGCCCCCTTGGGTTTCTTTTCTTGAGGAAGGTAGGGTGGAAGGGGTGGAGGATAAACACTTCTACACATAATGGCAGTATCCATTGGATTCCTTTAAGCCCACGATGGATCTCCCAGCAGTAGTGAAATAATAGTCTGTTTATTGACAAAGTTGTTTATCCTTTTTCCCCTAAGATGTTTCTGAACTTCAGGGGGCAATCATTAAAAAGATGAAATTTTGTGCCTATTTAGTCATAAGGGGTTTGAACAGTTATGGTATTGGCACCTATTGGTTTTAACATATTTTACTAGAGATTTTCCCTTATATGAATCAAAAATTTGAATGAAGCATGGTAGCTCACCCCTGTAATCCTAGCACTTTGGTAGGCTGACAGGGGAAGGATAGCTTAAGGACATGAGTATGAGACCAGCCTGGGCTGGTGAGACCCCATCTGAACAAAAAATAAAAAGAATTAGCCATATGTGGTGCTGTACCCCTGTAGTGCTAGATTCTTGGGAACCAAGGTTTGAGAATCTCTTGTGCCCCAAGAGTTCAAGGCTGCAGTGAACATGATCATGTGTCTGCATTCCAGCCTGCATGACAGAGTAACCACCCTGTCTGTTGATTAAAGAAAAAAACTGATTAAATGAATTAAAGTAAAATGACTTGTGTTTTTGTCTAACATGAAATAATAATGAAAAGGTTTTATAACTTGGGAGTGTTTTATGTATTCTGTTATGTCCTCTGAAAATAAACTTCTTTTTTGAGACAGAGTTTCACTGTTGTTACCCAGGCTGGAGTGCAATGGTGCGATCTCGGCTCACCGCAACCTCCGCCTCCTGGGTTCACGCAATTCTCCTGCCTCAGCCTCCTTAGTAGCTGGGATTACAGGCATGCGCCACCATGCCCAGCTAATTTTTTTTGTATTTTTAGTAGAGACGGGGGTCTCACCATGTTGACCAGGATGGTCTCGATCTCTTGACCTTGTGATCCACCTGCCTCGGCCTCCCAAAGTGCTGGGATTACAGGCTTGAGCCACCGCGCCCGGCTTTATATTTTTTTAGTTTGAGTTATAGTGTAGTATTCTGTAATCCTCACAAAGTAAGATTTTAATTTCTATCAAAGAATGAAGAACAAAAAAAAATACTTATTTCTGTTCACTGAGGAAAATATTGTAATGAGCAATGTAATGAAAGGACTATGACTAATCAGTTCAAATTATCCACTTGTTTTTAAGACCAGTGCAGCTTATTATAGAACTTGGATACTTTTTGTATTGGTAATTTACTAAAACCAGTAAGGTGAGTGTATTACCTGTTGTTTATAAGCTTTGTACTTGTTATTAGGGATTTCCAACTTGTAGATGAGGCTTCACTTAAGAAATCTCTGCCTATCGGTTATTCAGGTATCCCTGAACCAAACCTTTTCCACTTCCATCTCTAGTACCTCTCATGTTTCCAGAAAATTTAATAATCTCTCCTTCACTATTCAGTTAGCAGCACTTGTATAAGAAACTAAGATCAATATTGATGCTTCATATTCTTTTAGTAACCATGTTTTAGAGGATATGGTTAATTACATATCCTCTGCCCTTTTAATAATAGTTATATTAGTAACCTGTCTTCAGTTGGAATTAAAATTGTTGAATTATACAGTTTAGACTAAATTTTAAACTTTAGTCACCTTAAATTACCAAATTTTGGTGAATATATTTGCCAGCACTAAATTTTACTTCAGTTGTTTTGTGAGTTATTGGAAGATGTTCTGAAATGATCAGAGGAGAAATTGAAAATTTATTCATCAAGAAAATAGTTATAGATAGCATTGTTAGACCTATAATTTAGCTTAGTAGAGTGGCCTACAAAATAGATGTTTACCATTTAATTGATAGATTAAGGAAAATAGCTATATCCTATTATAGTTGATGCTAGAATGACAAGAACTTTAACTGAGACGGTCCACTTATACATGAATTTTCTTTTCCCCCACTCCCCACACCCCTAAGACAAGAGTGCAAGACCAATCCCTTCTCTTCCTTCCCATCTTTCTCCTCCGCCTATTCAATGTGAAGACAATGAGAATGAAGACTTTTATGTTGACCCACTTCCATTTAATGAATAGTAAATATATTTTCTCTTTCTTATGATTTTCTAAATAAGATTTTTTTCTCTAGCTTACTTTATTGTAGGAATAGAGTATATAATACACATAACATGCAAAATATGTGTTAATTTACGGTTTATGTTATTAGTAAGGTTTATGGTCAATAGTGGGCTATTAGTAGTTAAGATTTTTGGGGACCCACGGATTGTCAACCCCCATATTCAAGGGTCAGCTGTAGATATAATAGTTGGACCAACAAGTTCATTTCAAAATGTAATCTAAAAATTAGTTAATATTTGGAGAGAAAATTCATATTTTTATTTTTTTAAATACTTGAGATAACCTTTTTCTGTCACTGGAAATCTTTTATTATTTTCTTTGCCTGCATTGGATGTTAGGATTGAATAGAAAACAAACTGTAAAATAATTCTGAAGTCTTACGGTTTCATGATTCCATAGACATGGCAAGTTAGGTAACTCCAGCTCAGGTAACTCACTACAGTGCCTTAAAGGAAGATTAGATTCTATTCTGTTAGTACATTAGTGATTATGACTAATCACACTGTCAGATGTTAACCACCAATTCTCGTCTGTTGATCATAATATCTTAGAGCAGATTTATGGTTTACTTACATGGACTAGAATTCTGTAATTCTTTGAAAAAATTACTTAAGAGGAATTTTATTATGTAAGAGTATGGCCTTACTTTGCCATACTTGATTCTCATCAACTTTAAAAAATGTTAATGTGGCATAGAAAAAATACAATTTCTGTTTTAGAATATAGATAGATACTGGTAGTTACTACAAAGAGTTTTTTATAATAAGATAGCAGATATAAGGAGTTAGTGGACCATTTTGAATAATGACACTGCATTTGTATTATTACGTTGATACTTGGTGAAGACCTGAAAAATACTTAATACTAAAGAAACTTTTACAGTGTAATATAAATTATATTTACCTCAAAAGAGTAAAAATAATGCTTTACATATGAAGTGAACTTGTTGGCAGTGCAGTTTCAGAACTATTATTTTATCTTCAGAAAAGATTTGGGATAGAAATTTGTGAGCCATGTTGAGGAAATCAACAGGTAAATTTTATATACCTTTTAAAAGATTATTTTGTGAAAATAAAGCCCTTTTCATGTTTACAAGATCCAGCAGATGAATACATGTGCTACTAATGAGTTTTAGTCTTAATCTTGACCTTTTCACAAAGAAACTCTTCTACTCAGGAAGTGGTATGTTACACAGTATTGTTTTCCGTCTGCATGGGATGACAAATTTTAAGCTGATGTGGTAAGTTGCAGCTCTAGAGGTTGTAGCAGAACTTCAGAGAAGCATCACGATGATACAGATCAGCAAGAGACATATTAAGATGAGACAGAAATTGATAAATAGGTTCTGTAGATTTTGACGTGCTTGTTGAGGCATTTCAATGGTTGAGGCTCTTCTTATAGCTGAGCGAGTGAGGTATTGGACTTTCTCCATGACACCAACAGGAGAGGAAGTCTGAAGTTTTAAGCGGTCAAGAGAAAGAAAAAGCTGGCAGCCAAATATGAGATAACTGTCTTCTTTTAGGTAGCCTTGAATGTAAAAATAATAAATGGATTAGAATCATATATGTAACCTATTCTCAGAACAAAAAATACAATTTTTCATTAATTCATCTTTCTCAGCACTGTTGTATTTATAACATCAAATGTTTCTGGTGCTTGTGCATGTACGTGTGTGTGTGTGTATGTATGTGTGTGAGAGCACGCACGTGCGTGTGTTCCTTTGTATCTGTCTTTCTCTCCTTTTTTGATGGGGCGCACCATGACAGTCTCATTTGTGTTAGTAGTAGTAACTTCATTCTTTGCCTTTTCTGCCAGATTTACTAGAAGTATTGCAGTAATCCTCAGTGTCATCCATAGGTTCCTGAAAACCATGACTTTATGCAAAACAACTATAATGAAACCATTTTTACTCTAGGCTGATTGATGTAAACAAGAGTTAAGTTCCTATGGCATATTTCTGGTCAAAAAAACATCACCAAACTTCTCAATAAAGACCCCGAACACTTCTAATATTAAATGTTGAAAGAAATATGAACTATATATACATTTAAGAAAGATTAATAAAAACCAGATAGGCCAGATGCAGTGGCTCACACCTGTAATCCCAGCATTTTGGAATGCCAAGGTGGGCAGATCGCTGAAGGCAGGAGTTTGAGACCAGCCTTGCCAACATGATGAAACCCTGTCTCTACTGAAAATACAAAAATTATCCAGGCTGGTGGCATTCACCTGTAATCCTAGCTACTCGGGAGGATTGCTGGAGGCTGGGAGGCAGAGGTTGCCATGAGCCCAGATTGTACCACTGTACAATTGCCTGGGTGACAGAGCAAAACTCTGTCTCCAAAAGAAAAAAAAAGCCACCAAAGATAATTACCCAGTATTTGGTGAATCAGTGAATGACAGTGGTTGTGGTGGTTGAATAAAATAATGGAATCAATGATTGAGAAATGAAAATTGTCAGGAGCACTTCCAACTCCATGCAGATCAAAACCAATTCAAATACAGTGAAATCTCTGAGTGCTTTTGTGCCATAGCATTTATTGTCATGCATTTGTATGATTACCCTAGACTTTACCAATTTTTATTCAATGCTAATTTGTATTCATTAATTCATTTTTACCAACCCTCTTATTCTAGTGTGGGGTCCTGCTGGCTGAAGCCAATCCCAGCAGCTCAAGGTGGGAGGAACCTACCTTGGATAGGAGGCCATCCCATCATGGGGTACACTCATGTACACACTCACATTCATCCCAGGACAACTTAAACACGCTGGTGAACCTAATGTGCACTGTTTTGTGATATAGGAGGAAACCAGAGTTCCATAGATGAGGAGAGAATGTGTGAGCTCCACACATACTTAACTGTTACAACAAAATGACATAGAAGGAAATGATGTTATTTGAGGACCTGCTGTATTTGGTTTAAGGTACAGCTTGTTTTGGGTTATACTTTTGGGTAAAAGTTCTCACATATAATTTCTTCAAATCTGTTACTCTGTAGATGTAATTGGTTTGATCAGTCAGTGTATTAATAGCTCCAGAGCCAATATCATAAAAAGGAAATGCATACATTAAATTATTCCCTGGATCTTAATTTTAATCCAAAATAAAATAGTGTTAAATGAGAAGTGTTTTACCAAAAATAGAGATTCAAACTGTCATTTCCTTTTATGATTTTATAGCTTCATAGGATGTTATCTTAAGTAACATTTTAATAAGATTTGATATTAAGTACTGAAGACTGTCAAGCTCAGAATGCACAGAATTTATCATTATCTCACTATCTGCCAGAGACATTTCCTATTTACAGACCTCTACTTAGAGCAGTAGTTTCCATTTGCCTTCTTTCAGAGATCCCATAAGCTATTGCTACCTGTGGGGTCTGTACTTTGAAGATTAACAAAACTAAAGAACCTACATGTCATTATAGAAAAATTATGTGTATTAACTTCAGAGATAATGGTTTTTAACACTTGGGAACATTTTATTTTCAATCAGGATACTTCTGTATCAATTTTGAAATAAGGAAAATTAAAAATGGAGTAAAAAAGTCATAATTAACTGCCAGATGTAGTGACTGTTAACATTTGTCGATACATTATTGTTAATCTGTGTATTACTACCTTACCCCAGCTGTCAGATTTTATTTTCCCTTAAGTCTTTGTACATTCTATAAAAGCCTGTCTCAACTTGTTAGCCCATTCCTGAGAGAGGAAAGTGCTAAAGGGAGCAGAGGAAAGTACTGAAAGATTGGCAAAGGGGAAGATATGTATCAATCATGACTGGTTAGAACTTGGCATTTACTTTTAGAAAGAAACCATATTTTCATTCTGTAGTGTTCAGTAGTTCAACTTGGCTCTATTATATTCTGAATTATGTAGTAGACTGGGCCTTATTTTGGCTTGAGACTCAGTCCTCCTTCATAATACTGGCCTATAACAAGGAGTTCCAAACAGTCAACTTATATCAAACTTTTCTTAAAAGAGTTATTAACAACCTAATGTTTCTAGCATATATTATTCATTGTCTAAACAGGTGCTAACGGCTGTTATTTAAGTTGCTTATAACACTTTTACTTAGAAAATAGCTTATAGAAGCAGAACTATCATTCGACCCTGCAATCCCATTACTGGGTATATATCCAGAGGAGTATAAATCATTCTGCCATAAAAGCATATGGGCATGAATGTTCATTGCAGCACTGTTTACAATAGCAAAGACATGGAATCAGCCTAAGTGCCCATCAATGACAGACTGGATAAAGAAAAGGTAGTACATATATACCTTGCAATAATATGCAGCCATAAAAAAGAACGAAATCATGTTTTTTGCAGGAACATGGATGGAGCTGGAGGTCATTATCCCTAGCAACTAACTCAGGAAAAGAAAACCATATACCACATGTTCTCATTTATAGGTGGGAGCTAGATGATAAGAACTTATGAACACAAAGAAGGAAACAACAGACATTGGGGTCTACTTGAGCAGGGAAGATGGGAAGAGGGAGAGAAGCAGAAAAGGTAACTTTCAGGTATTGGGGTTGATACCTGGGTGATGAAATAATACATACAACAAACCCATGACATGTGGTACCTATATAACAAGCCTTCACACATACCCCCAAACCTAAAATAAAAGTTTTTTTTTTCTTTTCCAGTGGAGTCTTGCTCAGTCGCTCATGCTGGAGTGCAGTGGTGCAATCTCAGCTCACTGCAACCTCCGCCTCTTTGGTTCAAGAGATTCTCCTGCCTCAGCCTCCCAGTAGCTGGGATTACAGGCACCCACCACCTGCCCGGCTAATTTTTTTTAATTTTTAGTAGAGACAGGGTTTTACCATGTTAGCCAGGCTGGTCTCGAACCCCTGACCTCAAATGATTCAGCCTCCCAAAGTGTTGGGATTACAGGTGTGAGCCGCCACGCCCAGACAAATAAAAGTTAAAAAAAAAATGGCAGCTTAGACTTGATATATATTTAATGACTTTTCATTTGTTCTTTATTAAGATTGATTCTTTAAGTTGCTTCTGTTGATTTTTGCTTATTGTAGATCTAGTGGATTTATACTATTGGAGAATAATGGGAAGATTTTATTTATATTTGACTAGTTATCTTTTATGAAGATATGTAGCAGAATACAGTTAAGAAAGGAATAATAATTAGCCTTGATAATTTCTGTGTGAACATATCTTTTTGTGAGTTTTTTGGGGCTTAAATGGTCTTAAAAGATCAGCAAATTTAAAAATTACTTTGAGACAAAACATGGAAAAGAGGGGGTTGGCCAGGAGTTTATCAGGAAGTATATACAGGAGTCATCCCCTACCTTGAAACTGGTAAGTTGTACCTCAGCCAAATGAAACATGTCACCTTTCCATAAATACTCCATTCCCTTTTGTGATTTTGTTCTTTGCACATGTTGTTCTATCTCCGATGGAATGCCTCCTCCACCTCCCTCCACCTTTTGGTTATCTGCCATTCAAGCTTCAGTTGGTTCTTAAGGTTCAGTTTAAATATCACTTCCTAATGAAACCTTTCGTTAGTCATTAAGGTGGAATTGGTTGTCACCTCTGCCAGTTTTTAATGGGGCTTTAGTATTACCTATGTGAGGATAGCTATCAGATTATTGCACAATTTCAATTTACATGTTTGTATTCTCAACTAGACTGATAGTTTCTGAGTAAAGAAACCATGTGTTCATTTAGTATCCTAGTACTTAGTGCATAGTTAGTATGTTTCAGTAAATCACTAAAGTTAAATAAGGGATTTTTATGACTAAAAATGTTAGAAAATTGTTAATATTAATCTGTGGGCAGGGCATCTGTAGCTCACATCTATAATTCCAGTACTTTGGGAGGCTGAGGAGGGAGGAATGTTTGAGCCCAGGTGTTCGAGACAAGCCTGGGCAACATAATGAGACCCCATCTCATTTTTAATTATCTATTTTTATGAAGGAGTAAATCAATAACAGGGTCTTGCTCTGTCACCCAGCCTGGAGTGCAGTGGTGCAATCGTGGCTCACTGCACCTCAACTTCCCAGGCTCCATCAGTCCCCCTGCCTCAGCCTGTCGAGTAGCTGGGACTACAGGTGTGCGCCACTATGCCTGGCTAATTTTTGTATTTTTGGTAGAGACAGGGTTTCGCTGTGCTGCCCAAGCTGGTCTTGAAGTCCTGAGCTCAAGCAATTGCTGGCATTACAAGTGTGACTCACCATGGCCCTCATTTTTAAAAAGTTAAAAACATTGGCCAGGCACAGTGGCTCATGCCTGTAATCCCAGCACTTTGGGAGGCTGAGGTGGGCAGATTATGAGGTCAAGAGATCGAGACCATCCTGGCCAACGTGGTGAAACCCCGTGTCTACTGGAAACACAAAAATTAGCTGGGCGTGGTGGCACGTGCCTGTAGTCCCAGCTATTCAAGAGGCTGAGGCAGGAGAATCACCTGACCCTGGGAGGCGGAGGTTGCAGTGAGCCAAGATCGCACCACTGCACTCTGGCCTGGTGACAAAGCAATACTCCGTCTCAAAAAAAAAAAAAAAAAAAGAAAAAGAATTTAAAAAATAATGCTGTGATTGACAGATTAATTCGTTCTAGTAACAGTTTGTTAGTTGAACATATAAGCTCTAATATTCTTCTCAAGTCTCTCTGTCACACATGAGAAAAATGAGGCTTAGATGATTCACCTAAATTAATGGTCTTCTGATTAACCAAATGTTAACCTGAACCGGGCTTTGTACAATTGGGTTTTTAGTATTTGTGAAATATGGAGATATGCCCTAAAGAGATGAGCTCTCTAATGTTTAAAGTATAATTAACATACTTTAAAGATGATTTTATAATCCTACAGCAGCAGCTAACTGTTATTGAAAAAGGAGAGTTTGTTTCTGGAAACAAATTGGGTGTAAAGGAGATGACCAAAAATAGTATCCTGTTTCTTGTTAGATTTAGAAATATGTCATAATCTTAAAGTGACTTGTAACTACTTTATAATTTTATGCCTAAACTGAAAATGAATCTGCTTTACATGCTAAAATGTTAATGATATATATTTAATTTATTGGGCTCAATTTATTTTATAGTGGTATAATCTGAAATATGTGGAATTTTAGTTCTGCTGAATACCAACAATTGTATGATGATAATGAGGCCAGATTTCATCATAGAATATGAGGTTTCCTGTCATATGTTGAGAATTGAAAACCTTTGTGTGTGAACAGCATAATCCTTTTTTTGGAGTTGTCTGTTGGTTGTCAGATGTTTATAATTCTCTTCTCTGCACTGAAAACCACCGTATGAGTTTCCTTTCTTCGTTTTTAATTTCTTAATAGCCAAGCTGTTTAATAGAGTACTTTTTGATGGAAAGATTAGAAAAATAGTTTTAGTTTTGTGTTATCTGATCTTTTTAGAGCATTCTTTTAGTCTAATCATAAATAGATTGTTTTGGGATTTTCTGAACTTTTATCTGGCCTAAACAGCTATGGAAACTGACATTACTCTCCACCCTCTTATTAAAAGAATGACAACATATATAAGTTGGTTGTTTTGATACAAGAGGAGTATTCATTTATAGGTGAATTTAAAAATTTACAATCTAGGCCCTAGAATTAAGAGTATTGAAAATATGAAAGGTGCTTGTTAGGAGTTTGGATGTAGAAATGCCAGACTCCTGTCTCTTGAGTTGCATGTCAGAGGCAGAACAGTATCCACAGAGTATCTCATGTGTCTGTGGATCCATGATTACTCTACTTTTTGGAGGAATGAGAAGAATAAAGAGTAAAGAATTTTTTACTGTTCTTTGTGGGATTTATAAGTCCTCTGGTTGTCTTCTTTTCCTTAAAGAAAACTAAAACTGGAAATTAAAAAAAAAATCAAGTTCGAGATAGTATTTTGATTATTTTTTGAGGGGGTATAAGGAATAGAAAAGCCATAGGCAACTCTAATCTTTTGACTAATATCACATACCATGTTGGGCAACATGTTTGCTGGGAGGTTCTGCTTTAGGAGTCCTTACTTTGTCTGCAAGTGAGTCCTGTTTTAGCACTACAGTATCAGATGAATTCTTGTGCAGAAGGAACCTCAGTAGTCTTCTGAAAACTTTCAGTTTTCTGCTTTATGACTTGCTAGACAATTGATACTTTAATGATGTTGTATATGCTGAGCATTAATCCCCACCTATACTTTAAGCTTGCAGAAATTCTCAAACTTCAGTATTTTTGGTGGTATTTATTTTGCTGAAATAATGAATTTCCTGGGTCTCTTTATATTAGTAGAATTTAGAATTTTGCTTTTCTCCTTTATTATTTTAGTAAACATGAGAGTATTGAAACAATACTTGCATTAAATTGAATTCAAGTAATATCTAAGGCTACAGTCTGACATACTTTAGGATTTTTTTTCTATCTAACTGGTTTAGAAGATTAGAATTTGTAAACAGGACTCATCTATATTTGTAATATTTGGAATTTTATCTTATTTTTCTGCTACTTGCTGACATTTCCACAGATAAGCCATAAGTAAGTATGTATACACCCTTTTTTGGACTTGTGGTAATAGTACAGTTCTTCACGCTGCTTCTGTCTGTTTGTGAAAAGAATTGCATATGCATAAAAGTCAACATAATCTCACTCCTAAATTGACCTGTAATGGAATGTTTCCCCTATTAAAGCTCTACCTTGAGGAGAACTCATTAAACAACAGCACAGAGAGATTTTTCTCTCTGAAATTGACAATGTAGCTTATTGCTATTGCTATAGTATCTGTAGGTTTTTCCTCATTATTGTTTCTTAAATATTGAAACAATGCTTTACAAGTTTATTTACAAGTAAAGTACTCTTTTTAATCATGTTGGGAGTTGGGACTTCAGGGTCTTTTTGAGGGGAGGAGATTGTGGGGGGGGGGGTATTATTGAGAACATCTTAAGGAAAAATGAATGCCACTTAATAAATAAACCCCCTATTAATGGGAGTGAATTGGTCAACCTTTTTTTGCTGGGGGGCAGGGAACTTGGGGTTGAAAACCCTAAAGATGGAGTACCTTTTAAAAGGCACTAGAGGTCCTCAGATAACTATGACTATGTGGTACATCCAGGCTTCCTTTTCATGTGTTTATTTGGTAACACATCGTTCAGAATTATTCAGGGTGAGAACTTTGATGTGCTATTTCTGAAAATATACAAAGAGACCACATCTTACCTGATTTATGCCACTGTATTTGAGGAGGATTACTTTCTTGATTACTTAGGTTTACTTTGCTAGTATCATTTCTGTGTAAATTCACTGTTTTGATGAAAGTGAGGGATTTTTGTAGCATAGATAGCAAGATTTCTCTGATCAAACATGTCAAATAGTGTTGCATATTAAAAATGCTAGAGTATGAGGGGGGCTTCAGAAATAAACCTGAAGAATGCTGAGAGCTGAGGATTTAAGAGGGATGGATCCTGGAATAAAGTATTGAAATGTGGTTTATGTAGTGAAAGTTTTAATGAGATATTAACTTGGATTTTAGGTATCAAATGGGTTGAAGGCCATACGTATTTTAGCAATGAAACAAATAAAAGGAAATTTTGATGGATTGAGGTGTGTTACTGTTTTTTAAAGTTTGTGCGGTTAGTTTCAATTTTGCCTTCCAGGCTGTATTGCTTAATAACTAAGGACATCTGTAATTTTTGTGTATTTTCTGGTTTTGAAAATCATCAGTAGAATATAATTTAGGGTATTAAGAATGTCATGTCTGATGCCTAAATTGAATTTAAGTAAAATGGCATGGTATTAAATTAGAAGTTTGTATTCTCTGAATTTGCCTTTTAGAGTATCTTTTACAGTATTTGAGGACTTTCAATTTAGTTTGGTTTGTCAGTGTCATGATGTACTTTAAACCATGTTGATCATTGTATAGAGGATGTGAATGTGGCTTAATCACGAAACCTAACCTTCTGCCAAGGTTTCTCTGTTTTCTTAGTTCTGTGATCTTGCGCAGTTCACATTTTTGCATCTTTCCTAAATTGTGGAATAGTGATGTGGTATTAAATATATAATTAAGAGGACCAAATGAAACATTTGTGTATACTAGTAGTATATTTAGGAAATTGTTTTTTAAGAATAAAGAAAGATGTTTTAATAGGCTCTTCTCATTTCTGGGATTGGTAATAAATATATTGTCTAATTTAGAGACTGTAAATGTAACTTTTAAATTAAAAATTAAATATATTACATAATTTAATGCTATACATGTAATCAGTACATTATATAATACATTAACATATACATTAGCATTTTCTTTTCTGAAAATATTTTCCTATCTCTAGTGAGATTAAGAAACAATGCGTATGATTATATAACCCAAATGTGATTATTTTCCTTTATGCCTACTAAAATACAAATAAAATAGATTTGATATTTGAGTTTTAGGAATTGTTAGTGCTGTGACACCTCTTAGTAAAGCAAGTACTCTGGCTCTTTCACGTGTTTTTAAAACCTAATCAATGCCGTTTAATTTAAACGTCTTTCATATTTCTTCCATTTGATTTCATCTAACAGTTTTTATTAGCACTTACTATTAAACCATGTCTTCATAAACAGAGGCAGTACTTAACTGTCACTTTAAGGCATAGATGAACTAGTTGGGCATATGGTATGGTACTATCACATTATATTTGAAATATTAGCAGTCTCTATAACTATGTAATTTCTATTAACTGAGACATACTGGTGAGCTAAGGGTAACTTTAATAGTAGACTTTCTGCTCTATCCAGAAGTTGTGTACTTTTTAGAGCAATATGTGATACAGCAAAATTCTGATACAATAAAAGAACTCATGAATACCCAGTTTGAAATGTGAGAATATAATTTGATAGATATTTGAATAAAAATGCACAGATAAACATATCAGACACCTACACTGAATGACTTTTATGTAATATTAAAGGAAAAATATGAGTATAGAGATACGGAGAAGCAATTAGGATACCTCAGTGGTAGACAAAAATTAGGTTTTTGTATATCTTAAGGAAAGCTGCTTACAGAATTACAAAGGTCTTATTTATAGTGAGTAATAGAATTAATGTTTGTCACAGGAATTGAGAATTTTAGAGGTAAATTTTATTTTAACATATATATAAAATATAAAAAATAAAATCAATAAAATAGATATATTTTTCTGTGTGCCCTGACAGAGATATAAGAATGAGGAAACATTTATTTACTAAATTGAGAATTGTAACATAAAGAATAGGTAGAATTCAAACAGACGTCATAAAATTGATTGTGGCATCTCCGTTCCTGGCATTTATTTTATTTTCTCTTTTCCTTCTAAATCCAAGAAAGGAAATGGAATAACACTGGAGGATAATAACTTGATAAAAGTATAGGTATTTTATCAAATTTGTATGAAAAATAGATACTTAAGCATATTTGTGTGTCAAAATAACTTTATTTTTAAAGTGTCAAATTATTCTCTAACATTAGACTTTTTATGTGTTTGTGAAAGTATTTTAAAATTTCTAAACTTCTTTATGATACAATATTGGATTTAATATCAGTAACTGAATTTATTAACGTCATGGAATTTTTAGAAGTGTTTGTTGAAAGTTGACTGGACTTTACAGGAGAAAAATCCCTAAGCGCACTTTAAAAGTATCTTGCATTAAATATTCTTAAACTCCATTTTATTATTATTCACTGTATGATATTATAATGATAATATTGGAATAGGCAATATTAGTTCACATGTAAGTAGACAGTTCAGTCCTGCACTGTTTCTCAGCAGAGCATTTGATAACAAAATTAAGTCATTGTTTTTGCATGGAGAAATTAACCATTGCTACTACCAAATATGGTAACATAATTCGAAGGTTTTTTTAAATTGGCAGAAATTCACATTTGAAAAGCAAAATAAAAGTGAAAGTTAAATTAAAATGACAAACCAATAACCAGGATCAAAGATGAATACAACCCTTTTCATTTTAAAGTTGTCTCATTTTTTTTTACTGTCACTAAATGGTTAAGCAATTTATAAATTTAAGTACTTTGCCATGTCATTTTGTTATTTAACTTTGAACTGAAATTTATAAAATATAATTAACTCATTTTAATAGTTCAGATTATAGAAATCATAGGAATTAAGAATTACAGAAAGAAGAATTACCAAAGTCAGTGAAATCTGTTTCTTACCTTGGCTGGTGTGATCATCACAATATAAAGTATTGGGTCATATAAAGTCTATGGATGTTTAGCTGAGGAGTTTTCTGACTCTGTCACCAGGTTTATGGGAACAGTTGCAGTAGGTGGAGGAGAAAAAGTGTGCTAGGGAGGTCTTATGATGTCACATAGAAATTCTCAAGTTTCGATTGGTTAGCCATAGTCTTGGTCTTATCACAACCAAACTTTAGAACTTCTTAATTTAGGTATGGAAAAGTCATTAACACTTTGTGCTTCATCTTTTGTTTTTAATTTAAAACAGTATATGGCAGGTAAATGGAAGAAAAGGTAAATTTGAGGTGGTAGAAAGCTTTTGTTACAGATTCATGCATCTTCAGGCTTAGAGATAATAAGACATTTATATTCAATTATCTTCAGGCTTAGAGATAATTGAATATAAATGGTGAACATATTGAAGAAATAAGTTACTGCAGGAATTTTAATTATGAGAAAAATAAACACAGGTATAAGCAAAACAACTTTCATTGAATTCTTGCTGCTGTTGCTTTAATACCAATTCTTCATAATGTTAGCTTTTAGCAAGACAAAAATGAAGTATTTTTACATAATCAAATTTTATACCTGTTTTCTTCTTATTTTGTACTTGTTCTGTATATATGGGAGAAGCTGTGTGTATGAGAAAATCAGGCTAATAACTGCTTTTTGTTTAAAAAAATTATTTTTATCTTACAGCTAAAGTAAGAACTAATAAATATATTTAATTCATTTGGGTTTTCTTCAGTTAGCAGTTTAACAATATATTTGTGAATGCTAATTTTCGTATTTAAACTGATACATATAATCCCCCAAAAATAGCAATATGGTTCTTTAAGAATTGCTTTAAATTATTACACAAACTTACTAATTTTTTTTATAAGCAGTATTAAGGGCAACTTTATAGTAAAAAAGAAATAATTGCAGATTCCCAATCAGTTACATCTCAGTTAATGAGGCTTTATAGGTTTTCATGTGTTGAAATTAAGTTTTGTAATGTTTCTAAAAGGTTATGCCTCATTTAATCTAGTGGTTGCTTTTCTGAAAATTACTATACAAATGAGATGTTAGTGGAATGATATTTTGAACTTCCCAAAGCAGTTTATTTTACAGTATAACTGGGTAAATAATTTTTTTTTGTAAAGCTGGACATCATTCTCCTCTTCTCTGTTCATCTAATTTGTTGTCTTACATGTTAGATTTATTTAAGTCACCACATTTGAAAATACTGATTCTCAGATCTCTTCTTTAATTTTAGAGGAGATACATGTAATTTTTATTTTTTTAAATGCTTATGAGAGAGTGAACTTAGCCCACTTCACTTTCTTATGGCTAACTAAAATGTGTAGCAGCAGCTTTGTCCTTAAATGGAGATGATCTTGGCTTCTTCCAACGAGAAAGAAAATCTTTCTCCAGAGCAAATTGTTTGTTATTTAAAGAATCAGCTTAAAACTAACTGAAAAATAATATTTTAGCAATGATCTTCTGTGAACATTGCCAAGGGAAAATTTACAACTTAAACTCGTTAAGGAAATTGCATGAATAATAATTGACTCTCATTACTATCAGTTACCAATGATGATTGATCATATAAAACCTAGAAGCCTAAAGAGGTGTACAGTAATTTGTCAGAGATAACCAGCTGCTAAAGAAGAGACTGAGGATTAAAATCCAGATTAAATTATAATTTCTGATCTGTTAGCATACTGTGGGAAAAAATTATAACTTGAATATAGCTTTCATTAGAGTAGCATATACTAACTAAGAAATTTTAAACATGTGAATAGGTGAATTATTGAGCACCGTTAATCGTTTTAGAAAGTCTGCTTTAAGTTTGTCTAACAGTTACACATTGAACTGAAATTTAGGTGATAGATCATTGTTCTGAGAACTTCTTATTCTAAGAAAATTGAACTAGTAATACTCAATTGGGTAAACTAAGAAGCTGCCATAGACTGAATAAAATATACCCTAGTTACCACATATGTTTACAAGTTTACTTAAAAAGCATACATAGGCATATACACACCTTAGAAGGATACTTATAACTGTGTGTGACGTAGTTGGAAAATGGATTCAAAATTTTACCTTTTAGTTTTGTACAAGATTGGGGAGATTTTGTGTTTACCTTTTTCCTTGGGATTAGCTAGTGATGATGACGATAATGGTGATGATCCCACATACAACTCTAGGAAGTATCGTATTTTAGTTTTAACTAAACACTTTTTATTGCCCAAACAAAGTTGTTTAAAGGAGCGTTAGTCGGTTACAGTGTCATCAATAGAATGTTCCTCAGCAATTCCTCAACTAGAGCCTGGAAAATTTTTTTGAGATGCTTTGTCACAGTCTTCATTTGGAGTTACACGTAGTTTGAATGTATTTTTGGTCACGTGACTTTATACAAATAACCTCCCTAAGCTGCCAAACTTGCAGAATAGTACTTGTGATAGCTTAATGACACAAAGTGTACACAGTGATTATCAGAGATCCTGCAACAGTGTCCTATTAGTGTTAGTACTTATTTTCTTTTTTCCTTTAGAAGATGGATTCTTAAAGGTAAACTGTCTTTGAACTTGGATGGGAAAATAATTACAAATTCATTTTTAGTATGCTCTAAATGAAACTTAGTATTTTTTCAGTTTAAATTGAATCCTGGGTTCATTTCTTTACTTTTGTTTTTATATAGTTTTGTGGCATTTTAAATATATTTTTCAAAATCATTAGGTTTTTTTTGTTTGAGACAGTCTCACTGGGTCACCCAGGCTGGAGTCAGTAGTGCAATCTCGGTTCACTGCAACCTCCGCCTCCTGTGTTCAAGAGATTCTTCTGCCTCAGCCACCTGAGTAGCTGGGACTACAGGCGTGTGCCACCACACCCAGCTAGTTTTTGTATTTTTAGTAAAGATGAGTTTCACCATATTGGCCAGGCTGGTCTCGAACTCCTGACCTCATGATCTGCCTACCTCGGCCTCTCAAAGTGCAGGGATTACAGGCATGAGCTACGGCACCCTGCCGTATTACTTTTTGTTAAAAATATTATGATATATATAATAATCTTTTACATTGATTATTTAAACTCCAATCTGTAGTGGTGTTATCTGGAGGGCAAAGAAGCTTCAAGATAAAACAGTTTTTTTTGGAAATTGTTTTTGATAAGAAGTTAATTTAAATGACGACTAAATTAAAACATTTTAGTATTTAGACAGATACATAATATAGTAAAATGCAAGTTTTGAATGAATTTTTGTGACATTCACAATACATCAAAAATAAACTTTTTTTAGGTTAGATCTCCTAGACACCCAGGAGGAAGATTTTACCTAGCTTTTGAGGGTACTTAAGGGTTTGATAATTACTGCCTTAAATTTTAAAGCTACATAGGAAAGGACTAGTTTGAAAAACATCTAAGCAAAAATGAGAATGAGAATAGTGGTCTGAGATTGAGAGGATGGAAATTCTTTCCCTAGGGCAATAGGGAAGAGAAAATAAGATTTACTCATTAAATGGGGTTGGGGGCCATTAATATAACCCAATGATAAAGTAACCTATAAACCTTAGGGGTCATTTGGGGGAGGTAGGTTCCCTTTTCAGTTGATTTGCCAGATATCTGGAGACCCATTTTATTTTTTCATAAATGGCTAAATTCTGGGCAAGTTGTCTATCCTTATCTTGATGAGGGTTGGAGAAGAGCATTGACATCAAGAGAGGCCAGATGGATTAAGCAAAGGACTCCTGTAGGTCTACGTAATATTTGGAAAAGTTATGAAACATTCTAAGTGATAGAATTGTTATAGCATGCTACGTGGCTTCATGGAAATTGTTTATTGGTATACAAGTAATAAGGAAATGAAAATTTAACATTTAGAAGTTAACCACTAGTTCAAGATAACACCAGGAGAAAAATGAAATTCCCAGTTGAGAGTCAAATGAGCACATACAATAATAAACAGTATGACTTCTACGAGAAATATGTATTTTACACAGAGGAAGCTGACAGGCCAAAATAACAAAGGGAAACACACTAAAAAACAAATTGAACAAAAACCAACCCTTAGGTCTCCAGATACTTGCCTCAGAATTCTATAGAGTCCAGATCATGATGCTGTTAAAATTGTTACGAATGTTCCAGTTCAATTCAATGATTGTAGTGTTTCCCCAGATGCATTACATTCCTTATTTTTGTGGTTGGTATCTCAGCCCTTTGGCACTATCACTGATTTTGATACAGAATTGAAATCAGAGGTTCATACTTTTTCTGTCTTCTACCAGACTCCCCATTCACTTAGAAACCAAATGCAGATTGTGAAATATAAATGTTTCTTCTCATAGCCTGACAGACTCTCCTCTGAACTTTCATAGACATTTATTAACTAGTCTTTCTACCCTCCCTCATGACCCTTTCCCACTCAGTTTTTACTCTGATATCTGAGTGCATATTTTATTGCCATTCACATGCTAAGAACTTTTCATTGTATTGATTTCTCTTTCAAGATGAAAAACCCACTCTTTACAGAATTAAGTAAAACGTTTCCTTATCTTTCCTTTGCCATGTATGTCTTCCATAACGGTTTGACAACTCTGTCATTACGTGTTATTTCTTCTATCCAAAATATTTCCCTTACTCTCTTGTTCTTATGGAACCTCCTTCTTTATTCAGAATTAAATGGGGAGAAGCCCTGTTTTGCTTGTTCTTAATTTTTAATTTATATAAGTAATAAGTGAATATCTCCTGTAATTCAGAAAAGTCAGATAAATCTGAAGTTGGTGGGGGACTTTCTATATTATATAGGTACATTTATTTTCTTTGCCATAAACATCATGAATAGAGACTATTTTTTCTAAGCTTTACACACTGCTTATCCCTGAGAAGACTCAATAAGCTATTTTTACATTTAATGGATATTTAGAATATTATTTTACCATTACAAGTAAATTCTTAAAAAGGATAAGTTGAAAGAAGAGAGAAGAGAATCCCTCAGAAACTTAGATAAATTGCTTTTTTTTGTTACTAATGATTGTCCCTGAAAAGTTGAGATTTTTCTTGCTCTTAATTCTTTATAACTTGTTCACGCTTTGACATATGTGTAACATCAAAAAAAAAAAATCAACAAATTGAGTTTAATTATCTAATTGACTCATTAATGATTCATGATTTGGGCAGTATCTTGATGAAAATAGGCCATCAGATGAACTAAGTGGAGGAGGTGGTCTTTCTAGGCAGAAAGAGGCTAAAGAAAGAAGGAACAAAAAGTGAATTGGTTATTACAGGTTACTTTTCTTATAAGGTTAAGACAGATTTCTTTATCTTGCTAATTCAGATAAACTGGGCCTTTTCTGATTAGTTGCTGTGAATATCCTGTTTTTTTTTTTTTTTAGAAAACTTGCGGATGTTAGTTAAAGTTGAGTTTATGTGGCTCCTAGCAGGAGTGATTCCATTCTTGTTTGGTGTGGTCTTTTAAAGACTCAGTCCAAAACAAACCAGAGTGACTCCATTTTGGTTTGGTGTGGGCTATTAAGGCAACACAATGGCTTTCCCTAATTTTGCTTAACCATAACATAAGAGATTCATGGAGTGGTTACAGGTTGGTCAAGGCTTATTAATGAGGAGTTGAATTAGAATTGTCATTCTCATTTTTTGTCCTTTCTCACTACCTTCCTCTCTGATTTTCAGAGAATGAATCTGTACTATAGTTTTCTCATAAATAAATGGAAGGCAGATCGAATTAATTTCTAAAGTCTCTTTGAAGTCCAGATGTTCTGAGTATACTAAACTAGTTTGAAAAACGTGGTTATTTTTAAAAGTAGCTATTTTTAGCTAGTTTTGTTAAAATAATTAAACATGTAATTTAGAAGTCAGTTTTTAATTCATTTCTTTAGTTAAACTACTGGTTTACTGGTTGCTAGGCACTCTATTAGGTAAGGAATGCAGTAAAAAAATTTTTTCTTGTCTTCATGCATGTTAAGCTTTTAAAAACTCTGTAAAAAACCCTAAAACATTATCTGTTCTTTGAAGAATACTTTGAAATATGTTTGGGAATTTTTGTATGCTATTTATTAAAAATATGTTACCAATGTTGATGACTTCATAATTTGTGAATTATTCTCTTATTGAATATCAGGTGATATATATGTTTTGCCATTATAAACCTTAAGAAAAAAACTATGATTACCATCTGTGTAAATAAATCTGATAAATTCTCTTTCTTCTTCTCTTGGTTCTATAAACTTGTTATTCCTAAACATTAGTTCATGTAAGGGTTATCAGGCTCATAAATGAATTTTGTTTGTATTTGAAATTTAATAATTTTCAAGAATTGGTCGGTTACATTTCCTTAGAGAAACTTATTTGAGAAAATGGGCTAAAAATAAACATTTTTGGGGTGAGAATTAAACCCTGACTTAGTAAACATCCTGTGTGACATGACTTTACCAGCTAAGCAACTAAAGAAATTACTTTTAGTTTAGATCAAGTGACTTTTTGATCAGTGGTCCTGCTCTAAGGATGAGGGAGGTAACTCTACCTTAATGTAGATCTGAGCTTTTATTTAAAGACTTTGATAATATCAACATTTAGCATAGGTTCTCGATTGCTTCAGGTGAGAACCTCTAAAACATAATAGCTTCTTCAGTTACACAGCCCTCTTTAAGTTTTTACAGTAAAAGTATCTTTGAGCTATAATTTTTTAAGCATAGATAGTTCTTACTATTACATGTATCATTGCTAACAAAATGGTAATAGAAGTAAGTACAGATAATCTGTGGGACAATAACCTTCTGTAGAAATCTCCTCATTTTTATATCAGTCAGTAGTTAACAAACATTGTTAGGTGCTGTGCTGAGTATCAGGGCACAAATGAATAAGACCCAACTTGTGATACAGAAAAGGAACCACTGCCGTAATTACTATTACAGTATGCTAATTACAATACCTGTTTTTGCTGTTGGAAATACTTTTGGACTTTTTTGAAGGCTGATAAATATCCCTAGGGTGTTCTAACTGCTTATCCTCTTTTTGTTAATTGTGTGCTGTGGACCAGTGATGAACTAGATTCTGAATCCCCCTACCTTGGCCTCCTTAAATGCTGGGATTACAGGCGTGAGCCACTGCACTCAGCCCATGTTTCCTCCTTTTATATGTTAAAAATACCATTTTAAAAATGGTCTCAAGAGTCAACAATAATCTCATGGTGAGATTGTTGAGTGGAGTAAAACATATTAGTATGTAATAAAAGCACATTGTTAGTTATAAATACAATGTGTTTTTATAAATACAATGAGTTAGTAATAAAAACATGTTGAAGAAATGATGAGATTATTAAAAACAGTTTCTTCTGTAATTTAAATTTCAAGGGTCAAGACGTAGACATCAGTAGAATGAGTCACTGAGGAAGGGGTTACTGAGAGAGTGGGTTTTTTTTGTTTTTAGAGAAATATGTTATAATGCACTCCATAAATACATGGGCTTAGTTAAGAGGTAGATTTTATATTAAATGCATAGTTCTTTTAGTAATAACATAATTCATATTTTCCTTCTTTTGGTGAATATTCTTTAAATTTTATGTTATTTGTAATTTATTTTTATCTTCATTACTGAGCTTTGTGAATTTATTTAGTTTTTAGTTAAGGTGATTCTTTTACCAGAAAGCACTTGTTGAGTATCTCTTCAGATAGACTATTCCAGGAAACAGATGAAGATTTTCTGTGTTACGTGACATGTTGTGAGTGATGAATGAGCTCAGAGACAAAGGCAAATGAAGGAGAGATAACAAACTTGAAGAATTGCAGAGGCTGTATTCAGTCAAGTGTGGTAGCACTGGATTATCTAAATTTAACAGTATTTGTCGGGGCCAAAGAATTTTGAACTATTTTCAGCTGCACTACAGTAAACTTTTATTAGGAGTATGTTTGGCCATTAAGTGACATATTTTGGCAACTTTTTATAGCATCTGGGTCTCATCTAAGTAGCATGTGTTTGGGATTGTTGTAGATGGCCTGCTATCCACATTCAGTTTTGAGAGTGGAATCTGACGTCTCCAGTAAGAGGGACCGATATATGTTTTCTGGTTCTATAAATCTATATGATTAGGGTCTACATGCAGAAGGATTATGGTTCTTCTTTGGCAGGTAAACTAGTGTGTTTTATTCTCTAAACCCCAAAGAACAATGTGTTATATGCATTTTTTAGATAAAACATCTACATGAGGCCTTCCCATTGCTCCCTGAGTTTGGCAGCTATTAAATATATATAAAAAGTGTTTACTTGTAAAAGTGTCTCTGTTTCACCTTTACACATTTTGAAATGTTACTTTGATGGCATACTTTCTGTTTCTTCAAATTAACTCACATTGTTAGAAAGTTTATAACTACCTTTTACATTATATGTTCATGTCTAGTTAAAGTTTTAGTATTAGTAAGTTATAAATTATGTATAAATTAACATGTTCTCCTTGATTGTTTATATTGGTTATAGTGATATAGAAATGTGATAGATTACTTGAACTTCTAAGTAGAACAGCATAACAACAGTAATTTTCTGATTTATCAATATGTGAATTTTGATACCTTTTTTTTTTTTTTTGAGACGGAGTCTAGCTGTGTTGCCAGGCTGGAATGCAGTGGTGCAATCTCGGCTCACTGCAACCTCCACCTCCCGGGTTCAAGCGATTCTCCTGCCTCAGCCTCCTGAGTAGTGGGGATTACAGGCACACACCACCACTCCCAGCTAATTTTCTGTATTTTTAGTAGAGATGGGATTTCACCATTTTGCCCTAGTACCTAGGTTTTCTGGGATACGGTCAAGATGTGTATTTTATTAGTAATACATAACTGCCATGCAGTGGTATGCTTCTCAAAGTCAGTTATGACTTTATTGAATAAAAATTCTTGTTTTCTAAAAAAAATATTACTAATGGGATATAGGGGAAAAGTTATTTGAATATAAAATCCTTTCCTCTTTTCTATATTAGGAAGCAGGATTGCCCTCTGCCTAAATAGAAGGCTTCTTTGTTCTCCTAGAGCACTGACAGCTCCTAAGAGCCAGCTTGTAGGTTGTTATCAACTTCATTCTTCATTCTTTGTGTAGAGTATTTACGTCATCTGGCCTTTTCTCTTATCTCAAGACTAGTTGCAGATGTGAAATAGCACCAAAGTGATAAAGAGATAGGATCTTAGAGCCACAACATTAGTGCCTTCTGTCATCTGTAGTGCATCTTTGGGACTTAAGGAGTCTCTTCTAGCAGATGAGGCCTTTATTTCCCTTAAGTACTTCTTTTAAGGTAGATAGTGAAATAAAGTATAATTATTTCCTGTGATTATTATATTTTGTTTTTGTTGATGTTTAACATAAAGTACATAGGAATATTAATCTTTAATAATAGCTCCATTCTAATACACACCCATACACATCCCCCCTTATAACCACTGCTCAGGTCAAGATGCAAAATTTCTAATGCCCAGTAGGTTTAGCTTCTGTCTCTTCTCAGTCTATATGGTGACTCCTTATACCATACCCATTTCTACTGTTCTGACGTTTACCATCATTGATTATGTATGGGGCTGTGCTGGGATTCTTTTGTTTAACATAATGTCTCTGAATTTTATCTGTGTTGTTTATTATAATAGTAGTTCTGTTTTATTGCTGTATAGTATTCTATTGTATTCTTCTACACCATTAATTACCTGTTCCTTTGTTAACAGACATTTGAGTTGTTTCAATTTTATTATGACAAGTTCTTTTTGCTTCTAGTGTTGTCGAGTGGGATACATGTAAACATTTACCTGCAATTACTTTTAGAAAAATTAAATTTAGTACAGTAATTGAAGTGTAATTTACATGCGACTTTTAAGATTTTTAAAGATTAAATTTACACAAAAAATGCTATTGTTTGAGTTTTGAAGAATGTATACAGTAGTCTTTTCTTACTTGTAAGAGATACATGCCAAGATCCCCAGTGGATGCCTAAAACCACAGATCATACTGAACTCTATATATACTATATTTTTCCTGTGAATATATACCTATGATAAGATTTAATTTATAATTTAGGCATAGTAAGAAATTAACAATAGCTAATAATAGAATAATTATAACAATATGGAATCATCACAACTCTTACACTTTGGGGCCATTATTAAGTAAAATAATTGTTATTGGAAGACAAATACTGTGATACTGAGAGTTGGTTCGATAACCAACGTGGCACTACACACCATTGAGTGCATAGCATATACAGTGTGGATGAGCTGGAGAAATGGATGATTGACTTCCTGGGTGTGAGGAAACAAGATGGTGTGGGATTTCATCACACTACTTAGAATGGAGTACCATTTATAACTTGTGAATTCTTTATTTCTAGAATTTTCCAAATTTCTGTATTTGCTTTAAGATATACTATTGTTTTAAATATTGTCAATTTATATCATGCTCTATTATTTTTCAAGCCCAGCCTTATTACCTTTCTGAAAAATTTTCTTCTTTTACTGTTTTATATTTTCTTTAGATTTAGGTAGAAACTACCCAAGGAATCAGTACTTCATTTTAGGAGTACACTTATTTTTTCCCCAGTCCTTCCTATGATTACTCAGATACTCTATCTCAAGAGTTATTTTTGATAATTGATATTTCCTTAGAAAGTTATCCATTTCATCTGAATCTTTAGATTTATTGATATGCTACATAACATAGTACAGTTTTATTTATTTTTTGCCCTCAAACTTTTTTTCCCAACTTCTATCTGGGGCTCAGGGGTACATGTCCAGGTTTGTTTTTGGTTAAGTTGCATGTCACTGGGGTTTAGTCTACAAATGATTTGTTACCCAGATAGCAAGCATAGTAGCTAATAGGTAGTTTTTTAATCCTCACCATCCTTCCACCAGCCCCACTCTAGTAGGCCCTGATGTCTGTTCCTTTCTTAGTATCTATGTGTATTCGATGTTCACCTCCCACTTATGAGTGAGTATGTGTGGTTTTTTGTTTTCTTTTCCTTTGTTATTTCTCTTAGGATAATGGCCCCTAACTCCATCCATGTTGCTTCAAAGGACATGATACTGTTCTTTTATGTCTGTGTAGTATTCCATTATATATATGTACCCCACTTTCTTTATCCAGTCTACTGTTGATGGGCATTTAGGTTGATTCCATGTCTTTGCTGTTGTGAATAGTGCTGCGATGCATGTGTGTGCATATGTCTCTGGTAGAATGATTTATATTCCTCTGGGCATATACCCAGTAATAGATTGCTGGGTCAGATGGTAATTCTGCTTTGAATTTTTGGGAAATCATCAAATGGCTTTTTACAGTAGCTGAACTAATTTATCCTGCCAACAGTGTATAAGTGTTTCTTTTCTCTTCAACCTCACCAACATCTGATATTTTTTCTTTTTAGTAATAACCATTCTGACTGGTTTGATTTGCATTTTTCTAATGATTAGTGATGTTGAGTGTTTTTTCATATGCTTTTTGGCGGTGTTTATGTCTTCTTTTGAGATGTGTCTGTTCATGTCTTTTTCCTTCTTCTATCTGGTTGTTTTTTGCTTGTAAATTTGTTTAATTTTTTTATAGATTGTGGATATTAGACCTTTATTCGAGTCATGGTTTGCAAATATCTTCTCCCATTCTGTAGGCCTATGTCCACAATGATATTTCCTAGGTTATCCTCCAGGGTTTTTATAGTTTTAGGTTTCATATTTAAGTTTATAATTCATCTTGAGTTGATTTTTTTATATATGGTATAAGGAATGGGTGCAATTTCAGCCTTCTGTGTATGGCTAGCAGTTATTCCAGCACTATTTATTGAACAAGGAGTCCTTTCCCCATTGCTTTTGTCGACCCTGATGAAAATCAGGTGTATATTAGACCTTTATTGGATGCATGGTTTGCAGATATGGTATTGTATGGTATTATTTCTGAGCTCTCTGTTTTGTTCCATTGGTCTATGTGTCTGTTTTTGTACCAGTACTATGCTCCTTTGTTACTGTAGCTTTGTTGCAGAGTGGGTAACATGATACCTCCAACCTTGTTCTTTTTGCTTTGAACTGCCTAGGGTATTCAGGTTTCTTTTTAGATCCATATGAATTTTTAAGTTTTATCTAATTTTGTAAGAAATGTCACTGGTAGTTTGATAGGAATAACAAATCTGTAAATTGCTTTTGGCAGTATAGACATTTTAACAATATTGATTTTTCTTATCCATGAGCATACGGTGTTTTTCCTTTTTTTTGGTATCATCTCTGATTTCTTTCAGCAGTGTTTTGTATTCTCATTGTAGAGATCTTTCACCTCTTTAGTTTTAGTTGTATTCCTAGGTATTTTATTCTTTTTTGTGGCTGTTGTCAATGGGATTGTGTTCTTGAATTGAATGTTATTGGCATATAGGAATGCTACCGATTTTTGTCCATTGGTTTTGTATCCTGAGACTTTGCTGAAATTTATCAGAACAAAGAACTTTTTGGCAGAAACTATTTTCTACATATAGTCTACAAATAGAAATAGTTTGATTTCTCTCTTCCTATTTGAATGTCTTGTATTTCTTTCTCTTGCCTGATTGCTCTGTCTAGGACTTCCATAATATGTTGAATAGGAGTGGTAAGAGGGCGCATCCTTGTCTTGCTCTGGATTTCAAGGGGAGTGCTTCCAGCTTTGCCCATTCAGTATGATCTTGGCTGTAGTTTTTTTCATAGATGTCTCTCATTATTTTGGCTGTGGTTTTTTCATAGATAGTGCTTATTATTTTTAAGTTTATTCCTCCAATGCCTAGTTTGTTCAGGGTTTTTATATGTATCATAAAATATTTTTCTTTTTATTGTTTTCAACCATTTGAAAATATTAATTTCATTTTTAGTTTTCAGGCTACAAGAAAACGGACAGGGAACTGGATCCCTACTCTACATGGTCTCTTTCTTAGAGGTGTACTAAAGTTGGCAATATGATTGTGGATTTGTTTATGTCCCCATTTATTCTTAATAGTTGTTTCTTGTGAGATATACTATTAAATGTGTAGATATTTGTGATTATTTTATCTTCATGGTAAATTTTATCATTTACCTTATAAAGTAAAGTTTTACAAAACTTTATTTTAATTTAAGGATTTTTTTGGCCTGGATTTGATTGTATCCAAGAGTGACACTGTCACTCCTGCATCTGTTTTCTTCATGTTAGCCAGTGTTGTGCAAGAAGGTAGTTTGCAAGCCACAGTAGCTCCTGATCTGATAATAAAACAGAAGAAAACATTAACATTTATATTGGGCTTCATTTTCAGTACTTTTAGTGTGAAGGTTTTAAGGCAGTTGCACTTGGCTTTCTTCCTTTTTCACAGTCATGTATTAATGTGCTACATTTAAAGTTCTAGATAGCTAAGACAATGTTATCTCAAACTTTAAAAGTAGATATTTACGTATACTCAGTGTTGTTATTGCATCATAGAAGGGAAAGACTTTTTTCCCCTCACTGTTTTGGGCATAATACTTGGAACTTGGTAGATAATTGATACTAGTAAAATTGTGTAAGCTGTCAGCCTGTGTGATACAGATATAAACCCTCATCAAATGTGTAATTAAGAGATGATTTTGTCTTATAAATAAAGGCAGGAAACCTTTAACATTTGCAGACACTTTAAGTTGACAATTTTGGAATGATAACCTCTTTGTAAGATTGTAATGTGGAAATGTGAGGAAGAACCAGTTTGAACACATCTAATTCCCTAATCACTATTCAGCCTTTGTTTAGGACTTTCAAAAGATAGTTCTAGGGTAGAGACCTGATTTTTTCCCACATTTAATGCAAAATGATTCTGTGTTATTTCTTATTTTTATTTATTTATTTTATTTATTTATTTATTTATTTTGAGACGGAGTTTCACTGTTGTTACCCAGGCTGGAGTGCAATGGCACAATCTCGGCTCACCGCACCCTCCGCCTCCTGGGTTCAGGCAATTCTCCTGCCTCAGCCTCCTGAGTAGCTGGGATTACAGGCATGCGCCACCATGCCCAGCTAATTTTTTGTATTTTTAGTAGAGACTGGGTTTCACCATGTTGACCAGGATGGTCTTGACCTTGTGATCCACCCACCTCAGCCTCTCAAAGTGCTGGGATTACAGGTGTGAGCCGCTGTGCCCGTTCCTATTTCTATCAGATTTTCTTTTAGTCTTGTCAAGACTGGAGCCTAACCTGCCAATTATTAATGAAAAGACATTTTCATTAATTCTTCCTTTGTAACATAATTGCAGTGCATTTAGACAGCCATCTATTTGGACCTGTTTTTATCTCTGAATGGATTTTTGGAAACATTAATGAGGTTTACATGTTTCTCTGACATTTATATAGCTCTCATGTCCATTTCAGTTGACCAGCTGCTGGTGATTAAGGTTAAAAAGAAAAAAATTATAGTGACAATGAGATTCATTTCAATGTAATGCACTAAAGCAGAACACGAACTTAGCTTGGCCTATTCTAGGTAGTTGCAAATAGTATTTTTGTTGTCAAACTTTAAAATTTACGTTAATTTGCAAATGTATATCTCTGAATAGGACTTGGACCTTTCCTGAGATTTATTTTATCCATGACATATTTTTAAAAAAATTTTTTGATACAAAGAAGGGTCTTTTTTTTTTTTTTTTAAGTATATCAGTGAAAACTTGGTTTAAGTTTGAACCCATTTTTTGAAATGTATTTTCTTCATTACAGGTCCACCTAATCATCCTGTGAAAGTGGTTTCTCTATGAAAAGCTTCGTTTGCTTCCTACAAATACATGCTTATTCCTTAAGGGATGTGTTAGAGTTACTGTGGATTTCTCTCTTTTTGTCTTACAAGAAATTTGTTTATGTACCTTAATACTTTGTTAAGGTTGAGGAGTCTTTGTGTCTCTGTACAGTAGTCTGAAGAATTACTTCTTCTGTCCCCTAGCAAGCCCAATTGCTGTATATGAACAGTTTGAGCTCTTTTTGTAATATAACCTAAACCTGTTATTTCTGTGCAGTCTAATAAATCAGATTCAGAACCCTTAAAAAAAAAAGAAAATACATTTTCATTAATTCTTCCTTTTCTATATGCCTTTAGTAGTGTTTAAGTTGTTTATAGGAATGCAAAATCATAAGGTATAGTTGCCTTGCTGTTTGAGACTTCACAATATGATTTTTTATTCTTGAATTTTGCTAAGTACTTCAAATTGTATTCTGTAATTTCATTTAATATGATATAGATGATGGCTTCATTATAGAAGCCATTCTCCTTAGAAGGTAAAATGTCTCCATAACTGTCATTTTTAGAGGTAGATAGATATACATGGGTTTAAAAAATTACTTTCAAGTCAACCTACAGTATTTGGTAGAATGTCAGGTTTTGTTCTCTCTTTTAAGTTTAGTAGGGAAGACTATCATAAGGAAGACTGCTACTAGTTCGGTAATTTTATTTACTATATTGTATCTTCTTAATTACAGGGAAAGGATTCTTTCTGTTTATTCCCGTTTTCCCAGTTTCAGAGCTCAATTTCTGTTCATTTTATTTCTAAAGGGTTTAGATTAAGGGAGTCACAACACAGACTAATACATTCTCATGTTTTGTTTTATCCATATTTATGGAAGTATTTGGCAAGTGCTTAACAGTTCATCCTGCCAATGGTTCAAAGTGCTATAAAAGCAAGTAGTATTGTCAGTTGCCCTTTCTCTTTATGTCTAGTTGTTTCTTCTGTTTAATCTTTTTCTTGATGCCAAGAAATGTTAAAAACAAAAAAAAGACAAGTCTTTTTCTTAAGGGAATTGTCAGCCATGGGAAAACTTTTTTAGCAGATGATTTGTGAAGAGTAGTGTTCATGTATCCTTGAGAAGATCATCATCTGTTGCCTAGGTACTTGTCTTACTGAAATAGGCATAAGATGTATAAGGGGCAAACACAGCTTCAAATAATATGATATTGATCACTGCTGATGTTTGGTCATCAGAAATAGAGAAACCTATTTTAGATCTTCGGAAGAGGAGACCATAAATCCTTAATCTAGCTTAGAAGGTTTTTGTTAGGCATGATAATAATATACACAAACCAATACCTAAAGTACATGTCAACTGTTATTAGGATTTAAATAACTCAGTATGTAAATTAAAATAGATACTTATTTTTAATCTCCAAGTAAATGAAATATTAGTATTATAAATTATAAAATATTTAATAATTCACCACATCATTTTAAGCATTTCCAAATCCTATGTTGAGTTTTGTAATTAGTGATAATGCTCTTTTGTTTAGCTTTTACTAGCTTTAATAAATTCCTGTTTGAGCCACAGTTTGACAAAAGAGATTTTATCAAATGACTTACCTATTAAATTGGTAATCAGTAGGTAATATGGAGTTTTAGTAATTAGAGATTTTCTGTTAATATCAATTGTTTATAGTGTTAAATTTTTTCTTGTAGTCTAAGAACAATCACTTTCAAAACAGTTTTTTTGTCCTTATGATGAAATTTGGAATACCTAATTAGGACATAATGTCAGAGGGAAAACCCCAAAATTGGGGTTTAGCCTAGGAAGCCACATGGGTTCTTGGCTTTGTGCAGGAAGGAATTCAAGAGCAAGCCGACTGTATAGGGAAACAAGTTTATTAAGAAAGTAAAAGATTGAAAGGGGTGGCTATGCTACAGGCAGAGCAGCCCTGGGGGTTGTTGGTTGGCTATTTTTTATGGCCAGTTGGAAATCAAGGTGTTGGCAGAGTTGGTTCCTTTGGTTGACTGAAGTAGAATCTATCATATGCGTGTCTCCTAGCTTTTGATGTTTTACTGGCAATCTTTGGCTTTCCTTGGCTTGTAGGTGTATCATTCCAATCTCTGCTTCTACATGGCATTGTCTCTGTGTCTCTTCACATATTCTTCTTTGCGTTCGTAGGTCCAACATTTCCCCTTTTTTAGGGACACCAGACATTAAATTAGGCCTCACCTTAAGGACCTCATCTTAGCTTGACTCATCTGCAGAGACCCTATTTCCAAATAAGAACACTTTCTGAAGTTTGTTACAAGGGGTTGACTTCAACTTATCTTTTTTTTTTTCCTTTTTGTTTTTGAAGTGGAGTTTTGCTTTTGTTGCCCTGGCTGAAGTGCAATGGCGCTATCTTGGCTCACCACAACCTCTGCTTCCCGAGTTTAAGTGATTCTCCTGCCTCAGCCTCCCGAGTAGCTGGGATTACAGGCATGCAACACTACACCCAGCTAATTTTTGTATTTTTAATAGAGACGGGGATGGTCTCGAACTCCTGACCTCAGATGATCCACCTGCTTCGGCCTCCCAAAGTGCTGGGATTGTAGGTGTGAACCACCACACCAGGCCTTCAACTTATCTTTTTAAGGAATACAGTTTAACCCATGACACCAATATTTTTTAAATGTTTGCTGCTTTTTCAGTGGAAGAAATGTAAGGATATCTGTCATGTTAGTTTTTATCTTTGGTTTATTTAACTATCTGAAACCTTTCTTAAATTCAAAGCAATTTTTTTTCTAAGTGATATAATTCACACTGGAGACCAGTAATCATCCAAATTATCTACTTAATAGATGGTCATATTTTCTTGGATATACTTGATACTGTTTTAGAAAAAATTGGGTTCTTGTCAAACAACCAAGAAGGATTAGGCACACAGACACACTGGAGGGTGATTAGAGAGGAATTTATTGGGTGAAAAGGAAAAACAAAAAACTAGCACCAAAGCAAGATGGAGTCCTGCTAACAGGCCCTCCACTTCACAGATTGATTCCCAGGTCACCACCTGAGCTGAAGGGAGCATGTCCCTCCCCTGCATAAGGCAGGAATTCCCTGTGGCTCCACTCATTTCCTCAGTGTACATGTTGGGTTCCAGTCCACTCTTGGCATGTCCAGATAAGCCCTGGGAAGATTTCCTCAACTGCACAAAAGCATCTGATGTGAACGCTGTGGGGTGCGTCAGAGATTCTCCAGGGACCCCTCTTTATTTGCCTAGGCATTTGGCTGTCTCATTCCCTTCTCTAGAGAAGTACATCTAACTTCTTTAGAATAAGGACGAAGACTGATCCTAACTGCTTCCTGCTGACAGGGGGCGCTGTTTTGAGAAAACGGCAATCAGGGCTCCCTCAGAAACTACTCTAAGGGCCCTTGACAAAAGAGGCTATTGTCTGAGGCTCTGGTTGCATGACTGGAGTTTGATGGCCTGAAGGTGGTAAGACACAGGGTTATTAGAAAACATTTATTAAAATGATATGAGGAGGGGCTAAGGACAGCTCAAAAATCCCAAGTTCTTTTACGAATTTGCTTGGGGAGAGGGAGGCCAAAAACCTGGACAGCAAAAAAAGGGTTAATTTTTTGCTGGCATGTCAGGCTTCTGGGTTCCTTTCCCCTGAGCCCAATCCTAAGCCAACCAGTTTAAGGTTTGGGAAATTAACTCTTCCTAGTTTGGAGGATGCCTCTGAGGGGGAGTGTCCCATAGTATAGAGACAAAATTACCTATCAGTGAAGAGAGGACAGAGGAGGAAAAAAAGAAGGCATTTTTTTCCAGAGGAGTCCCAGGGGTTCAGATGTGTTTGAAAGGGTTACAGACTGAAGATGAATGGCTACTCATCTAGAAAGAGGGGATCAGACATCCCTGGTTCTTTTCTCTTCCTAGCAAACACCTTGGGTACCTGAGCGGGTGGGAGGGGGGAATAAGGCATTCTTCTTTCTTTCCTCTGTCTCTATATCCCTGAGTCCTGGCCACTGTGACAGGATGCCATCCATGGGTGTCAAAGTGGCTTTCACCCATGTTAATGGAGGCCTAGGGAATGAGAGTATCTGCTCTTACCCACGTATACCCTGTCTCCCCTGCTGTTATTAGCCTTTGAATACTCTAGACCTCATTTATGAGATCATACCTATATGCCATGGGTACTAGTGTGCTCTTTATCTATGAAACTTGGCTGAATCAGCAGGGATTGGTCACACTAACCTGTGCTGTGCCTTTTAACTTCTGTTATCGTCTGCTTCTGGATCGCTCAGATCCAGCTTTCTTTCCTAGGGTTTTGACCCAAAGTTTGAAATTGAGTTTGGGATAAAAATGTGTCTTGGGTTGCTGCATGGACTTCTTATCATAAGCTGAATGCTAAAGTGGAGCTGTGGAATTGAGTCCTCCTCCAACGAGGGAGAAAAACGGATGTATTGTGACATGCCCAGGTAACTGGTGGCTATAGTTATTGCTTGCTAAGATTTGAGTGCATGGGGCTTGACTTTGGTTAGCTCCTTAGCCTTACTTTCCTAAAAAGGAAACCTGTGGGTGATGGATATCCTGTTTATTCCCAACACCTGGCAGGGTAATTACTCAGAATTAGAATACTAATCCAGAATTCTACATTACCCATTCATTTTGTTCTTTCTGAGCTGCAGCCAGAGATTCTGGGTGGTTCACAGGAAAAAGCAGGGTTAGTCTAAAAATGTATGCGAAAATGAAAGACAACTAATGAGTCTACAATTTAATGACAAATATATATGTTTTGAAAATCATGATAGGACTGAGTTGTTTGCAAAATAGACTTTAGCCTTATACTTGACCTGATTATTTCCATAAAGTGGAGCAAGAATAATTATTTTTACATAGGTCTTTTATTTTAGACTGGCTTTGATGGAATTCTGTTCCATAAGAAATCTCAGATAAGACCTTTGAAAGCTGAGCCCAGCCATGGGTTGGTATCCTCAAATACCTGTGAGTTGGGTGATCCTCTCCTCTTAAGGTTCTAAGATAAACTTGGAGCTCCTAGGCCTGTCAGAAAGTGACATGCTTTACTTACCACAGGTTAGGAACACTGTACATGGACTGCATAGACAGGGATATGGTGCTAGTTATTTTAAGGGGCTTTTATTGGCTCTGCAAGTCAAGCTTGACTCCTTAAAGGGAAGCATACCTTTCCAGTCAAAGCCATGGTAAAATAACCAGTTTCTGTCTTGTTGCAAAAGAAAATAGATGCTTATTGCACTGATGCAAACAACTATATTGCCATGAGTTAAGAATACTCACAACTAGTTTCCAAATTCTGGAGAAGCAAGGAAGAGAGAGAGAGAATAATAATGCTCCAAATTGTGTTCACAGGAGTATACCTTTCCCAATTATGAAAGTCCATAAATAGTACAAAATAATGTTTCTTTGATTCCGAAAAACAAAACAAAGATCAGCAATATTCTAAGTAAAAGTCAAAAAGATTACTCCAGTTTTCTATTAGTAGTCCATTCAGTTAACTATTATTTTGCTTGATATTAATGAAAATTTCAGTTTTTCACAAGTCCTGTACATTTTTCCTTTATTCCAATGTCACAATCTCTAAAGTTATCAGAAACCTGCTTTTGAAAGCACCTGTCAAAGTTATATAGCTGATTATAAACCATCAAAGGATCAAAACAAAACAACAATTATCTGTGATAACAAAATGTCCAGGGTAGTTACAAATAGAAACATACATAACACCCTGAATAATGATTGATAGAATATACTTTAGACATTAGAATTTTAGAAATCCCAGACAGTTTTGGAACATATATTAGTATTATTCATCAAAATGTAACCTGAAGAACACTGAATACTATTTTGGCAATCCCATGTAACTAAATGCGTCAGATAATCCTGTTTACCTCTTTTTCAGATCCTCCACAGGCCCTCTGTAACATCCAAAAGCCAAGCATCAGGAAAGACAGTTTTGAAACTGAAGTTTGATTTCTGCAAGCCTGTTAAATATATTAGACATTTAAAATACTCGATATTATTAAATAGATTTCCAGATTACCATAAGGTATTTATTTTACCAAAATGATGACTTAGAAATTTAAAAAAGCAAAAAACCTTTTAAAGATCTTTACAAATTTTGCCAGAGCAGATTAGTGCCTTAAGAGTACCTTGTTGCATTTTACTTCAGTGTTCCATTTTTAGAAAAACTGTATTACCCTTTTGAAATCAGTCAGTATGTTCACACATGGAATTTCTTTTGCAAGATTAATTTTTACAGTCCTTTCACAACTTATTTGAACTTTTGCCTTTATCTCATCCAATTCAAAACAATCCTTTAACCCTACCCAAAATTTAAATTTCGACACCATCTTATAATCTTTTATTAAAAACACATTTTGCTGTTCTTACACACCTCATATGTAAATTTATTTTCAATTGTTTCAATTACATGTTATAATGGTAGCTTCTAGCAATTTTTGACTTTAATGTAAAACCTGGTAAGTTGTTTTAAGTGCTATAGGTGCAGCCAAGGTTTGACTCCCTCCAACATAATTGTGTCGTTAGTTCTGTATGTCCCCAGGCATTACCAGTTGTGAAGCAGGCAAGCTAAATAGTTGTCAAAAAACAGAAAAGCAGTTTATAATCTTAAACCATATAGCAAACATAGTCTCTGACCTACATAATTTAGTTCACCTATTCATATTTTGATGACATTTGCATTTTACCAGTAATCTTTAAGGCTGTTTTTATTTCTCAAAGATTAAGGTCCTGTGAATAAAAGGTACCACAGCTTTTATCTTCCCTTTGAAAAGTATTTGATCCAAGCATTTCTATTCCTCTAGGCCAATTAATCAGAACTCTTTTTAAGACACCAAACGTATAACACATATATAACTACACAGAGAGGCAGGAGAAAACCCAGTCACCATAAGATTTTTCATTTACCAATCTCCTAATTGGATTATTGGCCTTGGGGTGGAGCCCTTAAGAAACAGGGCTAGGAAAACATGTAGCTTCTAAGGCCTAATAAACAGGCATAGGTGGGCCAAAAGCAGATTTTAAGAGGTATCTGTCCACTTTTAATTCCTGGGGTTCTGTGAGGAAAACAGAGGTCTCTTCTCTCTCGTGTGTACATTAAGAATGACAAGGCAAAATGGAGAAAAAGAATTCAGTCAACTGAGAAATAAAACCTTTTTACAGCAAAACAAGGTCCAAGAAAAGGAAAACATAAAGGCCTTTTAAATATACCTGTAACTTGGATATCCACTTTTAATTAAGCTGAGTGCTCTTTAAGGAAATTCTTTTTTTTTTTTTGAATAGTAAGTGGATTTTATTTATAAAACAATGCAAATACCATTTGAAATTAGGAAGCATTTACCATTTTTATTCATAAAATTATTAATCAGAATTTCAAAAGTACATTTATCAGCCACAGGTAACAAAACAGGAAATGAAATGTTCCAGAGACGTTCTGAAAAGTTCCAAAGAAATACACCCTAGCCTAAAAATCTAAACCATAGTTAAACCGTAGTTGCACAACAGGTTATATTTATTCCTGCATTTGTCAATAAGTTCTTCCTTATATTTGCCTTTCTCTTTTCCAACTTGTCAAGACTTGGCTTGGGTTCAAAAATTTTTTTCCAATCCTTTCCAGTTTTAGCCTGGTAACCACCACATTGCTCAGGTGAATGCCCACATAGATGGTTGTGCTGTTGACCTTCTTATACTGCACCCACTGGATGTAGATGACATATTTCTTTCTGTACACCTGGACTACCTTGCTAATTTGCTCTTTGTTGTTTTTTTTTAAATTTATTTTCTTTTTATTGAATTTTAGGTTTTGGGGTACATGTGCAGAGCATGCAATACAGTTGCATAGGTACACACATGGCAGTGTGTTTTGTTTACTTTCTCCCCTTCACCCACATTTGGTATTTCTCCCCAGGCAATCCCTCCCCCTCCCACTGGCCCTCCCCTTTCCCCCCTATAGACCCCAGTGTTTAGTACTCCCCTCTCTGTGTCCATGTGTTCTCATTTTTCATCACCTGCCTATGAGCGAGAATATGCGGTGTTTCATTTTCTGTTCTTGTGTCAGTTTGCTGAGAATGATGTTCTCCAGATTCATCCACGTCCCTACAAACGACACAAACTCATCATTTCTGATTGCTGCATAATATTCCATGTTGTATATGTGCCACATTTTCCCAATCCAGTCTATCATCGATGGGCATTTGGGTTGATTCCAGGTCTTTGCTATTGTAAACAGTGCTGCAATGAACATTCGTGTACATGTGTCCTTGTAGTAGAACAATTTATAGTCCTTTGGATATATACCCAGTAATGGGATTGCTGGGTCAAATGGAATTTCTATTTCTAAGGCCTTGAGGAATCGCCACACCGTCTTCCACAATGGTTGAACTAATTTACACTCCCACCAACAGTGTAAAAGTGTTCCTTTTTCTCCACATCCTCTCCAGCATCTGTTGTCTCCAAATTTTTTAATGATCGCCATTCTAACTGGCGTGAGATAGTATCTCAATGTGGTTTTGATTTGCATCTCTCTGATGACCAGTGACGATGAGCATTTTTTCATGATTGTTGGCTTCATATATGTCTTCTTCCGTAAAGTGTCTGTTCATATCCTTTGCCCACTTTGGAATGGGCTTGTTTGTTTTTTTCCTGTAAATCTGTTTGAGTTCTTTGTAAATTCTGGATATCAGCCCTTTGTCAGATGGGTAAACTGCAAAAATTTTTTCCCATTCTGTTGGTTGCCGATTCACACTAGAGACTGTTTCTTTTGCCGTGCAGAAGCTGTGGAGTTTCATTAGGTCCCATTTGTCTATTTTGGCTTTTGTTGCCAATGGTTTTGGTGTTTTGTTCATGAAGTCCTTGCCTACTCCTATGTCCTGGATGGCTTTGCCTAGATTTCCTTCTAGGGTTTTTATGGTGCCGGGTCTTATGTTTAAGTCTTTAATCCATCTGGAGTTAATTTTGGTGTAAGGTGTCAGGAAGGGGTCCAGTTTCTGCTTTCTACACATGGCTAGCCAGTTTTCCCAGCACCATTTGTTGAACAGGGAATCCTTTCCCCATTGCTGGTTTTTGTCAGGTTTATCAAAGATTGTATAGTTGTAGATATGTTGTGTTGCCTCTGATGCCTCTGTTCTGTTCCATTGATCTATATCTCTGTTTTGGTACCAGTACCATGCTGTTTTGATTACTGTAGCCTTATAGTATAGTTTGAAATCCGGTAGTGTGATGCCTCCCGCTGTGTTCTTTTTGCTTAGAATTGACTTGGCTATGCGGGCTCTCTTTTGGTTCCATATGAAGTTCATGGTGGTTTTTTCCAGTTCTGTGAAGAAAGTCAATGGTAGCTTGATGGGGATAGCGTTGATTCTGTAAATTACTTTGGGCAGTATAGCCATTTTCACGATATTAATTCTTCCTAACCATGAGCATGGAATGTTTCTCCGTCTGTTTGTGTCCTCTCTCATTTCGTTGAGCAGTGGTTTGTAGTTTTCCCTGAAGAGGTCCCTTACGTTCCTTGTGAGTTGTATTCCAAGGTATTTTATTCTTTTTGTAGCAATTGTGAATGGCAGTTCGTTCTTGATTTGGCTCTCTTTAAGACTGTCATTGGTGTAGAGGAAGGCTTGTGATTTTTGCACATTGATTTTATATCCTGAGACTTTGCTGAAGTTGCTTATCAGTTTCAGGAGTTTTTGGGCTGAGGTGATGGGGTCTTCTAGGTATAATATCATGTCGTCTGCAGATAGAGACAATTTGGCTTCCACCTTTTCTATTTGAATACCCTTTATTTCTTTTTCTTGCCTGATTGCTCTGGCTAGAACTTCCAGTACTGTATTGAATAGGAGTGGTGACAGAGGGCATCCTTGTCTAGTGCCGGATTTCAAAGGGAATGCTTCCAGTTTTTGCCCATTCAGTATGATATTGGCTGTTGGTTTGTCATAAATAGCTTTTATTACTTTGAGATACGTTCCATCAATACCAGGTTTATTGAGGGTTTTTAGCATAAAGGGCTGTTGAATTTTGTCAAATGCCTTCTCTGCATCAATTGAGATAATCATGTGGTTTTTGTTTTTGGTTCTGTTTATGTGGTGAATTACGTTTATAGACTTGTGTATGTTGAACCAGCCTTGCAACCCGGGATGAATCCTACTTGATCATGATGAATAAGTTTTTTGATTTGCTGTTGCAGTCGGCTTGCCAATATTTTATTGAAGATTTTTGCATCTATGTTCATCATGGATATTGGCCTGAAGTTTTCTTTTCTTGTTGGGTCTCTGCCGGGTTTTGGTATCAGGATGATATTGGTCTCGTAGAATGATTTGGGTAGGATTCCTTCTTTTTGGATTATTTGGAATAGTTTCAGAAGAAATGGTACCAGCTCCTCTTTGTGTGTCTGGTAGAATTCGGCTGTGAACCCATCTGGACCTGGGCTTTTTTTGTGTGGTAGGCTCTTAATTGCTGCCTCGACTTCTGACCTTGTTATTGGTCTATTCATAGTTTCAGCTTCCTCCTGGTTAAGGCTTGGGAGGACACAGGAGTCCAGGAATTTATCCATTTCTTCCAGGTTTACTAGTTTATGTTCATAGAGTTGTTTGTAATATTCTCTGATGATGGTTTGAATTTCTGTGGAATCTGTGGTGATTTCCCATTTAACATTTTTTATTGCATCTATTTGGTTGTTCTCTTTTCTTTTTAATCAATCTGGCTAGTGGTCTGTCTATTTTGTTGATCTTTTCAAACAACCAGCTCTTGGATTTATTGATTTTTTTGGAGGGTTTTTCGTGTCTCAATCTCCTTCAGTTCAGCTCTGATCTTAGTTATTTCTTGTCTTCTGTTGGGTTTTGAGTTTTTTTGATCTTGCTCCTCTAGCTCTTTCAATTTTGACGATAGGGTGTCAATTTTGGATCTCTCCATTCTCCTCATATGGGCACTTATTGCTATATACTTTCCTCTAGAGACTGCTTTAAATGTGTCCCAGAGATTCTGGCATGTTGTGTCTTCATTCTCCTTGGTTTCGAAGAACTTCTTTATTTCTGCCTTCATTTCGTTGTTTATCCAGTCAACATTCAGGAGCCAGTTGTTCAGTTTCCATGAAGCTGTGCGGTTCTGGGTTGGTTTCTGAATTCTGAGTTCTAACTTGATTGCACTATGGTCTGAGAGGCTGTTTTTTATGATTTCAGTTGTTTTGCATTTGCTGAGCAGTGCTTGACTTCAATTATGTGGTCAATTTTAGAGTAGGTGTGATGTGGTGCTGAGAAGAATGTATATCCTCTGGATTTGGGGTGGAGAGTTTTGTAAATGTCTATCAGGTTTGCTTGCTCCAGGTCTGAGTTCAAGCCCTGGATATCTTTGTTGATTTTCTGTCTGGTTGATCTGTCTAATATTGACAGTGGAGTGTTAAAGTCTCCCACTACTATTGTGTGGGAGTCTAAGTCTCTTTGTAAGTCATTAAGAACTTGCCTTATGTATCTGGGTGCTCCTGTATTGGGTCCATATATGTTTAGGATCGTTAGCTCTTCTTGTTGTATCGATCCTTTTACCATTATGTAATGGCCTTCTTTGTCTCTCTTGATCTTTGTTGCTTTAAAGTCTATTTTATCAGAGACGAGGATTGCAACTCCTGCTTTCTTTTGCTCTCCATTTGCTTGGTAAATCTTCCTCCATCCCTTTATTTTGAGCCTTTGTGTATCCTTGCATGTGAAATGGGTTTCCTGGATACAGCACACTGCTGGGTTTTGGCTTTTAATCCAATTTGCCAGTCTGTGTCTTTTGATTGGTGCATTTAGTCCATTTACATTTAGGGTTAATATTGTTATGTGTGAATTTGACACTGCCATTTTGATGCTAAGTGGCTGTTTTGCCCGTTAGTTGTTTTAGATTCTTCATTATGTTGATGCTCTTTAGCATTTAGTGTGATTTTGGAATGGCTGGTACTGGTTGTTCCTTTCTGTTTGTAGTGCCTCTTTCAGGAGCTCTTGTAAAGCAGGCCTGGTGGTGACAAAATCTCTGAGTACTTGCTTGTTCGCAAAGGATTTTATTTTTCCTTCACTTCTGAAGCTCAGTTTGGCTGGATATGAAATTCTGGGTTGAAAGTTGTTTTCTTTAAGGATGTTGAATATTGGCCCCCACTCTCTTCTGGCTTGTAGAGTTTCTGCCGAGAGATCTGCTGTGAGTCTGATGGGCTTCCCTTTGTGGGTGACCCGACCTTTCTCTCTGGCTGCCCTTAGTATTTTCTCCTTTATTTCAACCTTGTTGAATCTGACGATTATGTGCCTTGGGGTTGCTCTTCTTGCGGAATATCTCTGTGGTGTTCTCTGTATTTCCTGCAATAGAGTGTTGACCTGTCTTGCTAGGTGGGGGAAATTTTCCTGGATGATGTCCTGAAGAGTATTTTCCAGCTTGGATTCATTTTCTTCATCACATTCTGGTACGCCTATCAAACGTAGGTTAGGTCTCTTCACATAGTCGCACATTTCTTGGAGACTTTGTTCATTCCTTTTTGCATTTTTTTCTCTGATCTTGGTTTCTCATTTTATTTCATTGATTTGATCCTCGACTTCTGATATTCTTTCTTGTGCTTGGTCAGTTCAGCTATTGAAACTTGTGCATGTTTCGCGAAGTTCTCGTATTGTGTTTTTCAGCTCCTTTAATTCATTCATATTCCTCTCTAAGGTATCCATTCTTGTTATCATTTCCTCAAATCTTTTTTCAAGGTTCTTAGTTTCTTTGCGTTGATTTAAAACATGTTCTTTTAGCTCACAAAAGTTTCTCATTATCCACCTTCTGAAGTCTGATTCCATCATTTCGTCACAGTCATTCTCTGTCCAGCTTTGTTCCCTTGCTCGTGAGGAGTTTTGGTCCTTTCTAGGTGGCGAGGTGTTCTGGTTTTGGGTGTTTTCCTCCTTTTTGCGCTGGTTTCTTCCCATCTTTGTGGATTTATCCACCTGGCGTCTGTGTAGTTGCTGAATTTTCGATTGGATCTCTGAGTGGACACCCAGATTGTTGATGATGGAGTATTTCTGTTACTTGGTTTTCCTTCTACCAGTCTAGCCCCTTCGCTGTACGACTGCTGAGGTCCACTCCAGGCCTTGCTTGTCTGGGGTGCACCTGTAGCAGCTGCGGAACAGCGAGGGATGCTACCAGTTTCTTTTTCTGCTGTCTTTGTCCCAGGATGATGTCTGCCAAATGTCAGTCTTGTCGATATAGAGGGGTCAGGGAGTTGCTTGAGGAGACAGTCTATACTTTGTAGGAGCTCAAGTGCTGAGCCGTGAGCTCTGTTCTTTCAGGGCTGCTAGGCTGCTATGTTTAGTTCTGCTGCAACCTAACTCGTAAGAAAACCCCTTTTTTTCCTCAGATGCTCTGCCTGTGGGGTGGGGGGGTTTGGGCTTTCCTTGTGAGTTTCCGCCTAGCTGTCCTGCCCAGCTAGGAGGCAGTCTAGTCACTTTTTGCCTGCCGAGGCTCCGCCCTGCTGGTGTGAGGTTCGCCCTTTTGCTGCAGGCTCCGCCCTTCTCCTGTGGTCTCCGCCCTGTTGTCATGGGCTTCGCCCTGGGCGGAGTCTCTCTGTTGTACCAGGTTGTCTTGGCAACGGCAGGCTGGGTCAGCAATGGGCGTGTACCTCAGTAGGGGCTGATTGCCTCGGTAATGGCTGATGCCCCTCCCCCACGGAGCTGAGCTTTAAAAAAAAAGCTTTTCACCAGGAGCGTTTGGGATCGCCGTTTTGTTTGTCGCACTGTGCTCCCCCAAACGCTGAGTCCCTGGGATTTCCTGGGCTGGGTCACAGTTCAAGACCTGTTCAGTCTCAAATTCAGCCCTCTCGGGTCTCAGTTTGCCCGTTCAACAGGGCACCCGTAACAGTGCGCTTTTGTATGGAGCGCTGTGGATCGCCTCTGCGCTCCGGTGCCGCCCGGCGGTGTCAGCGGAGACCTCTGCCTGGCGTCCCGCGTCTCTTTTATACCTGGGAATTTCCCCGTTCTGTGGGCAACTAAGATCCGTCTGGAAATGCTTCCCAGAGTCACCCTCTTCGCGCGTCCAGCGAGAGCTTCAATCCTGGGTTCGCTAATTTGCTCTTTGTAGTGTCCTCGAACTACCTGGACCTCATCGTCTTTTCAAATGGACATGAAGCAGACGTTGTACTTCTGTCGCTGCTCCTTGGAGAGCAGGGATGATGTGATCTTTCTGCACATGTAAGAGGGGACATCAAAGTGATGTTTTCGGTTTTTGTTGCAGTCCAAGGTCACGAAGCATCTCTATAGCTGGAAGGGATTGAACTTCATGGTGACCGTCTGGCTACCAGAGGCCTCAAGAAAATTCTTTTAACATCCTTGTTACTCAACTTAAGCTGTGCCAAGTAGCCAATATTTCTGGCTTTCAAATTTTACTAAAGTTTCAGAGAAAGGAAATCTAAGGTGGCTTGTGAAGGCGAAGAGAATCAACAAATAGCAAAGGTCACACAGATTTCAGCCCAGAAAGAACTCATTCCCTAAGCCAAGATTGAATCCTGACCACCATTGTAAAATGGCAGAGGCTAAACAAAGCATTGCCATATGGTTACATGTCATGCTCCCAAGGAAGTAAAACAAGATGAAAGCCTGTACAAAGTTTGCTGTGGATCATGCAGAAAGACATGCAAAGCAAAGCAAATTGGCTACAGCTCAAGATGAACCTCAGAAATTCTTTTGGATAATTAAAACTTTGCAGAGAATATAAACAATCCCTGGCCTAGTAAAACATTTTTTTTGGCGGGAGGGAGGAACCTTGCTTAAAAGTTAACTCCTACCTAGTGGAGAAAAGAAAGCCAGCTTAAAGTGCAGGGCTGTGTTAATGACTGACAGGGTAGGGAAAAGGAAAACAATGTTTAAAGTACAGGGTTGGAAAGATGCCTGGAAGAAGAACCTCATATTCTTTGCCAATGGGTTCCTCCATCAGGGGAGAAACTTAGGAGCCGGGGAGCCTCCAGTTCGCCCATCCATCTGAAAAAAAAAAAGGAAAAGGCTGACATTCCTAATCCCTGGGAATGACATGGGTTAGACAGGAGGCATAATTTCCTCTACCCTCAGAAGTCTGAGAACAAAAAAGGCTTAGAAGCAAAAGGAAGAAAGATTTTTTAGTTTGCTTGTTAGACTCAGCCTTTTTCATGTCCCTGTATGGGCCACCAAAAGAGGAAAAAACCAGGTTCTTGTCACACAACCAGGAAAGTGCATGGACACATTCAAGGGTGATTAGAGAGGAATTTGTTGGGCAGAAAGGAAAAAAAGCAAAAAAAAAAAAAAAAAAGTCTCACCAAAGTAAGATGGAGTCCTGCTAACAGGCCCTCTACCTCCCAGATTGATTCCCAGGTTACCACATGAGCTGAAGAGAGCAGGCTGCTCCCCTGCATAATGCAGGAATTCCCTGTGGCTCCACCTATTTCCCTCAGTGTGTATGTTGGGCTCCAGTCCACTGTGGGCATCCCAGACAAGCCCTGAGCAGACTTCCTCATCTGCACAAAGGCATCTGATGTGGGCATTTGTGGGGTGGGTCAGAGATGCTGCAAGGACCCCTTTTTATCTGCCTAGGCATTTGGTTGTCTCACTACTTTGTGAAAGTATTTGTATTTTGAAATTTTAATGTAAGTAAATGATGATGCGATACATGTCAACTCAAAATCTGAATACTACAGATACTGCTTTTATTTTCTTGCGGAAAGTCCCCCTCCTGCTAATGTTTGTCTAGTTAAGCCATGGCACATTCCTTTATTGTATTACTCCCTTAATGATTAAGCCCATTTTCGGAAAAATTCTACAAGGTAATGGGAATAAGAGCTGATGTGGTTTTCATAATTGGCCAGGATAAACGTTCTGTTGTCATTAATTCTTCATTAGACTTGTACATGTCCCTTAGAGCTTCCTTGAAATTGTCCAAGTTATGTTGTATTCACAGTGTGATTTCTGAGAGTATTAAAAAAATCAAAGAGGGAATTCTCTTTTTTAATGTAAATGATTGGGAAAATATTAAATGGTATATAAATATTTTCTTTAAATACTTTTAATACACTAATAGTATAAACATGTTTGTGCAGGTTTTAACTGGATCATCTCGTCAAAGTTATTCACCTTCTGGCTATCAGGATTTCAGTAAGTGGGAATCAATGTTGAAAATAAAAGAAGGACTTCTAAGGCAGAAAGAAATTGTAATTGATCGGTGAGTCTGTTTTAAAATTATTAAATATTTCAGGCCTACAGAAATTAAGATTAATGAAACAATTAGCTTTGTGTTCACTGCATAGAATTTAAGATCTAGAACTGTAATTACGTATTCATTGATGGCACATCTCTGCCCCTCAATCCCAATCCTTTCAAGAACTACTATCAGAACTGATGGTTGGTTTATTTATCTGTCATCCCTCCCATTCACTGTAATGAATTATTTCATTATTTGGAAACTCCTGTCTGTTTTTTTTGTACATGTAGCAGGTTAGCTGCAATGCTAATGAGCTATTAGAGCTACAAGACAGTGTTTTTGTGTTTTACCCTTGAGAACTATCCAGTTGGAAAGCTACTTTAAAGCAGTCATTTCCTTTAATAGATGCTAGGTCTGAAGCCACAGAAACTACAAAAATGATGAATGTTTAAAATGAAATGACTTACAGTTAAGAATTATAGCAGTTTTGGTGGACATTACAAAATGTTTAAGGGTTTGAGTACCTAAGCTCTGAAAAAAAAATCATTTATACTTAACAGACAGTTTCCTGAGTATTATGAGCAGTAAACCTTCATGTCACGTAATTATATTTTCTTTAATGTATATTGGCTCTGCATCATTTATGTATGCTCTTGGGATAATTAAATGCGTTGTGTATAATTGGGAAATAATTCCAGGAGGCTTTTTTTCTTGATCAATGCTCATAATTACTTATTTTCATGTGCTTGCTGAGGATAACGCAGTAGGTGTTTTGGCCTTAAAATTCTATTTAGTAGTTGAAATTTCATAAGGTTTTGCTTAGAAATTTAGCAATGTTAATGAAGATGTGCTGGAATATAAACTAGACCATAGACATTTTGGCTTTCTTGTTCTCCACTATAGTCCTCCAATTGTTTTCTTTTTCTTTTTTCTTTTCTTTTTTTTTTTGAGATAGAGTCTTGCTCTCTCACCCAGATTGGCGTGCATGGCGCCATCTCAGTTCACTGTAACCTTCGCCTCCCAGCTCAAGCAATTCTTGTGCCTTGGCCTCTAGATAAGCTGGGATTACAGGGCACCACTATACCTGGCTAAGTTTTGTATATTTAATAAAGAGTCAGGGTTTTGCCATGTTGGCCAGGCTTGTCTTGAACTACTGGCTTCAAGTGATCCGCTTCCCTCAGTCTCCCAGAGTGCTAGGATTACTGACATGAGCCACCGTGCACAGCCTATTCCCAACATTTTGAGGAGAGCCTGGCACATTGTTTATGCTTAAAACTTGATACCTCCATACTTGATAAATGAAGGATTCTGGAAGACAGTTTTAATTGATTTTAGGAAAAAGTTACTTAAAAATATTAGTTGTTTTTAGTATAAGTGAATATTATATATGAATAAGTACAGGCTCAGTTGGAAATGTATTTTTAATATTTATAATTTAATATACTTACAATTTTATATACTTGAAATGAATACTTTTTAAAAACAGACTAAAATTCAGTTTTATTTATGTGAATTTGCCCTCCCTCAAACAATGGAAATCAATTGGCTTTTATTTTTTTGAATACCATTCCATTGGATATAAGTTAATAGAAAATGCAGAAAATTATTGACATAATCTAATAAAAATATATTTCTCAATTGTGTATACTGTAGAAGCAGACTAAGGAATAATTCAAAATAACTCAAGTTGCTCAGTTGGCTAATTCTTTAGCTAGGCTTATTTATGCATCTATGGTAGCCGGTAGGGGCTGGGTGGCCAAAGATGGGTCACAGCAGGATGGCTTATCTTATTCCATGTGTTCTGTCATCCTCTAGCAGGCCAGCCTGGGTGTGTTTGAGTGGTGGCTGGGGTGGGATTCTAAGAAAGAATGAAGCATACAAAGTCTCTTGAGGCTTAGACTCAGAACTGTCCCAACATCACTTCCATTATATTCTGTTAGTCACTAGGCTAGTAGTAGTAGACTTCACTTCTGGACAGTAGAAACAGCAATATCATGTTGACAGGAGGTATTAGTAATATAGGGAGGGTAATAATTGAGGCATTTTAGTAAATATTCTATACCCAGTATCTTAAATAATCTTTGGTTTCTTTATGAGTTTATTAAAGTTTTTGATAATCAGTGCATCTGATATTGTACAAAGCAGGAGAAAAACTAGCAGCTTTTGTTTCTAAAACAGCATAACCATCACTTAAAAATAAAAATCTTTGTATACGAAAATTTCTGTATATATATATATATATATATACACACACTATTATATATATATATAATTTCTATTCTATTCTATATATATAGTGCTTAAATTAGAACCAAATATATAGCATTTCTGTTTTTGAAGAAGCTGATTAGAGTAATGGCCTTTAAAATGTTGATGACACGTGTAGAGGCTATTTCAGAGACAGACTTCATGGTATTTGATGTCTAATTAAATGGAATTGAGAGCAAACCTGCTGAACTATTTACAGGGAAATAAGTTGTCAATGATACCTTCCAAATCATTTGACTAAAAATTATGTTTTATATTACGTCTGAAAATACCAGGTTACCTGAAATTACATGAGAAAAAAATGTGTTTTTTCATACTGCATATAACTTTTATAGTAGAAGACTGGATTATTAGGTTGAAGCAGAGAAAATGGAAAAAATAACTGCTATAGAAACTGTTTCTATATGTTCTCCATCTAATGAGAAAAAGCATTTAGACTAACTTCAGGAACAATTCAGAAAAAAAAGAAACCTGATTTCTCTTTCTTTTTATTTGCCACTATAACCATTTAGGTGATTGAGTAAAGTGCTTGACCTTTTGCACTTCAATCTCCTTAACTGCCTGGCTAAAGGAGGTTCACTACTTAAAAAAAAAATGAAATTTTTTGAAAGTTTATCTCATAGAAGTAGAGATTGGAATAGTGGTTACCAGATACTGGGAAGGGTAGAGGGAAGTATCGGATACAGAGAGGTTGGTTTAATGGATAGAGAGTTACAGTTAGATAGAAGTTCTAGTGTTCTGTAGCACTGTAGGGTAACTAATAAACAATACTTGTATTTTTTTTTTCAAATAGCTAGAAGAGAGTAGTAATTTGAATATTAACAGCACAAAGAAATGATAAATGTTTGAGGTGATAGATATGCTAATTACCCTAATTTGATCATTACATATTGTATACATGTATCTAAATACATATTGTACCCATAAATGTGAGTTATGCCAACTTTAAAACTGTATATTTTCAGAACATTTTTAAATACATATAAATAAAATTAGTTTTGTAACCTGCAATCTAACCTCACTAGTTCAAGTAGGTGTTTCGTTTTGTAGATTCAATACGATTGTCTGCATAGACAGTCATGATGTTCATGATTAAAGATGGATTTACTTTTTCTTTTTCAATATAGAGTTCTTTTATTTATTTTTCTTGATTTCTATTGAAGTAAATAGAACCTCCAATACAGTGATGAATAGGAGAAGTGAGAGTAAAACATCCTTTTCCTTCTCTTGTCCCTGATTTGTTCCAGGGGAAAGTCTTCAGTCTTTTAGCATTAAGGGTGATGTTTAGCTGTTTTTCATAGTTGCCATTTTTTAGATTGTGGGAATTCCTTCTATTCTAGGTAGCTGATGGACTTTCAGATGTAAAACCTACCATGGAATTCCTGGGATAGACTCCATTGGTTATAATGTATTTTCCTTTTATATATCTTTGGATTCTATTTGATAACTTTTTGTTAAGAATTTTTACATTTATATTCACAAGAGATATTGGTCTGCATTTTTCTTTTCTTGTAATGTATTTATCTGATTTAGGTATTGGTCAGGCTGGCCTCAGAGTTGGGAATTATTCACTGCTTTTTGGGACACATTGTGTACAACAGGTCTTTTTATTTCCTAAACTTTCAGCAGAATTCTTCAGTGAAGACTTCTGGCCCTAAATTTTTCTTTATCGGAAGGTCAACTACACACTCAATTTCTGTGATATACATAGGGCTATTTAAATACTTCAGAAACTCTACTTTGAGTTTCATTTGTTCTTCTTTTTCTAACTTCTCTTTTTTTTTTGTTTTTGAGACAGAGTTTTACTTTTTTTTTTTTTTTTTTTTTTGGTCTGAGACATAGTCTTGCTCTGTCACCCAAGCTAGAGTGCAATGGCATGATCTTGGTTCACTGCAACCTCCTCCTCTGGGTTCAAGCAATTCTCCTGCCTCAGCCTCCCAAGTAGCTGGGATTACCGGCGCAATCCACCACACCCAGCTAATTTTTGTATTTTTAGTGGATACGGGGTTTCATCATGTTGTCCAGGCTGGTCTTGAACTCCTGACTTCATGATCCACCTGCGTTGGCCTCCCAAAGTGCTGGAATTACAGGTGTGAGCCACCATGCCTGGCCCTTCTTTTTCTAACTTCTTAAATTGGAGGCTGAGATAATTTGAGAGCTTTCTTCTTTTCTGGTATAGGCAGTTAGTATAATAAATCTCTAAGTTCTTAGTTACCAATCTTTTAAAATTTTAATTCATTTGGTTTTCATTTTTGTTCACTTCAAAATACTTAGTTTATCTTTTGATTTCTTCTTTGAACCTTAGGGTATTTACAGTTACTTTATATAGTTTACCAATATTTCAGGATTTTCTAGAGTTCTGTCTGTAATTCTTTTCCGATTTAATTTCACTGTGGTCAGAGGATATATTCTATATGAATTGAGTTCTTTTAAGTTTATTGGTGCTTGTTTTATGGCTCAGAAGATCATCTACTTTTAAGTGTTTCAGTTATCTTGAGAAGGATGTGTATTCTGCTTTTGACTTTTGTGGGGAGTATTCTAGGAACTCCTTTTAGGGCAAATCAGTTGATAGTGTTTTTGTCTTTTATATTCTCCTGACTTTCTGTCTACTTGTTCTGTTAACATCAATTATTGAGATCCAGGTGTTAAAATATCCAATTATAATTGTGGATTTGTCTATTTCTCTGCTTTTCTATCAGTTTTGTGCTTCATGTATTTAGACGCTGCACTCTTAGGCCCAAATGTCATGGCTTCTTAATGAATTGATCCTTTTATTATTATTAAGTTGTAATTTTTGTCCCTGGTAACATTCTCTGCTCTAACAGTCTGGCAAGATGGTGCACATCTGTAATCCCGACACCAAGATGTTGAGTGGAAAGATCACTTAAGGCCAGCAGTTTGAGACCAGCCTGGGCAATGTAGAGAGATTTCACCTCTACCAAAAAATTAATTAATTAATTAATTTTAAAAATTAGCTGGGCATGGTGGTTTCTATATATAGTCCCAGCTGTTTGGAAAGCTGAGACAGGAAGATGGCTTGAGCCCAAGAGTTCAAGGCTGCAGTAAGCTGCAATCACACCACTTCCTTCCAGGCTGAGTGATACAGCAATGCCCTGTCTCTAAAATAGAAAAAAATTAATATTAGTCTGCTTTGACTAATATAGTTATTCCAGCTCTCTTTTGGTTATTTTTAGCACTGGTTTTCCTCCTTTTACTTTTAACCTGTTTGTGTTCTTATGTTCAGAATGATTTTCTTACTTGTAGATAGTGTATAGTTAGGTCCTACTTTTTATACATTCTGACAATGTCTGCCTTTTGATTGGGAGTATCTAAACCATTTACATGTTATGATTATTGATATGGTCAAGTTTAAATTTCTAATCTTGCTATTTGTTGTTTTCTCCTTTTTTTTTTTTTTTTTTTTTTTTTTTTTTGAGACGGAGTCTTGCTCTGTTGCCCATGCTGGAGTGAAATGGCGCGATCTCTGCTCACTGCAATCTCCGCCTCCTGGGTTCAAGCCATTCTCCTGCTGCAGCCTCCCAGGTAGCTGGGACTACAGGCATCCATCACCACGCCTGGCTAATTTTTGTGATTTTAGTAGAGATGGGGTTTCACCATGCTGGTCAGGCTGGTCTGCACTCCTGAACTCTTATGATTCGCCCGCCTTGGCCTCCCAAAGCGCTGGGATTACAGATGTGAGCCACCTTGCCCGGCCTTTTTTTTTTTTTTTTTCTAATTGTCCCATCTGTTCTTTGTTCCCCTTTGCCTTCTCTTGAACTAATTGAATTTTTTTTTTATAATTCCCATTGTCTCTTTTATTGTAATATTAGCTACAACTCTGTTATATTGTTATAATGATTGCTTTAGCATTCATAATACACTTCTTTAAAGTATAGCAGTCTCTCTTCAAGTAATTCATGTATAATGTGTGTAAGAAAAGTATACTCCAATTTTTTTTCCTCTTCTAGCCTTTGAGCTATTTTGTCATACATTCTAATCTACAAAGGTTATACAACCTGGATATAAATTATATTTTTTGTCTCTCATTACGTAATTTACGATCTCTTAATGAGATTTAAATAATAAGAAAAATATCTTATGTATTTGGCCATGTGGTTATCATTTCTGGAATTCTTCTTTCTTTTCTGTAAATTCAGGTTTTCACCTGGCATATTGTTCTTTTGCCTGACGGTGTTCCTTTATCATTTCTTGTAGTTGAAGTCTGGGGTTGGATGAATTATTTCAGCTTTTAAGTCCCCCCAAAAAGATATTTATTTCACCTTTAAAAAAATATTTTCCATGAGTAAAGTATTATAGGTTAATGGGTTTTTTTGTATGCTCTTTATGTTGTTTTTAAAATTTTTCTTATGTCAAAGATTTTAGATTGAGAGCTTTTAAATTGTAGTATTTAAAATACTTCATTGTCTTACTGATAATATTATTTCAGTTGAGAAATTTGCCATCCTCTTTATCTTTGTCTCCTTGAATGGATTTATCTTTTTTCCTTCTGACTGCTTATAAGATTTTATCACTGTAATCTATTTGATTTAGATGTACCTTGGGTTAGTTGTCTTCGTCTTTTATTTGAGACTCACTGGGCTTCTTGAATCTGTAGGAGTATAGTTATCATCAGATTTGGAAAAATTCTGGCCTGTTTTCTACGAATATTTTTTTCTGCCCCCTCCTCCCAACCCCTGCACCTTCTTACCTCCTCTTTAGGGATTCCAATTATGCATATATTTGGTCTCTTATGATAATCTCATAGCTCACTGAGCTTTTTTATTTGTTTGTTTGTTTTTCTCTATGTGTTTCTTTTTGGATAGTTTCTATTGCTGTTTTAAAATTCACTGTACATTTGTGCTGTAATGTCTAATCTTTTAATCACCATTCAGTATGTTGTCTTGTATGTCTCTACTTCATATATTCAATCTTTCTTCTCCTTAAACATATGAATATAATAACTGATTTACTATCCTTGTCTATTCTAACATCTATGTCCGTTCTAGCTCACTTTCAGTTGGTTGGATTTTCTTATTGTGAGTTATATTTTTCTGTACTACTGATCATTTTTTGATGTCAGCCATTATGAATTTTAACTTGTTTTTGATGTTACATTTTTGTATTCCTGAGCTTTATTCTGGGAATCAGTTTTTGTTTTTAAGTTTTGTTAGGTGGCATTAGAGCTGTTTTATAAAGGGCTTTTGCCCCATTGAAACAAGACTTCTCTTACAAACCTTGGGTTTCTCAGCTTCAGCACTGTTGATTTTTTGGATCAGATTTAATTGTTGAGGGTCACTATCCTGTTCATTGTAGTCATTTAGTAGTATCTCTGGCTTCTACTCACTAGATGCCAGTAACATTCTGCCCCAATTGTGAAAATCAAAAATGTCTACGGATGTTGCTACTATTTCACTGGTTTCAAAATTGCCCCCATTTGAGAATTGCTGATGCCCTGGGAATCATGAAGCTTTTTATTCTGGCAGTTGGGAATAGCCAGTAATTCCACCGTACCCTGAAGCACTGTTCCCTCTAATCTTTTTTTGGTTGCCCTTCCACTCTATACACACCTTCAGTAGTTTCCTCATGTCTGTATTAATTAGCATTCAGCCATACTCCCAAGGGTCATCCAGTACTGTGAACTAATTACAGTTGCCTTGGTTCCCCAGATTCTCAGCTTTATCTCTTCAATTCAGGGAGACCACCATTCTTGTGCTGGGGCTTGAAAATACTTCCAGCCCATCATAGGGCCCACCTCATTAGTTACCTATCTTTGAGAGATTACTGTTCTCAATTGCCTGATGGCCAATGCCTTGAGAGTCTTCATTTTCTGTATTTTGTCTTTTTAAAAAAATTGTTTCAGTCAGGAGGGCAAAACTAGTCCCTGCCTGCTACTCCATCTTGGCTGGAAAAGGATGGTTGTTTTGTTTTTTTTTTTTTTTTTTTTTCTTTTTGTACAGCTTTAAATTATTTGAAGTGTTATATGACTAATCTCTTCTAACTTACCTCCTATTTAGTGTTTTACATATGGGTTTTCTTAAAGGTTAGCAAATTTCAAAAAAATGATTCTGAGAGGAACAAGGTCTTTTGATTCAGCCTTAAACATACAACCTACTTGTTCCAAAAGTTACTTTGTAAGTAATTTTGGAAAACATCGAGCTGTTTGTTTACTCATACTGTTTTTCTTTTATTCTTTAAAAGCTCTCCTTCAAAACTTCATTGAGACTTACTAAACTTTTGAAGATGAGAGATACTGCATACAAAGCTGTTAGTATCGTGCCTGACACAGTTTTAAAGCTTGTAAGCATACATATTTTCAGAAATTAAATAACTTGCTTAAGCAAGCTATGAATTGTTGAAGAAAGCAAGGTGTGACTATTATAATCTACAAGGAATATTCTACAAAAGACTACGTTGTAGCAGTACTCTACAGTATAAATTTTTACCTAATTCCCTACATGGTATTTGTTTTAAAGAGATTTTCTATTATGATTTTTAAATTGATAATACTTTTATATTCTAATGTAAAATTATTAGGCTACTTAAGGTTCTTCTCTCTATTAGAAAAGTATTACTTATAATGTGACCTTAATTTGTGTTTTGCAGGCAGAAGCAACAAATTACTCACCTGCATGAGAGGATAAGGAATAATGAATTATGGGCTCAACATGCTGTGTTAGGACATTATGTAAATTCTGGGGATTCTTATGTGCCTAGTTTGGAGGTAAGATTATAGAGAATTTTGCAGTTGTTTTCGTAGTAAAGCTTGTGTTAATAATATACTTATCTTGTAATATAAGGAAATTTTAAATCAATTTAATGTATTCACATGACTTACATTTATTTGTATATATGTTAAAAGGTGTCCACCTACAGCCTTCCATCTGTCCAGATTGCACACCACTCTCTACACACATACAGGAACTACTGTCAGTTTCTGGTGTATCCTTCTGGAGTTGATGTATATCACAAGCAGATACAAATGTGTTTTATCCTTCTTCTACATTTAAAAAGTGTAAGAATTGTACATTATCTGGCACCTTGCTTTTTTTCTTTATATTATGTAAAAATTATGTAAAACACAATGATTGTTTTCCTATCATTACTTAGATAACACCCCTTTCCTTTGGTTTTGCAGCTATTTAATTTTTCATTTTATGGAGATAGCCTAATTTATTCTACTGTAAGAATTGTACATTATCTGGCATCTTGCTTTTTTTCTTTATATTATATAAAAATTGTGTAAAACACAATGATTGTTTTCCTATCATTACTTAGATAACACCCCTTTCCTTTGGTTTTGCAGCTATTTAATTTTTCATTTTATGGAGATAGCATAATTTATTCTACCTGTCCCGTACTCATCAAAATTTGAGTTGTAAGTTAAATTTCTAGGTGTTGTATGAGTTTGTGATTTTTACTGTTACTGTCAAATTGCTCTGTAGGAGAGCAGTGTATAAAAACCCTTACTGTCCCCCTCCTCAACCCTCAGCCATGCTAACAGAGTGTGTTATTAAACTTCTGGATTTTTGTCCTTCTAGTAGTAGGTCTTATATAAAAGACAGGTGGGATTTATCTCCATATGGTCATATGGTTTTAATATGTATTTCTCTTAAGAGTAATTTATATTTCTTTTTATAAATTTAAAGGCCCATTCATATTTCTTTTTCCGTTAATTGTCTTTTCATATCCTTTGCTCTTTTTTTATGTTAGGTTTTGGATTATTGTTTTTTGGAACCCTTTATATATGAAGGAAATTACCTTTCTGTCTAGAATTTAATTTGAAAATACATTTTCCAAATTTGTCATAATGTTTTCTGTTTATATTATTATTTTTCCTTTATTTAATTTTTTCTACCATGAAATCTGATTCTAATGAGTATTTTATAAATGCATCTCACCTTTACAAATGAGCCTATTTAACCAAACAATGAGTTAACATCTACTGTGCTAAATTTTGATGTCACAAAAATGAAAAATAGTTCCTGCTTTCATGGATCTCAAAACTTACAGAGAGAGAGACCATATAGGAAAACAAGTTTGTCTGTTTCTTCTAAATTTATTTGCATTCACTGTACGTTAGACAGTAAATAGAAATGTAAATGAATAGAAATGTATGAAAAAATGTAAATGAATAGAAATGTAAATGAGGTTAATTTTGCCCATAAGGAGAGTATAGTCTAAGTGGAACACAGATACAGAGTCTGTGAGGCCTGATAACAAAATTTATATGACTGCAATGGCTACGTTCCCTAATTATTACTCATTTATTTAAAGGGCTTTCCTTAAACATTATTTGCATTTTTTTAAAGATATGAACTTTATATTGATTTGTTTATATCGAAAAGAAAACAGACTGTTGGCATACTTACTGGGATCTAAGGTGAGGGCTGATAATTTTGTGGTGGTATATACTTATATTTGTGGATTTTTGGTGGTGGTGGTATTCTCTTCATTAGGGCCTTTATTCCTATATTTTAAGTTAAGGGGAATTGTTTTCTTCATTATATCTTCAAACGTATTGTTTATAAATACTAGAGACATTGGTATATTAAAGTCAGAAAATATTGATGAGAAAATAACTCAGAGGCACTTAACATAGAGATTCCAACTTGCCTTTTATACTTTAGTTATGAATAGCTCAAAATGCCTTTTTATAATTTGGTCTCATCTTGGACTTCTAGCACATGATAGCAAGGCTTTATGGTGCACTACTGAGAATTAATAGCATACAGATATTTGAAAATAGTATTTCTATACTATGGAAGTAGTGTATCTGGGTTTAATAACAGCATTTTGGTAGAACCATTCAGTTTCTCTTTAACATTCTGTCATTCTGAATAAAGGCTTTACTTTAATTATGTAATTATCATGACTGAAAGCAGGTAAAAAAATACGTATCTAAAAGATGAAGCACATGTTCTTTTGACACAGCATCAGGCCAGTAGATGGCTCTCCAAGTCAGTGTGCAAGGGCAAATAAAAATATTAATATTTGGAAGGGTATGTAAAAGAGGTTGTTAAAAATTATACTAGTATTTTGAAGTATGTGAGGAATTGAAATATTCTTGAGAAATCTGATTTTAATAAATGAGAGCAATTCATAAAAGAATACAAGAAAAATCTTAAATACAAAATGAGTATGATAAATAATATGAGATAAACTTTTATCAGATAGATACAGAGAGCAAATAAAATGGTGAGGCTTAGAAGAAACAACAGATATGATAATAAAATGTTTCTTTAGCAAAGGTATTTCTTTTTTACCTTGGATCTTTCAATGATTCAATTTTTTATGCATAGCATTTTGTATAGGCACATTTTTCCAAACCATAACATATTCATCCTAATTCTTCTATAGACACTAGACAAAGAAAATTATGCTTTTAATAATAATTATTAAAATTAGTATGTGTTCGAGTAAATAAATAAAAGTAACATTTTAAATGAATTTATAGATTGAAAACATACTCTTAAGAAGTAAATTCTATTTGCTTATTAAAAATCTGACTGACCTTACAATTAAGATGACCTTGGAAGTAGATATCACTCAGTCTTATAGGCAGAGAATGAGAATCATGTCTTTATTCTATAATCCAAACTTTCTGGATGGTTTTAATGATAGATTGGTAGAAGCAGGGGGTAGTTTGTATTTCTATTTGTACCTAAATTTTCATCTGTGGTTAAGAGGCCTTTGTGGAAAAAATAAAATATGAAGGAACCCTTTTTCTTTCGTTAATTGAAGAAAGAGGTCTCTTCTTTCTGTATATATGTGTACCTTGAAAAGGCCAACCAAATAATAGTTACTATTAAGTTTCATTGATGCATCATTTCTTTTCTTTCCATTTTATTCTTTTTCTTTCCATTTATATTTTTTTCTATTTATTTTTTCTTCAATTTTTTTGTTTCTACCACCAAATCTGTACTAATGAACATTGAGTCCCTCCATTACAGATGAGCGTCTTCAACAAAACATCAAACATTGACTGTGTTAAATTCTGGGGACACAAAAGCAAAGAATGATTTCTGCCCATAGTTTATGTTAGGGTTCACTCCTGGTGTTGTAAATTCTAAGGGTTTTGACAAATTAGTAATGGCATGTATCCGCCTTTATAGTATCATGCAGAGTAGTTTCACTACCCTAAGAATTGTCTTTGCTTTGCCTGTTCAACCCATTGGACCCTTAGCAACCATTGAACTTGTTATTTTCTCTATAGTTTTGCCTTTCCCAGAATATCATGTAATTGCAATCATATAGTATATACTTGTCAGACCATCTCTTTTTAAACTGGCTTCTTTTACTTAGTAGTATGCATTTCCTCTATCTTTCATAGCTTGATAGTTCATTTTTTTTTTTTAGTACTGAATAATGTTCCACCTTTTTTTTTTTTTTTTTTTTTTGGTGACAGAGTCTCACTCTGTTGCCCAGGCTGGAGTTCAGAGGCGTGATCTTGGCTCACTGTAACCTCTGCCTCCTTGGTTCAAGTGATTCTCCTGCCTCAGCGTCCTGAGTAGCTGGGGTTACAGGTGCATGCCACCACACCCAGCTAATTTTTGTATTTTAGTAGAGACGGGGTTTCACCATGTTGGCCAGGCTGGTCTCGAACTCCTGACCTCATGATCTGCTCGCTTTGGCCTCTCACAGTGCTTGGATTACAGGCATGAGCCACTGTGCCCAGACCACCTGTGTTAACTCTTTAAGAATTTATGGACTTAATATTTTAGAGCAGTTTTAGGCTCACTAAAAAATTGAATGGAAAGTACCAAGATTTCCCATATCCTCCATATCCTTCCACATGTACAACGTTGACCTACAGCTATCTTGATTATTTCCAAGTTTTGCCAGTTATGAGTAAAGCTGCTATAGTGATATAGGGAAAACCAAAGATGCATTTTGCCCACTGTCTGCTCTCTACTCAGCACGATATTTCTGATACCACATTTGTGGTATTTGTTTTCCTACAGAGCTAGCAGTCAGTTCTGTGTATTCTCCAGCAGACACCATGTGGATATCTGTCATCCACTTCAGATTCTGACACTGTATTTGTAGAGATAGTGTCTCTACAGATTGAGGCCTCATACTACAAGACTGCCCTCCACTTCAGATCCCAATTGCAAGTTTCAGATGCTTCTTACTAACTGGCTATAAATCAGAGTTCACAAAACCCCCTCCCTGGGTTTGATTAACTTGCTAGAACTCAGAAACATTTTATTTGTACTTACCCATTTGTTACAAAGGATATTAGAAAAGATACAGTTGAACAGCCAGATTGAAGGGATGCATAGGGGGAGGTATGAGATAAGGAATACAGAGCTTCCATGTCATCTTCGGGGTGGCACCCTTCAGGAGGGAACTTCCACATATTCAGCTATCTAGAAGTTCTGCGATCTTGTTTTTGTTTTTTTGTTTTTATTTTTTAAATGGAATTGTCATTAGGTATGATTGATTTTTTTTTTTTTTTTTTTTTTTTTTTTTGAGACAGGGTCTCTCTCTCTTGCTGAGGCTGGAGCGCAGTAGTGTGATTTTTGCTCATTGCAACCTCTGACTCCTGGGTTCAAGTGATTTTCCTGACTCAGCCTCCTGAATAGCTGGGCCTATAGGCATAAACCACCACACCCAGCTAATTTTTGTATTTTTAGTTAGAGGCAGGGTTTTGCTAGGTTGGCCAGGCTGATCTTGAACTACTGGCCTCTGCCTGCCTCAGCCACCCAAAGTGCTGTGATTAGAAGCATGAGCTACCATGCCCAGCCTGTTAATTCTATATTTTGGATAACAAGGGGGCTTTTTTTTGGTTTGTTTTTTAGATCAGATGTGTCTTTTACAAATAATTCCTTTTGATCTGTGGCTTGTTTTTTCATTCTCCTGCCATTGTTTTTAATTTTAATGAAGTCCAGCTTATCAATTCATCCTTTCATGGATTCAGAATTGATGTTATAGCTCAAGAGTCATTGCTATAGCCAGGGTCACCTAGGTTTCCTACTTTTTCTTTTCTTTCTTTTTTTTTTTAAAGGAGTTTTATAGTTTTGTGTTTTACATTTAGTTCTGTGATGCATTTTGATTTAACTTTTGTAAAAAATACAAGGTGTGTGTCTAGATTCTTTTTTTGTTTTCTTTGTATGTGGCAATTGTTCAGCACCATTTGTTGAAAGGGCATTTTTCCCCCACTGTATTGCATTTGCTCCTTTGTTAAAGATCAGTTGACTATATTTCTGTGTCCCTATTTCTGAACTCTCTATTTTGTTGCATTGATTAATTTGTATATTTTATCATTAATACCGCATTGTTTTGATTAGTGTAGCTTTACTGTGAGTCTTGAAGTTGGGTGGTGTCAGTACTCCAACTTTGTTCTCCTTTAATATTGTGATACCTATTCTGGTTCTTTTGTCTCCCCATATAAACTTAGAATCAATTTATTGGATCCACTAAGTAACGTGGTAGGATTTTGATTCAGACTATGTTGAACCTATAGATCAAATTGGAAAGAACTAACGTGTTCACAATATGGAGTCTTCCTATCCATGAACATGAAATATGTATTCACTTATTTAGTTCTTAGAACTTTTTTAAGAAGAGTTTTATAGCTGCCTTCATATGGATCTTGAATATATGTTGTTAGATTTATGCCTATTTTATTTTTTGGTTGCTAATATAGATGATAATGAATTTTTAATTTTTATATTTCATCTGTTTGTTGTTGATATAGTGAAAAATGATTGACTTTTGTGTGTTAATGTTGTATTACTGCCACCTTGCCATAATTATTTCCAGGAAAGTGTTTTTTGTTTTTCACTTTTCCAAAGTTTAATTAAAAACACAATTTACAAATATTTAATATCTTGTGAAAAGTGTTTTTAAGTTAAGAATGAAAAAGTATGTACAGAATATATAATCAAATACTAGGCAGCCTCAACTCTCACCAGGTCCACACTCAGCAACATCCATTTTTCTAGATTCTCCAAGATCTTCTGTTAAATCTACAAAGTTGTTTTCCATGATAGAGGAAGGAATGGAAATCCCCATTGCTTTTCAAAGTCCATACATGCTTACGATATCACCTAGAGTTACTTGCTGTGCAAGTTCTTTTAAGATTATTGGTCATCTGTTCAGCAAAATGCATTGGAACCCAAGAGACATCGTATTGGGAGAGTGTCTGGTGTTCAAATGCTCATGGTGGGTATCCTGGAGCCTCCTGAACAATTTGCTGGTCTCATCAAGTTTCTTCTAGAATAATTTAGCTTCTTCAAGAGTCAGAAACTTAACTGGAGCAACAAAGTTTGTTACTGCTTTCAGTGCTGTGAGCATGTCTTGAGTAGTGTAGTCCAAACATCCTGCGGTTCTATTTCTGTAATCTCTATCTCTTTTGCTGTGTCAAGTGCCCTAGTATGGACTTCGTTTTCAGATGATGACATCTCTAACTCTTTTTCTTTTTTTTTTTCCTTTCTGTCCAGTAAAGTCAAGGAATTCAACCAAGACATCTCCAACTCCAGGACCCTGGGAATACCCTCCTTTTGTTATAACATCCAGCTATCTGTCATAATATATGGATAATCTTGGCATGTGGTCAAAAATTCCTAGATGCTAAAATTGCTTCAAAGATCAGATTCTTCCCCATAGGTTGAATAGATTCAATCTAAATCATCCTTGCTGATATTTGTAAACTTGTAGTCATAATATGGTACATAGGAACTCTAGGGTCCATAATTGAAATATAACATTGTGGTTACTTTGTACCTTTTATCCTCTTTGAACCCATGCAAAGTATTCATTTCAGACTGAAGTCTTCCAGTTGTCATTCCCAGTCTCACAGGGCATTAGCCTGGCTTTCCTACAGTGGGATCCACAGGATGGAGAAGTTCCAATCTTCTCGTTCCATTTGGTTTTCTTCTTTCAAATTCCCATTGACTGTTAACAAGCTACCGGTCAGCTTTCCTCTAGATTCCTTCACAGTGCGGTCAAGCTGTGCCTGCTCTCTCTAAATTATTGTTTTTAAACTTATCTTTAAGCATATCTTCATCTTTCTTTTTATTTTCATTGCTGAGACTCTTGAAGTCTTGTGCTTCGGCATCTCCAGAGTCCTCTCTCAGCCAGTAATCTCTATCCTCTCCACTCTATGAGATGTTGTTCTGTCTTTCTGCTTTCAAGTTTTTTGCAAGTCATCTGTGAAGTCTGTGCTCTGCTTCAGGCTCTTAATTCTTTCCTGGCTAAAAACTTTCATCCCTGAGTGCAACAGCTTCTTTGCAGCTTTATAATAAGTTGTCTCTTGTTTGTCGTAAGTCATGGCATTAGTACCTATTAGTTCGAAGTTATCCTTTAGTTCTTCTGTGGACTGATAGTCATTGTTCTTGATCTTTTCTTTCATGGTACTAAGATCCATTGGGTGTTTAATGATCATGGAGTAGCCAGGAGCAATAAAATCAGTCACAGTAAATGAAAATAAAGCATTTGGCTCTTTTCTCTGCAGTTGTCTCATCCATTGATTCATTCTCTCAGGCTCCAGCTGGGTCTCACACGCTGTCTTGTCAAGAGGGGCCTGTGCACCCCAACCCCCTGCATCGTGGCACAAGGTTTAGAAGGACCTGCTCCTACCCTCCAGCTTGCCTGGCCTGGACCAGAAGTGGCACCGCAAGGCCTGGACCTGGCATGGGAGGTGGGCACCAGGGCCTGGTCGGACATGGGCAAGAAGCACAAGTCAGACAAACACCTCTAACAAAGAGAAAGTGGAAAAGCCCCTGAAGCTGGTCCTCAAAGTGGAAGGGAAAGCAGTTACTGAACTCTCCACAGGCAGTTCGGGGCATGACTTCAGCCTCTTTGAAGACAAAAATAATCATGACAAACACAAGGACAGAGAGCAGAAAACGAGAAAGGAGAGAAGCCAGTTCCGGGGGAAGAAAACGAGAGAAAACACAGAATTGAGGAGGATTAAAAGTAAGCGAGACCATGTGGAGAATGAGGCAGAAAAAGACTTCCAGTGTCATGCCCCAATGAGATAGGACTTGCCTCCTGAGAAACCTCACACAAGCTCTTTATCCAAACAAGAAGTAGAATAGACACCCCATTCAAGATGTTTGTTTGAGACAGGATATTGCTCAGTTGCCTAGGCTGGAGTATAGTTGTATGTTCAGTCATAATTCACTGCAGCCTCCCAACTCCTGGGTTCAAGCAATCCTTCTGCCTCAGCATCTTGAATAGGTGGGAGTACAGGCATGTGCCACCATGCCTGGCTAATCTTAAAAAAAAATTCTTTTTTTAGTAGAGGCAACATCTCACTATGTTGCCCAGCCTGGTATTGAACTCCTAGGCTCAAGTGATCCTCCTGGTTGGCCTTCCAAGGTGCTAAGATGACAGGCATGAGCCACTGCACCCAGCCAGGAGTTTTTTTGTGTGGACTCTTTTTGACATTCTATAAAGATGATCATGTTATCTGTGAACAAAGTTTTATTTCTGATTTCCTTTCCAATCAGTATACCTTTTATTTACTCTTTTTGTCTTATTGCATTAGCTAGCATTTCCAGAATGATGTTGAAAAGCAGTAGTGAGAGGGGACATCCTTGCATGCTTTTTGATCTTGGTGAGAAAGCTTTGAGTTTCTCACTACTAAGTATAATGTTAAATATAGTTTTTTGTATATGCTATTTATTAAATTGAAGATGCTCCCTTGTATTATTAGTTTCCTGAGATTTTTTAATCATGAATGGGTATTGGATTTTGTCAAATGCATTTTCTAGATTTGACATAATCATGATTTTTCTTCTTTAGCCTGTTGGTGATGGAGTACCTTAATTGATTTTCAGACATTGAACTTGCAGTTTCTTTTGTTTGGCTTATTTCAGATTTAATTATCTCTACTTTTTCTAGTTAATATTCTCTTTCTAATTTCCTAGGTGGAGGCTTAGATGATTTATTTTAGTTTTTTTTTTCTTATATTTGCATTCAGTGCTATAACAATTTCTAAGTACTATTTTCACTGGATACCACAAATTTTGATAGGTTGTATTTTCCTTCTGATTTAGTTGAAGACATTTTTAAATTTCTTTTGAGATTTCCTCTTTAACTTAAATGCATATGTAGCAGTGTGTTTGTTGTTTAATCTCCAGGTATTTTGGGATTTCCCAGCTGTCTTTCTGTTTTTGATTTCTAGTTTAATTCCACTATGGTCTGACAGCAGACATTGGATGATTTTTTATCTTTTAAATTTCTTAAGGTGTATCTTATGGCCCAGAGTGTTGTCTGTTTTGGTGAATGTTCCAGGTGAGCTTGAGATGAATTTGTAATGCTGTTTTTGGATGAGTAGTCTACAGATGTCAGTTACAGTTAATTGATTGATGGGACTGTTGTGATCAACTACATCCTTACTGATTTTCTGCCTGTTGGATCTGTCCATTTCTTTTCTCTTTCCCTCCCTTCCTCCCTCCCTCCCTGCTTTTCCTTTCTTTTTTTCTTTCCTTCCTTCCTTTCTCTCTCTCTCTCTCTTTTTTTTAGTAGATTGGGTCTCTCTGTGTTGCCCAGGGTGGTCTCAAACTCCTGGGCCCAAGCGATCCACCTGCCTCGGCCTCTCACAGTGCTAGATGTGTCCCATTTCTTGTACACTTGTTAAAATCTCCAACTGCGATAGTGGATTAATCTGTTTCATCTTGCAGTTCTATCAGTTTTTGTTTCATGTATTTTGATGCTTAGCTGTAGGTTTTTTTTTGGCAATGTTCCACACTTTCTGTCTTTTATAATTTGTATTATTTTTATTTTTTCTAGATATGAGCATCTCACTATGTTGCCTAGGCTGGTCTCAAACTCCTGACCTTAAGTGATCCTCCTGCCTCAGCCTCCCAAAGTACTGGGATTATAGGCATGAGCCTACTGTTGCCCAGTCATTTTAATTGAGCATTTTATATTGATTCATTTTTCTCTTTTTACTTTATTATACCTCCCTTTTTACATTCTTTAGTGGTTGCCCTACAGTTTTCATATACATTTGCAACTAATCGAAGTCTGCTGTCAAGTAACCCTATACACCCGAAGGTAGTGAAGTGTACCTTATAATAAGTGCCATATGGTAACAAAATACTTCTGATTCTTTCATCTTCCTTCTCATCCCTTGTATTATTGTTATCAGTCATTTCACTTATTCATAACCATACATAAGCATGTGTATACATATATGCACAAATACACAGAAATATACATTAATGATTACATTGTTGCTGTTACTGAAAAACTGTCGCTTGTTAGATCAATTAAGTAAGAATAATACAGATTTTTAAAATGTTATCTTCACTTATTTCTTCTCCAGTGCTGTTGCTTTCTTTGTCTGGATCTGAGTTTCTGACCTATGCCATTTCCCTTCTCTCTGAAGGCTTTCAACATTTCTTGCAAAGCAGATATACAGGCCACACAATCCTTCAATTTTTTTCTATATAAGTCTTTCTCTTTCACTTTTGAAAGATAACTTCACAGTGTACAGCAGCAGTCCCTAACCTTTTTGGCACCAGCGTCTGATTTCAAGGAAGACAATTCTTCCACAGACCTGGGGAGGGAATGTGGTTTTGGGATGATTCAAGCACATTAAATTTATAGTATACCTTATTTCTATTATGATTAAATTTTAATATACAGTGAAATAATTGAACAATTTGCCATAATGTAGAATCAGTGGGAGGCCAGAGCTTGTTTTCCTGCAACTAGACAGTCTCATCTGGAAGTGCTGGGAGTCAGTGACATCCAAAGTCTGTTGCTTATGTCCAGTCTACTCCGTAATCTCGTTTTGGTTGTTGTCACTGCAGAAAACTGTGCTTCACAAAGATGGGATGTTGGAAATGGAAGCAGGCTTTTCATTGCTTTTGTGGCAATCTCAGGATATTCTGCCTTGCCTTTAATCCAGAATGTATGGAGATTTGAAGTGATCTCAGACATAGTTTTAAGGCCACTGTCATTTGCAGTCTCAAGGAGTTGATTCTCTTCTAGTGTAGACAAAGTTGATTGAGTTAGCAATTTACAAATGGGTCGCATTTGTTTTTCTGTGGTTGGGAAATAATGCTCAAACTCTTTAGAAAGCTGAGATAGCTGATCCATGTACTAGCTGGGAGAAAGAAGGCCCTGGCTCAGTCTGTTTCAAGATCTCTGCTAATGTTTGAAATGTCAAAAATTCCAGTGTTCACTCATTGTCCCCATAATACTAGTTTGGCTTTGAATGCAGCCACTTTATCTGTTGACTTAAACACAGTTGTCATTCTCCCCTGAAGTGACAGACCAGATTGAGTTCATTGAGCAGGCTGAATATGTCATGTAAATAAGCAAATTTTGTTACCCATTCTGTGTCACTGAAATGTGTTGCCAGGGGTTTTTTTGAAAGAAATTTCTGGAGTGGCTCTTATAACTCAAAAACCCTGGCCAGTGATCTACCTTTAGAAAGCAATCACTTCTGTGTATAAGAGAAGATGTGTGTGCCCTGCATCCATCTTCTAATAGAGCTGTGCCATCAGATGTGAGTTAAGGGCATGTACTTTAATGTGGTTGATAATTTTATTATATTCTGAAAAATGTTGCTAAGTTCAGGTGACATTTTTCATCTAGCCAACATTTCTCTATGGGTGACACAATGTGTGGATTCACATGCAGAAGCAACCATCTGACCTAAATCTTGAAACAGAAAGATATCCAGTAATGGAAGCCTCTCTGTGTGTATACTGACACAAATGACCAATTCAGTTTTTCTGGTATGTAATCATTCAAAGACTTGAATAGTTCTGCAGCTGTGGTGTTGGTTGGCAATAAAAGTGGATATGACATATGCTCATGCACATCTTCATGAAAAATATGTCATGCAAAAACAAGCCTTATTGCCTTGTCAACATTGATAGACTTTTCAACCTGGATTGCATACCACAGTGACTCATTAATCCTCTTTGAGAGTTGTGCCTCAGTATCTTCTGCTGTTTTATCAGTTCATCTAGTTACGGTGTTAGCTGAAAGAGGAACACATAGCACCTTTTGAACTGCAGCCTTTCCTAAGAGTTTATGACATATGTCCTTGGTAGCCAGCAGAATCATCTCTTCACCAACAGTACAGGGCTTTGTATTAGCCCATTCTCATGCTTCTATAATGAACTGCCTGAGACTGGATAATTTATAAAGGAGAGAGGTTTAATTGATTCACAGTTCTGCCTGGCTGGGGAAGCCTCAGGAAACTTACATTCATGGTGGAAGGGGAAGCAAACACATTCTTCTTCATATGATGGAAGGAAGAAGTGTCAAGCAAAGAGGGAAAAGCCCCTTACAAGACCATTAGTGATCTCAGGAGAACTCATTCAATATCATGAGAATGGTAGCATGGGGGTAATTGCACCCATGATTCATTACCTCCCACTGAGTCTTTCCCTCAACATATGAGGATTATTGGAACTATAATTCAAGTTGAAATTTGGGTAGGGCACAGCCAAACCATGTTATTCCATCTCAGCCCCTCCTAAATCTCATGTCCTCACATTTTAAAATACAATCATGCCTTCCCAACAGTTTCCCAAAGTCTTAACTCATTTCAGCATTACCCAAAGTCCAAGTTAGAAGCCTCATCTGAAACAAGGCAAGTTGTTTCCTTCTATCTATAAGCCTGTAAAATCAAAAGCAAGTTAGTTACTTCCTAGATACAATGGGAGTACAGGCATTGGGTAAATACACCTGTTCAAAATGGGAGAAATTGGCCAAAATGAAGGGGCTACAGGTCCCATGCAAGTCCAAAGTCCAGCAAGGCAGTCAAATCTTAAAGCTCTGAAATTATCTCCTTTGGCTCCATGTCTCACAGCCAGGTCACACTGATGCAAAAGATGGGCTTCCATGGCCTGGACAGCTCCACTCCTGTGGCTTTGCAGGGTACAGCCGCCCTCCTGGCTGCCTTCATGGGTTGGCATTGAGTGTCTGCTACTTTTTCAGGTGCTTGGTGCAAGCTGTTAGTGGATCTTCCATTCTGGGGTCTGAGAGATGGTGGCTCTCTTCTCATAGCTCCACTAGGCAGTGCCCAGTGGGTACTCTTTGTTGGGACTCAAACTTCACATTTTCTTTCTTCACTGCCCTAGCAGAGGTTCTCCATGAGAGCTCCACACCTCCAGTAAACTTCTGCTGTGTTTCTATACATCCTCTGAAATCTAGGCAGAGGTTCCCAAATCTCAATTGTTGATTTCTGGGCACTCACATATTCAGTACCATGTGGAAGCTGCCAAGACTTGGGGCCATCACTCTCTGAAACCATGGCCTGAGCTGTACCTTGGCCCCTTTTGGCCATGGCTGGGATGCAGGGTGCCACGTCCCAAGACTGCACAAAGCAGCAAGACCCTGGGCCCAGCCCATGAAACCATTTTTTCTTCCTAGACTCTTGGCCTGTGATGGGAGGAGCTGCTGTGAAAACCTCTGACATGCCCTGGAGATATTTTTCCCATTGTCTTGGTGATTAACATTTGGCTGGTTATTTATGCAAATTTGTGTAGCTGGATTGAATTTCTCCCGAGAAAATGGGTTTTTCTCTTCTATCATGTTGTCAAGCTGCAAATATTTTGAACTTTTATGTTCTGCTGCTCTGCTTCCCTTTTAAACATAAGTTCCAATTCTAAACCATATTTTTGTGAATACATAAAATGAAATGCTTTTAAGAGCACCCAAGTCACCTCTTTTTTTTTAAAAATATGTTTTTTATTGTACTTTAGGTTTTGGGGTACATGTGCAGATCATGCAGGATTGTTGCATAGGTACATACATGGGAATGTGGTTTGCTGCCTCCATCCCCCCGTCACCTATATCTGGCATTTCTCCCCATGTTATCCCTCCCCAACCTCCCTACCTCCCTACTGTCCCTCCTCTAGTCCCCTGCAACAGATGCCGGTATGTGATACTCCCCTCCCTGTGTCCATGTGTTCTCATTGATCAACACCCACCTATGAGTGAGAACATGTGGTGTTTGATTTTATGTTCTTGTGTCAGTTTGCTGAGATTGATGATTTCAAGATTCATCCATGTCCCTACAAAGGACACAAAACTCGTTTTTTATGGCTGCATAGTATTCCATGGTTTACATGTGCCAAATTTTCCTTGTCCAGTCTATCATCAATGGGCTTTTGGGTTGGTTCTAGGTCTTTGCTATTGTAAACAGTGCCGCAGTGAACATACATGTGCATGTGTCTTTATAACAGAACGATTTATAATCCTTTGGATATATACCCAGTAATGGGATTGCTGGTCAAATGGAATTTCTATTTTTAGGTCCTTGAGGAATCACCACACTGTCTTCCACAATGGTTGAACTAATTTACACTCCCACCAACAGTGTAAAAGTGTTTCTATTTCTCCACATCCTCTCCAGCATCTGTTGTCTCGAGATTTTTTAATGATCACCATTCTAACTGGCATGAGATGGTATCTTAATGTAGTTTTGATTTGCATTTCTCTAATGACCAGTGACGATGAGCATTTTTTTTGTATGTTTGTTGGCCTCATATATGTTTTCTTTTGAAAAGTGTCTGTTCATGCCCTTTGCCCACTTTTGAATGGGTTTGTCTGTTTTTTTCTTGTAAATCTGTTTTAGTTCTTTATAGATTCTGGATATTAGCCCTTTGTCAGATGGGTGGATTGCAAACATTTTTTTCTTGAATGCTTTGGTGCTTAGAAATTTCTTCCACCAGATACTTTTAAGTCACCTCATACTTTTTCACAGTTTCACAGCTCTCTAGGGCAGGGGCAATATGCATGCCTCCAGTCTCTTTGCTAAAACACAGCAGGAGTTACCTTTATTTCAGTTCCCAAAAAGTTCCTCATCTCTATCTTAGACAACCTCACCCTGTACTTCATTGTTCATACCACTATCAGCATTTTGGTCAAAGCCATTCAAGAAGTCTCAAGGAAGTTCCAGACTTTCCCACATCTTCCTGTCTTCTGAGCCCTCTGAACTGTTCTAGCCTCTGCCTATTACCCAGTTCCTAAGTTGCTTCCACATTTTTAGATATCTTTACAGCAGCACCCCACTACCTGGCAGCAATTTACTCTATTAGTCTGTTTTCACGCTGCTATGAAGAAATATATGAGTATGGGTAATATATAAAGAAAACAGGTTTAATCAACTCACTGTTCTAGATGGCTGGGGAGGCCTCAGAAACTTATATTCATGGCAGAAAGGGAAGCAAACATGTCCTTCTTTACATGATGGCAGGAAAGCCCCTTATAAAACCATCAGATCTCATGATAACTTATTTACTGTCACAAGAATAGCAACATGTGGGTAACTACCTTCATGATTCAATTACCTGTCACTGGGTGCCTCCCATGACACACAGGGATTATGGGAACTACAGTTCAAGATGAGATTTGGGTGGGGATACAGTCAAACCATTTCAGGCTTCCTTGCTTTAGCCACTAGGAATGATTCTCTCATTGCAGGCACATTTGATAATATAGTGGCCTTCAGTAATTGCTTCTGTTCTTTGTATTCATATTTTTTTTTGTTTTGAAAACTCCAAAGTCTTTTAATGCAAGGTGCCTGGTACGAATTAGTTTTGAATTTTTCACGGCTTTGTTAGATCGTGGTCACCACATATACAAAGTGGGCTTGGAGAACATAATCACCTGTTGCAATGAACCCATAATTTAAGTAGGACTTTTGATATTTTCTTTTAAATGTACCTTTCTTCCTGTTGGCAGTCTTAGAGTCTTCTGCTGTCTCATCATTGTATCTTTCCTTCTTTTGAAGAAGCTCTCCAGTGACATTTGTTTTTTACTCATTTTAGCTAGGATTAGCTTGTGGGCTTACCAAGACTGTGACTGAGACAAGTGCACAGAGTGGGAAAGAGGCATGGATGGAAGAGGGAAATAAAATAATGGGCAGGCCTTACTCAAGCTAAAATAAGTGTTGGATTCTAGGTAAAGCCTGCCACTAGATACAACTGTATAATTGAAGTACATCAACTCACTTGCCACTGTAAAGACTGCCACTAGATGAAGCTTAATTGTTGCTTGTCACTCACTGATAGTGTTTCAATATGAATGTGCAAGCAATTGATTTGTTATGGCCTCTGTGCAGTCAAACCTCTCTGCTAATGTTAACCTGTATTTGCAGCCACTTTCTGGTGCTAGCATTACAGCCTCAGCTTCACCTCAGACCACCAGACATTAGATTATCATAAGGAATGTGCAACCTGGTTCCCTCACATGCACAGTTCACAATAGGGGTCACGCTCCTATGAGAATCTAATGCTGTAGCTCATCTTACAGGAGACGGAGCTTGTGAGGTAATGCTAGCCATGATGAGTGGCTATAAAAATAGATGAAGCTTTACTTGCTGACCCACTGCTTACCTCCTGCTGTGCAACCCATTCCTAATAGGCCATGGGCTGGGGACCCTGGCCATACAGAGTTCTAGGCTGCTGGTTTGATTCTCTCAACACTCTCCATGTTTACATGGTTTCTGAGGCAAAGTTGGATGTAAATCTTACCTTCGTTTCTCTATTAGTGAGGTTTCCTCCCTCGTCTGGCTTTTTTCAGGAGTTTATCTTTGCTTTTCTGATGTTTAAATATAATATGCCTAGTTGTGTTTTTTTTCCTTCAGATTTGTCTTACTTGGTGTTTTCTGGCCTTTCTGGATCTATAATATGGTGTCTGATGTTAATTTGGGGAAATAGTTACTGTTGCTTTAAATACAGCATCTGTTCTCTGTTTCTTCTCCTCCTATTATTCCCATTACATGTATCTATACCTTTTGTAGTATTTTTCACAGTTTGTACATTGTGTTAAGTTTTTTCTTTTTCAGTATTGGAGGTTTCTATTGTCATATCCCCAAGTTCAGGCATTCTTTCCTCAGCTGGGTCTACTTTCCTAATGAGTTCCTCAAAGGCATTCTTCATTTCTGTTAGTGTTCTCAATCTTAAGCATTTCTTTTTTATTCTTTTCTACAATTTTTATCTCTGTGCTTACATTATCTCTGTGTTCTTGTATGCTGTCTACATTTTCTATCATAATCATACTAATTCTAGTTGTCAGATCTAATTGTCTAGTTGTCTGATAATTGTTATTCTTGCCATATCTGACTGTGTGTCTGATGCTTTTCAGTCTCTTCAAACTGTGTTTTTTGCCGTTTTGTGTGCCTTGTAATTTTTGTTGAAAGTCAGCGTGATGGCCTAGGTTTACTAAGTGTGGTAAACAGAGCTTTAGTAAAACAGTGGTAAAGTGTGCAGGGAAGGGGAAGTATTCTTTAGTCCAATGATTAGGTCTCAGTCTTTTGGTGAATTTATTCCTCTGGATTGTGAACTTCAGTTTTATAAGATTTTTTTTCTTTCCCTACCCTTAGGTAGGACAGGATGGCAGGAGGGTGATGGAGTTGGTATTTCCATAGGGAAGGCCAAAGAGGCTTGATTTTTATATTAACTTTCCTCTATGTGAAAGGCTGGAGTTGTCTGGAGTTGGGTTATTTCCTTTTACCCCAACTAAGTTAAGCTCTGATAAAATCCCAGCACTTCAGGCTCTGGTAAAATAGTTTCTCCTGAGGGCAGGCATATTTAAGCACAGAATACTCTGGTGTATTTTTCATGGTTCCTTTTTCCCTCCCCATGCCAGAAACAGGAGATAATTTTTCTCTGACTCAATGAGGATCTTGTAGAACTCCTGGAGGTAAAACTCACGGAAATATGGAGGCCTCCTGTATGATGGTATCCCCTTGGAATTTTTAACTCTCAGATTTGTCTACTCCAAGCCTCTAGCAATTTATTAGTTACAGACTTCCCTACCCTGGGTCTTCTGCTTATGGGTTTTTGTTTTATTAGGTTATGATCCTCTGTTTCTACCTATCCTTTTTTTCCAGTTTTGGAGGCAGCAGCTTGCCCTGTGACCTCATTTCTCTGACAAATTTTGGAAGACTTGTTGATATTTCAGTTTTTTCAGCTATTTACTTATTTATAAACCGAGTGGTGACATCTGATCTCTTTACATGCCAGGTTAGAAACTGGAAGTCTTTATTGTTTTATAGTTTTGTACCCTAGCCGTCTTTCTGAGTTCCATATCTACCTCTCTTCTGTATATTTAATTCTACCCAGAATATAATCTTCCATGTTACTTTGACTCAAAATCTTAAAACCTTGGTTATCTTTAACATTTATTTTCCATTCACATCTTAAACAATCATTTTTAAAAAATTCTCTCACTCTGCTTCCAGTTCTTCATTCTGTTCTCCATGCTCTATTTCAGTTTCTTGTTTCTTTTCAGCTAAATTAGAATAATTTCTTTAAATGATATATCCATATTCATTCTCAGTGAATCTTATTCACTGCTTCTAGCTTTGTCCTATTTGTTCTAGCACTCTCCTGTCTTTTTCCTCTTTTCTCTTCCCTTTCATCAGACTTGCTGAGATTCTAGACACTAAACTGAATGCCAGGGAATACAGAGAGTCACAAAGCCAAATTCACAATTCCTGGAATTCTACAAGAAGGGTGCAACCTAGATTTTTAAGTTTTCCTTTTATTCTGTCCTCTTGTAACCTATAAACATGACGTGATACTCTGTATATATACTTTTTACCTTTTTAAAAATGTTCTTTCTAGAATGCCTTTGTTCCTTTTTCCATTCTTGCCAGAATCTCCCTATTTTTCAAAATCTGTCTTAAAAGCTGCCACTCCAGAAAAGCCTTTTCCTCATTCTCTCAATGTCTTTATGTATCCTACCTCCTCCCAAATCTTTGTACTTAACATGGCCTTTATTTGTCTACCATATTAATTATGTTTTATATTATAATCATCCAAGGGCTTCTCTTGTGCCTCTGATTAAAATTTGAGTTTGTAAAGTATGAGTCTGCCATCTTTGAAATAGCCTGCACATGATAAATGCTATTTATGTAATAGTTAAATTTCATGCCTACCTTTTGGGAAAGTATCAGTTCTTCAAGGCCTAGTTCAAGTTTACCTCTGTAACACCCTCCTTTAGCTACTGCACATAGAACTGTCTTAACACTTAGTTTCCATTGTCTTTTTTTGATCTTTTTGTATGTGTGACACATTAAACTGGTGGGACCTTATTTTATTAACTGATTCCTCAACACCTAGCACAAAGCCTCACATATGTGCTTAGTAAATACCTTTTGAAGAAATAGAAAAATAATCTCTTTCTTTGCTTTTATCGTACTTTGTTGATATCTTTTGCAGCACTTACCACATTCTGATTTGTTTGAAGAATATTTTTATTTCCTTCCTTCCTCTTCCAGGTTTTAATCCTACATGGGGGAGAGGGAATATCTTCCCCTTGAAAAGAATTTTCTTCAAAGCCTTGGTCATAGAAGCAATAATACATTTATTCGTTCAACAGTTATTTTTTGAGTGCTTACTTTGTGCTAGACATTTTTCTATGCAATAGGGAATATAAGATAGACACCTTGAGATGGACAAGAATTCCTGATTCATGGATCTTACTTTCTAGTTAGAGAAACATTCTATTAATGCATATTGAATTTAGTGTTAGCTGGAAATGATTACCTGTGAAGAAATTTTTTTTTAGTTTTTATTTATTTACCTAGAACTTTGACTTTTATGTGATTAATATATATAATGTACTATTTACATGTTGAATTATACTTTTAAACTAAATAATAGCTGTCTTTCATGAAGTTTCTCCTATGCGCTGGGAACCTTATATACTTGATCTTCAAAAAACACTGCAAAGTAGACTTTATTGTTTCTGTTTTATAGATGAGAAAACCGGGGTTTTGAGGTGGTAAGTAATTTGCTTAAATTATGGTACATAATTAGGAAGCAAGAAAGCTGGCATTTAAATCAAGGTGTGTCTGTTCATACAGCCTATATGTACTCTTTATATTATACTTCATTTCTAATTTCTTCCCATTTGTTCAAGACAAACTTTTAAAGTCTTACCTTCTTTTTTTCTTTCCTAATAGCCACAATATGAGAACACTTCACTCCAGACACCATTTTCAGAGGAATCAGTTTCCCATTCCCAACAAGGGGAATTTGAGCAAAAGCTTACATCTACTGAGAAAGAAGTTTTACAGCTTAATGAGTTTCTCAAACAAAGACTAAGCCTATTTAGTGAAGAGAAGAAGAAACTGGAAGAAAAAGTAGGTATTTGTAATAAAGTTGAATTAGGTCAACAACATTTCCTCAACCTATTAATTTGTCTGTCATTTACCCTGTCAGGTATCATACCAGGTTATATATACATTTATGTGGAGATGATTAATTTTGTAGTAACTTTTGAGAAACCCTCTACTATCTGCAAAATTCCAAGGATTTTCTTGAAGGATAGAAATGCTCTTGTATATTTTTCTAACAAATAGTAAAATCTTAAAAATTAGTTGCCTACACCAAATAACTGTTCTCCTTTTCCTTATTGAGTCTGTGATTTCATTTTTTTGGTTATGTTGGGCATAAAGGGTTGGTAAATGAAACTGGCCTATTTTTAATAGTGATGCAACTTAAGTTATTAAACTGAAGCTCCTGATTCAGAATAAGAAGATAAAAGCCAAATACACAGACATGCATACTAACTACACACACACACACACACACACAATATTTCTGCCTTTATTAAAACTATTCTTATGTATTTCATCTTATTCCCTTTTACTATCATTCAAGATTAAGTAGGACATATGCTAGCCCTAATATATTGAAGAGATACAGATCCATGAGCTGCATAGTGGCAGGACTGGTTTTAGACTTCTCTTTTAATCTACTCAGCTTACTATTCTATTGAGCCTCCCATTCAAGTGGTCATAGAGCTGGTCACCATGATTTTTTTTTCTTGTTCATCAGTGCTTACTTTATTTTTTTAATTTTATTTCCATAGTTTTTGGGGAACAGGTGGTTACAGTTACACAAATAAGTTTTTCAATGGTTATTTCTGAGATTTTGGTGTGTACCTGACACCAAAGCAGTGTACACTCTACCCAGTGCGTAGTCTTTTATCTATCTCACTTACTCCCCCCATGTTTCCAGAATCCATTATATTATTGTTGTGCTTTTGCATCCTCATAGCTTAGCTCCCACTTAAATGTGAGAACATAGGATGTTTGGTTTTCCATTTCTGAGTTACTTCACTTAGCATAATGGTCTCCAACTCCATCCAGATTGCTGTGAATGACATTATTTTGTTCCTTTTTATGGCTGAGTAGTATTTCACGGTGTATACAGGCACACACACACATGCCACATTTTCTTAACAATTCATTGGTTAATGGGCATTTAGGCTGGTTCCATATTTTTACCATTGCAAACTGAGATGCTATAAATATGCATATGTAAGTGCTTTTTTATATAATGACTTCTATTCCTCTGGACAGATACCTAGTAGTGAGATTGCTGAATCAAATGGTAGTTCTACTTGTAGTTGTTTAAGGAGTCTCCACACTGTTTTCTATAGTTGAACTAGTTTACATTCCCACCAGCAGTGTAAAAACATTCCTATTTTATGCCAACATCTATTTTTTTTTAATTTTTAAATTGTGGCTATTCTTTCAGGAATAAGATGGTATCTCATTGTGTTTTTAATTTGAATATCTCTGATTATTAGTGATATCGAACATTTTTTTCATGGTTTTTGGTCATTTGTATATCTTTGAGAATTGTGTATTTATGTCCTTAGCCCACTTTTCGATGGGATTTCTTTTCTTTGTGTTTATTTGTATGAGTTCCTTGTAGATTCTGGATATTAGTCCTTTGTAAGATGCATAGTTTGTGAATATTTCCTCCCACTTTATGGACTGTTTACTCTGATGATTATTTCTTTTGCTGTGCAGAAGCCTTTTAGTTTCATTAGACCTCATCTATTTATTTTTATTTTTGTTACATTTGCTTTTGGGTTCTTCGTTATGAACTCTTTGCCTAAGCTAGTGTCTGGAAGAGTTTTTTCAATGTTGTTATATCTTCTGGAATTTTTGTGGTTTATGGTGTTAGATATATATCTTTGATCCATCTTGAGTTGATTTTTGTATAAAGTGAGAGATGAGGACCCAACTTCATTCTTCTTGAAGGGTGGTGGCTTGCCAAGTATCCCAGCACCATTTATTAATAGGGTATCTTTTTCCCACATGATATTTTTGTTTGCTTCTTCAAAGATCAGTTGGGTACAAGTATTTAGGTTTATTTCTGGGCTCTCTATTCTGTTCCATTGATCTAATATGCCTATTTTTGTATCAGTACCATGCTGTTTTGGTAACTATAGCCATCTAGTATAGTTTGAAGTCAGACAGTGTGATGCCTACAGATTTATTCTTTTGCTTAGTATTGTTTTGGCTATGCAGACTCTTTTGGTTCCATATGAATTTTAGGATTGTTTTTTCTAGTTCTGTGAAGAATGATGATGGTACTTTGATGGGAAATGCATAGAATCTATGGATTACTTTTGACAATATGGTCATTTTCACAATATAGATTCCACCCATCCATGAACAATGGGCATGACATGTGTTTCCATTTATGTCATTGATGATTTCTTTCAGTAGTGTTTTGTAGTTTTTCTTGTAGAAATCTTGCACCTCCTTGGTTAGGTACGTTTCCAAATGTTTTATTTTTTTACAGCTGTTGTAAAAGGGATTGAGTATTTGATTGGATTTTTAGCTTGGTCGCTGTTGGTGAATAGCAGAGCCTCTGATTTGTGTACGTTAATTTTGTATCTCGAAACTTTACGGAATTCATTTATCAGATCTAGGAGCTTTTTGGATGAGTCCTAGGGTTTTCTTGGTATATGATCATATCATTGGCAAACAGCGACAGTTTGACTTACTCTTTACCAGTTTGAATGCCCGTTTTTCTTTCTCTTGGTCCGATTGTTCTGGCTAGGACTTCCAGTACTATGTTGAATAGCAGTGGTGAAAGTAGGCATCTTTTTCTTTTTCCGTTTCTCAGGAGCAGTGCTTTCAACTTTTCCCCATTCAGTATGATGTTGGCTGTGGGTTTGTCATAGATGCTTTTATTACCTTAACATATGTTCCTTTCATGCTGATTTTGCTGAGGGTTTTGATCATTAAAATGATGCTGGATTTTGTAAAATACATTTTCTGCATTTATTTAGATGATCATATGAATTTTGTTTTTAATTCTATTTATGTGGTATATCACATTTATTGACTTGGATATATTAAACCATCCCTACATCCCTGGTAAGAAGCCCACTTGCTCAGGGTGTATTATCTTTATTTTCTTTTTCTTTTTTTTTTTTTTTTGAGACGGAGTTTCACTCTTGTTACCCAGGCTGGAGTGCAATGGCACGATCTCGGCTCACTGCAGCCTCCACCTCCTGTGTTCAGGCAATTCTCCTGCCTCAGCCTCCTTAGTAGCTGGGATTACAGGCACATGCCACCATGCCCAGCTAATTTTTTGTATTTTTAGTAGAGACGGGGTTTCACCATGTTGATCAGGATGGTCTCAATCTCTTAACCCCGTGATCCACCCGCCTCGGCCTCCCAAAGTGCTGGGATTGCAGGCATGAGCCACCGCGCCCGGCCCCAGGGTGTATTATCTTTTCGATATGCTGTTAGATTTGGTTAGCTAGTATTTTGTTGAGGAGTTTTGCATCTATGCTCATCAGGGACAATGATCCATAGTTTTCTTTTTTTGTTATGTCGTTTTCTGGTTTTGGTACCAAGATGATACTGGCTTCACAGAATAATTTAGAGAGGATTCCCTCTATCGTTTGGAATGGATTCAGTAAGATTGGTACCAAGTCTTCCTTGAATGTCTGATAGAATTAAGCTGTGAATCCCTCTGATCCTGGATTGTTTGTGTTGACAAATTTTTCATTACTCTTTCAATCTCACTACTTGTTATTGGTCTTTTCAGAGTTTCTGTTTCTCCCCGGTTTAATCTAGGAGGGTTGTATGTTTCCATAAGTTTATCTAATCTCTAGATTTTCTCGTTTGTATGTGCAAAGGTATTCATAATAGCCTTGAATGATCTTTTGTATTTCTGTGGTATCAGTGGTAATATCTCCCGTTTTGTTTCTAATTTTGCTTATTTGAATCTTATCTCTTCTTTTCTTGGTTAATCAATTTTGGTTTCATTAATTGTCTATTAATTTTGTTTATCTTTTCAGAGAACCAGCTATTTTGTTCATATTTTTTATTTTTTCGTTTCAGTTGCCTTTAGTTCTGCTCTAATCTTTTTTCTTTTCTACTGTTGGGGTTGGGTTTGGTTCTTGTTTCTCTAGTTACTGAAGGTGTAACTTTAAATTGTCTATTTGTGCTAAGCATTCAATGTTACAGACTTTCCTCTTAGCATCATTTTTGCTGTATCCTAGAGGTTTTGATAGGTTGTGTCACTTTTATCATTCAGTTTAAAGAATTTTTACGTTTCCATCTTGATTTCATTGTTGACCCAATGATCATTCAGGAGCAGGTGATTTAACTTTTCATGTATTTGCATGGTTTTGAGGGTTTCTTTTGGAGCTGATTTCTAGTTTTATTCTGCTGTGGTCTGATAGAGTACTTGATATAATTTCTGTTTTCTTGAGACTTGTTTTGTGGCCTATCACATGGTCTGTTTAGGAGAACATTTTATGCACTGATTAATAGAATCTATATTCTGCACATAGAATGTATATTCTATGGTTTTTAGGTAGAATGTTCTGTAAATATCTGTTAAATCCATGCCTTCTAGGGTAAGGTCCATTATTTCTTTGTTAACATTCTGTCTCTATGACCTGTTTAGTGCTGTCAGCGGAGTTCTGAAATCCCCCACTATTATTGTGTTGCTATCTGTGTCATTTCCTAGGTCTAGTAGCAATTTTATAAATTTTGGAGCTCCAGTGTTAGGTGCATATATATTTAAGACTGTGATATTTTCCTGGTACACTAGTCCTTTTATCATTGTATAATGTCCCTCTGTCTTTTTTTAACTGTTGTTGCTATAAAGTCCTTTTTTTCTCATGTAAGAATAGCTACTCCTTTTCACTTTTGGTGCCCATTTGCATGGAAGATCTTTTTCCATCCCTTTACCTTAAGTTTATGTGAGTCCTTATATGTTAAGTGAGTCTTTTGAAGACAGCAGATACTTGGTTGGTGAATTCTTACCCATCTGCCATTCTTATCTTTTAATTGGAGAATTTAGGCCATTTACATTCATTAATACTGAGAAGTGAGGTATTATTCTATTTGTTATATTTGTTGTTGCCTGAATACTTTGTGTTTATTTGTTGGTTTTCATTGTGTTATTGTTTTATGGGGCCCGTGAGATTTATGCTTTAAGGAGGTTCTGATTTGGTGTATTTCAAGGTTTTGTTTTGGTTTTGAGACCGAATCTCACTCAGTCACCCAGGCTGGAGTGTAGTAGCGCTATCTCAGCTCACTGCAACCTCTGTCTCCTGGATTCAGGTATTTCTCGTTCCTCGGCCTCCCTAATTCCTGGGACTACAGGTGCGTGCCATCCCACCAGGCTAATTTCTGTATTTTTAGTAGAGATGGGGTTTGCCTATGGTGGCCAGGCTGGTCTTGAACTCTTGACCTTGGGTGATTTGCCAACCTTGGCCTGCCAAAGTGCCAGGATTACAGTCGTGAGCCACCAGGCTTGGCTTATCTTAAGGTTTTGTTTGAAGATTTAGAGTCCTCTTAACAGTTTTTGTAGTACTGGCATGGTAGTGGCAAATTCAGCATTTGTTTTTCTGAAAAAGTACTAAATTGTAATGTAACCTTGTTTAGGCATTTTAAACATAATTTAAACTCAGCACATAGTTTCTACATATGGAAAATTGAAATGACAAAGGTAGGAATAACCTTGACCAAATTTGCACATGTACAGACAATAAAAACTGTATGATTATTACCTCCTGGTTGATAGCAATTTATAGGATGCCATCCATGGTAAAAGAGGACAGATAGCCCCTAAATTCTTGATTGCAGTGAAATAAACTTTTTTTAGGTTTAAATCTTTTTTTTTTTTTTTAAATTCCAACAGAGCCTCACTCTGTCACCCAGGCAGGAGCGCAGTAGCATGATCTTCACTGCAGTCTCTGCTGCCCAAGTTCAAGTGATTCTCATGCCTCAGCCTCCTGAGTACTTGGAACTACAGGCATGTGCCACCACACACAGCTAATTTTTTTGGTACTTTTTAAGTAGAGACTGGGTTTCGCATTGTTAAAACCCCATCTCTACTGGTCTCACACTCCTGACCTCAGGTGATTTGCCTGCCCCAGCCTCCCAAAGTGCTGGGATTATGTGCATGTGTCTTTACACCATGCCTGGCAAGTGTAAATCTTAGAATGAAATAAGCTAAATCTTATATATATAATTTTTTTACTGCACTTTAGGTTATGGGGTACATGTGTAAAAGATGCAGTATTGTTGCATAGGTATATACATGGCAATGTGGTTTGCTGCCTCCATCCCCTCGTCACCTGTATCTGGCATTTCTTCCCATGTTATCTTTCCCCAGCCTCCCTACCCCCCACTGTCCCTCCCATATTCCTCCCCAACAGACCCCAGTATGTAATGCTCCCCTCCCTGTGTCCGTGTGTTCTCATTGTTCAACACCCGCCTGTAAGTGATAACATGCGGTGTTTGTTTTGCTGTTCTTGAGTCAGTTTGCTGAGAATGATGGTTTCCAGATTCATCCATGTCCCTACAAAGGACACAAACTCGTTTTTTATGGCTGCATAGTTTTCCATGGTGTACACATGCCACATTTTCCTTGTCCAGTCTATCATTGATGGGCATTTGGGTTGGTTCCAGGTCTTTGCTATTGTAAACAGTGCCACAGTGAACATACATGTGCATGTGTCTTTATAACAGAACTATTTATAATGCTTTGGATATATATCCACTAATGGGATTGCTGGGTCAAATGGAATTTCTATTTTTGGATCCTTGAGGAATCACCACACTGTCATCCACAATGGTTGAACTAATTTACACTCCCACCAACAGTGTGAAAGTGTTCCTATTTGTTCACATCCTCTCCAGCGTCTGTTTTCTCCAGATTTTTTAATGATCGCCATTCTAACTGGCATGAGATGGTATCTAAATGTGGTTTTGGTTTGCATTTCTCTAATGACCAGTGATGATAAGCATTTTTTCTTATGTTTGTTGACCTCATATATGTCTTCTTTTGAAAAGTGTCTGTTCATGTCCTTCTCCCACTTTTGAATGGGTTTGTTTTTTTCCTTATAAATCTGTTTTAGTTCTTTGTAGATTCTGGATATCAGCCCTTCGTCAGATGGGTAGATTGCAAAAATATTTTCCCTTTCTGTTGGTTGCCGGTTTGCTCTCATGATTGTTTCTTTTGCTGTACAGAAGCTCTGGAGCTTAATTGGATCCCATTTGTCTATTTTGGCTTTTGTTGCCAGTGCTTTTGGTGTTTTAGTCATGAAGTCCTTGCCTATGCCTATGTCCTGAATGGTTTTGCCTAGGTTTTCTTCTAGGGTTTTAATGGTGTTAGGCCTTATGTTTAAGTCTTTAACCTATCTGGAGTTAATTTTAGTGTAAAGTGTCAGAAAGGGGTCCAGTTTCTGCTTTCTGCACATGGCAGTTTTCCCAACACCGTTTATTAAACAGGGAATCCTTTCTCATTGCTTGTTTTTGTCAGGTTTGTCAAAGATCAGATGGTTGTAGATGTTTGGCCTTGCCTCTGAGGCATCTGTTCTGTTCCATTGGTCTGTGTCTCTGTTTTAGCACCAGTACCGTGCTGTTTTGATTACTGCAGCCTTGTAGTATAGTTTGAAGTCAGGTAGCATAATGCCACCAGCCTTGTTCTTTTTGTTTAGAATTGTCTTGACTATGTGGGCTCCTTTTGGTTCCATATGAAGTTTAAGGTGACTTTTTCCAGTTCTGTGAAGAGGGCCATAGGTAGCTTGATGGGTATAGTGTTGAATGTATAAATTACTTTGGGCAATATGGCCATTTTCACAATATTGATTTTTCCTAACCATGAGCATGGAATGTTTCTCCATCTGTTTGTGTCCTCTCTTATTTCCTTGAGCGGTGGTTCGCAGTTCTCCTTGAAGAGGTCCTATACATCCTTTGTTAGTTGTATTCCTAAGTATTTTTTTTCTCTTTGTAGCAATTGTGCATGGCAGTTCATTCTTGATTTGGTTCTCTTTTAGTCTGTTTTTGGTGTATAGGAATGCTTGTGACATCTGCACATTGATTTTTATCCTGAGACTTTGCTGAAGTTGCTTATCAGTTTAAGGAGATTTTGGGCTGAGATGGTGGAGTCTTCTAAATATACAATCATGTCATCTGCAAATAGAGACAATTTATTTGACTTCTCCTTCCTAATTGAACACCCTCTATTTCTTTTCCTTGCCTGATTGCTCTGTCTAGAACTTCCAAATCTCGCAGCAATTACTTGTTCATAAAGGATTTTATTTCTCCTTTACTTATGAAGCTTAGTTTGTCTGGATATGAGATTCTAGGTTGAAAGTTCTTTTCTTTACAGATGCTGAATATTGGCCTCCACTCTCTTCTAGCTTGTAGGGTTTCTGCTGAGAGATCCACTGTGAATCTGATGGGCTTCCCTTAGTGGGTATTCTGACCTCTGTCTCTGGCTGCCCTTAGCATTTTTTCCTACATTTCAACACTGGTGAATCTGAGAATTATGTTGCTTGGGCTTGCTCTTGTTGAGGAATATCTTTATGATGTTCTCTGTATTTCCTGGACTTCAGTACTGGCTGCGTTGCTAGGTTGGGGAAGTTCTCCTGGATAATATCCTGAAGAGTGTTTTCCAGCTTGGATTCATTCTCTCTGTCACATTCAGGTACACCTGTCAAAGTGGATTAGTTCTTTTCACATAATCCCATAATTTCTTGGAGGCTATGTTCATTTATTTTACCTCTTTTTTCTCTAATCTTACCTTCTCGTTTTATTTCATTGAGTTGATCTTTGACCTCTGATATCCTTTCTTCTGCTTGGTCGGTTCAGCTATTGAAACTTGTATATGCTTCACGAAGTTCTCGTGTTGTTTTTCAGCTCCATCAATTCAATGATATTCTTCTCTAAGCTGTTTATTCTCGTTAGCATTTCATCTAACCTGTTTTGGTTCTTATTTTCTTTGCATTGGGTTAGAACATGTTCTTTTAATTCAGAGAAGTTTGTTATTACCTACCTTCTGAAGCCTGTTTCTGTCAATTCTTCAAGCTCATTCTCCATCCAGTTTGTTCCTTTGCTGGTGATGAATTGTGATCCCTTGGAGGAGGAGATGCATTCTTGTTTTGGGTGTTTTCATCCTTTTTGTGCTGGTTTCCTTCCATCTTTGTGGATTTACCTACCTGTGGTCTTTGTAGTTCATGACTTTTGGATGGGGTCTCTGAGTGGATGCCCTTTTTGTTGATGATGAAGTTATTTCTTTCTGTTTTTTAGTTTTCCTTCTAAGAGTCAGGCCCCTCTACTGTGTGACTGCTGGAGGTCCACTCCAGACACTGCTTGCCTGGGGATCACCAGTAGCCACTGCAGAACCGTAAGGGTTGCTGCATTTCTTCTGTTATCTTCCAGAAGGATAGCCACCAGATGTCAGCCTGAGCTCTCCTTTATGAGGTGTCTCTTTGGTTACATGGAGGTCGGGGAGTTGCTTGAGGAGACAGTCTGTCCCTTATAGGAGCTCAGGTGCTAAGCTGTGGCTCCGTTGTTCTGTTCAGAGCTGCTGGGCAGGTATGTTTCAGTCTGCTGAAGCGGAACTCATAACTGCCTTTTTTCCCCAGGTGCTCTGTCCTGGGAAGATGGGACTTTATTTATAAGTTTCTTACATGCTGTTGCCTTTTTTCAGAGCTGCCTGTCCAGCAAGGAGGTAGCCTAGTCAAAGTCTGCCAGCAGAGGTGTTGCTGAGCTGTCATGGGTTCTGCCCAGCTGCTGTGTGATGTTCCTTGTGGTTTTGTTTATGGAGGTATAGTTAGAACTGTCTCAGTAATGTCAGTCTTCCTCAGTAGTGGTGGACTGCCTCAGTAATACTGGATGTCCTTCTCCCAGTAGAGCTATACCGTACCAGGTCCAGTGCTTGCTGCGAAACTCTCAATCCAGAGCATTTCAGATTGCTGGTCTTTGCGGGGGTGGGACCCACCGAGCCAGTTCACCTGTTTTAGCCCCCTTTTTTTCAGTTGAATAGGCGGCTCTGTCACCCAGGTGTTCAGGTGCCAGTCGAAAGGGCTTCCCATATTTGTGTGAGTTTTTATGTGGAGACCCGCCGCGCCATCTGCCGTGCTCGTAACTTCTGGTACTTTTCAGCCCAGGAATCTCCTGGTCTGTGGCAGTGAAAATTTGTTTGGAAATGCAGTGTTCACTCACCCTCTGCCTTGTTCTGGCTGGGAACTGCACTCCAGAGCTGTTGCTATTCGGCCATCTTCGAGATGGAGATCATAGTCCCCAGCTGCAGGGCCGCAGCCCCAGGGCAGGGGGACTGGCGGCAGTTTGCGCGGGGCCAGCAGGTGGCTCCTGCAGTCAGGGGGCAGTTGGTCCAGTAGTTTCAGATGCCCAGGCTCAGCTTGGCTTGCTGGAGAGCGAGTCCGCGTGAATGGGAGCAAACGATCAGGGCTGTGCATGGCGCGTGTGAGTAAGCAAATGTCACCTTTTCATCGATAAATCTTAATTTTATCGACGTTGCTAGTGGAGTTCATTATAACCTGAAACTTAGAAATCTTAGAATGAAATAAAGTTGTAAGGCTGATCTGGAGCTCCTGACCTTAGGTGAATCGCCTGCCCCAACCTCTCAAAGGGCTGGGATTACAGGCAGTGAGCCACTGCGCCTGGCAAGTATAAATCTTAGAATGAAATAAGGTAAATCTTAATTTAGTTACTAGTAGCCTTCATTATAACCTGAAACTGTTGGTGAATTCAACAGTGTCTAAGATTAAGGTGTTGGTTTTGTTATATCTTTTAATGACTTAAAACTACTGAAGATTCATAATTGTTTTCTAGCTTAAAACTAGAGATCGATACATCAGTAGCCTGAAAAAGAAGTGCCAGAAGGAATCCGAACAAAACAAAGAAAAGCAGAGAAGAATTGAAACCTTGGAAAAGTATCTGGCTGATCTTCCAACTCTAGATGATGTACAGAGTCAAAGTCTACAGGTAACATGAAGTTAAATGCTTAAATGTCCTTTTCATGTCCTTAAATGACTTGAGAACATGTTATTTTTAAGTTTACTCTTTAGAAATTTGGTTAATTGGCCTGGCACAGTGGCTCATGCCTATAAGCCCAGCACTTTGGGATACTGAGGCGGGTGGATCATGGGGTCAGGAGTTCAAGACCAGCCTTACCAACATGGTGAAACCCTGTTTCTACTAAAAATACAAAAATTAGTTGGGTGTGGTGGCATTGCCTGTAATCCCCACCACTCAGGAGGCTGAGGCAGGAAAATCGCTTGAACCTGGGCGGTGGAGGTCGCAGTGAGCCAAGATTGCGCCACTGCACTCCAGCCTGGGCAACACAGTGAGACTCTGTGTCAAAAAAAAAGAAATTTGACTAATTATAAATTAAATATATGTGTTTAGGTGCTGTTTTAGGGACTTAATTTTAATCAGAAACTTTAAGCATGCATAGTAGATCTTTCTTGTCAGTTAATAAGTGATTACTTTTCTAATGGTCCTGTGTTGTAACTCTAATTTAACTACTGTAGAAGTTAGTTTCTAAACCAGTCTTGCCAACCACTACCCCATACACACACATGCACACACCTCTAGTTCTGTCTTTTTCCAGCAGTCTCTAGGATTCACCAAGGCTCAAAAAGACTTTTTGTTGACTATGTTTCTAGATATTTATTTTCTTTATTCACCTTAACCTTTTTATATATATTTTTTCTTAGGCCTTGACCTGTGCCCTCAATTCACTCATCTGACTTCCTTTTTTTTTTCTTAACAATATCTCAGAGTCTTTTTCCTAACTCAGGTGAGCCCTATTCTCTTGAAACCTTGTTTATAAATCCACCAAATCTACTCTTCAGTCTCTTCCCAAAGTTTTTCTAAGCCATGGATTCTCAACCTCAATACTACTGACACTTTGAGGCAGAAAATTTTCTGTTACAGGGGTCTGCCTTGAGCATTGAAGGGTGTACTTCTATATCCACTTATGTGTCCTCTACCCACTAAGTGCCAACAGCCCTGCTCCTTCTCCTTTCTCCTAAACCCAAAATGTCAACAGATATTTCCAAATGTCCTTTAGGAGTAAAATTACCCCAGTTGAGATTCATTAGTCTAATCTATAGAGTGTCACTCTGCATACTTTAAGACCTATGTAGCATTCGCTGTTTATTTTACATTAATGTATAAGTTGTAAAAATAAGAGAGATTAAAGTCAGGAAGGAACTTAAGGACTGCAGGAGGTTGCATGAGCAGGAACAGAGGGCAAGGGAAAATATGTAAGAAAATACCTTACATCCATTAGGGTGTCAATAAAGGGTCGTAAACAGATGTTTGTACACCCATGTTTATAACATGATTATTTACAATAGCCAAAAGGTGGAAGTAGCCCAAGTGTCCGTGACCAGATAAATGGATAAACTAAAGGATGGTGTATACATATAGTGGAATACCATTAGCCTCAACAAGGAAGGAAATTCTGACACATGCTATCATATGGATTAACCTGGAGGACATTTTGCGAAATGTGAAATTTCACTTTGCGAAAAGTGAAATAAGCTAGTCACAAAATGACAAATACTGTATGATTTTACTTAATGAGATACCTTAAGAATTCAGTCACAGAGATAGAAAGTAGAAAGTTGGTCACCAGGGAATGGGGGGAGGGCTAGATGGGGAGTTGTTTAATGGATATAGAATTTCAATTTATGCGAGATGAAGAGTTCTGGAGATTAGTTACCCAACAATGTCAATGTACTTAAACACACTGAACTGTACACTCTACCACAATTAAAAATACAAATATTTAAAATGAGAATATTAACCTTTCTCTGTCTTCCACAAATTTCTAACCCCATTGTCTTCCTCGTAATTCCATTCTTCTAGGTGCCTTTCACACAGAGGAGATGGAGTGTTAAACACTCTAGATAAAATAGTGTGCTTTTTTAAAACTACAAGTCTGTTAATTTTTGCCAACACAGTAATAATTTCTAATAGAAGCATATTTAATATTTCATGTATAACTGTAAAAAATTTCTCCTTAGCTGCAGATTCTAGAAGAAAAGAATAAGAATTTACAAGAGGCTTTGATAGATACAGAAAAAAAACTTGAAGAAATTAAAAAACAGTGTCAAGATAAAGAGACACAGTTAATATGCCAGAAAAAGAAAGAAAAGGAGTTAGTAACTACCGTTCAGAGGTAAGAAAATTTTCTGAAACCCTTTACATTATTTTATTCATATTTTTATAAAACATTTTACTTAAACTAAATTAATTTATAATTTATATTTAATTCTTCTTATGTTAAAGATGCACTACAATGCTCATCACTTATCCAAACTGCTTGTAACCAGGAATGTTTTAGATTTCAGATTTTTTTGGATTTTTCAATATTTGCAAAGTACTTACCCACTGAGCATCTCTAATCTGACAGTCCAAAATCTGAAATGCTCCAATGAGCATCTCCTTTGAGCATCAAGGAGATGCTCAAAAAATTTTGGATTTTGACGCATTTCAGATTTTAAGATTTTGGATTAGGGATGCTCAACATGTATTAAGAACCGGAAGCATAATTTCTTTGAAACAGGTTGTCTCAGTTGTAATTTAACATTTTGAAGCAATGCATTGGTGTCTTGCCAAAAGTTTCAGTGAAAATAGTAAAAACAAAAACTCATACAAAACAAATAAAGACTGAAAATATTAATACAAACCCTTTAATGGCATATTTTAAATAGAAAGTAAAAATTCTAAGTAACAAGGGCCAGCAAAATACCCAAACTGTACTTCTTAATGGAATATATCAAATTGAAATAATTGACTTCTATTTCACTTTTCTGCAAGTAAAAGATACGGCAGTTTTGCCATATATCTTCCAGAATTGCTACGTATCTTCCCACATAGTAGTCAATTAATACGGTTATAATTACAAGGAATATCATTTGCAAATTCAATTTGTGTTTATTAAACCTGGAAATTAATATTGGATCCCTGAAAAACCTAAGGATTTTATATATATAGACATGGATTTTCTGTTTTGCAAAACTTAAATCTTAATATTACCAGCTATAAATAAATAAAACTATCCTGAATAATAAAACAACAAAGCAACAGAAATGAAGTGCAAGATATACAATCTTCATGCTTATATCAATTATGCAATTCCATTTATTCTTAGCTTTTAAATAAAAATTCATCTGATTCCATGTTTATTTCATGTTAATATTGCTTTACTACTACTTTCAGTCTGAAATATGCGTTGTCCTACTTTTTTCCTTGGGTTTCAATGCAAAAAGTTTCTGATTTCTGGGACAATCCAGTTTTCTGTGTTCCACATCTCAGTTCCAAAAAAATCATAAACCTTTAATTCTACTTCTTTGTCTGCTATTTTCTGTTTCTTGTTTTTAAATTTTCCTTTTTATAACTTTACATCTTATGCCCTGTTTTTTAGTGCCAAAACAGCTTCCTGATCTTCACTAATTCAACCATATAGCTTTTTTTTTTCATCTTTATTCATAAAAGGAAGAGTCACTATATCTGTTCTGTCATGCAGATCATTATTATAAATTTAAGCTGTGTTGCTTTAAGAACAGAATTAGCAACACCTAAAAATAATTTAAATGTTGCATTGTTCCATTGTGTGCTTTTACCAATTAATATGATTGTATACTTTCTTTTTTATTTAGACTTTATCTTTTATTAGGTTTTGTGGAAACAGCCTCGTATTCTTGTTTTAGAAAGATTTAGTACAGTGCATCTCAGAAAACATTTTCAACTTTTAAATTTCATCTTGATACTATCAGAGATGATACCATCTCAGAAAATTTATCTTGATTTCAAATAGATAAAAAGATCAAAGGTATGAGGATGATATCACAGTTTCCTCAGCTTTATAATATTTATTGAGTTCCAAAAGAACTTCAGATGTTTATGTGACTATGAATATTTCTAAGCTTCCTGTTCTGTGAATACTTAAGAACTTTTGCAACATATAAATTAAATAAGAAAAACTTCCTATTAGAAATGAAAATTTTAAAAGGTGGGTGAGTTCCTTAGTAATGTGATAGTAGGTACCATTTGTATTTAAGAGATTCTTTACTTCTTGAATTGAACATGTTATAGAACCTCAAACTGTGTACATGAAAGAAAATGTATTGGGTATTTTGCCTTAAAGAGAGTTCCTGTCTTCATAGCTGGCTCCAAAAGACAAAAAAACTCATTCTGAAATAGAAATAATTTGTTTTGTACTTTAGACTGAAAAAGGCAAATACTTTTATGACAACGTATTACACAACAGTACACTACATTGATAATATTTACAAATGTCTTTGGTGCCATTATTTATAAACATATCTGAGGTGCTTATTGTACCATCTAGGACTATCAGTTCTCTTTTCACAATCTAGATAGGGCATTTCTTCTTTTTTTTTGAAAGACAAAGCACAGATTAGCCATAATTCTTGAAAAAAAAATGAAAATACTTTAAAAATTTTTTTCAAAACCTAACTAATAAGAAGTCTTCCTTTTATTACTCTGCAATGCTTGAATATGATTACAAGCTAAAGTAGAGCTATTTTTGGTTTCTTGCTGCTATTAATTTGGTTTTGGTTTAGTAATTATTGTCTAATGATGTGACTTCTTTTAATCAAACATTACTGTTCTTCCTTTCTAGCACCTTCCCCCTTCACCCATTTTGTCTTTTTATTTTGAATCTGCAGAGAGTCTTATTTTTGTTGTTTTCTCTTCTGAAATCCAACTGTGTTCCATGGATAGCATAAGAAAGTGTTCTGTCAAGTTATAAAGAATGAAGAAGAACTCATGAACAAGACATTAGGGCCTACTTGAAGGTGGAGGGTGGGAGGAGGGAGAGGAACAGAAAAAACAACTTCGGTAGTATATCCTTAGTACCTGTGTGACAAAACAATCTGTACAGCAGACCCCCATGATACGAGTTTATCTGTGTAACAAACCAGCATGTGTACCCCTAAAACTAAAATAAAAGTTAAAGAAAAAAACAAAACAAAAAAAAAATGAAAGAGAAATGTAATTTAGGCAACAGCTATCCTTACAAGCAAACTTTTGCTGAGCTTAGAATAAAGGACAAAAGATGCGTGTCCATATTCTTAGGTTCCCTGCAACAATCATCTTAATCAAGGAATTCTGCTTTTAGAGGAAAAGGAAAGAACACGAGTTAGACTTCAGAGCTCAGACTGGGGTAATGAAGGACTTCATTGGGGCCTAAGGATGTCACATAATGAACAACTCTGGACTCTGGTCTCAAATTTGCCATTTCTGAAAAGATGATCAGTCTCTAGCTAATTATGGACCCTCCTTGTATAAGATATAGGTAACACTTTTCATATACTGTCTGTGGGTCTTGATTATTGCTTGATTAAAAAGTATTATAGACCCCAAAAAAGGACATCATTTATGTTAAAATCATTACCAAAATCAGCAAATGGAGCTTTATAATTGTCTTTTGAAACAGTTTGCAACAAAAAGTAGAAAGGTGCCTTGAAGATGGAATCCGCCTTCCCATGTTAGATGCAAAACAGCTTCAGAATGAAAACGATAATCTCAGACAACAAAATGAGACTGCTAGTAAGGTCAGTAGATACCTTTGATAATAAACATGAAATCTGTTCTAGGTGGATGTGTATATATAGATACATAATTTATAGCTTCTTTATGTGATTTATTTTTTAATATTTAATCAGTTATATGATTTTTAGTTTGAATGTTTTTATTTGAAAGGAACATAGCAATTCAAACAAAATTAAATAACTGAAATAAAAGCCAAAACAAAACGATTTCTTTCCCCTTCCTTAATTATTCAGTCTCAAAGTTATTATTAAAAATTGTATAAATTTGAGAAAAATTTTATCAAGAACTCGAGGAAGCCTTTTGTAGTTTTATACGTGTATGATCCATATCATAGGGGTACTTTTCAGTTTTTAAAAAACCCTTTTAGAAAATAAATTTCTATGTTTTCTTGAAATGTTGGTACTTTTAAGAAACAATGTAAAAATTACTTGAATCAGACATATTTATTTCTTTGTTTTAGATAATAGACAGCCAACAAGATGAGATTGACAGAATGATTTTAGAAATTCAGGTAAGGAATATTTTGTGCTTATTTTAATTTAGCTATATTATATACTCTTTATATAATATATACTTATATTTTATATGGAAAGATAATATTTATAGCACTGAGATAAAGTTGCACATTCTTTAATATTAATCTTCCAGTTTTTGCTGTTTGGTAAATTAATCCTTCAAAAGATTGTAAAGATTCATCAGTGAACAAATCACATCCCTGGCCATTCTAGTGGAGGGAATTGGAGAGAATGCAAAATCCATATAATGAATGCCAGATGCTATGAAAAAAATTGCTGTTAAAAATGTTATTTAAAAAAAATTAAGTAGGCTAGAGAGTGCTACATTTGATAGAGTGGTTATGAAGTTTTTCCTGAAGAGGTGAAATTTGAACAGGGATCTGAATGAAGACATCCAGGGGAAAAGCATTCCAAGCAAAGGGAGCAACAAATGCCCTTTTAATGTACCTAATATGTTCTAAGACCAGCACAAAGTCTGCTAGCCTGGAGTGCAGGAAATGTGAGATAGTTATTCTAAGTGTGATGGAAAGCCAATGGACATCTTTTGCTGAAAAACGTTTAACTTTGTACCTCCTAATTTTACTATTACTTTTAAAAATCAAAGTAAAAGTGGTAAATGATTTGCAATTATATACAGTCTTCTTTGTCTTGTGGCTGTATTATTTATCAACAAATATATGAGCCTGATGGATTGATTGACAGAGGTTATAATCTTATATAATTTTGTATTCCTACAGACATAACTTCAGTTGTTTCCTAAGCCATTAGAACTTCTAGATTGTTAGATTTCTTCAGCCATTGTTATGTGACTTATTCTGGGCCATAATTCAAGAATTTCTGTTTTACTTGGGCATATTTTCCAAGAAGTAAATCTAATACATGTTATCTCAATCTAAATTAAGAGTACTCAACTCATGAAATTTGGCATTGAAACTTCAATGGCTTGTAAGATTTTATTTATCACAAACTATCTGATTGTAGGTGTTCATTATATACTTACATTCATTGAAATGTGCATTTTTACCCCATTCGTGGAGGCATCTTACTGCAATTTACTCTTACATGTTAACCAAGTCTGTAGTCACATATAAATATGTCATGACAATATATAAATGAATATGTACAAGAATATATAATTATAGGCCATACTGTTCTTGTTATTAAATGTTTGAGCAAACACAATTCATTTATTTCTTCAAATTATGTAGAGAACTGAAATAAATTTAATGAGATGAATTTATTAGAAATATTTGGGCCTAGACACCATAATCACTAATTCTGTTGTCTTATCTTTTGAAACAATCGCTATCTTTTTTGGTTTTCTTTTCTTTTTTTTTTCTTAGCACCTCATTTACCCATTCTGACCGTCAAGGTCTACAGATCTAGAGACACAGAGATCTATAGATATAGGTAATAGAGACAGACCATGAATGCTGATAGCTGGCCAATATGTCTATATTTATGAGGATGGTATTTGAATAGCAAATTAGAGCTGCAGATGAATATGACTCACATAATGAGAAAATTCTTTACTTATTTTAAACTCATATTATTTTTTGGCCCCTCATCATTTAAAAAGACAGAATTTTTGTTTGTGTTTGGTCATTTGTGATGACCTTTCTGTAAAAGGTATATGCTTTATATAAAACTTGAAAATATTGCTTATTCTGAAAATAGGAACATTATTTCCCTGGCATTAGAAACACTGAAAATAATACTTTGGGGAGAAAATATTGTTGCTTTCTATTGTGGTTAATGGACATAATTTGTGGGTGTATTATCAAGCTGATATACCTAATAGAGCAATTCCCTTTACTTCCTGGTTGTTTAAAGCTGCCTGATTTTTCCTCATCTGCTTACATAAAGAATGGTCAGCTTGCACCTCTGTAGATTATGATGTCCTTTCCATATGCTATAGCTCTGTTTTTGAATTTCTTCAAATATCTTCACCTAACCAACGCAACACAAAATACTATATAATTAAGGATAGCAGAGAGCCTCCCAATTATTTTAATATAAATTATGCCTTTTGACTATCACATAGTATTAATCTTATGTAAATTCTCACTGTCACTATAGTTTAGATATTCTTTCTTCTTCCACAGTGCTTAGATGCTGATTCATTTTCGAGTGTTCAGTAGGCAAAGATAACTTGGTCCTATTAGAATTTCATGTGTTACTGCTTCATGTCCTTACAAACTATTGAGGAGACCAAATTTGAAGTTCATTTGTCTTGATTTGGTACACTACACTTCTTTGGGGACAAGCAAGTTTTTCTTAGAGTTTAAAGTTACTCCCAAAAGAGAAAAATAAAATCTCAGACTATATACATTTTATGTCTAATTTATAGGAGATAAAAATAGAACACTGTTTCCTATTTAGATGCTGTGTGCAAAATACAGCTATAGTTTAAATATTTTACACCAGATGTCAAATAAATACTTATCTCTGATAGGTCACTAGCATGTTTATTTATTCACAGCTTTCGAAGTTGGAGAGAAATAAGTCTTCTACTAGTTATACTGTATCTGTTATTGAATATACAAAAAGTAATACTTCATGTAAAAGTATTTGCTAATTTGGAAGTTGAATGATATAAAAACACAGATTTTTCTATGTTTTGTTCAGCTGTCAAGGTGATATTGTTAACTGACATGAATAACTTGTTTACTCATTGACCTTTTAGAAATGCTGCCCTTCTTTTTATCCATAAAACTAATATAGCTAGCCTGGCTGCTTCTCCTATAGGTTTTTTCTTCTGTTAGTATACAGTATATAAAGACATTTTGCAGTAGAATGTTCCCTGTCAATTTCATGAACATATGGCTACAGTCAGAATGTGATGAAGTTCTTCATTGGGCATTACCTTCCTTCTTATTTATTTCTCAAAAGCACATTTCACATCCATAAGCCTTTTTCAGTGAGCTATTATCATTATAATCTTCCACTGTCAATATTAGACAGATCAACCAGACAGAAAATTAACAAGGATATCCAGGACTTGAACTCAGACCTGGAACAAGCAAACCTGATAGACATTTACAGAACTCTCCACCTCAAATCCACAGAATATACATTCTTCTCAGCACTACATCACACCTACTCTAAAATTGACCACATAATTGGGAGTAAATCACTCCTCAGCAAATGCAAAAGAACTGAAATCATAACAAACAGTCTCTCAGAACACAGTGCAATCAAGTTAGAACTCAGAATTCAGAAACTAACTCAGAACAGCACAGCTTCAGGGAAACTGAACAACTGGCTCTTGAATGTTGACTGGGTAAACAATGAAATGAAGGCAGAAATAAAGAAGTTCTTCGAAACCAAGGAGAATGAAGACACAACATACCAGAATCTCTGGGACACATTTAAAGCAGTCTCTAGAGGAAAATATATAGTAATAAGTGCCCACATGAGAAGAGCAGAGAGATCCAAAATTGACACCCTATCGTCAAAATTGAAAGAGCTGGAGGAGCAAGATGAAAAACACTCAAAACCTAGCAGAAGACAAGAAATAGCTAAGATCAGAGCAGAACTGAAGGAGATAGAGACACGAAAAACCCTTCAAAAAATCAATAAATCCAAGAGCTGGATTTTTGAAAAGATCAACAAAATAGACCACTAGCCATATTAATAAAAAAGAAGAGAGAATAACCAAATAGATGCAATAAAAAACGATAAAGAGGAAATCACCACAGATTCCACAGAAATTCAAACCATCATCAGAGAATATTACAAACAACTCTATGCGCATAAACTAGCAAACCTGGAAGAAATGGATAAATTCCCTTACACTTGTGTCCTCCCAAGCCTAAACCAGGAAGAAGTCAAAACTATGAACAGACCAATAACAAGGTCTGAAGTTGAGGCAGCAATTAAGAGCCTCCCACACAAAAAAAGCCCAGGTCCAGATGGGTTCATAGCCGAATTCTACCAGACACACAAAGAGAAACTGTTACCATTCCTTCTGAAACTGTTCCAAATAATCCAAAAAGAGGGAATCCTTCCCACATCATTTTATGAGACCAACATCATCCTGATACCAAAACCCGGCAGAGACTCAACAAGAAAAGAAAACTTTAGGCCAATATCCATGATGAACATAGACGCAAAAATCTTCAATAAAATACTGGCAAGCCGATTGCAACAGCACATCAAAAAGCTTATCCACATGATCAAGTAGGATTCATCCTGGGGATGCCAGGCTGGTTCAACATATGCAAGTCTATAAACATAATTCACCACATAAACAGAACCAAAAACAAAAATCACACGATTATCTCAATTGATGCAGAGAAGACCTTTGACAAAATTCAACAGCCTGTATGCTAAAAATCCCCAATAAACTCGGTATTGATGGAATGTATCTCAAAATAGTAAAAGCTATTTACAACAAACCAACAGCCAATATCATACTGAATGGGTAAAAACTAAAAGCATTCCCTTTGAAATCTGGCACTAGACAAGGATGCTCTCTCTCACCACTCCTATTCAATATAGTACTGGAATTTCTAGCCAGAGCAATCAGGCAAGAAAAAGAAATAAAGGGTATTGAAATAGGAAAGGAGGAAGCCAAATTGTCTCTTTTTGCAGATGACATGATAGTATATCTAGAAGACCCCATTGTCTCAGCCCAAAAACTCCTGAAACTGATAAGCAACTTCAGCAAAGTCTCAGGATACAAAACCAGTGTGCATAAATCACAAGCATTCCTATACACCAATAACGGACTTTAAGAGAGCCAAATCAAGAATGAACTACCATTCACAATTGCTACAAAGAGAATAAAATACATAGGAGTACAACTAAAAAGGAATGTAAAGGACCACTTCAAGGAGAAATACAAACCACTGCTCAACAAAATAAGAGAGGACACAAACAGATGGAGAAACATTCCATGTTCATGGTTAGGAAGAATCAATATCATGAAAATGGCCATACTGCCCAAAGTAATCTACAGATTCAACACTATCACCATCAAGCTACCAATGACCTTCTTCACAGAACTGAAAAAACCACCTTAAACTTCATATGGAACCAAAAGAGAGCCCGCATAGTGATGTCAATTCTAAGTAAAAAGAACACAGTGGGAGGCATCACACTACCGAACTTCAAACTAAACTACATGGCTACAGTAATCAAAACAGCATGGTACTGGTACCAAAACAGAGATATAGACCAATGGAACAGAACAGAAGCATCGGAGGCAACACAACATATCTGCAACCATACAATCTTGGATAAACCTGAGAAAAACAAGCAATGGGGAAAGGATTCACTATTTAATAAATGGTGTTGGGAAAACTGGCTAGCCATGTGCAGAAAGCAGAAACTGGACCCCTTCCAGACACCTTACATTAAAATTAACTCCAGATGGATTAAAGACTTAAACATAACACCATGAAAACCCTAGAAGAAAATCTAGGCAAAACCATTTAGGACATAGGAGTAGGCAAGGACTTCATGACCAAAACACCAAAAGCATTGGCAACAAAAGTCAAAATAGACAAATGGGACCTAATCAAACTCCACAGCTTCTGCACGGCAAAAGAAACAGTCACTAGAGTCAATTGACAACCAACAGAATGGGAAAAAGTTTTTGCAGTTTACCCATCTGACAAAGGGCCGATATCCAGAATTTACAAAGAACTAAAACAGAGTTACAAGAAAAAAGCAAGCCCATTCAAAAATGGGCAGAGGATATGAACAGACACTTTACAAAAGAAGACATACATGAGGCCAACAAACATGAAAAAATGCTCATCATCACTGGTCGTCAGAGAAATGCAAATCAAAACTACAATGAGATACCATCTCATGCCAGTTAGAATGATGATCATTAAAAAATCTGGAGACAGCAGATGCTGGAGAGGATGTGGAGAAATAGGAACACTTTTACACTGCTGGTGGGAGTGTAAATTAGTTCAACCATTGTGGAAGACAGTGTGGCGATTCCTCAAGGACATAGAAATAGAAATTCCATTTGACCCAGCAATCCCATTACTGGGTATATATCCAAAGGACTATAAGCCATTCTACTATAAGGACACATGCACATGAATGTTCACTGCAGCACTGTTTACAATAGCAAAGACCTGGAACCAACCCAAATGCCCATCGATGATAGACTGGACTGGGAAAATGTGGCACATATACACCATGGAATATTATGCAGCCATCAAAAACGAGTTCGTGTCGTTTGTAGGGACATGGATGAACCTGGAGAACATCATTCTCAGCAAACTGACACAAGAACAGAAAATGAAATACCGCATGTTCTCACTCATAGGCGGATGATGAACAATGAGAATATGTGGACACGGGGCGGGGAGCACTACACACTGGGGTCTATTGGGGAGAATAGGGGAGGGACAGTGGAGGGGGAGTTGGGAAGGGATAGCATGGGGAGAAATGCCAAGTGTGGGTGAAGGGGAGGAAGGCAGCAAATCAGACAGCCACATGTGTACCTATGCAACTGTCTTGCATGTTCTTCACATGTACCCCAAAACCTAAAATGCAATTAAAAAAAAATCTTTGGCAGAGGACATATAGGTTTGTAATGTTTACTTGTTTTCTCTGACATTAAAATGTTTACTAATTGTAAGAACTTAGGCATTTAGGTGGCCCCTCTCAATTGGCACCTATCAATAGATAATCATAATACCACAAAAGACAGAATAATACATTAGAAGACATTAAGACTGTTTACTCAGGCATGGTTGGAACCACCAATCTCAAAACTGACAGTCTGTTCTATTTATAACACATCGAGATGTTCCCACAGCCTAAGAAAGTTATATTCCAATTTTTAGTAAATCTCATAAATCCTTCATCTAGCAGGTTTTCTCAGTAGAAATAGTGAGAAAATGGATCATAAGTCAATGGAATGTCTCATAGGTAGAACATAAGTTCTTTAAATATCAGTTGCTTTAGTGTTTTCCCATTATTGCATGTTTATCTCCTATTGTTATCCAAATTGTTATTCTTGAAATAAAGTTATTTTTCTAAAGTTTAATTTAAAAAGCACTTACCTCTGTAAAATTGCCTATGAGTGAGAAACTAAAAGTATTCTTATCAGAAGTGAATACTAAATTTTGAAAAACCTACCAGCCAAATAATGCCTTCTATGAAAAGTAGCTTAAAAAAAAAAAAAGCTTCAGTGTAGTCTTGTATTTGTAAAGAGAACAGTCTTTACTGTTCATGTAGATCTGTTGTATGCATATTATAGTTGCATAATTAAGATTTGTCAGAATAAAATGCATAAAAGGTGCATTTAACTTTTGAAAAATCAGTTATATCAGGATGGCGACTTGTATGAGTGAAGACTGCTCATTTGAATCATAAAATGAATCAAATTTGAATCATAGGCCCGTTTGCCCTATATGTAGTCACCAAATCTATATGGATATTCACATTATTTGTAATACTTTTTAAGATATGTATTTCTGGGCCCTATTGTGAACCTAATGAATCAGTGTCTCTGGGATGAAGTTCGAATTATGTATTATTAAGTTCCCCAGGCAATCCCTAACTATATAGTCTGGCAGTAGAACTAGAGCATTTAGGAAGTATTACAATCCTCAGCATGCTTAGTGAGCCAAAAAGTGAGAATTAGATAGAAAGACTGAGGTTTAAATTTAAAAAACAAGTTTAGTTTCTGAGATTCTTAGGCGTCATCAAACACATTTAACATATTTTGGTAGATCTCACTTATAGACCGGAAAATACATTTTTTTCCAGAAGCTAGAAGACAAAGAACTCAAGCAGATTGTTTTTTTTTCCTTTATATTGTGCTAATTTTTAGTAACAGTTTTATTAAGATATAAGTCACTTACAATTCACCCGCTCAAAGTGTGCAATTCAGTACCTTTTAGTATATTCACAGATAAGTGGAACCAAGACCACAGTCAATTTCAGAACATTTCTATCTCAAATAGAAGCCTTATACCTTTTGTCACTTCGCTAAGCCCCCATCCACTTCTCCAGCCATAAGCAACCCCTGATCTACTTCCCATCTTCATACATACACCTATTTTAAACACTTCATACAAATGTATATATGGTCTTTTGTGACTCTTGACCATATCCAGTTGTTAAGCTCCACCAATTGTCATCCTTTCATGCTGTTGTTTTCAACAATGCCCTGTGGCATAAATTGCTTCACAAACTGATCCACTGTAGCTCTTTTGAAGGGATAGTTCATTAGGTTAGTGTTTGAGATTTGTTCTGACCTCAGGAGTATTCTTCCCAGCTATCTCACTGTTTCTTTCTGGGAAAGTAGTTGGTCTCTAGATTTAGCCTACAGGGCTAAAAGTGTTCTGCCAACTGCCTTTCACCACAACCACCAATTTTTTGAGTGCTCTAAGCCTTGACCTTCACATTGTTGCAAATGAAGTCAATCCCTATAGAGAGACTTTTGGAGTTTCTAGTTTTATGGCCTACTTTTCTTCAGGCAAAATCTCTTAAGCCAGGCTAATTGGTGTGGGGACAATGAAAAGCTTCTGAATGATACCTCCACTCTAGTAGCTGAACACTCACTGGAGGGAGTTGGGTCTTTTTGACCTGCCTCTCCTCCATAGAAACAATGCCCCACAGGCTGGGGGCAAGGATCAAGGGTTCTGAACTCTACGTAAGCTTCCATCCCATAAGGGGATATGAGTAGAAGGATGCCTCTACCTCTTGGTTGTACTTTCCTGAAACAGCCTTTGCTACAGGTAGCTATGAACAGGATGATAAATGTTGATGTCCTATCTTTTCTGGGAAGAGAGCTCTTTAACTGGGGGCTGTAAGGAGAGGGTACCCTGTGTTATTGGCTGTATCAGTCTGGAGTAGAATTTCCATCCCAATGAGATGTGAGAAGGCAGAGATGGAGTTGAGTTTTGTTTCAGTTTTTTCCTCTAGAATCCTTTTATGAAGCAGAATTTTGTTTCAAATACCAGTCTCTTACTCTTCTTACTGAGTTTCAATAGATTTTCTTGAGTAAATGTTTCTTCATTTGCTAGCTCTTAGGACTATTTCCAGAAATTTTAAATTATAACATTCACCAATTTCATTGAGGGGTGGATCTGTGGAGCTCCTCACACTGTCATGCTAAAAGCAAAATTGTTCTTAAAGTTTTATGATGTTACAAGATGGTAACTAACTTAAGAAAGGAATTTCAGCTGTATGTTGTCTTAGAGTCCTAGAAACATAAAACCAAAAAAAGGGGGCGCTTTTTAAAATTTTTTCCCCACCACCAAAATAAACATTCTGCTATATGTTTCAGACTTCCTATTAAGGGCAACTCTGCCCTTCTACTTAATTCAGTCCAGGTATCCTAGACTTATCCTTGACTCCTCACTTACCTCACATTTGTCAGCAAATTCTCCTACCTTGAAAGTATGTCTAGAATCTGACCTCTTCTCCATGCCTCCTCCATTACCACCATGTTCCAAGCCATTTTCCTTCTTTTGGCAATAAGAGCTTGGAGTCACAAAGGAAACAAGCACTTAGACAAAAGATTTCTCAGCAAGGCAAATTTACTTCTGCAGAAGGGTACTGCTCGCCCTTCTGGCTGCTATCAGAGCACTCTGAACAAAGGAGGGAAGGGGTTTTTAATCCCTAATGCAGTTAGTCCCTGGCTTCTGTGTCCTGTTCCCATTGGCTGGAGACCGACCACACAGTCTAACATAACCCAATTAGCTAGTATTTGAAATTGAATATGGCTAATCAGGCAGGAAGGGAGAGGTTCTTTAAAGGCACAAGGCACGTTGGGGCATGTCAGGGCTCAGCGAAGTTGGGAAGGGTAGCTTCAGCAGAAGGAGCAGTTTACAGAATGGGTAGCTTAGGAAAGGGACAAGGAAGTTGATCTCAAGAATAAAGAACAAGGAAGTTGAAAGTTAAACCTTTGAAGAGGAACTTACTGTATCTGACACTTTCTCATCTGGATTATTTCTTTCTGCTTCTACCCTTGCCTGTGCTCAGTATACTCTCATTAGCTTAAGTGATCCTACTAAGCAAAAATCAGATTACATCATGTCTCTGCTTAGAACTCTTCAGTGGATCCTCATTTTTTCCAGAATAAAAATTAGAGTTCTTATGCTGATTTATGAGGCCCTGTACAATCTGTTCTGCAGGCTGCCTTCCTTCTCTGACTCTTTCTCCTGCTATTCTCAGCAATCCTGGCTCTCTTAATTTTTCTCAAACACAGAAGACACCATCTGTCCCAGAACCTTTGTGCTGATAAACTCTCTGGATATCTGTGGGACAAAATCTCTCACTTCCTTCAAGCCTTTGCTTACATGAGATTTCAACCTCCTGACCCTTACTGTGCTCTGTTTGTTCTCCACAGAACTAGTCAAATTCTAATATATGACACTGTGTAACTTACATATTTATTTTATTTCTTTTGGTCTTTTTTCTCCTAGTAAAGTTCCGCAAGGGCCAAGAGTTTTGACTATTTTGTTCACTGATCACTCAATGCACAGAACAGTGTTTGGCAATGATTTTTGCTGAAAGAATGATTGCATGAAGGAATGTGCTTGTGAATTTCTTATATGGTATGCATGCTTATGTATGTATATGTATATATGCAGTAAAAATGTTAACAGAAATTTTCTTTCAAAATAATTCCTCTTAAATTGGGTTTGTGGATTATATAGAATCTGCTAACTAAGGCACACCTGGTTTTTCCTCATTTGAGCTATTTGTAAATGGGACATTTCTGGATACTTATATAGAAAAACAAATGTGCTTAAAACCACTTTTCAACTTCAAACATGATCATAATAAAGACCTTGTGGGTTAGTTCCTTAGCAGAATTTTAAAATGTCTTGATTAAACTGAGAATTAAAGAGCTAATATAGGTGTTTGTAAATTGATTTTTAATTTTGTTAATCTCCATCTCTACTGAATGATAAACAGAGAGTTATTGTGAAATTCAAGAAGCTAAACACTTATTTCAGAAAATATGAGATATTTCATTTATGCATTGTGGAGTACTACCAGTTTGAGCAAGTATATTTTAACATCTTAAGAGATTCAAAAAAATGCTTTGCAAAAAGTATTTATGTAAAGTAATACACACCATTTATTCTTGATGGAATTTCTTGTTTTCTTTTAAACACATACTTCTTAATACAATTTAGGATAGAGAAATAACTAATGTTTTAGGTGAAAAGTTATTGTCAGACAATAGCATTCATACCTAGTATTATCCTAAAAGTTGTACAGCACTTGCAAGACCAAGTTTCTTCTTGGTAACTACCTTGAACCCAAGCAACATATAAGAAATATGATTTTCCTTTTTGTGATAAATGGTACTACTGCCAGGCATTTTCAGTTTTTCTGATGGAGAAGATTGCCTGTTTCTGCACTGATTAAAAATCAGTCTTACATAGGGACATATTAGTCGGTTTTATTAGTCACATTCAAATGACTCTGAATTGGTAAAAATACAAAACATTCTTAACTTTTACGGAATTATATTCTGTTATAATGTGTCACTATTACTATAATTCTGTTATATATATTATATTAATTATATTGTGAAAACACCCCTCTTGGGTTTAATTTTTATTGTTTGAATGTGAGTTTGAGTAGTGTATCTGTGATGCCTTTCTTCTGTAATTCTAATAAACAGTCACAAATATTGAGAATTTAGGTTGAATTTTGGATTCCAGCCAAATAATCTTGTCAGGCCGGAAAGCATAGCTCTTCAGCTAGGTGAATAAATCTCCATGTTCATTTAATCAAATAAGGTTTTGATTCAATCTAATGAAGTTACAAAGGAAATTTCAATTTTCAGTTATTCAGAGAGCACATATTCAGAGAGCCCCATATTAACTTTGTGCTGTGAGATTAATTTTTGTGAAATATAGAACAACTTTTCCCTGGAAGGAAATATACTTGTTATACAGTTTGATTCGTTTCTTTTCAATTTCTGAGTTACTAAGTGTAATTTTTTTTTCAGAGTTTAGCAGACAAATGAAATTTAAAAGCAACAAGTTTTATATGTTACCGATAAAACTGCTTTATATTTATAGTCTTATTTTAACCCATGGTGATAGCTGTCTTCTCTCTTACCCCATCCAAAGATAATGTGAGGAAAAAATATTTAGAGTAGAATGTGTACTATTTGGGGAGTCAGCATACTGAAGCATTGTCAGAGTTGAGACTAAATACAGACCTGAAATAAAGTGATACCTCTCTTCTGGTCATATGTATATTGATTTTGTGGTCTAACAAAAGGAAACTAGTTGATAGAAACACTTAGAATTCACTAATAACTACAGAATGTATGGCAGTTTTCTCTTTTACTATATAGGGGAAAAGTAAGACTAAGTAAGACTCTTAAAATGTCCTTTATGCTGCTTTGGTGTTCTCATAATATTGTCATGTCTAGATAATTCGCAATTTTATAAGGAATAAGAAGGAGATTAGCTTATCAAATTCCCATAATAGACCTTTGACTGGAGTTCACAGTATATTCACTGCTGGAATACTATACACTGAAAGACAGGAGCTATGTTTCAAATGATAGAAAATAGAAATGATACAATGATCTTATTATCTTGCATCTCATTAACCATAAGCAAATGTAAAACAAAAGAAGCATAGACTTGTTGCAAATACACTCCCAACATATAAAAAGTTAATGAAATAAAAACTGTTTGTAATACAGCATTAAGTAGGAACTTCAGATTTGAATGTTTATACAAATTAAAAACTTCTTGGTAAAAATTATAATTAAAACAATTCAAATGTATTCTGGAAAACTGGCATTTCTTTTTCTTTTTTATTTGTAATCAGCCATTCTCTAAAATGGATTAATTTAAAAGTAAAGACTTCATCTTCCAAGGGAATAGGGAGGAAAGAAGATCTAAAGTATTCAGAGACAACATTTCTGCTTATTTCTATTTGAGATTTTTCTTTACATGTTAACCTGTTTTGCTTTCCAATTTTTTTAAAAAATTCTAGTCTATGCAAGGAAAGCTTTCTAAAGAGAAGGTGACCACTCAGAAGATGACGGAAGAGCTAGAAAAGAAAGAAAGAAACCTACAGAGATTAACAAAAGCATTGCTTGAAGTGAGTAGAAGAAATTCAGTTTGCTTTGAAAGGATGATTTGCTACCTATTTAAGCAGATGCTTATTTTATAAATATTAATAGAGCATTTTCAGATTGAAGATGTGATTTTGATATCCCTGTAGTTAAATCCATTCTTTCTTACCAAAATTATTATAAAAAGATAAACCTTTCTCTTGTGTTTTAGAATACAGTTTCATGTATTTATAGTACAGTATATATTTATTATATTATTAGCTGCCATTCATCTATAAAAAGTTTATTCCTCATCATCCTAGGCTCTTGGGTTATTCTGAAATACAGTTCCAATTGGAAAACTAATTAAAGTTACCTTTAATTATCAGTTTTAAGGATAAGATGGTATTAGTTTTGGGGGTCAGCAATTCATAATCGTTGGGGTTTTTTTTTTTCTTCTTTGGTTTTATGCCAAATTTTTTTGTATTTCTTTGTCTCTTACACTGAAACTTTTGGTTCCTATCAACATTAACATGGATGCTTTGCCCCACCAATAAGCAAAAAGTAGTTTCAAAGTAATTAAATCACTATTGCTACTAAAAATAAAAACCAGAGTGAGGTTCAAAGTTACTTTGCAGTTCTTTTTATCCTTGGAACAAATCTCACTATAGAAAAATACAGGCTGGATGTGATGGCTTACACCTGTAATCCTAGTACTTTGTTTTGGGAACCTGAGGTGGGCAGATCACTTCACTCCAGGAGGTTGAGACCAGCCTAGGCAACGGGACAAAACCCTGTCTCTACAAAGAAATACAAAAATTAGCCAGGCATGGTAGTGTTTACCTGTGGTCCCAGATATTCAGGAGGCTGAGCTGAGAGGATCACCAGAGCCCGAGGAGGTCAAAGGCTGCAGTGAGCCATGATTGCACCACTATACTCTAGCCTGGGTGACAGAGTGAGGCCTCAAAAAGAAAAATACATACACAACCAACATATTCATTACGTGAGAGACTCCTAGAAACTGAAACTGGATTTATGTTTCCTCCCTTGGATATACACTGACGTATCAGATGGCACAGAGACACAGTTTCCACTATTTACATTGTTATTTTTCTATGTATTTTTTCCCCATATATGTATTACATATATATAATTGAATTTTGTTAATGTGTATATAATTTGACTCCACTGTTTTGTTTATAGACTTGGGGGAAAATGTTAACCTGTATGGCTTTTAGTACCTTTCCTCTATTGTAACAATCTGATGTTTGTTTTCTTTATCCATTGCAGAACCAAAGACAGACAAATGAGACATGCTCTTTATTGGATCAGGGCCAGGAAGCTGACCAATCTAGGCAGCAGACAGTTCTTTCTAAACGGCCACTATTTGATTTGACTGTGATTGATCAGCTGTTCAAGGAAATGTCCTGTTGTTTGTTTGACTTGAAAGCATTGTGTAGTGTTCTTAATCAGCGTGCTCAAGGCAAGGAGCCTAATCTTTCATTATTACTGGGAATAAGATGTAAGTGTCTGATGACTTGTTCGTTCTTTGTGGCAATTGAAACCTACCTTCATGAATCAGGAACTTCTGACTGCTTTTTCTCTGCTTATTTTTGTAATTTACTTTCCTACTTAGAATCAGTCTGTGGGTTTATTATATACCTGTTATTACTTCATTGCTAGAAGTGAGTGGGGTTATAGCTGACATAAACTACCACTTGGCAGAATGCCTGGTAATGTTTCCTATGTTGATTCTGTAAATATGTGACTACAGTGGTAGTTAGGTATGACTTTCCATTTACTCTTCCAAGGATAATGATTCCTTCTATTTGCTCTTGTTTGTTAGTTGCATAGATTAAGTGACCCAGCCATATGTCTACTGGTAAAATATCTGAGAGAAATATTTTACTTTTCAGTTCAATATATGTTCTATGGTAATTGCTTCATGTGAGCGCCAGTGATTTCACATGAGCTAGTTTTCACAGCTTACAGATGTGTTGCTTTCGTCATGCATACCTGCTGGCTTTACACCTTTCAGTGTGACACCCATTCACTCTTGGCCTCATTTCTGTCTTCCTCCACACATAATTGTGAGAGCTGCCACAGTAATAATCCTAGTGTCCCTTTCTGTGCTATTTTGCAGAAACGCTCATCTCTGCATGTGGTTACAAATTAGGATGTTAGTCTCTTTTTATTTATTTACTTACTTATTTTTGAGACAGAGTCTCACTCTGTAACCAGGCGCCAAGCTGGAGTACAGTGGCACAATCTTGACTCACTGCAACCTCTGCCTCCTGGGTTCAAGCAATTCTCCTGCCTCAGCCTTCCGAGTAGCTGGGACTACAGGCGTACGCCACCATGCCCAGCTAATTTTTGTATTTTTAGTAGAGACGGGGTTTCACCATGTTGGCCAGGATGGTCTCGATCTCGACCTCGTAATCTGCTTGCCTTGGCCTCCCAAAGTGCTGGGATTACAGGCTTGAGCCACCGTGCCCGGCCGTTAGTCTCTTTTTAATAGAGAAGAAATGAAATTGGAAGGAAATAGGAATGGAGTAAGACCACATAATTAGATTTATGAGCCACCATGTATATTTAGTAGCTGCCTAATACTATGGTTAATATATGACTAGAGGGGAGATTGGTTTTGTTTCTATTTTTATCATAAAGATTCGACCATTTTGCATCATAATAGTTATTTTGGCAAATCAAATAATGCTGTTGACCAAAGTATATCTCGTTAAATGAAACGTATCTTGTTAAATGACATGTATTTGTGCTCAACTATTTCTCTTTCACTTCATAGATATTTGTACACATACACAAGTGTGGATATGGAAAAAACACATAAGGTTTAATTAAGTATATTCACTCACGGAGTAAACATTTATCAGATGCCTTCTATGGTACAGACACGAAGTAGGTGTTGGTAATGCAGATAACCTGAACACAGCCTTTGCCCACTCATTAACCAAATTATTAGAGCATTGTGATAGGGGCTATAAGTGAGATGTGGACAAAGGACAGTGGGAGCTCAAGAGGTAAAAAACAACTAAATCTACATGGGAGGGGCTATGGAGACTCCACAGATTAGCCAGTGTTCAGTGTCAATTTTAGAGGAGGAAGAAGAGAAGGTTGTCAGGTGAGCATGGAGTGCTTATCTCTTGTGGGCAAGACGCAAAAGCTCACAAAGGGAATTCATTTTCTCCACAATTATAGAGTTGGCCACCCTTTTAATTACTTTACGGTCTTCTACATTTTCACTATCATAAGGTAGCATTTTTCGTTACGTTTTTCAGTAATAGAGTAGTAGAGTTATCCTAATGTAAATCTTACCACCCCCATCTCTCAGTGCTCCTTCTAGTCTTTAAAGTTTGACCCCAGAATCCTTACCTTGTATTTGGCATTGTAAAAATTTTACCAGCTAGTTGATTTGTGAAAAACTGGTTGATTCATGACTCCATTTGCTCACTCTATCCTTTTGAAAACAGCGTTACCTTGGTGCCCATGCCATCATTTTCTAGGTTCTGCTTCTGCCTTTATGACTGTTCAGTCTCTATCTTCTGTGGACTTCTCTGCCACTTAATTATTGGTATCACCAGAAGCCTTTTGTTACTGGTTTTGTGTCTGTTTCTTTTTATTCAGTACTTTATCTGAGTGATCTTATACACTCCTGTTGTTTGTTACTGCCTTACCTTTCACCTACACACTTATCTCCTTTACCCAGACATTTATCTCCTCTGGGCTCCAGATTATATTCTCATGTATATTAGAATTGGCTGTTTTGAATGCATTACAGACTCTACACATTCAAAACCAGAACCCACTTTCCTTCCCTCCCTGAACCTGTTCCTCTTCTCAGTGAGTAACACCACCTTTTCACCTGTCATTTGAACCCAGATTTGATTCTCCACTCTGCTTTTTCCTTCATCTGGGCCTGTGCCCAATCCCTGCCCCTCACTCAAATTGATAATGATTGTGTGCTATTAGTTCTGTCATCTGCTTACTATGTTTAACATTCCTGCCATTCTGTCTCCATTGCACTATTGTTTTAAGTTTTCATAACCCATCACCTATACTGGTCTCTCTGACAACCACCTTTCTCACCTCCTCCCTCTAATCCATTTTACATTGTTGCCACACAGAGCTGTCTAAACTATGAATCTGGTTTCCTAGTACTTAGACTTCTCTGTGGTCGACAATATTGTTGCCCATTAAACATGCTGAGTTTCTGTGTATCACTGTATGAATTTAATTCATTTTAATTAGCAAAATGTATAAAGGACCAAGTGAATAAGATGTTTAATAACGAATGATGCATAATTTAAACATGAGCCTCACTGATGATTAAGGTGAAAAATTCTAAAATGTCTTTGTTCAAAAAAATGTGAGATATTCTCTTTATATTTTATTTACACAGCAATGAACTGTTCAGCTGAAGAGACTGAGAATGACCACAGCACAGAAACACTCACTAAAAAACTGTCAGATGTGTGCCAGTTACGAAGAGACATTGATGAATTAAGGACTACAATATCAGACCGCTATGCTCAGGACATGGGAGACAACTGCGTTACTCAGTGATCAAGTGTTAGTCCCACAGCAATAATGACCCATTGTTAAATGCTGCTGTGTTATGGAGCCATAATGGAAGGTTGCAAGTGACATGACTTGCACATAGGGATTTTTTTCTGTGGATTTGTTATATTGAAGCGGAAAAGGAATGTGAAGAGGTTTTGAAGGGGCTTATCTAATCAGGCAAAAAAAAAAAAAAACAAAAAAAAAAAAAACAAATCAAATTACCTTTGACAAATGTGATAAAATCTGTAAGAAAAAAAGAGTCTATATTCTCAAACTACTGATTATAGGACCAAGCTGTGAAAAGTACCCTTCACATGAAGGAGTAGGAGTCCTTTTAATCTTATAGCTTTGTGTGTGCTTGTATGTGTGTTGTGTGTGTGTGCATGTGCTTTATTCACAAATTTATAAGGGTTTCTAGGGTAGGAGCAGAGCTCCTGAGAAAGGCACACGCTGTTTATTCTTATATCTTTCATATAGGAGCTTGTGTTATACTTTGGGATTTTCAGTGGCTGCCTGAACAAGAGTTCCAACGGCAGGCAAGTGTTGTAACGGTATAGCAGGCAAAACCATTTGTATTTTGAACACTTATTGCACTGATAATGTTGTGTGGTTGAGCTGATTTTAATACTGTAGATAGGTCAGCTGTTTTTCCAGAGTGATTGTGGATTTCTTAAGAGGTGTGAAATTTTGATATGATGTTCTTTTCCTTAGCATTGTAATGTGTGTGTTACAAGAAATGTTAACTTGAACTAATTTTAACATGTTCCTTGCTATTTACAATTTTTTATTTATATGTTATATATCAATGTAAACAAAGCTATATATAATTAATAAAGGCATCAGACCATTATTATAAAAGAAAATTAATGAAGTTACTCTGGAACAATAGCTTACTTATCCAGATCTCACCATTTACATTTTAACAGTTTTGTATCTGTTTCAAAGTTGAAACTACTTTAAGAAAAAACCAACACTATTTATATCTGAATCAACAGTAGCATAAAAACATTTTAATTCAGATGGTATTTTAATTCCTTTTATTAGATAAAGTACATTAACAACAGAATTTTTCATAGAATATGGACTTGGCCAGATCCATATTCATCTGAAGTGTACAGGGTATTACTATGAAATGCAGTTGATTTTTCAGTAGACATGCAGTCATTTAAACTTCCAAATGAGTGTTGTCCATGCTTCTGTTGGTATTTTGGAAGGATTATACATTTTATTGCCGTCAGAGCATTGATTACATTCTTTTGAATATACTTAGTTATGGCCAAAGCCTTGTCCTTTGTTAAGTTGGTTTGATTTCTTGATGCAACTGAATCTCAGTTATATCAAAACTAAATAAGAGATGGAGGTTAGAGGATGTAACTCAAGCAAGATAATATTGATTTGATAAAGAGCATATCACGTGCCTGTTTTCTTGCCAGGCTTATATACTGTATAAAGGCTCTCCTAGGAAGGATTTTTCTTAAATATTTAACAGTGAAAATGTGAGACAAGGCCTTCAAGGAACCTACCTAGGAAGACACTCAGTTTGGATTTTGGCATATACAGCTCTGAATAAATTATTTTATAGTTATAGTTGAATAATCAGTTAAAATATGCTGTAAAGACATCGGATTTTCCTTCTGTTCAGTGCCTGAGTCCTTCCTGCTCTTCTTCTTAGGATCTGGGCATTAAGAAACCCGTACATTGTAGTGCTTCTGCATCCCAGGGTCCTTAACCTAAGGAGGGACTTAGTCACTGGTAAGAACTTGACTTTCTAATATAGTCACTTGGTTTTTTAACATGAGTAGCTTGAAGATAATCAGGATATAGTAAATTTCTACCAAAAATGTGATAACAAAGAATTCAGCGTTGGTCTTTTACAGTAAAGTAGAAAATAACGTCTAAAATACATCAGCCGCAAGTGCAGCAAATATTTTTACACTCTCTTTGAATAGAATCTCAACCACTCTCCCCATGATTTTGGAAATAAAGCCTTTCTAAAATAGAATGAATTGGCAAACAATCACTAATTTGGATCAGTGGGTTCTTCCTTAAATATCTCCTAGATTTTTAGAGTATGTTTTGGGTTTTAGGGTTGTTACAAGCAAACGTTACAGTTGTTTGTTTTATGCTACTGTAGATACATTTTTATTTACTGGCTTAGCTGGGAATAAAATAATTAATTTGTTTTTGTAAGTTTTCTAAAGCTTACAGAATTTAATTTAACTCATATATCTTAAAAGTAAAATTCTAAAGTTAAACAATTTCTGACCTAGTAGGAAATTAACAAATTACTGCTGATGAATTTCATTTTCCAAAATCTGTACCCCCCCATAAAAAATGGAGTTAAGATGTGCTAGTTTAAGTAGTTAGTTGAATTATAGATTGGTCTTCTTAAAATCTGGAGTTTGTAAAGAGACCTAAATAATCAGTAGATAGACTTGGAGGGATTTTGTGGGGAAATTGAAACTAATAGTATTCTAGTTTGTCAGTATTTAATTTTTGATTGTGATTTTTCAGAAAATTTTTCTTTCCCAAGACACCCTCTTGTATTAGAACATCCTTTCTGTATCACATTAAAAACAGATGTTACTGTTAGACCAAATAAGATGGGCAAATAGCAACACTAGAGTGTCTTACCTAGTTTGAACTAGGATGTTCATGGAAGTTATGACAGCAATATATCCCTGAAGTTAAAATTAAACTAAATTTTAAAGTGAATCTATTTGAAAATTTCCTTAGATAATGAAACCTCTTTTTAGTTGTGCTTTTTGTGAATCAAACACTTGTCTTTTTAGAAAGTATTGTATCTAATATTAGTATTAATTGTTCTTTGGTGTTTTAAAGTTGAGTTTATTCTGCCTCAGTCACATTACAGCAAAGATAAAGTAACAGTTGACTTAATGAAAGGTCCAAATTCCCTCTACAGATAAAATTCACTGAATCAAAGGCCCAATAGCTATCTTTTCATTTGATGCCAGAAAAAATAAGATGACTTGAGTTGAAATATTAATTTTCAGTGGCCTCTAATTAAAAACACACACACACACACACAAGTATTGGCTAGGCAAGATATTCCTGAGGTTATTTTAAAACAAGTGTGGCACCTTTTTATGATATATTTGAAATGGGATTCAATATTTAATGTTAACAGTATTATATTTTAGTGAAATTTATTTTGGTGGTAACAGTTTATTAAACCTAATTTCAATAGCTTGTTATAGAGACAATCTCAAGGTCTGGAAAGTGTTGCTAAAATGAATATAATACATTTCTGATATACTGAGGAGCTTATAAAGTAATTCTGTAAGAGTCTAAGACTCACTAATTTCTTAGAGGATATTTTTAAAGGAGCTACTTAATTGGGAAAATGTTCTTTAAATATCAGTAATAGTTCGTTAAGTTACATAGTAGCTGAGAACGTGGACTATATTTTTATATAGCATAGTTCAGCTTTTGGATTATTGGCATTCTCTTACTTAGGAATTCTATCATTGTAGATACGTAATTATGGTAATAAGCAATTTTCACAACCATGCTCACTCAGACTATATCATTTGAAACTGCCAGTGACTGTACCTCCCCAAGCCAAAGTTAATTAATTTTGTTTCCATTTTTGACAATTCAGTGTTCACAAAACAACAGAAACAATTTTCTATTTGGTATAAAGAGCAAAATTTACAACTTTGCTTCAAAATGCTGTGGGTGGCATATTGTCATATGATCATATCATATATTTAATCATGTAGGGGAAAGATTGTGGATTTTTTTCTTATTTAAAAGTACTGCTGAATATAAGAATACAGTTTTAAATCAGTAAGTCTAATAATACTATTGCAGCTGTATACCGAGAAAACCTTTTGTGCCTTTTTGCCTGCAGTAAGCATTTATTTCTATTTTACATGAGTTATAAGAATGTTGATGATTATTGCACCTTGTTATTCTGTAAGTAGACTTTATTAAGGATTTTTTTTTAAGCAAGGAGCCGTTCTTTATTACTAAGTGGATACCTTAGTAAACATGAGAGGAATTATCAGATATGTGTCTTTGGAGCCCAGCCTTCCTTGTGTAGTGAGCCGGAACACCTTTAGAATGTATTCATTTATGTGTATGTATATATACATATATGTATAAATAGTTAAAACACATTAAATATAAAACTTCGCATTGGTGTGATGACAAGAAGTAGTAAGGTGCTAGGTGGTTACATTAAAAGTACAGCACAGTGTATAATCAGTCACTTTGACTGGTGATTTTGTAAACTAGGTTCAGTTTTTGAACCACTCAGAATACCTCATGTGTAAATACAGTGTTCATGACTTAACTGAAATATAGTTATTATATTAAAAAAAAAGAATGTGAAGCCACTGGTTGGCTTGACTTACGCCTTCTGATCTATCATTCTTGCCTCTTTTTTTGTAAAGGGGTTTTTTTTTGTTGTTGTTTTGTTTTGTTTTTTAATAGGGTTTACAGCTAGAATTTTGAATGCCAAAGTTCTATTTATTAAATTAAGAAAAAAGTTTTCAATGTTACTGGCTAGTATTTTTCCACTGGACTATTGTTTGTTGATGTTGGATTTTTTATTTACAGAGAAATAAATATTTTATAAAAAGATTTATGTCTTCCAAGAGCCTAATGTTAATATAAGACTGTATTTTTACTTTCAGACTCTCTATTCTGAATTCTCAATGACAAGAATATGCTGACTTGACTTTTAGGAAAAAGCTTTGTATAAATGCCCAGGAGAATCTTTGACTAAATCATGGAGACTTCTGCCTTCTATCTTATAATTTCTTGCCAATTACATAAAAGCTTTTTCTGAGGGCCTTCTTATAAAGGGTACTGAGATTTTCTGATGACAGGTACTGCAACATAGGAAATCATGTCTGTGTCCATTTCAGTTAATAGCACTGTGTCTCCTTTCTGACTTTCTAAAATCCCTATTTAAACCAGGAGTCTTCTTTCTGGTTTTCCAACAGACAGAATCTGGCTTCAGTAATCTACATTGCTGAAAAGTTCAGTCGGTGAGTCAAATCTTTATCTTATACCTTCTAATCCAAGGTTAAAAACATACTGAAACATATACAAATAAAGCCTTGTTAAAAGGTTGCTAGACAGGGGCCTTGACAGCTCAGCTTTGGTGGTTTGCCAGTCTAGTCCCAGAAGTGCCCTGCGGATGGCATTCTAAGTCCTTGTGATGACATATATGGATTATAGCCTCAATTTCTACAGGTAGTTGGTTAATGTTTGGATTAGCGGTATCTGTTTCCAGTTCAGAACTTTGCCTTGCTCTGTCAGAGTCTTTAATGAGGCATCTAATTCAGTTAACAGGGAAAGAAACACTTTGGAGATCCTGCATCACAAGCTGCTTAAGTTGCAAGCAAATACCTTAGAAATGAGCAGGACGGATAAAATCTTATATTTCTAAGGTGACTGGTAAAAAAGTTTCTCCTTCAGAACGAAATACTTTTTTTTTTAATTTGGAAAAAATGTATTTTGATAGGGGAGGAGGGTGGTCCACAAAAAGCTTTTGATAGGGTACAGCCCAGAATTTTACCAATAGTTTGAACTTCTTTTATGACGAGTTTCCCCAGCTAAACAATCATTCTCTGTTGAAGAGCAGAGGATTCAGTCAAACGAGGTATGAAATAGGATGTTAGTAATTGCACAAAATGGCAGAATGTGGATCCAGTAGAGCAACAGTTTACAAATGAATAGCACCCTCATTAAGACATTCTCCTTGATTTAGATGAGATCCAAGTTTTGAGAATGAAATTATGATAAAAGATTTTTTTTAAATTTTAAGTAAAATTGCTATCCTTGGTAGATAACTGGTGTGATCACAACAAGAAAAAATCTTTTCATTTTAGCCAATGTGTATTTAAGCAGTCTCACTTAATCTTTATTGATTCCCTCCTACAAAAGTTTTAAACTAAATGTGCACCTGCTCTCTGACCAGGAAATTCTACTTTGAGATGTTTGAGATGAATAAAAATATGCCCACAAAGGCACTTGTTCATGGCAGGTTTATTCAAAATAACCAAAAACTGGAAATAGCCCAGAGGTTTGTCAGTAAAATCTTTCCACCCAGAGTTGAAAAATAGCATTTTTTTTACAAACTTGGGTTCTAATTAATTGAGAGTCACTTTATTCTATATACTTACTGGAAGACAGAATAAGTTTAATACATAATGAGGCAGTGGATAGGAGTTAGAAAACAGACCTCCCATTTACCAGAGGACTTTGATTTACACTTCTCTCTGGAGGACTGCCCTTTGTTACGCTAAGAACTTGGTCTCGTTCTTCCTGAAACAAACTTTTAATATCACTGTTAATTGTTTGAGTGCCAGTCTCCCACCAGACTTTGAGCTCTTTAGGGCAAGCACCTTGTCTTACTAAACTTTGTGTTTAATTAGCAACTAGGATATACTCACTTTCAGAAATGTGTAAAAATATCTGCCTTTTACCCTAGTATTGAGGAGCTCTGTTTTCAAGGAGAAAATGTGGAACTTTTCATGGAAGGAGGGTATAGTGATAATAAATCCTACTTAAGCAAGTTGCATTATTCTCCTTTTCTTGAAACTCTTGTTAGTCTCGCTTGCATCTACACACTTTCTACCCTTCTGTAAGTCCAGGCCACAGGATTGGACACCATTATTTCCCAGCTCCAGTACTCCCAGAGAATAACATTCTCACTGGGCTTTAGGCCAGCTGCATAGATTTTGTAAAAGCAAATCCAAGATCTGGCTTAAAAAAGGTACAAAATATCAATTCTAAAAATGAATGCATGGCTGGGCATGGTGGCTCACACCTGAAATCCCAGCACTTTGGGAGGCCAAGGCAAGTGGATCACTGTTGGGGTCTGGCACGTCTGCCGGGGGGCTACTGACCTGCAGGAGCCCTCGAGACCACCAACGTAGATGTCTTGTTCAACCTGAGGGAGAGAGTGCCTGGAAGTAAAAGAAGAGAGAAAAGTGGAGTCTGGAGGTCTGAGTGACTTGCAGTCAAACAGCAACTTTATTTCTGTAGGTGACAGCTTTTATACCCTTTTTCTTGTTACATTTACTTTAGCTCAGCAGAAAAGGGGGCAAACAGAAAAGGGAACAGAAATCATGCAAAAATAGTTATCAGGGGCCTGTGATAACAGCTCACAAAGCAGTTTTAAGGGGGCTTGTGATTATAGCTTACAAAGCAGTTTAAGGGGGCTTGTGATAATAGCTTACAAGCAGTTTAAGAGTTAATATATGTTTTTCAAAGATACACAGTGCAAACAAACAATGGTGCCCTTAAGATGGCTTGTTAACTATGTTTTTCCATCAGGAGGTAGAGCAAAGGCTCAGCTCCTGAGAAAATATGGGCAGAGGTCTCTGTCCCTCTCAGGCACCTCAATTGCAGCAAGCCTATTGCTTACACAGAGACTAAAGGGGATATGAAGCAGTCAGCACAATGTCCTCAGAAACTGCAGGCCCTTACTCTGCATTCTGTTTTTGCCTCAGTGGCTTAGCCATTTTTACCTCGACTCAAGAGCGGGGGGAGAGCAGCTAGGTCCAGCAGCCAAGATGGGGCGAGTCACACTAACTGTCTCAAGCCCTTGGCGTGAACACTGCATTTCCTGGTTTTTTACTTTGCAAATGAAGGGCAAACACCTTCAATTGCACTTCTCAGAGGGTGGAGAACAAGAGGCGGAAGACACATGGCAAGCACATCAGCAATACAAGAAAACAAGCAGCAATGGCAAGCAGTGATGATGGGGCGAGTCATGCTAACTGTCTCAAGCCCTTGGCGTGAACACTGCCGATCACCTGAGGTTAGGAGTTTGAGAACAACCTGGCCAACATGGTAAAATGCCATCTCTACTAAAAATACAACAAATTAGCTGAGCATGGTGGCTGGTGCCTGAAATCCCAGCTACTTAAGAGGCTGAGGCAGGAGAATCTCTTGAGCCAGGAGGCGGAGGTCGTAGTGAGCTGAGATCATCCCACTGCACTCCGGCCTGGGCAACAGAGTGAGACTCCTTCTCTAAATAAATAAAATGAATGCAGCTGGGCATGGTGGCACATGCCTGTAATCTCAGCTACTTGGGAGGCTGAGGTGGAAGGTGGAAGGTGGAAGGAACACTTGAGCCAAGGAGTTAACAATTAGCCTGGGCAGCATCACAAGACCCCATCTCAAAAAACAAAACAAAAAAAGGGGTGTGGGGAAGAGAAGGCAGAAAGCAAATAACAAGTTACACTCAAAAAAAACTAATTAAAATAAAGGCAGAGTTATTTTTCAAAATGAATGCAGTTGCATCTGCATGTATACGCACAAGTCTACAGTATTTTAAATAGTGTAGCTGGCAAGGAAGCAAGGTAATTTACATTCTTCATTCCTACACTGACCATATAGTCATAAAACAAGTGGTTAAGTTGTTTTGTGGCCTGTGGTGACTAAAACACTGCACAGGAAGTGTGTCTTCTATATTATCATCATCATCATTATTAACCAACATTTGAGCACACGCCAAGTAAAAGGACCTTGCATAAATTATCCCATTTATTCTATATAATACCCTATAAAGCAGGCCATTATAATTATTAGGGTGCTATTATTATTCCCACTTCAGGCAAAGAGATTGAACACAGAGGATTTATATATCTTGTCCAAGTTGGAACAGCTTAAAAGAAGCAGAGCTGTAGTAAGAAAGAAGTTGTTTTGTGCCCCTCATGAGACTGACTGCCTCATGTCCCAGGTTTGTGCTCAAAGTTAAATTAATTCCTTCCCAAGCCTCATTGGGAAGGCTTCATCACAGGGCTTCACCATTCTGTGAATTGCACCTCCATCCCAATAATTTTTCTGGTGATTTCTTCTCCCTCACATGTAATTTTTAGTAGTTTCCTATTGCTTCTGTAACAAATTACCAAAAATGTATTAGCTTAAAAACAAAACAATATATTATCTTACAGTTCTAGAAGTCAGAAGTCCAAAATAAGCCATATTGGGCTACAGTCAAGGTGTTGGCAGAAAGTCTCTAGGAGAGTCTGTTTTTTGTTTTCTTCCAGCTTTTGAGGTGATAACATTCCTTGGTTCATGACTCCATTCTTTGATCTATTAAGCCTGCAATATCAGGCTGGGTTCCTCTCACAATATCATTTCTTTGGGTCTCCTCTGCCTCTCTCTTTCCTTTTTAAGAACGCTTGTGATTACCTTGATAATTAACCACCCAGATAATCTCCATATTTCAAGGTCAGCTGATTAATAACTTTAATTCCACCTGCAATCATAATGCCTCTTTGCCTGTAATTTAATGTACTCACAGGTTTCAGGGATTAGGATGGGAACATCCTTGGGGGGCCATTGTTCTATCCTTCCACACCACATCCTAAACAAACTAGTTCTCAAATCTCAACTTTTAGAAAAAAAAAGTCTTTGTGGAGAATTTCTGTGCCATTTGTCATTGTCTTAGTGGATGTGGTATAATCTGGATTTGTCTGTTTTCTCTTTATTATATTTAGGTTAAACATTTGTAGCAAAAATGCTACATTGGTAATGTATATTTCTCATTCATCTTATTAGGAAGCTCACAATAACGGTTTATATTATCATTGGTGCTGCTAAATTATATCATGTTAGGTAAGCAGAAACATCTTTAATTTTAAGTTAAAAAGAGGACAAGTAACAAGGCTTTAGGTCATGTAAGGCAGGGAGTTGGAATTGAGATATTTATGTAAAACCAAGATCCTCAAAATATTGCATCTTCAAAGAAAAGGAAGAGATAGGAAATCTACCCCTTAGTGAAAGGAAATTAAAGGGTTATTTGGTTTTCAAGGACTTGGCTGAAGATGAAAAATGCGCCCTTAAGAATTTGCAACCATAGTCTTACACTCATGTAGAGTGGATTTTGAACTTGTGTTTGGGCCCAAGAAATCCTAAGGCCAGAAGTTGACTTAAAGAGTTCTGAGTTAGTAACTTCCTGGGAATCTTGGAGGAAACAAGACTGGTCTTCCCTAGAGGGAGGCATTTTGGATTGATTCCTCACAGAATTCTCTCTGTGTATGAGTTCAAAATCCAAAATTTTAAAACAAAAAAAGTCAATAAAATGAACAAATTACCCTGTTAGATCCTAAGTATTTTAAATAATGGAATTACCAGATGTAGATTATAAAATAAGAATTACTGTATGATTAGATATATATAAAGTTCTGAACTATGTAAAACTTACTCATGAGATAGAAGAGTAGAAAGAGCACAAGGCAACTTCTAGATCTCTGGGAATGTTCCATTTCTTGATTTGTGTGATGTTTACATAGATGTATTCACTTTGAAAATTCATCAAGCTATATTCATAATGTGTGCACTTTTCTAGATGTCAGGTTTTTTTTTTTTTTTTGAGTTGGAGTTTTGCTCTGTTCCCCAAGCTGGAGTACAGTGATGTGATCTTGCCTCACTGCAACTTCCACCTCCTGGATTCAGGTGATGCTTGTGCCTCAGCCTCCAGAGTAGCTGAAACTACAGTAGCATGCACTACCACAACTGGCTAATTTTTTTTATTTTTAGTAGTGATGGAGTTTTCCCATGTTGCCCAGGCTGGTCTTGAACTCCTGAGCTCAGATAATCCACCCACTTCAGACTCCCAAAGTGCTAGGGTTATAGGCATGAGCCACCATGCCTGGCCTGTCTATATGTAATAATTAAAAGTTCACACTAAAAACAAGGAAATTTGAAAAAGAATCAAGATTTTTAGAACTGAAAAATATGATAATTAAAACTCAGTGGAGGAAGCAGCCAGCATCTGAAGGAGCTGTGATAGCCATCTTCACGTGCAACCATGAAGTTAAAGGAGACAAAATCAAGGTCAAAACCATCAAACTATTGGCAATTTCAAATGAAGGCAATCAAGATTATGGGGAAATGGAAGCAAGTGAAGGTTGATCCAAATATATTTGTAAGTGGACAGATGGCTAATGCGTGCTTTCAGGAACTGAGATTACTGGTTGGTCTCCCCTGCCAAGAATTCCTCCAGTCTCTTCTCAAAGAAGGAATCCAAGAAGAAAAAGGCATCAGCTGTTTGAGAAGAAGAGGAGGAAGTAAAATGTAGCTCCTCAAAGAAAATGATTAATTTGAAGAAAAGTTAAGGTGTGGAAATTGAAGGAATGAGTATCCAGAAAGAGTTTGAAGTGAAAGATGCTGAACCGGAGCCACAGGGGATGGCACGATTTGTCCTGACCCAGAGGAGGAGAGATGGCATTAGAAAGCCTGGTCCAGATTGTTCCAAAAGAGAAGAAAAGGGAAAAAATATTGAGCCTTCCCATGGCACTGTCCCCAAAACAAAGACATTGATGCCTAACCAGAAGGTGAATGTATTAGCTTGAAGGACCTTTTACCCCCAAGCCATTCTCCAAGCAGTAGGTTTTCTAGGTTTCTCTGCATCTACACCAGTCTAAGCCCTGATTTTGACACCTGTCATCTGTGACAAACTAGACATCCTTGGGGATCCTGAGACAGGATGTGGGAAAGCTCTTGTCTTTGTCATTCCAGTGATTCAGGCAGTATTCAAGTAAACTTGCCCCTAACTCCAAGTAACTTTGAGTACCACTTGGAGAACCCAAAACTGAGGCCAGAGCTGAGACTAGTTTCACTAAGCAAGGCTGGGATTGAATCTGGAGTGTTGCCTGCTGAGACTGGAATTGAGAGTGAAATACTCCCTAGTGAAGCTGAACTAAGGCTAGAGTGCCACCCAACAAGGCCAAAGCAAAGACCAGAGCTTTCACCTCAAACCAGGTGCTGCTCTTCCATGATGATGATGCTGGTAAAGGACTTCTTTCCCTTATCAAGGAGAAGCCTGTCCCCAAACCAGATGAGGACAAAGAGGAAAGGCTTGAAAAAGAGTAAAGTGGAATGTCAAAACAAGAGTTGGGTGGCAAAGTTGCTACCTGTAAAGGACATGTAAAACATCCTCTGCTTGGACTAGTTCTGATTCCCAATTGAGAGCTGGTCATCCAGGTCTAATAACCCTTTGATGCTGCAGCCAAATTTATGGGAATTAAAACTGCTATTTTTTTTTTAGTAGAGTATACATGCACAAATAGCAGAGGCTGCTCAGTTGTCAGCCTGATACTGTGATCAGCAGTTCAAGCTGGCTATGAGAGCTAGTTAAAGAAAATCACCTTTATTTGAGCAACCTTCAGCAGTTCAGATGCCTGCTGGTAGTTGGGGCTGACTGGATGATTGAGAAAGGCTACTTTGCTGAGTTCTCCCAGTTGCTAGAGTTGCTCAGTGACTCACAATACAACCCAGAGAGACAGACACTTGGATTTTTTTTTTGCCACAGTGATGCTGGTACATCAAGCTGCTGCTTGAATCCTTTATAAGAAGCCAAGAAAATGAACAAAACTGCCCAACTCAACCTCCTCATGCAAAGATTGGCATGAGGGGCAAGTCCAAGGTCATTGCACCCCACAATGAATGAAGTCACAATGGAGATGCTGACAGATACCAAGATCCATTATGAGACTGATAAGAAAGACTTCTACCTGTTCTACTTCCTGATGCAGTATCCAGGCCTCACCTTAGTGTTTGCCAACATCTCTGACATCACACACCTTTCTAGGCTCCTGAAAGTCCTAAATACTACTGACCCTACATACTCTCATGCACCGCAAGTGGAGGCTCAGATACCTGGAGCAATTTGCCTGTGTGGAAAACTGTTCTCCTGCCAACAGATGTGGCAGCTTAGGATCTGGATATTTCTAAAGTCCAGCATGTCGTCTGCTACCAAGTCCATTGCATCTTGGAGATTTTTATCCACTCAAGTAGTTGAATGCTTATGCCACCAATGAAGACAGCCTAATGCTCACTAGGCCTGAGGACAACATCAACTTTAAGAAGATTTACAAAGCCCTCTAGGTAAAATGTGCATGAATGTGGTCAAGGAGCAAATTCATTTTGCTTTATGAAGGAAACTGAGTATTCGAACTTCCAGGCTTGTCTGCACAATTCTTGGACCGAGTGGGTGGTGTCTGTTCTAGAAATTGAACAGAGGTTAAACAAATTGTAAAAAGAGATACATAAAGGAGGAAAAGCTGATCATCAAGGAAAAGAGTGTCAAAGATGAAAGCAGGTGAAGGTCCTACTACAAAGAGCCACATTACTTGTTTTCCCAACCATTGTTTAAATATGACCTGAGCAGCAAGTATCCAACTCAATCTGGTAAGATGCCTATGCTCATGTCTCCCCTAACAAATCGTGAATCTGCTTTGAACTGCCTCTCCAAACAAGGGGGAAGAACAAGAGAAAAAGTAGAAGAGAGGGAGAGGAAGGCGGAGACAAAGTTTGTTGGTGATCACACAGTGATATCATCGTTTTCTGATCATATGTGAAAAACTTTTCTTTCCACCCTTTCATTTCATTCCATAATCAATCTCAATTAGAAAAATCTCTTCCACACCAATGGCCTGTACCAGGAGAGACCTCTTGCAGTTTTGTGGATATTGCTAAAGTCTAGCATGTCATTCAGTCCATTACCAGGTCCATTGCACCTTGGAGATTAATGTCCACTCAAGTGGTTGAACTGCTTATGCCACCAATGAAGACCTTGGCCTAATGCTTATTAGGCCTTATTTTGGAATAAGAATTATATGCAGCAACTTCATATTTACTTCCTAAATTAAAAACAATGATCAGAAAAAAAAATCAATGTAACAGTTAAATACCGTATTAGATACAAATGAAGAGAGAAGTAATGAACTAGAATATAGTCAAGAATAAATTATCTAGGAAAGGAGTTTTAGAAACATGGCAGATAAAATGGGAAGGTTTAATAAAAATTTAACGAAGTTTTCAAAAGGAGAGAATTGATAAAATGGGAAATAGGAAATATTTAGAATTGTATTTATTTGAGCAATAGTTTAGGATTGGTAAATTTTTCAGAACAGAGCATGAATTTGGAGATTTATTAAATGCAATGAAACCCAAGTCAGAAAAAAATTTTTAATTGCTTCCTGGATACATTTAGTCAAACTCAGAATCTGAAAGTTTAAAAAGTTCTTAAAGGAGGTGGACAGTCAAAGAGAGTAACTTCAAAGAAGCAATTAGACCAGCAGAATTCTCAACAGCAATAACAAAAGATAGAAGACAGTAGAATGATATCTTCTAAATGCTGAGACAAAATAATTCAACATAGAATCATGTAAATTATCACTCAAATGAGAGCAAAATATATTTTTCTTAAAAACAAAACTTGGAAAGAGTTTACATCAATGGGCCTTACTAAAGGAATTTGCAAGTGTCTCTGCCTGGTAATACAGAGAATTCTTCCATATCTTATACAAAACCAACAAGGCAGTACCTTCCCAAGTCTGCAAATACTACAAAATACCTGGAAATCCTCCTCAAGAAGGATAGGCACAAACAAGCCTAGTCTGTGATGACTACAATAACTATCTAAACTCTTCAGTGCTCAGATACCAAGGAACACATACAATTATCAGGTTTATGCAGGAAAACATGACCTAATAAAATCAACTAAATAAGGTACCAGGGACCAATCCTGGATACAAAGATGTGTGTCCTTTCAGACAGAGAATTCAGAATAGCTGTTTTGTGGAAACTCAAAGAAAATTCAAGATAATACACAGAAGAAATTTAGAATTATATGGGATAGGCCAGGTGTGGTGGCTCATTCTTGTGATTCTAGCACTTTGGGAGGCCAAGGTGGGCAGCTTACCTGAAATCAGGAGTTCAAGACCAGCCTGGCCAGCATGGTAAAACCCTGTCTCTACTAAAAATACAAACATTAGCCAGGTGTGGTGGTGGGTGCCTGTGTTCTCAGCTACTTGGGAGGCTGAGGCTGGAGAATGGCTTGAACCCAGGAGACAGAGGTTGTGGTAAGCCAAGATTGTGCCACTGCATGCCAGCCTGGGTGACAAAGCAAGACTCCATCTCAAAAAAAAAAAATTATATGGGATAAATTTAGCAAAGAGATTGAAATAATTAAAAAGAATCAAGTAGAAATTCTAGAATTGAAAAATGCAACTGACATACTGAAGAATGCATGAGAATCTCTTAACAGCAGAATTGCACAAACAGAAGAAAGAATTAGTAAGCTTAAGGAGGACAGGATATTTGAAAATACACTGAAAAGACAAGAGAAAAAGAATAAAAAAGAAGGAAGCACACATATAAGATTCAGAAAATAAACAAATCTAAGACGTATTGGCCTTAAAGAGGAGCTAGAGAGAGACATACATGTAGAAAGTTGCTGAAGGAAAAAAAAAATTGACCCTAGAATAGTATATCTGGTGAAAATATCCTTCAAACATGAATGATATAAAAACTTTCCCAAACAAATGCTGAGGGATTCCATTAACATCAGACCTACCCTACAAATAATGCTAAAGGTATTCCTTAAATCTGAAAGAAAACTATATTAATGAGCAAGAAGTCATCTGAAAGTACAAAACTCACTGACAATTGTACACACACAGGAAAACTCAAATATTATTGCAGCTTTCATAGTGTGTAAATCTCTCCTAAGTACAAAAACTAAATGATTAACCAATCAAAAATAATAACTACTACAACTTTTCAAAACATAGACAGTATAATAAGATACAAATAGAAACAATAAAACTTAAAAAACAAGGGGATGAAGTGAAAGTTAGAGGTTTTATTAGTTTTTTTTCTTTTTACATGTTTGTTTATGCAATCAGTGTTATCACCAGTGTAAAATAATGGGTTATAAGAAAGTATTTGCAGGTTTCACAGTAGCCCCAATTCAAAAAACACATGACAAGTACACACACACACACACACACACAAAAGGAAGAAATTAAATCATACCAACACAGAAAATCACCTTCACTAAAAGGAATATAGGAAGGAAGGAAATAAAGAAGACAAAACTACAAAACAACCAGTAAATGAATAACAAAATGGCAGGGTAAATTTCTACTTGTCAGGAATACCATTGAATATAAATGGATTAAATTCTACAATCTAAAGACATAGAGTGTCTGAATTAATAAAAATGTGAGACATGATAATCTGTTGCCTACCAGAAATACACTTTACCTATGAAGTGAAATAAACACACTTTACCTATAAATTGAAAATAAAGGAATGGAAAAAGATATTCCATGCCAACGGAAATAAAAAAAAAAGAGCAAGAGTAGCTATACTCATATTAGACAAAGTAGATTTCAAGACAAAAACTATAAAAAGAGACAAAGATGGTGATATAATTTTGCTGTGTTCCTACCCAAATTGTAGTTCCCATAATCTCCACATGTGGTGAGAGAGACCCAAAGGGAGGTAATTGAATGATAGGGGTGTTTTCCCCCATGCTATTATGATAGTAAGTTCTCATGAGATCTGATAGTTTTATAAAGGGCTTCCCCCTTTTCTTGATTCTCATTCTTCTCCTTCCTGCTGCCATGTGAAGAAGGACGTGTTTGCTTCCCCTTCTGCCATAATTGTAAGTTTCCTGAGGCCTTCCCAGCCAGGCTGAACTGTGAGCCAATTAAACCACTTTCCTTTATAAATGAACCATTCTCAGTATATCTTTATTAGTAGCATGAGAACAGATTAATATAGGTCATTATCTAATGATAAAGGAGTCAATCCAGTAACAGGGTATAATGATTGTAAATATATATACACCCAACCCTGGATGATGCAGATATATGAAGCAAATATTACAGCTAAAGAGAGAGATAGACCTCAATAGCTGGAGACTTCAACACCTCACTTTGAGCATTGTACAGATCTCCCAGACAGAAACTCAACAAAGAAGCATTAGAGTTAATCTGCACTATATATCAAATAAATCTCATAGATATTTACAGAACACTTCATCCAGCCACTACAGAAGACACATTCTCCCCCTCAGCACATAGGTCATTTCCAATGATAGAACATATGTTAGGTCACAAATCAATTCTTAAAACAGTTTTAGAAATCAAAATTATATCAAATTTTTTAACCACAATAGAATAAAACTAGAAATCAACAAGAGGAATTTTGAACACTACATGAACACATGCAAATTAAACAATATGTTCCTGAATGATCAATGGGTCAATGAAGAAATTAGAAGATAATTGAAAACTTTATTTAAGTAAATGATAATGGAAACATACCAAATCTATGGAATACAGAAAAAGCAGTAATAAGAGGGAAATTTATACCTGTAAGTGCCTACATCAAAAAAGAAGAAAAGCTTCAAATAAATAACCTGGTTCCCCGGGCAAGATGGTCAAATAGGAACATCTCTGGTGCACAGCTCCCAGCAAGATCAATGCAGAAGGCAGTGATTTTCACATTTCCAACTGAGGTAACTGTTTCATCTCATTGGAACTGATTAAACAGTGGGTGCAGCCCAAAGAGGGTGAGCTGAAGCAGGGTGGGGCATTGCCCCACCTGGGAAGCACAAGGGGCCAGAGAACTCTCTCTCCTAGACAAGGGAAGCCATTAGGGACTATTTCCTGCACTCTGGTGAGGATACTTTGCTTTTCCCATATTTTTCACAAATAGCGGACCAGGACATTCCCTCTGGTACCTATACAACCAGCAGGGCCCTGGGTTTCCAGCACAAAACTGGGCTGCCATTTGGGCAGAAACCAAGCTAGCTGCAGCTGTTTTTGTTTTTTTTTTCATACCCCAGTGACAGCTGGAACACCAGCAAGATAGAACTGTTCACTCCCCTGGAAAGGGAGCTGAAGCCTGGGAGCCAAGTGGTCTGTCTCAGTGAGTCCCACCCCCACAGAGACCAGCTAGCTTAGATCCACTGGCTTGAAATTCTTGCAATCAGCACAGCAGTCTGAGCTCAACCTGGGTTATTTAAGCTTGGTGGGGGGAGGGGGGTGCCTGTCATTCCTTAGGCTCAAGTAGGCGATTTCAAACCCACAGTGTAGCAAAGCTGGCAGGAAATTTGAACTGAGTGGGCCTAACACAGCTCAGCAGCTGCAGGCAGTATCTTACTAGATGTCCTCACTGGGCAGGGCATCTCTGAAAAAAGGCAACAGTCTGTCAGGGAATTATAAATAAAGCTCCCACCTTCCTGGGACAGAATACCTGGGAAAACGGTTGCTAATGGATACAGCTTCAGCAGATCTAAACGTCCCTGCCTGGTAGCTCTGAAGAGAGCAGCAGATTTCACAACACAGTGTTCAAGCTCTGATACAGACTGACTCAAGTGGCTCTCTGACCCCTATATATCCTGACTGGGAGACATCTCCCGGTAGGGGCTGACAGACACCTCATACAGGAGAGCTCTGGCTAGCATCTTTTGAATACCCCCTCTGGGACAGGGCTACCAGAGGACGGAACAGGCAGCAATGTTTGCTGTTCTGCAGTATTTGTTGTTGATTCCCAGGCAAGCAGGGTCTGCAGTGGACCTCCATCAAACTCCAGCAAACCTTCAGCAGAGGGACCTGACTGTTAGAAGGAAAACTAACAGAAAGAAATAGTTTTAACATCAACAGAAAGGGCATCCACTCAGAGACCCCATCCAAAGGTCACTGACCTCAAAGACCAAAGGAAGATAAATCCACAAAGATGGGAAGAAACCAGCGCAAAAAGACTGAAAATTCCAAAAAACAGAACACCTCTTCTCCTTTAAGGGATTACAGCTCCTCACCAGTGAGGGAACAAAACTGGACAGACAATGAGTTTGACGAATTGACAGAAGCAGGCTTCAGAAGGTGCGTAATAACAAACTTATCTGAGCTAAAGGAACATGATCTAACCCAATGCAAAGAAGCTAAGAACTTGAGACAGGGTTACTTGAAGTGCTAACTAGAATGATCAGTTTAGAGAAGAACATAAACGACCTGATAGAGCTGAAAAACACAGCATGAGAACTTCATGGAGCATATAGTAGTTTCAATAGCTGAAATGATCAAACAGAAGAAAGGATATCAGAATGAAGATCAACTCAATGAAATAAAGTGTGAAGACAAGATCAGAGAAAAAAGAGTGAAAAGAAATGAACAAAGCCTCCAAGATATAAGAGATTACCTGAAAAGACCAAATCTACCTTTGATTGGTGTATCTGAAACTAAAGGGGAGAATTAAACCACGTTGGAAAACACTCTTTAGGATATTATCCAGGAGAACTTCCCCAACCTGGCGTGGCAGGCCAACATTCAAATTCAGGAAATACACAGAACACCACAAAGATACTCCTCAAGAAGAGCAACCCCAAGACACATAATTGTCAGATTCACCAAGGTTGAAATGAAGGAAAAAATGCTAAAGGAAGTCAGAGAGAAAGGTCAGGTTACTCACAAAGGGAAACCCATCAGACTAACAGTGGATCTCTCAGCAGAAACCCTACAAGCCAGAAGAGAGTGGGGGGCCAGTATTCAACATTCTTAAAGAAAAGACTTTTCAACCCAGAATTTCATTTCCAGCCAAACTAAGCTTCCTAAGCAAAGAAGAAATAAAATCCTTTATGGACAAGCAAATGCTGAGGGATTTTGTCACCACCAGGCCTACCCTGCAAGAGCTCCTGAAGGAAGCACTAAACATGGAAAGGAACAACCGCTACCAGCCACTGCAAAAACACACCAAATTGTAAAGACCATCGACACTAGGAAGAAACTGCATCAACTAACAGGCAAAATAACCAGCTAGCATCATAATGGCAGGATCAAATTCACACATAACAATAGTAACCTTAAATGCAAATGGGCTAAATGCCCCAGTTAAAAGACACAGACTGGCAAATTGGATAAAAAGTCAAGACCCATTGGTGTGCTGTATTCAGGAGACCTATCTCATGTGCAAAGACACACATAGGCTCAAAATTTAAAAATGGAGGAAGATTTACCAGGCAAATGGAAAGCCATAAAAAGCAGAGGTTGCGATCTGCTTTTTAAAACAGACTTCAAACCAACAAAGATCAAAAGAGACAAAGAAGGGCATTACATAAAAGTAAAGGGATTAATGCAACAAGAAGAGCTAAGTATTCTATATGCACCCAATGAAGGAGCACCCAGATTCATAAAGCATGTTTTTAGAGACTTCAAAGAGACTTAGACTCCCGCACAATAATAGTGGAAGATTTTAACACCCCACTGGCAATATTAGATCAATGAGACAGAAAATTTTTGAGACAAGAATATTTAGCACTTGAAATCAGCTCTGGACCAAGCAGACTTAATAGACATCTATAGAACTCTCCACCCCGAATCAGCAGAATATACATTCTTCTCAGCACCACGTTGCACTTATTCTAAAATTAACCACATAATTGGAAGTAAACACTCCTGAGTAAATACAGAAGTATGGAAATCATGACAAAAAGACTCTCAGACCACAGTTCAATCAAATTAGAACTCAGGATCAAGAAACTCACTCAAAACCACACAACTACATGGAAACTTAACAACCTGCTCCTAAATGACTACTGGATAAATACCAAAATGAGGGCAGAAATAACGAAGTTCTTTAAAACCAATGAGAACAAAGACACGTCAATCAGAATCTCTGTGACACAGCTAAAGCAGGGTTTAGAGGAAATTTTACAGCACTAAATGCACACAGGAGAAAGTAGGAAAGATTTAAAATCAACACCCTAACATCACAGTTAAAAGAACTAGAGAAGCAAGAGAAAACAAACTCAAAAGCTAGAAGGAGAAAAGAAATAACTAAAGTCAGAGCAGAACTGAAGGAGATAGAGACATTGAAAACCCTTCAAAAAATAATCTAGGAGCTGTTTTAAAAAAAAAATCAACAAAATAGACCACTAGCCAGACTAATAAAGAAAAAAAGAGACAATGATCAAATAGACACAACAAAAAAGGATACAGAGGATATTACTAGTGATCCCCCAGAAATAAAAAATACTATTAGAGAATACTATAAACACCTTTACACAAATAAACTAGAAAATCTAGAAGAAATGAATAAATTCTTGGACACATACACCCTCCCAAGACTAAACCAGGAAAAAATCGAATCCCTGAATAGACCAAAAATACGTTCTGAAATTGAGGCAGGAATTAATAGCCTACCAACCAAAAAAAGCTCAGGACATGATGGATTAACAGCTGCATTCTACCAGACATACAAAGAGCAGCTGGTACAGTTCCTCCTGAAACTATTCCAAACTACAGAGAAAAAAAAAAAGACTCCTCCCTAACTCATTTTATGAGGTCAGCATAATCCTGACACCAAATCCTGGCAGAGACACAATTGAAAAAGAAAATTTCAGGCCAATATCCCTGATGAACATCATGTGAAAATACTGTATAAAATACTGGCAAACTGAATCCAGCAGCACATCAAATAGCTTATCCACCACAATCAAGATGGCTTCAACCCTGGGATGCAAGGCTGGTTCAACATACATAATCAATGTAATCAATCACATAAACAGAACCAATGACAAAAACCACATGGTTATCTCAACAGATGCAGAAAAGTCCTTCAATAAAATTCAACACCTCTTCATGCTAAAACTCTCAAACTAGTTATTAATAGAACATATCTAAAAATAATAACAGCTATTTATGACAAACCCACAGCCAATATCATACTGAATGGGCAAAAGCTGGAAGTATTCTTTTTGAAAACTGGCACAAGACAAAGATGCCCTCTCTCACCACTCCTATTTAACATAGTATGGGAAGTTCTGGCCAGGAAAATCAGGCAAGAGAAAGAAATAAAGGATATTCAAATAGAAAGAGAGGAAGTCAAACTGTTTGCAGATGACATGATTGTTATTTAGAAAACGGCAGCATCTCAGTCCAAAATCTCCTTAAGCTGATAAGCAACTTCAGCAAAGTCTCAGGATACAAAATCAACGTGCAAAAATCACAAGCATTCCTATACACCAGTAACAGATAGAGAGCCAAGTAATGAGTGAACTCTCATTCACAATTGCTACAAAGAGAAAAAAGTACCTAGGAATACAATTTACAAGGGATATAAAGGACCTTTTCAAGGAGAACTACAAATCACTGCTCAAGGAAATAAGAGAGAACATAAAAAATGGAAAACATTTTATGCTCATGGGTAGGAAGAATCAATATCCTGAAAATGGCCATACTGCCCAAAGTAATTTATAGACACAATGCTATCCCCAGCAAGCTATCACTTTCTTCACAGAATTAGGAAAACCTACTTTAAATTTCATATTTAACAGAAAAGAGCCCATTTATTTAGTCAAGAAAATCCTAAGCAAAAAGAACAAAGCTGGAGGCATCATGCTACCTGACTTCAAACTATGCTACAAGGCTACAGCTACTAAAACAGCATGGTACAACCAGATGATCTTTGACAAACTTGACAAAAACAATGGGGAAAGGCTTTTCTATTTAATAAATGGTGTTGGGAAAACTGGCTAGCCATATGCAGAAAACTAAAACTGGACCCCTTCCTTACATCTTATTCAAAAAATAACTCAATATGAAATAAACACTTAAATATTAGACCTAAAACCATAAAAACCCTAGGAGAAAACCTGGGCAATACCATTCAGGACATAGGAATGGGCAAGAATTTTATGCAATGCCAACAAAAGCCAAAATTGACAAATGGGATCTAATCAAACCAAAGAGCTTCTGCACAGCAAATGAAACTGTCATCAGAGTAAATAGGCAACCTACAGTATGGGAGAAATTTTTGGAATCTATCTATCTGATAAAGGGCTGATTCTAGGATCTAGAAGGAACTTAAACAAATTTACAAGAAAAAAAAATCCTAGCAAAAAGTGGGCAAAGGATATGAACATGCACTTCTCAAAAAAAGACATTTATCCAGCCAATAGACATTTGAAAAAAAGCTAATCACTGGTCATTGGAATAATGCAAACCAAAACCACAATAAGATAACACCTCATGCCAGTTAGAATGGCAATCATTAAAAAGTCAGGAAACAACAGATGCTGGAGATGATGTGGAGAAATAGGAACACTTTTACGTTGATGTTGAGAGTGTAAATCAGTTCAACCATTGTGGAAGACAATGTGGAGTTCCTCAAGGATCTAGAAATTGAAATGCCATTTGACCCAGCAATCCCAAAGGCTTATTAAGCATATACCCAAAGGATTACTGGACATATATCCAAAGGGTATATACCCAAAGGATTATAAATCATTCTACTATAAAGACACATGCACACGTATGTTTATAGCAGCACTATTCACAATAGCAAAGACTTGGAACCAACCCAAATGCCCATAAATGATAGACTGGATAAAGAAAATGTGGCACATATTTACTATAGAATACTATGCAGGCATAAAAAGGGATGAGTTCATGTCCTTTGTAGGGACATGGATGAAGCTGGAAACCATTCTTCTCAGCTAACTAACACAGAAACAGAAAACCAAACACCACACGTTCTCACTCATAACTGGGAGTTGAACAATGACAGCACATGGACACAGGGAGGGAAACATCATACACTGGGGCCTGTCAGGAGGTAGTGAGCTAGGGGAGGGATAGCATTGGGAGAAATACCTAATGTAGATGACAGGTTGATGGGTGCAGAAAACCACCATGGCATGTGTATACCTATATAACAAACCTGCAAGTTCTGCACAGGTATCCCAGAACTTAAAGTATATATTTTAAAAAGTACATGTAAGAAGGTCACTTGCAAAGTGACACACGTCACTTCTCCTTCAGCCATCTGGAGACAAGCTCTCCCCACTTCATTTGCCCACTCCATGTGTATAGGAGTCAAACTAGTAACACCTCTCTTGAGTTATATATGGAGAAAGAATCAAGTGTGATGTAAGCAAAGCATAAGTTAGAATATCTGGACTATAGTTCTGTATGTCCTGAACTATTTACAACCTTAGCTTCTTCATAGGCAAAGTAGAGGAGTTGGGTGACGTCATCTGAAAGGTGCCCCTCAACTCTAAAACTCTGTGCAGTTAATAGTGAGAACTTCATATAGCACAGGGAGAGAGATACACTGAGGGCTAAAGGCATGGCACCTGTGTGACTGGAAGCTAGGAGATGCCTAATAAATATTTAGATGATGGACTCACCTCTTGACTCATGCTGTTTATGCTTGCCTCTATTTGGAGCTGACTGGGTGCCATGCCCAGGAATCAGAGCTGATTTTTGTTATGGCAGTGACTACAATACTTAAAGCAACTTCTCAAATTCAAATATGTACATGCATTTCCAGGGGATCTTGTAAAATGCATATCCTACTTTAGTAGGTCTGAGTAGGGCCTTAGAGTCTGCATTTCAGTTTTCTTTTTTATTCATACATAATAATTTTAAGATATGTGGGGTATATGTGATGTTTTGATACATGCATACAGTGTGTAATAGTCAAATAAAGGTAAGTAGGATATCCATCACCTCAAATATTTATCATTTCTTTAAATTGAGAACATCCCACGTCTTCTAGCTATACAATAAATTATTGCTAATTATAGTCACTCTACTGTGACTATACACTAGAACTTATTCATTAATATGCTAGAACGTATTCATTCTAGATTTCTTTTTTGGATTGTTTACTGTTGTCATATATAAATTGCATATATATATAAATGCTACTGTTGATTTGCTGTTCTGCAACTTAATTTATCAGTTCTAATAGTTTTTGGTGGATTCTTTAGGTTTCTCTAAATATAAGATCTTGTCATCTACAAACAAAACTAATTTGACTCCTTCCTTTCCAGTTAGGATTCCCTATATTTATTTCTCTTACCCAATTGCTCTAGCCAGGACTTCTAGCACTATATTGAATAAAAGTGGTAGAAGTTGAAATCCTTGTCTTGTTCCAGATTTTAGAGGAAAGTCCTTCACTTTTTCCCCATTCAGTATGATGTTCACTGTGGGTTTGTCATATACAGCCTTTCTATTTTGAGATATTCTTAAATAAAAGCCAATTTAATAAGGTTTTCTTTTTATAAAAGGATGTTGAATTTTATTACATGTTTATTTGGCATCTATGGAAATAGTCATATGGTTTTTGTTCTCAGTTCTGTTAAGGTGATGTATTATGTTTTTTTATTTGAACTATTATGTTGAACAATCCTTGCATCCCTGAGATGAATCCTACTGTATCGTGGTGAATGATTTTTCAATGTGTTGTTGAATTTGGTTCACTGGTACTTTGATGAGGTCTTTTGAATCTACATTTATGATTTATATTGGCCTATGTTTTTACATTATGTCCTTCTCTGGTTTTGGTATCAGGGTAATACTGGCCTTACAGAATGAGTTTCGATATATTCCTTCCATTGCAATTTTTTAAAGAGTTCAAGTAGAATTAGTATTAGTTCTTTAACTACTTGGCGGCATTCAGCAGTTAAGTCATCAGGTCCTGGGCTTTTCTTTGATAGGAGACTTTTAATTATAGCTTCAATTTTATTACTTGTTATTGGTTTATTAAGGTTTTCTATTTATTCCTAGCTTAATCTTGGTTGGTTGTATATATCCAAGATTTATCTGTTTCTTCTAAGTTTTCCAATTTGTTGTCATATAGTTGTTCATAATAGTCTCCAATGATTTGTTGTATTTCTATGGTCTCACTTGTTATGTCTCATTTCTTCCTGATGTTATTTATTTGTGTTTTTTCTGTTTTTTTAATCTTTAGTTTTTGTGGATACCTAGCAGGTGTATATATTTATGTGGTACATCAGATGTTTTGATACAGGCATGCAATGCATAATAATTCTATCCCCTTTATGGTGAGAGATAGGGGTCAAGTTTTATTCTTCTACATATAGATGTCCAGTTTTCCCAGAACCATTTGTTGAAATGACTGTCTTTTCCCCAGTATATACTCTTGGCAACTTTGTCAAAAATGAGTGATGTGTGGATTTGTTTCTGGGTTCTCTATTCTGTTCCATTGGTCTATATGTCTGTTTTAGTGACAGTAGCATGCTGCTTTGGTTACTATAGCTCTGTAGTATAATTTGAAGTCAGGTAATGTGATTCCTCCAGTTTAGTTCTTTTTGCTGAGGATATCTTGGGCTATTCTAGGTCTTTTCTGGTTTCATATAAATTTTAGGATTTTTTTTTCTATTTCTGTGAAGAATGTCATTGGTATTTTGAAAGGATTATATTGAATCTGTAATTGCTGTGTGTAGAATAGACATTTAACAATATTGATTCTCCCAATTCATGAACATGGAATGTCTTTCCATTTTGTGTCCTCTTCAATTTCCTTCATCAGTGTTTTGTAGTTTTCATTGTAGAGACCTTTCACTTCTTTAGTAATTTCTAGGTATTTAATTTTGTTTGTGGCTACTGTAAATGGAATTTTTAAAATTTTCTTTTTCAGATTTTTCACTGTTAGCGTAAAGAAATGATACTGATTTTTGTATGTTGATTTTGTATCCTGAAACTTTATTAAACTTATCAGTTCTAATTTTCTTTTGTGGAGTCTTCAGGTTTTCCAAATATAAGATCCTGAAAGTTAACTAATTTATCAGTTCTAATTCTCTTTTGTGGAGTCTTCAGGTTTTCCAAATATAAGATCCTGAAAGTTAACTAATTTATCAGTTCTAATTCTCTTTTGTGGAGTCTTCAAGTTTTCCAAATATAAGATCCTGAAACTTAACTAAATTTATCAGTTCTAATTCTCTTTTGTGGAGTCTTCAAGTTTTCCAAATATAAGATTATATCATGTGCAAACAAGTATAACTTGTCTTCTTTCTTTCCAATTTGGGTGCCCTTTATTTCCTTCTCTTATCTGAATGCTCTAACTGGGACTTCCAGGGCTATGCTGAATAACAGTGGTGAAAGTGAGTATCTTTGTCATGTTCCAGATCTTAGAAAAGGCTTTCAATTTTTTCCCATAAAGTATGGCACTAGCTGTGGTTCTTTCATATATGGCTTTCATTATGTTGAGGTATGTTCTTTCTATACCCGTATTTTTTAAAGTTTTTATCACTAAGAGATACTGAATTTTATCAAAAGCTTTTCCAGTGTCAATTGAATTGATCATATGGTTTTTGTCCTTCATTCTGCTGATACGATGTATTGCATGGATTAATTTGCATATGTTGAACCGTCCCTACATCCATGGCATAAATCCTACTTGGTCATGATAAACAATCTTTTTAATGTTTGTTGAATTAGATTTGCAAGTATTTTGTTGAGAATATTTGCATCAGTATTCATCAGAGATATTGGTCTGTAATTTTTTTTCTTTTTTTTTTGATGTGTCTTCATTTAGTTTGAATATCAAGGTAATGCTGATGAATTTGGAAGCATTCCTTCCTCTATTTCTCGGAATGGTTTCAGTGGGGTTGGTATTAGTTTTTTAAATTGTTTGGTAGAATTCAGCAATTAATCCATAGGGTTCCAGGCCTTTACTGGGAGAATATTTATTATGGCTTCAATTCATTACTTATTGTTGGTCTGTTGGGGTTTTGGATTTCTTTATTATTATCATTGTTATTATACTTTAAGTTTGGGGTATATGTGCAGAATGTGCAGATTTGTTACATAGGTATACACATGCAATGGTGGTTTACATTAGGTATTTCTCCTAATGATATCCCTCCCCTATCCTGCACCCCCACTATCCCTCCCCTAGTCCCCACCCCTTGACAGGCCCCAACGTGTGATGTTCCACTCCCTGTGTCCATGTGTTCTCATTGTTCAACACTCACTTATGAGTGAGAACGTGTGGTGTTTGGTTTGGATAATATTCTAAAGAGTGTTTTCCAACTTGGTTCCATTTTCCCCATCACTTTCAGGTACACCAATCAAATTTATATTTGGTCTTTTCACATTGCCCCATAGTTTTAGGAGGCTTTGTTCGTTTCCTTTTATTTCTTTTTCTCTAATCTTGGTCACACTTTATTTCATTAAGTCGATCTTCAATCTGTTTGATTGATTCAGTTATTGATACTTGTGTATGCTTCACAAAGTTCTCATGCTGTGTTTTTCAGCTCCATCAGGTCATTTATGTTTTTCTCTAAACTGATTATTCTAGTTAGCAATTCCTCTAACATTTTTTCAAGTTTCTTAGCTGCCTTGCATTCAGTTAGAACATGCTTCTTTACCTCAGAGGAGTGTGTTGTTACCCACCTTCTGAAGCTTACTTCTGTCAATTCGTCAAACTCTCCATCCAGTTTTGTTCCCTTGCTGTTGAGGAGTTGTGATTCTTCAGAGAAGATGCATTCTGGTTTTAGAAATTTTCAGGTTTTTGCAGTGGTTTTTCCTCACCTTCGTGGATTTATTTGCTTTTGTTCTTTGATGTTGGTAACGTTTGGATGGGGTTTCTGTGTGGACATCCTTTTTTTGATGTTGATGTTATTCCTTTCTGTTTCTTAGTTTTCCTTCCAACAGTCAGGCCCTTATGATGTAGGTCTGCTGGAGTTTGCTGGAGGTCCACCCCAGACCCTGTTTGCCTGGTTATCACCAGTGGAGGCTGCAGAACAGCAAAGATTGATGCCTTTTTCTTCGTATGGAAGCTTCGTCCCAGAGGGTCACCTGCCAGATGCCAATCAGAGCTCTCTTGTATGAGTTGTCTGTTGACCCCTGCTGGGAGGCATCTTCCAGTCAGGAGGCATGGGGGTCAGGGACCCAATTGAGGAGGCAGTCTGTCCCTTAGCCTCGAGTGCTGTGCCGAGAGATCTGCTGCTCTCTTCAGAGCTGGCAGGCAGGATCGTTGAAGTCTACTGAAGCTTCACTTACAGCTGCTCCTTTCCCCAGATGCTCTGTCCTAGGGCAATGTGAGTTTTTATCTATAAACCCCTCACTGGGCCTGCTGCCTTTCTTTGAGAGATGCCCTGCCCAGAGAAGAGGAATTTAGGGAGGCAATCTGGCTACAGGGACTTTGCAGAGTGACACTGCGCTCCACCCAGTTTGAATTTCCCAGTGGCTTTATTTATGCTGTGAGGGGAAAACCACCTACTCAAGCCTTAGTAATGACAGATGCCCTTTTCCCACCAAGCTTGAGCAACCCAGGTCAACTTCAGACTACTGGGCTGGCAGCAAGAATTTCAAACCAGTGGATCTTAGCTTGCTGGGCTCCATGGGGTTGGGATTTACTGAGCTAGACCACTTGGCTCCCTGGCTTCAGCCCCCTTTTAGGGGAGTATACTGTTCTGTCTTGCTGGCACTCCAGGCACCACTGAGGTATGAAAAAAAAAATTTTTGCACATAGCTCAATGTCTGCCCAAACGGCTGCCCAGTTTTGTGCTTGAAACCAAGGACCCTAGTGGCATAGGCACCCAAGGAAATCTCCTGGTCCACAGGTTGTAAAGACCATGGAGAAAGAGTAGTATCTGGGGCTGGAGTGCACTATCCCTGATGTCACAGTCCCTCATGGCTTCCCTTGTTTGCAGGGGAGTTCCCTGACCCCTTGCACTTCCCGGATGAGGCAACGCCCCACCCTGCTTCAGCTTGTCCTTCATGGGCTTCACCCACTGTTTAACCAGTCTCAATGAGATGAGCCAGCTACCTCAGTTGGAAATGCAGAAATCTCCCATGTTCTTCATTGATCTCCCTGGGAGTTGCATACCAGAGCTGTTTATAATCGGCCTTCTTCCCAACTACCCCAATATTTTCAGTTTTATCAGTCATTTTATTTATTGTTCTTTTCTTTTCTTTTTCTTTCTTTCTTTCTTTTTTTTTTTTTGAGACAGAATCTAACTCTGTTGTCACCCAGGCTGGAGTGCAGTTGTGCAATCTTGGCTCACTGCAACCTCTGCTTCCTGGGTTCAAGCAATTCCTGTGCCTCAGTCTCTCGAGGAGCTGGAACTACAGGCACATACCACCATGGTCAGCTAATTTTTGTATTTTTAGTAGAGACGGGGTTTCACCATGTTGGCCAGGCTGATCTTGAACTCCTGGCCTCATGTAATCTGTCCACCTAGGCCTCCCAAAGTGCTGGGATTAGAGGAGTGAACCACTGTGCCTGGCAATTTTAGCAGTCATTTAAAAACATTCCACAATGAAGAGCAAATGCCATTATTTTCATATTCCTGAATGATCTTCTGAACCTGCACACCTATTTTGATCTCTAGAACATTAAAAAAAAATCTCATCTGCCACCCACTAGCTTTACCCCACCTTCCCCCCTCAAATTAGAATCTTTTCCACATCCTCCTTGTCAAGGCTCTGCCTGAATATTGCCTGTCATGTGGAATTCCACACAAAGGCCTCATTTGCTAAGGGGTTTCACTGACCTGAGGTAGATGGATATAGACCATTGGTCACTATGAGAAAGAACACCATGGAAGTGTTGCTTAACTGGGCTGCTTTTAGTGGGAGCAACACCAGGTGATGGCTCCAAATAATCACCTATACCATCTAATCATACACTTACAGAGGTAGGTGAAAAGTCAGGAGATAGAAGGTCTGCAATCAGACTTTGGAAATTTGTTCTCGGGCAAACTCGGCATCAATATACTGAAAATCTGAATGGCGCATCTCTAGTTAAAATAGGCAGTTGTTACTTTCTTCTTCCTGGTTTCAGATTGGCTGGGTTTCAATGCCAGTTTTAAATTCTGGCTCCTGTCAAAAAGCTAGTCACTTTGCAAAGAGGAGTGCTTCTACCTCTTAGAAATTAGCAGGATGGTCTACTTATAAAGGGAAGGATTTGAAAAGATTAAAGTTTGGTTGCTACCTTAATATGGGATTTAGCATTTAATACATTAATTTTGGCAACTGTTTGGCATTTCTTCCCTGCTCAGAACTGTTATTGGCTGTTCTTGCTTTATTATTAGCCCCCTTTTTAAAAAAGTAGCGCCCCCGCTGTTTTTTCATCAATCAGAAGCCAGGGTTCCTACTCTTTTAGTTTCTTGAACTGAGCTGGAATTTGTGGTTTGGTACTGGGAAGTGTGTTTTCTGCACTTTTTTCTTTCTAGTAAGTACAGAAATGGAAATCGAATAAAAGTTAAAAGTGTTCACTAACTTTTAATACCACATGAACAGCTCCTGCAGAAGCACCTTAACTTTGTAAAGAATTATCAGAGACTCTAATTGTTCCCCAAATGATATATTTTTCTCAATGCCAACTTTAGGGCAAACTTGCCTAATGGATCACATTTTTTAGGGGTTGGAATGATTGGGCAATAGCTAATTTTCAATGAATAAGGATTGGGGATCCTTTAGGAAATTTCTGCCTATGGACTGCGAGTTGGACTTTGGAATTATTTCTGTTGCCTTAAATACCAAGTTCTGGTGGTGACCCCCTGTATCCGTGTGTCACTTGAATCCTCCAATTCCTAATGACCTCCACATTTTCACTCTTTGTATCACAGTCAGGCTTTGGTTCCTGTCAGCCATTTCCCTCCTGAGATGGGAGCTCTGGTAAAGTGCAGCTAACTAGGCAGGACCTGAACCTGCCTGGATTTGCTGCCCTAATTTCTTCATGCTTTTGCCATGGCCACTCCTGCCTCTGTGCTCTTGACTACTCTGTTTTCCCATGTTAATTAAACACTTGAACCCTGTCTTTTCCAGTTCCATTCTTTCAAATACCAATACTATTCTTTATCAAGACTCTTCGCAGGTGCCTTGTTCTACACTGGAAAGTATTTGTCCCCGTTTCTCACCCGGGAAGGGAAAGGATTGGAGATTTTGCTTTTTTCTATCCTCTTATTCTCCTCTTCCCTATGGAGGAGGAGAAGATAATCTAGCCAGAATTTACACTACTAAGCTTGAACCAAGTCTGCTGGTGACAGAGTACCTGCACCCCAGAAGCAAAATTTGGGCTCCACACATTTATTTCCTTTTACTATTCCTTCACTTCTGGATCCAGGGACAGGGATTGCTCCTCTGCTTTCTGTCCTCAAGCAGGAATTACACCAAGATGGGACCAATGTCCAGGGCAGACAATCTTTCTTCCTGCAGCAGTTGGGGTAAGAGGATTCAAAATCTGCTCTTCAAATGCACTCCAATCTCTTCAAGCAGTTCTGAAAGTGTGAAGATTCTAATAACTGGATTCAGTGTGCTACTCGGAGACCTAGGGAAGCCCCGACTGATGTGTTGTGTTCCAATCTAGTTTTTATTAGAGCCCTGCCTTTGGAATTTGTAGGGAACTTTCACAGATGTGAAAAAAAAATGATACTTGTTTTCTATTTGGCTTGCAATATTCAAGTGCATACTTTGGCCAGATTCTTAGAGGAAGGGAGTTATGAATCTTAGGACCCTGGTCCCTAATAATTGATTAGGGCTAAATCCTGTCGTTAAGTCTCAATTGTTTCCAGATGGATCATTTGGTACTATAACATTGTGACCACATGATTCTGAGGGATCCCCAATACTTGAAGACTTCTTTTCCTGGACCTTATGACCTTGTGTCAGAGTCCCAGATTCTAATGCTGGTGGAGACTTTAGAGTTCTCACTGATAGAATATGAACACAGGAATGAGTCAAATGAGTACTGGAACAATGATAAAAATGGATTCGAGAATGAAGCTTGGACCTTAGGCCAATGTGGATGGAGTTACCAATGCTTTCCCCTGAATTAAAGACAATGGGACCAACAGAGAGGAGGGCCAGGTTTATTATGCCTCAGACATAGCTGTGCAACCATAGAGTGGCTTGGCTTGTCTGTGGGAGAAGAGAAGACCCAACTAAGGGGTCTACTGCATGGGGTCTAGAAGTACAGACACCTGCCATGCCTGGTCACAAGTAGGTCAAGAGGCTAAGGGAGAGTCAATAAATGGCATCTTGTTTTTGTGACATCTATTGGTGTGATAGACTGACTGGATTAGGTACTTCTCCCGAGAGGGAGTAAGTAAGTGATCAGAAAGACAGACTGCAAGTATTTTCTCTGAGGAGACTTCCTTGGTTTTCCTTTTCATAGACTTGGTCAAAAGTTCTCTTTTATCCATAGAAATATGAGGATTAGTGGAGAAATCTTAGACTTATAAAAAATAATATTTACAAACATTTTATATAACATTAAAATGTTTTAAAACATTTAACAGCATTTAAAAAGCATAAAAATAAAGTAATTACAAAATCAAATAAGTTGTAAATGTACAGTTTAACAAATAATTTAAAATTTATGCTTATGGACATCTCCAACCCCCACCGTCCAAGAAAAGAAAAAAAAAATGCTACCAGTACCCGTGAAGCCTTTCTGACAACTTTGTTGGTCAACTTACCTGAGCTAAAAATATGTTTCCCTAAATTTTCATCCTGTATGGTTTTGTGTTGGTCTTAGCAACAAGAGAAATTTGTATGAGATTTGAAAGGAGGGAATAAAGGAGCATCTGTTTTGTGTGTGTGTGTGTGTGTGTGTTTTTAAGTTTTAAATAATTTTAATTGACGATTGTCTATTTATGGGACATATGTTGTTTTGCTATATGTATGCATTGTTGAAAGAGTAAATCAAGTTAATTAACACGTTCATCCCCTAACTTACCTTTTTTTTGTGGTGAGAACATTTAAAATACTCTTCCAACAATTATGATATATATAATACATTATAGTTAATCATGGTTACCATGTTGTACAATCAATCTTTAAATGTATTCCTCTTGTATAACTGAAACTTCATACCCTTTGACCAATATTTCTTCTTCACTCATCCTCTGGTGTCCACCATTCTACTCTCTGCTCCTATGATATCAACTTTTAAAAAAATTTTTAAGTTCAGGGATACATATGCAGGCTTGTTACACAGGTAAGCTTGTGTAATGGGGGTTTGTTGTACAGATTATTTTATCACCCAGGTATTAAGCCTAGTACCCATTAGTTATTTTTCCTGATTCTTTCCCTCCTCCCACCATCCATCCACTGAAAGGCCCAATGTGTGTTGTTTCCCTCTTTGTGGTCATGTTTTCTCATCATTTAGCTCCCACTTATAAAAGAGAACATGTGATATTTGGTTTTCTGTTCCAAAATTAGTTTGCTAAGCATAATGCCTCCAGTTCCATCCATGCCCCTGCAAAGGATATAATCTCATTCTTTTTAATGACTGCATAGTATTCTATGGTGCATACATACCACATTTTCTTTTTTAAGTATATCATTGATGAGCATTTAGGTTGATTTCATGTCTTTGCTATTGTGAATAGTGCTGCAATGAATATATGTGTGCATGTGTCTTTTTATAATAGAATAATGTATATTCCTTTGAGTATATACTCAATAATGGGATTGCTGGGATAAATGGTTTTTCTGTCTTAAGGTCTTTGAGGAATCACCACACTGTCTTCCACAATGGCTGGACTAATTTACACTCCCACCAGCAGTGTATACATTTCTTTTTCTCCACAACCTCATCAACATAGGTTATCTTTGGATGTTTTGGTAATAGCCATTTTGACTGGTGTGAGATGGTATCTCATTGTGTTTTTTATTTGCATTTATCTAATGATTAATGATATTGAGCTTTGTTTCATATGATGCTGATTGCCTGGGTGTCTTCTTTTGAGAAGTGTCTATTCATGTCCTATGCCCACTTTTTAATGTTTTTTTTCCTGTAAATTTGTTTAAGTTCTGTATAGATGCTGTATATTAGACCGTTGTTGGATGCATAGTTTGCAAACTTTTTCTTTCATTCTCTAGATTGCCTGTTTACTGTGTAGATAGTTGCTTTTTCTCTGCAGAGTTCTTTAGTTTAATTAGATCCTATTGGTAAATTTTTTGCTCTTGTTGCAATTGCTTTTGGCAGATTCATCATATAATCTCGCTCATGCCTATGTTCTGAATGGTATAGCTTGGTTGTCTTCCCGGGTTTTTATAGCTTTGGATTTATGTTTAAGTCTTTAATTTATCTTGAGTAACTTTTAGTATATGGTGTAAGGAAGGGGGTCAGTTTTAATCTTCTGCATATGGTTACCAATTATCCCAGCACCATTTGTTGAATAGGGAATCCTTTCTCCATTGCTTATTTTTGTCAGGTTTGTAGAAGGTCAGACAGTTGTAGGTGTGTGGTCTTATTTCTGAGATTTCTGGGTACTCTATTCTGTTCCATTGCTGTATGCATCTGTATTTGTACTAGTACTATGCTATTTTGGTTACTATAGCCCTGTAGTATACCTTGAGGTCAGGTGGCATGATAACTCCAGCTTCATTCTTTGTGTATTCTTTGTTTTTTTTTTTGAAATGGATTTTTTCTTTTGCTTATTTACTGCAACCTCTGCCTCATGGGTTCAAGCAATTCTCCTGCCTCAGCCTCCTGAGTAGCTGGGATTACAGACACCCACCACCACACCCTGCTGATTTTTAGTAAAGATGAGGTTTCACCATGTTGACCAGGCTGGTCTCAAACTCTTGACCTCAGGTGATCCACCTGCCTTAGCCTCCAAAAGTGCTAGGATTACAGGTGTGACCCACTTCGCCCAACCCCCAGCTTCGTTCTTTTTGCTTAGAATTGCCTTGGCTATTTAAGCTTATTTTTTATTCCATATGAATTTTTAAATAGTTTTCTCTAGTTCTGTGAAGAATTTTTGTGGTAGTTTAATAGGAATAGCATTGAATCTATAAATTGCTTTAAGCAGTATGGCCATTTTAATGATATTGATTCTTTCTATCCATGAGCATGGAATGTTTTTCCATTTGTTTGTGTCCTCTGATTTCCTTTTTTTTTTTTTTTTAATTTTTTATTGGATTTTAGGTTTTGGGGTACATGAGCAGAGCATGTAAGACAGTTGCGTAGGAACACACATGGCAGTGTGCTTTTCTTTCCTTCTCCCCTTCACCCACATTTGGCATTTCTCCCCAGGCTATCCCTCCCCACCTCCCCCTCCCACTGGCCCTCCCCTTTTCCCCCCAATAGACCCCAGTGTTTAGTACTCCCCTTTCTGTGTCCATGTGTTCTCATTTTTCATCACCCACCTATGAGTGAGAATATGCGGTGTTTCATTTTCTGTTCTTGTGTCAGTTTGCTGAGGATGACGTTCTCCAGATTCATCCATGTCCCTACAAACCCTCTGATTTCTTTGAGCAGTGCTTTGTAGTTCTTTTTTTGTGTGAGTGTGAGACAGAGTTTTGCTCTTGTGGCACATGCTGGAGTGCAATAATGTGATCTCATCTCATCACAGCTTCCACCTCCCAGGTTCAAGTGATTCTCCAGCCTCAGCCTCCCAAGTAGCTGGGATTACAGGCATGTGCCACCACACCTGGATAATTTTTAATTTTTAGTGGAGACGGGGTTCTCCATGTTGGTCAGGCCAGTCTCAAACTCCCAACCTGAGGTGATCCACATGCCTTGGCCTCCCAAAGTGCTGGGATTACAGGTGTGAACCATCACACCTGGCCTTAGTTCTTCTAACCTTTTACCTCCTTGGTTAGCTGTATTCCCAGGTATTTTATTCTTTTTGTGGCAAATGTGAATGGGAGTTTATTTCTGATTTGGCTCTCAGCTTGACCGTTGTTAGTGTATAGGAATGCTAGTGATTTTTGCACATTGATTTTGTATCCTGAGACTTTGCTGAAGTTGTTTATCAGCTTAAGAAGATTTTGAGCTGAGACTATGGGATTTTCTAGATATAGGATCATGTTGTCTGCAAACCAGGATAGTTTGACTTCCTCTCTTCCTATCTGGATGCCTTTATTTCTTTCTCTTGCCTGTTTGTCCTAGCCAGAACTTTCAGTAGTATGTTGAATAGGAGTGGTGAGAGAGGGCCTACTTATCTTGTGCCAGCTTTCAAGGGGAATGCTTACAGCTTTTGCCCATTCAGTACGATGTTGGCAGTGGGTTTGTTGTGGATGGCTCTTATTATTTTGAGGTATGTTCCTTCAATAGCTAGTGTATTGAGAGATTTTTACGTGAATGGATGTTGAATTTTATTAAAAGCCTTTTCTGTATCTATCGAGCTTGAATAGGTTCTCAAATCTTATACATTTAAAATGACCCTATTTCCAATAGTAAAGAGCACTGGTAGCTTGTGGCATGTAGTGAGAAAATAGTTACTTAAATTTCACTTGTGAACTGTCTATAGGAGACAAGGCTGTGGATGACCAATTAGCCGCTTTCATGGAATAGTTTTAGTGACGATAAGGAATGTAAGGGTTTTGATTGTTTGCCTTTAAGTGCAATGGAGAACTTTTGGTGGGGGAATGATCAGTTCACAGCTTTAAATTATGGTTTTTGTCTTTAGTTTTGTTTATGTGATGAATCACATTTATTGATTTGTGTATGTTGAACCAACCTTGTATTCCAGGAATAAAACCTACTTGATCATGGTGAAAAAGCTTATTGATGGATTTGATTTTCCAGCATTTTCTTGAGGATTTTTGCATCAATGTTCATCAAGGATATTTGCCTGAAGCTTTCTTTTTTTTGTTGTTTCTCTATCAGGTTTTGGTATCAGGATGGTGTTGGCCTCATAGAATGAATTGGGGAAGAAGAGTCCCTCCTCCTCTATCTTTTTGGTGTTTTTTGGGGCTGGCGAAGTTTCAGTAGGAATGGTACCAGCTCTTCTTTGTGCATCTGGTAGAATTCAGCTGTAAAGCCATCTGGTCTTGGACTTTTTTTGGTTAGTAGGCTTTTTATTATTGCCTCAATTTCAGATCTCATTATTGGTTTGTTCAGATATTCAGTTTCTTCTTCCTGGTTCAGTCTTGGGAGCATGTATGTGTCCAAGAACTTAACCATTTTGTCTAGATTTTCTAGTTTATGTGCATGGAGGTGTTCACAATATCCTCTGATGTTTATATTTCTGTGGGGTTAGTAGTAATATTCTACTGTTTGTTTATCATTGTGTTTATTTGCATATTATCTCTTTTCTTCTTTGTTGGTCTAGCTAGTGGTCTCTTTTATTAATGTTTTAAAAAACAGATCTTGATTTATTGATCTTTTGAATGGTTTTTGTTGTCTTAATATCCTTCAGTTTAGCTCTCAGCTCTGATTTTGGTTATTTCTTGTCTTCTGCTATCTTTGGGATTTGTTTTAGTTGTGATGTTAGGTTGTTAACTTGAGATTTTTCTAACTTTTTGATGTGGGCATTTGGTGCTATAAATTTCCCTCTTAACACTGCCTTATCTGTGTTCCAGAGATTCTTTGTCCTCATTAGTTTCAAATAACTTATTGATTTCTGCCTTAATTTCATTATTTACCCCAAAGTCATTTAAGAGCAGTTTATTCAACTTCCATTTAATTATATGGTTATGAGTAAATTTCTTAGTCTTGATTTCTAATTTTATCGTGTTGTGGTCTGAGAGATTCTTTGTTATGATTTCACCTCTTATGCATTTGCTGAGGAGTGTTTTACTTCTGATTATATGATTAATTTTAGAGTATGTGCATTGCAGCAATAAGGATGTATAGTCTTTTTTTGGGGCGGGTGGAGAATTCTGTAGGTGTATATTAGGTCAATTTGATCCAGTGCTGAGTTCAGGTCCTGCATATATTTGTTAATTTTCTGTCTTGATGATTTGCCTAATATTGTCAATGAAGTGTTAAAGTCTTCTATTATTGTGTGGGAGTCTAAGTCTCTTTGAAGGTCTGTAAGAAGTTGCTTTATGAATCTTTGTGCTCCTGTGTTGGGTGCATGCATATTTATGGTAGTTAGATTTTCTTATTGAATTGATCCCTTTACCATCATGTAATACCTCTCTTTGTCTTTTTTGATCTTTATTGCTTTAAAGTCTGTTTTGTTAGAAACTAGGATTACAACCCCTGATTTTTTTCTGCTTTCCATTTGCTTGGTAGATTTTTCTCCATCTCTTTATTTTGAGCCTATATGTGTCATTACATGTTAGATGAGTCTCTTGAAAACAGCATAATAATGGGTCTTGGTTCTTTATCCAGCTTGCCACTCTGCATTTCCTCATTGGGACATTTAGCTCACTTACATTTAAGGTTAGTATTGATAGGTATGGATTTGATCCTATTATCATGATGTTAGCTGGTTATTTTGCAGACTTGTTTATGTGCTTGCTTTATAGTGTCACTGGTCTCTGTACTTCAGTGTGTTTTTGTAGGGACTTGTAATGATCTTCCCTTTATATTTAGTGCTTCCTTCAGGAGCTCTTGTAAGGTGGGGTCTGGTGGTAACAAATTCCATTAGCATTTGCTTGCCTGAAGGTTAGTTTGGCTGGATGTGAAATTCTGGGTTGGAATTTCTTTTCTTTAAACATGTTGAAGATTGATCCATAATCTTGTCTGGCTTGTAGGATTACAGCTGAGAGGTCTGGTATGCTGTTAGTCTGATGGGATTACCTCTGTAGGTGGCCTAGTCTTCCTCTATAGCTGCCTTTAATAATGTTTTTTTAAATTTCAAACTTGGAGTATCTGATAATTATGTGTTGGAGGATGATCTAATTGTGAAGTATCTGACTGGGGTTGTCTCCATTCCCTGAATTTGATTGTTGGTCTCCCTAGCTAGGTTGGGGAAGTTCTCATAGCTGATATCCTGAAATATGTTTTCCAAGTTGTTTCCATTCTCCCCATCTGTTTCAGGTACACCAATCAGTCATAGATTCAGTCTCTTTACATAATTGCATATTTCTCAGAGGTTTTGTTCATTCCTTTAATTCTTTTTAATCTATTTTTGCCTGCCATTCTTATTTCATAAAGTCAGTCTTCAAGCTCTGAGATTCTTTCCTCTGCTTGGTCTATTCTGCTATTAATACTTGTGATTGCATTATAAAATTCTTATAGTGTGTTTTTCAGCTCTATCAGGTCAGTTACACTCTACTCTGTACTGATTATTTTGTCTGTCAACTCCTACAATGTTTTATTGTGATTTTTAGCTTCCTTGCATTGGGTTACAACATACTTCTATAGATCAATGAACTTTGTTCCTATCCAAATTCTGATTTCTACTTCCGTCATTTCAGCCACCTTTGCCTCAGACTGTTTCCAAATCCTTGCAGGAGATGTGATATGGTCATTTGGAGGAAAGAAGGCACTCTGGCTTTTCTCAGCATTATTTCACTGAGTCTTTCTTATCTTTGTGGGCTTATCTGTCTTCAATCTTTGAGGTTGCTGATTTTTTGAATTTTTTTTCTTTTATCCTATTTATAATATAATAATAATATCCTATTATCAAACTTTGAGGGTTTGATTGTAGTATAAGGTAGACTCAGCCAACTGGCTTCATTTCTGGGAAATTTTAGTGGCCAACACTCAAATCCCAACTCCTGGACTGGGTGCTTTAATTCTGGGTGACTTCTCTTGGTCCCCACTTTTGTTCTCTGGCTCCTCAAGGTATGGAGTCTACTGCACTGGGGGTATCAAAATGTGACTGCTGCAACAGAGTGTTAGCAGATGCAAGGGTACCTGTCTCCCTTCGGCCATTCACCACAGTGGCAGAGGCAAGGCAGCTGGGGGGAATTGGGGTCCTTTGCTGGAGACTATGAATACTGTTTCACTGGAGGTGTTGTTGGCTTGGTTCAGGGTGCTGGACAGCACAGGTCTGGTTGCCTTATCCATGCTCTGCAAGCAGGAGTGATCACTCAGGGTGTGGGAGGATTCCCTTTTCTTTGCACAGCATTAGTGTAAAGGTGGGGCACTGGTGGGGGTGGGGTTGCTGGCCCTGTGCCTGCTGTCTGTAATGGTGGTTGGCAGGGGTAGGGGGGCATACTGCACTCCTGCATGCTGGTGGGGCAAGTAAAGAAAACTCACCATTGAAGACACACACCAGCAAAATGACATGGGGAGTTGCCATGAGCTCAGGGGAAGCTGCAGTATGGGGAGGGAATGTGCAGGCTGGTATGCAGCTATAGTGGCTGCCTTGCTGGAGCTCTTTACCAGTGGTCCACTGGTACGGAAGTTATTGTGTGGAACCCCAGGGCACCGAAGACTGCTTTGTAAGCAGGCATGCCAGGAGAGTCCAGCAGACCAAACTGCTCATGTTGGACCAGCCTTGTCTGATGTGAAAGACCACCCTGCCGAGATCAGGTCTGGTAGTTCCCCTATGGCTAAAGTCTCATTGGAGCAAGGTCATAGAGGGATGACCATTCCTGGCCATACTCTGCTACAGATGCTGCCACATCAAACCCTCTGGGCTCCACAACAGCTGGCTTGCTGCCCCACCACTTTGCTTGTCTCCTGGAGATTCCACTCCAGAGAGCTGTGGGTCAGCAATTGCTCAGTGCAATCATCCCAGGATGGAGTGTCTATGTTGTGAGCCCAGGCTAGGAGCTCCCTGTCTGGTGATGTGCAGTGTGGAGCTGGGGTGTGGGACATGTGGAATATGGACTGGCTTCCTCTCCTTGGGTGGATGGCAGCTTGTTGGAGGTGTAGATAAGGCACTTAAGGTAATGATGTTCTTCCTTAGCTTGAGGGTAGCAAGGACAGCTTCACTGCAGAGGCAGTGGCAGTGGCCGAGAGGCTTTCAGTTGCCCCTGGAGGCTCTGTCAAGGCTCTAAGAAATGCATCTGTGAAGTGAGACACAGCATCACTGAAAAGCTCTGTGGTGGCTATTCTCTGTAGTCTAGAAATGACAGCAGGGAGTACTGCCAATAACTGAATTCAGTGAGAATGACAGCATCTAAGAATGGCCAGGGGCAAGTGGTAGCAATTAATGGACAGGAGAACTGATGTAGTCATGAGAATGGTCTGACCTGTAGAAATCTTTGGTACTATAACTGATGGTAGTATCCTTAGAACTGAGTTATATAGACATTCTAGTAAAGTCTTAGTTGATTTTATAAGTGGCTCTAGGTCTGGTAAACAAGTATGACCTGGAATGCCTTAATAGAGAGTCATATACTCTCAACCCATTTTCAGACTTTATTCTCTTGACAGATAAAAAGTCCCTTGAATGATGGATCCCTTAAATAAAGAATCTTTGAATATGGAATTCCTTTGAGAAAAAACCAATTACACAGGCAGTATTTATATTATAATACTCCTCTTAACCTTCTCAAAAGGGATCTTTGGTCATTTCCCAAGATAACTGTGCATTGACAAAAGAATAATAATCAGACTTTGTGATTCTGATTCTGAATTGACACTAATTCCAGGAGAATCAAAATACTACTGTGGTCCACCAGTCTGAATAGGATTAAAGGAAGTAAAGTGATAAATGAGCTTTTGGCTTGTGCCAATCTAAAAGTGGGTTCAATGAGTTCCTGGACCTACCTTGTGATTAATGTTCCAGTTGTAGATTGCATTGTTGGAATAGACATATTCAGAAACTGACAGAAGCCCAAGTTGGTTCTGTGCCCTTTGAGGTAAGAGCTGTTATGGTAGGAGAGGCTAAACCGATGCTACTAAAACTACCTTTATCTACCAAATTAGCAAACCAACAGTAATACTGTATTCTTAGAAGGTTTGCAGAGATTAGTGCCACCATAAAGGATTTGAAAGATTCAGGTGATTATTCCTACTAAATCTTAATTTGCTATTTGGTTTGTGAAGAAGAAGAATCTTGGAGAATGAGGATTGCTTATTATAAACTTAATCAAATTATAACTGTTGTTTCAGGTGTTGCTTCATTGCTGGGGCAAATAAACATATCCCCTAAGCACCTGGTATGCAGATATTGATCTGGTGCTTTTCCCTTTTTACCTTTTCTATTAGTAAAGACTGTCAGAGCAATTTGCTTTCAACTAGCAGGGCTAGCAATATACTTTCACTGTCTTATTTATGGGCCATATACACTTCCTAGCCCTAAGTCAATATCTGATAGACAGGGACCTTACCTTAGTCATTGCTCCTTTTCACAGGACATCAATACATTTATGGTATTATACTGATAGGACCTGGTGAGCAGGCTGTAGGAACTACTCTAAACATCTTAGTAAGGATACATGTAAAAGAGTGTGGAAAATGAAAGTTCACAAAAAATCTCACAAAAATTCAAGGGTGTTGAATGACCCAGCAGATCAGATAGTGTTTGAAGTGTCTGTAGCAGACAGGGATGCCATCGGAATTTTATGTAGCATACATAGGTGAATTACAGTGCATCTTTAGGATTTGGAGCAAAAGCATGACATGCTCTATGGATAACTGTTTTTCTCTTGAAGGCAATGGTTCTTGGCTTGCCCCTGGTCACTTGTAAAGGCTGATCATGGACTACCAAATTACTGTAAGACCTGAATTGCCCATCATGAACAAGATGTTTTCTGACCCACCAAGCCATGAAGTTTCACATGGATTGCAGCACTTCATCATTAAATGAAAATGTTTTCTATGAGACTGGGCTCAGGCATGAGTAACTAACCCAAATGCCCATGGTCTCTACTCCTGCTACATAGCTTTGTCTCTCTCAGTCTTCATCCATGCCCTCATAGGAAGTTTCCTATGACCAGAATGGAGGAGAGAAACCTCTGGGTATGATTTACGGATGATTCTGCAGAATATTCTGACTGTACCCAAAGTGATGTTTGTAGCACTGCAGACCCACCATGAGATAATCCTGAAGGACAGTAGTAGAAAATCATCCCAGTGAACAGAATTTCCATTAGTGTACCTTGTTCTTCATTTAGCTAGAAGGGGAAATCACCAGAAGTTCCATTCTACACTGATTTATTTTAGTGGCTAATTGTTTGTCTGGATTGTCAGGAAATTAGAAGCAGCAGAATTGAAAGACTGGTGATGAGGAGGTCTGGGGAAGAGTTATGTGGATAGACCTCTGTAAATGGGTAGAGTGTGAAAATACCTGTAAACTTAATCTAGTATCAGCTGAAATGCCTTCTCTTTCCCAGTTTTCTTTCTGGGAATATCTAGGAAAGGGATTACCCACCTTGTTTTTCTATCCTATCTTTCTATCCTGGCCTCTCTGAAACTTCAAGGAAATTTTACCTTTTACAGAAGGAAATTGTAATTTTCTTCTCATTATTTTTCTCTTTGATTCTGTTTAAGATTGAGACTTGCTTTCTGCACTGGTCTTTCTCTTTGAGTCTAGAAAAAAAAAACTTTCTACGGATTGTCTAGCATAGGTTTTCAAAATGTCTTCTTTGGGATGTAATAACTCCATTGGGATTTTTCATTACAACTCAAATAGTTGTTATACCCTGTAACATAAGAGATTCATTCTTTGTCTACATTATAATAAAATATATTTTTTCCTGACTAGATGAGATTACAATCGTGTTCAAGGCATAGATAATTAATTCAGAACCAAATTGAAACAACATGGTAGAGAAGATCCTAGATGCCTATGTTCAAGCCATTTTGGCCTATTTGCTTAAATTTTATTTTCATACAAATTGGTTATAGGCCAAAGAAAGTAAATTTGAACAGAATTTGAGCTTAGCATAGAAGTGTAAAGTCCTGAGTAGCACCCACAACAACTATAATACCATTACTTTGATTATCTCCTGCCCATGCTATATAGCACTTTTATAGCTATAGTTTTTGCTAAGTGATATTTTAAAATAATTTTTTGAAAAAATGTTCTTCCCATATATGCCTATCTTCTAAGGTTCTGATGGCTCTGAGACCAATCTTATCAAATGCAGTAGGGACCTTGTCCCATACAGTCCCTAAAGAAGTGAAGCCATCACTCTAGTGTAAACTCCTGGAAAGACCCTCTCTCAAATACAGGAGTGAATTTCTCTACACTCAAGAACATTTCTTCTCATTCAACTTGAGGTTCTAGAAAAACCTATTAATCCAAAAATGAATCTATCTCTTTCTAAATGCAGACTGGGCCCTGTGCCTTAAGTTACTAGGCAACACTCTAGTACTTAAACATTTAAACTTGTGGTACCATGCCAGTTACCACCCAAACCCCTGAGATCACCAGCCACAGGAAGCACTCCAAAATGCTAGGCTCCCCATGGGGTTCTTTGCCACCCAAATGCTACTTTCTGGTCAAAATGTCCTACATTGGTACCTAGGATGCTAATTACTTAGAAGTAACAATATTTTTGTTCAATAACCAGTGGAACACAGCAAAAGGAAGTAAAATGCACCTTGCAGTAGTTTGAGTCTTATTGACTTGGTAACCCCTGACAAACAAAATTAGATATTTGAACCTTGGCTTAGTTGGCAAGAGGACTCTTATTTTCTTCTTCTTAATCTAGGCCCTGTTCCTCACATGTAAAGAGGGCTCTTTCTGTAAAGCACACATTTTTCCTCAGCCAACCATACAGAAGGTTGTGATTAGTCAATAGTCAGTATGTGGCAGAACAGAGAGGCTGGCATGCTGCTGGGCTTCTGATGCTGTGCCTCAGCCTTTCCTGGCAGCATGGTCTATATGGTCAGGTTATTCTTCTTTTCCCAGACGGATTTGTTTTTATTCTAATAATAAAGAATCAATAAAGAGAGAGTGAGAAGATCTAGAAGTATTCACCCCAATACTGCTCCATCCCTATGGAAATATAGGAGAAGCAAGCATTCTCCCAATAGATACCAGCTGAAATGAGGACAAAGTAGATGTTTTAGGTGGATGTGAGCTATATTAGAAAAATACTTTTAAAACTTCAAAAGCTCAGTTTTAGCTGTTAAATTCCTTTGCAAATAGCCACTGGATTAATTCTTTTTAGCTTATTATAAAGCAAAATAGTGTATTTCTCTTGCTTGGTTCTCTTAAGCCCAGGGTCTTAGAAATGGGAAATCTGGTTTACACAGAAACAAGTTCAATTCTCAAGGTCAAATGGCATACTGATGAGCTAAAACGTTTTTATTTATTGAATCTGCTTACTCTGCCACACATCAAACAGTGTTGTCCATATGTTTCTCTTACAAAGAAAGCCACGGGATATTGCATAAAACTGCTGAATCATCATCATGGTACACACGAATGCACAGTTTTCAGGAGACAGCTCTTCTATCAACAAAGATTTCCTGAGCAATTTCTTACTATTCCGTATGATGCTGAGATAAGTCCTGGGGATGTAGTGATAAATGTTGTATTGTCCTTACCTTTCACAAACTTCAAAATGCCAAGTAAATACAATGTTTAGTCTTTTACATGCAATCTTATAAATTACACAGAATTCTGGTTGATAAATGCAATAAGTGCTCTTTTACAGAGCACTTGTTAATCTATAGATCTGGTCACAATATAAATCAAATTTCAACCCCCTTCCAGGCATCTCTGTCACTGCAATGTAAGAAGAAACAGCAATCCTTCCCACATGAGTATGTCACATTATAAAGCATTTACTGGAGTTATCCAAGATAAAATGCTTATTGGTCATATGAAAAAGGGAATATATGGGCTTAGGTAACTGGGAAGTCCAAAGAACATCTGGGTTCTACCAGGTTTTAAATGCTGTAATGTCATTAGTGTCCTGCTTCCCTTCATGTATCATCATGTGTCGGAGAGATGGCCAGTGGTAACTTCAGGCCTATGTTTGCAACTCCTCATCCCAGCCAGCATTTATTCATGACATTTTAAGGAGGATTCTGTCCCAGTTTGGTTCAGATGTTCATGCCTGACCCAGTGGCCAGGGCTGTGGCCAGTGCTATGGAGAACTACTACTGGTTGGATTCAAGTCATGGGCCCACCTGAGGCAAGGGAAGGCTGGGGTCTGTGGATGCTCATCCTTTGCCCCAACTGCATGAAATGGGAAAGAGGGAATTCCACAGAGAAAGGGATGATCCTATAAGATGAAGAGGGAAAGGGTGCTAGGAGGAAAAAACCAAAAAGTATCCAGGGAAATCACTCTCTAGTATAGGTCCTTCCAATCTGCTTATACCTGGGAATAGTAAGATTCTTATTCCATTAGGTACTAGGGTGCTGGTTAATGTTAGAAACGACTGGAAGGCTGGAGAAAAAAGCCCTGATTTGTACCATGTGGCAAATTACATGGTATAAATACTCCTATATGGCTGCTCCGACTTGCCAACCTCACAGGACTGCACATGGAGCTGGGAAGAAATAGTAGGCAGCACACTATTATATTCTATCCCAGATACAATGCCTATAAATGAGCACTAGACCACAGATAATAGTAAAATGCAGTAAAATTATGAGGAAGTGATGAGTTTTTATTACATTTGTTTTCCATATCATATATTTAATTGCAAGTTTATATCATATACTTTTAAAATAATGGTTTTAATATCTCAGCTCTCATTGACACTCTTAATTTCAAATTCATACTCTTTCTGTCACTCCCTACCTTGGATAGTTTACAGATTTACCTGTCTGGACTCAAAAGGTCCTCATGAAATTTTTGATTATCCAAGTTATATTTTTGATAAAGTGCATTTCTCTCTTTTCTACTTTTCAGTAGAAAGCAAATATATGCTTCTTAACTCTTAACAACTCTTTCTTTGGCTACCAGTAAATTTAGCTACACTGAAATAGAGGAATTTGTTCAACATTTAATTGTCATTTTTTAGATAAACTCTTAAAATATTCGAAACATATCCCCACAGAAAATAGGTCAAACACAAACTACATCTCATTAAATGAATAAAATACAGCCTTAGAGGAACAAAAAGGTAATAAAGTAACATCATCAGTTAAAACCAAGAACTCAATATAGATACACTGATAAAATAAAAGTATATGTGCCACATTCTCCCAGTCCTGTCTATCATTGATGGGCATTTGGGTTGGTTCCAGGTCTTTGCTATTGTAAACAGTGCTGCAATGAACATTCGTGTACATAATAAAAGTAAAAGCAACTTGTCGCAGAACTACTCTTCACAATTCAAGGAAACATGGAAAAGTTCAAAGACTTGCTAACAGCTAATAGTAGCTAAGCAGCTCCTATTCCTTTTTTCAGGGAATAGGCCAGAAAGGGGTCAGAAAATTTTCATTTTGTGTTTTGATCTACCTCTAAGAAAACATATTCTTCAAATTTTCATGACCCAATTGGATGGGCTGAAATTACTCAGAGAAAAACTGAAAGAATTCAAAGAAAGAAGAGCTTGTATTGTCAGGTGAATTATTTTTTTTTTATTAATATGTGTGGGGATGAAGGGTGTCCAGGAAAACAAGCAAGGATGAGAGATCACTTTGGTTAAGAAGAGAATTCTCATGTTGGACCTATACAAATTGAAAGTTGTACTAAATTATTTTCACAGGTATACCAGAAGACATGGGGATTCTTCTGGTCCATAACTAGTAATTTCTTTGGAAAGAAAATTTATTAATCCCATTCTCACTTTGGGAGTCAAATGCTATTATCTGGAACATTTATTCTCTGGACAGTAGAATGAAGCCACAGGCAACAGAAATATTTCTCTTTAATTAATTTTTACCAGAATCACTTTTGATTATAGATCAATGTTTAACCCAATTTTCCTGCAAGTTGTGTGGGTTTGGCTTTCCCTGATGTTCTGTTTATGCTCAGTGCGTTGCTTGGAAAATGATGATAAAGTTACAAAGATAGCTTAGTGACTTCATCCAAGACATGAGGAAACAGAGGTGGCTCAGGAATTAGAAAATCCTTTTTAAGTGCAGATGCCCTCTTAGGAATGAGTGACAATGGCAACCCCATGAAACAAACTACCACCCTTCTCACAATAGGGCAATTAATTTGATGTGTTCAAATGAACACATCTACTTCAAGAGTATGTGTTATAAATGCTCCTCGTCTCTGAAATTCTCTCAATATGTACAAAAAAATTCCAGTGTCTTTATTCTGGGCTATGAGAAATCTGCGGGAAATAAGAATATCGTGAAAAGGAAAAGCCTGCTTCTCAGACCAAAAATGTACCCTTAAACCTCCCAGTGCGTCTTTATTCAGAAGAATGTTTCTGAATAAAGAAGTTACTATTTCTCAGCTCTGAGTGAGGAAATATTGAGCAAAAGTTCACTGAAGTCTGAAGCTGTCAGCTCTGGAAGCACTGTGAGGTTGAGGAAATGATGCTTCTTGCCAACTTTAAGTAGGACTTTATAATCTGATGAACTGGATTTAGTGGTCTCTGGGCTTCAAAAGGATACAACCAGGGCAAAGCAAAGGAAGAGGTGGAACTATGTGAAGAAAGAGTGTAGGGCTGACATTTGAGGAAGGAGCTTCATACTCTGAATCCAAGGGCAAGAATGAAGATCTAAGCAGAGTGCAGGAAGTAGGGAGGCACGGAGCTATGGAAGCGAGAGCACAGGGAGGTGACCCAGATGGACCCCTGAATTAAGCTCTGTCATCTGGATTTCCATTTTCACAGGTCAGAAAGACCAATGGTCAGATGAGCTTGTTGCCTTCTTTCTCCTTCTTTCTTGTTCAGGTTAGCTTATAGAGGCTTGTCTGGGAGGTTTCTTACTGGAGGCCCCAGGACTATGTCCCAGGAATTAGACAATGAACCCATGAATGTCAGAAGGCCATTTGTAAGAATAGAGTCTTACTCTGTCTTAGGAAAAATATGATGATAGGATGTAGATGTAGAAGTTTTAGCATGTATGAACTTTGACACAATAAGGTATGGCAGTAAAATGCTGTGTAATACTACTATGGGATTGATGCTTTGACTGTAGCCAGGCCTGCTTCAAGCTTGATGACACAGCAATAAATAAGAAACAAAGGTACATATGTACAATTGAGCAGGAATTTTTCATGAGTTAATAGGATGAATCTTTGAGTACTGACACCATAAAAAGCTAGGCTTTTGTAACACAGATAATTTTTTCTCACAGATATGAACTTTACATAAATCTTTATGTGGACCTCTGTGAGAAAAGAGGAAGGCCTCAGAAACCACTTGCACTCACTTGTATCACTTAATTCATTTATTCAGCAAATGTGTGTAAACACCTGCTATGTGCCAGGTGTTGTTTTAGGCACTAGGAATATAGCAGTAAACAAAGCAGGCAAAAATCTCTGCCTTCTGAGAGCTTATATCTGGCAGGGGGAGTGAGACAATAAAACAAAATAAATTCATCTAGGTTGAAAAAAATCTATGAAAAATGTTTGTTCAGGGATACATGTACATGTGGTAAAACCATAAAGAAAAGTAAGAGAATACTAAACATAAAATTGTTGGTTTGGCAGTAAGCGGAAGTGAAAGAGACTGTAGATGCATCTGGGAGGTCACACTCAGGCATTCTCAGGCCAAGAACAGCCCTTTGTGATTGAGCTCAGCTCAAACGCATTTCTGTTCTGTATAGAGCTTAGCACCTTATCAGCCCAGAGAAAGACTGTGGTTAGATTTTGGTAATTGAAAAAATAAAAAGCTCCTCGTCAGACAATTTGTGTGTGTAGGAGTTGGACTGATGTCTCTGAATATTCCAACAGTCCGGCTTCTAACCGAGATGCCTATATTCATCAGCATGGGCTGCCATAACAAAGATTTGTAGATGAGGTAGTTTAAAGAACAGAAATTTCTTTTCTCTGAGTTCTGGAGGCTACAAGTCCCAGGTCAAGATGCTGCCTGATTAGTTTCCTGGTGAAGGCTCTCTTCTTGGTTTGCAGACAGCCACCTTCTTACTCTATTCTCATATGGCCTTTCCTCTGTGGTGAAGAGAGAGAGAGAGAGAGAGAGAGAGAGAGAAAGAGCTCCAGCAAACAAACGTAAGCTCTGGTGTCTCTCTTCTAATAAAGACACCAATTCTAAAGGACTAGAACCCACACTTATGACCTCATTTAAATTTAATTACCTGTCTATATAAAGACCCTATCTCCAAATACAGTTACACTGGCACTTCATCAAATGAATTTGGGGGAGGGTGGGCTCAATTCAACTTAAAATAATGCCTATGATAATGTATTTTGCTGTGAAACATTCTTCTGCTAAGGTGCTCAGGAGGGCCGTCTGACCTGGGCATATTTGCTTTTGTCAGCTGTTCTCTGAATCCTTGCTTAAAGTCTACCAAGCGCTATATAAGGTAGTTCGAATGGACTTTCCACAAACAAACAAGCTAAAGCCAATATTTTCATCAAGTCACTTTCGTTCTTCTCGTATGAAAATTCATCAATCTGCTACTGGACTTACAAATGAAAACCTATATCTTTATATGGCATTCTACTATAATTTTAGATTTATCTGACCATTATTGTTTGGAATGGTCCTAGCAAAGAATCAATTTTATCAAATTCATGCCTTTTTAAACATGGCTCTTTATTAACTATTTTTCTTTGTTTTTATTTTGTATTAGACCACAGCTACTCAGAATTAGAGCAATCAAATTTCTGCTTCAAGACACCCATAACAGACCAGGCACAGTGGCTCATGACTTTAATCCCAACACTTTGGGAGGTTGAGGCAAAAGGATTGCTTAAGATCAGCCTGGGCAACATAGTGAGACCCCATCTCTACAAAGAAGTTGAAAAATTAGCCAGGCATGGTAGCACACACCCATAGTTTTAGCTACTTGGGAGGCTGAGGCAGGAGGATGGCTTAATTACAGAAGTTTGAGGCTGCAGTGAGCTACGGTCACACCACTCCATTTCAGCCTGGGTGAAATCCAATCCCTAGAAAAATAAAAGTTACTCATAATATTGCCCCATGTATGGCCTCTTCCTTATATCTTTGTTGGTTAGAGTTAACTTTAATAATGTCATCAGCATTCATTAAGCTGTCTCTCTGAAAAAAAAAATGACAGACTACCTATGCCTTTTTGGTCCCCTTCCATGGTAATCCTTTGGTTCTCCTTACTTAGGGTAACCTCCACCCTGAAGAGGTATTCCTCATTCTCTCTTTTTTCTTTTTATTAGAATTATTTTTAAGGTTACAAGAATGAGTATCAAATTGCATGTTATCTTCAAGGAATTACTTTTATTCACTTAATAGTATATTGCTAAGGTGCATTCATGTTATTGTGTATTACTGAAGATCATTTATTTTAACTGCTATATGAAACTTTATGTGAATATACTGCCATTTATTCACCAGTCTCCTGACATGAGCTCTTGGGGTGTTTACATGTTTCGTTAATATGGACAATGGTGTTATTGTTTCTGTGGAATTGTTGCTCACTGGGGTATGAATGTTCAACTTTATAATACTGCCATTGTCTGAATGTTTGTGTTCCCCTCAAAATTCATTTGTTGAAATCTTAATCCCCAATGTGATAGTGTTGGGAAGTGTGGCCTTTAGCAGGTGATTAGGTTATAAAGGTGGAGCCCTCACAATTGGGATTAATGCTTTTATAAGGAGACCCAGAGAGTTAGCTATCCCCTTCACCATGTAAGAACACAGCAAGAAAGTACCATCAAGGACCCAGAAAGCAAGCCCTCACCAGACACCAAATCTGCCAGTGCCTTGCACTTCCCAGCCTCCAGAACTGTGAGAAAAAAATTTCTGTTGTTTATAAATCACCCAAGTTATGGTATTTTATCTTAGCAGCCAGAATGGACCAAGACAAATATCAAATTGTTTTTCTCATAGTTTTATCATTTTGCATTCCCATCAGCAATGTAAGAGATCCTGTGAAATCACATTCTCCTAAATACTTGATATTGTAAACTTCAAAATTTGTTGCCATTTGAAGGAATATAATATGCTATTAACTGTGTTTTTGAATTGTGTTCCTCCACTGCTAATGAAGTTCAATATTATTTCAAATCTTTATTGGTCATATGTATTTCCTCTTCTATGAAATGCATGGATGGAATAGTATTTGGAAAGAGATAAAATTAGAAGCTTTCCACATTTCATATGCAAAATTGAGAACTTCAATATAAAGAATGAAACTTTATGCTCATGTTAGAATATATAAGTGAATATGTTTTAGACCTCAGTGTAGCAGATTTCCTTAACAAGACACAGAAACTGTAAGACCATAATAAATTTGTGTGAAATTTTATTCATCAAAAGACATATTCAAGATGTGAAAAGAGACAAGTTACAGACTGAAGGAAAATATTTACAATACACACTACTAACAAAATGTTAGTATCAAAGTAATATTTAAATCATTAAGAAAAACATAAAAAACCTATAGAAAAATAAGCCAAAAGCATGGAGATGTATTTCTTGTATTTTTCATTATATACCAATCTATTTTTAAAATTAGATATAATAAGGTGCAGTGATTAGGAATATGTTCTTTTGATTTTTTAAAAGGCCTTGGTTAAAATCCTTGCCCTGCTACTGATTAATTGTGTGATCTTTGGTAAATTTTCTTAAACTTTCTAAGTTTCAATATTTTCAGCCATAAAATGTTATTGTGCCATTAATTGATGAATGGATAAACGCAATGTGTTATATCTACACAATGGAATATTATTTAGACATGAAAATGAAGTACTGAGACCTGCTACCACATGGATAAACTTTGAAAATATTATGCTAAGTTAAAGAAGCCAGGCACAGAAGGCTGCATATTATATGATTTGATTTATATAGGATATCAAGAACAAGCAAATCCATATGGACAGAATGTAGATTAGTAGTTGCTATGGTTTGAATGTGTTCCCTCCACAATTCATGTTGAAACTTAATCCTCATTGTGGTGGTAAGGAGGTTGGGACTTTTGGAAAGTGGTTTAGTTATCAGGGCTCTGCCCTCCCAGATGGATTAGTGCCTTATAAAAGGGCTGAAGAGATCAAGCTTAGTCCCTTTTTCTTTTCTTTTTTTTTTTTGAGATGGAGTCTTGCTCTGTTATCCAGACTGGAGTACAGCGGCCTGATCTGGGCTCACTGCAGCCTCTGCCTCCAGGGTTCAAGCAATTCTCCTGCCTTAAGCTCCTCAGTAGCTGAGATTCCAGGTGCTCACCACCACGCCTGGCTAATTTTTGTAGTTTTAGTAGAGATGGGGTTTTACCATGTTGGCCAGGCTGGTCTCAAGCTCCTAACCTCAAGTGATCTGCCTGCCTTGGCCTCCCAGAGTGCTGGGATTACAAGCATCAGTCACTGCATCCAACTGTTTAGTCCCTCTTTTGTTCTTCCCTCCCTTCTGCCATGTAAAGATGTAGCAAAAAGGCCCTCATCAGACATCTAAAGCGAGTACCTTGATCTTGAACTTCCCAGCCCCCAGAACTGTAATAAATAAAATTTCTATTATTTATAAATACTCAGTTTTCTGGTATTTGTTATAGCAGCACTAATGGACTAAGATAGTGGTTTTCAGGAGCTGTGGTGTGGGAAACCACTATCTTAGTCCATTAGTGCTGCTATTAAAAAAAAAGGTTATTGTAAATGATAGTTACATAAGACAACTCATGTAAATGTCTCAGCATATTGCATGCCACATAATAATCATACAAAAATGGCAGGTAGCTTGAAAATGCGATTCCATTTTCTTTTGTTTTACTTTCTTTGTAGCTATGAATATCTCTCTCCAGCATATATGTTTTTTGGACTCAGATTTCATTTAGCATTCTCCTTGAAATGACCTTCAGAAATAGAATTAAAATATTTATGATAGTTACTAGTCCCAATACTAGATGTTTTCTACAGTTTGCTTGTTAGATCTGTAGAACAATCTTATGAGTTATCCCTACATTACATTTGAGAAAACTGGGGCTTTTTTGATTCAATATCAAATAACCAGCTGATCTGAGAATAAAACCAGTAACTTGGTTTTTTTTTTGAGATGGAGTCTCACTCTGTTGCCAGGCTGCAGTGCAGTGGCACATCTCGGCTCACTGCAACCTCTGCCTCCCGGGTTCAAGAGATTCTCCTGCCTCAGCTTCCCAAGTAGCTGGGACTACAGGAGCATGCCACCACACCCAGCTAATGTTTGTATTTTCAGTAGAGATGGGGTTTCACCATGTTGGCCAGGGTGGTCTGAAACTCCTTACCTTGTGATCCGCCTGCTTTGGCCTCCCGAAGTGCTGGGATTACAGGCATTAGTCACTACTCCTGGCCAAAACCAAGAACTTATAAACTCCCAAAGTCTACTTCTTTCTGTTATATCATATTACACAAAGGTATAAATTGCTGTGGGAAAATGCTGAAGAGTGCCAAAGAATGCTACGAAGTAATTGATTCTCATCCAGTAATATGTTCAGATCATTTAAAAAATAAATCTCTTTATATAGATTTTTTTTCTTTGAACACGGAAGACTATTTTATAAATTGACAGATGCTGCTGTGGCTGCTGGAAGTACTTTGCTCCTGATATTCGAATTTTCTTTCATATACAACACAAATATGGATTAACTTATAGCATAAAAGAACCAAATTAGTCATTTAAATGTCAATTCTGTGAATATCATTTTAATCAAAGCATTTGAAATTTCCTTATCATAATTTTCCACAGCATCTCTCATAATTAGTAAGAGATCTGAGCCAGTACTATGATGTTAGAAAAATTTGTAATCAACTGCATATAACTGAAATATCATCAATAAGAATAGACTGTAACATCATTGAGTAATGTAGCCTTCCAGCAAGTCGGCATCCACAAACAAACCTCCATGGAGGTTTTATTTTTACCCCAGGCTTTTTTTCTGATCTGCAGGCAACCACAAGACTTTGAGCTAGGGCTGAAGACATCACAAAAAAGTTTCTTTCATTAGATGATCCTTCTCATCATTGTATCGAATTCTCTTATCAGTTCTTATCAGAAGTGGGGCACTTTGGGTCAACAAACTTTCAGAAGCTGCCCCAAAATGAGGCCAAGGGAGTTTGAATGGAAAGCAAAAATTTCCCCTTTCAAGTTGGGCAAGTTGCATGTCATGTATGAGAGCTAGTGTTTCAGGAAGAACAGCTCTATTCCAAGTATATCAGAAAGCTGGCGTTCCACATCACCACTGAGCCTCCTGCATTAAAGAGAAACTAACCTTTGTCAGTGCAGTTTATGAGATGGACACTGTAATATTTACCTTTCATATGCCTCGCATTCATCCAGTATCATTGCTCCTCTCTTATAACCAGGAAATTGAAGCGGAAAGTTGTTAAGTAACCTACCTACACAGCTAGGTGGAGGGGTCAAGATTAGAACTAGCCCCCAAAGTTAGGCTGTTTTCATAACATTATTGCCTCTCAGAGAAATTCATTGGCTAAGCAAGGAAGAATATTGTAAACATAAGAATGAACTAATTTTTTACAGATGCATTCTAAAATAAGATTTTAAAGACATGTCCTGAAGAATTATTCTATTCTAAAATTAAAGATAATTCTATTTGTACATTTCCATAAGCTGATTGTTATGAGGAACATTTTTTATTCCTCATTCTCTGTGCTTCCAGGAAAAAACTGCTAGTCTCTTTTCCCACTGTGTTCTTATTCTTTTCTGAGAGAGGAGGACGACCATTGGGAGGTTGCTGAGAGCATCCTATCTAGAGCGCTGCTGCGGGGAGAGGACAGCACTGAGATGTTCATGGGCCCTGACTCTCTCCTGCTTTGTTGGACAGTTCATTCTCAGATGTGCTAGATTCACATTGTTCTTCCAACCTCTATGTGCTGAGCAGCCATCCCCACCCTAAATTCTCCAGCTTCCAGAGGACCAGTTTAATTCAATTGTGGGAGTTGTGATATTTGTGGGGTATTAGGCCGCTTTTCACCTTAAGCCTAAACCATGTTTCTGACACAATCTATGAAACACCCTCTTTTATAACTTGACAATTTGACATCCATTTGGCTTCGGTCTTAGTGTTTATATTTTATTTGCATCGTTTCACTTTATTCTTCTAATAACTTTGGATTCATTTATTTCTCACTTTCTTTCACCACCCACTTTCAGTCTTTCAGCAAAACATCTCTTCAAAAGTTAACCTGAGTCCATCTTTTCTCTTGTCCTCCCATGCTATCACCTTGGTCTGAGCAACCTTCATCTCTGGCCTGGGTTACTGTTAGCACCTCCTGACTTAGATATGTGTTTCTATGTTTCCCTCTTACTGCAAGAGTGAGCCTTTTGAAATGTTGCTCCTCTGCTCAACACCCTGAAAGCCTCCCCTTTTCACTAGAGTAAAAGCTAAAGTCTATGGACTGCCCATTTCCTCTGTGACTTGTCACTTACTTGCTAACTCCCATTGCTAACACAACTTCAGCCACATAGGCCTCTGTGGTGTTTCTTGAAAACACTAGGCGCATCCATCTCGGGCTCTTGACCATCTTATTCTTCTGCCTGGAATACACTTCCCCATGGCACCTGTTCATTGAACTCCCTCACCTGCAGCTCTTTCCTCAAATTATTGTCTTCTCAGTAGGGATACCAGGACCATCCTACTCAAAATCACAAACTACCCCCAACTCCTGTGCTTACTGTCCTCCATAATTTTGTTTTCCATAACATATTTGTAACATAGATAATTTATTTATTACATGTGTTATTTGTATTATGTCTCTCCAATTGAAATTTCGTAAGTTTTACTGTGTGTTTTGTTCATTGGTATAGTCTAAGTGCTTGGAACATATTTGTTGAATGAATGAACAAATGAATGAATGTGAAATTATAAATTTCTGTACTTTTTCTGTTTCCTTCCATTTTTTGTTGTGTTTTGATTCTATTTCCTTCAAGCCAATTTTTTAATATTGTGTTCTCTTTTTTTATAAAGTCATGCTAAAAACAGCAAGGAGCAGACAATATATACAAATGTGCAGTTCTGTTCAAGCACTTACCCCAGATCTACTGGCTCAGTAGGTACAGTAGTCCCCTTAACTGTGGTTTCACTTTCTGTGGTTTCAGTTACTGAAGGTCAAATGTGGTTCTAAAATATTAAATGGAAAATTCCAGAAATAAACAATTCATGCATGAGTTTTAAATTACATGCCATTCTGAGTAGGGTGATGAACTCTCTCACCATCCCACTCCATCCTGCCCAGGATAAGAATCATCCCTTTGTCCAGCTGTATAAACTATCCATTATTCACTTAGTAGCCATGTTGGTTATCAGATTGAAAAAACGTAATTTTTTTAATAGTATATGTAGAGTTCAGTGCTATCCAAGATTTCAAGCATCTGCTGGATGTCTTGTAACATATCCCTCTAGGGGAAGGGGGGACTACTGCATGTTATTGCATACAAATGTTTTGCATGGCGTACAAATGTCTCCAACTTTCCAGCCTATAATGTTTACTTCTTTACCACTCATTGCCTGACTGTTAAGACAATGCCATGTATATTAGACTTTTGTTAAGACAGCACCTACTTCATTTACATACTTCTGCATGGTTGGAGTAACATTAACTTCTGTAGCAAAGGGAATCCAAAACAGAGTGGCTTAAGAATCCAGAAGTGTGTTTCTCTTCCAACAGCCTTGAGATGAGTTTTGACTGGAGCTCTGCTGTGTGATATCATCTATACCATTGGGCTGGCAGTGGCCCTGTTTTCTGCAAGATATGGCTCCCAAGCTTGCTTTAGTTGTTGCCATTCCCATATCTTTAGTTAGCGAGATCTTACCTCATGGCCACCCTAATTTGAGCAATGAAACATAGGAAATGTAGTCTTTCACTGGACAGCCAGGTCTCAACTATAATCCTATTACTATGAAAGAAGGGTGAAATGGTATCAACTTGCAGTCTCAGTACCAGTGTTTTTTAGTGTATTCATAAAGTTGTGCAACCATCACTACTAATTGCAGAAACTTTTCATCATTACAAAAAGAAACACTGTATCTATTATCAGTCACTCCCTATTTCTGTTTCCCAAAACCTTGGAAGCCACTAATCCATTTTTTGTTTCTATGGCTTTGTCTATTCTGGACATTTTATATAAATGGAATCATATAATATAACCTTTTATGTCTGGCTTCTTTCACTTAGCATAATGTTTTCAAGGTTCATCAATGCCACAGCATGTCTCCATACTTCATTCCTTTTTGTGGCTAAATAATATTCCATTGTATGGATATATCACATTTTGTTTATCTGTTCGTTGACCAGTTGATGGCCATTTGGGATTTGGGTTGTTTCAACATTTTGGCTATTATGAATAATTCAGCTGTGAAAATTTGTGTATACCATTTTGTGTGGATATATGTTTTTATTCCTCTTGGGTATATATCTAATAGTGAAATTGCTGGATCATGTGGTAACTCTATGTTTAACTTTTTTGAGGAACTGTACAACCACTTTCCAAAGCAGCTGTACCATTTTACATTCTCACCTGTATTGTATAAGGGTTCCAGTTTCTCAATCCTTATTATTGTCTGGTTTATTCTGGCCTTCTCAATGGGTGTGAAGTAGTATCTCATTGTGGTTTTGAATTGTATATCTCTGATGACCAATGATCACTTTTTTCTTTGTGCTTATTGGCCATTTGTAGACTTCTTTGGAGAAATTTCTTTGTCATTTTTAAACTAGGTTGTCTTTTTTTTAATTGTTGAGTTATAATAGTTCATTATTCTTTATATAGACCCTTATTAGATACATGACGTGCCTTTTCTCCCATTCTGTGGGTTGTCTTTTTGCTTTCTTGATAGTGTCTTTTGAGGTATCTTCATTTTTTACAGTTGGGAAAAATGTGGCTAAGATATTAAATAACTTGTCCAAGATCACCAGGTAGACCATGTTCCCCAGTCTCCTTGCAGTTAGTTATGGCCATGAGACTGAGTGCCAGCCAATACAATGGGAATAGTGAAGGAGATGGGGATGTGCCACTTCTGAGCCTCCCCAATAGCAACCCCCCAGTGTGATTTTCATGCTCTTTCCTTGCTTGTTCCAAGGCACTGGGATGGTGGTGTCCAGGACAAGTCAGACACATCAGAATAGTCATTTAGCCTGGGTTCTTGAGTGACTGTGGAATGGTGGGGGTGTGGAGGGAAAAGCCCTGGCTGGAATACATGCCCAGGGCTGGTACAGGACAGAAAACAAACAAACAAATTTGTTGTTCTTTGGGTAACTGAGTCTTTTGGGTGTACTTGTTACTTCAACTTAACCATCCCTGACTAATACAACCTAGATTGCCTTCTGTTTGAACATTCTCAATGCTGGAAGTTTCACTACTTTTCAAGGCACTAAAGGTAACTCCTTTCTTTAACGCTGAGTCAGAATATTTTTTTCCGTAAATTCTACATGTGGTTCTAGTTCTTGCCTTTGGAGTAACAAGAGTGCATTAAGTACTCTTCTTTAGAATAAGCCTTCAAATATTTGACCACAGCTTAAGGGCAACCAAGCCTTTCTTTCTTCAGAGTCTACATTTAAGCAGTTATGTTTTATCAATACAAAATAATCACTAAAGCCAGAAGCTACCTCTCTCCTAAAATATGCTACACCATATGGTATTCAGTGTCACTTTTTTCTTCTGTTGCTTCTTTTAAGGCCACTTAGACAGAGCCATGGAATAAATTCTCCTTGAGAGTTTTGGTTTAGTCCTCTCCCCAGTTTAAACTTGCTCTGCAAGCTGACTCAGAGAAATCTGATAAAATGGAGGTACTTGGGGGTCATGGGATCTAAGCTGTCTTTATATTACCACTGCACTCTGGAAGAAAGAGAAAGATACATTGAGCGAAGAAGGATGAGCCCATGACCCCCCAGGTGCTGGTGTAGAAAATGAAAACTTTTTAAAGATGTGTGAATGGAGACCGTGTGGGGTTGAAAAGGCAGCTAGGAAAGCTCTTGAGAGTCTTTTTTTCCATGAAGGCATTTAAATGGATTTCTTTTTTCTGCTTCTTCTATAATATCCTGTGGGGAGTCCAAGTCTCTCAGCTGGACCCTTTTTACCCGACAGGAGTACTTTTAGCCTTTCCATTTTCCATACATGACTTCTGACCAGGACTTTCCCATGTAGCCTCCACAATTGCAATATACTCCTCTGTTAATAAATATGACTGGTTAATATTTGGCTAATTTCCATTCTCTCCCAATTTTAAATGCCTCTCAGTGTGATCTAATTCAACTGTGTGTTTGCCTGGTTTAGCTTAGGGATGTTCTCACCTGCTTGAGTTCTACCACAAAATGGGTACTAAAGTACAATGATTTGATTTAATTTGATTATAATGATTTCTAAAGATATTATTATTATCATTATTTGAGATGGAGTCTCACTCTGTTACCCAGGCTGAAGTGCAATGGCATGATCTCAGCTCACTACAATCTCTGCCTTTGAGGTTCAAGCAGTTCTGATGCCTCAGCCTCCCAAATAGCTGGAATTACAGGTACCTGCCACCATGCCTGGCTAACTTTTGTACTTTTAGTGGAGACAGGGTTTCACCATGTTGGCCAGGCTGGTTTCGAACTCCTGACCTCAAGTGATCTGCCTACCTTAGTTTCCCAAAGAGCTGGGATTACAGGTATGAGTCACCATGCCTGACCAGTTTCTAAAGATATTAAAATATAAACTAGTCTTCAGCCTCAAGAGTTTATCCTAACTTGAGAGGAAGCCAAGTTCCACTAAAATGCCTTAGTTCCTAAAAGCAGACATAAATTTTTGCATAGACACAGTGAAGATTTCAGCTGGTGATATAGACTTAACTGTCAATGCAATTCTCTTTGTAAGATTCCCTGTGGAAAAAGAGGTGAGGAAACAGGTGAAACAGCAGAGTGAGCTGTTTTCGTTTCTAGGCTGACAGACCTGACCTTGCCTGAAAACCATCAGCTGAGTATCTTAAGTTGGAAATATTGAACAAAGCTTATGGCTCTATTGGCAGAGAAGGATAACTGTCTTCCTGCTTACTTAATTCATCTTCCTTCCCCATGAACTTCCTGCATTCATCCGACTTTGACTCATTTTTCTTCTGACTAACAGTTACCTCCTTGTCAGGATGCCCCAAAAGGCACATCAACAGCTGATGGTAGCTAGGGCTTCTCTATTCACTATAATTATCTGGCTCCAAACAAGAATGCAATTTCCTGGGCACCAATGCTATCCATGTTATGTAATGGTCTCTCCTGCTTCCATTAGTGACAGTAAGAGGCCCTTTGTGACCGGAAAACTTTTATGCATGCACATGTATGCACACATACTTACACACAATATGAAAGTAAACAACAACAACAAAACAAACAACTAGAACATATTTCCCAACAAAAGACTGATGCTAAGATACTACCATTTCTTTTACTCAAAATGGTAGTAATTGAAAGCAAAATACAGTCCCTGGCTACTGCTGTGTCTAAAGTCATCTTCAAAGATGATAATGACTTCCCTCTGTGGGTGAGGCACCACCCCTCCTTCCCACTGCCCTGCCTCTGTGAGGTCTAAAATAATCTATTGGTCTTCAATACAGGACTAACCAGAGGTCAGAAGGCAGTAGGAAAATTATGTAGAATTTGTTCCTCCTTCAGAAAATCTTAGTTTGTCCCCAGGTATACTGTCCTTTTTCTTGTAAAGCCTAGCCACAAATGTAGCCAGACTATCATTGTGGAAATAAACTTGCAAGATGCAGCTCTTTCTCCTTTGGAGGAAGTTTTTCTTTTAGGATCCCCAGGTACAGATTGTAATTGACATCTGGATCCTCCTTCACACTCTTTTTCAACAACCATCTCTCCCAACCTAACCTAGTTTTTATTTTTTAGGCCTATGTAGAATATTGCCTTTAACTTGTGTCAAATCTACTCTTGCTGTCAAAGGTTTCTCTCAACAGTTTAACCTCCAATATGTATTTTGCAAACTTCCTCCTGACTTCTCCCATATGTACTAACTCTCAGAAGAAAGTTCCCATTTGTTTTTCAGTATCCAGTTTTTTCTTTTCCTGACAAAAAGTAAGGTATGCATCTATGATGAAAGGAAATTAGTGCTATAGCCTAAAATGCTGGGCCTAGAGTTAGCCTCTCAGTTCTAACTCTTACTATTTATAAAACCACGAGTAAGTCATCTGACTATTGAGAAGCCTGTGTTCTTTATTAAAAGGTCAAGATAATGATGCTGAACCTCTAGGGTCAACTGGATATGTCCAGGGAAGAGAGCTGTGAAGTAAGATAATGTAGGGCAACCACCTGGCTGGTGGGAAGCACTAAATAGATTTACTAAATCTTCAGGGGGAAAACAAGAAAAATAGATTCTTATGTCTGCTCCTAGTTCTCTATAAGATTCTGAGGTAACCTTTAATGGAATTTTAGAGCTGGAGAGGCATTGGCCTCATCTAATGTAGCATTATCATTTACCAGAAAGATGCGCTCCTGAGAGGTTAACTGATTTGAACATCAGAAAGTTCCTGCCAGACAGACGTGTCCTCAGTGTTCCTGAGACCATGGCCAGCAGTTCTTTGCCTAATGTTGCCTCTCCCCTAACCAGAAAATTTTCCTTCACCAGACAGATGTATTTTTCTCTAATCTCACTTACTTTTTCTTTGAACCTAGCACCTTAGCCTTCCAATTCCTTTTAAAACTTAGTTTTTTAAAGAGCTAAATCATTTTTCTTTCTAAACTTTTGAGCCAGGCATGTGGCTCACACCTGTAATCCCAGCATTTTGGGAGGCTGAGGCCAGCGGATAGCTTGAGGCCTGGAGTTCGAGACCAGCCTGGACAACATAGTGAAACCCCATCTCTACTGAAAATACAAAAAATTAGCTGGGTGTCCTGGCAGGCTCCTATACTCCCAGCTACTAAGGAGGCAGGAGGTTGGAGAGAGCTGAGATCATGCCACTGCACTCCAGCCTGGGCTATAGAACAAGACTAAAAAAAAACAAAACAAAACATCCAAGAACAAGCAAACATAAAAACAAATAAACTTTCTCTGAAAGATACTAAAAAGAGAAACAATTAAATTTTATGAAAGCTATATGATGGCTTTACCACATCATCTTAGCTTTCCCCTTTGTGAGAGTCACTCAAGCTCCCATCAAGCACATATATAGCTTGACAACATTTGATACTTCCTCTTAGCAGGGGTTGGCAAGCTACGGCTCATGGGCGCAATCATCAGGCTTACTCCTAGTTTTGTAAATAAAGTTTTATTAGAACACAGCCAGGCTCACTGGTTTGTGTATTGTTGCTGGCTGCTTTCTCGCAACAATTACAGAGTTGAATATTTGTGACAGAGACTGTTTGGTCTACAAAGTCTAAAATATTTACTCTCTGACCCTTTACAGGAAAAGTTTGGGGGACTCACTGCTGTTAGCATCCACTCCACCGTCAGACTTCCTTTATATATGTCCTCCAAGAAACTACTTTTAACAAGAGCCTGGGTTTATTTTTGCAGAACATTTTAAAAGCATGTGATTGTTTACTTTTGCCTGCATAAAAAATATGGGCAACAATTTGAAAATTATGAGAATATGAAGAGAGAAACATAGCAATCAGCTGTGATCTTGCCAGGCAGAGCTAGGGACTGTGAGTTTCTCAGTACTGGTTCAAGGATTCAGCTAAGAAAGGTCAGGCCCATCAACCCTGGGCATCAAAATTATTGAGTCTTCTATAAGCAGTGTAGTAGCGTTGAGTTTCAGAGTAGGGAATGGAGATAGCTTAACTGTACTGTATAATACAGTGGGTAATTCATTATGTATAATTTTAATTTAATTTTTTAAGCTTCTGGGAAGGAGGAAGCAGAGGAGAAAGAAAGATGAAATGAAAGAACAACAAAATGGAGAGGCCACGGGGCTTTTAAGGAGAGAGGTGAAGATTATTTAGCTTTAAAGTTGTATGAGTTGTTGTGATATAAACTTTCAATCATCTCCCCCAAACCTTCAGTAAAGTCGACTTCACATTCTAAGACCTGGGGTGAGTGGCGTGTTTGGTTACTCTTTGAATGTGGGGGAGATCCACAGCCGGTTTCCCATCGTGTGGATCAGGTTCGTCATATACAAGGCAGTGACGCCCTGAGCAAAACAGTCTAGCAGAAGCAGCAACCTTGTTAACCTAACACCCTTGAAAATTCAGATCACTCTTAGCAAGAGCACTGAACCTTCCATAGATTGTGGAATTGGGAGATCTGAGCCCATGTTGTTCAGATTTTAAGGCACAAGAAAAGTACACACAACCCAGTGTGTGTGTGTGTGTGTGTGTGTGTGCGTGCGCACGCGCGTGGCCTTTGTATATGTAAACTAGTTTCTTTTCACCTTATCCTTCTTCCAAAATAACAAAACAACTAAGTCAAAATTCCAGCTGGTTATTTCTTAAACCGTGTACAAGAGGATACAAGTTGTTTAGCTGTTTTCTGGAGGACAGGAAGGGGAGGAATAGACAAGAAAAAGTGACGATTATTCACCCTCCATACTCTAAAATCCACTTCTCTTCCTCTAAAAAATCACCACAACATTGTCATCATCCTATAAACACTTCTGGAGACATGCTGTAATCACAAGTGCACAGTCCACCCTTGGGTGTCTTGTTATATACACTATTGGGCACACCATACAACTTACGTCATGAATAGGGACAGATGCCTAAATCTAACAATGAAGAAAAGTTCCTGAGGAGCACAGCTGAGGGAGAATACCCTCTTTTATAACCTCAGATTTTTCCTTTTTCCTCGGTGCCAACACACGCAGTACAATTAACATAATTTTATTTATTTTCAATAGACAAAATATATCATATACATGTTATTTTGAAATAAGAACGTAGTTTAAATTCATGACTCTTTATTTTTAATGTTTTCCCCTGTACTGTATTGAACAGGACAATACATGATTCTTTATATAGTGTTCGTTTAAATCTTAACTCTTTGTTCAAATCTGATGAGTGTTTGCAGACATTCCATATTTCCGAAATATCCCAAGTAAAAGTATTTTTTTTTTCTGGTTACTTGAGGAGATCAAGACTGGGCAGAAATCACACAGTTTCAGGCCAGTCTTAAATGAAAACAGGGTAGTTGGCCCTTCACAGGATATGATCTGCACCACTGTTCTCTGCACAAGCTTGTGATGCAGTTCTGTATTTTTGCCAAATGAGATGAATTTCTCTAAGTCAAAGTACCAGTCTCTGTCAAAGTCTCCAGGTAAGAAGTAACCCTTTAGGACAAGCTCACCATATACTTTCCAAATTAAAGCTTGCCAATGGCCCTTCATCCTCTCAGAAAGAGGCCAGGTCTTTCACCGATGCACCGGGCTTTCACTGCCCAGCCCCCGCAGCAACTGGCCCACATCTATAGGAACTCTAGAGAACCCACTCAAAGGCACACTTGAAAATGTTTTCAATCTAATGCCAGCTCCTGGCACCCGTTCCTTCCTCCCTGACAGCAGCGCCATCTCCTCTGCCGCTAGGAGATTAACTGCATCTCAGCAGAGCACAGCAGGGCCCCATACAGTGTGAGGGTGTAAGTCTACTCATCTGCCTATGTTTGTTTTTGCTCCCTTAATGAGGTAGCGTAGCAACCCAGTACATCCACCGCCTGCACACCACACCCACAACTTTCCCTTCATCCCAGCCCTTAGCAGCCACCTTCCCCTACACATAGCCTGGGCTTAGGCCACAAGGCACCAAGTGGATGCCAGCATAGCTCTGCTCTTTCCTGCCTTGGTGTACTTGTGCCCGTTTTCTTTGCTGAACTGACCAACCCACCCTTGGATGTCTGTAAAACTGTTATGTAACTCTGAAGATGCTGGCTCAAACACAACTGCTGGCCTTCCTAGGTATAGTTCATGACCTCTGCGTCTGTGTTTTTTCACTAACACCTTGGGCATACTCTTGCAGCATTTATATAGTATTTGAGGTTTTTGTTGGTGGTGTTTATTTTCTTTCTCTTCCTCTAGATTTAGTCGAAGAAGAAGAACTGTTATCTTTATACACTCAGAACCTGTTATAGTACCTAACACCTAATAAATAAATTCTGGTTGAATCAATGTAATGTACTAGCTACTAACATCCTAGGGAGAAATACTTTCTTATAGCCTTTGTGGGTGACTAGCTATCATCAGCCTCTTCACTTCAAAATCAAAGTTAGAAAATATTCAACCCAGTATTTCTACTAAACTCCCCATTCCTACACCCAGCCATGCTTATCAGTATCACTCTTGAATGCCTTTTAGAGTTTTGAAACAGTGTGCCCCAAACTGAATTCCAGATTTTATCCCTCAATTCTTATCTTTCTGGTTTTTTTTCCATTTCACTTAATCACAACTTCATTCTTTCAGTGGCTGAGGCCAAATATTTTGGAGTTAGACCCTGATTCTTTTCTTTGTCTTATATTCACATCCAGGGCATTAGCAAATCCTGTTGGCTCTTTCTTGATTCCAGCACTGCTCCGCTGGTCCATGCCACCATGCTTGCTTCTGTTTACTGCACCAGCCTCCTAACTTGTTGTCCTGCTTCCGCCTTTGCCTGACTCCCACCCTGCCTCACAGTCTCTTCTCAACACAGCAACTTGAGAGGTCCTTTAATGTGACGATTTAGATCATCTCACTTCTGTCCTCAGAACTCACCAAGGACCATTTTGTTCCCTGTTCTTGCCAGCATCTGAACAGTGCCTGGCATATAATAGCATTCAATATTTGCTGAACAAATAAATGAATGTTTAAGGCTTTCTTTAAAAACCAGATAGATACCAAGAAGTTGCAATTTATCATACTATTTTGTGGTCACCTAATAGGGATATAATCTGAATGTACTACATTTTTTAATATAATCATGTTTTTAATATCACCAATATGTTCCAGAAATATCTTGATAATGAAAATAAACTCTTTCTATCTAGCAATAAATTGGCCACAAAATAACCATTTGGTCCTGGCTGGTAACAAGCTCTTAGGGAGTTGGTTTCTTCAGCTTTGAAAGGAGAGAACTGAATTCAAAGAGAAGAACCCTGTAGAGACACTGGGAGAATTCAGATGTGGTAAGGTGGGGTAGGAGAGCAACCCCGGAGAGGCAGAACCAGCATCCTAGACCGAATGGGATTAGGGGAGAGTGTGTAAGAGACAGACTGTGAGGACCAACCTCTTCTGCCAATCTTTGTCTTTTTCTTCCTTTGACACCTGGGCCAGGGGGTTAGTGAACTGTTCTTGACTTTGGAAAGTAATGTCAAGGAACAAATTTCCAAGTGCAGCTCATTTACACTGTGTGGGGGATTGTATTTGTACAAAAAGCTGTTTAAACATGGAGGTTATTAGCAATAATTTTTTCAGTGATGTATTTAGATAGGAAGCTAATATAAGATGAAGTCATTGGTGTCAACTCTAATGGAGTTTTGAGCAATTGGGTGGAAAGGTTGTTATCTAGCCTTTGGGTGGAAAATTATAAAAACAAATCAAATATGTAAATTATAAGAATGTCACCGTTCAGTATTTTAAAATTAAATTGGATTCTATTTTAAAATATAGTATAGATTTCAGATGCAACACTTCATTACCTGCAATTATTTGTGTATGACTTTTAAATTCTTTATTTAAAATGAGAAAATTGCCTGTTTATGTAACTTTAAACTCTAATAATTTCAGTTCTTGCTCATAATCAGAAGATAGTAAATGGCATACAAAAGCAAGGCAGTTTGAATTTCCCAGCTTCAGCCCAGTGACTAACTCTCATCACGCATTGTTTAGAACAATTTTCCAACTCATTGACAACATTCTCCAGTTTCTGCTGAGTGCTTTTGCAAATTGCTTTCATCATCCTTGCTCCAAGCTCTTCCAAACAATGTGCCTTCAGTGAGTAAATAAACATTTCTGCTTGGTTATATTATGCCCAAATCCAAAGTTAATAAAACTTGAGTGTGACTAGAGCTTGTAAAGATCAGATCTAAACAATCATTTATAGAACTGTTTTTAATTACTAACATAATAAATAACAATAGTTGTAAAAATTTCAGTAATCACAGAAATGTATAGTGTAAGTGTAAAGTTCTTCTCTCTGCCCTCCCACCATCCCCAGGCTCACACCTGGAGGTAGTTGGAGTTATAAATTGGGTATCATTTCAAAAACCTTCTCTACTTACAAAACACACATGCTTGTATACACACAGTACACATAAGTATGAATTTCCCCTCTCTTTCTCCCTCCCTCCCTCCTCTCCTTCCAAAAATGGGATCTCCTCTAGTTACGTCATGAAATCCTTTTTCTACCCAATAAGCATCATAGTGATCCTTCCACAGTAGCACATATAAGTTTGCCCCATTTTTAAAACTACTTTTTGGTATTCTGAATCTCAAATGTGCTACAGTTTATTAACTATTCTCCTGCGATTTGGCATTTAGGTTGTTACCAGTATTTCAAGTTCATCAATAATGTCGCAAATGTGGAAATAAGGAATGAATAAAGAAGGGTTGAGGTAAAGGAGCAAGAAGAGAGTTGATTTATGCAATTAGATAATCTGAGAACTCAATGTCAAAACACAGTCAGAATTATGTTTCATCAGACCTTTGATAACTGAGAGCTGACCTCAGGCCCTCACACCTCAGATTCAATGGTGACAGGCCAGTTGCTGGCTGAAGATCACTGCCTCGTGGTTGTCCAGAAGCCACAATCTACACAAGTAGATTATGAGTTTGCACCTCCAAACTCATAATCTCCAGCAGAACATATGAAAGCCCTGACTTCTTTTATGTGTATGTATGTATATATAAATAATACTGTAGGTTCTGGGGTACATGTGCAGATCATGCAGGATTGTTGCATAGGTACATACATGGGAATGTGGTTTGCTGTCTCCATCCCCCATCACCTATATCTGGCATTTCTCCCCACGTTATCCCTCCCCAACCTCCCTACCTCCCCCCATCCCTCTTCTAGTCCCTGCAACAGACCCCACTGTGTGATGTTCCCCTCCTCGTGTCCATGTGTTCTCATTGTTCAGCACCCACCTATGAGTGAGAACATGAAGTGTTTGATTTTCTGTTCTTGTGTCAGTTTGCTGAGAATGATGGTTTCCAGATTCATCCATGTCCCTACAAAGGACATGAACTCATCATTTTTTATGGCAGCATAGTATTCCATGGTGTACATGTGCTACATTTTCCTTGTCCAATCTATCATCAATGGGCATTTGGGTTGGTTCCAGGTCTTTGCTATTGTAAACAGTGCCGCAATGAATATACATGTGCATGTGTCTTTATAATAAAATAATTTATAATCCTTTGGATGTATACCCAGTAATGGGATTGCTGGCTCAAATGGAATTTCTATTCCTAGGTCTTTGAGGAATCGCCACACTGTCTTCCACAATGGTTGGACTAATTTACACTCCCACCAGCAGTGTAAAAGTGTTTCTATTTCCCCACATCCTCTCCAGCATCTGTTGTCTCCAGATGTTTTAATGATCACCATTCCAACTGGCATAAGATGACATCTCAATGTGGATTTGATTTGCATTTCTCTAATGACCAGTGATGATGAGCATTTTTCATATGTTTGTTGATCTCATATATGTTTTTTTTTGAAAAGTGTCTGTTCATGTCCTTTGCCCACTTTTGAATGTTTTTTTTTTTTTCTTGTAAATCTCATTTAGTTTTTTGTAGATTCTGGATACTAGCCCTTTATCAGATGGGTAGATTGCAAAAGTATTTTCCCATTCTATTGGTTGCTGGTTCACTCTAATGATTGTTTCTTTTGCTGTACAGAAGCTCTGGAGTTTAATTAGATCCCATTTGTCTATTTTGGCTTTTGTTGCCAATGCTTTTGGTGTTTTAGTCATGAAGTCCTTGCCTATGCCTATGTCCTGAATGGTTTTGCCTGGGTTTTCTTCTAGGGTTTTTATGGTGTTAGGTCTTATGTTTAAGTCTTTGATCCATCTGGAGTTAATTTTAGTGTAAGGTGTCAGGAAGGGGTCCAGTTTCTGCTTTCTGCACATAGCTAGCCAGTTTTCCCAACATCATTTATTAAACAGGGAATCCTTTCTCCATTGCTTGTTTTTGTCAGGTTTGTCAAAGATCAGATGGTTGTAGATGTGTGGTGTTGCCTCTGAGGCCTCTGTTCTGTTCCATTGGTGTATATCTCTGTTTTGGTACCAGTACCATGCTGTTTTGATTACTGTAGCCTTGTAGTATAGTTTGTAGTCAGGTAGTGTGATGCCTCCACCTTGTTTTTTCTGATTCGAATTGACTTGGCTATGCAGGGCTCTCTTTTGGTTCTATATGAAGTTTAAGGTGGTTTTCTCCAGTTCTGTGAAGAGGGTCATAGGTAGTTTGATGGGATAGTGTTGAATCTATAAATTACTTTGGGCAGTATGGCCACTTTCACAATATTAATTCTTCCTAACCATGAGCATGGAATGTTCATTCATCTGTTTGTGTCCTTTCTTATTTCCTTGAGCAGTGGTTCCCAGTTCTCCTTGAAGAGGTCCTTTACATCCTTTGTTAGTTGTATTTTTATTCTCTTTGTAGCAATTTTGAATGGGAATTCCCTCTTGATTTGGCTTTCTTTTAGTCTGTTATTGGTGTATAGGAATGCATGTGATTTCTGCACATCAATTTTGTTTCCTGGAGACTTTGCAGAAGCTCCTTATCAGTTTAAGGAGATTTTGGGCTGAGACAATGGGGTCTTCTAAATATACAATCATGTCTGCAAATACAGACAATTTTACTTTCTCCTTTCCTAATTGAATATGCTTTATTTCTTTTTCTTGCATGATTGCTCTGGCTAGAACTTCCAATACTATACTGAATAGGAGTGATGAGAGAGGGCATCCTGGCCTAGTGCCAGATTTCAAAGGGAATGCTTCCAGTTTTTGCCCATTCAGTATGGTATTGGCTGTGGGTTTGTCATAAATAGCTTTTATTATTTTGAGATACATTCCATTGATTCCTAGTTTCTTGAGAGTTTTTAGCATAAAGGGCTGTTGAATTTTCTTGAAGGCCTTCTCTGCTTCTATTGAGATAATTACGTGGTTTTTGTTTTTGGTTCTGTTTATGTGGTGGATTACATTTATAGACTTGCGTATGTTGGACCAGCCTTGCATCCTGAGATGAAGCCTACTTGACAGTGATCAATAAGCTTTTTGGTGTGCTGTTGCAATTGGTTTGATGTGCCAGTATTTTATTGAAGAATTTTGCGACTATGTTCATTATAGATATTGGCCTGAAGTTTCCTTTTTTTTGTTAAGTCTCTGCCAGGTTTTGCTATCAAGATGATGTTGGTCTCATAAAATGATTTGAGAAGGATTTCTTCATATTGTATTGTTTGGAATAGTTTCAGAAGAAGTGATACTAGCTCCTCTTTGTACATTTGGTGGAATTCTGCTGGGAACTCATCTGGACCTGGGCTTTTGTTTGGTTGGTAGGCTATTAATTGCTGCCTCAACTCCAGTCCTTGTTATTGGGTTATGCAGGGTTTTGACTTCTTCCTGGTTTAGGCTTGGGAGGGTGCAAGTGTCCAGGTATTTATCCATTTCTTCCAAGTTTACTGGTTTATATGCATAGAGTTGTTTATAGTAATATCTGATGGTAGTTTGTGTTTCTGTGGAATCTGTGGTGATATCCCCTTTATCATTTTTTATTGCATCTATTTCATTCTTCTCTCTCTTCTCTTTTATTAACCTGGGTAGCAGTCTGTCTATTTTGTTGATCTCTTGAAAAAACCAGCTCCTGGATTTATTAATTGTTTGAAGGGGTTCTTGTGCCTCTATCTCCTTCAGTTCTGCTCTGATCTTAGTTATTTCTTGTCTTCTGCTACCTTTTGAGTTTGTTTGATCTTGCTCCTCTAGCTCTTTCAATTTTGATGGTACGGTGTCAATTTCAGATCATTCCTTGCTTCTCATATGGGCATTTGTTGCTATAAATTTCCCTCTAAACACTGCCTTAAATGTGTCCCAGAGATTCTGGTATGTTGTGTCTTCATTCTCATTGATTTCAAAGAACATCTTTATTTCTGCCTTCATTTCATTGTTTATCCAGTCAACATTCAAGAGCCAGTTGTTCAGTTTCCATGCAGTTGTGTGGTTCTGAGTTATTTTCCTAATCCTGAGTTCTACTTTGATTGCACTGTGGTCTGAGAGACTGTTACGATTTCCATTCTTTTGCATTTACTGAGGAGTGATTTACTTCCAATTATGTGGTCAATTTTAGAGTAGGTTCTATGTGGCGCTGAGAAGAATGTATATTCTGTGGATTTGGGGTGGAGAGTTCTGTAAATGTCTATTAGGTTTGCTTGGTCCAGATCTGCGTTCAAGTCCTGGATATCCTTGTTAATTTTCTGTCTCTTTGATCTGTCTAATATTGACAGTGGAGTGTTAAAGTCTCCCACGATTATTGTGTGGGAGTCTAAGTCTCTTTATAAGTCATTAAGAACGTGCTTTATGTATCTCTGTGCTCCTGTATTGGGGACATATATATTTAGGATTGTTAGCTTTTCTTGTTGAATTAATCCTTTTACCATAATGCCCTTCTTTGTCTCTTTTGATCTTTGTTGGTTTAAAGTCTATTTTATCAGAGACTAGGATTGCAACTCCTGCTTTTTTTTGCTCTCCGTTTGCTTGGTAACTCTTCCTCCATCCCTTTATTTTGAGCCTATGTGTATCCTTGCATGCGAGATGGGTTTCCTGAATACAGCACATCAATGGGTTTTGACTTTTTATCCAATTTGCCAGTTTGTGTCTTTTCACTGGTGCCTTTAGCCCATTTACATTTAATGTTAGTATTGTTACGTGTGAATTCAATCCTACCATTTTGATGCTAACTGGTTGTTTTTTCCATTAGTTGACAGAGTCTCTTCATTGTGTCAATGTTCATTACCATTTCGTATGTTTTTGTAGTGGCTGGTACTGGTTGTTCCTTTCTATGTTTAGTGCTTCTTCAGGAGATCTTGTACGGCAGGCCTGGCAGTGACAAAATCTCTGAGCAATTGCTTGTTTGTAACGTTTTTTATTTATCCTTCGCTTATGAAGCTCAGTTTGGCTGGATATGAAATTCTAGGTTGAAAGTTCTTTTCTTTAAGGATGTTGAATATTGGCCCCCGCTCTCTTCTGGCTTGTAGGGTTTCTGCCGAGAGATCTGCTGTGAGTCTGATGGACTTTCCTTTGTGGGTAATCTAACCTTTCTCTCTGGCTGCCCTTAGCATTTTTTCCTTTATTTCAACCCTGATGAATCTGACAATTATGTGCCTTGGGGTTGCTCTTCTTGAGGAATGTCTTTATGGTGTTTTCTGTATTTCCTGGATTTGAATATTGGCCTGTCTTGATATGTTTGGGAAGTTCTCCTGGATAATATCCTGAAGAGTGTTTTCCAGCTCGGATTCATTCTCTCTATCATATTCAAGAACACCTGTCAAAATTAGGTCTTTTTACATAATCCCATATTTCTTGGAGGCTTTTTTCATTTCTTTTTATTCTTTTTCCTCTAATCTTGCCTTCTTGTTTAATTTCATTGAGTTGATCTTCAGTCTCTTTCTTCTTCTTGGTCAATTCAACTATTGCAACTTGTGTATGCTTCATGAAGTTCTCGTGTTGTGTTTTTCAGCTCTGTCAAGTCATTTATATTCTTCTCTAAGCCGTTTATTCTCATTAGCATTTGGTTTAACCTTTTTTCAAGGTTCTTAGTTTCTTTGCATTGGGTTAGAACATGTTCTTTTAATTCAGAGAAATTTGTTATTACCCACCTTCTGAAGCCTGTTTCTGTCAACTCATCAGACTCATTCTCCATCCAGCTTTGTTCCCTTGCTGTTGAGGAGTTGTTTTCTGGGATGATAAGAGGCATTCTGGGTTTTGGTGTTTTCATCCTTTTTGTGCTGGTTTCTTCCCATCTTCATGGATTTATCTACTTGTGGTCTTTGTAGTTGATGACTTTCAGATGGTGTGTTTGAATGGACATCCTTTTTGTTGATGTTGAAGTTTTCTTTCTGTTTTTTAGTTTTCCTTCTAACTACAGACCCATCTGCTGTAGGACTGCTGGAGGTCCACTCCAGACCCTGCTTGCCTGGGGATCACCTGCAGCAGCTGCAGAACAGTGAGGGTTGCTGCCAATCCCAAAAGGGTACCTTCCAGATGTCAGCCTGAGCTCTCCTTTATGAGATGTCTCTTTGGATATATGGGGGTCAGGGAGCTGCTTGAGTAGACAGTCTGTCCCTTATATGAGCTCAAGTGCTGAGCTGTGAGCTCTGTTGTTTCATTCAGAGCTGCTGGGCAGGTACGTTTAAGTATGCTGCAGTGGATTTCATAACTGCCTTTTTCCCCAGGTGCTCCATCTTGGGAAGTGGGGCTTTATTTATAGGTTCCTGATGTGCTGCTGCCTTTTTTTTTTTTGGAGATGCCCTGCCCAGAAAGGAGGTAGTCTAATCACAGTCTGCCAGCAGAAGCATTGCTGAGTTGCCATGGGCTCTGCCCAGCTGCTATGTGAACTTCCTTGCAGTTTTGTTTACAGAAGTACAGCTAGAACTGCCTCGGTAATGGTGGTTTGCCTCAGTAATGGCAGGCTGCCTCGGTAATGGTGGACTGCCTCAGTAAAGGCAGATTGCCTCAGTAATGGTGGACTGCCTCGGTAATGGCGGGCTGCCTCGGTAATGGCGGGCTGCCTCAGTAATGGCGGGCTGCCTCGGTAGTGGTAGACTGTCTTGGTAATGCTGACACCCTTCCTCCCACCAAGCTGGACCATCTTAGGTCCAGCTGCACTTGCTGTGAAACTCTCAGTCCAGAGCATTTCATATTGCTGGTTTTTGTTGGGGTGGGACCCGCTGAGCCAGACCACCTGGCTCCCTGTTTCAGCCTCCTTTTTTTCAGTTGAATGGGTGACTCTGTCTCCCAGGCTTTCCTGACACCAGCTGAATCCGCTGTGCTGGAAACTCTTTTTGCTTTTCAGCCTGGGAATTTCCTGGTCTGTTGGCAGTAATAACTCATTTGGAAATGCAGTGATCACTCCCCTCTGCATTGTTCTCTCTGGGAACTGCACTCCAGAGCTGTTCCCATCCGGCCATCTTGGATCTCCCACCCTGGCTTCTGATCTTGTATGTGGGAGGGCTCCTGGGCCAGTCAGCACCTGCATACATCCTCCAATGTTCTGTTAAGAATTGTGAGGGCATTGGGTTTCTGAAAAGCCCTGAGGTCTCAGACCACCTAGGGGCTCACCTAAAATCTTGAGGTCAGTTCATCCCACCCTGTTTCTTATCCTTGTCAGCCAGACATAGCCCCAAATACAAGTTCTGCTTACTGAACTTTTGTGTTCTGCCTTTTATTTAATCCTTCCATGGCTGTCCTCCCACCCAGCCTTTCCATTAGTCCTTCAAAGTTCTCTACACACTCCTCCTGATCACAGAGCAATTCCTTTTACTTCCTCATTCTATAACTGCACCTGAGTATCTGAAGAAACCATTATTAATTTTGTAGTCTTTTTAATGGTGTGTGTAGTCTGCTGATTCTTCTTCATCTTTACCATCTCTGAGCCTGAGTCTGAGGTTGGGATGAAGAAGAAAAAATCAGAAGTGAGAGGAGAGTTGGCTTCCAAATAATATCCTTATTCCCTTATGGATTGCTCCCTGTCATGTGGGCTATATTATTCCCTTCCCTTTCTTGCCACTCTCATCTTCTAAACTCGGCCACTTTTCTAAATTTACAAAAAACATTGGTTCCTGTATGCATTATAACCTTCCCATTTTTATAAGTCCCATCTTCATACTGGGAGATTCCATTTGCAGTATGGGTACTCAGTGAAGACTCTGGTCCAATCAACTCTTGACTATCTCCACTTCAGGGATCATCACCTCTGCTCTCCCATTTCCATTCTCCACATCCATGTGCACATCAGAACTTTTTTCCTCTAAGTTCTTCAGTTTCCACATCTCTCTGCCTGAATTTCCTCTCCTCTCAACTCTCTCACTCCTTCACTCCCACCTGCTTTGCAGCCTCATTATGATCCTCACACTGACATCGTGAGCCCAGAGCCTTTGCCTCAGCCTTCAGATACTCATTGTGTGTCTTATCTGATGAGTCTTGGTGCAGATTAATCCTTCACTTTCTATCCTACAGGTCTTACTCTCTCCCTCCCTGTGGTCAAATCCATGTCCAAAAGCCAGCTATCCTCCACCTGAGCTGTTTTAATTTTCTTTGGAAAGGCCTCCCCACTTTTAGTTTTTCTTTGTAATTTCACCTTGATAAGCTTCTCCCAATGCCATACACACTATTCTATGAGAGGGAAATCTTGACTTTCCCTTTTCCTTTCTTCCACGTGATTGAAGACTCTCCCTATTGATATCAACCCCCAACACCCCAGTCCTTATTGTGCTTGCCTTCTTCTGTTCATCAGTCTGGCTTTAACCTTCTTCTGCTCACTTTCATGGGGCTCTAGACCTCCCTGCCAGCCCAGAATATCTTCAATTTTGAGGTCCAGGAGCACATGAGAGGATATTTTCAAATTCCCTTATAGTATGTTATGTCTTGAAATAAAAATGGGACAAATTAACTTTGCCAATTAAAATTCTCAAACAGACCAATGTTTCTAAAAATATAAAACCTAGAAACAGGAGCAATAATTATGATAATAATATTACATACCAGTATATAATAATAATTATATAATGATTTCATTATCAAAAGAGGGATTTCTATTTATTATCCTATTTGATTCATATTCCACAAAGTTCTAAAAACTAGCACTCTTATTTTTATGGATGGGAAACTGAGTTACAGTGATGCAAAGTGACTTCTGTTGGTTTACATACTATGTAGCTTAGGAAAAAAAACTGTTATTAGAGCACATGATTTCTGAGTCTAAACTTTGTGCCCTATTTTGTACCTTGTTGGTTTTCAAAAACGTATCTAATTTTATTTCAAAGGGGAGGAAAACTCCGTAAAGTTTTAATTAATCTAAGACTTTGTGACCCAGAAAAAACCTTGTCCTTGGGGATAATAGTCAAAGGACATCATGATTTTTCACTATCCTTGAACCATCCTGGAGTTCAAGCAAGGGCATGGTTAATAAAATACCAGCTCTAATTTTAGAAGGGATGGGGGGGGACAGGCAGACATGTGAGGTTTAATCAAAAGTGCTATCATTTGGGGATGTTAATAAGCTGTTATCAAGCCCCTTGTGGGTCTGACATGTTTGACCTCATTATCTGGGGAGGCACATGATGTTGGATGCTAGCTTCTGGTCACCAGTCTGATGACTCAGAGCCATGGCTGCTGAAAGCCTGTTGGAAACAGAATTGCAGGATTCAATCACAGCCAAGAACTCCTTGCACACACTCTCTAAATAGCATGTGATAACTGCTTTTATCAAACAAGAACAGCACCTGGTTTTTCTTCTGACCCATTAAGTTTGGATGTTCAGAGGGTACAGTAAACGCCTCATCAAGAAAACATAATAATTTATTCTGTTTTCAGACTCTTCCTAACAGTACCTTCAGATAACAGAGTCTAGCGAGTTTTCAAGGTGAACCTTGTTACAGAAAATCGAGGGTGAGAGTAAAAACAATTTAATAACCTGGTTGAGTAATCAGGCTTTGATAACCTGATTGAGTGCTCAGGCTGACCTCATGAGCCCAGAGCCTCTGTCTCAGCCTTCAGACACTTATTGTATGTCTTACCTGATGAGTCTTGGTGCAGATGTATCCTTCACCTTCTATCCTACCTGTTTTACCCTTTTCCTCCCTGTGGTGAAATCCATGTCCAAAAGCCAGCTATCCTCCTCCTGTAAAAACAATTTAACAACCTGATTGAGTACTTAGGCTTAGGTCTGAACAACAGGGTATATAATCATGTCCTTATGTCCAACCAAGACAACTTCTGGCCAGAGCTGTGGGAAGCTACTTAGTGAGAGGATTCCAGATGGTTCAACCACAATCTTCACTAACACAAGATTTAACCATAACTGTGCAGGAAATCCTCATTCTCGCCAAACATGACCACTTTTTTGGAATGTCTTACACATATACCTCGTTTTGGAAATGTGGATCCAGACTCAGAAAGTCCTGGAGTCTTAAGCTCCAAGAAAGCTGAGAAGCCCAGGTCTAAGTCTGAGGATGCTGTCAGAAGACTGCACTGCCCTTTGGTCATCCTGGTGGCTTGTTTTTGCATCAAGAAGATTCAGTGTGTGTGTGTGGCGGGGGGCGGTGGGGGGGATCATTATCTTCTCTGGTTTCTAAGGCTTCTTCTCTGGCCCTTGGGAAATGCAGCCTCTTTTCCAGAATGATTTCAAGGGTTGAGTGTTTTAAGATTGTTGAGGTTTGATAGAGCCCTGGAAGGGCCAGGATGGAATTGACCTCAAAGGGTCTGAGAGGGGCTAAGATGCTTAAGTACTGGTGCCTGTTACAGTACTTAACCTAAGACTTAATCTGACCACGCTGGGTTGACATGTGTCTTAGGTATTGAGGGCCACAGTGCTTGGAGGTTTTTTTCCTTTTTTAAACTTCAATAGGTTTTTGGAGAACAAGTGGTATTTGGTTACTTGGATAAGTTCTTTGGTGGTGATTTCTGATATTTTGGTGCACTTGTCACCTGAGCAGTGTACCCTATACCCAGTGGTAGTCTTTTATCCCTCGCCCCTCTTTACCCTTCTCCCCAAGTCCCCAAAGTCCAATGTATCATTCTTATAGTGCTTGGACTTTTCCCATCACTCCACAGTAAGGTGATTACTCCCAGGAATGGTTGAAGTCATTCAAAGACCTTACTAAGTTAACTGTAAAAATATTGGAGTTTTCCCTAACTAAACATGGTAATTGAAAATGTCTGTGGGCATTTGTTTTATTTTCTCTTAGGCCTTGACCAGGTAAAGCTGTTTAATCTTGATAGGAAATAAGTTCCCAAAGAGCCCCCAAATGACATTGCCATTAGCTATTTGCTTTAAAAAGTGGTTTTAATAACAGAAAAATCTGTCTTCAGAGTAGACCTTTCTTCTGGAAGCTCAAATATATGAATAATACATTCGTTGTTGCTCTGTTTTCTTGGAGGGACAGCCTTCTGCACCTCTCTGAGATTCTGAAATAGCCACAGGATGTGCCATTCTTTATCTGCTTTTGAGCATGAGCCAGAATGCTCAACACAAGACAGAACCCAGGCCTTTCTGCTTGGAATGTTGGCTTCTAATTTTCTCCTCATCAAGGAAGCACATGGTGGAACAGATTAAAACACTAAATGACTGGAGGTTCCCTTTCCTCTGCTCTAGCAAAGTAGACATTCAGGCCCTGTTTTTCCACATGCCAAGGGGCAAAGGAGCAGGGAGTTGGCCTGGAGAGAGGTGGGGTATTGGAACTTTTCCCTGAGTACTCTGCCTTATTGTACTTCACACTAAATATTCATTATGTATGTATTAATGAATGACCCCTAGATGTTTGACTACAAAATAGTGTTACAATGCAGTTTGAAGAAATTAAAAGTGTATTTTGAAAGATGCAGCCACTTTGGAAAACTTTATTTTATTTTTCTTTTTTCTTTTTTGTATTTACTTCAAATTTTAGGTTCAGGAGGCCCATGTACAAATTTGTTACGTAGGTAAATTGCAGGTCACTGAGGTTTAGTGTACAAATGATTTTGTCATCCAAATAGTAAACATAGTACTCAACAGATAGTATTTTGACCTCATTCTCTTCTCACCATCCCCTCCTCAAGTGGACTCTGGTGTATCTATTCATGTGTCCAACATGCATGCTTGGTTTTCTGTTCCTGCATTATTTTCCTTAGAATAATGGCCTCCAGCAACATCCATGGTGCTGCAAAGGACATGATTTCATTTTTAATAGCTGTGTAGTATTCCATGATGTATATGTACCAAATTTTCTTTATTCATTTCACCATTGATGAATATTTAGGTTGATGCAAATAGTGCTGCAGTGAACATATGCATACATGCATTCTTATGGTAGAATGATTTATATTCCTTTGGGTATATACCCAGTAATGGGAATTTCTGGGTGAAAAGGTAATTCTGTTTTAAGTTCTTTGAGAAATCACCAAACGAACTAACTTACATTCCCATCACAGTGTATAAGTGTTTCCTTTTCTCTGCAACCTCTTCAATATCTGTTATTTTTTGACTTTTTAATAATAGCCATTCTAACTAATGTGAGATGATATCTCATTCGTTATGGTTTGCTAATTTCTCTAAAAATTAGTGATGTTGAGCATTTCTTCATATGATTGTTGGCTGCATGTATGACTTCTTTTTTTTTTTTGAGACGGAGTTTCGCTCTTGTTACCCAGGCGGGAGTGCAATGGCGCAATCTCGGCTCACCGCAACCTCCACCTCCTGGGTTCAGGCAATTCTCCCGCCTCAGCCTCCTGAGTAGCTGGGATTACAGGCATGCGCCACCATGCCCAGCTAAATTTTTTTTGTATTTTTAGTAGAGACGGGGTTTCACCATGTTGACCAGGATGGTCTTGATCTCTTGACCTCGTAATCCACCTGCCTCAGCCTCCCAAAGTGCTGGGATTACAGGCTTGAGCCACTGCGGTATGTCTTCTTTTAAAAAGTACCTGTTCATTTCCTTTGCCCATTTTCTGTTTGTTTGTTTGTTTTTTGCTTGTTGATTTGTTTAAATTCCTTATAGATTCTGGATATTAGACCTTTGCTGGATGCATACTTTTGAAATATTTTCTCCCATTTTGTGGGTTTTCTGTTACTCTGTTGATATTTTTTGTTGCCAAGCAGAAGCTCTTTAGTTTAATTAGTTCTTACTTGTCTATTTTCATTTTTGTTACAATTGTGTTTGAAGACTTTGTTATGAAATCTTTGCCAAGGTCTAAGTCCAGAATGGCATTTCCTAGGTTTTCTTCTGCAGATTTAATAGTTTCAAGTTTTACATTTAAGTCTTTAATCCACCTTGAGTTAATTTATTTCATATGGTGAGAGGAAGGGGTCCCATTTAAATCATTTGTGTATGACTAGCCAGTTATCCCAACACCATTTATTAAATAGGGAGTCCTTTCTCCATTACTTATTTTTATCTGCTTTGTCAAAGATCAGATGGTTGTAGGTGTGCAGCATTATTTTTGGGGTCTCTATTCTGTTCCATTGGCCTATGTGCCTGTTTTTGTACCAGTACCATACTGTTTTAGTTGCTGTAGCCTTATAGTATAGTTTGAAGTCAGGCAGTGTGATGCCTCTGGCTTTGTTCTTTTTGCTTAGGATTGCTTTGGCTATCCTAAGCAAAAGGAGCATAAATTTTAGTATAGTATTTTCTATCTATAAAATTTCTATATAAATTTTAGTAGTATTACATACATATAAATTTTAGCATAGTATTTTCTAATTCCATGAAAAAATGTTATTGGTAGTTTAATGGTAGTAGTATTGAATCTGTAAATTGCTTTGAGCAGTGTAGCTACTTTGACAATACTGATTTTTCTTATCCATGAGCATGGAGTGTTTTCCCATTTATTTGTGTCATCTCTGATATCTTTGAGCAGTGTTTTATAGTTCTCATTATTTTATTCTTTTTGTGGCTATTGGGAATGGGATTGTGTTTTTGATTTGACTTTCAGTTTGGATGTTACGAATGTATGGAAATGCTAGTGATTTTTGTATATTTATTTTGTATCCTGGAACTTTACTGAAGTTGTTTATGAGTTCCAGGAGACTTTGGCCAGAGACTATGGGTTTCTCTAGGTATAGAATCATATCATCTGTGAAGAGAGATAGTTTGATTTCCTCTCTTCCTATTTGGATGCCTTTTATTTCTTTCTCTTACCTGATTGCTCTGGCTAGGACTTTTAGTACTCTGTTTAAAAGGAGTGGTGAGGCATTATTTCTGGGCTGTCTTCTGTTCCATTGGTCTATGTGTCTGTTTTTGTACCAGTACCATGCTATTTTGGTTGTTGTAGCCTTGTAACATTGTTTGAAGTCAATAACATGATGTCTCTAGCTCTTGTTTTTTTGTTCAGGATTGCCTTGGCTATTTGGGCTCTTCTTTGGTTCCGTATGAATTTTAAAAGAGTTTTTTTTTTTCTAATTCTGTGAGGAATGTCATTTGTAGTTTGGTAGGAATAACACTGAATTTGTAAGTGGTTTGGGCAGTATGGCTATTTCGAATTAACAAGCAAAAAACAACCCCATTAAAATAGGGCAAAGGACATGAACACATACTTTTCTTTATTTCCTTTTTAATTTTTTTGAGATGGAGTTTTGCTCTTGTTTCCCAGGCTGGAGTGCAGTGGCAAGATCTTGGCTCACTACAACCTCTGCCTCCCAGGTTCAAGCGATTCTCCTGCCTCAGCCTCCCAAGTAGCTGGGATTACAGGCATGCACCACCATGCTCAGCTAATTTTGTATTTTTTTAATAGAGATGGGGTTTTGCCATGTTGGACAGGCTGGTTTCAAACTCCTGACCTAAAGTGATCCACCTGCCTCAGCCTCCCAACGTGCTAGGATTATAGGCATGAGCCACCACACCCGGCCGAACAGATACTTTTCAAAAGAAGACATTCATGCTGCCAACAAGCCTATGAAAAAATGCTCTACATCACTAATCATTAGAGAAATGTATGTTTAAACCTCAATGAGATACCGTCTCACACCAGTTAGAATGATTATTCTTACGAAGTCAAAAAATAAACAGAGGCTGGCGAGGTTGTGGAGAAAAGAGAACACTTATACACTGCTGGTGGGAATGTAAGTTAATTCTGTTATTGTGAAAAACAGTTTTGATATTTCTTAAAAAACTTAGAATTACCATTTGGCCCAGAAATCCCATTACTGGGTATATACCCAAAGGAATATAAATAAACACTCATATACACATATGTTTATTGCAGCACAATTCACAACAGTAAAGACATAGAATCAACATAAATACCCATGAGTAGTAGACTGGATGAAGAAAATGTGATATGTATGTATATCATGGAATGCTATGCAGCCACAAAAAAGAATGAGACCATGTCGTTTGTAGCAATGTGGATATAGGTAGAGGCCATTATCCTAAGCAAAATAATGCAGCAACAGCAAACCAAATACTGAATGTTCTTACTTATAAGTGGGAATTAAACAACGAGAATACATGGACACAAAGATGGGAACAATAGACATCGGGCCTACTTGAGAATGGAGAATAGAAAATCTACCTATCAGGTAGTATGCTTATTACCTGGGTGATGAAATGAAACCAAAGCCCTGAGACATGCAGTTTACCTATATAATTAACCTGCACTTGTCTCCCTGAACATAAAATAAAAGTTAAAAAAAATTAAGCAAACAAACAAAAAACAGCAGTGATGAGAGTGGGCATCCTTGTTTTGTTCTGGTTTTCTTAAGGAGAATACTTTCAGCTTTTGTTCATTCAGCATTATGTTGGCTGTGAGTTTGTCATAGATAGCTCTTATTGTTTTAAGGTATGTTCCTTTGTTTTATGAAGGGATATTAAGTTTTAGCAAAAGCCTTTTCCATGTCTATTGAGATGGTCATGTGGTTTTTGTTTAAGTTCTGTTTATGTGATAAATCACATTTATTAATTTTTGCATATGTCACATCCCAGGATAAATCCTCCTTGATCATGGTGAATTAGCTTTTTCATGTGCTGCTGATTTGGTTAGCTAGCGTTTTGTTAAGGACTTCTGTTTCTAGGGTGGTGGGATATATTCGTGACTCAATGGGATTTTTTTTTTTTTAAGTTATGCTTTAGGTGGAGAGCTTAGTTAGAAAAGAGTAGAGGATCTGAGACCATGTCATGTTAAGATATTCAGAGTTTTAGCCAAGGGAAAAGTCACTAAAGGAGGTGGAGAATGAGTAGTCAGTAGAGCCCAGCTGAGGGCAGGTCATAGACACCCAGAGAGGAGAGAATTTCAATGATGTGGTGGGCAACTATGTCAATACCTCTGGAAGGTGAGGACCAAAAAGTTACCTTTGTGTCTTACTGCATGAAGGTTATTGGTAAACTTGACTATAGCCATTTCAGTGTTGTGGTGGAGAAAGAGGTCTGGTTTTATCACTTGAGGGGTGAGATGGTAGGGTTTTTAAATTTAAAAATTTAAATTTTTTTAAATTTCATGAATTTGCAGTCATGAATAGCAAGTGAGCCCAGCCAGCTTGGTTGTGGGCTTTATGATAACAGACACACCCACCAGGCACCAGCATTGATAATAATCTGGGTGTCAGGCTAGTACTGCCTTGCTTAGAAAGCCAGGTCCCACTGCTCAGTGAGGCAGCACTGGTGTTTGGGTTTGCAATATTAAGAGCTGGATGATGGTGGTTCAGTTTCCCCAGGTACACAGCACTCTATGGAATGGTGTAAAGTGTCTTTCACTGGGGATGATGACACCTGCTCTGGACATGAATTCCAAGTCCTACAGACATGACCCACATAAGCTGATCCAAACCACTTCAGCTGTTACATTAAGAGAAAAATCAGAAGCTTTGAAAGAAGAATAAGTTGAATCAAAATTCAATGTCTACCAATTATTGTTCTGTAGACTAGTTTGGGCAAATCATCTCAATTCCCTGAATTTCATTTACTGATCTACAAAACAGGAATAATAGTACTTCACATCAAGATGTTATATGGATCGGAATTATTGCTTGTAGAGTTTCTAGTAGATTGTCATGTACCTAAAAACTGGTCAAACAATGGTAGTGTTATGTATTAGCAAAGAGTCAGGGTTGAAATTAATCGTTTAAATTTTTATTACTTGGAGATATAGACATTTGGATGCAAAGATTTTTGTATGTTGACCAAGTTGACACAGCAAAACTTGTGACTGGTGCTTGGGGAAGCTCAACTAAATGGTAAACTTTCTGGAGGCAAGATACTCCTCAACATTCAGAAGAAGTCATTCTGGCACATTTTGATCTTAGGAAGAACCCTGGGACTGCAAGGATATTACAAATGAGAGCACTGGCAATGCCTCTCTCTAGTCACCATTTACTTATTCCATCATTAAATGACCAGATTTGTTTTGACCTCTTCAGGGAAACCTCTTAAAAACATTGGCAGTCAGATCTCATATCTTTGGGTGTCCTTTGAAACATCAACTGGCCTCAGGAATGATACTCCACATTTGGTGTTCAGAGACTGGCCCAGATTTCCAGGTTTTTCCTGGGCTACAGTTTCCTGATGGTTTTTGGTTGGATGTGTTCCAATTCATGAGTAAACAGCTGCAGATTTAAGCAGAGAGGCTGTTTTCATCAATTGATTTTTGTGTGTGTGTGCCAATTAGAGGATAAAGCAAGGTATTTTGAAACTATTAATGGAATAGTTTCCAATACACTTGTCACACCATCTGCAATACTATCTTTTTTTTTTAGATGGAGTTTCGCTCTTGATACCCAGGGTGGAGTGCAATGGCGCCATCTCGGCTCACCGCAACCTCCGCCTCCTGGGTTCAGGCAATTCTCCCGCCTCAGCCTCCTGAGTAGCTGGGATTACAGGCACGCGCCACCATGCCCAGCTAATTTTTCTTTTGTATTTTTAGTAGAGACGGGGTTTCACCATGTTGACCAGGATGGTCTCGATGTCTTGATCTCATGATCCACCCACCTTGGCCTCCCAAAGTGCTGGGATTACAGGCGTGAGCCACCGCCCCCGGCCAATACTATCTTTTTAAGGAAGTAGCCAGAAGCCTGAGAAATACTAAGAGCACTTTATGAAAAGACCGAGAGAAGCTCCTCTGGACATTGTTTCTTTAACTCTGTCAAACTTGTCAGTTTCAACAGTCTGTCTCCAGAAGCCACATTTGATCTCATCCGAAATCTCAGTGTTGGTTAGGAGTGGTAGTTCAGGCCTATATTTCAGTGCTTTGGGAGACTCAGGTGAGAGGGTCCCTTGAAACCAGGATTTCAAGACCAATCTTAGCAACATAGAGATCCTGTCTCTATGAAATGCTTTAAAAGTTAACTGGAAGGTGGTGGTATGCACCTGTAGTCCTAGCTACTTTTGAGGCTGAGGCAGGAGGATAGCTTGAGCCCAGTAGTTCAAGGCTGCATGATCTATGATCATGCCACTGCACTCCAGCCTGGGTAACAGACCAGACCTTGGCTTAAAAAAAAAATCCAAGTGTGGTGGCTCACGTCTGTAACCCCAGAACTTTGGGAGGCCAAGGCAGATGGATTGCTTGAGCTCAGTTCAAGACTAGCAGTCAAACATTGAAAAATCAGCAGAGCCTGCAGGAACAGGGCGAATCACACAACAGCAGGGCGGAGCCTCGGCAGGCAAACAGTGGCTACTCTGCCTCCTAGCTGGGCAGGACACCTCAACAGACATAGAAAAATAAAGCCCGAACCCCCCAACACAGAGCATTTGAGAAAAAAAGGGTTTTTTTTAATGAGCTCTGTTGCAGCAGAATCAAGCATAGCAGCCTAACTGCCCTGAATGAACAACAGAGCTCACAGCTCAGCAATTGAGCTCCAAAAAGTACAGACTGTCTCCTCAAGCAGCTCCCTGACCCCTCTATATCCAAAAGACTGACATTTGGCAGGCATCATCCTGGGACAAAGATAGCAGAAAAAGAAACTGGTAGCATCCCTCACTGTGCCACAGCTGCAAGAGGTGCACCCCAGACAAGAAGGGCCTGGAGTGGACCTCAGCAGTCGTACAGCGAAGGGGCTAGGCTGGTAGAAGGAAAACCAAGTAACAGAAATACTTCATCATCAACAATCTGGGTGTCCACTCAGAGTCCCAATCGAAAAGTCAGCAACTACGCAGACGACAAGCGGATAAACCCACAAAGATGGGAAGAAACCACCGCAAAAAGGAGGAAAACACCCGAAACCAGAACACCTCGCCTCCTAGAAAGGAACAAAACTCCTCACCAGCAAGGGAACAAAGCTGGACGGAGAATGACTGTGACGAAATGACGGAATTAGACTTCAGAAGGTGGATAATGAGAAACTTTTATGAGCTAAAAGAGCATGTATTAAATCAATGCAAAGAAACTAAGGAACTTAAAAAAAGATATGAGGAAATGATAACAAGAATGGATAACTTAGAGAGGAATATGAATGAATTAAAGGAGCTGAAAAACACAATACGAGAACTTTGCGAAGCATGCACAAGTTTCAATAGCCAAATTGACCAAGCAGAAGAAAGAATATCTGAAGTTGAAGACCAACTCAATGAAATTAAACGAGAAACCAAGATTAGAGAAAAAAGCGCAAAAAGGAATGAACAAAGTCTCCAAGAAATGTGGGACTATGTGAAAAGACCTAACCTACGTTTGATAGGTGTACCAGAAGGGGACGAAGAGAATGAATCCAAGCTGGAAAATACTCTTCAGGACATCATCCAGGATAACTTCCCCCACCTAGCAAGACAGGCCAACACTCAAATGCAGGAAATACAGAGAACACCACAAAGATATTCTGCAAGAAGAGCAACCCCAAGGCACATAATCATCAGATTCAACAAGGTTGAAATAAAGGAGAAAATACTAAGGGCAGCCAGAGAGAAAGGTCGAGTTACCCACAAAGGGAAGCCCATCAGATTCACAGCAGATCTCTTGGCAGAAACACTACAAGCCAGAAGAGAGTGGGGGCCAATATTCAACATCCTTAAAGAAAAGAATTTTCAACCCAGAATTTCATATCCAGCCAAACTGAGCTTCAGAAGTGAAGGAAAAATGAAATCCTTTGCGAACAAGCAAGTACTCAGAGATTTTGTCTCCACCATGCCTGCTTTACAAGAGCTCCTAAAAGAGGCACTACACATAGAAAGGAACAACCAGTACCAGCCATTCCAAAATCACACTAAATGCTAAAGAGCATCAACATAATGAAGAATCTACAACAACTAACAGGCAAAACAGCCACTTAGCATCAAAATGGCAGTATCAAATTCACACATAACAATATTAACCCTAAATGTAAATGGACTAAATGCACCAATCAAAAGACACAGACTGGCAAATTGGATAAAAATCCAAAACCCATCAGTGTGCTGTATCCAGGAAACCCATCTCACATGCAAGGATACACAAAGGCTCAAAATAAAGGGATGGAGGAAGATTTACCAAGCAAATGGAGAGCAAAAAAAAGCAGGAGTTGCAATACTCGTCTCTGATAAAATAGACTTTAAAGCAACAAAGATCAAAAGAGACAAAGAAGGCCATTACATAATGGTAAAAGGATCGATAAAACAAGAAGAGCTAACGATCCCAAACATATATGGACCCAATGCAGGAGCACCCAGATACATAAGGCAAGTTCTTAATGACTTAAAAAGAGACTTAGACTCCCACACAATAGTAGTGGGAGACTTTAACACTCCACTGTCAATATTAGACAGATCAACCAGACAGAAAATCAACAAGGATATCCAGGGCTTGAACTCAGACCTGGAGCAAGCAAACCTGATAGACATTTACAGAACTCTCCACCTCAAATCCACAGAATATACATTCTTCTCAGCACCACATCACACCTACTCAAAAATTGACCACATAATTGGAAGTAAAGCACTGCTCAACAAATGCAAAACAACTGAAATAGTAACAAACAGCCTCTCAGACCATAGTGCAATCAAGTTAGAACTCAGAATACAGAAACCAACCCAGAACCGCACAGCTTCATGGAAACTGAACAACTGGCTCTTGAATGTTGACTGGGTAAACAACGAAATGAAGGCAGAAATAAAGAAGTTCTTCGAAACCAATGAGAACGAAGACACAACATGCCAGAATCTCTGGGACACATTTAAAGCAGTCTCTAGAGGAAAGTATATAGCAATAAGTGCCCATATGAGGAGAATGGAGAGATCCAAAATTGACACCCTATCGTCAAAATCGAAAGAGCTAGAGGAGCAAGATCAAAAAAACTCAAAACCCAGCAGAAGACAAGAAATAACTAAGATAAGAGCTGAACTGAAGGAGATTGAGACACGAAAAACCCTTCAAAAAATCAATAAATCCAAGAGCTGGTTTTTTGAAAAGATCAACAAAATAGACAGACCACTAGCCAGATTGATTAAAAATAAAAGAGAGAACAACCAAATAGATGCAATAAAAAATGATAAAGAGGAAATCACAACAGACTCCACAGAAATTCAAACCATCATCAGAGAATATTACAAACAACTCTATGCACATAAACTAGTAAACCTGGAAGAAATGGATAAATTCCTGGACTCTTGTGTCCTCCCAAGCCTAAACCAGGAGGAAGCTGAAACTATGAATAGACCAATAACAAGGTCAGAAGTCGAGGCAGCAATTAAGAGCCTACCACACAAAAAAAGCCCAGGTCCAGACGGGTTCACAGCTGAATTCTACCAGACACACAAAGAGGAGCTGGTACCATTCCTTCTAAAACTATTTCAAACAATCCAAAAAGAGGGAATCATTCCCAAATCATTTTACGAGACCAACATCATTCTGATACCAAAACCCGGCAGAGACCCAACAAGAAAAGAAACTTCAGGCCAATATCCATGATGAACATAGATGCAAAAATCTTCAATAAAATATTGGCAAGCCGAATGCAACAGCAAATCAAAAAACTTATTCACCATGATCAAGTAGGATTCATCCCAGGGATGCAAGGCTGGTTCAACATACGGAAGTCTATAAACGTAATTCGCCACATAAACAGAACCAAAAACAAAAACCACATGATTATCTCAATTGACACAGAGAAGGCATTTGACAAAATTCAACAGCCCTTTATGCTAAAAACCCTCAATAAACCTGGTATTGATGGAATGTATCTCAAAGTAATAAAAGCTATTTATGACAAACCAACAGCCAATATCATACTGAATGGGCAAAAGCTGGAAGCATTCCCTTTGAAATCTGGCACTAGACAAGGATGCCCTCTTTCACCACTCCTATTCAATATAGTTCTGGAAGTTCTAGCCAGAGCAATCAGGCAAGAAAAAGAAATAAAGGGTATTCAAATAGGAAAGGTGGAAGCCAAATTGCCTTTATTTGCAGACAACATGATAGTATACTTAGAAGACCCCATCGCCTCAGCCCAAAAACTCCTGAAACTGATAAGCAACTTCAGCAAAGTCTCAGGATATAAAATCAATGTGCAAAAATCACAAGCATTCGTCTACACCAATAACAGACTTAAAGAAAGCCAAATCAAGAACGAACTGCCATTCACAATTGCTACAAAAAGAATAAAATACCTTGGAATACAACTCACAAGGAACGTAAGGGACCTCTTCCAGGAGAACTACAAACCACTGCTCAACGAAATCAGAGAGGACACAAACAGATGGAGAAACATTCCATGTTCATGGTTAGGAAGAATTAATATCGTGAAAATGGCTATACTGCCCAAAGTAATTTACAGAATCAACGCTATCCCCATCAAGCTACCATTGACTTTCTTCACAGAACTGGAAAAAACCACCATGAACTTCATATGGAACCAAAAGAGAGCCCACATAGCCAAGTCAATTCTAAGCAAAAAGAACACAGTGGGGGGCATCACACTACCGGATTTCAAACTATACTACAAGGCTACAGTAATCCAAACAGCATGGTACTGGTACCAAAACAGAGATATAGACCAATGGAACAAAACAGAGGCACCGGAGGCAACACAACATATCTACAACTACACAATCTTTGATAAACCTGACAAAAACAAACAATGGGGAAAGGATTCCCTGTTTAACAAATGGTGTTGGGAAAACTGGCTAGCCATGTGCAGAAAGCAGAAACTGGACCCCTTCCTGACACCTTACACTAAAATTAACTCCAGATGGATTAAAGACTTAAACATAAGACCTGGCACGATAAAAACCCTAGAAGGAAATCTAGGCAAAACTATCCAGGACATAGGAGTAGGCAAGGACTTCATGAACAAAACACCAAAAGCATTGGCAACAAAAGCCAAAATAGACAAATGGGACCTAATGAAACTCCACAGCTTCTGCACGGCAAAAGAAACAGTCACCAGAGTGGATCGGCAACCAACAGAATGGGAAAAAATTTTTGCAGTTTACCCATCTGACAAAGGGCTGATATCCAGAATTTACAAAGAACTCAAACAGATTTACAGGAAAAAAACAAACAAGCCCATTCAAAAGTGGGCAAAGGATATGAACAGACACTTTATGAAAGAAGACATATATGAGGCCAACAATCATATGAAAAAATGCTCATCATCACTGGTCATCAGAGAGATGCAAATCAAAACCACATTGAGATACCATCTCACGCCAGTTAGAATGGCGATCATTAAAAAATCTGGAGACAACAGATGCTGGAGAGGATGTGGAGAAAAAGGAACACTTTTACACTGTTGGTGGGAGTGTAAATTAGTTCAACCATTGTGGAAGACAGTGTGGCGATTCCTCAAGGCCTTAGAAATAGAAATTCCATTTGACCCAGCAATCCCATTACTGGGTATATATCCAAAAGACTATCAATCGTTCTACTATAAGGACACATGTACACGAATGTTCATTGCAGCACTGTTTACAATAGCAAAGACCTGGAATCAACCAAAATGCCCATTGATAATAGACTGGATTGGAAAAATGTGGCACATATACACCATGGAATATTATGCAGCAATCAGAAATGATGAGTTTGTGTCGTTTGTAGGGACATGGATGAATCTGGAGAACGTCATCCTCAGCAAACTGACACAAGAACAGAAAATGAAACACCGCATATTCTCACTCATAGGCGGGTGATGAAAAATGAGAACACATGGACACAGAAAGGGGAGTACTAAACACTGGGGTCTATTGGGGGAAAAAGGGGAGGGCCAGTGGGAGGGGGACGTGGGGAGGGATAGCCTGGGGAGAAATGCCAAATGTGGGTGAAGGGGAGAAGGAAAGAAAAGCACACTGCCATGTGTGTTCCTACGCAACTGTCTTGCATGCTCTGCTCATGTACCCCAAAACCTAAAATCCAATAAAAAATTAAAAAAAAAAAAAAAGAAAAATCAGAATGTTTGATTCAAAAATCAGCTGTGTGTGGTGGCACAAACCTGTGGACCCAGGCAGCTGAGGTAGGAGAATCTCCTTAGTCCAGGAAGTTGAGGCTGCAGTGAACCAAGATCGTGCCACTGAAACTCAGCCTGGGCAGCAGAGTGAGACCCTGTCTTGAAAAACAAAACAAAACAACAAAAACCCCCTCAATTTTTGTAGAGATCAGACTTGATGCTTTTCCTTACACATTCACTTGCAAATGCCTACAGTGCTCTGCATATCCTGCACTAGGAAAGCGAGTATCTAACCAAATATTTTGTCCTATTTATCTAACATGTATCCTTATAATATTAATTCTCATAAATCCCTGTTAGTACATTTTCTTTTATTTTTTATTTGGGCTTAAGACAGTGTTACCCTTTTCCTGTGTGTAATACTTGGGAAAAAGGAAGAAAAACAAGCATGACCTCATTACTATTGGTGATATAGTTATTATAGACTAATGATAAGGTGGAATTTAACTTGTAAATCACACTATAATGTACTTTCTGGGCTCAGTCAGCTGTAAATGTTCCAATGACTAGTTTTTCTTTTTCAGGAACTTAGAGCAGTTTTAATGAATCCTAGAGGTTTATTAGCTGCTGAATATAGCATGTGAAGCTACAGAGGTCACTATCAATTGAAAAATGAGTGATTGTATCATGCTTTTCGTCTAGACAGAGCAAGGCTCTGAGACCAGTCTTCTTTTACCCATATTTCTTTGAGATTGGAAGGAAGATTTTTAGGTCACAACTCACATGAAAGGGCTGAGGCCACAGTGCTTCTGGGCAGGAAACAGGAAAGAATTTGCCTCTGAGAGACTGAAGCAACCTCCCTCCCTGCCTCCTTCCCTTCCTTCCTTTCTTCCTTAGTTCCTTCCTTCCTTCCTTCCTTCCTTCCTTCCTTCCTTCCTTCCTTCCTTCCTTCCTTCCTTCCTTCCTTCCTCCCTCCTGGTTCTTTTTCTCTCTCTTTCTTCCTCTTTTTTCTTTTATTCAATAAAGCAGGCACTAGAGAAACAGAAGACCCAGATGAAAATATTTTCATAGCGGGTCATGATGATAGAGTTACTGCTACACTGCCTGGGTTTAAATCATCCACCATTTACTAAATACTACCTTAAGCAAATGACTACTTGTCCATATCTTGGTTCCCTCTTTGTAGAATGGGAATAATAACAGTGTCTACCTCTTTGGATTTTGTGGATGGGAGTGTTATGGTATCTCACCTTTTCATGTACTAATTGGCCAGGTGTATATATATATTTTTTCTGTAGAGTGTTTGTTTAAATCTTTTAACCATTTTAAATTGGTTTATTTTATTATGTTGTAGGAGTTCTTATGTGTCTTGGTACCAGCCGTTTGTCAAATATATGTTTAGTGAATGTTTGCTTCTAGTCTGAGGTTTTTGTTTGTTTTTTAGACAGGGTCTTGATTTGTTACCCAGGCTAGAACGCAGTGGTGCAATCACGGCTCACTGCAATTTCCACTTCTCAAGCTCACGTGATCCTCCCACCTCAGCTTATGGAGGATCTGGCACTACAGGTGCACACCACTCTGCCTGGCTAATTTTTGTATTTTTGTGTAGAGACTGGGTTTTGTTATGTTGCCCAGGCTGGTCTCCAGCTGCTGGTCTCAAGCAATCCACTGGCTTCAGCCTTCCAATGTGCTGGGATTACAGGCATGAGCCACCACCGCTCCCAGCCAACTCTGTGGCTTTCTTTTCCTTTTCTATTTATTTATTTATTTAGTATTACTTTTTATTATACTTTAAGTTCTGGGGTACATGTGCAGAACGTGCAGGTTTGTTACATAGGTATACACATGCCATGGTTTTTAATGGTATCTTTTGATGGGCAAAATTTCTTAGTTTTGATGAAGTCTAATTTATCAATTTTTCTTCTATTGTTGTTGCTTTTGATAGCCTGTCTAATAAAACTTTGCCTATCCCCAAGTCAAAAAGATATTTTTCTATGTTCCACTATAAAAGCTTTGTGATTCTGGCTAAAAGACCAGAATACATTTCAAATTATTTTTTGTACATAGTGTGACGTAGAGGTTGTTGTTCATTTTATTCATAATGATAGTTCTTTCAGCACTATTTATTGAAGAGATTTACTTTACTTCATTGGATTGCTTTGGAGCTTTAGTTGAAAATCAAATAACTGCATAAATGTGGGTCTGTTTCTGGGCTCTTTCTTCTGTTCTGTTGATCAATTTGTTATCCTTATGTACATATCACACATTCTTGATAAGTTACTCTTTATTATGAGTCTCAAAGACAGGTAGTATAAGCCTTCCAATTTTGTAGTTCGTTAGACTTGCTTTGGATATTTTGATTAGCACTCTCTAATAGAACTTCCTGCAATGATAGAAAAGGTTTTATCTACACTGTCCAATATGACAGTCTCTAGCCTTGTATGGCTATTGAGCACTTGAAATAGGGCTAGTGTGAAAGGAGAAATAAATTTTTGATTATATTCAATTTTGAATAATTAAAATTTAAATATAAACACCCAACTGTGGCTATTGTATGTATTAGGCTGCCCAGTTCTAGGTTCTTTGCATTTCAATACACATTTTAAAATCAACTTGTCAACTTCTATTTTTTAAAAGGCCTACTGAAATGACTGGAATTGTATTAAATTTACACAAGGCCTGCAGGATTGACATCCTAAAAATATTACACTTCAAATTCATAAATATGCTCAATCTTTCCATTTACTTAGATTTTTAAAAATTTCTTTTACAAATGTTTTGCAGTTTTAGATAGAAGAATTGCATGTCTCTTTTTAAAAAATATATTTTATTGCACTTAAGGTTCTGGGGTACACGGGTGGAACATGCAGGATTGTTGTGTACATACATACATGGCAATGTGGTTTGCTGTCTCCATCCCCATCACCTTTATCTGGCTTTTCTTCCCATGTTATCCCACCCCAACTCCCTACCCCCTCCTGCTATCCCTCCTCTAGTACCCCCCAAACAGACCCCAGTGTGTGATGCTCCCCTCCCTGTTTCCATGTGTTCTCATTGTTCATCACCTACCTATGAGTGAGAAAATTCTTTGTTTGATTTTCTGTTCTTGTGTGAGTTTGATGAGAATGATGGTTTACAGATTCATCCATGTCCCTACAAAGGACATAAACTCATCATTTTTTATGGCTGCATAGTATTCCATAGTGTATATATGCCACATTTTCCTTGTCCAGCCTATCATCGATGGGCATTTGGATTGGTACCAGGTCTTTGCTATTGTAAACAGTGCTGCAATGAACATACGTGTGCACATGTCTTTATAATAGAACAATTTATAATCCTTTGGATATATACGCAGTAATGGGATTGCTGGGTCAAATGGAATTTCTATTTCTAGGTCCTTGAGGAATCGCCACACTGTCTTCCACAATGGTTGAACTAATTTACACTCCCACCAACAGTGTAAAAGTGTTCCCAATACTTCACATCCTCTCCAGCATCTGTTGTCTCCAGATTTTTAATGATCGCCATTCTAACTGGCATGAGATGGTATCTTAATGTGGTTTTGATTTGCATCTCTCTAATGACCAGTGATGATGAGCATTTTTTCATATGTTTGTTGGCCTTATATATGTCTTCTTTTGAAAAGTGTCTGTTCATATACTAAGCCCACTTTTGAATGGGTTTCTTTGTTTTTCTTGTGAATCTGTTTTAGTTCTTTGTAGATTCTGGATATTAGCCCTTTGTCAGATGGGTAGATTGCAAAAATTTGTTCCTATTCTGTTGGTTGCAGGTTCATTCTAATGATTATATCTTTTGCTGTGCAGAAGCTCTGGAGTTTAATTAGATCCCATTTTTCTATTTTGGCTTTTGTTGTCAATGCTTTCGGTGTTTTAGTCATGAAGTCTTTGCCTATGCCTATGTCCTGAATGGTTTTGCTTAGGTTTTCTTCTAGGGTTTTTTATGGTGTTACATGTTATGTTTAAGTCTTTAATCCATCTGGAGTTAATTTTAGTTTAAGGTGTCAGGAAAGGGTCCAGTTTCTGCTTTCTGCACATAGCTAGCCATAGTTTTCCCAACACCATTTATTAAACAGGGAATCATTTCCCCATTGCTTGTTTTTGTCAGGTTTGTCAAAGATCAGATGGTTGTAGACGTGTAGCATTGCTTCCAAGGCCTCTGTTCTGTTCCACTGGTCTATATCTGTGTTTTGATACCAGTACCATGCTGTTTTGATTACTGTGGCCTTGAAGTAATTTGTAGGCAGGTAGCATGATGCCTCCAGCTTTGTTCTTTTTGCTTAGGATTGACTTGGCTATGCAGGCTCTCTTTTGATTCCATATGAAGTTTAAAATGGTTTTTTCCAGTTCTGTGAAGAAGGCCAATGGTAGCTTGATGAGGATAGCATTGAATCTATAAATTACTTTGGGCAGTATGGCCATTTTCATGATATTGATTCTTCCTAACCATGAGCATGGAATGTTTTTCCATCTGTTTCTGTCCTCTCTTATTTCCTTGAGCAGTGATTCATAGTTCTCCTCGAAGAGGTCCTTTCCATCCTTTGTTAATTATATTCCTATGTATTTTATTCTCTTTGTAGCAATTGTGAATGGTAGTTCGTTCTTCATTTGGCCCTCTTGAAGTCTGTTATTGGTGTATAGGAATGCTTGTGATTTCTGCACATTGATTTTGTATCCTGAGACTTTGCTGAAGTTGCTTATCAGTTTAAGAAGATTTTGGGCTGAGATGATGGGATCTTGTAAATATACAATCATGTCATCTGCAAATAGAGACAATTTGACTTCCTCTTTTCCTAATTGAATGTGCTTTATTTCTTTTTCTTGCCTGATTGCTCTGGCTATAACTTCCAATACTATATTGAATAGTATTGAATGGTGAGAGAGAGCATCCTCCTCTAGTGCCAGATTTCAGAGGGAATGCTTCCAATTTTTGCCCATTCAGTATGATATTGGCTGTGGGTTTGTCATATATAGCTTTTACTATTTTGAGATACCTTCTGTTTATACTTAGTTTCTGGAGAGTTTTTAGCTTAAAGGCTATTGAATTTTGTCAAAAGCCTTCTCTGCCCCTATTGAGATAATCATGTGGTTTTTTCTTTGGTTCTGTTTATATGGTGGATTATATTTATAGACTTGTGTGTATTGAACCAGCCTTGCATCACCGGGATGAAGCCTACTTGATCGTGATGGATAAACTTTTTGATGTGCTGTTGCAATCAGTTTGCCAGTATTTTATTGAAGATGTTTGCATCAATGTTCATCATAAATATTGGTCTCAAGTTTTCTTTTCTTGTTGAGTCTCTGCCAGGTTTTGGTATCAGGATGATGTTGGTCTCAAAAAATGATTTCCCTCTCTTTGTATTGTTTGGAATAGTTTCAGAAGGAGTGGTTCCAGCTCCTCTTTCTATGTCTGGTAGAATTCAACTGTGAACCCATCTTGATCTGGGCTTTTTTTGGTTGGTAGGCTATTAATTACTGCCTCAACCTCAGCCCTTGTTATTGGTCTATTTAGGGTGTCAACTTCTTTCTGGTTTAGGCCTTTCTTCCGGGTTTACCTGGTTTATGTGCATAGAGTTGTTTGTAGTAATCTCTGATGGTAGTTTGTATTTCTGTGGAATCTGTAGTGATATTTCCTTTATTGTTTTTTATTGCATCTATTTGATTCTTCTCTCTTTTCTTTTTTATTAATCTGGCTAGCAATCTTTCTATTTTGTTGATCTTTTAAAAAAGACCAGCTCCTGGAATTATTGATTGTTTGAAGGGTTTTATGTGTCTCTATCTTGTTCAGTTATGCTCTAGTCTTAGTTATTTCTTGTCTTCTGCTAGCTTTTGAGTTATTTTGATCTTGCTCCACTAACTCTTTCAATTTTGATGATAGGATGTTGTTTTTTGATCTTTCCTAGCTTCTCTTGTGGGCATTTATTGCTATCAATATTCCTCCAGACACTGCTTTAAATATGTCCCAGAGATTCTGGTATATTGTGTCTTTGTTCTGTCTGGTTTTGAAGAACATCTTTATTTATGCCTTCATTTCATTGTTTATCCAGTCAACATTCAAGAGCCAGTTGTTCAGTTTCCATGAAGTTGTGTGGTTCTGAGTTAGTTTCTTAATCCTGAGTTCTAATTTGATTGCATTGTGGTCTGAGAAACTGTTTGTTATTATTTTATTTCTTTTGCATTTGCTGAGAAGTGATTTATTTCCAATTATGTGGTAAAGTTTAGAGTACGTGTGATGTGCTGCTGAGAAGAATGTATAGTCTGTGGATTTGAGGTGGAGAGTTCTGTAAATGTCGATTAGGTTTGCTTGGTCCAGATCTGAGTTCAAGTCCTGGATATCATTGTTAATTTTCTGTCTTGTTGATCTGTGTAATATTGACACAGATATAAAGTCTCCCACTATTATTGTGTGAGAGTCTAAGTCTCTTTATAAGTCATTAAAAACTTGCTTTATGTATCTGGGTGCTCCTGTATTGGGTGTGTCTATATTTAGGATTGTTAGGTTCTTGTTTCATTGATCCTTTTACCATTATGGAATGCCCTTCTTTGATCTTTGTTGGTTTAAAGACTATTTTATCAGAGACTAGGATTGCAACTCCTGCTTTTTTTTTGCTCTCCATTTGCTTGGTAGATCTTCCTCTATCCCTTGATTTTCAGCCTATGTGTATCCATGCATGCGAGATGGGTTTCCTGGATACAGCACACTGATGGGTTTTCACTTTTTAATCCAACTTGCCAGTCTGTGTCTTTTGATTGGGGCATTTAGCCCATTTACATTTATGGTTAATATTGTTATGTGTGAATATTATCCTGCCATTTTGATGCTAGCTGGTTGTTCTGCCCATTAGTTGACATAGTTTCTTCATTGTGTTAATGCTCTTTACCATTTGGTATGTTTTTGTAGTGGCTGGTACTGGTTGTTTCTTTGTATGTTTAGTGCTTCTTTCAGGAGTTCTTGTAAGGCAGGCCTGGTGGTGAAGAAATCTCTGAGCAATTGCTTGTTCGTAAAGGATTTTATTTCTCCTTCACTTATGAAGCTTAGTTTGGCTAGATATGAAATTCTAAGTTGAAAGTTATTTTCTTTAAGGATGTTGAATATTGGCCCCCACTCTCTTCTAGCTTGTAGGATTTCTGCTGAGAGATCCACTGTTGAGTCTGATGAGCTTCCCTTTGTGGGTAACCAGACCTTTCTCTCTGGCTGCCCTTATCATTTTTTCCTTCATTTCAACCCTGGTGAATCTGATGATTATGTGCCTTGGGGTTGCTCTTCTTGAGGAATATCTTTGTGGTGTTCTCTGTATTTCCAGAACTTTAATATTGGCCTGTCTTCTAGGTTGGGAAAGTTCTCCTGCATAATATCCTGAAGAGTGTTTTCCAGCTTGGATTCATTCTCTCCTTCATGTTCAGGTACACCTGTCAAACCTAGATTAGGTCTTTTCACATAATCCTATATTTCTTGGAGGCTTTATTCATTTTGTTCACTCTGTTTTCTCTAATCTTGCCTTCTCATTTTATTTCATTGAGTTGATCTTCAATCTCTGATATCCTTTCTTCTACTTGGTCGAATTGGGTATTGAAACTTATGTATGCTTCATGAAGTTCATGTGTTGTGTTTTTAAGCTCCTTCAATTTAATTATATTCTTCTCTAAGCTGTTTATTCTTGTTACCATTTTGTCAAACCTTTTTTCAAGGTTCTTAGTTTCTTTGCATTGGGTTAGAACCTGTTGTTTTAATTTAGAGAAGTTTGTTATTGCCCACTTTCTGAAGGTTTCTGTCAATTCATCAAACTCATTCTCCCTCCAGCCTTGTTCCCTTGCTTATTAATGAAGCTGTAATCCCATTATACCCAGCTGTACCCAACCCATACACCTTGCTCTCAAATACCAGGAAACGCACAATGGTTTACAGTCCTAGACTTTAAGGATGCCTTTTTCTGTGTTCCATTACATCCTTACTCCCAGTTTCTGTTTGCTTTTGAAGACCCTCTCAGCTCACCTGGACAGTGTTACCTCAGGGCTTTTGAGATAGCTCCCACTTGTTTAGCCAGGCTATAGCTCAGGACCCTATTATTTTTTCACATCCAGGTACTCTGGTTCTTTAATATATGGATGATTTACTGTTAACTGTGAACTCAGAAACCCAGTGTCAGCAGGCCACCCAGGACCTCCTAAACTTCCTAGCCACCTGCGGATATAAGGTTTCCAAACAAAAAGCCCAACTTGGTAGGCAAGAGGTAAAATACCTAGGGCTTGTCTTGGCTAAGGGCACTTGGGCCCTTGATAAAGAACATCACCAACTTATATTGGACTTCCCCCATCCAAAGACCTTAAAACAGTTGCAGGGATTCTTATGAATAACTGGTTTCTACTGATTTTGGATTCCCAGATATGGTAAAATAGCAAAACCCCTATACACTCTGATTAAGGAAACCGGAAAAGCTAACATCCATCTAATACAATGGGACCCCATAGCTGAGGAAGCCTTTCAGACCCCAAAGCAGGTACTACTGCAGGCTGCAGCTCTAAGCCTCCCTACAGGGAACAACTTCTCCCTATATGTTATGGAAAAGTCAGGAGTGGCACTGAGGGTTCTCACCCAGACTTGGGGGACATGCCACAACCACTGGCATACCTAAGTAAGAAAATTGATGCAATAGCAAAAAGCTGGCCTCACTGCTTGCAACTCATAGCCGTGGTGGCTATACTAGTCTCAGAAGCTATTAAATAGCACAAGGGAAAGATCTAACTGTATGGACTTGACATGATGTAGCTGGAATTCTGGCCTCTAAAGGAGGCTATGGCTGTCTGACAACTGCTTACTCAAATGTCAGGCCTTAATGCTCGAAGGGCTTGTACTTCAGTTGTGCACATGTACAGCCCCTCAATCCAGCTACTTTTCTTCCTGAGGAAGGAGCAGATGCAGAACTTGACTGTCAGCAGGTTATAGCCCAGAACTAGCAGCTCGGGAGGATCTTTTAGAAACTCCTCTAGCCAATCCTGACCTTAACCTATACACTGATGAAAGTTCATTTATGAAGAATGGAGTTTGAAAGGCAGGATATGCAGTAGTCAGTGATCAAACAGTGCTTGAAAGTAAATCTCTTTCTCCTGGAACTAATGCTTAGCTGGCAGAACTAGTAGCCCTCACTCAAGCTCTAAAATTAGGAAAAGGAAAGAGAATAAACATGTACACAGATTCCAAACATGCTTATTGGTTCTGTATGCTAATGCTGTCATATGGAAGGAAAGAGAGTTCCTAACCTCAGCAGGAACTCCCATTAATATGATAAGAGAATTTTAGACTTATTACAAGCTGTTCAAGAACCCAAAGAGGTAGTAGTCTTACATTGTGTAGGTCACCAAAAAGGAGATAAGAAGGAAGCCGAGGACAATCATCAAGATGAACTAGAGGTAAAAACGACAGATAGATAAGAATTTGTAGAAGGACCTTTGATATGGGAGAGCCCTCTCCAGGGAACTAGACTTCAATGCTCATCAGAAGAGGTAGAGTGGGCAATTTCTGGGACATAATCTTCTTCTAGAATGGCTAGCTACAGAGGAAGGAAAAGTACTCCTACCTGCTGCCAGCTGGTGGAAAGTACTTAAAACCTTGCATCAAACCTTCCATATGGGTATAGAGAATGCACATTGGATGACCAAGTCTATATTTATAGAAAAGGGTCTCTTCAAGGCTGTCCAACAAATAGTCAAAGGATGTGAAATATGCCAGAAAAATAATCCTTTGGCACATCACAAAGCTCCTCCTGGGAAACAGCGAGCCAGTCGTTATCCAGGTGAGGACTGGCAAATGGACTTTATCCATATGCCTAAGTCTTGGGGATATCAATATCGGCTAGTATGTATTGATACCTACACAGACTGGGTTGAGGCTTTTCCCTGCAGAACAGAAAAAGCCCAAGAGGTAATAAAAGTCCTGATTAATGAAATAATCCCTAGATTCAGACTCCCTCACTATCTTCAAAGCAATGACGGCCCTGCCTTCAAAGCTGCAGTGACCCAAGGAACTTCCAGGGTGTTAGGAATACAGTATCATCTCCATGGTGCTTGGAGGCCTCAGCCCTCAGGAAAAGTGGAAAAGATGAATGAAATTCTTAAAAGACACATAAAGAAACTGGCACAGGAAACCCACCTCCTGTGGCCTTCTCTGTTACCAATAGCACTCTTAAGGACTCAAAACTCTCCCCAGAAAATAGTACTCGGCCCCTATAAAATGCATTATGGACACCCCTTTCTTACTAACAATCTTGTATTAGATAAGGGAACAGCAGATCTAATAAAAGATAGAACCTCCTGTCTAAGTACCAACAGGCTCTTAGGCCCTGACCTGAAGGACATCCTAGGGGAAAAGAGAAAGAGTTCTGCCCCGGAGACTTGATGCTTTTTAAGTCTCTCCCCTCAGACTCTCCCTCTCTCAGTCAGTCTTGGGAAGGACCATTTTTGGTTATTCGGTCTACCCCAATGGCAGTTAAGGTGCTGGGAATTGACTCACAGATTCATCACATTTGGCTGAAGACTTACACACCTCCTGAAGAAAATCATAGGCCGTCCACTCCGCAGCCTGAAGTTCCAGGAGATGACCCTTCATACACCTGCGAGCCATTAGAGGATCTAAACTTGCTCTTCCGACAAGATCCCCAGGAAAGTAACTACTCATAAGTCTAATTTGCATCTTGGCATTAACTATCACTCTTAACTTTGCTATTTGCAACTGGACTCTCAAACTCCAATTATTCCTTTTATAGTGGGTGGGGGTGGGGCAGAAAAATAGGAGAATTTGGTACTGGCATTAGAAAAGTTACTACCTCTACTCAGTTACTATAAGCTATCCCAGGAGTTAAATAATAACATGGAAAAGGTTGGTAATTCCCTCTGCAAAGGCAGCTCACTCTGCAGAAACAGCTTAACTCTTTAGCTGCCATAGCACTTCAAAGTAAAAGGGCCCTAACTTTGCTAACAGCTGAGAGAGAGAGAATCTGTCTTTTTCTCGGAAAAGAATGTTGCTACTTTATAAACCAATTGAGTGTTGTCTTAAACAAAGTTAAAGAATTCAGGGGCCAAATCAAACACAGGGCTAAAGACCTTCAAGAAATGGAATTGTGGGGTTTCTTTAACAACTGGCTGTCCTGCTCTACCCTCTCCTAGACCTGTTTGTAACCATTCTATTATTGCTGGTCTCTGGGCTTCTCATCTTTTACCTTATCAATTTCATGTCTGCTAGAATTAAAGTCATAAGACCACAAATGATCCTGCAAATGGAACCCCAGATGTTCTTGGCTCATGAGTTCTATTGTGGATCTCTGCATCAACCTGCGCCCCTGGAAGACTTGCCTCTGGAAGAAACCTCAACTGCAGGGTCCCTTATACACCCCAAGTCACCAAGAAGTAGGTAAAGAACGATCGACGCCTGTGTCCCAACAGCACTTGGACTTTCCTGTTCAGAGTGGGGACTAAGGGACTATGTTAACTTCTCTTCCCAGGTCCACAAGGGGCATGGTTTCAAAGGCAAGAACTTCCTAGTGCCATGCCTCCTTCCACCTCTCCATCCAGGAACCTAGAGTTATTTGTTTAACTTTTCTGTGCATGGGCTAAGTAAAATTCCAGGTGAGCTTCCTTTGTTCTGAAAGCTGGCCAAAAGCCCTGGAAGGAGGGGTTCTGTTGTGGGTCCAAGCAACCAATCTGGGATCAGAGTCAAAGATCAATCACTCCAGAGAAAGTTTGAAAGAACTCCTTTCATTGGACAAAAACATGAATGGGGTGGGGATAACTTCAAAGTTAAAACTCCACTGCACTTTACCTGTGTGGATTTCCCTCTCTGGGATTCTCTCCCACAACAGTGTGGGACCTATCTCTACTTCCCTCTTCTTTCTCTCTCTGCCTATAAATTGCTCTCTGCAAACTCTTTTGGTCTGATGTTTACTTGACCAGTAAGCTCACCACACTGCCAGGGCCTCTAGCCCATTCCTGAGGCCAGGGAGCCCAAGAACCTTGGACACATTAGGAAAAGAAGCTGATGGGGAGGGAGCTGAGTGTGTCCCTGTCCCAATCAGGGAATTGGGATTATCTTCAGGATGCTTCTCTGCTCTCCCGTGCATCCTGCGACCCGGTTATAATACTTACTGTCTTCATTATTGCAGTTTTGTACTAAGTGTTGAAGTTAGGTAATATCAGTCCCCTTCGGTATTATGTTAGTTAATCTGGGTCTTTTGCTTCTCCATATAAACTTTAGAATCAGTTTGTTGATATCCACAAAATAACTTGCTGGCATTTTGATTGGGATTGAATTAAATCCATAGATCAAGTTGGGAAAAGCTAATATCTTGACAATATTGAGTCTTCCTATCCATGAGGATGGAAAAGCTACTAAGCATTTATTTTGAACTCTTTTAAATTCTTTCATCAGAGTTTTATAGTTTTTCTTATGTAGATCTTATATGTACTTTGCTAAGTTTGTATCTAAATATTTAATTTTTATGCTGCCAATGAAAATGCTTTGTGTTTTTAATTTCAAATTCTAATTGTTAGTTGCTGGCATATAGGAAAGAAACTTTTTATATTAATCTGGTATCCTACAACTTTTTAATAATTTCTTATTAGTTCCAGGAGTTTTTTTGTTGTTGATTCTTTGGGATTTTCTACATAGCAAATCTGTTATACGCGAAAAAAGAGTTTTATTTCATCCTTCTCAATCTGCATACATTTTATTTTCTTTTTAATCTTATTGCCATGAGCCTGGGCTTCCAGGATGATGTTGAATAGAAATGGCGAGAAGGGAAATCCTTGCCTTCTTATCTTAGGGGGAAAGTACCTCATTTATTACCATTAAAATATAGTGTTAGCTGTGTTTTTTTTTTTAATAGTTTTTTTTTTTTTTTTTTTTTGGTCAAGCTGAGGAAGCTCCCTTCTATTCTTGGTTTTTTTGAGAGCTTTTCTCATGCGTAGTGTCAAATTTTGTCAAGTTGTTTTCTGCATATATTTATATGATCATATGATTTTTCTGCTTTAGCTTATTAGTATAATCGATTACATTAACAGAATTTTGAATGTTGGACCAGCCATACACATCTCAAATAAATTCCATTAGCTTGTGGTGTATACTTCTTCTTTTTTTTTTTTTTTTTTAAAAAAACACTTTTGGATTTAGCGTGCTAATATTTTGTTGTGGATTTGTGTATCTGTAATGAGAGATATTGGTCTGTAATTTTCCTTTATTGTAATGTCTTTACCCAGCTTTGGTAATGCTGGTCTCATAGACTGAATTAGGAAGTATTATCTTCACTTCTATATTTTTGAAGAGATTGTACAGAATGGATATCATTTCTTCTTTAAATGTTTGGTAGGATTCAGCAGTGAAACCATTGTTGTTGTTTCTTTTTTGGAAGATGATTAATTATTGAATCAAAATTCTAAGTAAATGTAGAGCCATTGAGATTGTTTATTTTTCCTTGCATGAATTTTCATAAATTGTCTCATTCAAAGAATTTCTTGGCAGAGTTGTTCATAATATTCCTTTATTATCCTTTTGTAATTGTTAATTTTATGTATCTACTTGACTACCTGTGCTAAAGGATACCCAGATAGCTGGTAAAACATTATTTCTCAGTGTGTCTGTGAGGGTGTTTCTGGAAGAGATTGACATTTGAATCTGTAGACTGAGTAAGGAAGATCTGCCTTCACTAGTGTGGGTGGGCAACACTCAACCCATTGAAGACCTGGATAGAACACAAAGGTAGAGGAAAGGAAAGTTTCTCTCTTTTTTCTTGAGCTAGGACATCATCTTCTCCTGCCCTTGGACATTGGAGCTTCTAATTCTTGGACCTTTGGACTCTGGGGCTCACACACCCTCACCCACCTTCATTTCTCCTTCCATTCTCTAGTTCTTGTGCCTTTGGGCTCAGGCTGGGAGTTAAATCATGGGCTCCTCTGGTTCTCAGGCTTTCAAACTCAAGATTGAATTATACCACCAGTACTCCTAGTTCTCCAGGTTGAAGATAGCATATTATGAAACTTCTTGGCTTCCATAACATGTGAGCCAATTCTCATAATAAATTTCCCCTTGTCTAGCAATCCTGTTGATTTTGTTTCTCTGGAGAACCCTAACTAACTATACCTTTCAATCCATGAGATTAGTAATGATGACATCTTTTTTTACATTTCTCATATTATCTCGTTCTGATATTTCCTATTCTGATAATTTGTGTCACCTCTTTTTTTTCTTTGATTAGCCTGGTTAGAAGTTTATTATTAACACTGATCTTTACAAAGAGAAACTTTTGGCTTCATTGATTTCATCTATTGTTTTCCTGTTTTTAATTTCATTTGTTACCACTTTAATTTTTATTATTTCTCTTTGCTTGCTTCAAGTTTTCATTGTTTTCTTTTTCTAGTTTCTTAAGTTAAAAACTTAGATTATTTATTATAAATCTTTCTTATTTCTAATATATGCATTCAATACTCTTAGTTCCCCTCTATGCACTGCATTCACTGTACCCCACAAATCTTGATAAACTGTGTTTCCATTTTCATTTAGTTCAAAATATTTTCAAATTTCTCTTGAGATTTTGTTTGACCTATATATTACTTGCAAGTATCTTGTTTAATCTCCAGGTATTCTGAGATTTTCCAGATACCCTTCTATTATTGATTTCTTGTTTCATTCCATTGTAGTATGAGAACATACTCTGTATGATTTCTATTGTTCTTCAGAATTTGTTAAGATGTGTTTTATGGACCCAAATGTGATCTGTCTTGATGGGTTTGCATGTGAGCTTGAAAAGAATATATCTTCTGCTGTTGTTTGCTGAAATAGTCTATAAATGGCATTTAGATCTGGTTAATTGATTGTGCTGAACAGCACAATCAATTTGATCTTTGTTGGATCTCTTAATTACTGATAAAGGGGTGTTCAAGTCTTCAGCTATAATACTTTTAGTTTGCAGTTTTATCAGTTTTTGCCTCATGTATTTTGACATTCTGTTTTAGGCATGTACATATTAAGGATTGTTATGGCATTTTGGGGGGAAGGTTGTTATGTTTTCTTGGAGAATTGATCCCCTTTGTTGTTATATAAAGTATTCTTTATCCTTGACAATTTTTATTTGCTCTAAAGTCTGTGCCCTGTTTGAATCTAATGGTTATTGCTACGTTCTTTTTATTAGTGTCAGCATAGTATATCTGTATTCTTTTACTTTTAATCTATTTATGTCTTTATATATGAAGTGAATTTATTTTAGACAGAATATAATTGGGTCTTTTTTTGTTTATTTGTTTGTTCATTTTATTCACTCCAATAGCCTCAGTGGTTTTTTCTTTTTATTTTTACTTTTATTTTTACTTTTTTTCTTATTGCATTTTGGGTTTTGGGGTACATGTGAAGAACATGCAAGATAGTTGCATAGGTACACATGTGGCAGTGTGATTTGCTGCCTTCCTCCCCTTTACCCATATCTGGTATTTCTCCCCATGCTATCTCTCCCCAACTCCCCCCCCACTATCCCTCCCCTATTCCCCCCAACAGATCCCAGTGTGTAGTGCTCCCCTCCCTGTGTCCATGTGTTCTCATGGTTCATCACCTGCCTATGAGTGAGAACATGCGGTATTTGATTTTCTGTTCTTGTGTCAGTTTGCTGAGAATGATGTTCTCCAGATTCACTGATGTCCCTATAAAGGACACGAACTCATCATTTTTCATTGCTGCATAATATTCCATGGTGTATATGTGCCACATTTTCCCAGTCCAGTCTATCATCGATGAGCATTTGGGTTGGTTCCAGGTCTTTGCTATTATAAACAGTGCTGCAATGAACATTCGTGTGCATGTGTCCTTATAGTAGAACGATTTATAGTCCTTTGGATATATACCCAGTAACGGGATTGCTGGGTCAAATGGATTTTCCATTTCTAGGTCCTTGAGGAATTGCCACACTGTCTTCCACAATGGTTGAACTAATTTACACTCCCACCAGCAGTGTAAAAGTGTTCCTATTTCTCCACATCCTCTCCAGCATCTGTTGTCTCCAGATTTTTTAATGATCGCCATTCTAACTGGCATGAGTTGGTATCTCAATGTAGTTTTGATTTGCATTTCTCTGATGACCAGTGATGATGAGCATTTTTTCATATGTTTGTTGGCCTCATGTATGTCTTCTTTTGAAAAGTGTCTGTTCATATCCATTTCCCATTTTTGAATGGGCTTGTTTGTTTTTTTCTTGTAAATCTGTTTGAGTTCTTTGTAAATTCTGGATATCAGCCCTTTGTCAGATGGGTAAATTGCAAAATTTTTTCCCCATTCTGTTGGTTGCCGATTCACTCTAATGACTGTTTCTTTTGCCATGCAGGAGCTGTGGAGTTTGATTAGGTCCCATTTGTCTATTTTGGCTTTTGTTGCCAATACTTTTGGTGTTTTGGTCATGAAGTCCTTGCCTACTCCTATGACCTGAATGGTTTTGCCTAGATTTTCTTCTAGGGTTTTCATGGTGTTAGGTCTTATGTTTAAGTCTTTAATCCATCTGGAGTTAATTTTAGTGTAAGGTGTCAGGAAGGGGTCTAGTTTCTGCTTTCTGCACATGGCTAGCCAGTTTTTCCAACACCATTTATTAAACAGAAAATCCTTTCTACAGTGCTTGTTTTTGTCAGATTTATCAAAGATTGTATGGTTGTAGATATGTTGTGTTGCCTCCGATGCTTCTGTTCTGTTCCATTGGTCTATATCTCTGTTTTGGTACCAGTACCATGCTGTTTTGATTACTGTAGCCTTGTAGTATAGTTTGAAGTCTGGTAGTTTGATGCCTCCTGCTGTGTTCTTTTTGCTTAGAATTGACTTGGCTATGCGGGCTCTCTTTTGGCTCCGTATGAAGTTTAAGGTGTTTTTTTCCAGTTCTGTGAAGAAGTTCATTGGTAGCTTGATAGGGATAGCGTTGAATCTTTAGATTACTTTGGGCAGTATGGCCATTTTCATGATATTGATTCTTCCTGACCACGAACATGGAATGTTTCTCCATCTGTTTGTGTCCTCTCTTATTTTGTTGAGCAGTGGTTTGTAGTTCTCCTTGAAGAGGCTCTTTACATTCCTTGTTAGTTGTATTCCTAGGTGTTTTATTCTCTTTGTAGCAATTGTGAATGGTAGTTCATTCTTGATTTGGCCCTCTTGAAGTCTATTATTGGTGTATAGGAATGCTTGTGATTTTTGCACATTGATTTTGTATCCTGAGACTTTGCTAAAGTTGCTTATCAGTTTCAGGAGTTTTTGGGCTGAGACGATGGGGTCTTCTAGATATACTATCATGTCATCTGCAAAAAGAGACAATTTGGCTTCCACCGTTCCTATTCGAATACCGTTTATTTCTTTTTCTTGCCTGATTGCTCTGGCTCGAACTTCCAGTACTATACTGAATAGGAGTTGTGAGAGAGGGCATCCTTGTCTAGTGCCAGATTTCAAAGGGAATGCTTTTAGTTTTTTCCATTCAGTATGATATTGGCTGTTGGTTTGTTGTAAATAGCTTTTATTATTTTGAGATACGTCCTGTCAATACCGAGTTTATTGAGGGTTTTTAGCATAAAGGACTGTTGAATTTTGTCAAAGACCTTTTCTGCATCAATTGAGATAATCATGTGGTTTTTGTTTTTGGTTCTGTTTATGTGGTGAATAACGTTTATAGACTTGCATGTGTTGAACCAGTGTTGCATCCCCGGGATGAATCCTACTTGATCATGGTGGATAAGCTTTTTGATGTGCTGTTGCAATTGGCTTGCCAGTATTTTATTGAAGATTTTGGTGTCTATGTTCATCAGGGATATTTTCCTGAAGTTTTCTTTTCTTGTTGAGTCTCTGCCGGGTTTTGGTATCAGGATGATGTTGGTCTCATAAAATGATTTGGGAATGATTCCCTCTTTTTGGATTATTTGAAATAGTTTCAGAAGGAATGGCAATGGTTCCGCTTTGTGTGACTTGTAGAATTTGGCTGTCAACTCATCTGGACCTGGGCTTTGTGTGGTAGGCTCTTAATTGCTGCCTCTGCTTCAGATCTTGTTATTGGTCTATTCATAGTTTCGACTTCTTTCTGGTTTAGGCTTGGGAGGACACAAGTGATCAGGAATTTATCCATTTCTTCCAGATTTACTAGTTTATGTGCCTAGAGTTGTTTGTAATATTATCTGATGATGATTTGAATTTCTGTGGAATCTGTGGTGATTTCCCTTTTGTCGTTTTATATTGCATCTATTTGGTCGTTCTCTCTTTTCTTTTGTATCAGTCTGGCTAGTGGCATGTCTATTTTGTTGATCTTTTCAAAAAACCAGCTCCTGAATTTATTGATTTTTTGAAGGGTTTTTCATGTCTCTATCTCCTTCAGTTCTGCTCTGATCTTAGTTATTTCTTGTCCTCTGCTAGCTTTTGAGCTTTTTTTATCTTGCTCCTCTAGCTCTTTCAATTTTGATGATAGGGTGTCAATTTTGGATCTCTCCACTTTTCTCATCTGGGCATTTATTGTTATATATTTTCCTCTGGAGACTGCTTTAAATGTCTCCCAGAGATTCTGGTATGTTGTGTCTTCATTCTCGTTGGTTTCGAAGAACTTCTTTATTTCTGCCTTCATTTCATTGTTTATCCAGTCAACATTCAAGAGCCAGTTGTTCAGTTTCCATGAAGCTGTGTCGTTCTGAGTTAGTTTCTCAATTCGGAGTTCTAACTTGATTGCACTGTGGTCTGAGAGACTGTTTGTTATGATTTCAGATTTTTGCATTTGCTGTGGAGTGATTTACTTCCAATTATGTGGTCAATTTTAGAGTAGGTGTGATGTGGTGCTGAGAAGAATGTGTATTCTGTGGATTTGAGGTGGAGAGTTCTGTAAATGTCTATCAGGTTTGCTTGTTCCAGGTCTGAGTTCAAGTCCTGGATATCCTTGTTGATTTTCTGTCTGGTTGATCGGTCTAATATTGACAGTGGAGTGTTAAAGTCTCCCACTATTATTGTGTGGGAGTCTAAGTCTCTTTGTAAGTCATTAAGAACTTGCCTTATATCTCTGGGTGCTCCTGTATTGGGTCCATATATATTTAGGATCGTTAGTTCTTCTTGTTGTATCAATCCTTTTACCATTATGTAATGTCCTTCTTTGTCTCTTTTGATCTTTGTTGCTTTAAGGTCTATTTTATCAGAGGTGAGAATTGCAACTCCTGCTTTTTTTTTGCTCTCAATTTGCTTGGTAAATCTTCCTCCATCCCTTTATTTTGAGCCTTTGTGTATCATTGCATGTGAGATGGGGTTTCCTGGGTACAGCACACTGATGGGTTTTGGATTTTTATCCAATTTGCCAGTCTGTGTCTTTTGATTGGTGCCTTTAGCCCATTTATATTTAGGGTTAATATTGTTATGTGTGAATTTGATACTGCCATTTTGATGCTAGCTGACTGTTTTGCCCATTAGTTGATGCAGATTCTTCATTTTGTTTATGCTCTTTAGCATTTGGTATGTTTTTGGAGTGGCTAGTACTGGTTGTTTCTGTCTATGTGTAGTGCCTCTTTAAGGAGCTTTTGTAAAGTAGGCCTGGTGGTGACAAAATCTCTGAGTACTTGCTTGTTCACAAAGGATTTTATTTTTCCTTCACTTATGAAGCTTAGTTTGGCTGGATATGAAATTCTGGGTTGAAAATTCTTTTATTTAAGGATGTTGAATATTGGCCCCCACTCTCTTCTAGCTTGTAGGGTTTCTGCCGAGAGATCTGCTGTGAGTCTGATGGGCTTCCCTTTGTGGGTGACCCGACCTTTCTCTCTGGCTGCCCTTAGCATTTTTTTCTTCATTTCAACCCTGGTGAATCTGATGATTATTTGCCTTGGGGTTGCTCTTCTTGAGGAATATCTTTGTGGTGTTCTCTATATTTCCTGGACTTGAATATTGACCTGACTTGCTGGGTAGGGGAAATTTTCCTGCATAATATCCTGAAGAGTATTTTCCAGCTTGGATTCATTCTCTTCATCACATTCAGGTGCACCTATCAAACATAGATTAGGTCTCTTCACATAGTCCCACGTTTCTTGGAGACTTTGTTCATTCTTTTTTGTGCTTTTTTCTCTAATCTTGCCTTCTCGTTTTATTTCATTGAGTTGATCTTCGACCTCTGATATCCTTTCTTCTGCTTGGTCAATTCAGCTGTTGAAACTTGTGCATGCTTCGCAAAGTTCTCGTGTTATGTTTTTCAGCTCCATCAATTCAGTCATATTTCTCTCTAAGTTGTCCATTCTTGTTATCATTTCCTCAAATCTTTTTTCAAGGTTCTTAATTTCTTTGCATTGAGTTAGAATATGTTCTTTTAGCTCACAGAAGTTTCTCATTACCCACCTTATGAAGTCTGATTCTGTCATTTCATCACACTCATTCTCCATGAAGCTTTGTTCCCTTGCTGGTGAGAAGTTGTGATCCCTTGTAGGAGGAGACGTGTTCTTCTTTGGGTGTTTTTCTCCTTTTTGCACTGGTTTCTTCCCTTTATGGATTTATTCACCTGTTGTCTGTGTTGTTGCTGACTTTCCGATTGGGTCTCTGAGTGGATGTCCAGATTGTTGATGATGAAGTTATTTCTGTTTCTTAGTTTTCCTTCTAACAGTCTGACCCTTCTGCTGTAGAACTGTTAAGGTCTACTCCAGGCCTTGCTTGCCTGGGGATCACCTGCAGCAGCTTCAGAACAGTAAGAGTTGCTACCAGTTTCTTCTTCTGCTTTCTTTGTCCCAGAATGATGCTCACCAAATGTCAGTCTGATCATTTCTTTGTGAGGTGACTCTTTGGATATATGGGGGTCAGGGAGCTGCTTGAAGAGACAGTCTGTTCTTTATAGGAGCTCAAGTGCTGAGCTGTGAGCTCCATTGTTTATTCAGAGCTGCTAGGCAGGTACGTTTATGTCTGCTGCAGCAGAACTCATAAACCCCCTATTTTTTTCCCCAGGTGCTCGAACCTGGGGAGTTAGGGCTTTATTTATGTGTATCTATTGCACTTCTGCCTTTTTTTTTTCCCCAGGGCTGTCCTGCCCATCAAGGAGGCAGCCTAGTCACTGTCTGTCTGCAGAGGCTTTGCTAAGCTGCTATGGGGTCTGCAGTGCTGCTGTGGGGTCTGCCATGTTTCTGTGTGTATTTCCTTCAGTCCTTTTTATATGGGTGTGGTTAGAACTGCCTTGGCAATGGTGGCCCGCCTCTGTAATGGCGGACCTCTCTGTTATGGCGGGTTGCCTCGGCAATGGCAGGCTGCGTCAGCAATGGCAGAGTACCTCCGTAGGGGTGGAGTGTCTTGGTAATGGCGGACGCCCCTCCCCCACAGAGCTGGACCATCCCAGGTTTAGTTGTGTTTGCCTTGAAACTCTCAACCCCGAGTGTTTCCAATTGCTGTTTTTTTTTTTGTTTTCATGGGCATGGGACCCACTGAGCCTGATCACCTGGCTCCCTGCCTCAGAGCCCTTTTTTGTTTTTTTTAAGTTGAATGGTGGACTTTCTCTCAGGTGTTCCTGTCACCTGCTGAAAGGGCTCCAGGATCTGTGTGATTTCCGATGTGGTGACCCACTGCGCCGGCTGAAGCAACATCACTGCCTGGGAATCTCCTGGCCCGGCTTTATGGTTAAGTCCCGTTTAATCAGATGAATGTGCTAATCTGCCTTCCTGGATCTCCAATTGCCAGTTTAACAGGGCAACCAGACCAGTGTATTTTGTATGGAGATGCACTGCACTGCGGTGCTGGCCGAAACCACCTCGCTGGCTGAAACCGCCTCACCAGCAGAAACAGACACGTTGGCAACCCATGAGGCTTCTCCACCTGGGAATCTTTTGGTTTGTGGGCAATAAAGATCCATCTGGAAATGCGGCATCCACTCACCCTCTGCGCTTTCACTGGGAGCTGCGATCCTGATCTGCTCCTACAGGGAATCTTCCTGATTCCCTGCCTCAGTGTTTTAATTGTTGTATTTACACCATTCACATATAAAGTGATTATTGATGTAGTTGGATCAATATCAACCATATCTGTGTCTGTTTCCTATTTGTTGTCATGTGTGGAGGTCGCCCCTGTGAGAGGCTAACAACTTGGCCTCTTCCATTAGGTGAGGCCTACACATTTTCCCTGGCTGGAGGCTGTCGAGCTATGAGTGAGAGGAAATTAAGAAGAAAATGAAAGAGGAAATTGAGAATGATTAAGCAGGACACTATTTTCAGCTTTCTTGGCTGATGAGATAACGGCCAGGTGAATGCCAAGTGGTCTCACAAGGCATTCTGTCCCCCTTTCTGGCTCCTGATGTAAATCTGTTTTATGACTTTTTTTACCAGGCATTGTTTCAGCCTGGCGACCTCCCCTGCGGTCCTTGTCTCTCGCAGATGCACGGTTTACTGCTGAGCTTGTGACTTCTAGTTAATTAAAGATTGTTATCCAAGTTACTGATTGTTCTGACAATATCAATAATCAGCATCACCTATTTCCCCCTTGATCTTTTAAATTAGTACTTGTTCCCTTTGACAGTTCCTCAGAATCATCCCCCAAGGAATTTTCTGTTCCTTTTATTGTTTGAGTAATGATCTGCATTGAGGTAATGGTGTTAAAGAAAAAAGTATATAAGGAAACCTACTGCACAAATAAAATTGCTGTTTTGGGCACTGCTGCTCAGGCACTGCCTAATCAGTCCTCCAGACCCCATCTTTCTCTGTCTCCTTTATTTTCCATGCACACTCTCTTCCAGGTTTGGGATCCTTTCACTGGACGAGATTCCCGGACTCGTGTTCAGTTCACAACAGCCATGGTTCTTTCTTTTTTGTCTTTCATAATTTTCCTGGCTTCACTGATTATAATTGGGCATTTTATGTGATTCTATTTCTTCTCCTTTACTGCCATATATATTATCTTTCTTTTAGAAAAAAAAAAGCTTTAAGTCCCTCCCTCTGAACCTTATTATATTGCATTTTACTGCTCCATAAATTATAATTACTCAACAATTGTTTTTATTATTTTGAATATAATCTTGTTAGATCAATTAAGAACAAGAAAAATAAAAGAGTTTATTTCACCTGCATTTATTCCTTCACCAACTCCCTTTCTTTATGTAGATCTGAGTTCCCAACCTATATCATTTTCATTCTCTCTGAAGAACTTCTTTTAACATTTCTTGTAAGACAGTTCTACTGTCAACAGATTATCTCAATTTTTGTGTGCCTGAGAATGTCTTTATTTCTTCTCCACTTTGGAAGGATAATTTCAGGAGAAACAGAATTCTCACATGGTGGGGTTTCTTTTTCAATGTTTGAAATATTTCACTCCACATTATTCTTGCTACCCATGATTTCTGAACATAAGTGTGATGTCATTCTTATTCTTGTTTCTCTATAGGCATTTTTATTCTATCACTATTTTTTCAAGATTTTTCCCTTTTTTTTTTTTTTGCAGTTTTAATATAATAGTCCTAGGTATAGATATTTTGATATTTATACTGGTTGTTGCTCTCTGAGCTACCTGGATCCATGTTTTGGTGTCTGAAATTAATTTTCAAAAATTCTTAGCCAGTATTAGTTCAAACATTTCTTCTATTTCTTTCTCTCTCTTTTTTCTCTTTCTAGCATTCTCATTACACATATTTTGCATCATTGTCCTACAGTTTTATAATTGTCCCATGGTTCTTGGATATTCTCTTCCTTTCTTTTTCCACTTTACTCTTCACTTTGGAATTTTGATTGACATATCTTCAAGCCTCAATACTTATTTTCTAAGCTGTGCTCAGTCTACCGATGATCTATTGAAAGCAGATTTATGCAGTGCATGGTGGCTCACTCCTGTAATCCCAGCACTTTGGAAGGCCAAAATGGGAGGATGATGAGGTCAGCAGTTCGAGACCAGCCTGGCCAACATAGTGGAACCTCATGTCTAGTAAAAATACAAAAAAATTAGCCAGGCGTGGTGGCATGAGCCTGTAATATAAGCTATTTGGGAGACTGAGGCAAGAGAACTGCTTGAACCTGGGAGGCAGAGCTTGTGATGAACCAAGATCACACCATTGCACTTCAGCCTGGGCAATAAGAGCAAAACTTCATCTCAAAAAAAAAAAAAAGTGGGCTTTATTTCTGTTATAGTGGGTTTACTTTCTATTTTTATGGCAAAATATACATAAAATTTATAATCTTAACTGTTTTTAAGGGTACATTGCTGTGGCATTAAGTATATTCACAGTGCTGTGAAATCATCACCACTATCCATCTCCAGAAGTTTTTCATTATCCCAACAGAAACTCTGTCTATTAAAGAGTTAAGGAGCCTCATTCTCCCTTTTTCCAGCCCCCCAGTAATTTCTATTTTCTGTCCATATAAATTTGCCTATTCTACATACCTTACATAAGTAGAATAATACAATATTTGTCTTTTTGTGACTAATTTTGAATTCTATCTTGGACATTGTGAATTTTGTGTTATGGAGACTGGAATCAATTATAATCTTGGTAAGAATGTTGGCAGTTTTGTTTTGGTTGCCAATGAAGTTGATTTGACTTAAACTTACAAACTCTGCCTCTTTGCAGCCAGCCACTCAAATCTCCATTCAGTCCTTTTATCCTTAGGTTATTTGCTTGCAGGCTACCCTACCCATGCATGGTTCAGGGCTTAGCCAGAGATTCAGACAAAATTTGCACACAGACTTTGGGCTCTTTCCTCTGGGCCGCTGCTTGTTAGCCTTCTCCTTTTATAATCAAGTCACCATGGTTACCCTGAAGTCTGTTCTTCTAGACTTCTGTTTTTTTATTAGAGCTTGTTCCTATGGAACTCATGACTTTTGCTCTAGCAAGGAACTCTTATGGGTACTTCATATTGTCTTCCATTTTTATTCTCTTCTACTGTAGTCTAGCCTATTGTTGTTGAGTTTATTGTTTAAAAATTATTTTCTGAGTAAGTAGTATTAAAGTGACTTGATGTAAGGAAAATGAATGTGCTTTGGTCAAGACTAGGCTAAGGTGGCCTTCTGATGCAGTATATGACTCAATGGGTTTGGAGCGCAGGCACACAACTCTGTGCATTATGTAACCACGCCATGTGAGGCACATTAGGTGATCACCCATGTGAGCTTGTGCTTGGCTCGGAGCCACTGTTGTCTGTAAAAGTTATAATTACCTTTTACATATGTACATACTAATGTATGTATATACTAATGCTGTACATACGGCTTGTGCCGAGGCTCACTCCCAGAGAGAGAATGTACATACGGCCTGTGCCCAGGTTGACTTGCAGCCAGGTTCACGACCAGGCTTGTGCCCAGGTTTATGCCCACAGCTGGCACTTGGGTTTGCTCATGCCCAGAGAGAGGAAAAGCCATATTGAAACTGTCTACAATTCCTCAAGTGTTTTCCCAGCTACCTGCCACTGGTCTACCCACGCCCCTTGGTCCTCAGCTTGGGCTGGAACCTGACACTTGGCATAACACTTGGTCAAAGGATGTGAATTTTATTTCAACAGTCAAATCAAATTGCTGATTTGTTTCAGCAAATCTTCACATTCATCAGAGACATATAAATCCTTAATTCATGACAGTATTATCATTACAATTATTTGCCAGTCTAACAAAATAAAATAGCACTCACTTGGTTATGTTAATCTTTAATTCTTTATGCTATAGTAAGATGGATTTTTAAAAATCTACTTTTGGGGCATTTTTTTTGGTCTTTTGTCCATTTTCTTCTTAGGTTATTATCTTATTATTTTGAAGAACTATTTATGATGAAAATATCACTGAACTGTCACATTTTACAAATATTTTCTCTTTGTGCTATTATACTTAAACATTTATTTATGGCATTTTTGGCATATTAATGTTTTCTAAAATTGCTTATGATAAACCATACTACTCTTTTTCCTTATGGTTTCCTTGTTTTTGTTTAACAAGTATTTACCCTGAGATAAAAGAAAATATTCAGCATTTACCTTCCAACTTTTTGGCTTATATTTGTCTTTTAATTTTAACATAGGGAATTGACTTGTTTCATAGTGAGAGGTTTTGTTTTTACCTTCATGTAAGTATAAAATTATATGATTTAATAGTTGATGTACCTTTCTCATTCCTGACTATAACGGGAATACCTCTAGCATTTTCCTATTTAGCCTGATGAGGGCTTATGGGTTGAAGTAGCCAAATTTTAATTCATGAGCATTTTAGTGGAATACAGGGAGGTGATTTCATTTTATTTCATCCACTACTAGTTTAACCCAGAAACCTGCTAGATTTAAAAGCATGCAAGGGCTCTTTCCCTGATTTATAGATGGGTCTGAGTTCTAAGCACAATTTTAAAAACATGTGGGGTTTGTTTTGTTTTGTTTTATTTTGTTTTGGGGGGGAAGGGATATATAAATGGAAGCAGATATTCGTGAAATGTAAACTACTAGGCAAAGAGAGAAGCTTTCTGTTTTATCCGTTACAAAGAAAGCCTCATGTGATGTAGCCAGGTGAAAAATTACTCAGATTAATGAATAAGACCTTTTTCATTTTTAAGTTGCTTATTTAACAGCCCTGCACAGACCACATCAGTTCTGGTGATCAGACCCATTTTGGGTAGTCTATTAGGAAAATGACTGTTAGTGGTATATACATTTATTTGAATTTAGAGTTGATACTGTAGTCATAAGTCAATTCAAAACCAGCAGATACCTTGCTATATTTATTCTTATAAACTTTGATTTTGTTATAGACCCAATGGCTTCTAAAAAAGTAATGCAAAGATATACTTTATAGTGTTGTGGATACGCATGTCATACTTTGGCTGGCCACTGCCTTTTGACCAGTCATTCTATATTTAAGGGCATTCCCACTTGAGGCCTACCTCTCCAATGTAGAAATTAGAATTCAGCTTACCAGCCTTTTTTGAACTAGGATCTTGACATGTGATTTGGCCTTTGCCAATGAGCCCACCCATACAAGCCTCTTCTGAAAGTAGCTGAGGTGTGGTTTTGCTTCCCATGGAGGGGTCTGAGTGGGGTGGACAGGTGGTGGCTGACAGTGGGCTCCCACGCCCAAAGCTTGGACTGCAATCTCTACAGTTCCCAGCTGCTTAGTACCAAGTTCCATTTCCTTGTCTTTCTAGGGATTCTCGGAAAAGTTACCTAATAGTCTCTAAGAGATTGCTTTTCTGCTGAGGTTAGTTACAGTGCACCCTGTGCTTTATGACTGACAACCCTAATCCGCAGCTGATCCACAAGGAAAAAGACCACTGAGATCACAGTCCATCCAAAGTAGAGCTGGAAGCCAAATTTTATACCTGAATATTTTGGCCTGTTAGGTATATGTGCTAGGAACATGACTGTCCATCTAATGCCTGGGCAAGTGAAAAAAGATAACTTCAGTTGGCCAACTCTAGCTTTGTTGGAACATAGTCTACTGTACAGTTTTGTATGTCAAACAATAAGTTGAGTTGATTGTTGACGGTCATTAAACCAGCCCTGTGTTTTGGCACCCTGGCAACATAGCTTACAACTTAGAGCACACTATAGATTCCTAATGAGCTTTTGTATCTCGGCCAGGCTGAGTTTTATATGTGCAGATAAACAGAACTCATCTGCTTATAATTTGCTAGTGTAAGCGCGCCTGCCTGCGGGTTCCTGAAGCTTCTTATGCTCTTTCTCTTGGATGGTGGCTGGTGAGAAGCATATGACCCTATTTACAGTGCAACATATAGTTTCTAAATGGTAATCCTCACAGCATCTCCCCAAACTTAGAACCCTTTCTTTACTCTAGAATCCATCTCCCTACTTTAAAGAGGACATGCCAGTGGATTTTTCACTTCATTTAGTCACGTTTTGATGTGAGAGCAGAGCATGGATCAACTAGGATTAGAATTCCCATGGGCCTCCCACCTGTTGGAAGATAAAAAAACTTCTCTTTGGTAGAATTTTTTTCTTTTTTTTGAGGAAGTGTCTTACTCTGTCACCTAGGCTAGACTCCAGTGGCATGATCTCGGCTCACTGCAACCTCTGCCACCAGGTTCAAGCAATTCTCCTGCCTCAGCCTCCTGAGTAGCTGGGATTACAGGAGTGTTTTACCATGTTTGGTGAATTTTTTGTATTTTTAGTAGACATGGGTTTCACCATATTGGCCAGGCTGGTCTTGAACTCCTGACCTGAGGTGATCAACCTGCCTCAGCCTCCCGAAGTGCTGGGATTACAGGCATGAGCCACCACACCCAGCCTCTTTGGCAGAATTTGGTACATAAAGGGTATCTGTAAATAGTAGATAAAATTAAGCCAAATTGCTTCTAGCCTGAGAGAGAATAGCATGTGTATCACTTAGATTGGATGGGCTGAGTTTCCCCCAAACCCCCAAGAAAGAAGCATTAGCTTCACTTTGATAGATTAAGAGTAAGTTCTACTGAAGCCTAGAGAGGTTGGGGAATATGGCCAAGCTGACAGGTTAGGAAGTGGGAGATGAGGGTCTCAAACCTGATCTGCCTGACTGCAGAGCCTGCCCTTTTATCCCCTGCTCCTTGCTTCTTCCCTGCTGGGCCTTGCCATGTTAGTCCTGGGAGCAGCTATGCTGGCCTAGAATAGACTCTGTTCTGCTGTCAGCTGCTCATTTGACCCTTGCTTGGCATGCTGGCTAGGAGCAGCTTCAGCCTTCCCTCCTATTAACAGTAATTTGACTTTTACATCTTTAAGACTCACTCTGAATTTCCAGAAAACATATTTCTATAGTCTATAAACCTCCACAGGACAGGTTTCTTGGAGACTACATCCTTTGGTTTTTGAATAACCATAAATGACAAGTTAAATTCTCTAATTCAATTATTCTTGAATTTCTACTGCAGGCCACATCCTCATAATTTTCTGAACACCATGAAAATTAAAAGGTAGCAGTTCAATCCTCGGGGAAGGCAAGAACTTAAGACACAGCAAACTTGTTATTTTCCTTTTAGTTAAATGAATTATTTCCCTTTCCAGTTTTTATTTTAATTTCCAATTATAAATGGTTGGAAGTGCTGTGAAGTTTTGACAAGAAACAGCACAGTTTTAAATATACTGGACCCTGAAGGCTAAAGGACTCCAAATTAAATAAACTGTCTTTCAAACTACTTAAATCACAGCCCAAGAATGTGGCTAATAGCTAGGTTGAGTCTTGTATATTTGAGTGAATGAGGGCCATTTTGTATTTTTTCCAAGAGCTAAAACATTGTCAAACTTTTGCATTATTGGTTGAGCTGTGCACCCTTTTTTTCCACTGAGAATTTTCACTCCCTAACTCCACCCCCAAGAGGCAGCTGCCCTCCCTGAGGTCATCTGGGCTCTCTATTGTCCTGACTAAAGGATATTACTAGGTCGTCCCTTATATCTTCACAGCTTTAGACAGAGTCAGCTTCCACTCACTTTTCAATCTAACTGTGCCCTTTGACGTCTGAAGTTTGCTATTTACCTCTGACTCCCTGGATAAGCCAAACCTCTTGGCTTCAAGTTTCCATTCAACACTCTCCCCAGATGTAAACAGTCCCCAGCTCCTGTATATTCTGCCTCCCAGACAACCTTCATAGCTGTAAGTTCCTCTTCTCGCCTGTCACTGCCTTAATTCAGGCCTTCGTCATTTCTCACTGGTTGGATGATTGCAGAGGCCACTAAGTGGTCCTCCTTCCTGTCTCCCCTTTGTATCTCCTTGCTGTCAGGGCATTCCTACATGTCAGATCTCTGCTGAAAAGCCTTTCATGGCTTGTGATAACTTTAAGGATAAAGTGCAAACTCATTAACATGGAAAGGAAAAACACAAAGAAGGGAGGGAGGGAGGGAGGAAGGGAGGGAGAAACAGAGGGAGGATGAGAAGGAGGAAAAGAGAGAAGAAAAGAGGAAGGCAGGTCTTTTCTTCCTCTGACTTCTGCATCTACATTGGCACCATTACTTGTGCCTTCTGCACTCTTGTCTTTCAGCCAAGTCACTGTGTTCCCTCTTATTTCTAACACCCCCTTCTTCCCTCCATCTGGCTAACACATATTGTGCTTCGTGGCTCAGCTTGGCATCAGCTCCTTGGGAAGGCTTCTCTAAGCCCCACTATTCCACATAAGGAGCCCCACTCTGTGCCCCCTTAGTCATGACACCCATTGCTCAGTTTTGTAATGTGTACTTATTTGCTGCCCAGCTGGACTAGGAAGAACTACAGGGAGGTGTCTTCCTCATCCCTGAATCCAGAGGCTAGCACAAGCCTAGCAAAAGGAGGCACTGAATAAATGTTTGAATGTTGCTAAGGAAATCTCACGTCCTACTGCTCGTAAGACTCCTTGCATCTTGGACTTTGCTCCTTGCTCTTCACTTTAGAGATCCCAGAGCCTGGCAAAATTATTCATTCCCATGGTCTACTTAGTAATGTAAAGAGAAGACTTGGCCAGGCACTTGGCCAGGCTCACATATGTAAAATCCTAGCACTTTGGGAGGCAAAGGCAGGAGGATCACTTGCATTCAGGTGTTCCAGACCAGCTTGGGCAACACAGCAAGATCCCATTTCTAGAAAAAGCAGTTTTTAATTAGCCAGGTCTGATGGAATGCACCTATCATCCCAGCTACTCAGGAGACTGAGGCAGGAGTATTGCTTGAGCCCAGGAGGTTGAGGCTATAGTGAGCCATGATCACACCACCACACTCAGTGTGGGCAGACAGAGTGAGATCCAGTCTCAAAAAAAAACAAAAGAGAGGACTTAAAACTCTCCTTCTTCTTTTCCTCTTGCTTTGGTCCCAAGTGACCAAAACTCTCACTTCACTTTAAGGCATTGCCAGCCTGTTTTCTATTTAAGAGACTTTATCATATATTTTCTTGATATCTCCAGTGCCTGGCACAGGACTGGCTTATAGAGGATGCTTGATCAGAGGGTAAAATACACCTTCACATCCACGATGAGGAATCTGAGGTCCAGAGAGGATACTGACTTACAAACACCACTCAGCTGCTATCTGGTGCAGTTGGTGTGAACCTATTTATTCTGATTTCTAATCCCCTGCTCCATTTGCTATAGCAGCCTGCAAGATTGAAGTGTGTGATACATTTTATAAAAGTAATGTTAATTCCTGAGAGGAGATTTGGGAATTTCTCATGTTGGACCTGAGTTGGGTAAAATGAGGTTTAGCCTCTCCTTCCTTGCCCCTCATTTCTCCCAAAATTTGATTCTCCTTGTAAAAACTTTCACCAAGAGTGTGTATTTCACCAATACACAAGAGTGTATTTCAGGTATGCCTGTCTTTATGTTATACAAGTTTGTAAAGTCTGTGTCTTAGCTCTGTTTGTGGAATGCCTCCGCATTAGTCAGGACAGGCTAAAGTGCTATGAACATAGGCCCAGGCGGTGATGACTCAAGCACAATAGAAGTGTCTTTTCCACATAGTAGATGTTCCAGGTCAATGGGGTGACAGTAAGGTGGCTTCTCCTTGTGAGTAGTTAGGTTGATAAGGGCCTCTGCAGTCTTCAAAACATAGCTTCCAGGCTTGCTGTTTGTGATGGCTCTTGAAGCAACTGAAAGGAGAAGAAACATGGCAGTGATGTGATGCACAGGAGGTTTTATGAACGAGGCCAGGAAATAGGTTACCAACTCTACCAGATTTTCTTCAAATTATACTGATTTTATTTTTATTTTTGATAAGGAAAGGTAACTTGTGTATATACAGGTTTTAGGACAGAAAATTCCATATCCAGGGGAACCCCTCAGTCCTGGGTAAACAGGGACAGCTGGTCACCTTGCTTGGTCATGGTGACCATACCCTGCTTCTGCTCATGTTTCATTGGCTAGAACTTGTCAACTGGTCATACATACTGCAAGGGATGCTGCGAAATGTCTACATGTGTGCCCAGGAAACAGTCCAAGACTCACAAAGAGCTCTCTGCATAGATGATTGATGATGTTTCTTATAGCTATAAACACCAAAGCTGTGGAGCCTAAAAACTAGTTTAAAAAAGGAAATCAACACAGCAGGGTGGAATAAGGACCCCAAAATCCAGACCAGGAAGTGATGCCTGGATAAAGACTTTGTTGGTGGTTACAAACAATATAGGGGTGCAGTTCCTGTGTTTCTTACCACAATCTTACTCAGGATTTACAGTAAGAATTTTTGTGACTAAGATGAAATACAATTGTGTTTTGAAATCTCATCTTTATCCATCCACATGTAGGTTATCAGGGATTCATATGGAGCAAGCCTCTGAGGAACAGAAAATTTGTAGTGGGGAAACAAAATGACCTCCACTGGACTTCATCTACAGGCAACTTCAGGAATATGTTCACTACCTCTGTTCTTGGGGAACCTTGCTTGATCTTATTCTACTATCAGCCATGATTTGACCCACTGTATATTTAAATCCATGCCATGTTAATCATAGTATTACTTGCTGTAAGCTTGCTATGTGCCAGGATGATGCTAAATGCTTTACTTGCATTATCTCACTTTAACCTCAAAACACTAAAATGCTTTAATTTTCCCTGTGTTACAGATAAGGAGAGGATGTAGAGAAATAGGAACACTTTTACACTATTGGTGGGAGTGTAAATTAGTTCAACCATTGTGGAAGACAGTGTGGTGATTCCTCAAGGACGTAGAAATAGAAATTCCATTTGACTCAGCAATCCCATTATTGGGTATATATCCAAAGCATTATAAATTGTTCTATTATAAAGATACATGTATGCGTATGTTCATTGCAGCACTGTTTACAATAGCAAAAACTTGGAACCAACCCAAATGCCCATCGATGATAGACTGGACAAGAAAAATGTGGCACATGTACACCATGGAATACTATGCAGCCATAAAAAATGATGAGTTCGTGTCCTTTGTAGGGACATGGATGAATCTGGAAACTGTTATTCTCAGCAAACTGACACAAGAACAGAAAATCAAACACCACATGTTCTCACTCATAGGCAGGTGTTGAACAATGAGAACACATAGACACAGGGAGGGGAGCATCACACACTGGCATCTGCTGGGAGGGACTAGGGGAAGGATAGCAGGGGGTAGGGAGGTTGGGGAGGGATAACATGGGGAGAAATGACAGACATGATTGACAGGGAAGATGGAGGCAGCAAACCACATTGGCATGTATGTACCTATTGTACAATGCTGCATGATCTGCACATGTGCCCCAGAACCTAAAGTACAATACGAGACAGCCCCACCTAGTGAAAATGAACCAGATGGTTATCACAAGCATACAGCACTTTCAAGAGTCAGAAAAAAAGAAATTACAGAAGTGAATCAGTGGGAGAGAAGATGTGTGCCATAGCTGAGCAAGGGAAGTGCTTGTTACAATGGCTTAAACCCATTTTGGCAGCTGTGAGATGGAGCTGCAATAATGAGATGGTAGCACAGTGAGTGAGGCATATGCTTGCCCCTTTCCCCTCTCCTTCCTCCCATGGTGCTTGTATATTTTTAGCCTGTGGTGTTGGAATAATGAATACCCAAGTGAATGTAGTGTTGGAAGGAGACTTTTCTTGGCAAAATGGCAACAAGAGCTGCCAAGTATCTTCTAAAATGTAAACAAATCATCCACCTCCATCAGGGAAAGATTACACCCAGTATTCCTGAGTCAGTGTGGGATTTTCACCTGGTGTGGTTTGTACTTCGAATTCTCCCCCATCATCACAAGCTTTACCACCTGGTGTGTATTAAGCAGTCCATTACTCTGGGAAATCATTGGTGTTCCAGCTGCTAGAATCAGATAATCAGGCACAGTTTAGGAAATAAAAATCTTCTCCCATTAGGAGGATACTGTGGAAGTGCCACTGAGTTGGCAGTCTGGGCTTTCTTTTGGTTATATGGCAAATCGCCACTCTTTGTATTTACAGTTGTAAGGTAAGGGTGTGGTATTGAATGACATTTAAGATTCCCTCCAGCTCTGAAGCCTATGATCTAGTGTTCAGTGTGATTCTAGGCTACTTTGGGCAGAAAGCAACTTAGTCTTCCTATTCATAAAAACAACCTTCCAGAATTGCAGCACCCACTTTCTTATCATTTGGAATGTCTCTTTTCCCCACAGTCATGTAGTGTCCTTACCATGTTTTCTGGAAGCTCATGGCTTTCCACTACAAAGTATTGATTCTCCCTCTCGCCAGGCCTCATAGACTTGCTATGTTCTAAAATGTACCCTGTTTGAAATATTACAATTTCTCCTCCTAACATCAACCTCAACCCAAACTCACATGTTTTGCAGCTCCTTTCCCTAGTCATACTCTTAGCCAGATAGTTTTTTAAGTGATATATTTTTTAAAATGCCCTTTTAATGAGAAGATGTCTGTCTTTAGTATGGGCTTAACCCAAAGGAATGGTAGTAATTTCAGTTGCTATTAATACAAATGATGAAGGGATAGTTATTTGCACCTAGTACCATTAGGGGCCCCAAATCATATACCTCAGTGACCACCTACATGTAAAGGCTACACATATCTACTGGGAATTCAATCCAAGAAACACATATCAAACATCAGACACATGCATTTTATTGTTGTAGACTCTGGTGGCATGGAAGCTATGTTGCAAAGATAAATAAGACAGTTCTTTCCTTGAAGGAACTTTAAATTAATTTAGAGCTACAGAATCTTCATGGATTTTATGTTAATTGATAGCATTAGATTTTTTTATTGCAGCAAAGTATCTATAACATGAAATTTACCATTTTAACAATTTTCAAATGCATAATTCAGTAGCATTTAAGTACATTCATTGTGATATTTTTATCCATAATAATGTATTCATTTATTGAGAGTTATAAGTTTACATGTATAGCAATGATGGTCTTCACATTGGAGAGCTCACCTTCTAAATGTGACTTAGCCAAACAAGTAAACACAATAGGTCAAGAATTTTATGGCGGTCTGACTGCCTTCCTCCTTTCCTTCCTTCACTTTTTCTCTCATTCCCTTCCTTCTATCCTCACTCTGTTCCTAAAATAATCTTAAGCAGATTACAAACACATACAAACAACAGGTTGAAAATAGTGGAAATCTGCCAGGGAAAGTAAAGGTAAGAAAGTAAGATACATCCAGATGTGAGTTAGTACAGAAAAGGCATGCCTAGAGTCTTGTAAACATGTAAGAGCCGGACTTCAAGTTTTATTGTAATTCTCCCAGATCCAGGTTAGCAGGGAAATATGATCCATTACAAGGTTCACAGTGTCCTGCTGGTGACAAAAAAACAAAAACAGGGGCTCAAGAGCTCAGCTTTTCTGGATACTGAGAAAAAGTTATCCTGTGGGTTGCAATTGAGAACATACTGCCTCCATTCATGCAGTCTACAAAGTAATGAATCGTTATGGACTGTCTTTTATTAAAAACCTTTAATACACATTAATGGCATTACCGAAATATTCATTTCAGTAAGAGTAGAGTGAAGCCGTGCTCAGCATCTTTTAACTTGGCCTAATCCAGGTTAGATTTTAGAGTCTAGATGTTATCCTATTGTACATGTGCCTATGTTATGAGAAAGGAGGGAAGTATTGTTTAGGGCTACTCTAGTTTGTGATGATAAAGCCTCATTGTCGACATAGAAGGGACTGCTAAGTTCTGTTTCTGTAAATGGGAAAGCCTAGTGCTATGAAGTGCTGTTCCTAAAGTAGTATTAAGCATAAGCTCAAAGGAGGAGAACCAGACTGCATGGCTTTTTGGTTCAGGGGAAGTCTTTATCCACATATGTCATGAAGTTGTTTCTTCCAATCCTGAGTCTTAATAAAAGTCATATTATGGTTTAGGTTCTACATGGACAGAAATGACCAGGGTCTCTAAGAGTCTTGAATATTAACTCATTTGTCATGATTTTTGGTCACTGAGCATTTCTAGATTTCTACTCTGAGGAATTCCCTCATTGAGAGAGTAGTGGTGGATGACAGCAACCGCTGCAGAAACCGTGAGTTGGTGGTGCTCTACCCCTTCCTTGTACGTGACGTGGTTGAGTGTACATCCAGACTTTAAGTCTTAAGAGAGTGGTGTCCTGATGAAGGGACTGTGAGATTTGTTCCTTGGTGTTTCTGATGGTGGTTTACAACAGTGTCTATCACTAGGGATAGCATCCAGGGGCAGTTGAGTGGAGTGGCCAGGGCTTTCTATATGACTATGTCTTTAACTTGGGTTTTGTGTATTTTGTGAGCCCAATTCTCCAGCCTTCTTATTGGGCTTTTGAGTTACCCAATATTTTTCCAGTAATTCTTTTTCTACTTAGTGTAGTCAGGTTGCAATAAAGAATCTTGGTGATACAGCCCATAACTGAATCCATCTCCTGGAACTCAAAGTGAAGGAAAGGTTATTTTAGTCTTGTTCAATTTCTCCAGAAAATGACACAGGGGTCAGCCATGACTCAAATTTTAGTTACCAAATTAGCCATGATTTCCATGCCTAGCCATAAAACACAGGCCAAGCCTTAACTAGTAATAGGGAAAGACACATTTTAGATGGAACAATAGGTCTTTAGTTTAGGGAACTTAGAAAAAATTGGATAGCCTCTACTCTGGATCTAACTTGAGAGGGCCATATCTGCAGAGCTGATAAAGGTAGAAGAAATGATCAGAAATCAGAGTCCATGTGGAGAGTAGCCCATGAACATCTGTAGGGGAGAAACTCTTCCTTCAGAATATTATGGTGGGATTGACAGCTTGAGCTCACTCATCAAGTAGAAAATCCTGAATGGGAAGGCAAGCATCCTAAGAATCATAACAGCCAGGTGGTTGGCTTTAATTTGTGGAGCTAAAAGAACAATCCCCCTAAATATGAACTTGGATCTGAATGTCTAAGTATTTACTGACTGCATTTACAAATATGGCTTATGGCTGCATAACTGAAATCTATGTCTCCATCTTCATATGGCCTTCTCCTCAGTGTGTCTCCGTTCTCTCCTCTTCTGCTCTTATAAGGACTTTCGTTATTGGATTTGGGGCCCTACTCAGTAATCTAGGAGGATTACATTTCCTTATTTGGACCCTTTTTCCAAATAAGGTGACACTTCCAGGTTCTAGGTGAACAGATTTTTGGTGGGCAGCAACCATTCAACACACTATAGAACCATTTGGTTTGCCAGAGCCAGGCCTCTGTGTGAACACGGAAAGTGTCTGTGGGCACCTATGCTGAGCTGAGAGCTGACTGAGCTTGTGCTGGTTGGGTTCAGTGGGGGTTTCTCCTTCTCTCCACAGTCCCCATTGCTGGGAAGGACCAGGCTGGGCAGAGCACTGGGAAAACGGTAGCTCATCCCACGTTTGCTCCCAGCAGAGGCTTTTCATTCACAACTCTCTGCATGGCACAGAAGAAAAGAAAGCTCTTTATGTCTTTATTTTCTAAAGATTCCCATCCCTGCTTTTATTTAAAGCATTACAAATAATTTTCTAATTAACTCTTACTTGTATGGTGGCTTATTTAAGAGGTTCTCTACATTTACCACATTTATGCATAGGGAAAATTTATTCAATAACTCAGGTATTTTAGAATTGAATTCCAAGCTACACAGTTACTTGGCTTCACATTGTTTAAGAGTCCAATCTTTTTTTGACTCTTAAGTATGGTGCTAAAAACGGATTGGGCTTTTAAACAATGTGAAGTCAAATGACTGTGTCTCTCTTTTATTTCATTCTCAAGTCACATTTTTCCTTTCCCTTGGAACTAATTCTCGAAGAATGACATTGACTGTAATCTATATCCACATTCATTTTTTTCAGAGGAAATTGCAATATCTGATGTCTAAGTATTCAATATCAAGTGTTCCTTAAAATATCTTCTCAAGAGGCAGAAAAGGATACAGAAATTACAGTCAGCTCTTGACTGTAGACCACCCACATTCCTGTTCTCTAGAAACTGTCAGGGGTAGGCTGAAGGAGGAAGAGGAATCAAAACTCACATCCACCAACTTTGCCACTTGTTAGGCCTCTGGGAAAAAACATCTTGTGAAGAAAAGCCTGGAGTTACTAACTAACATGAATGTTTTAGTGTGATCTGCACATTCCACTCTTTCTGAACCATTTGCATCTCATATGTCAGAGGACAGGAAGCTGGGCTTCACTTTGATATTCTAAGTTTGAAAACTCCCCAAGGACTGAAATGTGGGTACAATATGAAGGATGTTAAGAATTATGAAAGTTTGCCCATTATCTATTTCCATTAATTCCTAGTTTTCATTAAATTGATTACTTTTCTTTTTTGTTTCTTTTATTTTTTTTCAAGACAGGGTCTCACTCTGTCACCCAGGCTGGAATATAGTGACATGATCTCAGTTCACTTCAACCTGGACCTCCCCAGCTCAGGTAGTTCTCCCACCTCAGCCTCCTGAGTAACTGGAACTACAGCCACCATGTCTGGCTAATTTTTCTATTTTTTTGTAAAAAATAGGTTTTGCCATGTTGCCCAGGCTGGTCTTGAACTCCTGAATTCAAGTGATCTGCCCCTGTCAGCCTCTCAATGTGCTCGGATTACAGGCATAGGTCACCATGCTCGGCCCATTACTTTTCTTTTTATTCCAGAAGAGGATCATCTCCTAGCATGATGTGTGAGTCTGGGGGTGTGATGGTTAATACTGAGTGTCAACTTGATTGGATTGAAGGACACAAAGTGTTGATCCTGGGTGTGTCTGTGAGGGTGTGGCCAAAGAAGATTAACATTTGAGTCAGTGAGCTGGGGAAGGCAGACCCACCCTTAATCTGAGTGGGCACCATCTAATCAGCTGCCAACAGGGTTAGAATATAAAGCATGCAGAAAAACATGAAAAGACGAGACTGGCTTAGCCTCCCGGCCTACATCTTTCTCCCATGCTGGATGCTTCCAACCCCTGAACATCAGACTCCAAATTCTTTAGTCTTGGGACTCAGACTGGATTCCTTGCTCCTCAGCTTTCAGGTGGCCTATTGTGGGACCTTGTGATTATGTAAGTTAATACTGAATAAACTCCCCATTATATATATTTATATATCCTATTAGCTCTGTCCCCCTACGGAACCCTGATTAACACAGTGGGACTAACACTGATGAATCACAAAAGAAATAAAAATGCTTTTTAAAATTTGTGTTTAAGAATTTTTAACTCTTTTACAGAACCTTGTTTTTCGATATGAAAGTGTTTATTTTATATGATAGCTAAGCTGACAAACCCTCAACCGTTCTTCATCAATACTGCTGGAAAGCAATCACATTCATTCATATTACTAGGAAATCTTGTTTCTTTGGTTTTTCTGTTTTGTTTCTTTTTTTTAAAAACGTCATTACTTAGGGAAAAGAATCAATTCCAAGTTAGTGCATCATACACCTGCTATGGCAGCACTGTAATAATTGAAGCTTTATCATGAAAGAACGCCCATGCTTCAGACATTATTGTTTCTAGAATGTACACTGTGCTGCACATCAAGAGAATCTAGAAATATCTATTCAAAAAGAATATTTCATATAATTTTCAGGGAGTTCCCTTATTAATGTTTGCATTTATTTTATTTAAAAATAAGTCGCAAGCTTGAGTTCAAGGGTTATTTCATTTTTACATAAGTATAGAGTCCATTGTCTAGGCACAAGATGAATTGTTTTCTGATTTTCCTTTTTATCAGAATCTGATATTCTGGCTGAGTAATTTCTTTAAGAGATTGTGTTTATCAACATTGTCATCTTACTTCATATTTTTCACATAGAAATGCTATTCTCTCTAAAGATTATTCTCTTTGTGCCTAGATTTGAGTAAGTGGCCATGGGTTTATTGGTCAAAAGTTACTCATTCACCTCCCTATATATTTGTGAAAGGGGTAAATAATTTTTAAAACAATATTTTAAAAAATGCTTCCTAGTGATTATGTGCCAGGTTTTGTCTTTCAAAGAAATTTAAGGTGGTGCCAGGAGCATAAATGCTGTCAAAATTCTACCTCTGAGTTAGAAACTTTCCAATGAATCCCCTTTTCCTTAATGTAGTCGCTTTTGTTGCTTCAGACAAACGTAACTGTCTCGTATTCCTTTCAGCCTTACAGAGTTTATACTCTGGTGGAGAATATGGATAATTAAACAAATATAATAAGATATAATGTGTCGTCAATTTTGAAGCCCACAGTTTCTCTTCCACAGAAATTTACATTCTTTTCTCTAAAGACAGAGAGAGGTAAACTCTGCAATGCCAGAAAACCTTGAGGCAGACTTCAAGACTCTCCCTGAGACTCAGTGTAGAAACCATGGATCAGGTCCAAAGCCCCATCTGATTCTTGGTTTCCATCAGCCTTGTTCCTACATGTTCCACCACCTGAGCCTGGCCTCCCCATCTTGGATCAGCTGTGACTTTTAGGAAGTCCTTTATGTTGAGCTGAAATTTGTCTTCCTGAACATCCTCTGCTTGGTTCTAGTTTTATCCTTTGTAGACTGGACAAGTCTTACATGTCTTTCATCTTCATTCAACAAAGCTCGCTCTGTGGCTGCTCCAGGTCAGACACTGTGCCAGATTGTGCCTAATGGGCTGCATTTTCCACAGGGTTGGGAAGGAGGATATTGACATCAGTCTTTTTTTTTCCCGAGACAGAGTCTTGCTCTATAGCCCAGACTGGAGTGCAGTGGTGCAATCTCGGCTCACTGCAACCTCTGTCTCCCGGGTTCAAGCAATTCTCCTGCCTCAGCCTCACAAGTAGCTGGGATTACAGGTGCTGGCAACCACACCTGGCTAATTTTTGTATTTTTAGTAGAGATGGGGTATCACCATGTTGGCCAGGCTGACCTTGTGATCTTGTGATCCTGCCCTTGTGATCCACCTGCCTGACCTTGTGATAGAACTCCTCACCTTGTGATCTTCCCGCCTTGGACTCCCAAAGTGCTGGGAATATAGGCATGAGCCACTGCTCCCGGCCAGCCAGTCTTTAGAAAGAAATCAAGAGCTAAGAAGTCAGAGAGCCATGGAAGCATGCACTGGTAGACTTCACTTGTACCTCACCTGGGAGCCAGGGAAGGATTTTCTAATAAATGATGTTTAACCTGAGCTCCGAAGGATGAGTGGGAATTATCTAGGCAAAAGGGGTAGAAGGGAGAGTCTTTCAGCAGGGGAGAAAACAAGTGCCATGGCCCTGGGGCAGGAAGAAGCAGGATGTGCTCAATGAACTAATGAACTAAAAGGAAGCCAGTTTCACTGAGGTATGAAAGCAGAGAGACATGGGAGATGAGGCTGGAGACAAGGTGGTGATTCTGTCATGTTGGCCCTTGTGCACCCTGGTCAGGGCTTTTGAATGTCATTCATTTGTTCATTCATGAATTCACGAATGCGATGAGATCCTGGATGTCCTGGGTACTCTTTCATGTGCTAGGGATAAAGGAGAAAACAAAACGGATAGAATTCTTGCCCTAAGGAAATGAAACTTACATTCAGGATGAGGGAGAAAGACAAACAAAATGTGTACTGTGTCAGAAAGTGATAGGTGCTACAGAGAAAACAGGGAGGGAACGGAAGTGTGGGGGTTGAGGTTTTATCTTAAAAGAGTGTGAGTGGCCCCCTAGAGTTGTGCATTAGTATGGCACTGCCACGGACAGCCAGGGAAATATATTAAGTGGGACCATGACTGGATGGAGATTGTTCCTTAGCTGCTCAACGGAGAATGGATCAGAGACGGGCTGGGTAGGAGGCAGCCACTCAGGTGAAATATAAAGTGAGCTGAAATTAGGACCATGCCAATGGGGCATGGGGATAAGGGGACTGATTTGGTGACATTTAGGAGGTGAATATTCCTTGTCTGGCTTGGCTAACCAGGAAATAAACATTCCTATTCATTTAAAGGCCTGTAGGTTTCAGCTGAAAATCTGAAAAAGACTACACCAAAACGGACTTATTTTGTGGATAAAAATATTTATGTACATAAATATTTATTTTTGTAATTACTGTTGAGGGGTCCAAATATCAAAAAATATACCAGAAATAAAAGTTGGCTTTGCTGACCCCATGTAGATATATAAATAAAAATGAAGTTTCCAGGGCAAGATCATGATTTATGGATGGAGACGTCTAAATCTGATCTCGATGTTTTGATTACTTGACTAGGGGAAGAGGCTGAGAAAAACTGAATGTTAGTGCTTGAGCTGTAGCATCATCATTTATTCTTGCTCTATTTTGGGCTCATGTACAGGTCCAGGTGGGGTATTCTGCCTGATGCTGGTAACATGTTGGCATTGGAATGGCACCTCAGGCCAAGTCTGGGGAGCAGCTAGGGGATCAGAGTGTCTGAAAACATCATCACTGCCTCTGAGCTTTCTATGGTGGAAAATAAATAGTGGAGCCAGAACAGGTAGGCAAAGCAGAAATGGGCCCTTTAGCACTCACAGCAATTCCAACTTTTATTTTTGTCCTGTCTCAAATATGTCTTGAGTGGTCAGAGGCGCATAGCCTTTGGTCTGCCATGAATTCTCATCTTACCTCGAATTACATGTATTTGCACTTGGACTCCATTATGTGCAAGCAGGAAGAATAAAAAAATGCCAATCTTGGCCAGGTGTGGTGGCTTACGCCTGTAATCCCAGCATTTTGGGAGGCCGAGGTGGGCGAATCACCTCAGGTCAGGAGTTTGAGACCAGCTTGACCAACTGGTAAAGTCCCGTCTCTACTAAAAATACAAAAATTACCTGGTGCCTGTAATCCCAGCTACTTGGGAAGCTGAGAGACGAGAACTGCTGGAACCATGGATGTGGGAAGGAGCTTGGTCTATTAGAGAAAGAGACAGGTGTCCTATGGTGAGTGAGCAGGGAGGAGAAAATGTGCTTGTGAAGCGAAGCAGAATCCGGTCTTGTGGGTCTTGTGAACCATGGTAAGACATCAGTAACCATGGGAAGACACTGGAGAGGTTTACACACAAAAATGACAGGGTGTAACTTACATGTTTAAAAAAGTCTTGTTGTGTAGACAATGGATTGTAGAGAGGTAGATGGGTCAGCACTTAGGATGCAGCTCCCACAGTTCAGGATAGACAGCAAGGTGGCGTGGACCAGGGTGGCAGAAGCAGTTGTGGCCAGGAGTCCGATTCAGGACCCAAGTTGTAGGACATGACTTACTGGTGCACTGGATGTGGTACCAATGACAAGAACAAAATTGAGGATGTATCTGGGGTACTTGGCCTGAGCAACCAGGTAGATGGGGTGCTATGAAGTGATATGGGAGGACTGGAGGTTTGGGGGGAATCAAAGTTCTGTTTTCGACACGGTGGGTTTGAGAGGTTTATTGGACATCCATGTGGAGACATTGAGCAGGCTGAGAGAGGTCTGGCTGGGGATGCCAGTGTATGAGTCATTGGCCTGAATCTGGTGTTGAAAGCAGTGAGAGTGATTATAAATTAAAAGGAGAAGGAAACTAAGGACAGAACCCGGGGACCCCAGTGAGTGGTTACAGAAGAGAAAGAAGACCCAGCATAGGACCCAGACAGGAGCAGCCTGTGAGGCACAGGAACATGGCAAGATGGTTCCACAAACCTCAGGGAAAGCAGTTTCCAGAAGGAGGCTGTGATCCGCTGAGCCAGGCTGCTGAGAGGTCAGGCCAGGAGGGGGAAGAACCCAGAACGAGGTGCAGATGCGATGTCCGGGCTGGGGGTGGTCGCACTGCCGCCTCAGCAGGAAGAAATGGGACGTGTTGAAGGAGTCAGGGATATCACTCCTGACTACATCTTTCTACTTCTAGAGCAAGTTAGTACTTTTTTTTTCTGTTGGTGGATAAATTGTTTACTGTTTGATTTTCTTCAGACCAGCTGTTTCTGTTGGTGTCACACAAAAAGGAGTTTTCCTGTCACCCATTTCCCATATCAATGGTGAGCCATGAATATGGTTGGCATAGGTTCTTCTGCTGGCTGATTTAATCATTTTTAACATTACTGACTTTCGACTTGGATTCATTCACTTCATTTCTCTTGTGCACACTTCTTATCACAGTGTTTTTGTCGATTGCTTATTGAAGATTTTGTCAACTTAAACCCTTTCTCGGCTATCATCAGACATTCTGTATACAGCATACTCTGCTGTCTTTGCTGTCAGACATGCTTGAGTTTGAATCCTGGCCTTATCATTTGCCAGCTGTGTAACCTTGGCCATTTTATGTAACACATCTATGGCTCAGTTAATTTATCAATAAAAATGTGGTACAATTTCAACTCCCCCCCACCAGAATTTCCTTGAGACAATCTCCACACTGCTTAGCCCAGTGCTTAGCACACAGTAGAATAAATGATACTGGTTGTAGCTGGAACTACACAAAAATCTATAATAGATTTCAAAAAATGCACCTGCTAAAAATTTGAACTAGGATTCTCTGAGATTGGCAGTGAGCAAAGAGTATCTAAGAGAAAGACACCTTGAGGTCGAACGCTGAGGACAAGATTTGTCCTCCCCTTGAACATCTTGCACTAATGACTGCAGCTCGGCTTTAGCCTCCAAATGACAGGAGGGTCTCCATTGTCAATTGTCAATACCAGAGGACCAGGGCTTGATTTTATAAAGGAAGCAACTGGGTTTTCTTTAGAGATGCAAATGGAAACGTTAGGTTTGGCATGTTACAGGGATTTCATCTGCTCAACTGAAAAGGGCATTTTATAGCCCTAAGCACAGCTCTTAGAGTCACATTCAGGAGGGAAGAATGTAACCTGACTGCTTTGTTCTGACATTCATCTCATTCTGAACCATGGGATACTGAGCAAAATCAATGCCTTTGGTCTTATTACTAGTCAGTCTTGTGCTTCCCACAGAAATCTTGGAGCCCTGAGTTGACATCTTTGCTGGAGACTGACAGCTGAAATGAGATGTTCAAGTGATGAACATGAAGAGAAGCACATCTCTTTAAGGTAAAAATAGACCTTGTTACTGGATCAAGCTACAAAAGAGTACAGGTGGAAGAATTTTCAAATTTCCTTCCTTGGAGGAAATCATCACCTAGTGTTCATAACTCAAATAGGAAGTAATCTGTAAGCAAGTAGCTTAAAGATGGTCTCAAGTCCACACCTAGAGATAGGTTTTGGATTCCTTATGGCAAGTCCAAAGAGGAACGCTTATCAGGAGTAATTTTTCGCTAATAGAAGGTGACTGGGTTATCTCAATTAACTTGGATTCTCTTCCCATTATCTTGAATTTGCCTCCATGGGGCACATGGCTTTGCTGGCGCCTGTTTTACCACACAGCTGAACATGTGAATTGAACTAAGTCTGTCAGCATTCCTGTCTACCCCTGTCCATTTCCTGCAAGTAAGCCAGTCATGGATAGAATCTGAATTGGTGCAAAACATCTCACTTTAACCAAAACTCTTACTTAGGTTGGTTTTGGGGCCTAACCTTCTTGTCTTGTTGGATCTTGATTGCTTAAATTAATGTTTTTACTTATCCTTTTGTTCTTCTAATGATTAAAGCATGTATAAAAAGAAGAAAAACTGTCAGTTCATTGTAATCTAGATAGCATACAAGTCTGAATTTTTTGCTATATGTTGTTGTCTCTACATTATTCTACCTGGTCATAATTTCCCATCTAGAATATTTCTTTGGATGAATTTAAAAGTAGTGTAATAATTTTTTTGAAACGTTGGAAGTAAAAATATAAGAGAGAGATAAATTAAAGTAGCGAATGATTCCATTGAAGAAAATAAGGTCCATTTTCAGGACAGATGGCATGAGTCAACTTCACTGTCAGTAAAATATTTCACAGTATTTTGCTAATGTGGGAATCTTGTAGTGTTGGCAGATAAAGAAATGAAAAATATAGTAATTTTTAATCTTTTAAAGCCATGATTGGTTTTAAAATCATCGTTATTCAGGAGCCAGAGTGTTTTCATTTAATAAATATGCAGTGTGAATTTTTTTTTTGAGACGGTGTCTTGCTCTGTAGTAGCACAATCTTGGCTAACTGCAACCTCTGCCTTCCAGGTTCAAGTGATTCTCCTGCATCAGCCTCCTGAGTAGCTGGGATTACAGGCAGATACTACCACGCCTGGCTAATTTTTGCATTTTTAGTAGAGACGGGGGTTTCCCCATGTTGGTCAGGCTGGTCTCGAACTCTTGACCTCATGATCTACCTGTCTCGGCCTCCCAAAATACTGGAATTATAGGTGTGAGCCACTGTACCTGGCCACAGTGTGATATTAAAAAAGTTAATTTGATTCCATTTTAAAAAACAAATGTTTGTAGAGCCTAGAGACAGTATCTGAGATATATTTATGCTCAGTAGAGTTTTCTCCTTTTCTTGAATGACTTTAAAGACAAAAGATCAAAGTTGGTTACATTTAAGTTCTATAAGTAAAGAAAACCATTTCTTGAAATGCTCAAAGAAGCTGTCATCATGAAGGAACTATGAAGTAGAAAGGCCAAGCTGAGAAGATGACAGCAAATGTGGACTGCTGCAGTGAAGCTGGGTCAATCATTTTAGGAAGAATAGACAGAAATCATACAAAGGTGCCAAAAAGCAGATGCTACTGCAATGGCATTAGAGACAGATGGGGATTATGCTGTGACCAGAAGATATTCTACTTTATCATGATAATGGAAATAATGAAAATTGCATTAGTACATAAAGGTTTATCTTTTTACAATGTCAAAAGTCAAGAAAAAGAGATTACATTGCAGACCAAGGAAGCCATTCAACCAACTACATGGGAAATTGTTGGAAGGGTGCTTTTATCAAAAACAAAACAAAAAAAACCAAACCACTTCACTAACCCAAGAGTAGGAGTCAGTGGCCCTGTAGTGCTCCTGTTTAGAGGATTCTAAAGAGACTCTAGTGTACTTCTCAGGGAGGCAGGCGCAGCTGTTGCTTTTAAAATTTCAAAGCTCCAATGATCTTGACCTCTTGTTCGATGATTTTCATCTCCCCACATCCTTACCTCGCAGGGTCTGCTTGACTGAGTGGTTCATGTGGCCCCAATACTCAGGAGGAAAACAGATACTCCTTCAGCTTACAGTCATGTTTGGCTTTAATTCAGTGGCAGCCGAATTGTTTTCTTAGGGCAGTAGCCTCACAAGTGATGCTGACCTGACACAGAGCATTGGAGAATATAGTGAGTGACAGCTAGTGCATGTCTAGGGATGAGGAATCCCCTGTGGAAGCAATGGGCTCTCAGCCCCAGCTTCAGCAGTTACAGATGGACAGTTGCAGCTCTAGTGACAGCTGTGGTATGGGGAGTCACATGGGCAAGGCCAGTCCCAATGACCCCTCTGACACTTGTATGTCGAGTAGGAATAGCAGTGGGACAACTCCCCACCTGAAAATTTTCCCAGGAGGATTCAATCCAGAAGGACAAAAGTAGTTCAAAAGTAGTGGGCATGTACCACATGTTTTTTCTTTCTTTTTTTTCTTTGGGATTATACTTAAAAGTTGGTTAGCAACAGGGATCCTCCTAAGGACCTCTCATCGAAGTGCCTGAGAAGCTGCTCTGGGCCGCTTAGCGGGAAGGATCTACATTCCGCTCTCTGATCTTGGTGTGAGTGATCGCAGAGCAGCCTCCCTAACTGAGGACCTAACTCTATTGTGTTGTCTGCAGAATTTTGTCAGAAGTGACTAAGACTGTTGCTTTTAAGGCTAAACATCTCTTTCTATCTAAGCCATCCTCACATGTGCCATAAAACGACTGGACTTGAGATTTTCAACAAAACGATCTCCAATTCCTCAAGCTTTCAAATTCTGTGTCTAAGCTTGGGATTAAGGTGAAATGAATTTCATGTCGTTTGGACATCATGATTGTGAACTGAAAAGTGGATAAGAAGTGAAGTCTTTGTCTTCAACTAAGGATATCAAATTCCCCATGTTGAGTTATCCTCTATCCCTGGCAATTTTCCTTTTAATTAAAACACAGCCTGATAAGCAGAATCTTGGGGAACATAAAGCAGTTATGTGATTCACTCAACCATTTGTATGCAAGTGTGACCTATTTAGCTTTTAAAATCCTATTTAATGCCAAAAACCACATTAGAGAATTTAAACAAAAGCTCACAGGGAGTCCCATAATGAGACTGTTTTGATTATTCCAGTGATTAGCTCATTTCCTCTTTCTTTAGTAATTTCATTTAGAATAGTAGTCATTTTAAGAGCAAGTAGATTTTTCTTATTGCTTTACTAGTTTGCTGTGAAATTGGCAAGTGGCCAACCATCTGTAAAACTGCAATTATTACTAGTACTTAAAATTTATCAAACCTCTTCAGGTACTACGGAAGTAATTCTCCCTACCTATAAAGAGAAGACCAAGAAAGGCATTAATGAGACCTAACTTTGGACGAAAATAGATATTATCTACCCCATGTTTCACCCTACTAGCCCAAAGTTCCAGAAATGGTATTTGTGGACCCTGTTGGGAAAAAGTTGAGTGAACAATGGTTTTGATCCACTGCCATAGTCATCTACTCCTCAGTGCTTAGGAATTTACTTCTTCCTCTCATAAGAGATACGCATTCATTCATGGAGTCTTATCATTGGCATTTCTTGAAATGGATGGGTGTGTAGGCTTCTGCTGTAATTTATGAATAATTTAAAATAATTCCAGCAGTACTGCCTCTTTTAGGGTCACCTGTTTCTTTCTTGCTTTTTTACTTTTTTACATGGTTAGCAATGAAACAGCAGGGAAGATGCTTGAGATATCACTACTGGAACTTCTCTCATTTCTCTACAAACCCTGGTCATAGATGATTCAAAGAAGGAGGTCTGAAGAGTCGGGCTGAGGCCAGTGCTGCTCTCCAGCAGTAAGAATCCACAAACAACCTCACCATTGTGAGCAGGTCGTTGTCTCCACCCCGCTGTTCCACTGCAGACAGTGACAGCTATTGTCAGAAGATGTAGCAGTCCACTGTGATGCCGGCTTCCCGGGGGAGGGATGGACCACACTGGCGGGTTCATCTGGGATACACCAGGTCTACACCTGTTGTCCGGGCATCATTATTATTGAGTCCCTACTTTCACTTTTGAAAGTGTTAACAATTGGATAATGAATTGCACGTTCAGCCTACTTAATGTCCCTACTTAGTATCCCCTTGTAGCTCTCTCATCTATTAGGTGACCTAACATTTACATTTTAAGCCTGGACCAGTAGCTTGAGGCAATGAGTTCAGGAAGATTATTCTCCTTTGTGGAAAGTAATATTTACCTTTATCGGTCCTGAAAGTATCCTTCAAGCATTATGGGATTGGTCCCAGCTCTAATGCTGAGGGTCAGTGAACAAGCTCATTTGCATGCTTTTACAGATTTTAGTTTCCGCCACACCAGGCCTTTGTCCATCCAGATGGATGGCCCTAATCTTACAGCCTATTCCCAGAGACCGCCACCCTCTGATCATTAGCTTTCCTTGTTAATCAGGCTGCAGTAGTGTTTGGAGGCAACTTGTCTGGCTGTCTGAAAAGTTATGCACAATGGTTTGTCCTTTCAGGCACTGATGAAAGGCCATCTGGTAGGGGAACGGCTTTCTAGTTGTATTGTAATTTTTTTTTAATTAAACGTTTCTGTTTTTTTTTTTTAACCAAATGGAGAATGAAAGGACCCTGCCTAGGTGGCTCACAGTGAGCCCTCTCTTTATGCTTAAGAAAGAAGAAAGAAAAAGAAAGAAAAAAGGGAGAAGAAATCAAGGAAAAAAGGAAGAAAATCAGGAAAAAAGAAATAGTGTACATAACTAAGAAGGAACATGGGCGTGGTGGCTCACGCCTGTAATCCCAGCACTTTGGGAGGCCGAGGCTGGTGGATCACGAGGTCAAGAGATAGAGACCATACTGGTCAACATGGTGAAACCCCGTCTCTACTAAAAACACACACACACACAAAAATTAGCTGGGCATGGTGGCGTGTGCCTGTAATCCCAGCTACTCAGGAGGCTGAGGCAGGAGAATTGCCTGAACCCAGAAGGCAGAGGTTGCGGTGAGCCAAGATTCCACCATTGCACTCCAGTCTGGGTAACAAGAGCGAAACTCCGTCTCAAAAAAAAAAAAAAAAAAAGAAGGAATATTGTAAATTCAAAATAGTATTTGCAGGAGAAAATAAAGCAAAACTTTGCTTTGTCATTTTATACTTCAGGCCTGAATTTGAAGGGCCAAATATCGCAACAGATTGTGAAATGTTCCCTAGAAGTGTGCATTTAAGTGGACATGGTGATTTCTTCCTTTCCAAGACACAGGAATTTTACAGAAAAAAAGAAGAAAGGAACGTTTTCTAATAGAATATCTTACGCTTGCACTTTGTATCTATGTTTTGTAAGTTTGATTTCCTTAAAACAAGATGTATTAGTTTCTTCCATGTGCAAGATGTTTTGCTGGGCACTGAAAAATAGATAAACTGGACCTAATTTCAGCTGCTGTTATTTTAGACGTTACGATTTGTTTCTTTGTGGGACATCAAGACAATATAATATATTACAGCCTTCCTGCTGAATTTTACTTGTTTCTATTTTTCTTTCATGCTAATAGTCACGAGAATCACTCAAGTGCTTCCTTATCTTACCATTGCAAGGACTTTCAAGTTCTTTAGGAAACCGAGTTCTTTCTCTTAAGAAAACAAATCTTAATTCATAGGGAAACATGACATACACTTATTTTATATATGATCTGAGCCCCAATCAATTGGAATTGCTGGACATTTGGACATAGACTGGGCTGAAGTTCAACTTTATTTCATCTTTGATCAAGGAACTAAATGGAAGTAAATAATACCTTTACACTGTTTCAAGGAAAAAAAACTTATTTAAACTGAGGAGAGTCACATTTCTCAAGCAAATTATTTATGTTAAGTACATGCTATTCTATTTATAAAAGCAGCTCATGATGGATCTCAACCTGAAAGCACTTTATAAAGCACTTAGTGTGCTACAATTCATTTTTTCCTGAAAAATGAATGTTTTTCTTTAAAAATTATTCTTAATATAAACTCAGACACACAGTCTTCTTGGCTCATTTAATTTTTGAGGTTTGATTGCAAAAATTGACAAGAATATGTAAATGTATTTACAATCTAAGTACTTATGGGGTTGCAAAGTGACAGCAGTTAGTGGAGGAGGGATGATTATAAGATGCTGTGTAAGTTCTGAGCAGAAATACGAGCAGCCTCTGCTTTATAAATGTTGCACTCTGAAAGAATGTTCATCCATTAAATCTTGTGTGCCAAGGCCAGCATACACAGAACTTTCTTCTTTATGAGAAACTGTTTATTGGGGTAAATTTATATTGTCTTACATATGTTTTAAATGTGTATTTGAAGCCCCAGAGCAGTTTTATATACCAAGATAAACAATTAACTTTGCAAACTATGAACATGTTTAATTTGGCTTTTGAAACTATAGTTCTGAGACCAACTATGCCCTTCCTAATTTGGAAATATTTTCTTTCTGGTTTTTATTTTGACATGTACCCAGACATCTACTTTTGTTGCTATTTCTAGCATCCCAAGGGAGCTGCTTCCATGGTTGTCATAGTACAGACAAACACATAAGGAAACCAAGAAGTCAGTGCTTTCATAAAGCATTTATTTTTATTTGAAAACATTATACAGGCATTACATTGCCACAGCCAGTCCATAGGGGAGCATGCAAATATCAAAAATGGACAGTTTGTTGAACTTATTGGTGTAAATTTTTTTTTTGGTTCATATTTTCCATTTGCAGTGTTGTCAGAATTAGTGTGCTTTGTTATGTGGCTTAACAGTAGAATCCTACCCATGGGGTAAAATCTGTACTGGTAGCTAGCTGGGGACTACTAAATGGTTATGAATCAAAAAGAAACTGAAAATAAACAATACTACACGCTTGTCAAAAGGTTAATAGCACAAGTTAGCAATATCTAAACTAAATATTGAAACAATTTCATGGGACGTGGTGGTGCAAATTTTTTCCATTGCTTGGTCTACCTGGTCATGTATTTGAGTCTGAAGCTGTGGGAAGGTCTGACCAAGGCAAGCTCTGTCCCCAGTGAAGTTTTCATTGAGGAAGTGAGAACCACCACTTAATCTCTAGCAGGGTTTAGGAGAATTGTGGTTTGCTCTTACCTGTTCAAATTCTATACAAATTGCTAAAGTCTTATTCATTGAGGAGAGATTGGTGGTGGACTGAACAACTGAAATTTTTGCTGGTGTCTACTGAGGTTATGAAATCTCAGAAACTAAAACAGCTAAAGTTAATGTCCTAATCCCATTTCCCACCCCATTCCCAAAGGATCAATGTTTTTTACACAGAAAAAGAATTTGTTCTTTGCAACTTTTCTTTTTTTCTTGAAGGGTCAGTCTGGAACTCCTGATCTTGAACAATTCAATATATTATCAACCTTTCTAAATGGAGACAAACCAACACATTGAGGTCACTCAGGGACATGAAAGTCTGAGTACAAGGACACTGAATGATAAAGGGTATACAGTAGTGAATTCATCTTAACATTCACACTTGGTTTCCATACAATGGAGTCAATTAAAATATCCTATAAAATAATTCAGATGGCAACCTTTAGCCATCTGTTGATTGCAAACTTTTTGGAAATTTGTATTTTTAAAAAATTCCAGTCTATTTAGTGGACTTAGAAATAATTTCATCCACTTGCTTCTCATAAGATTTTACTAAGTGTCTACAAATTAATGTCATAAAAATGAATCAAAGATGAAAACATCTGGCTTAAAATAAATACTAAAAATGCAATAAATCAAATTATGCAAACCAAAGGAATGTAAACACAAAAATAAAACCACAGTCTTTAAAGGTCTTCGGATCTGAATGGACAAAGTATTCAGAGAAAGGTATTTAATTGGTTTAAAAGGTAGCAGAGAGAAGATATTGGCAAAGTTGTTTTGTTGATAGAGCTCTTACATTAATATTTTCCCCCATGGAAAATAAAACACGTTTCCTAGAGGGCTGAACTGAGATGACCATCACATCTGAGTATCAGAGAAGGTAATTTTTCTTCTCCTTCTGCAAGGGTAGGTCCACTCACCCTGTGTAGAAGGCAGGCAAAAAGGCGGTGTGGCTGCTGACAGACAATGTTGGATGCTTTTGCCTGCCAGATTTAGGCCTTGTACAGGCACTCTGGGATCAGTCCTTCTACTATAGTCTGTCCTTTTACTTTCCAGAGACCCCAGTGGTGTTTTGCTTTGCTTGCTTGTGCAACATACACTGACTTGAATTGCCCGATGTCTCCTATACATGTATTTTCCCCCTATAAACCCTGTCACTCCATTGAGGATCTTTTTGAATGCTATTGAAGTCAGCCAAACTGAAAGAGTACATCACATACTGACACATAGAATCTATTCTAAATAATAGAGGTCTGTGGTGTTTCTTAATTTCCTGTGTTTGAAAAAAGGGCTATTTTAAGGGCAACAGATTAGACTAGTGACATCACTCAAAGTCTTATCAGGATCCTGCAATATTCTCTGTAACTATAAGAATGTCATGTCAATATACTCTGCTATTGAATGAATGCCAAATATGACCAAAATGCCAGACTTTTTCAATGGTGATATCGTTACCAGTGCAAAGCGGCCAGATCACTTAAGCCATTTTCAAAGACTGCTCCACATCAGCACCTTGACTTTGTTAGGAGGTGGCACAACCAATGATTTTCCACAACAAAGGTAATTTTCATGCTGGTGTATTTCAAAAAGGGTGTCACACAATTAAAAGGCCAGAGGACCATGGCTTTTTTCAGTGCCTTGATTCATTTTCATATTATCACTAAGGAAATTTAGAAAAAAAATTCAAAGGGCAGAGGACCATGGCTTTTTCCTGTGCCTTGATTAATTTCCCTATTATCACTAAGGAAATCTAGAAAAAAAATAAAAGTTTTTTTAAGAGAGACTACAGGGAGGGGCAGAAAGATCTGAAAATTATATATTGCCCAAACACAAATGATATTATCTTTGGGGGCTCCCAAAAGTCACATAAATAAAACAGTCCTTATCCTGTTATTACAGGGACTTGATTAGCAGAATCACATGGCACAACAGAAAGGCAATGGCCTGGAGTAATCAGAGATTGAAATATAAAAGGTTAAAATGTTTGTTTTATATCTATTCCTAGAATAGAGAATTATATGGTCAGTTGCCCCTCCCCACAAGGGTCATAGCACAAAATACTTATTGAGCAGGCAATCCAACAGGTAACAGGGGAAACCATTAGCCACCAGGTCCCTAGGATAAGAAAACTTCTCAGGGGTGGAGCTCCTGTGGCATGCATCACGCATAGTCTGTGCAAAAAAATAAAGTATGACTCTTAAAAAGTGAATTGCCATAGAAAATTGGGATTTATGTTGATTACATGTGGGTCTGGCAATAGTTTCCATCAGGAGTACAAAACATCCTCCTGAAAGTTGGTGTAATAACAGTAACAATAATAAGAACAATAATAATTGCTTTTGATTCAAAAATTTTCACAGTAATGAATGCAGGGGAGTTGTGATCGGGATACACATTAGCTAGGCATCTTTCCAGCTTGGGTGGATTGGAGCCTGTGTCTCCAGTGATGTTGAGCTTGTTCCTTTCACAAACTTTCGGAGGATCTGCTACCTTGCAGTCCACCTGTGTAAACTGCACCTAGTAAATACCTTTCTCTATGTACAATACAGAGATGATGGGCAAAAATATGGCCAATGCGTTGGCCTCGGTAGGCAGGGCGGGCCTCATTCTAGGCCACACGAACATGAGGCTCCTCTTCAGTCTCCTGGCCCAGGCTGGTGTAGGTGACTGAGGGTTCCACCTGAGCTGTGGTCGGTAAGTCCACAACAGGTCCTGAAGGATTACGGAACTGCTTATACACCCGGGGGTCCTGGGCTATGTAGGTGGAGGTGGAGGAATAGAGCACCAGCCCGATGAGGATGGTGAAGAAAGACAGGAGATAAAGTCCTGAAAACTAAAAAAACACAACAGTAAAGTCATTTGGCAGCCAGGGCAGAACCACTGACACATTAATGAGGCACAGAGTGACGTGAGCAGAGCTGCTTCCCCTTGGAACAGGCAGTGTGATGAGCTGGCCAACACCCTTGATGGAGAATGAATTTTCTCATCCTAAACTGGCTCAGTCTTATTGATTTCCCTTACTTTTCCTAGACCTATGGGTAACACAGAGGAATACTTAGCTAATCATCTCTAACGTGCCAATCTGAGGATCTGGTATAGTGGGAGAACTAGTTAAGCACAAATTAAAATGCATCAAGTTAAAAGCAAAAAAATCTTCAGTATCACTCAATAAAGAGTTGTTTGTTTGTGGCTTCATTAAACCTAGTGGAAATATAGATATCCCCTTTAGGGTGTAACAAAGCCATAAACAACAAGCTCCTCACTGACAGCTGCATCAGGGCACTCTCGTTTCACCTTAATCCACTTCAGACACTATTTGTCATCCTAGTAGGAATTGTTATTGATTTGGTAAGTATCTTTGCAAGATTAGATTATCCTTGCACAGAAAGAAATAGTATAACATTCCATTCCTGCCCACTAATCTATAAACAAAACCAAACAGGGCTGTATATATAACAGTCTGCTTCCTAATCTACTTGCTTGGCAATTCATAGAGTTTGGGGCGAGGAGGGAGATAAAATACTAGTTTATACAAGTCCCAAGAATTTACATATGTTTTTGGAAAACTATGACTTCTGGACCTTCTTGAGTAGTTACAGTGGAAGTAGTTACTTCAGTAGTTACTGGGAAAAGAGTTCTGCAACAATATAAATATTGCCATCTCTAGTGTTTCATTCATTCCTTCATTCATTCCTTCATTCAGTCCTTCATTAAATGAATAGTTTCTTATATGCCTTCTCTATATCAGACATTGAACTATGTACTGAGGAAAAGAGAAATGAAAAATATGTTGATCCCTACCATTGAGGACTTAATTGTCTCAGTGGCTGAACAGCACAGAGAGACAAAAACAACACAAGCACTTAACAGCATGCCAAATCTCATTTGAGTCAACAGCTAATATCCCAGTCTTGACCACATCCTGTGTTCATGAGGAGAAAAGGATCAATTTTATTGTCCTTTTTAATGCTAATACTGAAAGAACTAAAAACTGCTAAAAAGACAAAAATTAATTGGAAGCTGGAAGAAAGGAAAACAGGAAAATTACCCGGAGATTCTATGAAGTAAGTTACAAGGCTATCATAAATATAAGTTCAATAATAGGAAGGGGAGTTTGAAAATGGCTGATAAAAAAAGGTATCCCTGAGGTGAAACGTCCCTGCTACAGTGTATTTTTTCTTTCTTCCTTTTTTCAGCAGCAAGGGAGCTAAGACTAAAGATGCTTTTCTGATTTTCTTTCTAGGGCTCTCCACACCCTGTCCCTCAATTCCTTTATTTTCCACATTGAAACTATATGAATGATAACCCCACTTCAGATGGATTTATGTACTCAGCTTGTAACAGCTTCACTTAATTAACTTGACATAATTAATTCACTTTTCCCAATGAAAATAAATGTTCCTTATTCCTGGATTCATAAATTTGTAAAATAAAATGGTAGAAAAAGAAGACCACTAACAGTACAATTGTATATGATCTCAGAAAACCTCTTTACAACCAAAATTGCTTCCTAAATTCCATATTCAGGAGCTTAACCCTTTACCTGAAACTTCAGTGAATGAAATAGGTCTGTTCCTAACATTACCATCATTTCAAATATTTTATTAATTACTTTCACTTTCAAAACTCTGCCCATACATCTCTAGTTTCAAGCAAAGGGTCTTAGGTGTGAACCTGCCTCTGCTGCAGCATTTGGAAGTAGAGAGATGACAAATGAGCACTTTATAGTTATCACTGCATTCTAACCACCGAGCTGGCTTCAAATCTCAGCTCTAGCACTTTCCAGCTGCAATTCTGGACACATTTCTTAACCTTTCCAGGTCGAAGCTTCCTTATCAGTAAAGCACACCCAGTATAGGGTGGTTATAAAGATTAAATAATATAAGGCATGTGGGACACTTATCATAGTTCCTATCTTGCTGTAATCATTCAATTCATATTAGCTTCATTATTGTTTTTGTTATTACTATAGTACTTATTTAATCATTGTAATACTGACATATGGTATAATGATCTGATATAATCATGGATTAAATTGTCCTTTTTTTTCTTGAGGCAGGGTTTCATCGCTGTCATCCACGCTGGATGCAGTGGCACAATCACAGCTTACTATAGCATCATCAATCCAGAGTCATGTGATCCTCCCACCTCAGCTTCCCAAGTAGCTGGGACTACATGCACCAGCCACCATGCCTGACTAATTTTTGTATTTTTTGTAGAGACAGGGTTTTGCCATGTTGCTCAGGCTGGTCTTGCATTCTTGGGCTCAAGCTATTCACCCGCCTTGACCTCCCAAAGTGTTAGGAAAACAGGCATGAGCCACTGTGCCTGGCCTAAGTTGTCTTTTCTCAATAGTCTCTTAATTGCGAGGTTATGTCTTGTTTGACCAATGTCAATGCCTAGTAGATATCAGTGTAGACATCTACTAAGTATTATTATTTACCATTTGTTTTTTTTAAATCTTGAATGAATAATGGAGAAGTTTATGGGGAAGCTTCAGACTAAAGAAAGAAACAATAAAAAATCAGCCTGTACCAGTGGAGTATTTCAACATTTTTATCTTTAAACCAGATAATACAATGCCTTTCTAGTACATAAAATACCAAACAAAAATCCGTTAAGAAGGAAGTCATAATATGAATCTACAATGATTAACTCCAAAAATCACCTTCAAACCTGGGGTCAGTCAGAGGATTGTGATAGGATGAGGAATTGGAAGAGACAATGAAGAAAGCTAGTCTGGATGGAAGACTCAGGGCTGTTGATTGGTGGACTGGCATAGGAAATGTCATAAACTTGGGGTGGGCAGGATTTAGCAACTGAAATAATGCAGTGGTAGAGACGGGAAAGGATAGTATGCAGAGTATCCAGGTAGAAGGATTGCATTCCTCTCCATTTATGATTTTAGATCTCATATTCTGACTTGACAATAAGACAAAGAATATACTATTAAATTTTGTAAAGCTAATGCCCTTGCCATTGTAAGAAATGATACTTTAATGTACTGCTTAAAGGATCATCCCTTTTTTGGACATGGAACCATTAGGTTGAATGAGAAATTCATTACAGAATTGTTTTCTTGAGACACAGCTTTAGCATAATAACATGCAGTTTATTTTTAGTGCAATTCTACTTAATTCATAAGGAATTCGGTCAAAAAATAGCTCCAAAGATAGATAGCACGGGATTTCATATGATGGAAGCATCTTGGAAGTTACCCAAGAGGCTTTATTAATAAAGGGTAGAGAAAGCTTTTATTTTATATACAAGCCCAAAAAGACAGCAGACAAGCAAGCATTATGATTAATCGGGATAAATGTTGAGTATTATAAATGCTGACAGAAAGGTTGATTTTTAAAAGAAAAAGTAAAAAAAAAATTATTTTTCTCTCTTTTTAGGTGAATTGAGAAAAAGAAAATAGATTCAGGGTACCTAATAGAATGATCCTCAGTTCTGGATGCTGTACTTACCTTGTAGAGCATTCATTTCAAAAACCAATCAATCAGACAAAAATATTTCACAATCCAAGCTGCTTAACTTACCATCTGCAAAGAAATACTTATATCTAGTTCCCCAAGCAAAGAGACCAGGAACTTCTCTGGAACGATGAGGACTGAAAACTGTCTATGAGTTATAGGTAAGGGAAGTTCAGGCAAAGGCTCACTGTCTCCATTGGAGAGCAGGAGCTGCTTGCTGCCCAAAGTGTACTTTGAGATCTTCCCCTTTGTAAACTGTAGCCATCAGAGTATGCTGTCTGTTCTGTGCTGCAGACACACTTTTTCCTGCATTATATCTAATTGGAAACTTTAAGAATCCGAGAAAGGATACATCCTGTATTAACACAACCACACTGCAGGCACAGTTTACTTTGCTGCTATCTTCTTCCATCTTCATGAGTCTCTTTGAGAACAAGGGTCAGAAGGCACTTGCTGTACACACTGGAAATCCCTGAGTGCTGCTTAAAACAATCTGACTGGGCCGGGCGCGGTGGCTCACGCCTGTAATCCCAGCACTTTGGGAGGCCGAGACGGGTGGATCACAAGGTCAAGAGATTGAGACCATCCAGGTCAACATGGTGAAACCCCGTCTCTACTAAAAATACAAAAAATTAGCTGGGCACGGTGGTGCGTGCCTGTAATCCCAGCTACTCGGGAGGCTGAGGCAGGAGAATTGCCTGAGCCCAGGAGGCGGAGGTTGCGGTGAGCTGAGATTGCGCCATTGCACTCCAGCCTGGGTAACAAGAGCGGAACTCCGTCTCAAAAAAAAAAAAAAAAAAAAAACAATCTGACTGAGACACAAGCTATTATACAGGATGGGGTGGCTTGGAGGATGGATAGTAAGCCTCTACAAAGCTCTTTGACTTCCAACCAGACTTAAACCTAGCTCTTAGAAAGAAAGCTGGCCTGTCAGTTTGATTGCTGTTTGGTTAATGTGACATTCAGCACATCACGGACCAAATTCTCATTTTATTTTTGGCATCAAACGTCTAACTTGAATTTTAATAAACCAATGACTTCAATGGACCTAAATCTATACAAGTAGAAAACCATGTGGTTTGAAAGTCATTCCAAAGTACATCAACTAGACTATGTGAAGAAGAGGGCAATGCTTCAAGGGCAACTTTCTTTTTCTAGCTTGACTGAAAAGATGGCAGAGTTCAGCAGAGGAGAACATAGGTGATCCCTGGAGAGGTGCAAAGAGGACTCTGGTTTTCAGCTTGACTTTTACTGATTGCATGTATCAACTACTTCTATACGGTGGGCCTGGTTTTCCCCTTTTTCTCTGGTAAGTGTACCTTAAAGGGTCCCTTTAAGCATACATCTCTGTGTAATACAGCTTTTGTGAGGCTCCTAGCCTGAAGTGGTAATGCATGCCTATAGTCCCAGCAACTCAGGAGGCTGAGGCAGGAGTCTGAGGCTGCAGTGAGCTATGGTCCTGCCACTTCACTACACCTGGGTGATAAGCTGTCTCTTAAAAAATAATACACACACTCTCTCTTATCACATCTATGGGCCCCTTTGGCTGACCTGATACAATCTGCCTTCTAAAATTGCATTCCTATAATAAATGCTTGTTTTCCTTGAGCACAGGTGAGTAGCCTGAGAGAACACTGCCCCCGATGGCTTCTCATGTACCACACATGAGCGAAGACTAATTTTTTCAAGCCCTCAGATCTTCCCAAGGCAATCAATGATGAGCAGGGGAAGCAAACAACAAATATCTCCCACCACAGCTCAAAGATGCTATTATTGTTAAACTTCAAAAGACATGTTACCTTTGGGGACTCTATTGGATATGAGTCTGTCATTGAAACAGGCATACTACTTGGAAACATGATAATGGCAAGAGTTGAAACTGGTCCATGAACTGCATAAGGAGGCTGCACAGAAATGAATTCAAGAATATTCAGGACATAGGCATAGGCAATGACTTCATGACTAAAACACCAAAAGCACTGGCAACGGAAGCTAAAATAAACAAATGGAATCTAATTAAACTCTAGAGCTTCTGCACAGCAAAAGAAACAATCATTAGAGTGAACCGACAACCAACAGAATGGGAAAAAATATTTGCAATCTACCCATCTGAAAAAAGGGCTAATATTCAGAATCTACAAAGCACTAAAACAGATTTACAAGAAAAAAATGCTCATCATCACTAGTCATCAGAGAAATGCAAATCAAACCACATTGAGATACCATCTCACACCAGTTAGAATGGTAATCATTAAAAAATCTGGAGACAACAGATGCTGGAGAGGATGTGGAGAAATAGGAACACTTTTACATGGCTGGTTGGAGTGTAAATTAGTTCAACCATTGTGGAAGACAGTATGGTGATTCCTCAAGGACCTAGAAATAGAAATTCCATTTGAGCCAGCAATCCCATTACTGGGTATATATCCACAGGATTATAAATCATTCTTATAAATCTTATACTTATAAAGGACACATGCACATCTATGTTCATTGTAGCACTGTTTACAGTAGCAAAGACTTGGAATTAACCCAAATGACCATCAATGACAGACTGGACAGGAAAATGTGGCACATATATGCCATGGAATACTATGCAGCCATAAAAAACAATGAGTTTGTGTCCTTTGTAGGGACATGGATGAACCTGGAAACCGTCATTCTCAGCAAACTGACACAAGAACAGAAAATCAAACACTGCATGTTCTCACTCACAGGCAGGTGTTGAACAATGAGAACACATGGACACAGGGAGGGGAGAATCACACACTGGGGTCTGTTGGTGGGGGGACTAGGGGAGGGACAGTAGGTGGTAGGGAGTTGAAGAGGGATAACATAGGGAGAAATGCCAGATATAGGTGCTTGGGATGGAGGTAGCAAACCACACTGCCATGTATGTACCTATGCAACAATCCTGCATGTTCTGCACATGTATCCCAGAACCTAAAATGCAATAAAACATATATATATATATATAAAGACACAGATGTAATTAAACTTTCCCGTATTTTTAACTCTTTGGCAGAAAACATCCATAAGGGTAGAATCTTGCAATCTCCAAATTTAACAGTTGCTTCAAAATCAATGCCACCGTGGGTAAGTAGAAAAACACCTGGCAGTGATTGGTCATTCTCAATGTTAGCACAGCCCAGTAAATGTGGGTTTAAGAGTTGCTGGGGAGAATTTCCACATAGAGAGATTGGTCTGGTAATTTCAACAGGCACATTATTCCTGGGGAAAAAATGAGACTTTTAATTAAGTTTGTGAAAACTGTCCTGCTTGTTCTTTGCCATGTAAGACAAAGGGTCCTTTACTTCCCTACTTTCATACATGAAATAAAATGCATATATGAAAATAAATCAACTTGCACACTAACTCAAACTTCTAGATCAAGAAGGAATAAGTAAGCACAGCTCTGTTTAAAATGGAAGCAGATTGCCAGGTTGGAGGTCCTGGGTACCAGAGTAGTTTAAAGATCCATTATTGACTAAATTAAAGTAACATGTCAATTAAGAGTGAATCATTCATTCAATGCAATGCTGCTGTATTGAAGAATAACTGAAAGGGGAGTCCCCCTTTATATGTGAATTAAAGGGTGGACCTTTTGGCAACTATCTTAGAAGGAATGAAGTCAATCCTCTGCATGTCCTTATGGGGAGGGAGAGGACAATCAGCATTGACAATACAGCTCATCTCTTGGCAGTCCTGTGCCTCTCAGAGGGCTGAGGACCACACCTGGAGCCTGGGTACAATTGCTTGATGCAGGATGAGAGGATGCTGGTCAGTGCTGAGCATGCTATAAGCTGTGGCCTGTAACATTAAGACCCTGCAGCGAAAAGCTCTGCCAGGTCCTGATCCATTGCCACTGGGCCTGAGCCAACTGCTATGCAGGCCAAGACAACTAGACGGACCTGGCTCCATGGAAAAACCAACACAAACAAGTTGATGCCTGACCTCCTAATTTTGGCTTTGCACTAAACTAACAAGATCATTTTTATTATTATGAAGTGTATTAAAAATGCAAAAGTTTGGCTTCTGGGTTTACTGAACTGGAAATAAATTGCCTGAAGAGACCAGAGATTTTTACTTCTAAACTCCTCAATTATTTCTTTGTCTCCTCATGTCCCTTATTTCTCCTCTTTTTCTTTTTTTCCTTGTTTCCTTTTTTTGTTAGGGAAGAAAAGGACTAAATTCTTCTGGTAAAATATTGCAATATTTCTTTCTTCTAGGTCATTCAATGCAAAATATGAAATGTGGGAAAGCTACACAATCTACTGAAAAATATCGAAATCAGTTGTCTTTAGAGACTAAGAATACTGACCCCCACCAACCCCTACCTCCCATTCTTTCTCTAATTTGAGAATTTGAATCCCAACTCATGTTAATTTAATCAAGACAAAAATAAACAAATGAGTGCCTTAGTCGGAATGCCAAATGGATTCTCTATTCATATCAGAAAACCGAGTCATTGCTAAGATTTAAATACTTGAGAGATAATTTATTCTCCAAGCACTGTGTTGTTAAAGCAAAGAGAAGTAGCAACTAGGACCCTTGCCTCTCTGTGCCTACACCATCACCCAGGGCAAGGCTGTGCTCTGAGCTGCAATCCCAGTTTGGTTTATGAGGCCTTCTGTTTAGTTTGCAAAATCAATTCATTTGGCAGTATAATTTGTGCAGCCAATCACATCTAAGGCCAATAAGGGTTCTTTTATAGGCAAATATCTTCCCCTGTGGGTAATTTCACACATGAGTACAGCAGTCGGGAGCTAAAAATGGATTTCTGCCATTATCTTTTATATGACAAACAGACATTTTCACTTGGTCTGATGAACTGATAGAAATCCTGGTTCACACAGATTTCTATTTTCTGCATTCCAGCAAAAAAGGGAGGCCATGATAGCCAAGCCAGAAGTGGAACAGAGGGGCTTACTCTGTAGGAGTGTTTAATTATAGGCTCAGTTACAACAAAGGCCGTTCAATGGCTCATTTATGTCACCTTCCTGGGTATCGTTCTTATCAGTAGTCAAAAAGACATTACATTTGTGTGGGAGGCACACTGAGCAGTGGCCTTCACTCTGTTTAGACTCTTGCATCCCAAGGTATCTATTTTCCTTCTGCTAAACACAGAGGTACATGCTGGGCTGGAGCAACTTCGTTAGAGACTGAATTTTAAAGCCAGGGAAAAATACTGAGTTTGTAGAAGTGGTAGTATGGTAGTATAGCAGCTCAACAGATCCCAGAGACTCCTGCCCCATTACAAGAGAATCAAGGGGTGGAAATGGAAGAGTCATCATTTGGTATTAGTCCTGTTAGCCACTAGCAAAATTTTTGCTTCCTGTCACTGGAACCTTAGCTCTACTGATCTTAAAATTTTAGTATCAGATAGAAGAATGCTTCTGCCAAAAGACAGAACAAAGATTCCATGCACTGAAAGTTAAGGCTGTCACCTGGCCACTTTGGGCTCTTCAGACTTCTGAAACAATAGGCAAAGAAGGGAGTTTCAGTGCTGGTTAGATAACTGATGGCAGTTACCAAGGGGAAACTGGACTACTACTTTACCAGGGAGGTGAGGAAGAGCCTGTTCGGCATACAGGAGGAGATCCTTCAGAGCATCTCTTAGGATTTTCATGCCCTGTGATAAAAGTCAATGGAAATGGCAATCCAATCCAGCCAGTACTACTAGTGTCTCTGACCGTTCAGAAATAAAGTTTTGGGGTCACTTCACAAGGTAAATAACCATGACCAGTTGAAGGCAAAGGGAACACAGAAACCACAATGGAAGAACATACTAGCTACAACCATGTGACCAGTTACAGAAACGAGGACTGTAATTGTCATAAATATTTCTTCCTTGTTATGAACACATTTATGTGTGTGTGTATAGAGCAAATATATTTTTCTTCCTACTCTTGTCTTCTTATTTTATAACATAAGATGTATTGACTTTATATCATATTAAAGGATATGAAGGAAAAGAGTAAACGTCATCATCTAAGGATCTCCTTTACATCTCCTAAGGCAAGAGTTAGTGTGTTTTCAGTTGTATGCAGGATAGTCACATCATGTTAGGCAAATACAGCACCTTCTTATTGTCTTTATTTAGAGATTATTATGTAAAGACATGTGTAATTGATGCCAGGTTTAGGTTGGATGAACTTGTGATGGTTAATTGGATGAGTCAACTTGGCTGGGACACAGGACCTAGATATTTGACCAAACATCAGCCTAGATGTTTCTGTGAAGGTATTTTTAAAATGAGATTAACATTTAAGCAGCATACTTTGAGTAAAGCAGATTACCCTCCATTATGTGGGTGGGGTGAGGCTTGCCCAATCAGTTGAAAGTCTTTAAAAAAAGACTGAGGACCCCTGAGGAAGAGGAAATTGTATGTCCTGATGGCCTTCAGACTTGAGCAATAATATCAGCTCTTTCCTGGATCTCCAGCCTGTGGTCTTCCTTGCAGATTTTAGATTCGTCAGCCCCCAGTGCCATGAACCAATTCCTTAAGATCAATCAATCTCTCTTTCTCTCTGAACACACGCACACACACACACACACACACACACATGCACACACATGCGCACACACGTGCACACACACACTCTTGTTGATTCTGTTTCTTTGTTGACTAATATAATTGGTAACATGACAATCTGTGACACTAAAGATCTTTGGCTCTGATGTAAACTTCTGTAACAATTTCTCACTGTGGTTAAGTTTTAGAAGTGGAATATTTAATGATATTTTTTCAGGGAATATCAAGTGATGTTTCATGATATGAGCTCTAGAATCAAAATCATGGATTTACATTCCTGTTTGCCTCTTCCTTGCTGTGTCTTGGACAAGTTCCAAATATCTCCAACCCTCAAGCCACTCATCGGTTAACTAAGGACAAGAATAGCACTTATTATATGGAACCATTGTGAGTGTTAAATGAGATGAGATATAAAACTCTTGGTAAGTGCTTGCCACATAATACTAAAAGTTAAACAAATGTCAGCAACTGTTATCTTTACATCACAAAGAGTAAATTCTAAAGCCAAGATTGGTATAAAAATCTTCCTCAGATGCCTTTCTGAAAAGTTCACCACAAATCAATTTGAATTGCAAATGCATTTATGGAATTGGCTATTTAAAAAAAGAACAGAACAATCAACCCATCTGGAATGAAAGGCATTTTCGTCAGTGCAAATAATCAACCTCTGCTTTATAGACTTCATGTCTGGACCTGTTTATTTCAGTATTTCATTTCTTTCTTTCTTCCTTTTTTTCTTTCTTTCTTTTTTTTTTTTTTTAAGAGATGAAGTCTTACTGTGTTGCCCAAGCTGCTATTCACAAGTGAGATAATCACACACTAGAGCCTCAAATCCTGGTCTCAAGCAATCCTGCCTCAGCCTCCCAAGTGAGATATTTTTATAATGCATGATTACATAAGTCACAGGAATTCTCAGAATTTTCTATTCTGTTTATGTTGTTTATCAATTTTGAGCGACTATTCTGCACTGGCACAAATCATGTTTGAGCACCTATGAGCATATATGAGTAACCAGCAATTCACTTTGCTTCCTTGGTGTGGTAGGTTGAAAAATAGTCCACCAAAAGACATCCATACCTTAATCCCTGGAGCCTATAAACATTACACTATTTGGAAAAAGAGTTATTTGCAGATATGATTAAATTGAGTATCTTGAGATGAGAGATTATCGTTTGTGCTATGGACTAAATTGTGTCTCTCCAAAGTCAGATGTTGAAGCCTAAACCCAAATATGGTTGTAATTACTTTAAGGAAGTAATTAAGGTTAAACGAAATTATAAAGTGGGACCATGGTCTGATAGGATTGGTATCATTTTAAGTAGAGACACCAGAGAGTTTGCTCTCTCTTACTGTAAGAAAACAATATTCAGGAAAGCACAATGAATAACAATTCTAAATTAGGTATGATCTTATTAGCAAACAAAGCTGCAGTCTACTGCTTCCAAAATATTTTTGTATATATTATTTCATTTTATTTTTAAAACACCAATTCCTCAGAGAAGTATAGAGTACCATGCTAAACCTCTTGATGTTAAGGAAGCCAGTGTTGTGAGGAGGTTTAGTAGGTACTAGGAGGTTTAGCAATTACTCAGATCTTGTAGTGACAGCTGACACAGTGCCCCAAAATCTTGACCCTTGGCCCGATTCTCTTCCCTCTCTCCTAATTACTTTGTTAGCTGCATTACAAAGGAGTAATTGTTTTTGATTCTTCCATTCCCTATACTCAAGCTTCTAAGGGCAATTTATCTTTCTTCTGCATAGGGAAGGACTAAACTTTAATTCAACATCTCTCGGAACATCCTTAATGGATTATCGATAAACTTGGAAGCTGTTCTTTTTCAATTTATAGAAATGAACAATCATCAGGAAATACTATCACAGCTCGGGGAAGGAGGAAACCCCTTGACAAAATGAAAAATGAGCTCCCCTGCATCAGTGCTGGAATTCTATATTTCTTTCCTTTTCATGTACCTGGTGGTGGCAGGAAAGACAAAAAAATGAAATAAGTGGATGAGTAAGTTATTTGTAAAGAATATTATGATATGGCAGCTATCAAGAAAGAATCATATTATGGGTTTAATTTTTTTTTCTAAATAAGCTGTTTGGTTCCTGATAAATAGTTGCTACCTTCTCTCAAATAGCCTTCATATTCACTTTTAAATTCCAGAGTATCATGGAGAAGTAACGGCACTGGGCTCAGAAAGTTGAGTTATTCCATAATAAAACTTTACAATGTCATTACTATTGAATTTTCACAGTAGTGTATAGTTCTTGAAGTCCATGGAGTAGTAGAAAAAGATGTAACTGAGACATTCAACAACATTGCTAGTTTCTTTTTCTTTTTAAAATTAAACTTTATACTTATTAGTATTATAAAAATTAAATTGTCTAATGTTTTAAGACTTGAAAACAAAGTGAACTTTGAGTTATGCTATTATTACATAAAAATTCTTTGTCCTCAAAATCTAGAGGAGACCCCTAAATTTGATATTCATGAACCAATATATTAGGAAGATGGGCACAGTGAGACATCCCCAAGCTGTAAAAAGACCTGTAACTTGGAAAGGATTTCTTTGCTGTAAAATTAGCCTTTGTGTATAATGGTCTTTTTTCTCTGGACATATCATTCTGGGAAAGGTTAATTTGATAATATTACTGTTATTACCTGAAATGGTTTCTTCTGGGGTGCACTATATGCATGAAATCAGTTTAGAATTTTCTCCCTGCCTCCCTTGTTTTTGCTTCCCAAATGGTTCACTGTTCTTTGTAAGCTGCTGCTTTAACATTCCTTCTCTCTCCATCGTAGCTCAGGGCTACTGGTTTGCATTGGTACCCACTCATTCCTTGTAAGTAATGAAAACCACAAATTATTAAACTGAAGATATTTCATAGCATCGTGTGTAGGCTACAGATACCCTTATAACAAAACTAATAGATACAGCCTTGATGCCACCCAAAAACTCATATAGGGGAAAGGCACTCCACTTAAAACTGGGTAGAAATAATTACAATTGGCTTTGAAAACAAGTTTGCACATTTGAAGTGCAAAGTAATTTGTAATATTTTGTGTATAGCTTCAACCTTTAAGCAGCTTTATTAGTGACAAACTTTGTAGAGGAAATGGTTGTTTCCTGGTGCCAAAGACTAAAGAAAAGTTTTCAAGGACACTTACAGTCTACATTAAGGGTCAGAAAACTAACAAATCTGGCATCTACCTGGTATTGTGAATAAAGTTTTATTGGAGCTCAGCCATGTCCATGGCAGAGTTGTATAGTTGTGATGTAGACCCTATGGCCTGCAAAGCCTAAAATATTTATAATCTGGCCCTTCATGGAAAAGTTTGCTGACTGCTGGTCTACCAATAGACCTTTAATGTTCTGCCTTTAATGTGAGCTCCATTTCTCCATACTCCCCTTTCACTGCATACAGCATTGATGGTATTTAACTGATTTTTCTGATTTTCATGTTCCCTTGAGATGTTCCTTAAGCAATCCATCAATTCAATCAGAGAATGAATCAAGACAGTGGTCCACTATTGCATGGGATCTGAATTTTTTTTCAGCTGATTTCATCAACTTCAGACAGATTCAACATTGATCAAAATCTTTCTGGCTTCCAATGTGAAAATTTCTAGATAATGTTCAGCCTAGAAAGTAAAGATTAAACTTCAATGTTTCCTGTGAAAATAAAACTTTCATTCAAAAAATTACCAAACACCTATTGTGCCAGGCTTTTCAGTAGGCACCAGAGACACAGCACCCAACAGAGAAGGAGCCCCACAAGGCCTGTAGGGCTGGAACTTGGTCTTGACTTCCAACATAAAGCCAGTCCTTTCATTTGAAGATAGAATGGATTGGAACACAAACGAAACACCAGCAGAATTCATAACTATTGAAACCTCCACAGAGCAATGGGACACAGCTACACTCCTACACCTGGAATGCCTGGTTCCATGAGCATCCTAAAGGAACTGGGTGTGAAACTGGTTACCACCACGTACATTCCAATTAAACTGAGTCACATTGGTAAACCTGAGGCCTCACAGAATGGTTATAATGTGTTTATTTAAAAAATAAACTCGGAGGAGGACTCAAGATGGCGCTGTGAGAACAACCCAGGATTGGAGCTCTCGTTGTGTCCGTGGAGAGGTGAGTCTGAGCTGCATTTCCAGACTGATCTTTGCTGCCCACGAAACGGGGAAATTCCCAAGTGAAGAGGAGATGCGGGACGCCAGGCAGAACCTCCGCCTGGCGAAGCCGGCAGCCGGGGTGGCGGTGGCCGGCCCTACCCAGCGCTCCCCACAGGGCGCGCTTGTCTGGGTGCCCCATTGAACCGGCAACCGGAGACGTGAGAGGGCGGGACTTGAGACTGAGCTAGACTTGGACAGTGGGCCAGCCCAGGGGATTGCAGGGACAGAGCGTTAGGGTTGGCCCAGTGGGACGAACAAAACCGCGATTTCAAACAAGCCCCGTGCAGATGGCCCGAGACGCTCTGAGGGGGAGGGGCGTCCACCATAACTGAGGCAACCCGTCCCTACTGAGATACACGCCCACTGCTGACGCAGCCTGCCGTTGCCGAGGCAACCCGCTACAACAGAGAGACTCCGCCACAGGGCGTGGCGGAGAACAGCAGAACAGCAGAGCCAGGGCGAGCCTCACAACAGCAGGGCGGAGCCTCGGCAGGCAAACAGTGGCTAGTCTGCATCCTAGCTGGGCAGGACCTCAACGGACATCCAAAAATAAAGCCCAAACCCCTCAACACAGAGCATTTGAGAAAAACAAAAAGGGTTTTTTAATGAGCTCTGTTGCAGCAGAATCAAACATAGCAGCCTAACAGCCCTGAATGAACAACAGAGCGCACAGCTCAGCAATTAAGCCCCTATAAAGTACAAACTGTCTCCACAAGCAGCTCCCTGACCCCTCTATATCCAAAAGACTGACATTTGGCAGGCATCATCCTGGGACAAAGATAGCAGAAAAAGAAACTGGTAGCATCCCTCACTGTGCCACAGCTGCTAGAGGTGCACCCCAGACAAGCAGAGTCTGGAGCGGACCTCAGCAGTCGTACAGCGAAGGGGCTAGACTGGTAGAAGGAAAACCAAGCAACAGAAATACTTCATCATCAACATTCTGGGTGTCCACTCAGAGACCCGATCGAAAAGTCAGCAACTACGTAGACGACCAGCAGACAAATCCACAAAGATGGGAAGAAACCAGCGCAAAAAGGAGGAAAACACCCGAAACCAGAAAACCTCGCCTCCTAGAAAGGAACAAAACTCCTCACCAGCAAGGGAACAAAGCTGGATGGAGAATGACTGTGACGAAATGACGGAATTAGACTTCAGAAGATGGATAATGAGAAACTTTTGTGAGCTAAAAGATCATGTATTAAATCAATGCAAAGAAACTAAGAACCTTGAAAAAAGATTTGAAAAAAGATTCGAGGAAATGATAACAAGAATGGATAACTTAGAGAGGAATATGAATGAATTAAAGGAGCTGAAAAACACAATACGAGAACTTCACGAAGCAAACACAAGTTTCAATAGCCGAATTGACCAAGCAGAAGAAAGAATATCTGAAGTCGAAGACCAACTCAATGAAATAAAACGAGAAACCAAGATTAGAGAAAAAAGCGCAAAAAGGAATGAACAAAGTCTCCAAGAAATGTGGGACTATGTGAAAAGACCTAACCTACGTTTGATAGGTGTACCAGAAGGGGACGAAGAGAATGAATCCAAGCTGGAAAATACTCTTCAGGACATCATCCAGGAAAACTTCCCCCACCTAGCAAGACAGGCCAACACTCAATTGCAGGAAATACAGAGAACACCACAAAGATATTCCGCAAGAAGAGCAACCCCAAGGCACATAATCATCAGATTCAACAGGGTTGAAATAAAGGAGAGAATACTAAGGGCAGCCAGAGAGAAAGGTCGGGTCACCCACAAAGGGAAGCCCATCAGACTCACAGCAGATCTCTCGGCAGAAACACTACAAGCCAGAAGAGAGTGGGGGCCAATATTCAACATTCTTAAAGAAAAGAACTTTCAACCCAGAATTTCATATCCAGCCAAACTGAGCTTCAGAAGTGAAGGAAAAATAAAATCCTTTGCGAACAAGCAAGTACTCAGAGATTTTGTCACCACCAGGCCTGCTTTACAAGAGCTCCTAAAAGAGGCACTACACATAGAAAGGATCAACCAGTACCTGCCATTCCAAAATCACACTGAATGCTAAAGAGCTTCAACATAATGAAGAATCTACAACAACTAACAGGCAAAACAGCCACTTAGCATCAAAATGGCAGTATCAAATTCACACATAACAATATTAATCCTAAATGTAAATAGACTAAATGCACCAATCAAAAGACACAGACTGGCAAATTGGATAAAAATCCAAAACCCATCAGTGTGCTGTATCCAGGAAACCCATCTCACATGCAAGGATACACAAAGGCTCAAAATAAAGGGATGGAGGAAGATTTACCAAGCTAATGGAAAGCAAAAAAAAGCAGGAGTTGCAATTCTCATCTCTGATAAAATAGACTTTAAAGCAACAAAGATCAAAAGAGACAAAGAAGGCCATTACATAATGGTAAAAGGATTGATACAACAAGAAGAGCTAACGATCCTAAACATATATGGACCCAACACAGGAGCACCCAGATACATAAGGCAAGTTCTTAATGACTTACAAAAGGACTTAGACTCCCACACAATAATAGTGGGAGACTTTAACACTCCACTGTCAATACTAGACAGATCAACCAGACAGAAAATCAACAAGGATATCCAGGGCTTGAACTCAGACCTGGAGCAAGCAAACCTGATAGACATTTACAGAATTCTCCACCCCAAATCCACAGAATACACATTCTTCTCAGCACCACATCACACCTACTCTAAAATTGACCACATAATTGGAAGTAAAGCACTGCTCAGCAAATGCAAAACAACTGACATCATAATAAACAGTCTCTCAGACCATAGCGCAATCAAGTTAGAACTCAGAATTCAGAAACTAACTCAGAACTGCACAGCTTCATGGAAACTGAACAACTGGCTCTTGAATGTTGACTGGGTAAACAACGAAATGAAGGCAGAAATAAAGAAGTTCTTCGAAACCAATGAGAATGAAGACACAACGTGCCAGAACCTCTGGGACACATTTAAAGCAGTCTCTAGAGGAAAGTATATAGCAATAAGTGCCCATATGAGGAGAATGGAGAGATCCAAAATTGACACCCTATCATCAAAATTGAAAGAGCTAGAGGAGCAAGATCAAAAAAACTCAAAACCCAGCAGAAGACAAGAAATAACTAAGATCAGAGCTGAGCTGAAGGAGATTGAGACACGAAAAACCCTTCAAAAAACCAATAAATCCAAGAGCTGGTTTTTTGAAAAGATCAACAAAATAGACAGACCACTAGCCAGATTGATTAAAAATAAAAGAGAGAACAACTAAATAGATGCAATAAAAAATGATAAAGGGGAAATCACCACAGACTCCACAGAAATTCAAACCATCATCAGAGAATGTTACAAACAACTATATGCGCATAAACTAGTAAACCTGGAAGAAATGGATAAATTCCTGGACTCCTGTGTCCTCCCAAGCCTAAACCAGGAGGAAGCTGAAACTATGAATAGACCAATAACAAGGTCTGAAGTTGAGGCAGCAATTAAGAGCCTACCACACAAAAAAAGCCCAGGTCCAGACGGGTTCACAGCCGAATTCTACCAGACACACAAGGAGGAGCTGGTACCATTCCTTCTAAAACTATTGCAAACAATCCAAAAAGAGGGAATCCTTCCCAAATCATTTTATGAGACCAACATCATTCTGATACCAAAACCCGGCAGAGACCCAACGAGAAAAGAAAACTTCAGGCCAATATCCATGATGAACATAGATGCAAAAATCTTCAATAAAATATTGGCAAGCCGATTGCAACAGCAAATCAAAAAACTTATTCATCATGATCAAGTAGGATTCATCCCAGGGATGCAAGGCTGGTTCAACAAACACAAGTCTATCAACGTAATTCACCACATAAACAGAACCAAAAACAAAAACCACATGATTATCTCAATTGACGCAGAGAAGGCATTTGACAAAATTCAACAGCCCTTTATGCTAAAAACCCTCAATAAACTCGGTATCGATGGAACGTATCTCAAAGTAATAAAAGCTATTTATGACAAACCAACAGCCAATATCATACTGAATGGGCAAAAACTGGAAGCATTCCCTTTGAAATCTGGCACTAGACAAGGATGCCCTCTCTCACCACTCCTATTCAATATAGTACTGGAAGTTCTAGCCAGAGCATTCAGGCAAGAAAAAGAAATAAAGGGTATTCAAATAGGAACGGTGGAAGCCAAATTGTCTCTATTTGCAGACGACATGATAGTATACCTACAAGACCCCATTGCCTCAGCCCAAAAACTCCTGAAACTGATAAGCAACTTCAGCAAAGTCTCAGGATATAAAATCAATGTGCAAAAATCACAAGCATTCATCTACACCAATAACAGACTTAACGAAAGCCAAATCAAGAGCGAACTGCCATTCGCAATTGCTACAAAAAGAATAAAATACCTTGGAATACAACTCACAAGGAACGTAAGAGACCTCTTCAAGGAGAACTACAAACCACTGCTCAACAAAATCAGAGAGGACACAAACAGATGGAGAAACATTCCATGTTCATGGTTAGGAAGAATTAATATCGTGAAAATGGCTATACTGCCCAAAGTAATTTACAGAATCAACGCTATCCCCATCAAGCTACCATTGACTTTCTTCACAGAACTGGAAAAAACCACCATGAACTTCATATGGAACCAAAAGAGAGCCCGCATAGCCAAGTCAATTCTAAGCAAAAAGAACACAGCGGGAGGCATCACACTACCGGATTTCAAACTGTACTACAAGGCAACAGTAATCCAAACAGCAGGGTACTGGTACCAAAACAGAGATATAGACCAATGGAACAAAACAGAGGCACCGGAGGCAACACAACATACATACAACTATACAATCTTTCATAAACCTGACAAAAACAAGCAATGGGGAAAGGATTCCATGTTTAACAAATGATGTTGGGAAAACGGGCTAGCCATGTGCAGAAAGCAGAAACTGGACCCCTTCCTGACACCTTACACTAAAATTAACTCCAGATGGATTAAAGACTTAAACATAAGACCTGGCACGATAAAAACCCTCGAAGGAAATCTAGGCAAAACTATCCAGGACATAGGAGTAGGCAAGGACTTCATGAACAAAACACCAAAAGCATTGGCAACAAAAGCCAAAATAGACAAATGGGACCTAATGAAACTCCACAGCTTCTGCACAGCAAAAGAAACAGTCACTAGAGTGGATCAGCAACCAACAGAATGGGAAAAAATTTTTGCAGTCTACCCATCTGACAAAGGGCTGATATCCAGAATTTACAAAGAACTCAAACGGATTTACAGGAAAAAAACAAACAAGCCCATTCAAAATTGGGCAAAGGATATGAACAGATACTTTACGAAAGAAGACATATATGAGGCCAACAATCATATGAAAAAATGCTCATCGTCACTGGTCATCAGAGAGATGCAAATCAAAACCACATTGAGATACCATCTCACGCCAGTTAGAATGGCGATCATTAAAAAATCTGGAGACAACAGATGCTGGAGAGGATGTGGAGAAAAAGGAACACTTTTACACTGTTGGTGGGAGTGTAAATTTGTTCAACCATTGTGGAAGACAGTGTGGCGATTCCTCAAGGCCTTAGAAATAGAAATTCCATTTGACCCAGCAATCCCATTACTGGGTATATATCCAAAAGACTATAAATCGTTCTACTATAAGGACACATGTACACGAATGTTCATTGCAGCACTGTTTACAATAGCAAAGACCTGGAATCAACCCAAATGCCCATTGATAATAGACTGGATTGGAAAAATGTGGCACATATACACCATGGAATATTATGCAGCAATCAGAAATGATGAGTTTGTGTCGTTTGTAGGGACATGGATGAATCTGGAGAACATCATCCTCAGCAAACTGACACAAGAACAGAAAATGAAACACCGCATATTCTCACTCATAGGCGGGTGATGAAAAATGAGAACACATGGACACAGAAAGGGGAGTACTAAACACTGGGGTCTATTGGGGGGAAAAGGGGAGGGCCAGAGGGAGGGGGAGGTGGGGAGGGATAGCCTGGGGAGAAATGCCTAATGTGGGTGAAGGGGAGAAGAAAAGCAAAGCACACTGCCATGTGTGTACCTACGCAACTGTCTTGCATGCTCTGCTCATGTACCCCAAAACCTAAAATCCAATAAAAAATTAAAAAAAAATAAAAATAAAAATAAAAAAAATAAAAAATAAACTCTATTTTAAAATAATTCAAATGCGAAGGAAACTGGGCATATGACTATAATTTAGTACTTAGCAATCGAATAAGTGAAGAACTTTTAAATATAAAAATAGTCAAAACAGAAACAAAAACTTAGATTTTTTTGTTCATATTTTGTCAATTAAAACTGATCATAGGCCAGGCGCGGTGGCTCAAGCCTGTAATCCCAGCACTTTGGGAGGCCAAGGCAGGTGGATTACGAGGTCAAGAGATCGAGATCTTCCTGGTCAACATGGTGAAACCCTGTCTCTACTAAAAATACAAAAAAAAATTAGCTGGACATGGTCGCACGTGCCAGTAATCCCAGCTACTCAGGAGGCTGAGGCAGGAGAATTGCCTGAACCCAGGAGGCGGAGGTTGCAGTGAGCCGAGATTGCGCCATTGCACTCCAGCCTGGGTAACAAGAGCGAAACTCTGTCTCAAAAAAAAAAAAAAAACTGATCATAAATGATTTTAATCTTCTTACCAGTGTCTGTTATAAATTTGTCTATTTTTTCAATGGCAGAGATTCCTATTTAGATTTCCTTCTTATTCAAGGGGATTGCTAGCTTTGTTTTCAAACTGAAAATAATTGCATTGTTTTGTGATTATAAAAGTAAACGTAACAAATGTTCATATTGTATTTTAGCAATACATAATTTATGTAATACTTAAAAGTGTGAAGAACATGAAATATAAGTATAGTCATCACTCAGTATCCATGGGGAATTGGTTCCAGAATCTCTTGGATACCAAAATCTGTGGATGCTCAAGTCCCTCATATAAAATGGTGTAGTATTTGTATATGACTTCCCGTATACTTTAAATCAGCTGTAGAGTACATGTAATACCCAGTACAATATACCCACTATGATACAGAGACTATGTAAACAGTTGTTATTTTGTGTTATTTATGGAATAATGGAAAGAAAAAAAGGTCTGTATAAAGATCAGTACAGATGCAATTTTTGTCTCCTTAATTACTTTGAATCCATGGTTGGTTGAATCCATGGATGTGGAACCCATGGATACAGAGGGCTAATAGTACTAACAATTCTACCAGCCTTAATAACAGCATTATTTGCTGAAGATTCACTGTGCCAGAAATTGCAGTAAATGATTTACATGTACTATTTTATTTATGCCTCCCAATTAATCTTATGAGAGAGATATTATTATGACCCCCATTTGGTGGGAAAATTGCAGTTTAGTGATGTAACTTTTGCACAAGGCTGTGTAACTTGTTGTTTCAGGAATTGTTAACCAGGGGTCCCTGCATAGAATTCATGGTGTGTGTGAACCTGGATGAGAAACCTGGACCCTTATTTTCACTGACCTCTAACTGACATTTAGAAATTCTTCAATTGCAAATGCAGGCATTGAGCTTCAGTGGTATTAGAAGTGCTTTAGTCTTTTCCATCAAGATAAATCATATGCAGTGTATATTTTTACTTTACACTACAATCACTGCAGATCTCCCCAAACATCTCTTATGCTAATCACTGCTTTCCAATGACAGTAGTTAATAGATCTGCTTCTAGATATTGTGATTTGTATATTACTACATCATCACTTTTAAAAATATTCTGATAATGTTATTTTAATATAGTTGGTTTTGCAATCCCAAGTATTTTATTTTAGGCATTTAAAAACATTATTAGAAGAGATTTCTAGGCTTCATCTGACTGCCAAACGGAGCCATGGCAGAACAAATGTATGGACCCCTTGGTAGGAGGTGGAGCTGGAATTCATGGCCATGCTGTAACAACCCATGACAATGCTGCCATTCTGTCTGCCCTTGAAAATATTTACATTTTCATAAACATCCTTTCAGATATGTCTCTACGGACACAAACCCTTGCCTGCTTAAATGTTTATATACGAAAGTATGCAGGTGACTCCAATAAAAGGTTTTGTTTGTTTGTTTTTGATATAGGGTCTCACTCTGTTTGCCTAGACTGGTGTGCAGTGGTGTGATCATGGCTCACTGCAGCCTCGATCCCCAAGGCTGTAGAGATCCTGCCACTTTAGCCTCCCAAGTATCTGGGACCACAGTTGTATGTCACCATGCCTGGCTAATTTAAAAACATATATATTTGTAGAGATGAGGTCTCCCTATGTTGCCCAGGCTGGTCTCAGCTCCTAGGTCAAGCAATTTTCCCACCCCGGCCTCCCAAAGTGCTGGGATTATAGGCATGAGCCACCATGCCAGCCCAATAAAAGTATTTCTGAGTAAAGATATCAGAGGAGAGCAGTGTGTAATGGAATGAACTCTAAAGTCAAAACCAGCCAATGTTTTGGTAGCAAGAAAATAAGAAAAGGGGTGGCATAAACTTTGAAAAGTTAGTCAAGGGATAGTCTAGGAGATTCTAGTATGACTCAGCATTGTTGCTAACCCAGCACTGCCTACCAGAAGTCACTCAGCAGAAAGAAGTGGAGTTGGCTGGCTCTGGAGATTAACAGAGAACTTTGCAATTTGGAGAGGATTGATTGAAGTGCTGTTTGGGTGAACTCAGGAAACAGTCAAGAAACTAATGTCAGGAACAGAAACCATTATGTACTTCCTAAGATTCTTGGAGATGTAGGGAGTCACTGGGGCTTACCATTATCTGGAGATTTGTGGTGGACTAGAGGAGCAATTGAACTCCCCTAGTTCAAGGGGAAGTAAGGTCACAAGGGGATTATACTCCTAAGAGTGGGATGGGTCATAGGTTAAGAGACCTGCAAATGTAAAGACATTCGTGATGTTGTCATGCAAAGAGAACCCTGAGATATACTACTTGTGAGCTCTTTTCTGAAAAGTAAGTCACATAACTCCTTACATGATAAAATCCAGTGACTCATGATATTGAAAAAGGACTGGGTGTGTATTAGTCCATTTGCATTGCTATAAAGGAATATCTGAGACTGGATACTTTATAATTTAAATAAAAGAGTTTTATTTTGGCTCATGATTCTGTAGGCTGTAAAAGCATGGTACCAGCATTTGCTTGGCTTCTGGTGAGGGCCTCAGGAAACTTACAATCATGGCAGAAGTGAAGTAGGTACAGAAATGTCACATGACGAGAGAGGGAGCAAGAGAGCAAAGAGGATGCCCAGATGCTTTTAAACAACCAGATCTCACGTGAACTCACAGAGCAAGAATGCAGTCATTACCATGAAGATGGCACCAAGCCACTGATGAGGAATCTGCCCCCATGACTCAAACACCTCCCAAAGGCCCCACCTCCAACATTGCAGATTACATTTCAACATGATATTTTGAGGGAACAAACATCCAGGATGCAGTGCTCAACTTTATATATACATATGTTCTGACACAGTTCTGAGAAAAAGAAAATGCAACCTAGGATAGACTTATCCTTTAAATTGAAAGACTAGAAATGTTTTCAAAGAAGTAAAGACTTAGAAATGCAACCCCTATGAACACTTCTTGGTAGACTCATTGCTAACCCAATGGCGCTTCTGCAGTGAACAAGATGCTTGATGACCATCTGCTTTCCCATTATAGGAAACATATTCTCTACAAATGGACAAATTGCACTGTGCACAGCCTGTATAACCATACATAGCTGTCCTGCTTCCTGACAATACCAGTAGTGGTAAAATCTAGCCTACCAAGGGACTAATTAAAATACATTCGGAAAAGAAGAACCTATATTTCAGAGATGGGTGGTAAAGCAAATGTAGTTAAGTGTGGAAAAATGGTTTAAAAACCATAGGGATTATATTTATAGAAATTATTAAAATATTGACAATATAAAAACAACATAGTAAAAGTCAGGAAATAAAGGAGGACAGTGTTAATCATCTTTCATGGAAGAGAGTAAATCAAAACTCTCAAAACTTTAAATATAGAGTTGAAAAAAGTCTTCAGTCCTTGGTGGCCCCTAGAGACATGCAGAGTGGCTCTGCTTGAGCCTTTAATGTTCGAGCCACTCTTTCTTTTATAGATTAGCAAACTGATACTCTGATTTCTATGAGCTTGGTTTATTAGTATTCTGGTCCATGGAAGATGGATCCAAACAGATCTGCTGACAAAATTAGGTGACTGAATGGGCAAGATGTGGCTGGGCTGTTCACTTTGGTAACAAACACATCCCAGGCATTATCCTGGGAGACAACTAGCTGTTTTTTCCTGGCTACGCCCCAATCCAATCACAAGCCTTTCCATTTGAAACTTCTGCAGTACCTCTAGTCTGTTCAATCTTTCCTCACAGCTTATCCTGATGATATGAGTTCAAAATATTTGTTTTGTGATGTGGAGTTCACAAATAGATTTATGTAGAAGGAACTTTGGCTTCTGGCTATAATTCTGGGATTACCTCACAATGTATTCCCAGCTTCACTAATCCTTCTCATATTTCAGGTAAATGGAAACTGATAATGTAGCAGAAACCAACTACTTGTTCACTAAACCCATTTCTTTTTCTTCCTGCATAGCTTGACTACATTTCCCAGCCTCCCTTGCAATTACCAGGTATGGCCATGTGACTGAGTTCTGGACAAGAGAATGGGAGGGGCTACAGACCCACCATTCTAGACACAAGCATAAAAGTCTCCAGGTTGCCTAATAAGGAGTCCTACAGAGGACTCCAAGTGCCTACCCCAGAGATGTAGTGCCTACCCTAGCTCTTCTTAAAGAGCTAGACAGTACTAACTATTTTGCATTTATGGGTTATATACTCTGTCGTAACTACTCAACACTGCCATTGTAGCACAAAAGCAGCCATGGATAATATGTGAAGAAGTGGGTATGGCTGTGCTCCAATAGAACTTTATTTACCAAAATAGGGGATGGCTCAGAGGTTAGGGTTTTCTGACTCCTGCTTTAGAGGATGGCAGACCCACAAAATGGAAGGCACCTGAGTTCCTGAATGGTTGCATGGAAATGCATCCCTTCCCCACTGCTAGAAGCTAGCAACACTTACCCTCATGTATTCAGCAAGATAGAAACTCAAAAGCTGTACTGTTACTGTGCAGGGGAAAGCCAAAGTCAAACATTCATTGCACTTTCTCCTTGGTATTCCATGTGAAATGCTTTGGGCTTCAGAGATGTCAGTTTTCCTAATTCTCTTCTCACCAGCAATACTTTAAAAAGTATTGAAGACTCATAAAATACCAAATATTAATTTTTAAATCTCCTATTTCTAATTACATTTGGGCACTATGAGCTTAACATCCACAGCTGTTTAAGACATCATTTTTACATACAAGAGACCAAACAGGCTACTTATGAGGGCATTTTAAAAAGTAAGAAGTAAAGAATTGCTTTTATCTTTTGTTATGCTCATCAGCTGCCACAGGTTGAGGCTGCCTGCCAGGCTTTTCAAGTGCAGTGACATTACTGAGATTGCTCACTGCCACAGAGGATCAACAGGGTTGCTTGGCTCAAGATTCTTATTCATGTCTAATGAAAGATTCCATTCTTAATAAAAGTTTCCAATCTCTGTAAACTCTCTGGCATTGAGACTCAGATGTTAAGGATGGTTGAAATTGCTATCTACTAAGTTTTAGTATTTTGGAACCTTATCCTTTGCATTAATCTGCCTGGTGATTTTTGGTGTTTCTGTCATCTTCACCTATAAATAAAAAGTTATGCACCAAAACAGTGGCTGGTACATCATGGGTACAGAATAAATAAATATCATCTGGATATCGTTCTTTTAAATTTAATGCATAATAATGTGTTATTAAAATGACCTCAGGTCCAGAGTCATGAAACTTTGCTTGCCAAATCTCTTGTAACAACCACCACAACAAAACAGTAAGAGAAGCTGGCACATGTGGGATGTAATTTTAGGAGCTGACAAGGAGGGTCAGGGTGGATCATGGAGCTCTACACCTGTCCTCATAGGATGTCACCTGGATTGCCAGCACGGGTGGCTCACATTTAAAAACTTTTCTGATTATTTTATAACTCACAGCAATTATTTAAAAATTATCTGGTATAAAGATGAGACTAAGACATACAGAATGTTTTCTAATGGTAACATGCACATGAAATCCTACAACGTTCACACTAATCACATTACCCAGAATAGTTGGAGTTGCCTTCTTGGATAAATGATTTTGAAATCTCTCTTTTTTTGATAGTAATTATTTGTATGATAAAAATACTTTCCTGAGGCAAGAACAGTTTTATGGAGCCCGTACCTTCCTAAGATATTCTTCAAATAGATGATCTGTGTTTCAGGCTGTTCAGCATGGAGAGCCATATAAGCCAATGGCCCAAGTGAAGTGCTTCAAGGGGACTTGGAGAGTACTCATGATGTTCATTTTTGTTAGCAATTTCTAGTTTGTTTTAATAAAGTTACAAAAATAGTATGCTCTCATGAAATTACTCTCAACTTTGTTATGACAATTCTGCAGCAATATTAAGTCTTGACATGGTACTAGTAAATGTATGAAATAAGCCATTGTCATTTAAATGTCAGGTGAAAAGGAATTTTCTGTATATTTCATGTCAGCTGCTATTTTCCTGAAGAATGTTCAGTACACGATGGCATACAGTGAAAAAACTGATGGGTATTTTACTTTAACAACCCTCAGATGTTTTATATTTCTGGTTGTCACCTAAAAATTCTATTGTAAGCAGTAAAGGAATCAAAGAATTCAGTTGAAAATGACTAATACAATATTTTCTACATGAGACCCCAGGCTTGCCTTTTCAAACAGGAAAAAAGTTGGAGAGAACTCATACAAAATTGTTAAGCACTACATCTAGTTACAAAATCTTAAAACAAGGTTAATAGTCCAAAAATGTAATGAGATAGGAATTACTAATCCTGAAAGGTATGTTTAATCAGAGAACTATATCACTGTGGTCACCTTTTACACATTATCTAATTTAATCCCTTCTAAAGCTCCATAAGGCAAATCTCATTACCTTGAAATTTAGAGAGAATAAGTAACTGGCCCACATAACACAGAAGCCACAGTTTAAATCTAGGCTCCTTGGACTCTGAAGTCTATGCTCTTTTGGCCACACCATAATGCTTAATTCACACTTTACGTGGCAGATGCTGAAATAGTTTTCCCACTCCAATTTATTCTCTCTCCACATCACTTAGTGTTTTCTTTATTAAAATCACGTACTAGCAAGAAACCAGGACTACTTTAAAAATCAGTTAGAAAATTCAACAGAGCACAGTGTCTGTAGGCAGAGAATGTCTTCATTGCCCAGACACAGCTTCTGAACGGCATGTCCACACATCCCAGTGGGCCTGGCTTCCAGTCAGCATACCTGTATTGTCCTGGTAGAATTATTACTAGTCCCATTGGGTTGGGCAGAATAATAATCCCCCAAAGATGTCCACATCCTAATCCCTGAAACCTGTGAGTATGTTACTTTACAAGGTAAAAGGGACTTTGCAGATGTGGATTTTGAGGTGAGGAGATTATCCTGGATTATCTGGGTGGGCTGAATATAACAGCAGGTCCCTAAGAGGAAAGCAGGCATGGCAGAGTCCGATTTGAAGATGCCATACTGCTGGCTTTGAGGATGGAGGAAGGGGCCATGAGCCAAGAAATACAGATGGCCTCTAGAAGGTGGAAAGGGTCAGGAAATGGATTCTCCCCTAGAGCCTCCAGAACCAACATAGCTCTGCTAATACTTGATTTTAGCCCAAGCAGGCTTCTGACTTCCAGAACTGTACAATAGTAAATTTGGATTTTTTTAAAGCCACTAAATTTGTGGTAATTTGTTACAGCAGCCACGGAAACTAATACCCTTTCAATTTCAACAGTGTCTTGTTTATACAATATTTATAACATATAGACCTCAGACCAAGCTCTGAGCTTGAAAAGCCAGTACACCCTCCAATGGAAAAGCCTCCATATCAGTCTCTTCCTAGGCTTGGTTTTGGGGGTCTCTGAGGCCCAGTCAAGCTCATTTCCTGTGCTTTTTGTGGATGGCTATAGATTTACTGCTCTGGATTCAACAATGTTGTCAGGTAATAAAGAACAGAAATACATAACCACTTCTCAAAGTCATGTAAGATTAGAGTTTGCAGAAGACTATGCCTTTCAGACAGACGACTATAGAATTAGGCCATTTGCTTCTCAGGAACATGAGCTTTACTGTCCAGTCAGCACAGCAGTCAGAGGAAGAGGCAGAGCTGTTGCAGACAGCGGAATAATGGGAGGGAAAAGAAATGTATTTTTTCCAAGAGTGGAAAGTGAAAAAAAACCCAAATAATCAATGTTAGGCAGGCGAGCTTCATTTAGTCATTTAGTTCTGCATGGATAAGCAACATCTGTGAAAAACCAGTCCTCCTCTCCGACATGCAGTTATTTATAACCAGACCAGAAAGCTGCTTAAAGACATTATCATTAAGTTAAAGAATAATCTGTAATTGCAGACCATAGTAAGACCAAGTGAGCTCTCCGAGGTTACTAGGTCACTGGTCCAGTTCTCAGCACAGAAGCTGAGGCTCCTCCGTACTCTGTCACATCAGTGTCCTGCTTCCCAAGACAGTCTATTCCATTTTCAGTCGACTATTTGTTAATATTGTGTCTTTATATTTGGCAGTAAGCTCATAACCTTCACCCTTTGTTCCCAGTTCTACCTGCTTGCAGCCAGGTACAGTAAGTGTGAACCAGGGGCCTAACCCTAGAATCACCTGGGAACCTTTAAACCTCTGATGCTTGAGTGCTCAGAATTGGTGAGGGAGAACCAAGCATCAGTATTTTATTTATTTATTATTTAATTTTTGAGCTGGAGTCTCACCCTGTTGCCCAGGCTGGAGTACAGTGGTATGCCTTTGGCTTACTGCAACCTCCGCCTCCCAGGTTCAAGCAATTCTCCTGCCTCAGATTCCCAAGTAGCTGGGATTACAAGCACCTGCCACCATGCCCAGCTAATTTTTGTATTTTTAGTAGAGACAGGCTTTCACCGTGTTGGCTAGGCTGGTCTCAAACTCCTGACCTCAGGTGATCCACCTGCCTCGGCCTCCTGAAGTGCTGGGATTACAGGTGTGAGCCACTGTGCACAGCCACATCAGTATTTTTAAATTTTTCAGTTTAAGCTTACTGGCTAAACCCTTTTCCACACATTTCATTTAGTTTAAAGATGGCTCTCCTGAAGGCTGATTTTCAACCATCCCTTTAGAGCACTGCTGGGCAATTAGCAGTTATTACTCGCAGCACCGGAGAGGAGATGTATATGGAAGCAAACAGGGAACGCCTGGCAGCTCTAAGGCAGTGGCGGCATTTACTTGGTTCCTTTCGTGTTTATACATTTATAACCAAAAAGAGAAATGAAAAATGTGATCAAAATTTAAAACTTTTGTGCTTCAAAGGACATTAGCAAGAAAGTAAAAGGACAATTACAAAATGGGAGAAATATTTGCAAAGCATATATCTATGAAGAATATGGCATCCAGAATATCTGAAGAACTATGACAGCTCAACAATAAAAAGACAAGTAACCAATGTAAAAATGGGAAAATATTGAAATACTTTTTCCCCAAAATATACTTCTTTTCATGTATCTTTTCCCAAAGATATTTTATATATATACATACACACACACACAGCTTTTCCCAAAGATATTTTATATGTCTATATACAGCTGCTTCTCCCACTCCCATACTGTCACCATGACCATTTTTGAATGTTGCAAAATTTACCAAGACTTTTGCATTGACCATAATTTGCTCATAATGATAAAAGTAACTTCAATAAATGTTATTTAAAAGTCGATTTTCTGGCCAGGCACAGTAGCTCACGCTGGTAATCCCAGCACTTTGGGAGGCTGAGGCAGGTGGATCACGAGGTTAGAAGTTCAAGGCCAGGCAGGCCAACATAATAAAACCCTGTCTCTACTAAAAACACAAAACTTAGCCAGGCATGGTGGTGCACACCTGTAGTCCCATCTACTCCAGAGGCTGAGGTAGTAGAATTGCTTGAACCTAGGAGGTGGAGATTGTGGTGAGCTGAGATTGTGCCACTGCACTCCAGCCTAGGCAATGGAGCGAAACTCCGCTCGAAAAAAAAAAAAAATCGAGTTTCTGAGATGGACCACCTGACTGTGGTGGGAAACCTGGGGCCTCTTATGCTGCCCTTCTCTCAGCTCTGGTTCTCTATCTGCAGACCATAAGGCCAATGTTACAGACAAGGAAGTAGGGCCCCGAGGTCAAAACATGAGTTTTCCAAACAATGACTATTTGATTTTAAATTCAAACATTGCCTGCAAGACTCTCTTAGAAACTCTTTAAGGCAAATGAAGTTTTAAAAACATTTTTTGGATGTTTAAAATATGCATTGCCGAAGATGGCTGTGAGAAGGCAGCATGGGAATGCAGCTCCCAGTGAATGAGATGCAGAGGGCTAGAGGACTATATGATTCCAAACGAGGTGCCGGGTTCATTTTGGTGGGACTGATAGGACACTGAAAATAGTCCAGGAAAGAAGCCGCAGGGCGAGAGCCACCCAGGGGGGCAAATCAAGACAGCGGGGGCATGTCCCCCCACCTGAAATGTGCAGCCGGCTCTCAGGGTCAGAGGACTCACCCCCTTGGTGCTCCGATTGGGAACCCGTGCTTACCTCATCTGTCCTACCCATGGTCCACAAGAGCCCTGCCAGACCGTGGGACATGGTGGGTTGTCCATGTGAATCTGAGCAGAGGCTCCTGCTGGGCCCAGCAAGTAGTCGCAGGGACCTGGATGGAAGTTTGGACTAACACCAGTGGAATGGACCATCCCACAGAAAGAGGCAAAGTTGAAAGCAGGGAAACAGACCATAAAGTCTGGCAGGTCCCAAGTCCACAGAACTCAAACTAAAGCCCTTGCTAGAGAGCTTGGCAGCAACCAGGAAGATCCAGCTGGGGAAGGAGAGATGCCATTGGGAAGGCGGGGCCAATCTCACCTGCAAACAAACTCCAGGGAAGGACCACCCAACCAGCAACCTGACTGAACCAGAGAGCCCAGCAACACCCTCTACAGGCCAAAAAAGATACAGCTCCAACCTCAACAGAAAAAACGTCCACTCAAGAGACTCCTCCTGAATTTACCAACTTCAAAGATGAAAGTGAGATAAATCCACAAAGATGGGGAAAAAACAGCACAAACGGATGAAACTACCAAAGAACAGAACACCTCTTCTCCTCTCAGGGATCACAACTCCTCACCATCAAGGGAACAAATAAAAGACAAAGAATGAATCTGACGAATTGACAGAAGTTGGCTTCATAAGATGGGTAATAACAAACTTCTCTGAGTTAAAAGACCATGTTATAACCCAATGCAAAGAAACTAAGAATGTTGAAAAAAGGTTAGATGAAATACTAACTAGAATAACCAGCTTAGAGAAAAATATAAACGACTTGATGGAGCTGAAAAACACAGCACGAGAACTTCATGAGGCATGCACAAGTTCCAACAGCTGAATTAATCAAGCAGAAGAAAGGATATCAAACAAAGAAGATTAAATCAATGAAATAAAACAAGAAGGCAAGATTAGAGAAAAAAGAGTGAAAAAAAATGAACATAGCCTCCAAGAACTATGGTATTATGTGAAAAGACCTAAACTATGCTTGATTGTCATACCTGAATGTTATGGGGAGAATGAATTGAAGTTGGAAAACACTTTTCAAGATATTATCCAAGAGAACTTTCCCAACCTAACAAGGCAGGCCAACATTCAAATCCAGGAAATACAGGGAACACCACAAAGATATTCCTTAAGAAGAGTAATCCCAAGACAAATAATTGTCAGATTCACCAGGGTTGAAATGAAGGAAAAAATCCTAAGGGCAGCCAGAGAGAAAGGCTGAGTCACCCACAAAGGAAAGACCATCAGACTCATAGTGGATCTCTTGGCAGAAACTCTGCAAGCTAGAAGGGAGTGAGGACCTATTCAACATCCTTAAAGAAAAGAACTTTCAGCCCAGAATTTCATAACTAGCCAAACTAAGCTTCATAAGTGAAGGAGAAATAAAATCCTTTAAGGATAAGCAATTGCTGAGAGCTTTCATCACTACAAAACCTACCTTACAAGAGCTACTAAAGGAAGTTCTAAACAGGGAATGGAACACAACCAGTAGCTGCCACTGCAAAAACATACCAAATGGTAAAGAACAATGACATAATGAAGAAGCCATGTCAACTAACGGGCAAAACAACCAGCCAGTAACAAAATGGAAGGATCAAATTCAAACATAACAATATTAACATTCAATGTAAATGGCCCAAATGCTCCAATGAAAAGACACAGACTGGCAAACTGGATAAAAAGTCAATACCCATAGGTGTGCTGTATTCAGCACACCTATCTCACATGGAAAGACTCACATAGACTCAAAATAAAGGGATGGAAAAAATTTACCAAGCAAAAGCAGAGCAAAAAAAAAAAAAAAAAAAAAGCAGGGGCAGCAATCCTAGTCTCTGATAAAATGGACTTTAAACCACCAAAGATCAAGAGACAAAGAAGAGCATTACATAATGGTAAAAGGGTCACTGCAACAAGAAGAACTAACTATCCTAAATATATATGCACCCAATAGAGGAGCACCCAGATACATGAAGCAAGTTCTTAATGACTTACAAAGAGATTTACACTCCTGCACAATAATAGTGGGAGACTTTAACACTCCACTCACAATACTTGACAGATCAACGAGACAGAAAGTCAACAAGGATATAAAGGACTTGAATGCAGATTTGGACCAAGTGGACCTAATAGACATTTACAGGACACTCCACCCCAAATTTGCAGAATATACATTCTTCTTGGCACCACATTACACTTACTCCATAATTGTCCATATAATTGGAAGTAAATCACTCCTCAGCAAATGCAAAAGAACGGATATCATAAAAAACAGTCTGTCAGACTGCAGTGCAATCAACGTAGAACTCAGGATTCAGAAAAGCACTCAAAACTGCACAATCACATGGAAACTGAACAACTTGCTTCTGAATGATGAATGGATAAATAATGAAATAAAGTCAGAAATAAAGATGTTCTTCAAAACCAATGAGAATGAAGACACAACATACCAGAATATCTGAGACACATTTAAAGCAGTGTCTAGAGGGAAACTTATAGCAATAAATGCACACATGAGAAATAAGAAAAGATCTAAAATTGACACCCTGTTGTCAAAATTGACAGAGCTAGAGGAGCAAGATCAAAAGAACTCAAAAGTAAGCAGAAGACAAGAAAAAACTAAGATCAGAGAAAAACTGAAGGAGATAGAGACACAAAAAACCCTTCAAAAAATCAATAAATACAGGAGCTGATTTTTTGAAAAGATCAACAAAATAGACAGACTGCTAGCTAGACTAATAAAGAAAGAGAGAAGAATCAAATAGATGCAATAAAAAATGATAAAGGGGAGATTGCCACCAATTCCTCAGCAATACAAACTACCATCAGATATTACTCCAAACAACTCTATGCACATAATCCAGTAAATCTTGAAGAAATGGATAAATTTCTGGACACTTGCAAACTCACAAGACTAAGCCAGGAAGAAGTTGAAACCCTGAATAGACCAATAACAAAGTCGGAAGTCCAGGCAGCAATTAATAGCCTACCAACCAAAAAAGTACGGGTCCAGACAGGTTCACAGATGAATTCTACCAGATGTAAAAAGAGGAGCTGGTACCATTCATTCTGAAACTATTCCAAGCAATACAAAAAGAGGGAATCCTCCCTAACTCTATGAGACCAACATCATCCTGATACCTAAATCCAGCAGAGACACAACTAAAAAAGGAAACTACAGGCCAATATCCATGATGAACATTGATTCAAAAATCTTCAATAAAATACTGGCAAACCAAATCCAACAACACATCAAAAAGCTTATCCACCACAATCAAGTAGGCTTCATCCTGGAGATGCAAGGCTGGTTCAACATATGCAAGTTTATAACCCTAATCCACCACATAAACAGAACCAAAGACAAAAACCACATGATTATCTCAATAGATGCAGAGAAGGTCTTTGACAAAATTCAACAGCCCTTTATGCAAAAAACTCTCAAGAAACTAGGTATTGATGGAATGTATCTCAAAATAATAAAAGCTATTTATGACAAACTCACAGCCAATATCATACTGAATGGGCAAAAACTGGAGGCATTCCCTTTGAAATCTGGCACTAGACAAGGATGCCCTCTCTTACCACTCCTATTCAATATAATATTGGAAGTTCTAGCCAAAGCAATTAGGCAAGAAAAAGAAATAAAGAGCATTCAGTTAGGAAAAGAAGTAGTCAAATTTTCAGATGACATGATTGTATATTTAGAAGATCCCATCATCTCAGCCTAAAACCACCATAAGCTGATAAGCAACTTTAGCAAAGTCTCAGGATACAAAATCAATGTGCAGAAATCACAAGCACTCCTATACACCAATAACAGACAAACAGAGAGCCAAATCATGAGTGAACTCCCATTCACAATTGCTACAAAGAGAATAAAATACCTAGGAATATAATTAACAAAGGATGTAAAAGATCTCTTCAAGGAGAATTACAAACCACTGCTCAAGGAAATAAGAGACGACACAAAGAGATGGAAAAACATTCCATGCTCATGGTTAGGAAAAATCAATACTGTGAAAATGGCCATACTGCCCAAAGTAATTTATAAATTCAGTGCTATCCTCATTAAGCTACCACTGACCTTCTTCACAGAACTGGAAATATCCACTTTAAACTTCATATGGAACCAAAAGAGAGCCTGCATAGCCAAGGCAATCCTAAGCAAAAAGAACAAAGTTGGAGGCATCACACTACCTGACTTCAAACTATACTACAAGGCTACAGTAATCAAAACAGCATGGTACTGGTACCAAAACAGAGATATAGACCAATGGAACAGAACAGAGGCCTCGGAAGATATGCCACACATCTATAACCATCTGATCTTTGACAAACTGGACAAAAACAAGCAATGGGGAAATGATTCCCTGTTTAATAAATGGTGTTGGGAAAACTGGCTAGCTATGTGCAGAAAGCAGAAACTGGACCCCTTCCTTACACTTTATACAAAAATTAACTCCAGATGGATTAAAGATTTAAACATAAGAACTAACATCATAAAAACCCTAGGAGAAAACCTGGGCAACACCATTCACAACATAGGCATAGGCAAGGACTTCATGACTAAAACACCAAAAGCAACGGTAACAAATGTCAAAATAGATAAATGGAATCCAATTAAACTTTACAGCAAAAGAAAAAAGCATTAGAGTAAACTGGCAACCAACAGAATGGGAAAAAATTTTTGTAGTCTACCCATCAGACCAACGGCTAATATCCAGAATCTACAAAGAACTAAAGCAGATTTACAAGAAAAAAAACAAAGAAACCCATTCAAAAGGGGCAAAGGATATGAATAGACACTTTTGAAGACAAATATGTGGCCAAGAAACATATGAAAAAATGTTCATCATCATTGGTTTAGAGAAATGCAAATCAAAACCACACTGAGATACCATCTCACTCAAGTTAGAATGGTGATCATTAAAAAATCAGGAGACAACAGATGCTGGAGAGGATATGGAGAAAAAGGAACACTTTTACACTGTTGGTGGGAGTGTAAATTAGTTCAACCATTGTGGAAGACAGTGTGGTGATTCCTCAAGAATCTAGAAATAGAAATTCCATTTGACTCAGCAATCCCATTACTGGGTATATATCCAAAGGATTATAAATCATTATATTACAAAGACACATGCACATGTATGTTCATTGTGCCACTGTTTACAATAGCAAAGACCTGGAACCAACCAAATGCCCACCCATGATAGACTGGACAAGGAAAATGTGGCATATATACACCATGGAATACTACACAGCCATAAAAAAACGATGAGTTCATGTCCTTTGAAGGGACATGAATGAATCTAGAAATCATCATTCTCAGCAAACTGACACAAGAACAGAAAATCAAATACCGCATGTTTTCATCATAGATGGGTGATGAACAATGAGATCACTTGGGCACAGGGAAGGGAACAACACTCACAGGTCTAGATGAGGGAGTGGAGAGGAAAGGAGGGGAGGGGCAGCAAGGAGGACAGGGAGGATGGGGAGGGATAACACAGGGAGAAATGCCTGATGTAGGTGACTGGGGTGGGGGAGATGGAGACAGCAAACCACCATAGCATGTATGTACCTATGCAACAATCCTGCAGGATGCAGGATGTGCACATATACCCCAGAGCCCAGAGGTATTTTATTTTAAAATACCAGGGTAATTATTTTAAATCCAAAAAATTTTTTTGGATTTAAGATAATTTAGTATTTTGCTTATTTCTTTGCAGATATTAAATATGATTGTTCATAAAGCTAGTGGCAAACAATACAAGATAGTGTTTATTCAGAAGCTAAGTGGTACGGTATCAATTAAGCACAATGAAAATGAAGGAAAATGATAAATAGAGCATATGTCTATGTCCTGATATTGGTTGTCATGATATTAACAGGGCTTTGTATGTACTACCTCTGTGCAGGGCTCCTGATTGGTCAGCAGAATTAACAAATTACTTTAAAAATGTCTGTTTCAGATTAGAAATAGAAAAGTCAATATTGTATATTTACATATAAGTTATTTTGAAAAAACACTGAAATACTGGATGTGAAAAAAAAAACTTACAAACTAATTTTCCAGATGATTTCTATTAGCCAAAAAGAGACAACCCTGAATTCAATAATTAAGGATTGTTAAATCAGTGGTTGTCAATATCTAGCAGTGTGTGGAGAAATTTTTGGTTCTCACTACTGGGTGGATGCTATTGGCATCTGGCAGATCAAGGCCAGAGATGCTGCTAAATATCACATACTGCAAAGGACAACAGAGAATCATCTTGTCTAGAATGTCAACATCACCATGACTGAGGAACCCTGGGTTAAAAAAATAGAAGTATAACCATTATGTGGAATGCTGTACAGACATTAACAATAATATTACAGATTAGTGTTTCCCAACTCTGGCTGTATATTAGCATATGTGAAGAATAATTTAAAGAACTTTGAAAAAACCTGCTCTCAATTAATCATGATCTTGCTTTCTAGGGCAGGACCTAGGCATGACTATGTTTTATATTTTTTTCATGTGATTGTAAGGTACGACCAGAGTTGAGAAGCCCAAATTTAGACTTACATAACATAGAGACATTAAAGGATATGAAAATATATACATGCTAAGTTTAAATAAATCATGTGACAAAACTATGGATGGTATAACTAAATTATTATTATTATTTTTTTTGCTTAAAAAATAATCTTCAGGGGAGGGATCCAAGATGGCCAATTAGGAGCAGCTCAGGATTGTAGCTCCCAGTGAAAGTGCAGAGAGTGAGTAAATGCCACATTTCCAGATGAATTTTTATTGCCCACAGACCAGGAGATTCCCAGGTGGAGGAGCCCCATGGGTCGCCAGTGCAGCTGTTTTGGCTGGTGCAGCTGTTTTGGCCTGCGTGGCTGTTTTGCTGGTGCCCCAGCATGGCAGTTCTCCATACAAAATACATGGGTTTGTACACCATTTTAGCTGGTGATAGAGCTCTGGGACGGCAGAGTCACCCAATCATCTGATTAAAAAAAGGACTGAAACAGGGAGCCAACCCATGAGATTCCTGGGCAAAAAAGTGCAATGAATCTCAGCACTGCTGTTTCAGCTGGCACAGTGGGTTGCCACATGGGAAACCACACAGATCCCGGTGCCTTTTCAACAGGCGACTGGAACACCTGGGAAACAGTCGACTGTTCAACTAAAAAAAAGACTCTGAGGCAGGGAGCCAGGTGATCAGGCTCGGCTGGTCCCACCCCCACAAAGAAACAGCAATTGGAAATCCTCTGTGTTGAGAGTTTCACAGCAAGCACAGCTGAACCCGGGAAGGTCCAGCTCTATGGGGGAGGGGCGTCTGCCATTACCGAGGCACTCCACCACTATAAAGGTAGTCCGTCATTGCTGAAGCAGCCTGCTGTTGCCGAGGCAACCTGCCATTACAGAGAGAATCCGCCATTACAGAGGTGGGCCACCATTGCCGAGGTTCTGACTACACCCGTATAAACAGGAATGCAGGGAAGTTGACATGGCAGTTGGGCAGAGCCCACAGCAGCTCAGCAAAGCCTCTGCAGGCAGACAGTCACTAGGCTGCCTCCTTGCTGGGCAGGGCGGCCCTGAAAAAAAGGCAGCAGCACAATGAAAACTCATAAGTAAAGCCCTAACTCCCTGGGACAGAGCACCTGGGAAAAAAGGGGTTTATGAGTTCTGCTGCAGCAGACTTAAACATACCTGCCAAGCAGCTCTGAATGAACAATCGAACTCACAGCTCAGCACTTGAGCTCCTATAAAGAACAGATTGTCTCCCCAAGCAGCTCCCTGACCCCCATATATCCAAAGAGTCACTTCATAAAGGAGAGCTCAGACTGACATTTGGCGGGTATCCTTCTGGGACAAAAATAGCAGCAGAAGAAACTGGCAGCAACCCTTACTGTTCTGCAGCTGCTGCAGGTGATCCCGTGGCAAGCAGGGCCTGGAGTGGACCTCAGCTTGAGGGGCCAGACCTCAAATTTAGCCCAGTCTTACAGCAGAGGGGCCAGACTGTTAGAAGGAAAACTAAAAAACAGAAGGAAATAACTTCATTATCAACAAACTGGAAGTCCACTCAGAGACCCAATTTGAAAGTAAACAACTACAAAGACGAAAGGTGGGTAAATCCACAAAGATGGAAAGAAACCAGTGCAAAAAGGATAAAAACACCTGAAACCAGAATGACTCTTCCTACAAGGAATCACAACTCCTCACCAGCAAGGGAACAAGGCTGGATGGAGAATGAGTGTGATGAATTGACAGAATCAGGCTTCAGAAGGTGGATAATAAGAAACTTCTGTGAGCTAAAAGAACATGTTCTAATCAAATGCAAGGAGACTAAGAACACTGAAAAAAGATTTGACAAAATACTAACGAGAATAGACAACTTAGGAATATAAGTGAATTAATGGAGCTGAAAAACACAACACGAGAACTTCGCGAAGCATACACAAGTTTCAACAACCAAATTGACCAAGCAGAAGAAAGGATATCAGAGGTCAAAGATCAACGCAATGAAATATAATGAGAAGGCAAGATTAGAGAAAAAAAGCACAAAAAGGAATGAACAAAGTCTCCAAGAAAAATGGGACTATGTGAAAAGACCTAATCTACGTTTGATAGGTGTACCTGAATGTGACGAAGAGAATGAATCCAAGCTGGAAAATACTCTTCAGGATATTATCCAGGAAAACTTCCCAACCTAGCAAGACAGGCCAATATTCAAGCCCAGGAAATACAGAGAACACCACAAAGATATTCCTCAAAAAGAGCAACCCCAAGGCACATAATCGTCAGATTCGCAAGGGTTGAAATGAAGGAGAAACTTCTAAGGGCAGCCAGAGAGAAAGGTCTGGTTACCCACAAAGGGAAGCCCATCAGACTCACCACAGATCTCTCAGCAGAAATCCTACATGCCAGAAGAGAGTGGGGGCCAATATTCAACATCCTTAAAGAAAAGAACTTACAACCCAGGATTTCATATCCAGCCAAACTAAGCTTCATAAGTGAAGGAAAAATATAATCCTTTGTGAACAAGCAAGTACTCAGAGATTTCATCACCCCCAGGCCTGCTTTACAAGGGCTCCTGAAAGAGGCACTAAACATAGTACCAGCCACTCCAAAAACATATCAAATGGTAAAGAGCATCAACACAATGAAGAAACTGCATCAACTAATGGGCAAAACAGCCAGCTAGCATCAAAATGGCAGTATTAAATTCACACATAACAACATTAACCCTACAGGTAAATGGGCTAAATGCATCAATCAAAAGACACAGACTGGCAAACTGGATAAAAATCCAAAACCCATTGGTGTGCTGTATCCAGGAAACCCATCTCACATGCAAGGATACACAAAGGCTCAAAATAAAAGAATGGAGTAAGATTTACCAAACAAATGGAGAGCAAAAAAAGGCAGCAGTTGCAAATCTCATCTCTGATAAAATAGACTTAAAACAAACAAAGATCAAAAAAGACAAAGAAGGACATTACATAATGGTAAAAGGATCAATGCAACAAGAAGAGTTAATGATCCTAAATATACATGCACCCAATACAGGAGCACCCAGATACATGAAGCAAGTTCTTAATGACTTACAAAGAGACTTAGACTCCCACACAATAGTAGTGGGAGACTTTAACACCCCATTGTCAATATTAGACAGATCAATGAGGCAGAAAATTAATAAGGATATCCAGGGCTTGGACTCAGACACGGACCAAGCAAACCTAATAGACATTTACAGAACTCTCCACCCCAAATCCACAGAATATACATTCTTCTCAACACCACATCGCACCTACTCTAAAATTGACCACATAATTGGAAGTAAATCATTCCTCAGCAAATGCAAAAGAATGGAAATCATAACAAACAGTCTCTCAGACCACAGTGCAATCAAGTTAGAACTCAGAATTCAGAAGCTAACTCAGAACTGCACAGTTTCATGGAGACTGAACAACTGGCTCTTGAATATTGACTGGATAAACAATGAAATGAAGGCAGAAATAAAGATGTTCTTCGAAATCAATGAGAATGAAGACACAACATACCAGAATCTCTGGGACACATTTAAAGCAGTCTCCAGAGGAAAATATATAGCAATAAATGCCCACATGAGAAGCAAGGACAGATCAAAATTGACACCCTATCATCAAAATTGAAAGAGCTAGAGGAGCAAGATCAAAAAAACTCAAAAGCTAGCAGAAGACAATAAATAACTAAGATGAGAGCAGAACTGAAGGAGACGGAGCAACAAAAAACCTTTCAAAATATCAATAAATGCAGGAGCTGGTTTTTTGAAAAGATCAATAAAATAAACAGACCACTAGCCATATTAATTAAAAATAAGAGAATACTCAAATTGATGCAATAAAAAATGATAAAGGGGAAATCAACACAGATTCCACAGAAATTCAAACCATCATTAGAGATTATTACAAACAACTCTATGCATATAAATTAATAAACCTGGAAGAAATGGATAAATTTCTGGACACTTGCATCCTCCAAAGCCTAAAGCAGGAAGTCAAAACCCTGAATAGACCAATAACAAGGTCTAAAGTTGAGGCAGCAACTAAGAGCCTACCATTCAAAAAAAGCCCAGATCCAGATGGGTTCACAGGCGAATTCTACCAGACATACAAAGAGGAGCTGGTACCATTCCTTCTGAAACTATTCCAAATAATCCAAAAAGAGGGAATCCTTCCAAAATCATTTTATGAGACCAATGTCATCCTGATACCAAAACCCGGCAGAGACTCAGCAAGAAAAGAAAACTTGAGGCCAATATCTATGATGAACATAGGTGCAAAAACCTTCAATAAAATACTGGCAAGCCAATTGCAACCGCACATCAAAGAGCTTATCCACCATGATTGAGTAGGATTTATCCCGGGAGTGCAAGGCTAGTTCAACATACGCAAATCTATAAACGTAATTCACCAAATAAACAGAACCAAAGACAAAAACCACATGATTATCTCAATTGAGCACAGAAGGCCTTTGACAAAATTCAACAGCCCTTTATGCTAATAACCCTCAATAAACTAGGTATTGATGGAATGTATCGCAAAATAATAAAAGCTATTTATGACAAACCCACAGCCAATATCATACTGAATGGGCAAAAACTGGAGGCATTCCCTTTGAAATCTGGCACTAGACAAGAATGCCCTCTCTCACCACTCCTATTCAATATAGTACTGGAAGTTCTAGCCAGAGCGATCAGGCAAGAAAAAGAAAAAAAGGGCATTCAAATAAAAAAGGAGGAAGTCAAATTATCTCTATTTGCAGATGACATGAATGTATATTTAGAAGACCCCATCGTCTCAGCCCAAAATCTCCTGAAACTGATAAGCAACTTCAGGAAAGTCACAGGACACAAAATCAATGTGCATAAATCACAAGCATTCCTATACACCAATAACAGACTTCAAGAGAGCCAAATCAAGAACGAACTGCCATTCACAATTGCTACAAAGAGAATAAAATACCTAGGAATACAACTAACAAGGAATGTAAAGAACCTCTTCAAGGAGAACTACAAACCACTGCTCAACAAAATAAGAGAGGATACAAACAGATGGTGAAACATTCCATGTTCACGGTTAGGAAGAATCAATATCGTGAAAATGGCTATACTGCCCAAAGTAATTTACAGATTCAATGCTATCCCCATCAAGCTACCAATGGCCTTATTCACAGAAATGGAAAAAAACACCTTAAACTTCATATGGAACCAAAAGAGAGCCCGCATAGCCAAGTCAATACTAAGTAAAAAGAACACAGTGGGAGGCATCACACTACCGGACTTCAAACTATACTACAAGGCTTCAGTAATCAAAACAGCATGGTACTGGTACCAAAACACAGATATAGACCAATGAAACAGAACAGAGGCATCAGAGGCAACACAACATATCTATAACTGTACAGTCTTTGATAAACCTGACAAAAACAAGCAATGTGGAAAGGATTCCCTGTTTAATAAATGGTGTTGGGAAAACTGGCTAGCCATGTGCAGAAAGCAGAAACTAGACCCCTTCCTGACACCTTACACTAAAATTAACTCCAGATGAATTAAAGACTTAAACATAAGACCTGGAACCATAAAAACCCTAGAAGAAAATCTAGGCAAAACCATTCAGGACATAGGAGTAGGCAAGGACTTCATGACCAAAACACCGAAAGCACTGGCAACAAAAGCCAAAATAGACAAATGGCACCTAATCAAACTCCACAGCTTCTGCACGGCAAAAGACAGTCAGTAGAGTGAATCGGCAACCAAAAGAATGGGAAAAATTTTGGCAGTTTACCCATCTACAAAGGGCTGATATACCCAGAATTTACAAAGAACTAAAACAGATTTACAAGAAAAAAACAAACAAGGCTATTCAAAAATGGGCAAAGGATATGAACAGACACTTTACAAAAGAAGACATACATGAGGCCAACAAACATATGAAAAAATGCTCATCATCACTGGTCATTAGAGAAATGCAAATCAAAACTACACTGAGATACCATCTCATGCCAGTTAGGATTGCGATCATTAAAAAATCTGGAGACAGCAGATGCTGGAGAGGATGTGGAGAAATAGGAACACTTTTACACTGTTGGTGGGAGTGTAAATTAGTTCAACCATTGTGGAAGACAGTGTGGTGATTCCTCAAGGACCTAGAAATAGAAACTCCATTTGACCTAGCAATCCCATTACTGGGTATATATACAAAGGACTATAAATTGTTTTACTATAAGGACACATGTACACGAATGTTCACTGCAGCACTGTTTACAATAGCAAAGACCTGGAACCAACCCAAATGCCCATCGATGATAGACTGGACTGGGAAAATGTTGCACATATACACTATGGAATATTATGCAGCCATCAAAAATGATGAGTTTGTGTCCTTTGTAGGGACATGGATGAATCTGGAAACCATCATTCTCAGCAAACTGACACAAGAACAGGTAATCAAACACCACATATTCTCACTCATAAGCAGGTGTTGAACAATGAGAACACATGGACACCAGGAGGGGAGCATCACACACTGGGGTCTGTTGGAGGGAAATAGGGGAGGGACAGTGGGGGGTGAGGAGTTGGGGTGAGATAGCATAGGGAGAAATGCCAGATATGGGTGAAGGGGAGGAAGGCAGCAAATCACACTGCCATGTGTGTACCTATGCAACAATCTTGCATGTTCTTCACATGTACCCCAAAACCTAAAATGCAATTAAAATATATATATATAAATAATATTCATATAGTGTAACCATACGGATATATTCCTTTCATATATTCATGCATTTGCATTTGCATATACATATATTTACATACATTTGTATTAGGACCAAATTTCATTACAATGAATTTCATTGGATTATCTAATTCTCCATATATATATATATATATATTTTTATACATATTTTCTTGCATTTTAGGTTTTGGGGTACATGTGAAGAATATGTAAGATTGTTGCATAGGTACATACATGGCAATGTGGTTTGCTGCCTTCCTCCCCATCACCTAAATCAGGCATTTCTCCCCATGTCATCCCTCCCCAACTCCCCACCCCCCACTGTCCCTCCCCTGTTTGCCCTGCACAGACCCCAGTGTGTGATGCTCCCCTCCCTGTGTCCATGTGTTCTCATTGTTCAACACCTGCTTATGAGTGAGAATATGTGTTTCCAGGTTCATCCATGTCCATACAAAGGACACAAACTCATCTTTTTAAAAATATATAAACTGTAAAATACATGTGAACTGTAAAAATATACGTTCACTGTAAAATGGTACCAATGTACAAGAGCACTTATCTGCATTTCTTGACTTTCTCACAATGGGTATATATTTCTTTGTAATAAAAGACGATAGATTACTCTGTAAAATAGTTTGGCAGTTTCTTATAAAAACTGAACATGTTATCATACAATCCAGCAGTTGTACTCTTAGGTGTTTATCTCTGAGAAATAAAATCTCCTATTTATAATCCCTAAGGGTAACACACTGTATAATTCCATTTCTATAACATTGTGAAATGACAGATTTATAGGAATGGAGAACAAATTAGTGATTTTGAGGAGCTGGGGATGGGTTAGGGAAGTAGGTGTGGTTATAAAGGGCAGTATGAGCAATCCTGTGCTGATGGAAATGTTCTGGATGTTGAGTGTATCAGTATTAACTGTAAGGCTGGTTGCCTCGCCAAAAGCTCGGACATACCCATCCCTCTCCCTGCCTGAAAATTACATCACCAGAATATGCCCATCATCTAGCTCCACCTTGGAAATCCCCTCTGCACTCAGAACTCAACCCCACCCTTGGAAATCCCCTCTGCACTTGGCACTCAACCCCGCCCTTGGAAATCCCCTGTGCACTCGGCACCTAGCCCGCCCTTGGAAAGCCCCGCCAAAACCTGCCCAATAGCACATTGCCCCGTCCAGAAATCCCGCCTACCTACCTATAGCAGCTTGCCATGTCCACGTCCTGTTTCTCCACAGCCAATCAAATGCCTTCACTCCCTATAGAACCCCATGTTCAGAGGAGTCGGGTGTGACTTCTCTGGCCTCTTCCCCTGGACCACAGAACCTCGCCTGGGAGCCAAATAAATTGGCATTTAATTCTCTCATGCAGGCCTCAGTTTCCTCATTTTAAACCTCACAAGACAATAACCCTTACATTAACATCCTGGTGTTGTACTACAGTTTTGTGGGTTTTTTTTTTACTACAGTTTGGCAAGTTGTTATCACTAGGGGTAAGTGACTAGGTAAAGAGTGCAAACTAAGAATAAAATTCTAAGGCCCCCAACCATCCAAATGGACCCCTCCTCTCAGCCAGGGGGATTCCAAAGTTATCCTGAAAAGCTAGTTCAGGCCATGATGGGAAGGGGGAGTTGGCCATGCCTCATTCTCAGTATACCCTCCTTCCTTTTGGAATTCAGTAAAAGCCAACTGGCATTAACATCAACACAGACCTTAAATATAATAAGAAATATTTACAATCTATTCTCTCTGAAGTCCGCTACTTGAAGGCTTCATCTGCATGATAAAACCCTAGCCTTCACAACCCTTATGGTAACCCAGACATTCCTTCTTATTGATAATAACTCTTTCAACCAACTGCTGATCGGAAAATATTTAAATCTAACCTGTGAACTGGAAGCCTCTGCTTTGAGTTATCTGGCCTTTCCAGATCAAACCAATGTAAATATTACATGTATTGACTGATGTATTATGCCTTCCTAAAATGTATAAAAAGCAAGCTGTTCCCCATCCTCCTTGGGCACATATTTGTCAGGACATCCTGAGTCTGTGTCATGAATGCATGCTTAACCTTGGCAAAATAAACTTTTGAAATTGATTGAGACCTATCTCAGATACTTTTGGGCTCACAAGGGTAACTGGGCTTTCTCTATTATTTCTTAAAAGTGAATGTGAATCTACAATTATATTCAAAGTTTAATTTTAAGAAAGGCAATAGAAATAAATTTTAACTTGAAAAAAATGACTACTATGTTGGATCAATACTTCCCTTAAGAAAATTTATCTTTCAAATAGTATCAAAATGTATGTGCATTTTGCCATACCAAAAAACCCTCAAAACATTGCTGTATGAAATAAAAATATCTATTACACCTCTAAATTAGCGAATACAATAATTTAATTTTCAGATAACACAGCTTCCCTTCTGATGGCATAATGAGGGGTTACTACATGGTTTCCTCTTCCGCAAAGTTACTTATCCAGATGAGTAGTAACATACAAATAATAGGAGGAGAGGGTGGATTGCAGAGAATTAGCATTGTATCAGCCCTCTCATTTCCTGATGCTTATAGATTTGAGGAACCCCCAGGGTTAACCCCACATCAGTGGAAGTGTGAGAAAAGGACAGACTCAGACAGGAACAGGCACTGTTCGAGTATACTCTTCTCAAGGACAGTGGTTCTCAAACTAAGAGAGCATCAATCAGACTCACAGGGGGAGCCTGTTACCAACCAGACTTCCCCAGACACATCTTCAGCTATTGACTCTGTGGCTTAGGGGTGTGGCCCACAAATCTGCATTTTTTATCAAGAACCCCAGTGAAACCAGACTTTCAGGAACACTCCTCTCAAGCATGCTGGGAGCTGACCCAGGTCTGAACTGCCCAAGCAGTGACTGCAGTCCTAAGCAGAACAATAGATTTTAGCCGTCTTTCCTTAGGGAAGATTAAAGGGATTCTTCTAGTTTAGGAACTTATAAAGCAAATTACAAGATTAATTGCTAAGAACTGAGCTCATACCAAGTAATGGACTAGATGTGGATGCTTAACTGAAGAGGAGAGAAGGACATTGGTGGCCACTCTGCTGTGGAGATGAACCCATAGCCAGTTGGTCCCCAGAGCTCTGGAAAATGACTGTGTGTGTGAGGAGGGGGATTTTGAAGGAAATTGGTTTTCCTAGAACTGGTTAGGAGCAGCACAAGAGGAACACACTGTGACCTTGCTTTTTACCCTTAGGAGGATGAAGGTAACTTGGGAAACAGCTTGTTCCATACAGACAAAACCAGTTGCAAACAATAAACATTGCCCAGTACTGGATACTTTCTTTAAGCTCTCAGTTTTGCCACTCTATTGGGCAAAAGCCTCCATATAAAATAGGGACTTGTGGAGGGAATGCAGAGATGATAGTTAGAGGGTACAAACTTTCAGTTATAAAATGAATAAGTTCTGGAGACCTAACATACAGCATGGTGATGATAGTTAGTGGTAATCTGTACTTGAAATCTGCCAAGAAAGTAGATCTTAAGTATTGTCAACACACACACACACACACACACACACACACACACACAGAGAGAGAGAGAGAGAGAGAGAGAGAAAGAAAAGGTAGCTAAGTGAGGCAATGGATATAGTTAATTAACTTGATTGTGGCAAACATTTCACACTGTATGCATACATCAAAAAATCATGTTGTGTATCTTAAATACTGTATATAGTACAATTTTTATTCTTCAGATATACCTCAATAAAGCTGGACGAAAAAGATGAATGTTATTCCTGTTTGCTGCCACAGCCACTTTCTCAACCTGCACCAACTCTCAGATCTGTTTCTGATCCTCCCAGCTACCAACCAGCCTTGTTTGTAACCTCTCTTCCACCCGTGTCTGCCCTTCTCGTCTATTTCTTGGCTATGACTTTCACTTCTCTCAGTAGTAATTATGATTATTCACTTCTGCTGCTTTTCCCCTGGTCATATCAAGTACATGCTCTTTTTAGCTTATTGCTTCTCCAGGAACGTCTACACCTAGTTTCATCTGGATGAAGATGATCTGCCCACCAAGGTGCCCCATCAGCTGGCCACACCCAAGTGCTGCGGATGGTGGCTGTAAGAGCACAGGTGAAGCACTTGGCTAGAAGTGGCCAGAGTGTGTCTCTTTTCTTCTTTCAGCTGTCCAAGTTGGTCTTATCTGCTTGGACATTCCATATTTGGCCTGTTTCACACTGGGTCATAGTCCCTGTTGACTGTTACCGTATAGGACTAGTTAAGGAATGGCAAGAGGTATCTTTTCACATGGAAATTCTAATTGATTGTGATTGACAGCAGTGAGTGTGGTGTTAAAAAGAGTAGGATCTGACCTCAGTGTGCCATCATCAATTAGTCATGTCCTCCTAGGGTGCAGATGTGGGTATATTTTTGCCTTCTGAGAGACTGACATCTTTAGACTGGACAGTTTCTTCTTTAGGGCTGATACATTCACTGCAGGTGCTTCACATTATCTCTTTGCATTCCTTTACTGAAACCCCAATCTTTTAGTAAAAAAACTATTTCTAGTGCATTAGCATTTTCCATTCATATTTGCTATAAAAATATCTGCAAAGCAGAAACTGCAGGAATTGTGTCTTTTTTCCAAAGAGAACATACTCTGCCAAGGCCTTTGGCAGAATCCATTTTGCAGCTGTAGTTTGGGAATTGTACAACTTTTCTTAGGTTTATAATGGAAAAAGAGTAGCTTCTGGCTGCATGCTGTCAGGAAAATTTTCCTCAGTATTCACAAGCTCTTTCCTTTATGGCTGTTTCTTACCCCTTTCTATTAAGTGCCCATAGTTACTGGTGTCATAGGACAAAATGTCTCTGTCTTACAGTAGAAATTTGAATACCCAAACCATGGAGGTCAGCACACCCAGTTGCATTCCTATTCCCTACACAAAATCAGGGCATTTAACATCCAGGCATTCCTACCTATATGTGTTGTTTCCTACAAAGTATCATCTTCACAAAGGAGCACTCACTCAACTTACCTTGTAATGGAAGAGAAACAATCCACAGAACAGGCTGTACAAGTCCGCTGTTAGCAGAGAAAGGTTGACTGAAGTGGCGCTGGTTTTCTTTATGACGACTGGCATAAAGCTGTAGAGACCAAACATGCAGGCACTAAAGCCAACGTAGAGCAGTCCTGGGGGAAGAGTAAAGAGAGGGCAGAGTTAGGGCCTCCTCCAGGGCGTCTTCAGCATCCACAGAGGGGCAAGAAGGGGAAGAGTGCACACCACCTGTCACTCACACAAGGCAGTTTCTCTTTCCCCCTATTAACTGATGTTTAATATTGGGTAACACATGTCAAAAATAAAATAAGATAAAATAAAAAATAAAAATTTAAGAGTGAAAAATGAACTTTCTGCTTCTTATTGAATAGCTGACATTTTGCTGCTTCTGGGAAGGAGTGCCTCTTAGTGGCTATCGTCAGAACACAGAATCAAGGTTTTTGAATTTTACTCCCAATTGTGCTATAATTAGCTTTTGCCACTTATCTATTTTTAAACTTTCTTTTAACCTCTTAATTTTTAATTTGGGTAATAGGAACAAAACTGCTTGGTATCATGTATTGCCCACAATAATGAATAACTACGGAGTCTTCAAAGTTGAAGAGCTTGCATGTCAGAGAGACCTGAACTTAGAATATTGAACTGGAATGTTGACTGTGTGACCCTGGGTGGATGAATTCATTGCTGGGAACACAGGATAATCTGTCAGTCTCTTCCAGATTTGTGAATCTGTTCTGTCCTACCCACAACACAGAGTCTTGCTCTTCTATCACATATCCTGGCCTACTGCGTACTCTCACATGTGGGCTTTCATACCCTGAAAATACTATGTAGCTAATCTCGCATCCTCAAAAGCTCTCTCTCTCTCTTTCTCTCTCTGTAATTAAGCCTAGACATGGGTACCCTATTTTGCAGGGTCTCAAGCAAGAGTTTACAGCTAAATCTATAATGTTTTCCCCAAATGTTGATACAATGCAAATGTAAAAAAAAATGCTTATTTCTCCACCTTGAAAGAATAAGGCATAGGGTATGCGTAAATGTGACAATTCAGTGGCTGCCTAGGCATTACAATATAATAAAAATAAACTTTCCAAAGGAATCCTTGATTAAATGTGTCTGGTGTGGGGTATTGGCAGATTTCCTTTCTCTGAATTTTATGGATTTAGAGGAGTTTGGTAGGTACTGAATATCTGGTCTTTCTGATTATGAAGACCAGTGATTCATGCAAAGATAAATTGGGTTTGCTCATATGAAAAGTGCTGACGGTCACAAGTTATCACTCCATATGAAAAGCCACAGCAGATCTACGAAAAAGTTATTCTGAACGTAAGTAAATTCAGTACAACAGCCCCCTCTAGTGTGGTGGAAGAGCCCTCAGAGGAAGGGGGAACAACCACTTTCCTATTTTGGAAAGATAAAAGTCCTATGTGTAGATTGTATCACAGTAATATTAGTTTGGTTTTTAATTCTCCATTAGAAGTTTGAATTCCCTAAAAACAGACTGAGGTTTTCCTGTGTGTGGGTTTCATGCTACTTGTAGTTCATTTTCCTTTCAACCAAGCTACTAAAAATGCAGTAATAAATATTACATAACTTATGACTAATACATGAAAAGACATAAAAATTAATTTGGTACTCTTTTTTTTTTTTTGGGACGGAGTTTCGCTCTTGTTATCCAGGCTGGAGTGCAATGGGGCTATCTCGGCTCACTGCAACCTCCGCCTCCTGGGTTCAGGCAATTCTCCTGCCTCAGCCTCCTGAGTAGCTGGGATTACAGGCACACACCACCGTGCCCAGCTAATTTTTTGTATTTTTAGTAGAGACAGGGTTTCACCATGTTGACCAGGATGGTCTTGATCTCTTGACCTCGTGATCCACCCGCCTCGGCCTCCCAAAGTGCTGGGATTACAGGCGTGAGCCACCGTGCCCGGCCCTAATTTGGTACTCCTTAGAGAAATCTGTGATTAACAAATGAGAGACAAGACCACCTTTAAATTAATATGCTAAAAATAACAAACCTAAAAATAACAGTCTAGGCACCAGAGCCTTGCTTCTGTCTTTGTTTTGTTTTTTGAAAGTGTCACTGATTTAAAAACCATGACTGGGTTAGAAAGTTCCAGAATAATACCCTTCCATCATTTTGCATGGGCTTTGACTTGTGGGCTCTGATGTTTTATATTCACTCATTTATTCAACCATTATTCTCTGAGTACTTACTATGCCCTGGGCACTCTGCTATGGGTTAGGAACAATGAAAAACAGGACAGACTAGAAGCTTAGAGTTGCTATTGATGCTATGCAGAAAGACAAGGGCTTCTTAAAGAGAATGGCAGGAGCTTGCTTTAGATAGGGTGGTGAGGTAGGGCTACTTTGTGGAGGTGGCATTTACCTCCAGTGCTGAAGGGCCAAAAGGAGATTGCCATGAGAGAAGCCAAGGAAACCTGCACATGAAAAGTTCCTGAAAGGGACAGGGCCTCAAGTGTTGCAGATGCTGACCAAGGCCAGAATGGCTGAGTGGAATGAAGAGAATGAGCAGGGGAAGCCAGAAAATTGGGAAGGGAATGGATTATGCAGGGCCTTGCGGGTCTTGGAAAGAAGAAATGTAAATCTTATTCTAGTTGTACAAGGAAGCCATTGAGAAGTTTGCGGCAGGTGACTAGAAGAATCTGATCTACCTTTTCAATAGATGATTTTGGCTACTTTGTGGAGAAGGGATTAGAAGGAGAAAAGCATGGGACCAGTTACAGAGACCAGTTAGCACGATGGCGGTGTCATAGTTCCGGCGAGACAGGTAGTAGCTTGCTTGGTTTGCAGTGGAGAGGGGAAGTGGCTGGGTCTGTGAAGACTCAACAAGCCCTGGTGATAGACTGATGTAGGTGGTGAGGAAAAGGAGGGGATGGAGGATGCCCATGGATTCTGGCTAATTTAGAAACTGGGTGAACTGTGATGCTATATACTGAGATGGAGAGAACTAAAAGAGGACCAGGTTTTGGGGAGAAATAAAATGCTCCCTTTTGAATGTGTTATTTTAGATGCTTATGCATTATCCAAAAGGATCTGTCCAGTAGGGAGCTGGATTTATAATTGGAGGGCTCAGAAGAGGGGAGATTTTACAAGCCCAGTTGGTGAGCAAAGGAGAGTAGGAAAAGAAATAGATGGCACTTTGCTAACCAGGCTACCTTAGGATGCTTCCAGCTAATATATTCTCAACCTATTTTTAACTGCTGCAGAAATTAGAGGTAGGAGGACAGGAGTGGAATATATGCACTATCACAATTGACAACTAGGTCAACCAATGTTTTTGTGTGTGAATATACTGTTTCCTAAGCAAAGCACAGCCACCCAACACAGGATTAAATTGAGAGTTGGAATGCAGTATCGTTGCCCTTTCTTGGCTGTTCTCGGATGGACATTAGATAGTTAAAGGACATTAACAATGTCTCTCAAAGTCCAACTTGTTGTCCAGGTAGGGGTTTTCAGTTGATTAGCATGATCACACAAATGAACTGAATGACTTTTTGACTGATAACTACAAAATGGCTGCAGTAACCACATTTATCAACACAGTATGTGTATAAACATTTCCTCTTGGAATGTTTTCTCTTTCACTAGGGATAGAATTTGGTCACTCTTGTCCTTATGCACTAAAGTGATTTAAGCTACAGAGACAGGAAATACTATTATTAGCTAATATGGATTGAGCACTTACTATGTGTCATGTACTTATGTGCAGTAATTAATCTCCACAACAGTATAATGCTGATAACTACTGCTATCCTCTTTACACAGGTTGGGAAATAGGCTTATAGAGTGTATCAGTCAAGAAACACAGTCCATACTGGGTTAAATAGAGGCTATGTTAAATGGAGTACAAGTTACAAAGGTGTTCATGTGGGTGACGGGGAAAAAGCCATGGTGAGGCAACCTGAAATATTAGCAATAGCAGGGAGTTACTCACAACCCAAGATCTAGGGAAATACAAGAGGGAGGCCATGTTACCCAAGGCCAGAAGTTAGGAAAGCCCAGCAGAGGTAGAATCACAGAGGAGACTCAGCCACATCTAGAGGAGATCTGACCCCAAACAGAGCGAAACAAAGAGAAACACTGGTTTCTTTCTTTCTCCCACCTCCAATCTCCCTCTACTGACCCCCATTAGCCAAAACTGAGTGGAATCCAGTAGACAAGGGAGGCTGGGATGTGGGTTTGCATAAGCAGAACAGAGGAAAGTATAAAAGAGGATCCGTGAGTAAACAGGCAAAAAAGCAGCATATAGAGGTTGAGTAACTTGCCCTTAAGTCACATAGGCAGCCTGACTTTAAATTAGTACATAACATACACCTATATTGTTTAATTATTATAAAGAAAAATAAGGCTTTGAAGGAATATCCTATTGGACTCTAATCAATACCTCATTTAATATTATATATATATATATATATATATATATATATGTATATAATGACGTGTCTGTATAGGCTACATATATTTGATCTCATCTCTTTCTTCAGGATTCCACTGGTGTTCTTTCTCTTTCTTTTGAATACACCAGAGTTCTAAAATATAATTTGTAATTCTGAAAAACAATGGCTAGGTTAGATGACTTCTCAGAATATACGCATTAGGTAAAGTGTATAAAGGGCTGGGCTGGCTTTGCTCAGACACGTGATGCTTGTCAAGTCACCTCAACTTCCCAGGCCACAGGTTGAACATGGGTAAAAAGAAAGGTGTACTTGTTTTTTTGAGAGAGAGTCTTGCTCTGTTGCCCAGGCTGGAGTGCAGTTGTGCAATGCCGGCTCACTGCAACCTCCGCCTCCTAAGTTCAAGCTATCCTCAGTCTGCTGAGTAAGCAGGGACTACAAGCATGTGCCACCATGCCCAGCTAATTTTTGTATTTTTAGTAGAGGCAGGGTTTCACCATGTTGTCCAGGCTGGTCTTGAACCCCTGGCTTCAAGTGATCTACCTGCCCCAGCCTCCCAAAGTACTGAAATTACGGGTGTGAGCCATTGCGCCTGGCCAGGAAAGGTGTGCTCTTAATTATCTTTAGGTCTTTTTCTGGTCTGTGGTCCCATTACTCCATATTCAGGGAGAGGCCAAATCTCTTGTTTTGGCCTCCAGGAAAAAAACTAAAACCAAAACCAAGACAAGCATCGACCACAACCAAAGGCAAAGAAGCCCCCTGCATACCACAAGCCTGAGCTCACTGACCTGCAGAGCAATTTTTCTTTTCTCTGACATTTGACTTTCACATCGATTACACTTGTTCACACATCCTTTAGCACAGTATGACCCATGGGATAGAGGGAATGTTTAAGTTGTTTATTAGGCTTATGAATGTGACTCTAACATTCCTGCTCCCCAGGAGGGTATTTTAGCTGTATTGGGTCATACATTTTACTAGAGTTTACTGATTCGATAATCACAACCAGTCTTTCTGTTCAGTAGAGTAAAACAACGGAATACAAATAAACAACAAGAACTATTATTGCTTGCTTTTAATTGTTCTGTTTTTGCAATGGACCAGTGTTGTAGGAAAAGAAAAAAAATCTGTTTTTAAAAGTGACTTCAAGTTAAGAAAATAGAAAACATATTTATTATCCCAAAGGAAAAAAAAAATCTTTCCACTTTGATAAAATGGCAACTACATGAGTTGTCCAGGAGATTGTATGAGGTTAGATTACTGATGTGGAGAGGGGGAAGGCAGAGAAATTCATTGACAGATGCTGAGAAATGAAGACCTTTTGGATTTTGGTCTCCTAATCAGAGCTTGGCCTCTCAGGTGACTTCTCAAGGAGTGTGGAGTGGGTTTGAGAAGGTGCTGACCTTCCGTTGATATCTCCCTGCCTCTCTGGCCCATGAATTGCAGTGGCTGCTAGGCCATCTTCCAGTTCCATAGAAAGAAGGTGCAGTGTCAAGCTTAAAGTCTCCTGCCATTGTCTCCACTGCTTCCCTTTTGTCTGTATTTTGTAAGATGAGAAAGGGAAGAATAGGATCATCTTTGTTGCTTGCCATTCATTCATTTGCTCATTTAGTAAACATTTATTCCCTGCATGCCATGTGTCTTGTACTAAGCTAACAACAGAAACTTGCAGAAGGTCAGGGTGAGATAATGAGGACCAAGGAAGTGTAAACACATCCCAAACACAACCCTACAAATGCTTCAGAAAGAGGAAGATGAGTATTTGATTCCCCTTTGAGGCCATTTTGTATTGATACATAATAATTGTACATATTTATGAGTTACATGTGATATTTTGATACATGCATGCAATGTGTAATGATCAAGTCAGGGCAACTGGGAGATCCATCACCTCAACCACTGAATCATCTTTGTGTGTGTGTTGGGAACATTCCAAATCTCTTCAGCTATTTTGAAATACACAATAAATTATTAACTATAGTCACCCTACTGTGCTATAGAGGCCACTCTGGCCTCATTTCCAATCAGAAATTAAATGGATGGCTTCGTAATCTGTTCCTTTTACACTGTCCTTCATCATCTTCAACTACAGGGGACTGATGTTTTAATAGCAATATGAGAGTTCAGAATAAAACTACCTTTTGATGACTCATTTAACACTGAATTATAACAGAACCTTAGTAGATACGCACATGGCATCCACAGAGTTTGAGGACAAAGTCTTTTTGATCATTACTATTACCATTAATATCAAGTTAATTTATGCTCAAGGACCACTGCATGTGAAGTGCTACCAAGCACAGGTAACATTTTGCTTTTTGGTGTTGAGGGTCACAAAGACAAATGCTTTCTGTGACCTCCAACTGGTTTCCTTTCCCTGTTGCCCTCTTCTTCTCTCCCCATTTGCCCTGTTGATTTTCATTTAATTATATCATTCTATAGCAAAACTAGCGAGAAATTAAATGGCAGGACTCTGAGACACAGGGCTGGTCAGCCCTTGAAGTCACTAGACAGACCCCCTAGGGAGAGTCAGGTACAATTCTGTGGCTCACAGTGTGCCTTCGGAGGGAATGATGTCTGCAGCAAGTTAGCCTTACGTGCTTAGGGGATGGGGATAGGTAGGTAAAGTGACTCATGGGAGTTTATGTTTTTATTGTCTTTCCTTATGGACATGGAATTTGGTGAAGTTGTATTAAAGCTCATATAAGCTGGAGATGGCTCAAGCAACCAGATTCAGTGTCTGTAGCCCAGTCCCTGCCACTTGCATTCACTCTGCACACATTTTCCATGCAATCTCGTAAGTCAGGTTCTGTGCTCCCTGTGGAGACACCTTCTGAGATTATTAAATGTCAGTCCCTTTTAGGGCTTGCCGAGATTGATCATTACAGCATCTCCTAGGATCTTAAATCTTTGTCCTAAATTTCTTTGAGAAAAGTGATTTTAGAAACAGGTGGAACCTGAGAAGTCCTGGATGACTATTAACTAGCTCAAAGTGTGGTTGGTATTTTCAAAGTCCATTTGAAGATCAATTAACCATTTCTTATGTGCAAACTGCTCCCTTCTGAAAGGTATTTATGGGCCCAGAATGCCCATTTCATTGTTTCCTTTCATGATTTTTTGTTAAGTTTGGTTTTTTCCCTTTACCCAAGTAGCACTTTTAATGGTCACATCAGTTTAGTGTTTCTTGGCTAAGGCAAATTGCTGTCATTTATGTGCTACCACTGCCTCAGGCCGGTTTTCCTTTCTGCTGGTCTTTAACCTACTAACACACTTCTGTGTCTCCCCTAATGGCATCTTGGCAATGATAATGGGCAGAAGGAAACACTATGAATCATACAATTTAGTCTCTCAGAATGTGCAGGATTTCCTGAAATGACAAAAGGATTTCATTTTCCCTTGTCCTTTATCATTCTAAATCCCTTCCTTGTTGGTGCTCCACCCTGACCCACATCATTCTTCAAACACATTTCTCAGGTTAATAAAAGAGCATCTTAGGTGAGCCAACTCCTTACCTATTTGCCAATCCCAGGGCACCTTTAACAGCTCCTTGTGCTCCATTATAGCTCTGAAAATTCAAAGAAAACAAATCTGATAAGCAAGATTAGAAGGCATTCTACATTCTTTTTTTTTTTCACTTATCAGATTTATACAAATAATGATGCAACCAGATGAATTTCAGAAAGAATTTTGGGTCACGCAGAAGCAACTCTAATTAGGTTGCCTGTGGTTTATCCCTGAAGAACCTGGTCAGTGTGTGAGGGTGTGCCAGGAGGCCCTGGGGAGCTCAACCCTTCCTGCCCTTCTCACCCAAACAGTCGGTCTGCAGCCTTTGTTTCTGCTTGACAGATGCTTTCTGAAAAGCAAACGGTGAGGTTCAGAAAATGGCTGTGCTTGCAGGTTTAATCAATTTTCTGATTGAGCATTTTCTAGGGCAATGGTTCTCAAAGTTAAATGTACATGACAGCCATCTGGAGAGTGCATTAAAATACACTGTTTCCTGGTCCCGTCTCCAGAGATTTGGATTCAGAGATCCGGTGAGATCCATGGATGTGCATTTCTGGCAAGTGCTCATGTGATGTCGGAGGAGCATATTTTGAGAACCACTGATCTACAAGAGAATGGGGAAGTGACACTGGCACGGCACTGCTCCACCAGCAGTACTTTGATTCCAGTGAGCCCTCAATATGGAACTTGCCAAGCACACCCTAATGACACTCCCATTATTTTGGCAGCAGTGACCCCAAAGGGAACACTCAACTCTAATAGACTATAACTGAAGCAAATGAGCACTAGGTCTCTGAACATATTTTTTGAACCCAAGAAGAATAACCCATAAAAGAAGCCATCTATCTACAAAACGTTGGCTATGAATGGTAATTTCTTTTCCTCTCACAAAGCGGAAGCACCAAATTTAGGAGCTTTAAAATGCCATCACTTTTAAAATAAACTCCAAATAAATCCTTCTCAGACTCTGCCTTGTTTGCTGTGAAGTTTTCCACCAATAACTCAAGACACCAAAATTTGGAGGATTGTTGAAAACAGGCTATTTGTAAAACCTGTTTAAGGTGATGCCAAAACATCTTCCATAAATAATTTCAGACACCAAACCAGGGCAGTTACAAAGTGCTTGCTTTATAGAAAGAGATTGGTGAAGTCAGAATTACCTGTTTGTAGAAAGGGATTTCATAAAATTTGACTGGAGGTTATACTATCATTCTTTATGTCTTACGTGAAGCTAAAATATTGGTCCTTACTGTTGGAAATTATGCTCTGATTGAAACTTATTCTCATAACAAATTCTGAGACAAGTCATTGATGACTTAGATGTTCCAGCTGTAGAATTATTACAAAACTGGTGCTTTTGACTTTGTGATGCTTAGTGAATGTCTGTATTACATCTTCACCTTATTCTAAGAGATAAATTTGGAATATGCTTCACTCTTGCAAATCCATGGGCAGTAAAATCACACATTTAAAAAAGCATAGTTTTAAACTTTAAGTTTTCTATTGGTGGTTGTCATGAGTATACAGAATATTCCTTTTTGAAAATTCATTGAATGGGGCATTTATGCTTAGTTTTTCTACTTCTCTAAGTAAACCCCACTCATTGGTTTGGGAGAATCAGCCCTAATGCTTCTAATGCTTTCTTGCAAATTATTTTCAATGTTTTATAAAAGTTTACATTAAACTTCTTTAATTTGGAGGAAATTTACTAATAAAGATAATGAGTTGGCAGATTTCATGAATCCTTTGTACAGGAAGCTGGTGTCTGGATTCCAGCCTTGATTTTTACATCCCAAGAATAAAAATTGTAATAATCAGTCTTGTCGGTCTCTCTATTATCTAAACTTCTTGTTATTTTACTCACAATTGAATTCCACTGAAAAATGCTCCAAAGAGACCAATCATTCCCAGGAATTCCACTCGGCTCAGGGTTCGGATGATGTATTCTTCCCAGACGTTAGAGATACCATAGAGTGTGGCTCCTCCTAAGACCAGAAGGTCCCCTACCAGCTTATTTTCCCCTAGGAACCAACCAAGCAAACAGAGGGAGCATCATTAAAACTTTCTTAGCAAGACTCTAGTATCAGCAAATTGAGCTTCCCTTGTCTATTCTATTTTGACATTTTTATAGAAGTTCTGCAATTTCCAACTGAGATTTAGTAAAGTTTGTTTATCTGTGCATTAGACATGTTCTGATATAAAAGGACTGCCTATGTTGACACAATTAGAAGTCTTCTTGACTAAGAAAGTGATCAGTCTCTTCCAGATCACACCCTCTTCACAAAGCCCACTATCTTCTGTCCAGGTATATGGTAATAGATGTATAAGTTACATTTGTTTCAGGGCACTTTCCATCAGTTTAGTGAATATGGTGTAGAACAAACAGAAGCATATAAATTTCCACCTTCTGCTATTCAGGGAGGGAAGCTACAACAAAAGCCATCAAGACTCCATTTTGACCATGGGCAAAATATTTAATTGTTAGAAAATGAGAGTGAAAGGATTAATGGGTTGAAATTTTCAACTCCCCTGAAGTAACTTAAGAGTGTAAATATATGTAATTCACTATCACATTAACATTTTTTTCATTAAAAATTCTTTTTGTTTTAAACTCAATTTTGGGCTGGGTGCAGTGGCACATGCCTGTAATCCTAGTACTTTGGGAGGCCAAAGGGGTGGATCACTCAAGGTCAGGAGTTTGAGACCAACCTGGCCAACATGGCAAAATCTTGTCTCTAATAAAACAACAAAAATTAGCTGAGTATGGGAGCAGGCGCCTGTAAACCCAGCTACTTGGGAGACTGAGACAGGAGAATCCCTTAGAACCTGGGAGGTAGAGGTTTGCAGTGAGCCGAGATCATGTCACTTCACTCCAGCCTGAGCGAAAGAGCGAGATTCTGTCTCAAAAAATAAATAAATAAAAATAAAAATAAACTCAATTTTGATTGATTTAAAACAAAATAAATGCTTTACCCAGGTATTTCCTAGAATTGGGCAAACTTCCCACTCCAGGAAGTATGGAGCCAGGAAAGGAGGAGAGTAGAGATAGGCAGCTAGAATGGCCTCACTGGGGGCTCTATACCCAAGTGGTCTCTGGCTCTGTGCTGCATAAGTCAGCAGTGCAGGAGCTCAGCTGCCCTGTAGCTCTGGAGTAGCGCAAGTTCAGAATGGCAAGGGTGCTCACTCCAGCGTGATTCTAAGAAAAGGACTCACAATAGCTTAGCCTTGGATTCCCTGATGAGCCTGGGTTCTCACTGTTCAGTGGGGAGCACTGAGCATTCTCTAGGTAGTGGCTTCACACCACAGAATCTGGGCAGGGCTTGAGGAAAGACCTTGGCATGTGGTCCCCAAGGAAGATTCTATCTCTAAATGTTGCCAATTTTTCTAAGGCAACTTCCTTTTCTGTCAAGGATTGAAGAGAGAGGGGAAGAGACCCAGAAGGTAGCATCCTGCTGGAGTCATCCTCAAGGGAATGGAGCTGAGAGTGTGATTTTGTGAGAGCTGGAAGCTCTCTTTGGGTTCATGGGGAGTTAGGCATCACTGCTCAGGAGATGAGCTGAGAACTTGATGAGGCCCTAATGAGAAACCAGGCTTGGTGAGAGTTCCCTGGACAGATCTTTTAGGAAAATTAAGGTTGCTATGACAGAATGTGAAATCTCTGGCAACCTGATTAATCTTTTTTAAGTGTCAACTGCAAAATAATGAGAAACTTTTAATTTTAAGTAGTTCATCTGAAGAATGACTCATAAAATAGAACATATCTCTAACTAAAATTATAAAATTATAATGAACATGATCCAGTCTCTTTTCACTCAGAAGACATTTTAGAATCTTGTGATAACATGGGGGTCATTATTATGAGTATCAATTATTGTACTGGTGAAGTGTGGAAGTGCTGCATAATACTGTTCTTGGTTAATAAAACATTTTATAGAAGGAATTGAAGAGAGCGAAACCATAATGAAATATTTTCATAGAAATTAGGGAAGCATCAATGTACCTTTTCAAAGTCCTAAAAAGAGGACACACTGTTTCAGTCAATATTCTTACCAATATTTTTCAAACTCCACACAGTTATGGCCCCTTTTGTTAACTGGCCTTTGACTGTAAGAAATCTACTTATCACTACTTTGTTTTCACCAATTCAGTAATAATTATTGATAATTATAACACAATTTTGTGTAACCACAAGTTCAGAAGTATTTTCTAAGTTATCACTAACAAAAAGATGAAATATTATTTATTGTAATTTTGCTGGTAAATTATCTGTCAGTTAAGTCATTTGAAAGTGGGTACATATACATATAACATATATAAAAATTTAGTTAATTTAACATAAATTAACCAGAACATAATTTTATCCAATTATATTATATAATGAAGTATTTGATATAATAAAAAGTATAAGTTCTAAGACTAATATTTTGTGTCTAAAATTTGTATCTAGTTAATTGGAAATTATAACATATTGGATTACTAACATATAAATATATTAATGTATTTTATGCATCATTAATGCAGTAGATAGCTGACATGGTGATAGCAGTTTTTGCACAATGTTCATGGGGAAAGTTATGCTCAGAACATGTCACTGATGTGTGTATAAAACAAAGGTAAAACAGATTAAACATTATAAAAAGTATGAAGTAAGACAGTCGCTTTTCCTGTGCAAAATTGTTGATACAGTGATGATAATTTTATTATTATTATTGTGATTTTTTTTTTTTTGAGATAGAGTCTTGCTCAGTTGACCAGGCTAGAGTGCAGTGGTGCAATCATAGCTCACTGTAACCTTGAACTCCTGGGCTCAAGCAATTCTCCTGCCTCAGCCTCCCAAGTGGCTAGGACTATAGGTGCATACCACCATGCTGGCTAATTTTTTCTATAGAGATGGGGTCTCACCATGTTGCCCAGGCTGAACTCCCAGCCTCAAGTAACCCTCCTGCCTTGGCCTCTTGAGTCACTGGGATTTCCGAAAGTGTCTGGCCTGGTGATGACAATTTATATGGACTTGGATGTCTGATTTATGTTCTGGTGAGTACCTGCAGTATTTTAGAAAAGTTTTGTGACCCTGGCTGATTAATGCAATTAAACCAACTCTGCCATAGAGATGAAGAAAAAAAAAAGAATATTTTTGATGATAGACAACAATTTTAGGATTCTATTGACCTCAAAACCAGTAGGTTGTCTTTAAAACAATATGTTCTTTAGGATAGCTTAAATTGCTGCCTACTTTAATATTTTTATAGAGGCAGAGCATTTCCAATTGTGATTTTATAAAATGAGCCTTTGGATCCTATATCTGGGCTGGTCTGAAAACATTATTCTAAGCACATGGGCACCATTTCAATAGCACAGAAGGTGCTCCACAATGATAAAGCTTAATTCTGTTAACACTGGTGCTTTGTATATCACAAAAGCAACGATACTGTGAGCCTTAAACAGATTCACACGAACAAACCAAATTCCACTCCAGTATGTTTTAGCCACATCTACATTGTTTTTTAAAAATGACACTTTGGAAAGACTCTCAAATGGACTTACTTTCTTTTTCTTAAGTAGTTTTGCTTCTTTTCTAACACTCCATTTCAAATCAAAATGACATTTTTTACAGGATTAATGAATACAATCTACTGATATCAATTCAAATTAGCTTAACATTCCAGGCTTAAATGTTTATCTTTATAGTAGACTATCAAATGCAAGATGACAGCTAAGATGAGTGGCTGGGGTTCATGAAGGTAGCGTTTTCATAACTGAGGGTACATGCTTCTGCTTACTCTTTGTTTACACAGTGTGTGGAAAGTTGAGAAAGTGTAATTAAATTATGACTTTAGGCTGGCTGCGGTGGCTTATGCCTGTAATATCAGTGCTTTGGGAGGCCGAGGCCAGTGGAGCACCTGAGGTCAGGAGTTCAAGACCAGCCTGGCCAATGTGGTGAAACTCTATCTTTACTGAAAATATAAGAATTAGTTGGGCATGGTGGTAGGAACCTGTAATCCCAGCTACCTGGGAGGCTGAGGCAGGAGAATCACTTGAACCTTGGAGGTGGAAGTTGCAGTGAGCTGAAATTGCACCACTGTACTCCAGCCTGGGTGACAGAGTGGACTGTCTCAAAAAAATAAAATTATGACTTTAAAACAACTGGTCACATTGTATCAGACAAAAATATCACCTGACTGCTCCAAAAGATTGTTCATATCAAGATTACAACATATTTATAGCTTAATATTGGCCCTTTCATATAATATCTATTGCTATGTCATGGAACCAGTGTTTCATAGAAGAGAAACTGGGAAACACCAAGGTATGTATTTTCAGACTTTCTATTGAAGTGGGGACAATAGTGTTGTGTATGTGGCATGAATCTGTGAGGCTGAGGCTCTCTTTTGCTCTGTGTTGTATCTTCAGCTCCCAGCAACATGGGAGAGAGAAGAGGCCTGCCCTGGAGGCCAGGAGGCTTGTGTTCCAGTGTCTGCTTTGTCAGCTGTGACCTTGGGCAACTCACTTGGGTTGCATGGATCTTGGTGTTTGCATATATCAATTATAAAGGAGCTGAACAAGGTCCTTTTCAGTTATAAAGTTCTATGGTACAACATACACAACATCGTTTCAGAGACTTCTCGTGACCTTGTCTCATAAAGAGAAATGGTCCACTTTTACTCTTTTATCATCTAATTTCCTAGAAGAAAGGGCAATTCCAAGAACTATAGAAAAGTGGGTACTTTCCATCCCATTTCTAATGTTAACAAAGAAGGTCATTTTTTTTTCTGTTCCAAAAACCCTTTTGTAGCAAAAATTTTAGTACATCTTAAAGAACTGCGATGCTTTCAAAAGGGTACTCTGGAAACCACCCTGGCTCCCTCAGCAGATTTGCAGCATTTTGATGAGTGGGAATCATGCAGCTTACCTTATGGTTTATAAACTCTAATAGAAACCAATAACCCCTCCTCCCAAAACAAATAAAAAACGATGTGTGAGGAGACTGAACTTAACTCTCCCTCCTAAAATTATGGAGCACTCCTAATCTAGTCCTCAAACTTTATTCACTCGTAGGCCTGTAAACCAATCTTCACCCAGTAGTTTGAAAGCTCAGTCTTTTGCTGGCTTGACAGAGAAAGGTTTGGGTTTGGGGAAATATGGGGAAGGCCCTGTGGCTCAGGGGTGAAAGAACTCATTACCACCAACTCTAACAAGGACCACAAGGACCAGGGCTTGGGCCAGGCAGCTGGTTCAGGAATGGATTGACCTCCAAAACATCTTCTTGATGCACTCAAGAAGCATGCATTAAGCACCTCCGATGTGCCCTGTATAGATGTGGGGAACAAACATGAATAGGACACAAACACTGGGAAATCCACGTTCCTGAGGTCCTTGTTTTCACACAACTATGCACATTCCACTTCTCACCTTGGCGTCACCTGCAGAGGTAAGGAACCTGGTGAACAACTGAAGACTCACCTGCTCCCTGATGCCTTCCCACAAGCACATCTGCTCCTACCATGCAGCCCATCCCCAGGATGCAGACGACGATGCCAATGAAATGTACAGCCTTGTACCGGATCAGCAGGAAGAACCAGGAGAGCAAAATCACGACTGGGATCACAAAACAGTCCAGGAGCTATTGGGAGGGAGGAAAGTAAACAACAAGAGGAGGTTCAGGAGGAAGCTTTCCATGTAACAGGGGAAAGTAATTTAGCTCTGCAGAAAGGGTTCTGTCTTTCCCCTGAACCTGAGATTTTGTGTAGACCCTGACTTGATGTAGTTAAAACAGACTCTGAAATAAGTGGAAATTAGTTTTATTTATTTACTTAATTGTAAACATCCCCCATACTTTGAGGTAGAGAAGAGAAGGCAAATTGATAAGACAGGCTGGCGGCGAAGATTCTCCTGGCTCCAGTGCTGGGGCAGCTCTGCCTCCTGCTTCTTCAGAGCCAGGCCATGCTCCATAGGACACCTGTGGTTCGGGGAGAGGACACTCAGCCTTTTTACACTGTCACCCTATTTTATGATAGATCTGGGAATGGGAGGTGAGGGTGCAGAGGTCCTTCTAATGTTTTATAAATTATTAGAATTCAGACAAAAGTTGAATTTAATATTTCCTGAACAACTGTCTTTCTGCTACCAGTAAAACTTATCTGTTCTTGTTATTTCATTCTTAAAATAAAAAATTGCTCTAAATATAAATACAAACATGAGTCTAAAAAGTACAAATACTTAAAAAACTACTAGAAAAAAATTTTTAAAAAGAAAGTTGAATAGAGTATAGCAAAAAATTTTGATTTCATTTTTATATATTTTGTACCAATGGATTCCATCTGACATGAAAGTCCAAGGAATTGGTAGAGAATTTGCTCCTATTATGTAGAGAGATAATGTGATGAAATGAAAAGACCCCGTGCTGGGAGCCAGAAGAGATCCTCGTTTATAGCTGTGTGACCTTGGGCAAATCACAAATTCAGGAGCCTCAAATTTCTGTTAGCAAAATGAAGATAACAACTTTCCCCAAAGATCAGTATGAACCTCAGAGATACTACACATGAACGTAATTCATAAATTACGAAGCTCTCATTGCTGGTCTATAACCCTGCTTTCAGACACATGCTCTGGGCTCCATGGAACTAACTGAGACTCACCACACTGTGGTAAGACCTCTGGATACACTATCCAAGACAGGGTCTCTCTTAGACAAAGCGACGTCACCTAGAACTTCAAGTTCCTGGTACCACATGAGGAACTTGTGATTTGTCCAGCTGCCCAGTATATCTCCTTGCTAGAATTCTACACAAGTGCCCCCACCATCCAGCTGCCAGTGTAGGGCAGAGATCCTCAATACGCCTTCACTTTCATTGTCTATATCCTATTGATTGCCAAATCCTGCCAATTTAATATTCCAAACATCTCTCAAATCTACTCATGTCACCCTCTCCTACTTCTGCCACCTAGACTGAGCTAACATCCTCTACTACATGGAACAAACCTCCCTGCCCCAGGGCCTTCACTTACGTACACCCCTCCTTCTGGAGTGCTCCACTGCTTGAACTTCCTCCTCCTTTTCCTTCAGGCCTGCACTTATAAGTTGCCTCCTCAGGAAAGCCTCTTAGATCCCCAGGCTAGGTCAAGTCCTGTTTGATGTTTTTGTTGAACCCTGTACTTCTCCTCTGTAGTTCCAATTGTAATAGCACTTAATTAATACAGGATTATTGACATCAGAACACTGCTGCGCTTAGGAGGAGTGTTCAATAAGAGTTACTGAACAAACACGTACAAAGATTTTTAATGATCAGAAACATCAAAATGGAGTCTCCAAGATTCATCGAAGGCTGGAAAAGGTTTGTGTATTTGCAAAGCATCCCCAAACATCAGAGTGGCTTCTTAGCACTGCAAATAGCATTCTGAAACCCCAGAGCTTTCTGTGATCTGGACAGATGCTTGTGCTTCTCTGTGCATTGGTCTTCTCCTCTGCAAAAAGAAACAAGCACTCAGAATAGTAAGCTGTCTCCGGGGTTGCTGAGATGATAAGGTGAGGAAGAACCATGTGAATGCCAAGTAGCACTGTGATGGCTGGGGGCTGAGCACAAAGGTCAGCACTCTTGGAGGGGCTACAGGAAAGAGGTGGTGGCAGGTAGGATTGTACTATAGCACACAGTTGCTCACTGCAGTTAATTAGCAATGTTAGTTAATGATGTGGTAATATGCTCTAAGGTAGGTGTTACAGCTAGCCTCAGATGCTATTGAAGTATATTAGCAGATTTCTGTTTCCCTTTGAAAACTGTTCACTGGGCATAAAACATTTGGTATTTTGTGTTAAAAATGAAAAATGATTGAATCAATTCGAAATATTTAGCTGCACACTCCAGAGTTAGGGTTTCATTATCTAACTGGAAGCCCTCAGTCAGTGTAGCTGAAAGCCTCTATTCCTGAATTATTGAGGGCAAGCCAGGCCAACATCCAATCTTTGAGGAGGGCTGAAGTGAGCTTTTAGGTTCTCAGTGTCATTAGGAAACCCAAAGAACTTGATGAGTCCTGAGATCTATTCCCTTTATGGTTTGAGTTGGAAAATCCTTATTTGTAAGTATCAGGTGGTCCTGTGGGTAAGTGCAAACTTTTAGAAAGAAGAGAGGGGAAAGAAGAATATAATTATAATTTTTCTTAAAAAAGGATACAATCGAGCCAGGGTTTCTGGGTCATTTGAGAGAGAGAAGCTTGGTGCTTAGGCCTTGGTAATTGGTGGCTAAATAAATCAACGAATGGTCAGACATGTGGTATCACTGACTGTCAGAAGGGACACTAGAGATAATCAAGGTTGCTACTGGCATTCATTTTGCAAGACTGTCTCATACTGTCTGCAGGGCCGTTGGCATTGCTGGGGCTTGACCATTAAACATTCTACACATTTGCAAAGGCCCCTGGAGGGCAGTATCTCCCCAGTTTAGAATCACCAAGACCCCTTTATTTAACAGTTGAGGATGCATAAGTCCTGAGAGGTGAAATCATATGCTCAAGGTCACACAAATTGTTGGTATCAGCAGAAGTTATGTCATAATAATTTTTTTTGAACAACATTTTAGTGAAGGTCAATGACGGGGATATTTAATTGCTACAGCTGAAGGTCTCACCATGGCATCTGTAAATATTGAAGAGAAACTGTTTGGCAGCGGCTCTTAGTAAACAGGCTATTCTTTTTTAGTGATTTTTGCTTTCAGCTTTCCCCCGTGGTCACAGAACATAAAATATATTGACAAAATAATTTTCCAATAGTTTTCTGGTAGCTTAATTCCTTAGCAAAGTGGTTTTAGAGTAGTAAAAAAGAGAAGCATTGTAACTGAAACTATTATTAAAGAAAAAGAAAAAAAACTCCTGATAGTCATTAATCTTTTTAGTAGATTTAACTTCCTCTGTGTACATCTCTGAATCTAAAAAGAAATTATAAAATAGCCATACCAAAACATAAACAAATATTTTATAACAACCTTATGTTCTGAAAAAAACTCAAAGGACACTAAAAACAATTTAATGGAAAAGAAAAGTGTTCATTACTCCTAGATTTACAAAGCATCCTTTTTTTTCCCCTAAGGATTTAATTTCATTCTCTTCATGCACTGAATCCTCAGGCAACACATGCCAGAGGTATCTAAGATTCTGTTTTCTAATTTTATTGATAGAGATGGCTGGGCACAGTGGCTCACACCTGTAATCCCAGTACTTTGGGAGGCTGAGGTGGGTGGATCACTTGAGATCAGGGGTTTGAGACCAGCCTGGCCAACATGGTGAAACCCCGTCTCTACTAAAAATACAAAAATTAGCCGGGCATGGTGGTGTGTGCCTGTAATCCCAGGTACTTGGGAGAATGAGGCAAGAGAATCGCTTGAACCCAGGAGGCGGAGATTGCAATAAGCTGAGATCGTACCACTGCACTCCACTCTGAGTGACAGAGTGAGACTCCGTCTCAAAACAAAATAAACAAAAAAAGACACTGAGGCACACAGTACACAATGGCTGGGGCAAAGTCTCTAAAGTCATGGTGATAGCACAAGGATTATTATTTGAACTTTGTAGGTTTTCTTTTGTAAATTTATTTTTTAAATAGAGATGGGATCTCATTATGTTACCCAGGCTGCTCTCCATCTCCTGGGCTCAAGCAATCCTCCTGCCTTGGCCTCCCAAAGTGCTGGGATTACAGGTGAGAGACACTTTACTCAGCTTGAACCTTGTTGTTTGGAATAACATTTACAGTTAGTTGCACTGTTTACACTAACAGTTTGTAAAAACAATTAGATTATTTTTATGGTAGACAAAGTAAATCTTCACAACAGCCCTTTAAGAAAGTTACAACTATATCCACTTAAGTGGCTATCATGAAGATGGTCTAAGAGAAAAGCAAATTAGTATTAGAATTGGGCCTGGCAGGGAATGGTGGCTCATGCCTGTAATCCCAGTACTTTGGTAGGCTGAGGTGGGTGGATTGAGACCCAGATCAGGAGATTGAGACCATCCTGGCCAACATGGTGAAACCCCATCTCTACTGAAAAACTAGCCAGGTGTGCTGGCATGCGTCTGTAGTCCCAGCTATTTAGGAGGCTGAGGCAGGAGAATTGCTTGAACCTGGGAGGCAGAGGTCGCAGTGAGTGGAGATTGTGCCACTGCACTCCAGCCTGGGTGACAGAGAAAGACTCCATCTCAAAAAAAAAAAAAAAAAAAGAGCAAAGAATTGGGCCTAAAACTCTAGCTTCTGGACTCCTAGATCAGAGTTCAAGTGTAGCGTCCAGAAGTTACTTCAATAAAAAAGGTTCATGTTGACATTACTTTTAAAACAACAGAAGACAGTCAACATTAAATAGCATTAAAATTTTATGTATATATGTACAGGAAGATTGAAGCATCATTTAATTTCCCCTCTCTCTCCCTACCTCTTTTTCGTTTTCACTCTAGCTGATCTCTGACCATCTTACCACTGTACCTTTCTCTGCAGCCTTTAATCACATTTGGTCATGCCCTCTCCTGCTCAGTCACATCCCACTCCTCCCTTCCTGCCAAAATCCCCTGAAGCTTCTCTCTGGACTCCTGTGGACACTCCTTCCTTTTGCCAGCAGTCCTCTCAACCTGGCTTCAGACACCCACACTTCTGAAAGTGTGCTCATCATGATGTGTGCCTGCCCCCTCAAACATGGTCATGAAGCTGTCCCAGTAGTGGATAGTCTCTTGAAGATGGAACACTTACTGTGTGTCTGTGAAATCTGCCTCCAGACTGCAAACACTCTTTACAGCTGGTGGGTCTTTCCAATTGTATCCTGGTTTTACAGAATATTTTACAAGTCTTTGGTCCACAAGAGCTCACAACTCTATGTCTGGGATGCAGGGAAAGGCACAGGCTGTGGAGCAGTGGCATGGGATGGGGATGGGAGGCTGTCTCCCCTTAGCAGCCCTACCAGGGGTTTTGGGCAACTACTGGTATGCCCCAGCAACTGCTGGCACATGGGTAGGATAGAAGGAGTTAGAGGAAGCAGAGGGAGGAAGTCCTCTGCTTGGTGTCCTTGGTGCTTCTGCCTCACTCCTGCCAAGTGGGTGGCCAGCTGCTACAGCTCCCCTCCCTCCAATACCCAAGGGAACCTCACCCTCTTGTTTCCCTGGCTCTTTCCTGCAAATCCCCCTTGGAAATCATGGGAGCTGAAGAATTATAGAAAGAATTAAGCCAGAAAAGTGTATTCTTCATTCAGCTGACATTTATTGAGTGTCTACCAAAGCCCAAAGCCCCAGCCCCTGTGTGCATTCACGTGGGCCCTAAATCCTACTGACCTGTGTTCTGTTGCTCTGACATTGTGCACTTTAATTTAAATTTTCTACAAAGAAAATGTGTCGACTATATGCTGGGTATGCATATGTATATATGCATATATATATATGTGTATATATATATATATATATATGCGTTGGAGAAGGCCTCTGGGTGTTTTAGGAAAGAGAGTCCTAGCTGCTATGCTATCCCATCACAGGTGAGGCTGTTGGGTTTTGTGTGGTTATATGACATGTCATGGGGAAAGGATTTATATTGTTTTCTTTATTTAATCACATTGAATCAGTTTTGAGAGTCATGTAGTACAACTGCATTTATCACAACTACATAACTTTATAATAGTGATTGTGCAATGGAGTTCTGTGTAAGTCAAAAATGTTGCATCATCAACCATCAGTCAAGTGCCAGTTGGCCTCATGCAGTCAAGTCAATGGAGTAACTTTCAGAGTTTTATAAATTCAGCTATAGTCACAAAGACATTATAGAGACAGACGTAAGTCAACTAAATACATTCACAGATAAAGGCATAGATACACACAACTAATGTTACAGGGATAAAATTCTTATTGTGTAGAAGAAATAGGTTAAATGAAATTAGTGGAATGTCTGTGAGGAAGTCAAGAGAACTGCAGAATTAGAGGAAGAATAACGCCAGGAGAAGTTTATTCTTTCATTCAGCTAACAATTATTGGGCATTTACTAAATCCCAGGTTTTGAGTGGAGACAGTGAAGGCATACACAGACGAAGAAGACATCCTTTCCTCCCTCAGGACATTCATAATACTATAAGGAAACACTACATTCATTTATTTATTAAATTTTTCTTGTGTGACTACTTTATTTGGGTACAGCCAGGCTTTGTGACAAGGCAGGTAAAACTGCCCCTGCACTCCAGGGACTCCCAGTTTGGGATAAAGACACCCCATGGACAGTTGCCTTCTTTTTTTTTTTTAAAAAAAATGAAAAACCCTAAACCTGTAATACAGATACTGTATCATATCATTAGATTTTGCTTAACATTTTTGAGATATAATACAGACTATAACTTTCACCCCTTTAAAGTGTGCAAATACTGGTTTTAGTGTATTCATAGAGTTGCACAGCTATCATCACTACCTAATTTCATCTAATTTTTTCATCATCCTCAGAGGAAACTCTATACCCACTAGCAGTTACTCTACATTCCTCCCTCCTTGCAGCTCCTGGCAAATACAAATCTACTTTCTGTCTCTATGGATTTCCCTGTTCTGGCTATTTCATATGAATGAAATCATACAATATGTGTCCCTTTGTGACTGGTTTCTTTCATTTAACATGATGTTTTCATGGTTCATCCATGTTGTTTATGTATCATACCTCAGTCCTTTTTACTGCTGAATAATATTGCATTGTATGGATATACCATGTTTTACTTATCCATTGCTCAGTTGATGAATATTTTCAAGCAACCTTTTATGAGCAACATGTGGGTTTCATTTCTTGGGTAGATATTGAGAAGTAGCCCTGCCAGGTCATATAGTAACTCAGTGTTTGAGGAATTGATAAACTGTTTTCCAGCATCCACACCATTTTGCAATCACATCAGCAATGCACAAGGGTCCTAGTGGCTCTACAGCCTGTCAACATTTTTTTTTTTTTTTTTTAGATTTTCACAATCCTGGTGGGTGTGGAGTGGTATCTCCTTATGATTTTGATTTGCATTTTTCTAGTGACTAATGATATTAAATACCTTTTAGTATGCTTACTGGCCAATTTTGTATCTTCTTTGAAAAATATCTATTCAAATTATTTGCCCATTTTTAAACAAGTTATTTGTCAATATTTTTATAAAGTTCTTAATCATTTTCCTATTTCTTTTTTTTTTGAGATGGAGTCTCATTCTGTCACCCAAACTGTAGTGCAGTGGCACCATCTTGGCTTACTGCAACCTCTGCCTCCCGGGTTCAAGCAATTCTTCTGCCTCAGCCTTCCGAGTAGCTGGGACTACAGGTATGTGCCTCCACGCCCAGCTAATTTTTGAATTTTTAGTATATAAATAAATATATATATATATATATATATATATATATATATATATATATAAATAATATATTAGCTAGGCTGGTCTCAAACTCCTGACCTAGTGATACATCCACCTTGTCCTCCATAGTGTTGGGATTACAGGCGTGAGCCACAGCTCCCAGCCCATTTTTCTGTTTTTGACCATTTTATTTGTTCCTGTTCTTCTGAGTTATAAATGCTGCTTCAAAGAACACATTTAAATATGAGCTTCTGCCTATATCTCTGAATATTATCTTAGGATAAATTCCCAACCATAGAATGATAGGTCTAAAGGGCATACACTTTTAAAAACTCTTGATGCATACTGTCAAAACTGTCTCCAGAAAGTTAGTGGCGATTTACTTCTCCCATTTCTGAGCATAAGTGTTCCAGTTTTACTGTACTTCTATAAATTTGGACATTATCTTTTTTATTGCCAATTTCTATCAAATATAAACTTGTATAATTGTTTTAAATTTCTTATGTGATTACTGATGAAGCAAAACTTTCTCTTTCTATTGAAGTACTAGTATTAGTGATATATAAAATATCTTTATATATTATTAAGGCTGTTGACCTTTATTATATTTGTTGAAAATATTTTTATAGCTTTAAAAAAATTATGGGTTTAAGTATTTATTTATAAGCTCATTTTAAAAAACTTCTTCTCTCTCCCCAAATCAGTGAAGTAGTCATCTATGGTAAGTCATCTATGTGTTCTTTATTTATAATTCCTTTTTTAACATTTAAAATTTTAATTCATCTGGAATATTTTGTTGCATGAAATTAAGTTAATAGCTAATTCAGTTTCTTATTACAGTCAACTTTCCACTGAATTTGTTGAATCATAGTCTCTTTCTTGTTGGTCTGCAATATTTTCTCTATGGTATAGTTTATATATATTAATATCTGTGTTAGGGCCTTATTATATACCACACTATTAACAGTATCATGTTGCTTTAATTGCTGTAGCTTTACAAATGCATTTTTAATGTCTTCTAAGGCAAATTGGTTTTCATTATTCATTGTTTTCAAAATTATCTTAGCTATTCTAGTCTATTTTTCTTCCAGATGAAATTTGCTGCCATATTTTTTAGTCTTCAATATCCCTCTCTCTCTTAAGAAAATCTCCAGGGATTTCAAAGAGCTTTTACAACCATTATCTCATTGTGAAATGTTAAATGAAGGCTTTGGGCGAAGATCTGTATCTTTCTCCAAACTCTTATGAAGTTTCAAATGAAATTTTGAATTTGGATATTTGTATTTATTGCTAAAAAATATCAGTTGGGTATAAATTATCCTTTTCAAACAAAGCACAGTGACACTGATGTCAGATAAACAAGATAGAGGGTTTTCATTAGAAAAATTAGATAGTCACATAGCCTTAAATGTTATACTTTAGCCTACTGTCAACTTTCCTGAGTTGATTATGCAAAGTTCCATCAATTAATCGAAAGTAGTAACAAAATTTATTGTACTTTAAAAAGAATGACTAGCTTTGCCCAGAAGTGCAGGAAAAGGCCAGTAGGTTACTTCTTTCCATGAAAGCAGGAAGTGCTTTCTTCTAAAAGATCACATTTGTAACGTCAGTTTTACCTGTTCAAAGAGTTACTTTAACTCACGAAAAAATACTCAGAGTGTAATAAAGTTAGTACATTATGGTATTTTATGTCTTCTGACTTACATGCTCTGAAACATGGATGAAAATGACAAGGAAATCTAGATAACTAAGATGGGAAAACTGCTCTGCAAATTAAGAACAGTCATTTCAGGAAATCTCCATAGCATTCCCATTTTCTACTTACAAATCTAACAACCTGGCAAGGCTTGTTCTTTATCTTCAACTTATGGCCCTTAACTGCCTTCAGAAAAGCTGAGTATAGTATTATGTTTACATTCTAATAAAATGTCTGTTTAGAGGCTGTCTTTTGTGTCTAAAATACCACATGTTCTGATTTCTTCTTTAATGTTGGATGCTGTGGTCCCAATCACTTACTTTTCATTTCTTCTAGGATTTAACTGGCAGAAAATAATAGCTTGATCCATTTTAAATTGCCATATTTGTAGGTCAAATTGGTTGTATTTCACATGCTTCACCTAAAAGACCTTAGGAAGCAAATGGAGACCAAACAGCTTAATTAATTAATCAAACAGCTTAATTAATGTTAGACCTAGATTGGAGAAGGCAGTGTAACCTTTTTCCCACTCAATTTAACTTAGCCTAAACTTTATTAGCCAAATATCCTGGGGTAAATGGTCTTCAGGTCTTGGACTCTGTGTTTCAGGGATCTTTCCAGCAAGGGACATAAAGCAGGCAGAAATGAAGCGCTGTATTTATTATATTTTACCCTCCTTTTATATTTCTTTTAAGGTATCACAACCCCCCCAAGAGGTAAAGTCCCTACTGTATACTGAATTTAGCTATTTCTTCTTTGGGGTGGAGCAAGTAAGGAATGGAAAGATGGAGAGAGAGAGAGAGAGAGAGAGTTTTCTCCCATCATCTCAGCTTTTTGAAGGGAATGGAAGTCTTCCCTGACCTGGGTGGTATCATATGGAGAACAGGAGTCCTTTTACATTCCTTCTATACCATGCTTGCTTTAGATGAAATACGTGTTCATGTAAAATTTAGTTTATTGATTAAATATCTATATATCATAGTACTAGGCATAAAAATCTCTGGATGGGGAAAATCAGAATCTATAAGAATAAAATGTTAACAGTGGTTATCTTTGAATGGGATAACTGAATCTTCACAACTTCATCGCCCAAACTCTGTGGTTTCCAAAGTTCCTCTCTTGAGTATATACAGACAGTTCCCTAACATAGGATGGTTTGACTTACAGTATTTTCTATTTATGATGGGTTTATAGGGATGTAATACCATCATAAGTCCAGGAGCATCTGTACTTTTTTCAAAATATGTAAAACAACACATACTATGTATGAGACTGTAAAAATCTACAAGAGTCAGATCGGTGTTTTCAAGGGAAGCTGATGCTTTATTTTTAAAAATTAAAAAAAAAACCCTCCCACTCCAGCAGAGCATAATGAGGTGACCTCATCTCTCTTTCTAATGGTCTGTGCCCAAAAGAGACTCCTCTGCCAGCCTTCAGCTTCTCATTAACACTCCCCTCCGGCTATCACAGGGAGAGAGCTCTCCTCAAGTGGCCCAGCTGTCAGAGGCTAAACTTGAGGCAACCAGTAGGTGATTCCAGGAAAAAGAACATTTCCCACTCTCCCTTCCTCTGCTTCTAATGGGCAAGTCTCCATGTTTCTAAAAGTGACCAATATTATAAATGCATCTCTGATGAGTAAAACCGAAGTATTAATAGGGAAGGATCTTTAAAAAGACAAACTTCAGTAAAACACACACACACCCTAGAAGTCTTTCTTAGGCTGACAGTCCAGCTGAAGAGAGTAGAAAATAGTTTGTGGAACATACATTCACATACAACCAATAACCGTTTTAATTCTGTGGCCTGGATTTGTCACCATCCCAGAGGCATTTAAAAGTCTGACCAGGAGTGTAATTCCAGGGAGTAGTGTATTACATCTGGAACAAACTTTTCTGGTAGGCAGCCACCAGCCCTCTTACGCTCTCTCCCTAAGATTTTTTTTCTTCTCAGCGCTATGTAACACTCTCCTCTCCCAAACCCCATACCTTAGAACTTAATGTTTAGGTTTTACTGTCTTAAAATATTCATGTTGGATAAAGCCATGTTTCCATCACATTGTCCTAGAGAGCCAAGCTAATCAAATGTGTCACTGTGCTGACTATACACAACAGCCCCTTTCTAGGAAGTGTCCTATTTTTTTGGATTTAGAAAAATATTTTTACCAAACGACTTTTCTTTTCCTACAATAGGAATTTAAATGTGTAAACTGTATATGTCCCCTTGTAGCAGTCATTCGAACTTGCTAGTTGCTCAAGCTTATTCACTTTACTTTTTTGGCTTCAGCTCTCAAAGGAGAAAAGAAAGAAAGAAAATGACACTGCCATGCACTGAAATCTGGGACAAGTACCTAGAAATCTAGGTGACCGGAAGATACAGATAATTAGACACAGCTCTCTAGCTCAATTGTGGGGAAATCTGCCTTCGGTGACAGCAGAGCTGTCCCAGGGAACAACATCTTTCTTGTTGAGGATCATCAGGTATCATCAAAGACTTTATCAGCTTTAAAAACAAGTTCTGATCATCAGCGAACCAGATTCTAAAAGTGAAAAGAAAGGAATTAACATTTACCAAATGCCTAATATGCCAGGTTCCCTGAATCATGATCATATATTTCCCATTTTACAGATGAGGAAATGGACTTATAAAGACAGTAACTTTCTCAAAGTCTCCTGGCAATGCCAGAGCCAGGATGTGACCACAGGCCTGCTATTCTCCTTACATAAAATGAGCATAAGTAATCAAGGCCTAGGTAGAGAAGAAACTATAGAGGATCCAGTCATCAACGTTGCCTAGCCTGGATTAGCCTCAACTCAATCTAGCAGCTGCGAGCTCTCTCTTACATTGAGAGTACTGAGACAGAGAGAGAGAAAATTCTGAGGCTATTGAAAAATCACTGGTTGGGGTTGTTTCTCTGCATTTTTTATATTAAATAAAGTGTAGGTGATAAGACAAAGCACATAAGAATTAGAATCATTCGTTTTCTGATACTGTGTGGCCACCTTGGGTATTTTTGGAGAAGTGGTTGTCTTAAGTCAGCCAAACTCTAACTTGTATTTCGAACGTACAGAATTCATGAACACAGGAACATTAACAATAACGTTAAAGCACGGACACATTTCAAAGCACATGCTGAAGGAAATAAAAGTTTTCTGATAAAATATTAATTCTGCATTAATTTTGCATTACTTTTGATTTCTCCAAGCATTAAAACAGCAGGAAGAAACAATTTCACAAGCTAGAGGAAAACATCTTGTACTTTTTGGAGGCTATTTCTAGGTTTATTTCCAGGTTTTGTTAGAAAACCGCAAAAATCGCTGGGTGTGGTGGCTCACATCTGTAATTCTAGCATTTTGGGAGACCGAGGTAGGAGGATTACTTGAAGCCAGTAGCTTAAGACCAGCCTGAGCAACAAAGTGAGACCCCGTCTTTACAAAAAATACAAAAATTAGTTAGGCATGTTGTTGTGCACCTGTAGTCCTAGCAACTTTGGAGGCTGAGGTGGGAGGATCACTAGAGCTTGGAAGTTTGAGGTTACAGTGAGCTAGGATCATACCACTCCACTCCAGCCTATGTGATAGAGCAAGGAAAATGCAAAAATCAGATTTTTATTACCTTATATTAGTCACTTATTTATTTGTTCAAAAGAAGTTATTAAATGCCTACTTAGTGACCAGGATTGCTATAGATGCAGAGGATAACAGTGTGAACAAAATACTCCATATCCAGGTGTAGGTGGACAGCTGCCAATGAACACGCACTTCTTTCCTCCAGTTGACACTCAGTTTCTCTCCCTAAGGACTTGACTGGGGGGAAAGCGATTCTGCCCTCTGTTCTTTGGAGCCCCCCCTTCCCTTCTGCTGTCTCTGAGGCCCTTCTCCAGCAGCTATCCCACTTTCCTCCTGGATCCTCATACCTTTCAGCTTGCTGTTTTCCTTCACCATATAGGTATGTCCTGGCCTTATTCTCGATGCCCACTGACCCTGTAGCTATTTATCTTTTCCTCTTCTGAGTCAGCCTGTGAAGATCAGTCTACAGTTACCTCTGGCATCTTGGTCCCATTAATTCCTCAAGCTACAGCAATACTGACAGCTCCCTTTGCCATGATCACCAAGGCTAAATTGCCTCGCCACTTCTGACTTCTTATCTTACTAAACCTCTCTGCAGCAGTTGGCATTGCTAACCGCTTTCTCCTTGAATTTTCCCTCTTGATTTATCTGTCTTTTTTCCCTTCTACTTCTTTGGCCCTTCCTTCTGTTTTTTTTTTTTTTGGATACATCTTATTCTTTTGGTCCCTCTGAAAGCTGGTGTTTCTGAGGGATCAATCCTTGGCTGTCTTATTTTCACATTCTACATGTACCACTCCTTGGCTGTCACTCCACCTCTTACTTCCTTTCAAGCCAAACTTCTTGAAAAGAGCTGCATTTAGCCACTGACTCCATCTCATCAATATCCATTCAACACCTCGATTCACAGCAATCTGGTTTCTGTTCCCCAAACACGATCAAAATGGATCAAAAACATTCCCTGTTTTTGAACCCAGCAGACACATTTTAGTTCTCTTTTACTAAGTGAAGAATCTGACACTCCCTCCTTTTGGTGCTCTCAACTACCCTCTGCCCTTCATTCCATCCCTTGGGCGTCTTCAGACTCCTTTATGTGTTCCTGGCTTATGGGCTCCTGGATCTACTCTCATCTCTCAAAAGTGTTCTCAGGATTTTGCCATTGTGTCTCTTCTCACTGTTCCACATTCACCCTGAATGATTTCACCTACCGTTCTGACTTTAAGAATTATCTCTATGCTGAGGACTTTCAAATGTACCTCTCAAATCTAGATACATCTCCACTCCACAGCCATATAACCACCTACTTATCTAATGTGAATGTGCCTCAAATCCCCACAGCTCAGTATGGCTCAAACATGACTCATATATTTGTTCCCAGATTGTTCCTCCTCTTGTGATTCTTCCCTCCCTGAATGGGATCACCAGTGACTCAGTTGCTGAGATCTGAATCCTGAATGTCTGACATCAAGGGGTCACACTTCCCTCTTGAAACACTTTCTTGACTTGGCTATCAGGACATACTACATTCTTCTTGTTCTCCTCTACCACACTGGCCTTTCCTTCTGAGCCTTCTTTCCCCTAGTCTCTGAATGCTGCTGTGCCCCATGGCTCAGTTTCCAGTTTTCTTTTCTTTTCTAGTTATACCCACTCCACTGTGATCTAATCACACAATGACCTTCAGCACCATCTATATGATAAGATTTATAAGTCCAGTTTCAGCCTCTCTGTTGAACTCTAGACACAGATACTCAGCCACCTATACCAAGCTCTGCTTGGATGTCTCACAGCAAACTCAACTCTGCATGACCAAAGCAGAGTGCTTTGATTTTCTGCTTCACACCTTCTCTTCCCCAGTTTTTTTCATTTTACCACATGGCACAACCATTCCCCCAGTGACTGAGGCCAATAACTAAGGAACCATTCTTGACTCTTTTTTTTTTCTTTCTACCTTCCCCTATCACCGGTATGAATACTCAGAAAATCATATTGGCTTTATATACTGAATGCATCAAACCAGCTCTATCCACATCCACAGTTAGCAAGTGGCTTCAAGCCATCATCATCATTCACTTAGTGGTCCCCTGACTGTTTAGCCACATCCACTTCTACTCCTTAAAGGTTAATTCTCCACCAGCAGCAATGACGATCTAAAAATACAAATTAGATCACATCGATCTCCTGCCTGACACAGTCTAACAATTTTTCTAAGAGAAAATCCAAACTCCTTTTCTTGACTTCGCCTTATATAATCTGCCCCATCTTTGTCTTGAATTTAGTCTCTTACTACTAGTAGCTTCTTTCATTCTTTCCATTTTTTAAACATGCCATGCTCAACTTCTTCACCCTTACACTGTCCCCTTTGCTTGGAACTCCTTCCCCAGATCTATGCATATTTTACTCTCACACAGTCTAATGGGAGAGTAAGAAAATGAAACCTAAGTATGCTTTAGAGAGAGAACTTCATGAGGACAAGAATAGTATTCTTCATGCTATATGTCTAGTTGCCCATGGGAAAGTGTATATAATATATGCTCAAAAAAATATCTGCTGAGCTGTGAACAATTAAAACATGAATTGAAACATGAATTTCACTCACACACCCAATAAGCCACCAAGTCCTTTCTTTTCAGCTACTTGAAACTATTTAGAATCTCTTCACTTGTCCTGTCCTGTCCAATCTGATCTGAACACAGATCAGATCATGCAAGCAATATTTCTAAATTACAGATCTCATCATGCTATTCCTACAGTAGAAACTCAGAATTAAGCCCAAACTTGTGAATATGGCTTATAAGTCCCTTTTTGATCCGTCATTGGGTACTTTTTCATCTTCTTCTTTGCTCATTTCTTCCTTCAAACTCCATGCTGTCAGTTATACAAGAGCTGTTAGTTTTAGAAATCTGTTGTACAACATTTGCCTACAGTTAATGGTATCGTATTGTGTACTTAGAAATTTAAGAGGGTAGAGTTCATTTGTTAAGAGTTCTTACTGTAATAAAAATAACTAAGTTAAAACACACACACACACAACATAACCAGAAACTCAATGCTGAAGCCATTTCTTAACATACCATGGTCTTTCTTGACTAATTTCTTCACTCCATCACCCAGGCTGAAGTGCACCCAGCTCAAGTGATCTTCCCACCCTAGCCTTCTGAGTAGCTGGGACCACAGGCACATGCCACCTTGCCCAACTAATTTTTTTTTTGGCAGAGATGAGATTTCACCATGTTGCCCAGGGTTGTCTCAAACTCCTGGGCTCACGTGACCTGCCTGCCTCAGCTTTCCAAAGTGTTGGGATTACAGTCGTGATTACAGAGATGACACTGCTCCTGGCTATGACTCATTTCTTTGAATGTGTTTTTTTCCCCCTGTCTGGAGTTCTCATGTCCTTCTCCTTTGCCACAGTTCAGTTTAGCCAATGCTTTCTCCAGGAAGCCCTCTCTGGCTCCCTAAATCCAGATTAGGTGCCCCCTGCAGGGCTCCCATACATCTCTGTATTACCTAATTGTATCGATTATGCTAAAATGTAGTTCCTTTCCTTAAGGACAGGAATTTGTCTTTTTTCTGCTCAGTTTTATCTCCTGGAGTTAGGGTGGTGCTTGGCACACAGTAGTGCCTCTATAAGTATTTTATGAATTCATTCACAAATATTTATGGAGTACCTGCTCTGTGTAGGCACTATCCTAGAAAATAAAAATTCTAGGTAATAAAAAAATTCACAGCCCTTACAGAGTTTACAAGAAAAGACAGCCAATTAAGTAAAATTAGTTATGTCAATGGTGATAAGAACTATGGAGAACAATAAAGCAGGAGAGAGGGGAGGCAATATAGGAGCAGGTATGAGGTTGCAATTTTAAACAGGGTGGTCAGAGAAGAGCTCATTGAAAAGATGACAATTGAGCAAAGTCTTGAGGTGCTCATTGCATTGCCTGGCAGATAGTAGCTGGTGAATGAATGAATAACCAATGAAGCAATGAATAATTTCTATTACTCTGAACCACTTGGGGAGCTCCGCTGTCATCAAGTTAGCTGTACTGTATAAAGCTACTTATTGAGATGATTTCTGCCATGGGGAATCAAAGATGAGCGCTCTGGGCAGCTGCTACTTCCTGTCATCGTTCTCTGGCCCAGATGGTGTCACATCTCTTAAACTACTCACAGAGCCCCCTACTTAATGGCCTCAGGAAATGCCCAGTCACGGTCTGTCTTTCTGTTCAAAGGCTCTTGAATTAGAAATGGCCACAACTCAGAAGATACAAACAAGAGAGAAGAAAGGAAGGAGAGGGACAAAAATAATTCCTGCTATTTTCTCAGATGGTGGTGTTTCTATGCATTCTCACTGTCTGAGTCTTAAAAAGTCTCAGTGGCTGTAAGACTGCACCCTTCAGTCATAAAGCCGCTCAAAGGCTTTTACTGATTTATGAACAAAGCCATCTCCTCGAATGCATTGCTAATGGAAGCAGGCTATATAAGGTTTTTCTATACTTTTTTTTTTTTACATGCAAGGACACTTTACCATTTTAACCATTTATTACAGATGAATTTTGTACAGTGATAGACTCAAAACGAGCATGTCTATCAATGGAACCAGTCAAGGTGTTTTCATGTGCATCTATTCAGGCAGACAGCACCAGGGTGCTCTCCAAGAAGCCCATCTAGGCAGTATTGGGAGAATTGGCACCTTAGTAACCGCAAAGAAGGAACAGCTCCCGGGGAGGATCCTTTTCTCAAACAAGGAAAACATAAGCATGGGTGGGCAGGAGAAACCTGCTCTTATACTTATGTTTCCAGTTTTATTTGGAGAAGGCTCTCAGAAGATCAGTGCCTTCAAACCTGCCTGGAAGGTGGTGCCTAAGTCTATTTGGGCTGCTGTAAGAGAATATCATAGTCTAGGTGGCTTGTAAACAACAGAAATTTATTTTCCACAGTTCTGGAGGTTGGTGTCTAAGATCAAAGACTTAGCAGACTCTGTCTGGTGGGGGCCCAATCCCTGGTTCATAGATAGCAGTCATTTCTTTGTGTCCTCACATGCACGTAAGTTCAGTGGGGTCTCTTTTATAAGGAGCATTAATCCTAATCAGGAGGGCTCCTCCACCCTCATGATCCAGTCACCTCCCAAAGGCCCCACCTCCAAATACCATTATATTAAGGGTTAGGATTTCAACATAAGAATTTCAGGAAGACACAAACACTCAGTGTATAGCAGGTGGGAAGGATTTAAATACTGTCTCCAACTGTATTAGTTTTCCATTGCTGCTGTAATAAATGACCACAAACTTAATGGTTTAAAACAGCACAAGTGTGTCTTATAGTTCTAGAGGTCAGAAGTCTAAAATCAAGAGGATGGCAGGGTGTGTTCCTTCTGTAAGGTCTAGGAGAGAATCCCTTTCCATGCCTTTCTGAGCTTCTAGGGGCTGCCTGCATTCCATGGCTTGTTTCCCCTTTCTCCATCTTTGAAGCCAGTAATGTGGTGTTTTCAATTCTCTGCCTGACTCTGACCTCCACTTCTATTGCTACATCTCCCTCTACACTGAGTCCTACAAAGGACTTCTCTTCAAATAACCTTTGTGATTATCCTGAGGTCACCCACATAATTCAGAATCATCTCACCATAGCAACATCATTAGTTTAATAGCATCCGCAGAGTCATTTTTGCCATGTAAAGTAACATATTTATAAGTTACAGGGATCAGAACATCAACTTCTTTGGAGGGCCATTATTCTGCTTACTGTTCCAGCTATATTCATGCATCATGAAATGTGTGCCCTGAATATAACAGAAAGTTCTTTTAAGGGAAGAAGAAAATTACGATTTATTGAGCAGGATGTGCAGGTGTTTACATATCCAATCATCTGTAATGCACTGGAATTCACTCATCCGAATATGGTTGTCATTCAAGATAGTCACTCTGGAAGGTTATGGTTGTATTTTAATCACTCTTTCATCGCTTAAAAACATATTAACTCTTTGAAATAGCCTCTGAGCACTCATTGGAATATTCTTAATGGAAGCAATTACTCATGCTTTTTGAGTAGGTTTTATTATTTGAAAAGAACCAAAATGCTGGATTATGCTAGATAATATTTTCTGGATCTGAATGAAGGATAAATTGTAAAGAAACTTGAATTACTTAAAACTGGTTCTGAAGGAGATTTTAAAAGATAAATTCTAAATGGTAGACACGTTAGAATAAGTATATGCTATTAAAATATAGCACTTTGAAGAATGATATAGATTTACATGTATATATTTTGCTGTGTTTATTAAAGCACTTTATGTCTTACATAGCAAAATATGATTATTACTTCAGAGGCAGTTTTACTTTTTAAATTAAAAAGTAAGAGATTTTTTATGTAGGAAGATGTTTCTGATAAAACCATTTGGAAATTGTTTATTTCTTAATTCTCACATTACGCTGCCTAATTATAAAAGCTATTTGTTACAAACTAGTTCTTTTTAAGTCCATTATCTTTTCGTATTGTGTCCTCTAATTAAATCCTTTATGGGATATAATGTTATTGTAAGCAGTAAGCAAAAACTATTGTTTTTAAAAATCCTCAAATCTTGCATTTTACACAGAAAGTCTTTGACTTTCTCTTTCATTTCATTAAGGATCTTTAATGTTTCAGGAACCAGGTAGTAATTACCTGAAGAAAACTATGAGGAATTATCAGTGATGTTATTTATAAAATTTTGCTTGGAGAAGGGCAGGGAGAATGAGTTGGGATAAAAACATGATTCTGAATTTCTATCAAAAGATTTCCTGTGTATGAAAATGAAATCACTTAAAGGCCAAATGAACACATTCAGCCAATGAGTATACCTTAATTAGCAAGATCTGAAAACGTGGCTAATTGGAACTCTGAGTTTTAAATCTAATTAAAATTAGTATCTATCAAGGCTTATAATTCAAAAATTTCCAAAGTGAAGAATTCGAATTTAAGAATTTTATTTACTTGGCCATTAGAAAACTTTTGGTTCTTGAACACTACGCTTTCTCTTTCTCTGTCTTTCTCACACACACACACACACACACACACACACACACACACAATCTATTTGCATTTCCTTACATAAATGAATGAATCGTTGATTAAAACTCTCCATTTTGTGCCTTTGTCCACTCGCAACCACAACAGCTATGTTCTGTAGTGGGTATTCATGTTTGGAGGTCTAAGGTAGCCAGTGGTTAACAGACTGTGTGAGTGTAAAAGAGGCTTGAGGAAATCGAAGGCTGGAACTCTTATGTCTTCCTATTTGCCTATCAAACCTTATCCATCAAATATGCCAGCCAATTTGTCCACTAGTTCTAAGAATTTAAGTAGGAAACTGTGTGTTTTATAATACTGGACTACAGAAGTGTTTTGCTCTTCACAGATTTAGTGAATAGAAAGAATACCTAAGGAAAAAAATATGAATTATTATTCCGTAAAATGATTTTTTGATTTATAAGAAATTGTCTAGTGTATTTCCCAATGTGTTAAAAATATGTCATTTGCAAAAATATATTTGAAAATATTATTTTGAGAACACATTCATGACAAGGCTTAGCCCCTGGTGGTGGGAAAACCCAATTCTAAGTAGGATACTACCACACTTATTTTTGCAAGTTCCCCTGCTACTTTCACTCTAAAACAGAGTGGGCTGGGGGAATTTTGTTTATATTTAGCAGCAATGTCATTACTCTTTATGAGATTTCACTTCTATTGACTGGCAATGGTCTTACCTGAAGTAATACCATAATCAGTCAGTGGCAAAGCTAATTGGAATGTGGATTTCCTAACCTTCTCTGGTGTCTCCAGCAAATTATTTCACTTAGATCACTTTGCATGCAATTGAAATTTACCATTCCTCTTAAATTTGTTGTCCAAGAGTAAGAGTGTATGAAAGGATGGCATAGTTAGGCAAAATGTATCTTCTTTATGTATTTTCCTTAAATCGGATTGATGGAAAGAATAAATGAAGTGGAAAATATGTGAGTAACAGGAGCTGGCATTTATTGAGCATCTACTATGTGCTGGAGATATTGCTAAGATAATGGGTGTCCCAGCTTGACTATCTGACTGTCAGATGGATCTCAGACAAGCCTGCGAGCATACAGAGACCCGTGGGGGCACTGTTAAAAGTCACTTAGTAGGAAAAATTGAGGAATTTCACTAGGGAGGGAGATAGAGATTGCATTAGGAGCTGCTGGCAGCTTATTCTATTATAAGAATAATAAAACATTTTATTGTTGGTTGCATTACTTTTGCCTTAGTGGACCATCAAATACAATGTTACATTTGCATACCATGATCACACCAGGGGAAAGTTTTTTTATTCTTACTTATAGGTGAGAAAATTGCTCCTCAGAGAGAGAAAACAAACATGTAAGGGCATCTCACTGATTTATAACCTGTCTCCGTGCACCACTGGAGCTGAAAATCACCAGAGAACCAAGTGGCCTGCTTTACCGTCAGATTCATGCTGTCAGTAAAACCTAGGCTTACAGAGCCTGTTCAGATGTCACCTCTGGAGTCCTCTCTGTCATAGGGTAGAGCCAGTCACTCCTCCTCTGTAGTCCCATGGCATTTTGTGTGTAGCTCCATTTTACTACATTTCACACTGCATTGTAATTCATTTACTGGCCTATCTTCCAGCAAAATAGGCATAAAAGTTTGGAAATTTAATTTCCATTGTTAAGTCATGCTCCATATAGCCATCTACCTGTAAAACTGAGCCATGAGGAAGAAGAGGGCTGGTCCTTTGTACAACAGAGAGGTCAATGACCAGTTTTAAAACCTAAAGCTGACTTTCTTGACTTCTTTAGCAAGGAAACATCTAGGAAATCAGGGTCCCAGAGAAACAAGGGATTCCAAATTCTGAAATTTTCCTTCCAACATATTAAGAATCCATACTGCCAACCATATCGGTTTCTGCTAGAATGTGAAAAGTTGCCCTTTCTCCCTTGAGGCTGACCCAGGCCTGTTGTCCCTGGAAAGAGAATGGGAGATGAGGATGGGACACAAGGAAGTCCATGCTAGAGAGAAAGAGGGAAGGAAGTGCTTGTCCCTCTCTCCCATCCACTGACTGTGCAAAGAGGAAAGGAAACTGACAGGAGAAACAAGTGTTAAGTCACATATGCCCAAGATGTGCCCTCTCAAGACTGAAGTCCCAGAGGACAGAAAGAATGCTAGATAGTTTGAAGGGAAATCATAAACAAAGCATCAGGTGTTTTAGGGGCACAGTCCCACACCAAGCTGAGGAAGCCACGTCAGAGAACTGGAATGATGTGTGGTTAGTGAGCACTAAAGCTCCTGGAATTCTCCGCTCCTCTCTCGCTGGAAGATGTTTAGACATCTGTGTGCCCTGCCTGAGGCCGGGAGGTGGGGAACAGTCTATGTTGCAGGTATCAGTAAGGTTGGAAACCAAATGCATCACATCTGGATGTTCACTTTACCAATGATAATTAAGTGTAGGTGGGAGCAGTCCATAAAAAAAGAGAGACAACTGCTGGGAGGAGAGAGGAGCAGAGGCCAGCAGAATGCTAGACAGCAGCTCCATGTCCAACACAGCATGTGCACATTCAGCTACTGACCAGCTGTCCCTAGGGACGTTAGCCACAGGACCAACATCGGGCCACAAGGTCACACAAGCCTCCTAGAGATCCACAGACCATCTCAGAAATGAGTGTCAGGGGGGCGATGTCTGAGAGGCTGAGCATTTGTCCAAAAGCAACTGAGCTATCTAAAGAGAGTTTTCAACCTGGAAGGGATTTGCAAGTTTTACATTTAGTCAGTCTTTTCCTCCACCTATCACTACTTAGTCAGCTGGAGGGTGTTTGGAGGAAGGTTCACTATAAAAATTAGATCAATTAGAGAATATAAAGATGGTACAGTTTCTTTGGATATCTAAGAGTAGCATGAATGAATCTGCATCCATTCTCTGCTTATAATACTTAAGGCTTCTTCAGAGAGGGGATCTTTTTTTTAGACATCTTTACATTTCCAGAGCATAGCAGAATACTGAAAAGGTGTTTAGCATTCCATACCTGTGTCCTGTATGAACAAATGCACTTACTGGTGATAAAACTACTAGAGGTCACTTGGGTTGCCTTGCCTAATAACTGGCATTTAGAAATTCATCCTTTCATTGATTGATTTATTTATTCAAATGTTTGATACATTTTTAGCATCTATCACGTACATGATACTGTGAAGGAAACAAAGATGAATTGTTTCCACATTTATTCAAACATTAGGAATTGGCTGAGTGCTTCTTAAGTGCCAAGTACACAGGTCCCACCTTCAAGGATTTTTACAAGCTTGAAAGAGAAATACACAAACAATTACATAAAGTAGAAAGTGACAGTTACCATAAGGAATGTGAAGATGAAGAAATGAATAAAGAGTTCAGACAGGATCAAATACATGTTTTCCAATCTTGTGAACACAGCTGTTACAGAATGTAGTGTAAGGAAAGAAAGAGAGATACATCTCTTGCTTCCTGATGACTGCCAAAGTTACTACCCCTTTCCTAAAAATTTCTGCATAAATCACCCCTTAATCTGCATGTAATTTAAAATGAGTATCAATATGACTGCAAAGCTGCCCTAAGCTTCTGATCTCTGCCTATGGGGTAGCCCCACTCTACAGGAGCCGTTATAGAGCAGTCACGGAGCTGTAACACTGCCGGAGCTGTAACACTGCTGCTTCAGTAAAGCCATTACCGTCTACCTCTGGCTTGCCCTTTAATTCTTTCCTGGGCAAAGCAAGAACCCTCTGGGCTAAGCTCCACTTTGGGGCTTGCCTGTCCTGCATCACCTTCTGTGGAAGGCAGTCATGGGGAATGCATTTAAAGATGGCGTAGGAATGGGCATAATAGTAGAACTAAAGAGAGATTGACAATAGTTCTAGTGTATTCTGATGATGTGCAGGGGTTTATGCCCCAAATCAGGACAAAAGCCTGATAGAAAACCTGTGTAGTACCCAGCTAAATAATTAGATTTGAACCGCTACATATTTAAGCTATTTTCATAATCATAGTAACTGGAAGTCTGGATCTAAGAAATCTGAAAGAGATTTGGAATATCATGTTCCCTTTGGGGGTGAGAACTTTGTCTTGTTTTAAAAGCTTTCCCTTTTAATGTACTTTAAGAATATCTTTTGAATAGTCATTAAACTTCCACGCTCCTACGTCAGGGACAGGTAAAAACAGCAAGGATAAAGAAGGAAATATTGCCTTAAGAGCTGAGCTCATAGTCATAAACCCTAGCTCCTGCGACCCGTTTCTAATGCAAATAGGAAAGCTTTCTCTCTGGCTCATCCACAGAGGTCAACATTTAAGTTGGCTACATATTTTAGAAGTCTGCTGAGTGACTTTCTCTCATCTGTCATACTTCTTGACTATGGGACCACACTTAATGTGAAACCTGAGGGTGGGAGGTGTTTCTCCTGTGTCTCCATGGAGCTGATTGTAGACTTTTACCATCACACTTACTGTATTGTATTCTAAGTGTTATGTAGCTGTCTGTTGCCTCATAGCAGGGTTCAGGTTTTATCAGGAGTTGTATCCCTAGCATTTAGCTAAGGCATTTTTTTTTGTAGTATTGGGGTCCTGATATATTGCCCAGGCTTGTCCCAAACTCCTGGGCTCAAGCAATCCTCCTACCTTAGTCTCCCAAAGTGCTGGAATTACAAGCATGAGCCATCATGCCTGGTGTAGGTCATTTCTTAGTCAATAAAATAATATGTATGACAAATCTATTCATATGACTTAAACCTGAGACCCTAGACATATGAAAAAGTACAAACAACTTGGCCTGTCTCTGTATTTGATACAACTTAGCCTACGGAAATTCAGAAAGAGGGAACCCAGAAAGGCCTGAGAAAGTGATGAGACTAACTATTGCATGCATATGTTTTATATGCCTTGTAAAATTAGTCTCAAGGTTGGATATCACACTGCACATTAGGGAGGCTGGCATTTGTTTTGTATTAATCTTTACTAACATGCCCAAGTCAGAGGAGTGGTGCAGAAAAGAAAATAATCAGTGTTGGAGGGATTACCTTCTTGTCCTTCACTCCTGATGGAAACTGCTTAAAGCACTAAAGAGCTGTGAAATATGCACTGTGTGCAGGAGGGGATACGCTGTCAGAGGCTCAGACCCCTCAGCATGGTTAGCAAGGGTATGGGAAATTGTTCCCGACATGAGTTAATTTTAATTACCAAACTATCATGTTTGAAGAGATACACTTTCTTCTTATTTCACAGAAACACCGGTTTAATCTGTTTGCATTTTAGTACTATATGCCTGAACAAAGATGAATAATCTTTGGATAAGAAGTCATAAAGCTAGTATTTCTACTGTAATGGTTCATATAGCACAGTTATAAAAATAGCATAGCTTTGAAAATGTATCCAAATGTCATTGCTAATCTCTCTCAAAGTCACAGGCACAATCTATTCATTCTCCACAAGTCAAGATACACAAGCCTACAAATGTGTCTTTAGAATAGAATCCTTTTAAATCCAACATGATAAAGCTACCATCTCTCTTTTTACTTTCTAATAAGGAAAACAGCTAGGTTTCTTCACTTCAATATCTTTCTTTCATCATCTTTTTCCTGCATAAATGTTACTATTTTTGCCATTGTTAACTCTTTTAAGCTTCAGATTATAAAGCAAAGGTTAAAAATACTTTTCTCAAAAGATATGCAACATTACTAACCACTCTGTAAATACAAATTAAAACCACAATGAAATATTACTACATGCCTTTTAGACTGCCTAAAATAAAAAAGTAATGGTAACATCAAATGTTGGTGAGGATAGAGAACCAATAAATCTCTCATGCACTGCTAGTAGGAATGTAAAATGGTACAGCCACTATGGGAATTAGCGTGACAGCTTCTAAAAGTAAATATGCACTTACCATATGACCCAGCTATTGCACTTCTGTGCATTTATCTCAGAGAAATGAGTGCTTTACTGACACAAAAACCTGCACATGAATGTTCACAGCAGCTTTACTTATAAAAGCCTAAAGCTGGAAACAACACAAATGTCTTTCAACAGGTAAATGGTTAAACAAATTCTGGTTTATCCATACCATGGAATACTACTGAACAATAAAAAAACCAACTATTGATACATGCAACAATTTAGAAGTATTTAAGGACATTATGCTTAGTGAAAAAAGCCAATCTCGAAAGGTTAACTACTGTATAATTCTATTTTTATACAGCATTCTCTAGCTGACAGAATTGTATAGATGAAGAACAGATTAGTGGTTGCCAGCAACAGAGATGAGGGTGATGGGCTTCATAGGAGTAGATTCAAGGGATTTCCTTTGTGGTGATGGGACAATTCTGTACCTGAGTATCATGGTGGTTACATGATCCTATACATGGGACCAAAGTGCACAGAACTACACACACACACACACACACACACACACGAAGTTAAAAGTGTATGAAAACAGAATAAGGCCTGCTGCACTCAATATCCTGGATGTGTCATTATTCTAAAGCAATTGAAAATGTCAAGGCCGGGCGCGGTGGCTCAAGCCTGTAATCCCAGCACTTTGGGAGGCCGAGGCAGGTGGATCACGAGGTCGACAGATCGAGACCATCTTGGTCAACATGGTGAAACCCTGTCTCTACTAAAATTACAAAAAATTAGCTGGGCACGGTGGTGCGTGCCTGTAATCCCAGCTGCTCGGGAGGCTGAGGCAGGAGAATTGCCTGAACCCAGGAGGTGGAGATTGCGGTGAGCCGAGATCGCGCCATTGCACTCCAGCCTGGGTAGCAAGAGCGAAACTCCGTCTCAAAAAAAAAAAAAAAAAAAAAAAAAAAAAAAAAGAAAATGTCACCATTGGGGAAAGCTATTTGAAGGGTTAAAAGAATCTTATATTTTTACAGTGATTATAGATTCATAGGAAATTGCAACAATATTTTTACAGTGATTATAGATCACAGGAAATTATGACTATATATTATTTATACACACACACACACACACGCACACACACACACACACACATTTACCTCTCAAGCTTCATGTATCAATTGTTTGTGACATTTAACCATAAGTTTGGTGCAGAAACTGAAAGGGCAAGAGGATAAAGCAAGGAGTAACTCTTTATGCCTTTGCGCTTTACATCTCTGTTTTTGAGAGACTCAGACACGAGGGCATTTGGTGCTCTGCCAATTATTAATGAAGTGTCTCTTGTGCTTGGCTCTCATCTTATCATTTGTTTCCTAAGAAAAATTCAGCTTTTCTTTTACTTCCAACATTAAGTCATCCTGGCTTAAGACCTTCTACAATATGGCCCAGCTTAACACTTGGCTCTCTCTTCCTCTGCTTCTTTTTGAGTATCTATTGCTTCAATCTGTTCACATACCAGCCACAGTGGTGTTTGAAACTCACATCTGTCACATTACCTTGCAGTGGCTTCTAGTGGCACTTAGCCTAAAGACCCAGACACTTGACCTGGCCACCCAGATCTGTGGAGGCTGACCCTTGCCTCTTTGTCTCGCCATTTTGTGCCACTCTTCTCTTTGGTGTCCTTGCCCAAATACATGACTCTGTTCAGAACCTCAACCTTGCCATGGTTTATCCCACCATAGGACCTTGAACATGCTGTCTGCTTAGCCTGGATCTCTTTCCCTTCTAACTAATCTACTCTGTTCCACCATCAATTCTTCAACAAAATCTTCCCCAACCTTCCAGTTTAGATCAGATTGCTTTCATAAATGTTCCCATAGGACTATGATTTCCTTCAGAATGTTTATTCTTGATTATATCTTCATTTGTTTGGTCATTTGATTAAAAGCTGCCTTTCCCACTTGACTGGAAGCTCTGTGAGAATATGTACGGTATTTATTTTTGCTCACAAGTGCATTCACCACCTAATACAGTGTCTTGAAGACAAAGTATTCAGTAATTACTTTTGGAGTGACTGTATGAATCTGATGAAAATAATTGTTCTCCAATCATATTCCTTGAGTTTTGGGTCCTCAGGCTTCTGTTATGAGGTTTGTTTCATATGCAAAGTTATGCCTACATTTTATTCTCTCCACATTTTATCCAATCTCACAGACCCATCTGAATGGACACTTTCTTGCCTTTTCATTCAACCATCATCTCTGCCCCCTTTGACAATCATAGCACTTAGGTGTCTGCTCTCTTGCCACACTTGGTGTAACTATTATTAAACTGTGCCTGTAATCCCCTTTATAAGTTCATAAGTTCCTGTAGGGCAAGGCTGATTCATTTCTCTTTAAATCACCTGCGGTAACTAGTGCATTTCTCAGATGCTAAATAAATGTGTCTTCTTTATTGATTAATATGAGTAAAACACATATCATGTGTTCAGTTAATATTTATAGAAACAAGGGAAAATCGTCGTCGGTTCTTGTCAGTTCCACCAATCTACAGTGAGTAAACAGAACTAAATTACTAAACAGTGCTACAGACATGGCTCCAGAGCAAATGCCTTCTGTTCTGATCACTTATTATTTAATAGACGTATTTGTCATAGGTGGCAGAATGGTTCTAGAACTGTTAGATTCAACTTGACTTTTTACTTCCCTGTTCCTTGCTCAGTAAATTACAGTGAAGACTTAATTGGCATTTCACCGAAGTTATTTTTTTTTACTACAGAATTAAAATAAACTTTTTCATAGAATGCAGCATAAAATAGGGCGTCAAATGGCTAATTTGAGAGAGATGGCAGGATGAATATAGTGATGGGTAGAACATAGGTTTGAATTAAATACCTGAGGATCAGGAGACCAGTTATTAAGAATAAATTGTCACTGTTCATGGGCAAAACATACTTGAAAAAAAATTTTTTTTGAAAATAACTCACTGAACTTAAGAAACAATTTGTTGTAATGTTTTAATGCTCAACAGAAAAGACAAAAGCCAACTATGATTTCAAATAGGAAAGTTCCTCCTCATTTTCCCCTTAGGTCCATTAATAATTTTCCAACTCTGGACTAATGGGTCTAGTTTTGGTGTGAAGCCAATATTCCTCTCTCCCTTTCCCCACCCTACCTATATGAACATTCTGGGGGCCTCTACATTTAGATAAAGGCCCATTGGGAGTTTCTGTGCTTGGAAATACTAGAAATCAATGTATAAAATAAACTTCTTTAAATATTTATTGATTATCTAATATGTGCTGGGGTTTCTACTACGTACTAGAGATTCAAAGGTGAACAAGAACTCATCCTTGCTCTAAAGAGCTCACAGTTTGGTGGAGTAGATGGGAATGCAAACAACCTTCTCAGTTAAAAGACTGCAAAATAGAGCTAAAAAGCATAGCTCCTCGGGAAACAGAATTGAGAGAGAGAGACCTGTTCTCATTGTGGGGTTTGCTGATGGGAGGTGGGAGCTATGCCAGGTGTAGAGACATTGTGGTTCTTCCTCCTGCATCCATCTGCCACACCTCTCCCTTAATGGGTGACAGATATGTGACCCATTAGGTCCATTCGTAATTTAATAATTTATATGTTATATATATAATAATTTATATGTTAATCCCACCCTGACTCTATCAGTGGGTACTGTTCACCCAAAATGCCAGGAGTACTTCTATTGAGACATTTGGCTAAACCAGTGAGAGCATCTCATCTTCTATTGATTCAGATACTCCAGGTCTAAACCAATTATCTCACAGCATTCCCCTTGGCCATTAGTGTGGCCCAATCAAAATACAGCACTAGCCTTTTATTCAATGGTTGTGGGCAAGCATCTTTGCTGTCTCCCGCTGGACATGAAAGAAGAAGGATATCCCCAATTTGTGATAAAAACCATCTTATGACCATAAGAGAAGACTGCTTTAAGTTAAATCTAGCAGAAGGGACAGTAGAGGGGAAATATGGAAAAAACAAAAACTGAGCTCTTGATGACATTAAGACATTTGGCCAACTATCCTGAAGATCATCCTTTCTCTAGATGTTCAGTTATAAGAATCAATAAATTCCTTTATTTATTATTATTATTTTAGAGATGGGATCTTGCTATATTGCCCAGGATAGCCTTGAATTCCTGGCCTCAAACAATCCTCTGGCCTCAACCTCTCCAGTAGCTGAGCATCTGGGACTACAGAGGTGCACAACTGTATGCCTGGCTTACATTTCCTTATTTCAGAAGACAGTTTCTGTTGGGATTTCCCTTACTTATAATTTGAAAGCATCCTAAGGTACAGAGGACCTTGACATAAATAGGACTTCAATGGGTAGAGGATGGAAAGGCGAAAGGATATTCCAAATAATAGAAACAGCTTGAGCAGGGTATTAATTAAAAAAAAGTAGCAAAGTGTGTGTGTGTGTGTGTGTGTGTGTGTGTTTAAGAGAGCGAAACATAGGTATTTATGAGACATCAGTAGTGGGATAAACTCTTACACCGTTTCTAATCAAAGATGAGAAAGAGAGAAGGGGAGGTGGAAAGGGAGAAACAAATAATTATTTTTTTCTAGTGACAACTACAGATTGCACCAAATAATTAATGTTGATATACATAAAGAGAACACTGCCAATAATTTTTATTCTCATATTTTTCAGTGTATTAGTATTTATCATAAAATATATATGTTTTCAAAATTAAACTTGTGATAAATTCACCAATTTTATGAAACTAATTTCATTTGTACATAGCATACTAAATTATTGGTGCAACTATGACATATCTAAAAGGTTTTTCCATTTTAAAGCTTTACTGTATGGAGACATGAATACGAAGGACATCATAACGATCGCTGTTAAAGAAGAAATATGGGCTGGACATATGGCTCATACCTGTAATCCTAGCACTTTAGGAGGCTGAGGTGGGTGGATCTCTTGAACCCAGGAGTTTGAGACCAGCCTGGGCAATATGGGAAAACCCCATCTCTAGAAAAACTACAAAAATTAGCCAGGCATGGCTGTGCATGCCTGTAGTCCCAGGTACTTGTGGGGGCTGAGGCCAGAGGATCGCCTGAGCCCAGGAAGTTGGGGCAACAGTGAGGCATGTTTCTGCCACTGCACTCCAGCCTGAGTGACAAAGTGAGACAAAAAAAGAGAGAGAGAGAGAGAGAGAAAAAAAGAGAGAGAGAGAGATGCACTGAATTATTCCTCTGGAATTTGCAACCATCTTGTATATGTCTGTTTTCTTAGAATTCATGAGGTCTTAAGCAAAATAAAGAAAATGTAACTGGGTGAGTCCTAAGTGATGATGGGTTAATCATTTTTATATTTGGTGTGTTTATGTCTAAATGCTAATTTATGCATGATGCTGTGCCAGGCAGATTTACACATTAATTTAAAAAAGTCATAGTCCTTGCTTTCAAGATCCTTAAAATTATCCTAACAGAATTGACAATGTATAGAGAATAGAGAGTGTGAGTAGCCCCACATACTTTTTTTTAACCAATAGAAATGTTATATATTGTGCATGGGGACATTTTGAGAGTCTCTTTTTCACTTGGAAAGGATGAAAAACGAACAAGTAGAAATAAGAAAGCATAGCCAACTTTAGGGAGAGCAGAGTTTTAAAAGTTAGAGAAAAGAAAGTTCTAAAAGGGAGAGACAGGATTTCATACAAGGAAATTTTTAAAAAGGCAAGTGCCAAGAGACAGAATATACTCCTTCTGGAGTCTCATGGGGCATCTGGCTATTGCCTTGTATCTCTTCCAACATCAGTCTGAAAGTCACAGGATACTAAGGATTAAAAGGACCATGCAGGCTCAGGTTTCCTTATCAGTTCTCTATTTTCTTTAATATGCACCTTCACTAGGAATCTAATCCCACAAAATCTCTTGGAACACAAACTGCATATGGAAGTGGTCCTGGAAAAATGCTACCATTAATTACTTTCATTTCAAGCTATCTTTGAAGTTCATATGAAAATCAGATGGTAGGAAAACTAAGTTAGACTTAGGTAGTTTCCCACCCACTCTATTTCATCTAAATTTTTTCAAGTGCTTTGCTGCTATTTGTTTCTCCATTTTTGTTATTGTTGTTTGTATGCAAATCAACAAGATGGCAGGGAGCATCAAAGCTAAACTAAATTCAGTATGTTTACTGAATGCATGTTTCAGAGAACAATGTTTTGTTTTGTGTTTTATCCTAGAGCTCTGCAATGGTATGAAATTAATAATATTGCCATATAAAGAGAAGTGAGGATGAAACAAGAATAGTTAAGTTTATCATTTATGGTATAAGGTAAACTTGCAGTTGTGTGTGTGTTCATGTGTGTGAGAAAGAGAGGGAAAGGGAAGAGGAACACACTAGCTATTTTCATGAATAACACATAATTAAGAATGCAATCCTTGTGCTTTTGGGAAAAATCCTGTCCCTTCAGGTTGCTAATTCTACACATTAAAAAAGCTAAAACAAAAGATCATTAGGCAGTTTGATTATTTAACAAAAGTCTATTAGCATTCCAAAAAGTTATAAGTTGTGATTAAAATTGATTTGTTTTTATACTCATTAATAATTATCCTACTAACATAAAATTAGTTGACAGCATTCAAAACCACAAATTATTTTTCCACATTGTCAATAGTAATGGCAATATATTCAAAGCAAAGAGAAAAAAGATGTCCAATTACACTTAAATTTAAAACGTTGTAAGACATATAAATAAAGTTCAAGTTAATTTTTATACAACCAGTTTACCTCTTGTTGTGAAATTTATAGACTAGCATACAGATTCTTAAGACTAAACTCAAAGTAAACTACATCTGGATAGAGAGAGCCGAGAAACGAAGAACCATTGGTACCTGGATACTGGTCAGAGTTGTGTACTGGTAAGCCTTGACCACCAGGTAATTTGCTTCCAGGTCTATGAGTCCCAAAATCATGTACTTCCACCATCTTCGTCGTAAAATTGCCAGGAGGTTTTCTTCTCCTGTGTTACAAAGTTAAGAAGAAATGGATTAGGTTCTTGACACAGAATAAATTGTTCATTTAGAAGGATTCTAATATGTTGCAGCATTATGTATTTTTAACCTTAAGTTTACCAAATACGTCAACAAATAAGTCAACATATCAGATATGCACGTTTTTATTTATCGAATCATCTTTACTGTAGATTTTGACATTTCAAGTTAGTTTCTATGCCAGAGTAAGACTGGGCAGGCTGTTAGCTTACCACGCAAAACATCTTTTGTGTGTGAACAAATGAAGGGTAAAATAATTACATAATATGAAAATAAAAGGAAAGGTATACCAAAAAGGCTGAATAAACACACACATTCTAAATCATCCTAAATATCAGGATTGTGATAAAATAGATAAAAATAAAAAGAACCAAATAGAAAAAGGCTTGTGCTTGGCAGAAGATCAGTAGTAAGACTCTTGAGATGCTATCCTGAGTTCCTGATCAGCTTTGAATGTTGCATGCACTCTGGTGGTGAAGGAAAGAGAGAGGAAGTGGGGCATCACTCTCAGATGAAAAAAGAGTGCCATTTGACAACACATTTAATACTGCCAACAACTATAATATTCAACATCTTGCATTTTAAACTGGTAGCATCAGAACACACTTTGAATCTCTTAGTGTTTCATTCTTCTTTTTACATATATTTCAGGCCTGAGATAAACCTTATTTCTCAAGGCAGAGCAATCATGATCAGGAACAACAGAACTCTCTGTAGCCAACCTGTGGGGTCTTCACAGAGGATGTAGATGTATAGAAACTCAGAGAATGGTGACTGTATATCCTATTTATGGCTGTGTAACAAAGTATCCAGAGACAGAGAACCAGGTTAAGAACCAGGTTAGAGCTTAACTAAGTGTCTCCAACTCAAGGTCTCCCAGTAAGTTGCAGCCAGTTGTCAACCTGGAATGCAGTGTATCTGAAGGAATGACTAGGGAGGGACCTGCTTCCAAGCTCACTCACATGGCTGTTGGTGGGCTTTGGTCCCTTACCCAGAAGACCTTTACACAGTCCTGCTTCAAAAAATGGCATTTGGTTTATCCCAGGATGAACAGTGAGAGAGACAGAGAGAGGGAGAGAAAGAGAGCGACACACACACACACACACCACCACCACCACCAAAGATGAAAGATTAGGTTTTATAACCTAATCTCAAAAGTGACACTTCTATCCTACTCTATCCTTAGTAAAGGGTCAATAAGTCCAGTCCACATTCAAGGGGAGAGAATTTCATAAGGGAGAGAATACCAAGAGGCAGAGAGAGATCTTTGGAGGTCATTTTAGAGACTGCCTACCCAGTGACACACACCTAGAGATGTGCTTCAGCTGGTCCTCAAAGCCTCAGCAGAATACTATATCCTCAGCTGTCTTTGGACCCCTCTCAGAACTCCTGATTTCTGCTATTAGCTGTATTCCAATGACCATGGTATGAGGTGGTCTTTCCAATCCTATGGAGACTGGTGAGCACAAAGCTTTCAGTTACATAGAGACTGTCAGAGCATGAGTTGTAGCCAATTGGCCAATTGGTCTTTGGTGGTCAACTCAATTTTCCAGCCCACTTTTTTAAAGCCACACTTCTCACAGCCTTCAAGCTTTCAAGCATGCACAAAGTCTTTCTGTCTCGATGAACTGCACTCCCCATCTTGCAAACTCGTATTCATTCTTCAAAATGTAGCCCTTCTCTGGTCTTTTGGCTGACCCCATTCCCCAAATGGGCAATGCATATCCATCTCTGATTAATCCTTTCATAGATTGTGATTACTCACTCTTCACTAGACTGGGTGCTTTTTTTTTTCCCAAATGTAGAGTTAATGTCTTATATACTTATCCACAGCATCTAGGATACTGACATATAGGAAGGGTTAGATAAGTGTTTCAGAGTGAATGAATTAATGAATTGAAAAAAGAAAACTGTGAAATGTTGTCTGAATATGTCAAGAACCAGTGCTAGAATATGAGTCACTCTTTTCACGGTTTTACACATGAGAAGGCTGGTAGCTGTAATCCCCAAGGTCAGTTAATCGCTGCCAGACCATTTTGGGAGTCTTTGAACAGCTCTTCTGCCTCTCTGACTTGCCTTACCTGTTTGACAATCAACACATCTGTCAGGATTTGTCTTGTCAATTGGTGATTCTCAACCTGACTGCGTATTCACATCATCTGAAGAGATTTTATAAAGTCCTGGCCAGGTGTAGTATTTCACGCCTGTAATCTGGCATTTTGAGAGGCCAAGGTGGGCAGATCATGAGGTCAAGAGATCAAGACCATCCTGGCCAACATGGTGAAACCCATTTCTACTAAAAATATAAAAATTAGCTGTGCATGGTGGCACGTGCCTGTAGTCCCAGGTACTCAGGAGGCTGAGGCAGGAGAATTTGAATCTGGGAGGCAGAGGTTGCAGTGAGCTGAGATCATGCCATTGCACTCCGGGGTGGTGACAGAGTGAGGCTCTGTCTCAAAACAAAAAAAAAAAGTCCTAATGCCTGGGACCAGCCCCTAGAGATTCTGACTTAATTGGTCTTTGGTGGGGCCTGTGCATTGCGCTGAGGATCAAACCTAGGACTTTTCGATGATTAATATTCAGTGGCCATTCTCAGGGTGACTTGAGCTAAGAATCTCAGAGATACAGCCACAGAGTGGTGAAGACTCTTCATATCAAAGAAATGACCTGAATATTTGGCCCAAAGTACGCTTTCTCTTGTCTCTGGGCCTTTCCATGTGCGGTTTCCTCTGCTAGGACTATTCTTCCTTCAGTCCCCAAATGAAGTCTCAGCACACACACTTCTACCAGGAAGCCTTCCTTGATACTCTTATTACCCTAGACTGGGCTGGATTTTGCTGCTGTGGGCTCCCTCAACACCCTTTATTTACACATAGCACTTATTCTCCTGTCTTATAATTACCTACTTTCTTGACTCTATTACACATTAAATTATTAACAATTTGGAGAAAGCGGAATTGTCTTGGTCATCACTTTATTCCTAGATCCAGCAGTGCATGACAGGCAGTCAATAAATAATATAAATGCATAAATAAGTATCATGTTTAATAATCTCAGCAATGTTAAATACCATTGCAATTGAGGCACTTAAAATATATTATAAACATTCCTGTTTCCGCCAATGAGAATTGTTTTCTAGTTAGGATGTAGACAACATCTGACAAAATTAATTTGGTGAACATTTTACACATAATACACTATACCTTGGACATAAAAAGGTCAATGGCATATTTAACCTTCACACTGCAATTCTAAAGTCACAGACCCTTGTTCCGGTTAATTTATACAGTGAACACAGAATTGCCAAACTCAGACCACACCGGCTGCGTCTCAATACACAGCACTGAGAAAACGGGCTATGGTGCTGTTTGTTCCACCAATCAATAACATATTCAAAGTGTTATTCATTACAGAGATTCAAAGGAATGATTAGTTGCCTTGCCATTCTGCTGAAGTTTGCAATGCAAAACACCCTAAATAAATGCTTCCATATTGTTTCATTTGAAGTACCTGAAAATATACAACATGCTTGCTTAGCAGAATTATTTAGGAGGGAAAGAGGAAGGCTTTTTTATTTTTGGCTGAGCAAAAAATGCAACTGTTTAAAAGCCTGCTTGGGAATTTATCTACATGACTCCTATTAACGCTGATCTACAAGAGACCATTAAAACTCTTTCTAGAATAACGAAAATACATTCCTTAGAGTCCCTGTGCCAGCACTACCCAACCCCATGAAATAGGGCCAGCTATAAGAAACATCAGTATAGCTGGTAATATGCAATGTTTTGAAATCCACCCTACCTTTTTTTAAAATTAACTGGGAGAAGTAATAAAATCCATGGGTGGAAACTTTTGAATTATGTTTTGGCAATTAAATGCATTCTGTTTACTATTTTTATTATCAATATGTCTAAATATAAAAAGATTAGAGAATAACGTAATAATGTATCCTCCTCCTTGATTTAATATTTAACATTTAATAAATATTAACAGTTTGCTGTTTTTCTCAGATCTTTATTTTTTAAAAAATAAAATTTTACAGATGAAATCAGAGCCCCCTTTCTGTCCCAGCCAGATTCCATTTCCACACTTCCTTCCTCAAATAATAGTCTTGATATTATTTTATTTTTACTTTTTTGAGGGGGGGTTATTTGTTTGTTTGTTTCAAACAGGGTCTCACGCTGTCTCCCAGACTGGAGTGCAGTGGCATGCTCATGGCTCACTGCAGCCTTGAACTCCCGGGCTCAAGCCATAAGCCTCCTGAGTAGCAAGCCCAGCTAAGTTTTGTATTTCTTTGTAGAGATGGGGTTTTGTCATGTTGCCCAGGCTGGTCTTCAACTCCTGGGCTCAAGGGATCCACCCACCTGGGCATCCTAAAATGCTGGGATTTTCAGACACGAGCTACCACGCCAGCCTCATCATCTTGATTTTGTTGTGTATCCTATAGGTTCCTGTTTTTGTTCACATTTCTATGTGTGCATGTATGCAAAATATTATATGACTTTCTTTCATGTGTTTTTGAATTTTGTGTGATGGTTTACTGTAAATGCTGTACACATTCCTCTAGGTTTCTTCATGCTTATCATTGTTTTAGAAATGCATCCTTTTTGTTTCATGAAGAGCTAATTCATTTATTTTAAATGATGTCTATTATTATATTTTATGAGTATGACATGATGTACTCAATCTTTCACTGATATTGTTTCTAATTTTTCAAACAATGCAGTGAAGGACATGTATATCTTTTTTTTTTAGACAGAGTCTTGCTCTGTCACCAGGCTGGAGTGCAATGGCACAATCTCGGCTCACTGCAACCTCTGCCTCCCAGGTTCAAGCGATGATCCTGCCTCAGCCTCCTGAGTAGCTGGGACTACACGCATATACCACCGCACCTAGCTAATTTTTGTATTTTTACTAGAGACGGGGTTTCACCATGTTGGCCAGGATGGTCTCGATCTCTTGACTACTTGATTCGCCTGCCTCAGCCTCCCAAAGTGCTGGGATTACAGGCGTGAGCCACAGCACCTAGCCAACATGTGTATCTTTATACACATGGATCTTTATAACTGATAAAGAGTTTTGTTTTCACTCTCTCTTTAAAGGACTGTAGAGTATAAGAAATGCGTAAAACATAATGTAAGTCATTCTAATTTGTAGTAAGATAGCATTACAACAACTTCAGTGATTGAGAATAAAGAGGGAAAGTACTGATGATCTTGGCCATGTGATTCATGTCTAACTTTGCTAAGCATCTGCAGGATGACTAACCAAATGTGTTTTATAATTTGTTAAACAAACACTTCAGAGGATACTGAGGGGATGTATTCACTTCCCGGGTCCACAATGGGGTGTGGTTTCAAAGGCAAGAACTTCCCAGTGCCATACCCCAACCATTTCTCCATCTGGGAGCTTAGAGGTCTTTGTTTAACTTTCATGCACAGGAAGACAGACTGCCCAGGTGAGCTTCCTTTGTCTAGAAAGCCAGAGAGAAGCTATGGGAGGACTCTAGGCCAAACAACAAATCAGATGTCAGAAATCAAAGATCAATCACTGCAGCAGAAGTTTAAAGTAACTCCTTTCACAGGACAGAAAACTTGAATGGGGTGGGAATATCTCCCAGGTTAAAAGTCCCCTTATCCCACATCTGGGTGGACTCCATTTCTGGATCCCTTTCCACGACATTGTGGGAGCTTCTTTTCTTTCTCCTTTTTCTCTCTCTCTGCCTAAATAAATCACTTTCTGCAAAACTTTTTGGGGTCCAATACAGTTCACCACACCCAGTGGGGTTCTTTCCCCCATTATTGGGTGAGTGAGGGTCCAAGGGCCTGGAAGAACACATCCTATTGGGGAGCTGAGCCTCCCCAGCATCCTGCAACCCAGTCTCAATACTATGTGTCAGACAGTGTCCACTTGCTTCACAAATGCTACCTTATCCTCATTATAACCCCATATATATTAGATACTGCTACTAATTCCATTTACAGATGACAAGAGTGAGACTTGCACAAGATCACTTAAACGAACCAGTATTTGAACTCATGAGAATTTGGCACAAGGTTTCACATTCATTAGTATTGCAATTTTTTTTGCCTTACTGATTAAAAATTATGGCATTATCCCAATACGTCATGCATTTCTCATTAAGGGATCTTTCCTGACCTCCTGGTCCAAACTCACTTGCAGGGCATCTCACTGCCAACTCCAGGGCTGCCCATCATACTGGAGTGCCAGTATATGCATGGTGCTCCTCAAGAGTTGCCAGTCCTCAACTGTGAATCAGCTTAGAGATCAGAATGTGTCTCATCACCATCAGTTCAGTATCAGGGATTTGATGTCTCCCTGTCCGATCTAAGTCTATGACAGAATTTTTCTTGTGAAATGTGAAATAAGGCTTTAAATTAATTTTTTTGGCTTAAAAATTCTCATTACAAGAATAATCGTTATATGATTGACTATGTGCTGAGGCCTCAGACATAGTAACAATGATTATACATGGGTGGGGTGAGGGTGGTGGTGGTTAATAAATGTTGAATGAATGAAAATTTTTGTCCAATGGCTGAAACATGGTCTGCATTTACACCAATGACTAGAAAACAGAAGAGCCTTGATTCATAGTATTCTTGTTCACCCCAGTACTAGTCTGAGTATATAATAAAAGTACTGCAAGACAGCACCCTAGATGAATTCAGCTAAGGGGACAAGAAGCTGCATTCTTTTGGGAACTGCATTTTCATTAAGGGATTTCATGGGTGGTGTGATCCTTCATGGTGTTTTTACGCAAGAACAAAACTCAGCACACATCTCACTCAGAGTCTGCAGCAAAAGATGAACCTCAATCTTTCTACTATTAGTGATACCGCACATGTTGGACACTATGTGCAACTTCAAAGAGGAAACCACACAGAAGGGTGGAAAGAAAGCCAAGAGGAGAAGAAACTTTGTGTTCATTCTCAGTTTGTTCCCCTTTCACCCAACTCATTAAAGCTCATCCTTCAAGACCCAGTCTAAATGTTACCTCCTACATGAAGCCTTCTCAGACTCTCTGCCACCCCTTCCCAGTTCTTCAGCCCTTTTCATTCATTCATTCATTCATTCATTCATTCATTCTTCTTCTTCTTCTTCTTTTTTTTTTTTGCCTATCCTATACTGCCTAGCATAGTAATTGAGACAAATTAATTACTCAATGTAAGACCTTCAAAATCGGCTCAATCGTCTTTTTTTTTTCCTAAGAAATGCCTAACATGGATTTGGAAAAATATCTAAAAGCAACTAAAATGAATCATCATTGCATACAGTTCTGGTATTTTTTATGTTAAGCTGAGTACTAGGGAAACATCCATAAATGCATGGATATCATTGCAGGCAGAATAGATAAAACACAAACCAACACTTTTGTCCCCTATTTCTAGTTTTAACAGACATCTTTCTTTATAAATACTGCCAGCCTCCTAAAATGTAGTCCATTTAAACTAAGTACATATTTATACCCCAAAGTCCTGTCCAATTGACGCCTGTTTTTGAGCAACTCCCCTTGAGGGGCATTTTGCTTCACCTGCTGCCGTTTTCTATACGTGCAGGTTCTTGTTATGAAAAGTAGTCTGAGGAGTTCCTTTCTTTTGATTTGAACAGTGAATCTGCCAGGTTGGGCCTCTTCCCCAGGGCTGCCATGTTGCTAGGCTCCAGAAAGCAGCCTCCTTCTCAGAGAAATCAAGACTAGTGTCCTGTGCAGTTGAGCATCATGGCAGCCACATCCTCCCACGGGCAGTGCACCATGAGGGAGGGCAGTGGGGCCATTCAGCAGTGGGTTCTCACCTAGCTATTCCACGCACGGGTGCGCAATATCATGCAACTTAGTCACTTATGATTTATTTAATGATTGATACATATTAGAGGTACATATTTTGGAGGCAAATTTGATAATTTGATACATTCCTATAATGAAATTAGGGTAACTGGGATAACTATTATTTTAAATATCTATCTTTTCTTTATGCTAGTTACATGTGAATTATTCTCTTCTAGCTATTTTGAAATGTACCGTTGATTAATGTTAACTATAGTTAATTATACTGAGCTATCAAACAATGGGTCTTAAGTATGCATTTGTGCCCATTAATTAACCTCTGTTTACCCCCTACCCCTCTGCTCTACTCTTTCCAGCCCCTGGTAACCACCAGTCTACTCTCTATCTTCATGAGATCCACAGTTTGAACTTCCATATATGAGTGATAACATAAAATATTTGTCTTTCTGTGCTTGGCTTATTTTACTTAACATAATGACCTCCAGTTCTATCCATGCTATTGTGGCTGAAAAACATTCCTCTGTGTGTGTGTATGTGTTTATGTGTGTTTGTGTGTGTGTGTGTATCACACTCTCTTTATCCATTCATCAGTTGATGGACACTTAGGTTGATTCCATATTTTGGTTATTGTGAATATTGCTGCAATAAACCTGAAAATGCAGATAACTCTTTGATATATTGATTTCCTATCTTTTGGAATATAAACTTGATAGTGGAATTTCTGAATCATATGGTTAGTTCTATTTTTAGCTTTTTGAGGAATCTCCATCTGTTTTCCACAGTGTGGCTATACTAATTTACATTCCCACCAACAATGTACAAGGATTTGCCTTTCTTCACATTCGCACCAGCATATCATTCCTGTCTTTTTGACTAAAAGTCATAACTGGGGTGAGACTGTAGTTTTGATTTAGATTTCTCTGATGATTAGTGATGTTGAGTATTTTTTTTACATACCTGGTGGCCATTTATTCCTTGCTTTGAGAAATGCCTTTTTAGATCTTTTGCCCATTTTAAAATCAAATTATTTGACTTTTTGCTATTTAGTTGTTTATGCATAACTCTTTATATATTCTGGTTATTAATCTCTTATCAGATGGATAGTTTTCATATATTTTCTCCCATTTGTGGGTTGTCTCTTCACTTTGTTGATTGTGTTCCTTTGCTGTGAGGAAGGTTTTTAACTTGATATGACCCCATTTGTTCACTTTTGCTTTTGTTATCTGTGCATTTGAGGTCTTACACACAAAAAATCTTCGCCTAGAGCAATGTCCTAGAACATTTCTCCAGTGTTTTCTTCTAGTGCTTTCATAGTTTCAGGTATTAGAATTAAGTCTTCAATCCATTTATAAGAGCTAGGGATCTAGACTCCCTCTTCTGCATATGGTTAACTAGTTTTCCCAGGATCATTTACTGAAGAGACTTCCCGTTCCCCACTGTATGATCTTGGCATCTTTGTTAAAAAATTAGTTGGCCATAAATACATAGGTTACTATCTGAGTTCTTTAATATGTTCCATTGGTCTATGTGTCTATTTTTATGCCAGTACCATAATCTACATACAAACATCAATAGCATTTATATACACCAACAGAGAGTAATCTGAAGAAGAAATCAAGAAAGCAATCCCATTTACAATAGCTACTAATAACATAAAATAATACCTAGAAATCAATTTAGTCACTTTAAGCCTTGATTTTCCTCATCTATACATCAGTGTTACAAGGTGGATCTGCTTCCTTGAGTGTTTGTAAGAAATAAATGAGTGTGCCTACAGTCCCAGATACTTAGGAGGCTCAGGTGGGAGGATGCTGTCAGCCTGCATGGCGGAGGTTGCAGTGAGCTGAGATCATGTAACTGCATTCCAGCTTGGGTGTCAGAGCTAGACCCTGTCTCAAAACCAAAACAAAACAGTAAAACAGTCAACTAATTTCCTTTCCGGTGATTTAAAACAATGTATGTGATTATTTGCTATCTTGAATGAGTGCCAAAATTTTGCGCTTTACACCTAAATTTTCGTCATCATGAAGATATCACTTACAATGGAAAATACTGCTCACTAGCTCAAAATGGTTAATGATAGGTTGGCTGTATGTGAGAGTGGATGCTTTGATTTGAAATTATTCAAAGCAATCATAATGAAACTATGTACTCATATAAATTTCCGTATTTTCCTAGGGTGAGCCTGCTGAGAGGAAAATGTATTTGTCCTTTATAATGACAAGACTATTTTCTTTTTCTTAATCCCATTTTCTGAAAAGTGACCCTATTTGCCTTTTGGAAGTTTCCTGTAATTGGCTCTGATGCCTCCCGACATTAGCAGATGAATCTGTCAGTTTCGTGAATTTCGTTTTGAACAAAGAGCCATGTAGCAGCTAATGACACACAATGTAAGGGGAAGAGGCCAAGATGGACTTGCCTCCGGACTACTGCCACGTGCTGAGTAGATTTAAGAGACAACATGACAGAAGGTGCCAGCCTGCACTCTTGAGGGCTGACCTTGAGCTCTGACATGAGAGCATCTGCCATGGTGGACACATAGGTTAGACCCAACATGGGAAATTAGCAAGATGGAGTGTCAACAGGCCAGAAGCCTGGTAAAGCAGAAAGCTGGCTGGCTTCCTCTCCCCGTCGTCTGCCTTCCCATCTCCCATCCAAATGCCAAGCACAGACCCACCAAGGCCACTTCTATTACCTGACATTTATTTTTCCATTGAGCACCATTTGTCAGGCAGTGGGCCACAGGCACCATACATTCATTCCCTCGTGTAATTACCACCCTATACTCTAGGTCAAGAGCATGGAGTCAGAGAGACCTGTTAAAGTACTGACTCTGCCACTTAACTGGCTGTGTCACCTTGGGAAAGTTTACTATTTATAAAATGAGGCAAATACCACTTACTTGAAAATAGCCGCTATAAGGATTAATTGAAAAAAAAGGTATATGTAAAGTGTCTGGCTTGCAGTAAATGCTTGGTAAATGATAGCTTTGTTATTAACAGCCCTGTGAGAAAAGTATTTTTCAGATGAAATTGGATGTAGAAGAGGTTATTTTTCCAAGGTCTCTCCTGGCTTTTTATTGTAAAGTATTCACCATAAAAATCACGCTTTTTGTTTACATGGCACATTAAAAAAAAAAGTCAGAAACATTTTTATTTATATTATTTTTCTGAAATTAAGTTCAGTAGAAAAGCAGCATTTTATGAGCAATGCAATAATAGCATGCAATACTTCTAGGATATATATATATATATATATATACACACATATATATATACGTATGTATTTGTGGGGTCACAAAGTTTCTATTAGATCAACCTAGTGACAATAAGCACCATAGAACCCAGATTATTGTCATTAAATACATTTTCACGAAAAGAAACAATAACAGTCTTTGGAAAAATGGCTGATTGCAGACTTGGGTCAAGAAATGTAATATACAAGTTAAGCCCGAAATATCTTGTTACACAAAATAGCAACGAGGCACTCAAAGAATAGGTGGTATCAAAAGGACTAGGAGGCCAACTTGGAGAGTCTTTCACATGAAGATAACAACTGATTAAGTTGTTAATTCATGGATTAAGATGCGTGAAATATGTTTAAATCCATGAATTAGTAATGAATTTTAAAATAACAGCAACAACCACAATCACCAAGAGGGGAATATATTTAAAAAATCCATTCCCTAATTGATCACCACTGGAAGATGTTAGTAAACCAGCTTATTATTTTGAAAATTGGTAAATAAAGGAAAATAATTAAGATTATTTTTTCCGGGATTCTTATATAAACTATACCACTAGGTGGTAGATGAGGGGAAATTTGTCTTTATGGTAATATTTTTATACCCCCTAATGAATTAATGAATATAGGCCTCAAAGGTCAAGTTAATAGCATTACAAAGAAAGAGACAACCAAGCATTATGTTTTATGTGGTTCAAAAAAAAAAAAAGAACCTAAATTTGATGAAGACTTTGTATGGGGCTAACAATTTGGAAAATGTAAAGGTCAGAGGAACATGTTAAAATATACTAGAAAGATTTAGTCAGCAAAATCCAGATTGTGGAATATGCTGTCAACTGGCTACTCAAAGTGTGGTCTGTTGAATGGCAGCAAAAGCATTGCCTGACACAGACTGAGAGCTTTTTAAAATGCAGAATCTCAGGCCTACCCCAGACTTGCTACTCAAAACCTGCATTTGATCTAATCTCCAGGGGATATGTGTCCATTAAAGCACTGATCATATAGACCAAATGATTATTTCTTCAACAAAAAAAGAATAAAAATAAAAATGTATACATTAGAAGGACTTAAGAAAAACATCAATCACCTGTAATGTGCAGACTTTATTTGCATCCTGACCCAAACAAACTGTAAAAAAATTATACACATATATGCAAAAATTAGAAATTTAAACATTGACAGGATATTTGGAATTCTTAATTTTACATGTGATCATGGTATTGTTGTCATGTCTTTTTTAAGTTCTTTTAAAAATACACATTTGAAGTAGGTACAGATTAAAATGATATAACACCTGAGACTGGATTCAAAACAACACAGGAAGGGAGAAGTGGTGAGGGTAAGGATAAAATAAGCTTGGCCATGAGTTGAAATTTGTTGAAGCTGATGTCATGCCACATAGTTCTTCATTATACTGTTTTGTCGACTTTTCCATATGATTGATATTTTTCATAATATAAAAGCTACAAAAAGAAGAATTCCATTGTAAAGAGAAGGTTTAGCTATGGAGTAGCATTAGCTGGAACATAAGAATATCAATAGTGTCTATGTGTCTGTGGCCTCCTTCCTCCCTACAATGTCCTTGAGTTATAGGTAGTATTATACTTTTTAGCAGCCAGAGAATGCAGAAGTTTGAATTTCATTACTTCCATGTTCTAATTTCAGTCTTCGAGTTTAGGAGGGATACTTGGCAACTCTTTCAGCAGAGGTTTTGACAAACTCATAATAGCTAGGAGTCTTTCTTGTTCGTTTCCTGGCATTCTGTTTTTGTGGAGGTGCCTTGCCCTTGTGCTACTGGCCAAGTTGTTCCCTGTCCTTGTTGCATTTACAGACAAAGCCTGTCTATGCTTGGACCACAAAAGTCCTTATAGAGGACCTGCTGTTGGGGTAGTGCAGCATCTGTACCCAGTATGGAAGCTTCAGAAGCAAAAAAGTCATCTTCTCAAGGCTTAGTAGTGCTGATCTTCAGTTAGGTAGATACGAATAAGGTAGAGCCAGCTGGACACAGTAATATCTAACACAATTATGAGAGAAGGCCTAATTTGAACTGTGACGGCCAAGAACCAGGAGAGGAAAAGCTGCCAAATAATGAGCTAACATCCCAATGAAGCCTTCTGTGTCGTGTGGCAAACATGTTGGGAAGCATAGATATCACAGGCCACAGTACAGTGAGGTTCCACAGAATGTCTCTATCCTTAACCACATACAGAGGTCTCAAGGCATTCAAGAGTGCCAAGCTAATTTGGACTGAAGATAACAAAGTAACATAAAACATGCCAGTGCTTCAGTTGTCAATAAGACTACATAAATCTTTATTTACTTCTTGACTACAACAGATTTCTGCCATTCTCCCCCAGCTCTGTCTAGTCTGGTTTTTTAACTTGAGTCTCTTAAACAGATAATCACTCTGGGAGCTTTGAAAGCTGTTGCTTTCTGGGCTCCACCCCAGACATTTTCACTCAGTAGGTCTGGGCTGGGGCTCAGGAATCTGTATTTTAAAAGCCTCTTAGAGACAGCAATGCTGCTTGTCTTGGTTACGTTTTGCCAAATGATTGAAAGTAATAAATAAGTGGGGCCTATTTCTCTCAGAGGCATTTTGCTCCAGGGCTTTTGCTACCTCCTTGGCTAGTGACTGGAACCAACTGTCAGGGTAGCTCTTGGTATAGCAATAAATTTGGTATCTGTTCTAAGTCGCTCAGAGCCCATGGGAATGGAAGGGGCTATTTATTCACAAATATAATATTAGAAGACTTCCCTCAATCCTGCCTTTTCAGGGAAATTTCCTCAATCTGACTCACATCGACTTTTCCTCTGAATTCTCACAGTCCCTATGAATTGTCCTCTTGATTTGGGAACTGAATATTTTCTAATGTTGCATATGTGTATTTCTTTTGTACTGGATAGTAGTCAACTTAAGAAAACAAAGCTTCTGCTCTGTGATCTCTTTCTGTTACACTCTTACAAGCATATATTATTGTCTGCTTAACAAGTATTTATGGAACTTCTATTACAAATAAATGCTGAAACATACATAATATAGATCTATTCCATAAAACTTAAGGTGTTTATTTTTATTCCTCCTACTACATTTACATATTCTATTGGGGACATTTTTAACTTTGCAAAAATTTTATCCATTTATTTATTATGTGCCAGTGGTGGCACTAGTGATTCAGCTCCGGTGTTCTGCCAATAACAAAACCTAAAGGTCTGTGTTAAAGTTCATAGAAATATACTTCCTCCAAAAGTCCGTTTAAAAAGTTATACATTTTAAAAACCCATAACAAACGAATAAAAACCCTAATGACCCGTACTAATTGTTTTTCTTGAAAATGGTTTTATTCTTGATATGTACCCACTGATAGAAATTAAACCTCTGAAAATTGAAAGATCACTGTCTCTGAATAGTATCTACCTCTGAGGCATGGCAGGTGGCTTGTAAAATAGTAATACTGAAGTTGTAGCTTACCAATACATTTCTAGGACTCAGTTTGGACCACCGCTGATGTGAAGTGAACCCCTGGGAACCAAAATTGATCAGAATATATACCAGAATCACTGCCTACACACAGCTTTTAACATGATGTCCCATTTGTCTGTCGATTCCTTAGAACATAAAGAAACAGTAGGAGCTTAAAAGTGAATAAAAGAAAACCCTTTGGATTACCAATTAGAAGTGAAGATAGGAGGTAAGAAAGAGGCACAGGTTAAAATTAGGATTTCTAATGTAAATCTGGAAGATAATTCAAGTAATTCTTCAAAGTAAGCCCATCAGCCCTTTTTACTCTCTTTGCTTCTTACATCTTGGATCTAATAATTCAAAGATCAAACTTGGAGTACCTATCTCCACCCTCCCTCAACCAAACAGTCTATTTTTAGATCTGACTTCAACGGAAACAGAGTGCTGCTTTGCAAAGGGTATGGCTGAAAGTCTGAAGGGTGCCTGAAGGTTGTGGATATTCCTGTAGCTGAGAAATGAAGCTTCTCACATTGCTAATTCCTTAGTAAGAAACTTGACCGTGAATAGGTGTAATGTCAAGTGACATTAACAGTGCTTCTTTCAGAAAGCACTGAGTGTTTTTTGTCTGACTGTACCATGCCTAGACACCGTTGATGCTTCCTCCCTTCTCCTTGCTTAACTATTTTCCTGAGAGGCCTTTCATTTCTTCCTTGATAACAGAAACTTAGACTCATCTATGGTATGTTATGATTGAACCAAAATCCCAAGACCTGCATTGTACTTCAGAATAAAGATCAGGCCATCTGTCCAGTCTGTGGACCTGCCGTCTGTACCTTGCCATCTGTCCTACAAACTATAACCAGGGTAGGAAAAATTAGGCTTCTCTCTTGATGTCTTCATGATGCCCTAAGCATGTGGCTGGCATTAGCAGAAACAAATAAATAAATAATGTTTCAAGAAAGCAACAGAAAGTGAGATTTCCAGGAGAGAAAATTGCTGAGCTGATCTTGCAATATCCTACCAGAGTGTAAATTAAGGCATGTTACAGTGACACTGTTGTATTTTTGAACTGGAGGTCAGAAAGGAAAAAGCAGAGGGGCATAATTCCTGCAAGGAGAAATTCAAATGTTGAGTTAGGTTTTATTAAAAAATAATAATTTTTTCATGATTATTGTTTTTTCCATGTGTAATAAAATATACACACAGGATAACTATGTATCTATTTTTACTATTTTAACTATTTTTAAGTGCACAGTTCAGTGGCATTAAGTAAATTCACATTGTTGTGCAACTATTGCCATTATCCATCTTCAGAGCTTTTCATCATTCCATTCTAAAACTCTGTACCCATTAAACAATAACCCATTCCCATTCCCTAGCAATTAGTAACCATTGTTCTACTTCCTGGCTCTATGAATTTGACAATTCTAGATATCTCATACAGGTGGAATTATATATTATTTGCTCTTTCATGTCTCACATTTCATTTGCTGTATTTTAAAGGTTTATTCATGTTGTAACATGGATCAGAATTTCAATCCTTTTTAAGGCTGAGTAATAGTCCAAGGTATGTTACACATTTTGTTTATATATTCATTTACTGATGGACACTTGAATTGTTTCCACCTAAGCCATTGCAAGTAACGCTGCTATGAACATTGGAACAAGTATCTGCTCAAGTCTCTGATTTCAGTTATTTTGAATATGTATATATATAGAAGTGGAATTGAGATGATGATCCTTTATAAATAAATCATGTGAAATCAAATGAAAAAGGAGCTATAGGGAACTTTTTTTTTCTGTTGTTTTGGTTCTTCTTTGTAGTCATCCAAATTGGCTCTTCTGAATCACTGGAGCCTCAGGCCATTGCATGACAACTCAGTTTGAATCACTTTGGAATCTAACTCAACTTAAGTCCGACCTATGTGAAAAGGGGTGAATATGGAAGTGGGCCTTATGCCTTATTATGTGTACACTTTGTGGGAACTCTGGGTAGGTATTATTTTGAATTGAACTGCAGTTCCGTAATATTTCCATGTGCTATTTCACCCTGCATAAAATGTGATACTTTTGCAATCTGGTAAGCCTCAAAAATCATGACCATAATAAAGTCCTACTCTGTGTCTAGCATTCTGAAGTCTTCAAATAAAGACAATAAGGAAATAATTCCTGTGCAATGAGGATATTATTGACTGTTAATAAATATAATAGAGTCCATTCTTATAATGTAGGGTGTCTTTTAAATAAGTTGTGATAAGGCCTCTGACACAATTTTAACCATATCCTGACTGCCTTTGCTCCTCTGTATTAAAATAATTAAAAAGTATTCTGTTCACATTCTTCAGTGGGTTCTCTCTCTCTTTTTTTTTTTGCAGTGGGGGTGGGGGAGGAAAGGAACTTATATTATCTGCCTTCCATACAACATTTTAGTAGTAGAAATGATAAAGTAAGAATTCTAAAGACTATAGTGATTGATCTTGTCTGGGTGTTGTGGCTCATGCCTATAATCCCAGCACTTTGGAAGGATCACTTGAAGCCAGGAGTTTGAGATCAGCCTGAGCAACACAGCAAGATTCTGTCTCTACATACACACACATGCGCAAATTAGCCAGGCATTGTGGTACATGCCTGTAGTCCCAGCTACTTGGGAAGCTGAGGTGGAAGGATCACCTGAGCACAGGAATACAAGGTTGCAGTGAACTATGATCGTGCCACTGCACTCCAGCTTGAGTGACAGAGATCCCCTATCTCAAAAAAAAAAAAAAAAAAAAGCTAGAGTGATCTAGAATAAAAATGTGTATACCAAGTATTCAAAACCTTTAAATCCTTAAAATGGAAACATTATGCTCTTATGAAAACCTGTGATACAAAATACACTTTAACATCTGCCATCCCTTGTCAAATGAATTTCACTTTTAAGCGATAACTTAAATAAATTCCTTTGATAGAAGAGGGATGGACTGAGTCCTTGTTTCTCCTTCTGAATATACCGTATTTACAGTGCTAAGATAATCAAGCTTTGCCTCTGCCCATTTTAGTTCTCTAAGAACTGTCTGTAGACTAGACATCAATATCTGAAGTCCTACAGCTCCTTCCACTAACAGAGTCATCAACTACAAGCTGCAAAGTTAGAAAAAGCCCTACTAGCATAAACAGGCCATTCTACATTAACAAAAGCATGAACTGCATCACACAAGAACTGGGTATGTCAGACAAATAAAATTCAGATGTCTCACCTCTCTGTCCATCATACTGCCATTTCTGCCATTTTCCATTATGGGAGAAACTTGTTAGCCTGGCTCCTACTGTGACAGGAATTCAGACTAAAACACTCATGAGCTCCTCTACCTTCCTGAACCCCTATTGTCTCCGTGTCTCTGTTGCCTAGCAACAAGACCATCTTATCTATGCAGGCAAATAACCTTTAATATATATTAGTTAAAAGCATTTCTTGATCTTTCTTTTATTTTTGGAAAGTTTCAAAAATACTCTTTCTCACATACATTTTAAATTGCCTTATATTTTTGAGAAATAAGATCTCAAGGAGAAATTCAGTGTGCAGTGTTCAGATCTCTTCTGTTTCATCTACCTCAATACCTTGCGGTCTGGCCAAATATAGAAATCCCGATGGAATAGAACATGTCTGAATGTCAAGGAACATTGCAGTTGACAGGTTTTTTTTTCCCCAGGTTTTCAGTGACTTCTAGCTCAAAGTCCGCTTTGTCTGAGCCAAGGGTATCAGTGACCAGACCCAGGAGAGAGGCTAGGATTCTCCTTTGCTTCCTGATATCAGGGAGAAGAGTGCAACCAAAGTCCCTAGAGAAAGATCCTGGAACACAGATTGCTCACAAAAAAATACCCAGGCAGTGTCTGTCACTTATCAGTTGATTACTTTTAAGACAGGTTAGGGAAAAGGGAGCAAAAACAAGAGAGAAAAGTCATACATTCATAAACAGAACTAAGTATGTCACTGATTCACACCACTTATGCACTCATGGCCTACTACTTTTTGTCTCATCGAGAGACAGTGTCCGGCTTACTATTCTTCACCTTCCTCCCCGACTGTAGACAAAACTGTAATGGAGAGACATCTCAGGGAATGCTTTCCCATTGGGTTTTCAGAAGGTATTTGATCATATTTATACACCTAGACCCCAGGTGACATTATAGCTGACAGTGGAGCTACAATGAAGGTCCTCAGCTACAAGTTTCTATATGTGCTTGACTTACTCGTTGTATATGCCCTGAAAATACTAAAAATACACTCAGGTGAAATGTCTCTCTCTTGTACTGGTATATCTAACTTTATATAATGGATGCATTGCCCAAAAGTTGGTGTAAGGTGACTTTAAAATATGCCATCAAATTTCATGTGTTCAGAGAAGAGGCCTACAATGAATCTTTTTTGTTTAAAGGAATAATTCCCTTTTAAAGTGTCAATCACACTCTAACTTAATCTTTTGTAAGTGGTAATTTTCTTGTTATGTTTTCATAGAGTGAAACCCACCTACATGTAATTTCATGACAACTGTAACAATTTCATATCATAAGACTATTGAAAATATTACCACAATGACACATACCTGAACCTACACATACTTTTCCCAATGAGAACTTTTAATTTTTGAAGCTACAAGATATTTGAACATAGGACCATGTTTTTAATACATTTCTGTTACTTACTATCATACCAAACAGTATTGTATACATAGCAGAGAAGTCATATATATTTGCTGAAGAATGAATGAATAAATCAAGCATCTTGTGTCATAGTGGTGAACTTGAGAAAACATTTAGTTTTGAAACAATTAAAAATACAGAAAAGTAACTGGCTACACCAATGTAGCTACAACAGAAAACTGGTAATTTTAATAGTTATCTGAAATATCTTCAAAATCATTTTAAAGAATAAAGTAAAATTTAAAAGTAAAACACTCCATGTAAAGTTGAAGTCTTCACTTTTCTTCACATCCAATACTATTTCCTGCTATCCCAAGAAGCAATGCTAGAAAATTTATGAATTGCCTTGCAAACCATTTCTGTTTTTATACACATGTATATGCATATGTATGCATATCTATATATAACATGTTTTTGTAAGAGGCTTATCAAATTTACAATATTGGTATTATACTCCAGTTGATCTATATATAATTTTGCAACTTGGACTTTTTTCCCTCAACACTGTGTTTGTGAGTTATCCATGTTATATACAAATAAGTCTGCCTCATTTTTTAATCTGCAGAGCAGCCTTCTATATTTTATTTACCCATTTTTCTCACTGCAAGACTCACAGTTTATTTCCAGTTTTGCTATTATAAACAATGCCATGATACACATGTCTTTGGGCCTGTGTAAAACTTACCAGTACCCACATATACTGGTCTATAGAATATGCACATTTTTCACATTCTAATTTGAACCAAATAACTCCTCAAAGTGTATGAATTTACATTCCACCAGCTCTGTGGAAGAGTGCCCGTCTCCCCATCCTTGCTAACACAAACTGGACACATCCTACATGCTTATCTCACAACAAACAAAGAGGATAATATCTCATCAGTTTTATGTTTTGTGATAAAGACTAGAAAACTCAACAGTTCTTAAACGACTGCTAGTACAGGGTTAATAATTATAATATGCATAATTTGTTGATTTTAGCTCTTTGATATTAATAGAGTGGATTCTATTTAAGAGCTTCATGAGAGGAAGAGGCTTAGAGCTGAGAAGTCATAATCTGATCAGAACTGGAGAATATACTTAGGCATTGTTAAATTTTAAAAAGCTGCCCAGATGAAGTCGAACTTGCCTTGTACTGGCATGTTCATAATAATGTGATGAAGTATCCCACCTCTCAGTGTTCTTCAACACTTAAGGTTTTAACTTTTTATAGGCAAGATTCAGGTTAGATAGGAATTATTTCCTGATATAAATGGTGTTCAAACCTTAGAAGATTTCCCAACATTAGTTATGATATCTACTCCTATAAGAAGACAAGATTATTGCCCTAAATGGTTTATAATAGTGGTTTTTGAGAATTTGGATAAATGCTGGTTACATAATTATTTCTCTCTTTTTTTTTTTTTGAGATGGAATTTCACTCTTGTTGCCCAGGCTGGAGTGCAATGGCGCCATCTCAGCTCACTGCAACCTCTGCTTCCCAGGTTCAAGCGATTCTCCTCCCTCAGCCTCCCAAGTAGCTAGGATTACAGGTGCCCACCACCATCCACAGCTAATTTTTGAATTTTTAGTAGAGATGGGGATTTCACCATGTTGGCCAGGCTGGTCTTGAACTCTTGACCTCAGGTGATCCACCTGCCTCACCCTCCCAAAGTGCTGGGATTATAGGCATGAGCCACCACGCCCAGCTATATGATTATTTCTGAATCAAGACTTTTATAATTAAAATCAACAGACACCAGCTGTAGTGGTTATAATTAGAAAAGGAAAGGGCTGGAAGGCAGGGAACTGGTTTTGAGGAAAGTCAGTATTCAGGACTTCTGAGACGTCTATGTAGTAAAGGCAGAGTCTTTTTAAGATGCAGCTACTGAAACAAATCAGAACCAACTGTTGTTACAGTTGTCCCACTCCATTCAAGATCCAAAGACATAGAGAAAAGAAACATTGGCCTAGCTTGAATGACATGCCCGGCTTGCAGTCAGAGAAAGATGAAGTGTCTTAAATAAAGTTACACCAAGAATGCATATAGAGGAAAAAGAGCTTATTTACCTGAGGAAATAAGAATACTCTAGCTAAACTGGAGGGAATTGAATGTTGATTGGCTCAACACAGCAAATGTTTGTTACAAGTGGGTTGAATAAATACATATTTAATGCCTATTATATGGCAGCCTTTTTATTATCTGCAGATGCCTGTGTATTAAATTTATTCTGAGAAAATAAACAGTTAATACGTGAGAAATCCAATTATTAGGTATCGTATCAACTAAGTTCTTAAACTCCTTTCCACTCAGCACTGCACAATTTTGGCTAAGGTCAGACATGGAATTTATTACAATAATGACCTGCTCACATCACTTGAGCTTCCAGCTCTACAGGAATAAGCAGCATGAAAATATTAAACTGCTGTAGTCAGCATAACATGTTCTTGGTATTCTTGGCATAAACTCTCCTCAAGCGTATGTCCATATGTTCCTGGCTGTCGTTCTTCAATAGATCATTCTTTAAGAACTGACATTTCATAATGATTGATGTCAGTCACTTGTTTCTTTGGCGGCATATTTATTTATTTATCATATATTTATTGAGTGTCTGGTAAGACTGTCATACATGCATAGCAGGCACACAATAATCATTTAATGAATTGATGAGTGTGATGTGGGCAGTGTGAAAATGAGTTAGACTGAGGTTTGTGCACAAAAATCTTATGGTCTGGGAGGAGATTTATGAGACACAGATACATGCATAATTGAAACACAAGGTAGAAATTAAGCAAAGCCAAAAAAGGCAATGGAAGTTTAGAAGAAAAAGAGCTCACTTCTGACTGGGGTTGTCTACTAGTTTATTAAGGCTGCCTTACCAAAGGCTAGACTAGATGGTTTAAACAACAAAATATAATTTTCTCAGTTTTGGAGACTAGAAGTCCAAGATCTAACTAAGGGTTGACAGAGCTGATTTCTTCTGAGCCTCTCTTCTTGGCTGGTAGATGGCTGTCCTGTCCTGTGTCTTCTAGATGGTATTTCCCTTGTGTTCCTATCCCTTCTTAAAAAGACACCAGTCATTTCAGATTAGGATTCACCCATAGGACCTCATTTTACTTTAATTAATTATTTAAAGACAGACACTGTCTCCAAATACAGAAACATTCTGAGATACTAGGTGTTAGGATTTTAACACATAAATTTGGGAGTGGCAGAGTTCAGCCCATAGATGGTGATTAGGGATGGATTCATGAAGGACGGCAGCACCTGGACTGTTGGTTCCACGCTGACCCAGATATGGAACAATCAGCACATAACTTTCCCCTGACAAAGTGGTTGATTTAGAACTGGGTACATAACCAGAGTCAAGCAGACACAACAGGTTTCCCCTTGAGTGATAGGAAGAATATCTCTTTCCCTAAATGCCTTAACCTGGAAGTCTGAAGGCTAGAGCTGAGGTGGATGTCTTAAATAATCTTGCCTGAGAATGGCTCTCACCCAGGGGAAAGCAGAGTACAGAGATGTAGAAATATGAAAATCTGATCCTAAGGCACCTCTGAGCCAGTCGCGCTACATTAGTCCACACTACTCTTCTGTTTTTCTAGTCTTTTGTTTGTACTTAATTTCTTTTTTTGCTGTTTTGTTTTTAATCCAAGCAAATTAGATTTAGACTTTTTTGTCTCTTGCCCACACAGGAGTTCCAATCTCAAAACAAAACTTTCCATAGATTAGGCAGTAAAATTTTAACAGGGAATAAGTTTTCAGAAGGAATTAGAAAATGACGGACATGAAACATTTAAGTATATCAGGTGGACGATTCTTAAGTGTTGAAGAATAATAGTGATAATCACAATTAGGTCTAATTTTAGTTACGAGGAGGGTTACTCACCCAGAGAGGTAGAAAACTATAAACCTGATACCTTCTCTCATTTTCTGATAAGCTCCTCAAGAAGAACTCTGAAGGGGCGCATATTTGCATAATTGGGTTCCTTTTGTTATTTTGCTTGCACCAACTGTCTTAGCAAACTACTGTTATTGTTTCCTCTAAATTATAAAATAAAGACAACTTTATAGAGCAGGCCACTGAAATAATATTTGCCATTACTTGGCTTAGAATAGCAAAGGTACAAATCAAATCTTTGAAAATCACTTCTGTTCCTTTTTGTCATATGGATTACCCTGGAGGGTAGAATTGAGAGGAATCTTGGAAAGTCGTATTTAAGATAATAAAACATTTATGAAAACTTGGATAGGACATCTCTGGACTCTCACAGCACCAGGGACACATAAACTCTTTAAAGATTATTTAAGATAATTTTAGTACTCTACTGGCCAGGGGTCAGTATTTTATTTTATTTTACTTTTTTAGCAATTATCAAAACTCCCAAAATGTCATGGTTACCAAAAAGGAGAATATATATATAATCTTTAACATACTATTAAACTGTAATACTATTCTAAAATACTTAGTGGACTTTAATTTTCAAAATTCTGGACATTTAAATATTTAATTATCCAATTACAGAGGTATGTTTCCTTACATCCACTTGTTAGACGGTTTAGCAGTTGTTTTTAAAAGTATTTTTAGAAAGGCTTTGTAAAACGATGTAAAGATGCCTACGATAAAATATTAAGTGTATAAAAAGCAGAAGTGAAAATTATAAACACAGTATGACTTCAATGATATAAAATAAAAGCAAAAATACTTAAGAATAGTGTAGAGGCTGAAAGGTGTGCTACCTTTCCCCACCCATCAAAAGGGTCACGGCTGACACTCCTATATCAAAAGACAGGCTGACAAGAGAAAAGCATAGCAAATTTGTTTAATCGAAATTTTATGTGGCATGAGAGCCTTCAGAAATGAAGTCCCAAAGACTCAGGGAAAACTCTTTTTAGGTTTAGGTTTGAGGAAGAATGGACAGTTGTGTAGAATGTGATTGGCGAAGATGGAATGATCCAATAGTAGCAGACTAAGTGGGGAACCCAGCAAGCCCTCGCTGTTCAGATTCTTTTTATTCTGTGTAGCATTCCCTACTTAGGGTATGGGGCGGGACCCCTTGGAACAAGGAAAAGGGAGAAGGAAGAGAGTGACCTTTCTAGGTTTCATGGCTTGCTTTGGAGGGGAGAAGCTCTAGTTTCTATGACCCACCTGGGGAAAAGGAATTTTTCTGGATTTATAACTTGCTTAAGGGGTAAAACAGGAGTGGGAGACAGAAGGGTAGGAGAAGGTCAGAGAGAGACTTACTTTCTGAGGCTGCTTCTGAGGCCTTCCAAACTTCTTTAGATCAAAGTGCTCAGCATGCCACAGTACCACACTTGGGGTATTATTTTCTGAGCCCCAACAATAAAGGCTCTAAAGATGACACCAAAATATTAACAGAGGTGTTTGTGATGGCATGGTAGCACAATGGGCATTTTTTCTGTCTAGTTACATGTGTTTTCCGATTTTTCTTTGATAAGCATGAATGAATTTCATAATTAAAAAGCGCTTATTATATTAAAATGTCTGGGCACTCTAAGTAATAAAAGAGTTATTTTAAAATAAATTTCTTGTTACAAGATAAGATTGAGCTCTCTTAATTTAAAAAGATTTATAAAGAAATCAAAAAATGATTTAATCCATAACATCAAATAATAAATGTCTTGGTCAAAGGAAATTGCAAAATCATTTGTCATTATTTTATGAGCAGTGCTCACATTCTGTGATAGGTTTTCATTTCATTACCAGGTATTTCTGGATTAGAGGAATAAAATTACTTCCCAAGGTCACATATGAATGGAACATAAAGAACTGGAGATCTCATCACTACCTGGCTAAGTACCGGGTACTCACCAGTCACAAAGGATGTAGCTTATCCCTGTGTTTCAGCACTTGTGTGCACAAGCAGAGAAGCCAGGGCCTGCCACTGCAGCAGATGTGTGCGTGTGTGCATGTGTGCGTGTGTGCGTGTGTGTGTGTAGTAGGGGAGCTCTCTTTCCCTTGATGCTTCTATTGTCTTCTTCTAAAGAATGCACTTTCAAGGGCCTTGTGACTTCCAGCTTTCTACTCAGAAGTCGTCACCTCAATCCCAAAAGGAAATGATTTTTGCTATTATTTTTAATCTCAACTGGATTCCATTCATACCAGGTAGCTAACTCCATTAAATATTTAAGTGTTAATGGTATTTATGCCTAACAATGGAAAAGAGGGCTTTATCTCCAATTAAGGGAATTCTAGGAGATAGCAAGTCATAGCTCAGAGGGCCGAGGTGGCAAGAGGAATAGCCATGTGTCCTTGAAATCAGATGAGGTTTCTACTTTGGAAAAACAGAAAACTGCTTCAGTGTTTATTAGGTCCCTGGGAAGGTCTGCTGCCATTGTCCTCAACTCTCCTCCCTCTTCTGAACTCCACACTTAACTCCCCATCCCTGCACATCCCCCAACCCAAGTTTCTTTCCATACTGATGCCTAACACTTTGTCCTAGGTTGCCTTTGAGTGAAACAGTCTATTTCACATATGTATAGAGAAACACAACCTCTGATGTTTGTTGTTTGTGCATCATAACTGCTCAGAACCCCAGAATATGATTCTAAGACATACTCTGCAGAACATGCTTCCTAGACCTTGCTGTTTATTACACACAAATATTCTTTCAGGAATTATTTCTTAAGATCAATCAACTAAACAATCAACAAAATTCTGACTCATTTACTAACCTTCAGTGACTAATTTGTCTTAAATATGCCTTTTTATTCTGACATACAACTTAGGAATTTTAATATTGATTAATCATCCAATTATTCCTTACACAAATAAGCCAATATTTCCTATGGGCTCTTCTGAAATCCGTGCTTCTATTCCATGCCCGTAGATTCCTCTTTACATTTATAACATACTTTTGCCCAGGCTGATCCTACTTTATCCATTTGTTTTACCTCAAGGCTACTTCTTGCTTCCCTTTTGATTTTTCTCAATTGAGACATTCTGATATATTAAGGGAAAGGAAAGGAAGCCTTCATTCATATGTTAGAATTTGTTAAATTAATCACTCCAACTTGTTTTTTTTTAAACAATAGGATAATTCAGTTGTTCAGCGTATTACCTTCCCAGATGAAACAAGTTATTTAATCCTGAATTTTCTAGGTATTAAGAGCTTCAACAGGGAAAACAAGCATTGTGTGCAAATGCTGTGATTTTGCCAGTTGACAGTACAGCTAGTTCAATCTGTCTCTTTGTCCCCTGTGATGGGCAGAGGACATTTGGTTTGGTAACAAGATAGCCTCTGCGATACAAAAGGTGGGAATGTCCTACCTCTCAAGTTGCCCAACTACATGGTTCATCATAGGATTCCTAAAGTTTATTGAAATGCTTTATTTTAGAAACATGTATGCAAATATAATCACACCATTCTCCCACATGGCCTAAAAATCTGGAAATGATTTTTTATAACTTTGCAGAGCATAATAAACTCATTATTGTCAGCATATGAATAATGAGGACTCATAGTTTCAAAATCTGATTTCATGTGGCAGGTTTTGTCTTTGGGTGGCTCTGCACTAACCCACGGTGCTGAGGTGACGTCTTCCTGCTGGGAGAAGCCATTGAGAGTAAGAAGGTCAGGGAAGGAATGGATACAATCCCTAAGTACTTTCTCCAAAATTGGCCCCTTGTGAACATTTTTTCTAAAAATAGCATATTAACATGACTAATAAGAGGGAAAAAATTATCTTAGAAAAAGTGCATAAAAGCCAAACCATCAGCTATACAGAAAAGGGAATCAAAGTTAAGTGGCTTTTCTCTTTCTTAAAACACATATAACATAAATTAATCATTTTAACTATATTTAAGTGTATGATTCGTTGGCATTAAATACAGTTAAAATATCATATAGTCATACATTTACTGTATTGTGAAATCAACATCATGATCTGTACCTGAAACTCTCTATCATTATCCCCAGCACAAACACTGTACCCTGTATACAATAATTCCCTATTTCCCCTTCCCCAGTCCCTGTGGGGGACTTTCTTCTACTTTTTGTCTCTGTGAATTTACCTATTCCATATAGGTAAATTTTGTGTCTGGCTTATTTCACTTAGCATAATGTTTTCAAGGGCAGTCCAATTGTATCAGATGTCAAAATTTCATTCTTTTATGGCTGAATAATATTCCATAGTATGTAAATACATTTTGTTTATCCATTCATCTGTGAATGGACACTTGCATTGCTTCCACCTTTGGCTGTTGTGAATAATGCTGCTGTGAACATTGGTATATAAATGTCTGTTTGAGTCCCTGCTTTCAGCTCTCTTGGATGCATCTAGAAGTGGAATTGCTGGCTTATATGGTAGTTCTACATTTAACTACTTGAGGAACTATTTTCCACAGCACAGCACCAATTTACATTTCTACCAGCAATGCCCAGGTGTTCCAATATATCCACATCATTGCTAACACTTTGATTTTTGTTTGTATTATTGTCATCCTAGTGAGTGCAAAGTGGTAACTCATTGTGGTTTGATTTGCATTTCTCTAGTGACCAACGGATGTTAGAGAAAGTAGCATAAAAGCCAGACCATCAGCTATATAGATATGCATATTGACCACCTGTGTATCTCTTTTTTTTTTTTTTTTTATAAGAAATGTCTATTCAAGTCCTTTTCTCATTTTTTTTTAATTGTGGTGGTGGCTTTTTAAAGAGTTGTTTTACCTCCAACCAACAGCACAGACATCTTCCTCCACCAGAAGCTGCCCATAAGCTCACACTCTACCCTAAAAGTCCTGCACATAAGTTTGCAATACTCTACAAACTGCCTTCACAGCGTTGTCTTGACTTGAAAGAGGTTGGCCCATGCAGGCAGAGCTGCATCAGGGGCGAAGAGTAACATCTTCTGGGGCCTCCTGGATGCTGCAGGAGCCAAAGAAACCCTGACAAAAGAAGTAGAGGTGAGAGGCTTTCCTGCTCTACTCGGGAGCTTCAGTGTAGCTTTCTGTCAGCCTGGGTCTTACCTCATATGATTCATGGGATTGCTTGCTCTTTGGACCTTCTTACTATTTTTCTTTTCTTTTTTTTTTTTTTTGAGATGGAGTTGCGCTCTTGTTACCCAGGCTGGAGTGCAATGGCACTATCTCGGCTCATCGCAACCTCTGCCTCCTGGGTTCAAGCAATTCTCCTGCCTCAGCCTCCTGAGTAGCTGGGATTACAGGCACGCGCCACCATGCCCAGCTAATTTTTCTTTTGTATTTTTAGTAGAGACGGGGTTTCACCATGTTGACCAGGATGGTCTCAATCTCTTGACCTTGTGATCCACCCGCCTCGGCCTGCCTTAATGCTTAATGTGGCTAATCAGCTAGTCAATGGATGATGTAATGAAAAGATTCTAGGAATGATATATTTTGAAAGTAGAGTAATATAGGTTACAGGGATGGGGATATCTGTTCCGGGGAGTGGGTGATACTGTTTCTTGATTTGGATACTGGTTACAGAGGTGGTTCAGTTGGAAAAATTCTTATAGATTTATTCACTATTCTCTATGTATATTATGCTTCAATAAAAGATCAAAAGAGAAAGAAAGAGAAAAACTCTACCTACTCAAAAGAGTCAGTAGCTTCATGATATGTCTCTTCAGTAGATAAGTCACCACTGAGGACACATCTAGATTCAGGAGCCTGAGAGCTGTTCATATTTCAGAAAATAAACATAGGAATTGACTGGTGGTCAGAAATTATGAGAAGATATGCTTCATTTGTCCCTTTATCAAGGATGACATTATTTAAAAGTCAATTTTGCTCATATCCCCCCCTAATATAAAAATTGTCCAAGGCTTCCCATTGCAGTTACAACAAAATCTCCACTCCTTGCCATGGCCCAGGAGGCCTCACATGATCTGGCCCCCTCTTTGCGTCTTCCTCATGTATCACTCATTCACTTCCTTACCATGCTGTAGTAACACAGATCCCCACTGTGTTCTTCAAGCCACTTGGTTCACTCTCCTGCCCTTGCCTTTGTGTCCACTGTTCCCTCGGCTGGACTGGGTTCCCTGGCTGTCCCTATGACTTTAGCTCTCCTGCTCATGCTTGCTTTCCCTTAGGCCTTGGGACTCATCTCTAATGTCATTTCCTTTATTAAGTCTTCTCTGATCATCCTAGACGCAGTAGGTCCTCCATCCTAATTATTGCTTTCTATATAACCTCCTAGTTTATTTCCTTTATGGCAGTTATTACTATTAGCAATTTTCTTGCTGACTTGTCTTTCCCCACTAACATATAATTCTCCATGAATGCAGGGACTTTGTCCATCTTGCTCACTGCTATACTGTCTGGACCTTGCACTGTTTCAAAGTGTGTAGGAGCACACAAAAGCCTATTTGTTACTTAAATGAATGAAGCCATGAATGATTCTAAATTAATTGGAAAGAAACTGGGTCATAGTGGACCACAACAAATGGCATGTATAGTTGCCATAGCGCAATTTGGATTACATGGATATTCAGTGAGGAATAACAGAGTTTGCAATTATTTCTCCTTTGGTGTCTCTGTTGACAGCCTTTCCAACAAGTCTTGGCAGAAAACAGACATATCCCTCCCAACAGCATAGTTCCCTTCCCCTCACAGAGCAAGACTTCACTCCAATGACCTCAGATGCTTGTCCATTGCAAAAACAGCCCTCACAGGGAGATAGATTAAGCACTGTGGGATTTTGAGGGGGCCTCCTGAAAGGTGAGAGAGTGAAATAACGGAAAGAGACTACAGCAAGCCACTTATAGAAGTGGTTGTGTGGTGCTTAAATTGTAAGATCCTGCTTTGACTTCTGGAGAGGCAGACCTGAGGAGAGGGCATCTTGTGCATTTGGCATTCTTTCACAGAGGTGACCTTTAATGGCAGAGTACTAATACTTAAAAGGACACTGTTGCTCAAAGGAGCCTGTGCTTCACTTGAGATAACTACTGTCCACAGAGCCCTATGAACCTCAGACAGCAGTCGGCCCAGTTGGCTCTTCATGAATAGGGTGGGAATGTGCACAGAGACATGGACTAGCTTAGAAGTGAATATGAAGAGTGAATGTGGAAACTCCCAGCTCAGTCATTAGATCTTGACTGCTGTGTGAGGGCAGCTGAGTTGTCTTTAGTTCAATGCTGTCTTCCAGAAATCAATTAGCCATAGGTAGGAACAATGATCTCTTACTTCAAATATGTTAATTCAGGTTTTGTACTGTATTGATTCTTATGCACAATTTGTTATCAAATAATAAACACTTAGGGCTTTTGAATTATTATTTACTCTATTTAAACACAACTGTTTTCCCAAACTTGATGTGGCTAGAATTTTTAATTCAGGTCTTAGCTCAAATGAAGTCTCCTTGGAGAGGCCATCCCTGATAACAGAGCTTAAAGGAGCATCTCACATTCGCTCAGCTGCTCTGTCACACAGGCCTATGTAATGGCTTTTGGAACACTTATCACCACATGAAATCACCTACCGTATTTGTTTATGTGGTTGTTTGTCTCCCTTCACTAGACTGGAGGCTCTATGAAAGCAGGAATTTTGTCACCATCATAACTTTGGTGTTTAGAAGAATATGTTAGCACTCAATGAACTTATCTACCATCCAGTAGGTACCAGACACTGTGTGAATACTGGAGATTCAAGAAGTCACTCAATAACGCAAAACAGACACAGTTTTGTTTCATTTTGGGACAGGGTGTTGCTCTGTTACCCAGGCTGGAATGAAGTGGTGCAAACATAGCTAACTGTAGCCTCCAACTGCTGGGTTCAAGGAATCCTCCTGCCTCAGCCTCCTAAGTAGCTAGGATTATAGGTGTGTGCCACCATGCCCAGCTAATTAATTTTTTTATTTTTGTAGATACAGAATCACTCTATGTTGCCCAGGCTGCTTTTAAACTCCTGGCCTCAAGCAATCCTCCTGCATCAGCCTCCCAAAGTGTTGAGATTATTGGTGTAAGCTACTGCACCTGGTCTGGTGCAGCCACTTTGGGAAATGGTCCAGCAGTTCTTCAAAAGTTTACACATAGAGTTACCATATAATCCAGAAATTTCTCTCCTAGGTATATACCCAAGAAAAATGAAAACATACATTCACACAAAAACTTGTACATGAATATTCACAGCAGAATTATTCTTATTTTCCAAAAGGTAGAAACAATCTAAATGACCATCAACTCATGAATAAGTACAATAGGATATATCCATACAATAGAACATCCTCTAGCAATAAATAGGAATGAAGAGTTACAAAATGGATGAACCTTGAAAATATTATGCTAAACAAAGAAGCTATTCATAAAAACCACATATTATATGATCCCATTTCTATTTAATATCTAGAATAAGCACACACATAGATTAGTGGTAGCCTTGGGTTGGAGAGTGACTTGGAATGGGGAATGACTGCTAGTGGGTTTGGGATTTCTTTTTGGGTGACGAAAATGTTCTAAAATTTATCGTGATAGTCGTACAACCATATGAATATACTAAAAACAACTGAGTAAATGGTATGTTAATTATATCTTCATAAAGATATTATTTTAAAAGTCATTCAACCATGCATGATGCCTGAAGTTATTCATTCATTCAATCTTTCAACGTGTATTCATCACCTGCTTTGTAACAGGCTCAGGGCTAAATGATGAAGATATTTAGGTAAACAATTGCAGCCTCTACCTTAAGGAACAATCTAGTTAAATGTTTGTGGCCTCTATAACAACTTCCCACTTTATTTCATATCCGTAGAAGAAATCTGATGACAAGAAATTATATGTGCTGGAAACTGCTACTTGTTCAGTAAAATCCACTTTCTCCTGTTCTTCTTGGACACACAACTCGATTACATTTCCTGGCCTTCCTTGTAGTTGGGTGTCTGTGTACTTGATCTTTGGCTAACAGTTCTTGAGAGAAAGCAATATACCAATTCTGCCAAGTCTGGCACAAAGAATCTTTTTTTGCATGCTCTTCCATGCATTTCACTACCTCTGCCAATAGAATGGAAATAAACATGCTCAGCCTGGACAACATAGCAAGATCCTATCCCTAAAAGAATTGTTTAAATAAGAAAAAAGTAGCTGGGCATGGTGGCATGCACCTGTAGTCCCAGCTACTTGGGAGGCGGAGGTGGGAAGATCGCCTGAGCTCAGGAGTTTGAGGCTGTGATGAGCAATGATCACGCCACTGTATTCCAGCCTGGGTGACAGACTCCATCTCTAAAAACCTAAACCAAAACAAAAACAGAAAAAAAAAAAAAGAAAAGCAGTAAGCACACTGATTTTGGAAGCCACATGATGTTGATGATTGCTGGAGCTTTATTATCTTGGGTGCTAAATGATGAGTTGGAGCAAATCTCCCAAAATGACTCATAATTGCACTGTTAGGCTAGCAAAAAATAACCTCTAATTCTAATGCGAAATTTAGTGTTACTCTAACTAACACACTGGGGTATAACAGAAATATGTATGCTGTAAGGCCCTTTTGGTCCCTTAAAAATCTGGGCCAAAAGCCTAAAGGTGCTGTTTTCTTTCAGATATAAGGTGATAATTTTATTAGGTCTTGAGTAGACTTGAATTGTGGCTTTTACTACTTAACCCTGGTATGGTTTCTTCTATTCCTTGAGGGACTCCTGCTGTTTCAGCAACCAGGAACCTGGAGGGGCACTGGCAGGGCACAGGGTATTACAGCAGAAATCCTGGCAAGTCGGTGTAGACAGAACCCTCCCTCACTCCTGATGTTTCTTCTTAGTGTTTTCTGTCCACTGACTCCACACTGTTCTCTGGCTCTAAATCCCCAGTTGTCCATACTGTATTCAGAAGTGAGCCCAGTTCTATACCGAGGTCTCTTCTGTCCTATAGAAATAGTCCTGAATAAAAACTCTTTTTGCCACTCTGTGCTGCTCTGTTTTGTTTATTTCTGTATGTATGTATGTATGTATGTATGTATGTATGTATGTATGTATGTCAGGGGGACTGGCACTCCCCTATGCTGCTGGTGAGAGTTGAATGGTATAATCTTTCTGAAGGGCAATTTGGTACTATGAATCAAAAGCCTTCACACATATGTAACTGTACACCCTCCCAAGCCCAAAACTGCATGCTCTTTGACCCAGTCATCACATTTCTAGCAATTTATCTTAAATTAAAAAGTTTAAAGAATATTTTGTGCTCAAATGTACAATTTATTTGAAACATTTAATACAACGATGGAGTTGCAAAGAAAAACTTGGAAAGATTTTGAAATTTATTCAATGTCCTGTCTAACTAGACAGCTATTATTTTTTTTTTAGTATGCTATTTTAGGACTTCGTAGACATAGTAGTTCACATGTAGAAAACAAACAGTAATGCAAATAATTACTGTCCATAGAAATACTAATAGTGTCTTAAGAAATGCACTGATCATCTCCCTGTAGATACTGATTAGTTTTACCAGTTTTTCATCCATATATGAATTTACTTCAGCATTTTAAAAAATGTGAGTAAATGTGGGATAATTTGAAGTCATTTTTGAACTGGTTGTTCAATATCTTTCTAGTTTCTTCATTAATTAATGAGATAAAAAAACTTTAACATATGTTCACTTAAACCTATGAACATATGTTCATGGTTTTATGGGAATAATGATTTTATCTTTTAAAAACACATCTTTTGATATGGAGATTGTTTAATTAAGTATGACACATTCATTTAACAGAATGCTATGTAGCCTTACAAATTGTTATATAAGAATAAGACAGGTTTCAGAACAATATGCACAGAATGAATTTACCTTGCATAAAAATGTAAATATGAGTGTGTGCAAAAGTACAGATCCCCAGATAACCTTGATTGACTCAGCTCTTCTCCCTCCCACTTGGAGTTCTCAGGGTAACTGTAGAATGGACGGAAAATGCAGTGTCCTGAGATAAGAAAGCACTGTTTGGAATACCCCAGGTCTTCTCCTCATCCTTCCTAGAAGAGGATGTCCTATAATACTTTGGGTCAGCAATACAAATTTCCCCAGGAGTGTAAAACTCAGAGCAGAATAATTTCAATGTCCCTCAGCTTTGATGAAAAATGGAACATGTGCAGATAAGAATCCATCTGCCCTGGGTGAAGTTGAGGCAGCAATTATTATCCTACCAACCAAAAAAAGCCCAGGTCCAGATGGGTTCACAGCCAAATTCTACCAGACATACAAAGAGGAGCTGGAACCACTCCTTCTGAAACTATTCCAAACAATACAAAAAGAGGGAATCCCTCCCAAATCATTTTATGAGACCAACATCATCCTGATACTAAAACCCAGCAGAGACTCAATAAGAAGAGAAAACTTCAGGCCAATATCCGTGATGAACATAGATGCAAAAATCTTCAATAAAATACTGGCAAATAAATTGCAACAGCACATCAAAAAGCTTATCCATCATGATCAAGTAGGCTTCATCCCGGAGATACAAGGCGGGTTCAACATATGCAAATCTATAAACATAATTCACCACATAAACAGAACCAAAGACAAAAACCACATGATTATCTCAACAGATGCAGAGAAGGCCTTCAACAAAATTCAACAGCCCTTTATGCTAAAAACTCTCAAGAAACTAGGTATCAACAGAACGTATCTCAAAATAATAAAAGCTATTTATGACAAACCCACAGCCAATATCATACTGAGTGGGCAAAAACAAGAAGCATTCTCTTTGAAATCTGGCACTAGACAAGGATGCCCTCTCTCACCACTCCTATTCAATATAGTATTGGAAGTTCTAGCCAGAGCAATAAGGCAAGAAAAAGAAATAAAGGGTATTCACTTAGGAAAGGAGGAAGTCAAAGTGTCTCTATTTGCAGAAGACATGATTGTATATTTAGAAGACCTCATTGTCAGAGCCCCAAATCTCCTTAAACTGATAAGCAACTTCAGCAAAGTCTCAGGTTACAAATCAAAGTGCAAAAATCACAAACATTCCTATACACCAATAACAGACTTAAAGAGAGCCAAATCAAGAACAAACTGCCATTCACAATTGCTACAAAGAGAATAACATACTTAGGAATACAACTAACAAAGGACGTAAAGGACCTCTTCAAGGAGAACTACAAACCACTGCTCAATGAAATAAGAGAGGACACAAACAGATGGAGAAACATTCCATGCTCATGGTTAGGAAGAATCAATATCATGAAAATGGCCATACTGCCCAAAGTAATTTATAGATTCAATGCTATCCCCATCAAGCTACCAATGACCTTCTTCACAGAACTGGAAAAAACCACCTTAAACTTCATATGGAACCAAAAGAGATCCCACATAGCCAAGTCAGTCCTAAGCAAAATGAACAAAGCTAGAGGCATCAACCTATACTATAAGGCTACAGTAATCAAAACAGTATGGTAGTGGTACCAAAACAGAGACACAGACAAATGAAACAGAACAGAGGCCTCAGAGGCAATGCCACACATCTACAACCATCTGATCTTTGACAAACCTGACAAAAACAAGCAATGAGGAAAGGATTCCCTGTTTAATAAATGGTGTTAAGAAAACTGGTTAGCGATGTGCAGAAAGCAGAAACTGATCCCTTCCTGACACCTTACACTAAAATTAACTCCAGATGGATTCAAGACTTAAACATAAGATGTAACACCATAAAAACCCTAGAAGAAAATCTAGGCAAAAACATTCATGACATAGGCATAGGCAAGGACTTTATGACTAAAACACCAAAAGCATTGTTAACGAAAGCCAAAATAGACAAATGGGATCTAATTAAACTCCAGAGTTTCTGTAAAGCAAAAGAAACAATCATTAGAGTGAACCGGCAACCAACAGAATGGAAACAAATGTTTGCAATGTACCCATCTGACAAAGGGCTAATATTTCGAATCTACAAAGAACTAAAGCAGATTTACAAGAAAAAAACAAACAAACACAAAAGTGGGTGAAGGATATGAACAGACACTTTTCAAAAGAAGACATACATGAGGCCAACAAACATATGAAAAAATGCTCATCATCACTGGACATTAGAGAAATGCAAATCAAAACTACATTGAGACACCATCTCACGCCAGTTAGAATGGTGATCATTAAAAAGTCTGGAGACAATAGATGCTGGAGAGGATGTGGAGAAATAGGAACACTTTTACATTGTTGGTGGGAGTGCAAATTAGTTCAACCATTGTGGAAGACAGTGTGGCTATTCCTCAAGGACCTAGAAATAGAAATTCCATTTGACTCAACAATCCCATTACTGGGTATATATCCAAAGGATTAGAAATTGTTCTATTATAAAGACATATACACAAGTATGTTTACTGCAGCACTGTTTACAATAGCAAAGACTTGGAACCAACCCAAGTGCCCATTGATGACAGACTGGACTGGGAAAATGTGGCACATACATACCATGGAATACTATGCAGCCATAAAAAATGATGAGTTCGTGTCCTTTGTAGGGACATGGATGAACTTGGAAACCATCATTCTCAGGAAACTGACACAAGAACAGAAAATCAAACACCACATGCTCTCACTCATAGGCGGGTATTGAACAATGAGAACACAGGTCTGTGGAGGGGGCGATTAGGCGAGGGACAATGGTGGGGTATGGAGGTTGGGGAGGGATAACATGGGGAGTAATGCCAGATATAGGTGATAGGGATGGAGGCAGGAAACCATATTGCCATGTATGTAGCTATGCAACAATCCTGCATTTTCTTCATATGTATCCCAGAACCTAAAGTGTAATCAAAATATACATATATATAAATAAGCAATTAATTTAAATATTTATTGAACATCTATTAAGGATCAAATACTCTCATGGAGCTCACATTTATCAGAAAGTGATAAAGGCCATGAAGAAAAAGGCAGGTTAAGGGAATAAAGAGAAATGGAAGACAAAGCTCTTTTTTCTATTGAATCATCAGGGAAGGCCTCTTTAATAAGGCAACATTTGAACAGAAAGGGAGTGAGCCACAGAGATATCTGAAGAAACAGCAGGTGCATAGGGTCTGCGGCAGGAATAAGCCCGGCACACTCAAGGAATAGCCAGGAAGCCACGTTTGCTATAGAAGTGGAAGGAGAAGTAAATGATGAGGAAGAAAAGTGAAGGTCTATTGTCCATGAAAGGTCTATTGTGCATAGTTGCACTTGGTAAGGATTTTGGATTACATCCTGGGACCAGCAAGGAAAGCAGGTAATAGGTTGTGGCAACAGTTTTGGTAGATGTTGGTAACTTGAACTAGAACAAAGATAGTGAGAAGATTTTAGTTCTATGTTAGATTCTAGTTCTATGTTAGAGATAGAGCCAACAGGATTTGATAATAGATTATGTTATGGCATGATAAATGAGTGACTGGTGGCCAGGAATAGGCATTAAAAAAAAAAAAAGAATCCGTCTGCCCTGGGCAGCTTTTCCCAGCCTTGCGGGGCTGGCTCACCATGGATCCTAGGCTTCTGTTGATTCTTGCTGTCTGCGAGTCCTAACACTGCTTTGCCTGACTTGTGAGTATTCTCTATCACTGAAATTCATTCTAATAGCTGGGTTTGTGCAAAACCTCCTTTCAGATGTAGGAAACGTAGCAGGAATTAGTAAGATGTTTAGAGTCCTCCCCTGGGATTGACAACAGGTGCTGGTATTTTGCTTAATAATGTGGCAAAGTGTAGTGGCTCATGCCTGTAATCCCAGCACTTTGGGAGGCCAAGGTGGGTGGAACACGAGGTCAGGAGTTTGAGACCAGCCTGGCCAACATAGAGAAATCGGTATCTACTAAAAATACAAAAAAATTATCTGGGTGTGGTGGTGGGTGCCTGTAATCCCAGCTACTTGGGAGGCTGAGGCAAGAAGAAATGTTTAAACCTGGGAGGCAAGGTTGCAGTGAGCTGAGATTGCTCCATTGTATTCCACACCTGGGCAGCAGTGCAAGACTCCATCTCAAAAACAAACAAACAATAACAAAAAACAATGTGTATATGTGTGGATAAACATACATACACATACATATACACATACAGGTGTATAAGCCTTAATGTGACATATGTGTAGATATTTCAGCTCTGGAATATATCAAGGCAATAAAAAAGATTATCTCTGGGATGGAAGTGTAAGTGTTTAATTATTCTATATGCTTAGATGTATTTTCTCATTTTCTAAAATAAATTCTGCTTATACTAAGAAAATTGTTATTTTGTTTTTTAAAAATTGCAGTGAGATAAACAAGAATAATTTTATCCTTCACTAATTTGCTTTCAGATTTTAAACACTCAATCTTTCATGGATAGCTCAGGGCACTTCCTGTCTGCCTGCTGTCTCTTCATGAATAATAGGGCTTCAATTTATTTATTTCAGTTTGAAACACTTTTATGGTCATTTTGCTTCTGTGATATTAGCTAAGATCTGAAAGATGGCATGCCTCAGTGCATGAAGTGAGCAGTATTAAAGAGAAACTGGCATATCTGTGAGCAACGACATAATTCACTAGTTCAAAATCTGAATTTTATCTAGTCCAGAAAAATGTTCTTGCAAAAACAAAGCATGTTTACCTTCACAGATTGCATGATTGAAGTCCAAGCTGACTTAATTCTCTGAATGAGTGGGGAAAATGATCACATTTCTTGCCAATTATCTTTATCATAGGACTGAGAGTCCACAAGTCACCTGCATATTTTAGGGTACAAGCATTCAGAAGGAGAGTATCAATGATATAGAAAATGCTCTTAATGAAAGAAAATTTTCTTTCCTCTGCAAATTTTTCATAACTGCAGACAACTTACAGTTTTTAGGACCCAAAAGAGGCCTTAAATTTAAAGCAGTATTTATCTTGTCAGCAAGTTATTAGAGTGATGCCTTTACAAATCCACTGCCAGCCACTGGCTCTCCCAGTGGGGAACCAGCTGTTTCAGAAAGAGAGCTTTTCAAATGTAAAGCAGTGATTTTTCTGCTTTCTTCCCTCTGAAAGCAGACAACTTAAAGTCTTAAAAATTCAATCCTGTTTCAAAAAAGAAAAAAAACCCCACAAAAAACAAAAACTAACACTGAATTGTCCCAAGGGAATTTGTAAGGACTGAGTACAATTTGAGCCTCAGGCCACAGTCTTTTTTCTGCCAAAGCCTCAGGAGGCAGGAGATCGATTTTCATAAGCTCAGTTCTATATTTTCTTGATTCCTCTTTTATTGTGTTAATATTATGCTGGAATCAAAGAGGGAAACTTACTTAATCCCAGAGACAGTGGAGTCGGTCTGATTCTCTGTACTTTCTAAACTAGATAGGAGAAAATAACTTCATATTAAGGCAAAACCTTATTTTATTCATGTATTTTACAATAAAGTTAGCTCAATGGCTCACTGAGTTTTTTTAAGAGAAAAATTCTAATGTTACTAGTTTCTCAGATCATCTAGTTCCCAGATATTGGGAGAGTCAAAGATATCTCTTAGTTATCTAAAGACAAAAAAAGGAATAGGAAAGAAGGATAGAAATGAAGGAAGGGAAGTAAAGAAAGGAAAAGAAAAAGAATGAGGCAATTAGCTGATTCACTTACTAGGCAAAATAACTAAGATACACTTAGAAGTTTTTCTTATTGCATATATTTATGGTGTACAACTTGATATTTTGATATACATAGTGAAATTGTTACTACAGCAAATTAACATCCATCATCTCACAGAGTTACTTTTTTTTTTTTGGTGTGTCAAGAGCGTTAAAAATGGCCAACCAATTTTTAACGAGTGTATGCAGAGGACACAATGGGGGAAATGATAGTCTCTTCAATAAATGATAGTTGGAAAATTGGATATTCACATGCAAAAGAATAAAATGAGACCCTTATGTTAGGGCATGCACAAAAAACCATCTAAAAATGGATTAAATACCCAAATGTTAAAACCTGAAACCATAAAAATCTTAGAAGAAAACAGGGGAGAATCTCCTGACACTGGTCTTGACAGTGATTTCTTTTTTTTTCAGACAGAGTCTTACTCTGCAGCACAAGCTGGAGTGCAATGGTGCAATTTTTGCTCATTGCACAACCTCCATTTCCCAGGTTCACGTAATTCTCATGCCTCAGCCTCCCAGCAGCTGGGATTACAGGCCTCTGCCACCACACCCAACTATTTTTTACATTTTTAGTAGAGATGAGATTTCACTACGTTGGCCAAGCTAGTCTCAAACTATTAGCCTCAAGTGATCCACCCACCTCAGCCTCCCAAAGTGCTAGAATTACAGGCATGAGCCACTGGGCCCAGCTGATTTTTTTAATATCACACCTAAAACACAGGGAACAAAAGCAAAAATAAGCAAATGGGACTTGTTAGAGCAAATTAAATATGGCCTGAGAAGGACTCTGTACATCTATATTTGAATCCTTGTGGACAAACTGCAATTTAACTTGATAGACAGACAAAATTGAAAGCCTAACTTAGGAGTATGTGCCTATAACAACAGCTGAGTCTTGGCCAATCCCAGCAGCTGTACTTCAACCACTCATACTCTGCCGAGTGTTAAAATTGTGTTCAAATAAGGCAAATGCCAACCTGTAACCAATCCAGGTGTTTTGGTATCTCACTTCGATTTCCATATGTCACTTTACTTTTTTGTCTATAAATTTGTTCTGACCATGAGGCTTACCTGGAGTCTCTGAATCTGCTATGATTCTGGGGGCTGCCCATTCTCATTGCTCAATTAAACTCCTTTAAATTTAATACAGCTGGAGTTTTTCTTTTACTAGATGTGTCAAAAGCAGGGTCCGAAATAGAGCTTTAACTACCCAGAAATGCTGAGTGAACATGCAAAGTACCTGCAGGAACTAGTTGTGTCCATTGATCTCTCAGAGGAGCTGGGAATCATGGGTAAGTTCTCTTTCAAATTTTGGAGCTCCATGGATTTGTGTTTTGAGCTCTCGGAGTTTCTTTGAGCAAATTTCTGTCCTAAACTGGGTTTGGAAGTCACAACAGAAACTGGACTGGGACCAGGATCACATTTGAAACAGTAATTAACTGGCTTGGATCCAGTTAGAGTTCTCTTATATCTGACTGGGTCAGGAGAAATTGTCAGTAAATGCTAATATTGCAGGGGTTTTTTAATTTGGCTTTTGAAAATTCCTGGGGATTTTTGTGTTCTACTCCTTCCTTTCATTTTTCTTGTGCACCTAAGTAGGGAAAAAAGTCATTGGCTAAGTTAATCGAGGGAACCTGCGAGCAAAGCCAATATTTTACATAAAAGTGGGATCCTTAATTTCTGAAAAACTAAGTTCCTTTTGACTTAGACATTAGACCCAGGAAGCAGCAAAGTCTTAAAGAAATAGTGAAATCTTACTAAAGATAACTTACTGTGAAATGTTCTGAATAAACAACAATACATTAAAGTGTATTTAAAAACGAGGGCTCCCAAAAATTAAATATGCTCCCTTTGTAGCTTAGTTACTATCACTAGGCAAAGAAATAGACTACAACACCAACTGGCTGACTTTGGATAAGTAATTGGGTATGTTTTACCTGAGTAAAGGATGAGATTGGGTCTCTTCCCTCAGTAAAGTCCTTCTTGGTTAAATGGATTAAAGATGACAAGGCCCAACCAGGGGCAAGTTTGAGCCTTGCCAGTTTGACACCAGGTGCTGAGCACAGTGAGTAATGTCTATATCACTCAAACTTCTGGCCTCTCTCTCTGTGCAAACCGGTTAAATGAACGGTAAAAATCACTGTTTATCTCCTCTGTAAAGTTTTGATTAATGTGAAAAAGGATTCTGAGACTAGTCTTAAGGTGTAGCATATCTGGTGTATTTTGTGCTATGAATTTGTCTTTTTGTGTCATTCTGTCATCAAGAGGGGTACCTTAGGATAGAACATGGGCTTAGGACCCCATAAGCTCACTGTTCAAGATGGCCCAGAAAGCTGTCTGTTACAAACTTCGCTGCAGATCTCTGAAGAAAAAAAAATTGAATAAGTTTCCATCTTGTTTATGTCCTTGGGAGCTAAACCTTGTAACCATGTGGCAGTACTTTTTTGAGGTCTGCCGTTTTACAATGGCAGTCCAGGTTCAATCCCGGCTTAGGGAATGAGTACTTTCTGATTTAATATCTGCATGACCTTTGTCATCTGTTAATTCTCTTACCCTCCATAAACAACTGGCTTTCCTTCTTGAATTTTCCTTTCTTTGAGCTACTTTTGAAGTTTTGTAAAAACTGCATGCTTTCCTGGTCCTGTTCTTCCAAGGACTCCACCCGAAAGCTGGTAGTCCAATTAACAAACGAAAACTCTTATTAACTATTGGATCTTCTTCTGTCTGTCTGTGTAGTTATATATGTGTTGTGTGTGTGATATTTATATAAAAGAGCTGCAATTAATTGGCTTTAAAAAATAAGTGCTTGAATCAAATATTTTGAAAGAAAAATATAAACTAAAAAGAAAGGCCTTTTAGTGACTTTAGTAATCTTTGGCAAATACAAATTTCTAAAGATCATTTAAAATAAAGACATTTGGTCTAAAATAGTAGGTAAGATATTAGGTTTCCTAAATACTTTAAGGTTATAAACTGCTTCTTTGGCTTTTGAAAATTGCTCATCTTGCTTGTTTTATAGCTTGGTAAGGCCTGGGCACATGTAGAGTTAGCCACACCCCTAGCTATGGCGGAAAGAGTCAGACCTTATCTGTACTTCTGTCTGATGTCTTAGGGTCCACATTTAGCATATAACTAAAATAGCTTACCAGGTTTTTCATCAAAATTAAAAACTGCTAAGAGTTATCATATATCATATGTAATGGAGACTACTGAAAAAAAGTTTTACATGTAAGTTATGCAAAGAAAGAAAGTAAAATGTATTTTTAGTAGAAGACTGGAAGAAGGCATGAAAATGTAGATTTTCCTGCCTAAGTTTAGAGGGTTCAAGGATTGTTTTATAGTTGATAAAATAAAGCTAAAGGTTTGAACAAGTTGTGGAAGCTTTGTGAAAAATTAATCTTGTAAAAAGAAATTTGTGTGGCCATTGACTAAAGTCTAAAGGGTATTATTAAGTTTTTCCATAAATTGAACATTGAAATAAGAGCACAACAGGGTTTTCTTAAACTACTGATCTGCTCTTTAACCAAAACTTGTAAAGGTTTATAAGAATAAACCTTTTGACTTTATGGTCAAACTGATTAAGATTAGATAGATTTGTCTTGCCTATAAGGTTTTATTACAAACTGAGGTTGACATTAATAGTACACTAATGCAAGGGTGAAATGTGGTTTTTCTCTCTTGAATAAGATTTTCATGTAATATTAAAAGATAATGAAATATTTTTGTTTACCTTTTGAATAAACTTCAGAAAAAAGAAGGGAAAGACAAAAGACAGATTTTTTAGAAAGCTAAGTCTTCCATCAATGAGTAAAGGTTTTTGCCTTTTAAAAATTTTTCGAGTCATAATTTTGACTAAATGAATGACTTAATGGTAATCTGGAATTATATTTCATAATATCAAGTGTTCTAAACCTTTAATATATTTAATAGGCTTCCCAAAATCGAATTTTGGCTTCAAAATTGTTTTTTCTGACCTCTAACTTTGAGATGCTACAGAGGGCTCCTGAAGCATCTAAAAGAGAGGTAAAAAGAATTATTTGACATGTTAAGTTATAAGGGAAGCATTGTCAAAATGAAAGATAATGTTTAACCTTCTTCAGGTTATAATTTAGAGTATGCCATCAATATGTTCCAAAATTGTATGGGATTTCTAAAATTCTACTGTGTCTGAGTATATGCTATCAATCATAATTATAGTTATTATGTTAAGTTATTGTAGACCACAGAAATAACCAAATTGTCAATTGCGTCTTTAGCTATAACTATTTAAAGTCATTTCCCCAGTTCACTGCTTAATGCTGATGCCGTTTCTGACAACTTCACAAGCATGGACAATCCTCAAATACGGCGTCTTTTAGGAAGCTCATGACAAGATGAAAAGGACCCTGTAAAGTACTCCTGAATACAGGTTTCTAATAACTTTAAAATCATATCATAGGTAAAAATTCCCCATGAATTCCCTAATTCCCCAAGAATTGGACTGGGTAAGCATTCCTGAAACTTTAATAAAAGCCTGACTGGTTTATAAAACTGCTAACCCAAGGAGAACAAAAAATTAATTGAATACCAAGGAAATACTTTGCCAGATTTGCATGTTAAATCAGCCAATACTGAAACTGTTCAGCTATACAATTTAAATGAACTCCATGGTCTAAGTCAAATTACCTATGATGATCCATCAGTTATCAGTGCCATGCACCTAATTTGGAAAAACAACTTGTATTTAAGAGGACATAAGTCCAATATTAAGTATGGACTCATGGAGACTCGGGACTGCCACCTTGTCCTTCCTGAGTCCTTAAAGCTTTTATTATTAAAAGTTCTGCATTCCATGACTCATATGGAAAAGAGAACATGACCCAAATTAAATATATTGGTATGGTGACTAATAAATTGCTAAAATAGTTTATAACCAATGTTTGGTTTGTCAAACCCATATTCTTGGAAAAACAATCTAAGCCTAAAGTACATTTGGTTACTTGATGGGCCATGTAAACATTTTACAAAATATTTCATTCAATTGTCATTTTTAATGCATGTTTTCTGGTTGTGTTAAAGCTCTCCCATGCAAGACGGCTGATGTTATAAAAGTAGATTATTATGCTACAGTGTATTTTCACCAGCTAAAGAAAACTTTTTATGGTTCATTGATGACAGTCAACCCCTTTACAATCTAGAAACCAAGGATTACATCATCTGAGAACATCAGAGGAAGACTGCCCTTGCTTTCCACACAGCAACACAAACTTTAGAACTTTGAACTTTGGGTTTATAATCTCACAGCTGAGAAGGGTCCCTCCACACTCCTGGAACTGTATACCCATTGGAACGCTTAAGGTAAATCTAACCAGGGAAACATCTCTCCAAAAGATGGTATCCTTGATGTGAACAGCTTTTCCTAAGATCACAGATCAAGACTTCTCTACTATCATGAGACTTTTATCTTTGAATATTTCTTTGTTTATGCCTCTATGAACAATAGAAATTAAAAGGGGGTCTCTATTGTGTGCACTTATGGAAAACATTTTTATTTGTGAAGGATTTTTTCAGCCAGCCTTATACATAGATAACTTTATACTTTGAAAGATCAAAGATGAAGGCCCAATGCAGGTGAGAAACCTGCATTTAATGGTACATATATTGCTGCATAATCAGTAAGAAACAGAACACTGATTCACTTCTCTTAACTCACATCATGGGTAAAGAGAATACTTCCAGGAAACCTTCACTCTTTCAGAAGGGCATGATTTGTTAGGTCCTTTATCCATGGTTTGGAATAAAACAGGCAATGATTAGAAGTGTATCCATCATGATAGGCTCTATAGCAGATTCTACTGTAAAGGATATGGTTACATAACAGGCTTTAAATTCTCTTGTGAAAGTTATGCTAAATAATAGAATTGGCTAAACAGAAAAGTATGTGTGCAGATGCTGGCACTTATGGCCTATGGAGAAAAACAGTTGGTATCGTAGAGATTCAGTTGTAGGGGATTGATGAAAAGAGTGCTTAGTTAAGCAAGTAAACTCTTTATCTAACTAATTCTTTAATCTATTTGATTTTAGGTGGTTTGGTTTATGGGAGCTCTGGATAAGGAGCATACTCCAAACCCTTGGTATTATCCTCCCCATAGTCAAAATAGTAGATCCCCTGGTGTGCTGTATTCTCTCAAATGTCTTAAATGTTTGCATGCAGCCATCTCTAGAATGTCAAATGGTCTCTCTTCAACTGGAATAATAAGAGCTGAAAGAAATGTGTGACCATGAGAACACCATAACCTATGAATGATGGGCTGAGACTGGAAACCCAATATGATGCTAACTGAGAGTGGTGCTAAGGCCCTAAGATTTTCTTACACTCTCACCTAAGCAAGAACCTGACCAAAAAGGGATTTTTTGTTTGTTTTTTAGCAAAATTATGGCAGGCCACTGTTTTGGACTGAGCTCATGCAATAGGGCCCAACAGACAAAAACAAACCAAAATGGAGTCACTCATGCTAAATGTGACAATCAAACTAAGACTTTAAGGAAACACATAGATCCCAGTCCAGACAGACCATGTTTGTTTTTCTCCTGTAAATAAGACGTTTCAGCATAAGGAGGTACGCTTGTTCCTACCTTTGTGAAACTCACTGTTCTACCGTTTCCCAGTGGGTTTCAAGACCAGTGGGTTTTACAAGGGTGACAGTGACATCAATGACTAAAATTCTCAAAATTGAGAAAATGACCAAAAGGGGGGAATTGTTAAAGTAAACTAAATATGGCCTGAAAAGGATGCTGTACTTCTATATCTGAGTCCTTGTGGACTGACTGCAACCTAACTTAGTAAGTAGACAAGATTGAAAACCTAATTTACAAGTATGTGCCTATAACAATGGCTGAGTCTTGGCCAATCCCAGCAGCCAGACTTCAACCACAGATACACTGCCAAGTGTTCAAATAAGGCAAACGCCAATCTGTAACCAATCCAGCTGTTTATGTGCCTCACTTCTGATTTCTGTGTATCACTTTACTTTTTTGCCTATAAATTTGTCCTGACCACAAGGCCCCGTGGAGTCCCTCTGAATCTGCTGTGATTATGGGGGCTTTCCAATTTGTGAATCATTCATTGTTCAATTAAACTCCTTTAAATTTAATTTGCCTGGAGTTTTTCAATTAAATTGTTAAATTTAATTTGTCTAAAATTTTTCTTTGAAGAGATCAAACTCAAAAACTTCTGCATTCAAAGGATACAATCAACAACAAAAAAAGGCAGCCTACTGATTGGGAGAAAATATTTGTGAACCATATATTTGATAAGGAGTTAAAATCTAAAATATATAATAAGAAACTTATACAGTTTAATAGTAAAATGATAATAATCTAATTCAAAAAGTGGGCACAGGACCTGAATAGACATTTCTTCAATCAAGACATAAAAAATGGCCAAGTATATGAAAAGGTGCTCAACATCACTAATCATTAGGAAAATGCAAATCAAACCACAGTGTGGTATCACTCACACCTGTTAGGATGGCTATTATCCATAAAGCAAGAGACAACGAGTGTCACTGAGGGTGCAGAGAAGAGAGAATCTTTGTACATTGCTGGTAGGACTGTAAATTGGGCTGGGCACAGTGGCTCATGCCTATAATCTCAGTACTCTAGGAAGCCAAGGCAGGAGGATTGCGAGTCCAGGCATTCGAGACTAGCCTGGGCAACATGGTGAGACCCCCATGTCTACAAAAAATTTAAAAACTAGCCAGGCATGATGGTGCACACCTGTAGTCCGAGCTACTTGAAAGGTTGAGATGGGAGGATTGCTTAAGCCCAGGAGGTCAAGGCTGCAGTGAGCCACCACTGCACTTCAGCCGGAGCAAGAGTGGGATCCTATCTCAAAAAACAAACAAACAATAATGTCAATTGGTGCAGGTTATAAAGCTTCCTTGAAAAAGTAAGACATAAAACTATCATATGACTCAGCAATGCCTTTTCTGGGTATACACCCAAAGGAAATGAAATCAGTATGTTGAAGAGATATCTGTACTCTCATGTTCATCAAAGCACTATAGCCAAGATATGGAAACAACCTAAGTGTCTGTTAATGAATGAAAGAATAAAGAAAATGTGGTGTATATATGTAATGAGATATTATTCAGCCTTAAAGATCTTTTTTTTTTTTAAACCATGATACTGAATTACCAATGCTCTGTCCAATAAGTTTAAGGGATTTCAACCAGAAGTATGGTTTTTCAACAAGAAGAATAGTTTTTCTTTTTTTTGAAACAGTGTTTCGCTCTTGTCACCCAGGCTGGAGTCCAACAGCCCAATCTTGGCTCACTGCAACCTATCCCTCCGGGGTTTAAGTGATTCTCCTGCTTTAGGCTCTTGAGTAGCTGGGGTTACAGGCATGTGCCACCATGCTCAGCTAATTTTTGTATTTTTAGTAGAGACAGGGTTTTACCATGTTGGCCAGGATGGTCTCTTGATCTCGTGATCTGCCTGCCTCAGCCTCGCAATGCCTCAGACTACAGGCATGAGCCACCGAGCCTGGCCTATGCCATTATTTTTGAAACACTGGCTTAAGTTGACATCTTCTATGTGGCGCTGGAGAATGATTTATATGCTAGGAGGAGTTTCCTCTTTGCTTGTAACAAAAGCTATTTTTAACTCTCACAGTTGAGAAAATTTTGTTTTCTGGCTCAGGCACTTTCTAGATTAATATGCTTCCTAAAATTGAAGTGACTCATTAGGATCTGTACTTTGAGTGGGCTGGAGGCTTGGTTCACACATCTTTCAGAAAGTCATTTCATCTCGAAGTTTGGGGAGAAGTCCCTCCAGCCACCCACACACCAGATAACTAGGGGAAAACTGATTAAGAGCTGTCAAGGAAAAAACAGAGCAAAGTGTACATTCCATTATCTTTGAAGAAAGCCTGTCATGACCAAAAGGTGAAACAGTGCAGGAAAAAATTCAACTTCTTTTTGTTGTTTCTCATTCACTTATCTGCTCAGAGAACTATTTTTATGAGTTGGTTACAATTTTCAGGCCTCTTTTTTTCTTACATCTGGGGGAAGGGAGGTTGGCATCAATTGGAATATTTGTCAGTCTCGGCAAAGATGGTGAGGGAGAAAGAAATGGGAATAAAAACAAGCTCTCAAAATGTGAGTGCTCCATTTGACAGAGAAGCAATGTCAGCATTGGCATTTTGGGGAAGGGGAAGGGAGAAGAGAGGTAACATTCATGTGCCTGCTTTTGTGCAGGTGTTGTTATATACAATTATCTCATTTCAGATTCTGACCCAGTGAAGAGAGCATGGGGTAGTGAACAAATCACAACTTGTACACATCACAAGAAAATGGGATCTTTCCAGAATAAAGATTTAGAGAGGTGGAATGAGATAAAGAGATAGAATGAGAGAGAGAGAGAGAGTTGGGCACGAGTAGTTGGATTGATATGGAAAAACAGAGGAATCTCTGGAAGGGCTGCAAGTCTATAGAAAATGTATGACCACATCAGCTTTAGAAGATAACCCAAAATCCTGGGAAGCTGGCTTTGGTTGAAGTTGTCTAGGAAACTTATTATTAAGTCCTTAACAGTTCATCAGACAGGAAAAGCTGTACCTTGGATTGCATTGTGGGGTTCTCTGAGTTCACCATTTCCCTAGGGATGGTCCTATTCACTTTTATATCTCTAGCACCTAGCTAGAGATTGGTATCTAGCAAATAAAAGCAACTCAGTAAATGCTTACTGAATTAATGCCATGAATGTTGAACCACTATGTATTCATTATTTGAAAACTGGGCAGATCCAATCCCAGCAAAACTTACTCAAAATGAAATACTTATATTGTCTAAGGAATAGTTTAAAAAATTAAAGATTGTGAAGGGAAGGGAAAGACAGCGATTTATCAAAGGGAGTAAACGATTTTGCAATGCAGCTATGGCGATGCATAAAATAAAGGAGCCTGAAGCCAAGCATGTCTTAGTACCCAGGAACTGTGCACCTGAGAAACATCTGGGATTTAAGTAAGGTGGGGGTTCTATTATCCTTCTTACTTTTACTCGCATTGAGTAGAAATAGCCTTTCTGATGCTGGGTGCTGTGCTGGACTTGGTGGTACAACGGAACGAGAACTTTTCTTTCTCCTCTCCTGGAATTCACATTCTAGATGGGAAGACTGATTGACATTAGATACACAATGAGGTGACTCCAGATACAGTTAGGGTATATGTTGGGGTGTGTGTGTGGAGGTGACAGCCCAGACATTGTGACCCAGAGAGGCCTAGGAGGTCATGTGAGTATTTCCTCTAGCTGGAGGCCACTGAGAAGACTCACTCTGCTCAATCTTCTATATCACAGGTAACTGTCAGGATATAGTTGTCATTTGTAATAAATACATAAAATTCTTTTGGGAGGGAGGATTAAAAAGGCAGAGTTGAATAAAAACAAAATGTTATGGGTTTTGGGTGGGGGAGGAGGTTTGAATCTATTCATTCTAGACATACACATCAAGGCCTAATATGTGCAGGCACTGTGTTTGTTACAATCAACAGAAAAGACCCAATCATTGACATCACAGGACTTATAACATAGGTGCTTGGACCAAAGTCTTCCAAACCCAAGTGTCAACTGCATGAGTAACAGAGACTGTGGCCAAGTGAAGGGTACTGGCCTTGTCTAAGTGGCAGGCCACAGCTCACTTCCTGGGATTGTGCAGGAAGTCACAAAGACTCACTGGTGCCAGGTCTGATTTTCAATAGAATATTTATAAAGGAGTACCTACGCTACTCAGGAAATGATCCCTGAAGAAAATGCATCTTCATCAGGTTACTGTATGGATAAGGAGAGAGCTACTTAATACTGTTTGATTCTGTTTTCCTGTTGATTTTGTGGCTAGATACTGTTTTGAGAAGTTTTTCCCTCCCCTTATTTTTCCCTATTCCTATCCTTATTCAAGCTGGTAGCTGACTTTCTCTTATGTTCCTCAGGGGAAATGTTTCAGGGCTAATGCAAAATTAGCCTGCAAATCTTTCTGGCTTTTATTTTCCCAAAGCCTAAAACCTGAGGAGTAATTTGCAGAAGAGATAAAGGAATAAGGATTTTTCAGTAAATACAGAGTTCTGGAAAACCAAGGGACAAAGTAGCACTTAACTGCTACCCCACAGAAGAAATATATTCCTCCTGGACTCAGAAGAGGTAGGGGGAAGAAATGGGAAAACATACAGGTCTCAGGGCTGTGAAGATCCTGGCTCTGCCTCTTGCTAATGTTATCACTGATACATCTAGACAGAGAGGTCTGTTGGCAGCTTTAAAAAAATATAACTGTGCTTCAAGCATGGCATCAGGAGCTGCCAAGAGCTTCTGGACAAGAAGGAGCTGTGCAGCTAAGACAGCAGGTGCAATTTGGTGGTGACTGAATTTCCTGAGTAATCTTGACCCTGACCATAGTCACAGAATCTCTACCCTATCCCTGCCCTATCCCTGATATGGGGAAAGATTTTGGAATCATGGCTCAAGATCTATTCTAAGAGGAGGGGAGAACTCTAAGTGTGACCAAGGTGAAGTTTTCTTCCTACTTTCAGCAGTGGCTAAGTTCAAATGGGTTGAGTCACAGAAAATATACAGATGTGTTATTTCTACACATCTGGATGTGGCCTGAAGTTCAAACCCACAGATACCACACACTAAAGTATGTCTTCCTGTAAAGTCCTTCCAGAATGCTTATTTCTGTGTGTGTGAAGACAGATATGTATGGTACCTATTTTTCTTTTCTGCTACCAATTCTATATCTTGACTTTGAAAGACTCCAGAGACAGTTCCTGCTGTACCCTCCCTAGAAATTCAGGTGCAGGGTACTCTTGTCCTTCAGAGGACTAAAAGAGAGAAGCAGGAAAAGTGGGGTTGGGGCACTGGTTACTTACGCAGAGGATGGATGATCTCTTGGTCTTGATGAGAGAAGATTTCACTTAGTGTGTTGCTCCCTTTAACAGAGTATCTGGGAGAGAGTTCATGCTGCGGTGGAGCTTGGAAATCCCTTAGACTGGATTTCTGGGAAACCTGCTCCACACATGGTAGGGCCAGGTACTCCATCATCTAGGTACACTTCTGAGAGTCTCACTCTTGTAGTTATTCCAGGACACTGGTACAACACAGCATTGTTGTAGGCAAACTAGGATGTGTGGTCATCTTGTCCCCACCGTGGTAAGACCCTCTCATAGTATATGTTATATTGTTACTTGTGTTCTGTACTTTGTCAGGAAAACATCACATTCTAGAAAATAGCCAGGAATTTGAACCAGTACCCTGGGCAAGCTGTGTGCAGGTTCACTAGCAATTTGACAGAAGTCTTTGCAGTTGTAAGGTAGGTGGAGAGAGAAACAGATTTCTCTCTGTTTCCTGTTAGTCAAAGACTATGGAAAAAAATGAAAGGCTAAAGAATAAGAGACTATTTGTACTCTTGCTTATAAGAAGGAATTCAAATAAATGACTTTTTAAAAAAAAAACACAAAAGAAATAGTAGAAAATTATGGCTGAAAGAAATGTTTACAGTAATTTGTAAAATGCTTCTGTTAATGTTAAATTAATTGTACAGTCTGTTGTAGACCTTAAGGCTACTGAGCCCTATTCCAAGAAGTTACCTCTAGCTAGGTTGGATCTTCTTGAATTAACTAGTTTGAGATTCTAGGTAACAAGAGCTTACTGGGAAGTACATGCTTTGGGTCCCAAGGACTCATTATTTAAAGGGTGTTTCTTGATGATCACTGGTGAGTATTGACTTCTACTCTTAATGTCATTTCATGAATTCTATGCAATTTTTCTCTAAGAAGCAATTTCTTTCTCTTCTATGCATGTCTTAAATTTGGTTCTGAAACTTTTACTGTCTGCCGTCAATAATGGCTCTTAATCATCCAGGAGGAATTCATTTCTAACCTTATCTTCAGGGAGGAAAATTTTAGCTTAAATTGTGACCATGAACTACAAACCTGCCATCCAGTCATTTGCTATCTGTCGTGGGTTTCAAAGCTATCTAGAAAGCTTCGGAAAATACAGATCTTTACTGCTGGTGGTATTTCAAGACATCTAAAGTTACCATGATTGATTGTGGTAATCTGAGCCATATAGTTCTTTTTACTTTGAAACAGATTTTGAGGATGGTGTTTAAAGTTTTGGAATCAGACCAAAGATATATCCCTTTAGAGTGCACACTTCGGAAAAACAGTAATAGGTTTTAGTTTATTCACTTGAACAGAGGAATCATGAGAATAACTTAAGTTTTACTGTAATGGTCTTTAAGGATTAAATTTGGTTATGAAAACAGAGCATCAAGGTGTTATTTTACATTATAGGTCTTTGATAATATCAGTCTCTAAAAGTATAATTATGTTAAAAATGTTCTTATGCTTAGTATATATTATATATATGAAAATAATGTTATTTCATAATAATGAATAATATAGAACATCCACATCCATTGCCTTGTATGTTTCTAAATTGATTTTTTAAAAAAAACAGATCCCTATCTCATCATGTTGGTCAGGCTGGTCTTGAACTGTTGGCTTTATGCAATCCTTTCACGTCAGCCTCTCAAAGTGTTGAGACTATAGGAGTTAGCCACTGCACCTCACCTACATTGCTTTTTTTTTTAGACAGTTTCCCAAGCTGGAGTGCAACAGTGTGAACACAAGCCACTGCAACCTCAATTGCCAGGGTTTAACCAATCCTTCCACTTCAGCTTCCAGAGTAGCTGGGGCCTCAAATGTGTGGCACCATGCCTAGCTAATTTTAAAAAATTTAAAATTTTATTTGTAGAGATGAGGTTTTGCCATGTTGCCCATGCTTGTCTTGAGCTCCTGGGCTCAGGTGATCCACCTCAGCTTCCCAAAGTGCTGAGATTACAGGCATGAGCTATAGTGCCCAGACCTAAATTGCTTCTTCATGCTTTGATTTATTAATATCTTGAATTTATTCTGTTCTATACTTGACTAAATCTCATAAGCTCAAAAAATAAATCAGGATGAAGATGAAAAGAAAAAGTGGAAAAAATAATGAAACAGAAAGCTTAAAAGACAACACAAAAAGTATCCAAGTGAAAATGTTTCTTTAAAAAATAAAACTAGCAAACACATTTTACTATTTCTTGCTCTACCAATTATGCAAAGTCACCTTCAAAATCTTCAACTTTGATGGGACAATTTTTACTTTATCTATTTTGAATCAATATTACTAGGCACTTTTACAGGCTTAGGATTGTTTAACTAAAACTTTAATCAATAGATAGCGAGTCTTCTCATCACTAAGTAACACTGTCTTAAAGTTTATATAAAATATATCTACAGTAGCTCCCTTTTTCTTTGGAGTTTACCACATTAATTTTTTTCCATTATTATATTTTCAATCTTTTTTTGTCTTTCCATTTTTAAGTGTATCTTTTATAATCATCATACAGCTAGAATATTAAAAAATTATGCTGCTGACATTTTTTAATTGGAAAGTTTTATGCATTTACAATGATACTTATTTCTAATATACTTCTACTCATTTTGGCCATGTTTTGGACTTTTGATTTGTCTCATATATTGTTTCTTCTCTCTGATACACATTTTCCCTTCTCTTGGAGTTATTGAATTTCCCTCACGCATTTCATTGTCTTCCCTCTAATAGGTTTTTAAATTGGGTGTTTCATTTCTATTCTTTTAGTAGTTACTTAAGAAATACAATACTCCAGTGTTTAAAGTTAATTTTACCCTCCTCCAAATCAATACAAGGACCTTGAAACATTTCAATGCCATTTCAACCTCCATTTCCTAATTTAAACGCTATTGTTCCCTATGGTTTAATGTTTTTTTTTTCAAATTCAAAAACCACATAAATAAAACAGTATCATTATGTTTTACACAATTAATATTTGTATAGATTTGTCTTCATGTTTGCCGTATTCTTTACTTACCACTCCTTCTTCAATTTAGTTCTTTGAAGTACATAATTTGAAGTTCCCTTGCTGAAAATCTGTTAGTAGTCAACTCTATTTTTATTTATCAGAAAACATCTTCTATATACCTTCTTTTTTAAAGGATAATTTTATTACATATGTAATTATAGGTTTTGTTGGTATTATTACACTTCTCTAGTTTAATTGTTATTATTTTGTGGGTAGTCTTTATCTTTTCTTCGTTGTGTATAAGATAGCCTCTTTAGGGTTCTGTGGCTTTATTATGATGTGTCTAAATCTGGTCTTATTTTTATTACCTTGCTTGGTATTCATTAGACTTTCAAAACCTAGGGATTTGGATCTTTTACTAATTCTGAAAAATTTGTTGCCATTATCTCTTTAGTGCCCCTCTCCCTTTCTTTCTATAATCTCCTTCCAGAATCTGAGTTCATATTGCACATTCTCATTCTCCATGTCAGTTAACATGTTCTGTATTTTTATCTTTCTATTTTTGTCCTGCATCCTGAATGAAGACTGAAGAACTAACTTATAGTTCACTAATTCTCTTGTTAGTAGAATCACAGTTATTGTTTTATCTCTATATTGGGTTTCTAATGTCAATAATTCCATATTCATTTCTAGAAATGCTATTTGTTGTTTTGTTTTTCAGATCTAGCTGATCAATTTTTGATAATCTCTTTATCCCTCATCATACAATGAGAACTCTCTTATAGTTCTTTAAACCTATTTACTTTATTTCTTTATCTGGTAATTTCAACATCTGTAATCTTTGCAGGTGTGTTTCTGTAGCTTATTGTTATGCTGCCTCTTTCTCATGTGATTTGTTTCCTTTATTTGTTTAAATTTTTTAAAAATTTGTAGCTCATAGTCCTTAGGACTTGACCTGTGGGAATTCTTTGAGATCTTATTTCAAAATGCATTCCTCCAAAGGATCTGTAATTGTTTATGCCAAACACCTAGGGAAACTGTCAATCTGAGTCTACTTAAAATTAAATTTTAGCTTCAGTGGTTTTAAATTCACACAGATAATATGCTTTCTAGTCCCAAATATGCATACATATGGGCTATGGTCAGAAATTCTCAAAGGAGAAATTATTTTTTCCTATTGATTCTTATCAACAGACCAAAACTCAGACAGGCACATTTCCCTATTTCCTTTCTTATGGGACAGACTTCATCCTAGCTTAACCACTGAGAGCTTCCTAGATTTACTCTAGGTCTCTGGTCCTACATTCCACATTTGCTGTGTTCCAAGCCTTTCCTTTTGAATGCCACAGTGGCAACTGTTAAATTCCAGGTTCTAGACCACCAAGAGTAGCAGTCACACGCCTCAGCTACATAACCAGTGTGAGTGTGTCTGTTTATAGGAGCTGCTGGCCTGCAGCTCTTGTCTGGCCTCCATGATTTCCTGTAATTTTACTAGAAGGTCAGTTATACCTTAAAAAAGGCTTTAAAAAATATTCATTCCACAATCCTAAGAGAGATGTACTGGGAAGAGTTTCTCTCAACATAGAAACAAAAAATTGAAATCTGTGATGGTCAATTTTATGTGCCAATTTGACCAAGCTAAGAGGTGCCCAGATGGCTAGTAAAACATTATTTCTGGGTATAACTGTGATGGTGTTCCCAGAAAAGAACAGTATTTGAATCAGTCCACTGAGCAAAGAAGATTGCGCTCACCAATGTGGGCAGATACTTCCAATCCATTGAGAGCCCAGACAGAGCAAAAAGGCAGAGGAAAGGGAAATTTACTCTTTCTCTCTCCTGGAGTGGGGACATTTATCTTCTGCCCTTGGACATCAGAGCTCCTAGTTCTCAGGCTTTTGGATGAAGTGACTTACACTAACAGCTACTTTTCCTCCCATTCTCAGGCCTTTGGACGTAAACTGAATTACATCCCTGGCTTTCCTGGTTTTCCAGCTTGCAGATGGCAGATCATGAGACTTTTCAGCTTCCAAAATCATGTGAGCCAGTTTCTCATTTCATATATATATATATATATATATATATATATATATCGTCTCCTATTGGTTCTGTTTCTCTGGAGAACCCTGATGAATACAAAAGTGAAGCATACCAAAATCCCTGTTCCAAAAACTCCTGGGATAAGCCTGGCTCCAATTACTTCTGCTCAGTTCTCAGTGTATAAGTGGTATACATAGATTTAATCAGCAGAAACATTAACTGAAACTCTATCTAGAAAAGAGATGAATCAATTCAGTCATGTCTATTCTGCATTTTAAAAGTTTTCATTAAAAATGTTAATAATGTGGATATAATCTTTTTGTTATGGCTCCAAAAGAAATATTCTAAAGGAGAATGTTCAACACTATTTTGCTATTGTCTAAGTTTAGTTTTGAGACACTGAGTTTTTAAACCTCCATGAGTGAATCTGATTATATGTCAGTCACAGACCTGGGTTTTTAGTGCACAAATCTACTCTCAGAGGGACTGAAATATCCCGGGAAAAAGACAAGAGAGTTATCTTTGGGATATATCTTATATCTTTCCTGTGGCTATCTGGGTTTCTTTATACGTATTGTCAGTCTCCTATAGTTGACTGGGTAGGAGCAGGGTCTTCCCCGAGGCTCACTGTAAGGAATTTTCTCCACATCCATGGTTTTGTGGAATAAAAAAGACACCTGGGCTTATTCATATGATTCTTCCTGAACTATTAGTGATTTCTCCCTCCTCCCCCTTAAAAGTAAATGATAGGTGAAATTAGAAAGATAAAATATGCTAAGATTAACTTTTAAGGTTAACTAAATAACATTTACTAAAAATAAGTTCTTATAAGTAAGATGGTCAGCTGCATCAAATACAAAAGTAAAAAGGGTATGAAAACTCTTTCAAAAAAACAGCTGTAGAAACACAGGGTCTTTCTACACATGGGAGAACGGTTGGGCCCTAGAAACAAGGCCTTCTAACAAGAGAGTTGTGAAGGAGGAAGTGAAGCCAACATTCTAGGTAGGGAAGGTGAGAGAGTTATCGTGCTTTGGGGGATGATAAATATATCTAGATCACCAATCCCCAGAAGGTGTGGATATCTAGTGGTGTAGTGATCCCAGTGAACGGAAGGGACATGGAGCAGTGATAGAAATCTGATTAGCTGTGGCTTCCAGTTTTGGGAGATACTTGAGCTGCAAGATTGGGAAAGCTGCTATTGTAGGAATAGAACATCCAAACCACACAAAAGTGGTCATGAGATCATTTGACACCTGCCTCACCCCAGTAACTACCACAGCAGGCAGCACAGAAGTAAGGAGGAATGGAGAGTGGCAGCACTTAGCCCAAGGACTTCCTTTCTGCCAAAAATCAGTGTGTTCTACGTGACCACTGCAATGGAAAACATTCCTGAGTAAAGAGACCATTTTTCAGAGTTCACAAGAATCCAAAGGGGCTTAGAATCTCCAATAGTAAGTTTTAAAAAAACCTAGAACAATGGAACTATAACACTATAACAGAGGAAAATTCTGTTTAAATTATGAATATTGACTATTTTTTTAAAAAAAGACTAAGAATTTTCTGCAAATGGTAACCTATCAGTGGCAGGGTCAATAACAAGAGTTTAGAGGCCAATAAATAGAAAAGGCTGGACCACACCAGAACAGAGATCAATCAGTCCCTGTCCAAGATTCCGTCATTTTCTCAAATGCAAGAGGAATTTCTTAAAGAAGTTCAAGCCATCCTTTTCATTCTAAGAGTTTTTATAATGAAGCATACAACTATTCCATGCAGCAGGAAGGCAACTGCTTAACTGTAGGGTATGTGGGAAAGATTAGCTCCTTTACTTTCTTGGCCATTCCAGTAAGTTTTGATTTAGAAGAGGAAATATAAGATAAAATTTGTCTAAGATAGAAACAGGATAGGGACATTGGCTCAGAAAAGATGAAGTTTGGTCAGTTTTAACATATTTAGCAGTATTTAATTTAGAGTTTCACATATTTAAGAAGTGCGAAGAGATCAAAGAGAGTCAGAAGATATGCAAGGAAAGTTATGATAGGCATAGAAAATAGGACCTATCAAGAAAGCTTTAAAAAGCATGCAGCAGTCCTTAAAGATGGGAAGGTTTTGGTGATTTAATATGACTTGAGGTGACTTTGAGGAATACAAAAGATAATTAGAAAGAAGTGAGTTTAAAACACTATGGAAAAACTTCTGGTCAGGTATTAGAAAAATAACTTTTAACAAGTTAAAAGTACAGATTAGCTGCTTGGCATTTCATTCTATTTTAAAGATATATTCTCAAATTTCTATAACTAACACTTTGTGACCAGTAAAAATGAACACATATTTTAAGCAAAAAAAAAAAGAGCCCCAGCACTATGGCTCATGCCTTTAATTCCAGTGTTTTGGGAGGCCATGGCAGGAGGATCACTTGAGCCCAAGGGTTTGAGACTTCAGTGAGCTGTGATTGCCACTGAACTCCAAAAAATAAAAGAGAAAAGAGGGAATCAATCAATCTCCTCCTAATCTGAACAACAGAGAAGTGAGTCTTTCTGTCTCAAAGTGAAATGAACTAAACTGAAGATGCTGAGAGGAGAGTCATAAGAATGAAGAGGGGACTGGGGATATTTAGCTTGTAAAGAAAAGTGTGCTTGAGGTTCGGCTCTAAATATTTCAGTGAATATCTTACAAAAGAACTATTTAATATTCCATGGGGTAAAGAAATACATTTAAGATACTGGGTATCAGCTAAAAGGAAGCATATTTTGGCTCATTATAAGAATGAAATTTAATGGTCAGAACTCCCCAAAGATGAGATACATTTCCCTGGAATCTAATGAGTTGAAAACACTTAATGCTGAAGACATGGAGACTGTACAATTGGAGTAGGTGACTCTAAGGATCTTCATCAACTTCTTCCCTCTCTCTAATCGGTTTCACTATAAATAAGAAAAGTTATTTTCACCTTTGGCTCTGTCTGAAATTAAATTAGCAAACTATGAATAATGGAGTGACTACAGATACTTTCTCAACTGAAGCAGAAGTGCCTGATCAAACTAAGCCTCCTCTCTGACCTTCATGTATGACTTTTCATTTTTACCTCAAGAAGCTCCTGGGAATACATAGAGAAAAATGTTAATTTTTTTAAACTGCCAACCATATTTGCCATAAGTTTTCCCACATATCCCTGCGACAGTGCTGGTGTTTGTGAAGGTGAGGCTGATTAATGTAACAAAGATTGAAAACATCTGAGTAATGGGATATGGACTTACATAACAGCCTTGGTAACAGGAAAACACATAAAACTTTCTGCTTTCTTTTATAAATCAAATAATTATGTTAGTGTCATTTTGGTAAATTGATTAGAAAGTTTCATGTAGAAAGTTTTAATTTTTGTTGACTGAAAAAAATAGAATATCTTGAATTTGCATATTCAAAGGATTGAATTTCTTATTTTTATTGCCAATGAGGATTTTCTATAACAGAACAGGCTTGACAAGTATTCTCACCACGACTTTTCACATCCCAGCCTGAGAAATGAGATCAAGGAAAGTGGAGCTTGTCTAATTGCTAATTTGCCAATTCGAGTCTGTAGGAAGTGGAAAATCGAGGCTTTGACTTTAATTTTACTTTGTATACTTCTGTATGAACTGAATTTTTAATGAGATCATTAATTATTTTTTATAATAAAAACAAATTGCAAAAATTAAACATTAAACATTTAAAGGCTAGCACTGCCAAAGACCTGTGCCAGTTCATAACAAATGCGATGAAGTATAGCAGGGTAGAAAGTGGTGGAAAGCGATCTTCCCACTTCCATAGCTCTAGTTCAAATCTTGGCTGTGCTTCTTACTAGGCTGAATGAATTTCAACTGTTTCACTTTTAAAGGGTACTTTTATTGTTTACAGACTTATTTGATGACAGGGTCTCCCTACCCCTGGCAGCACTTTAAAAATGTTTTAAAAAATTGCTTTCTTGTCTCTATTGTTTCTGATGAGAAGTATATTTTCCCTTTGTGTAATGTGTTTATTTTCTTGCTGCTTTCAAGGTTTTTTTTTTTCCTTTTGTTTTTTAGAAGTTTGACAAAGAAATGAAATGTGATTTTCTTTGCATTTTTTCTGCTTGGGATTTGCTGAACTTCTTGGATCTGTCTGATATGTTTCAACAAATATAAAAAGTTCTCAGCTATTATCCCTTCAAATATTTGTTCTGCACCATTATCTCTCTTTTTCTTCCAGAGTCCAATTGCATGCATGTTGGATCATTTAATATTGTCCTGTATATCTTGGATATTCTCTTCTGCTTTTCTTCCTCTCCTCTCCTTTTTTTTGTATGCTTTAGTTGGATACTTAGTGCCCACCTACCTTCTAGTTCACAGATTCCTTTCTCTGTTGAGTCCTACATTCTTCATTTCTTTTACTATGTTTTTTATTGTAGCATTCCCATTTGGCTATTTTAAAAATAGGTGCCTGATCTCTGGTGAAATTCCTATGTCTTCATGAATGTTGTTGACTGACCCCACTAGAACTTGATTTTTATCAGTTAAGTTTGATAATTTGCAGATAATTCTAACATCTATGACATCTCTGGGTCTTCTTCTATTGATTACTTTCTCTCTCAACCACGTGTCACATTTTCTTGCTTTATTGCATGTCTGGTCATTTTTTCTTGTATCTGCACATTTTGCGTAAAAAAATAGTAGAGACTGAACTAAGCAATATTTACTTCCAAGACCATGCCCTTTCATTTGTGTCAGGCTTGTTGACTGAGAAACAAAGTCAATCTGATCAATGGGACCTGGGCTTTCCTGCAACTTTAGATTGACTTTAGTTTCACCACTGTCTTCAAATAATTTAAGAGCAGAATCAGTACTTACTCTTCTTCCGGGCATGGTATCTGAGTCCTGGTGAGGTTCCAGAGATTGCTGCACTTTACAACCAAGCTTCCAGTTTTTTGAAACATTAGATATATCTCTTTGCTTTACAATTCAGCTGTTATTTGGACTTTTAAGACTTCTCTTTGCTCTCCAGTCCTGTACCAGGATTTCTGCACCTATGGAATTCTCTCTCTTTCTCTGCCTGCAATGTCTCAAAAAGATTTCTCTCAATTCTCCAGTAATACCTTGGCAGCTGAAAGCCTGGCATATCTTAAACTCATTTCTCTCAGATCTCCTGTACTACTCTCCTTCACCAGCAAAGGATGGCTGCCCTGCACTGGCAGCCTCCACATACTTAGGCAGGATCACTTTTAGCTCTCCTGTATTATCCTACAGTGTGTGGTATATCACAAGCTCAGCACTAGGTAAAGGCCCATAGAACAGAGTTTGCAGGTATATTTAGACCTGCCCTGTGGCTGAGGTGCTGTAGAATTATAATCTGCCTGACCAGTCCATAGGCGGCCATTAAAACCTAAAGTTTTGGCTTTTTTTAAACTACCTCTATGATGGTTTCTTTTATTTATTTATTTTTGTAATCTGTTAAGGATGAGAGAAGTGGGAATCTTTTTCCTCCTACAAATGATATTTTTTTGGAGTTTTGTACATTTAGGTTATTTTCATCAGCTTTCTGTTGAGTTTAGAAAACTCTAATTTTAAAGCTTATCAGGCTTGTTTTTGTTGTTAGAATGAGAGTTGATCTTTTGTGGCTTACTATATCCTAAACAGAAGTCACTACATAATTTTTTGTAAGTTAACTAACCTCTCTGAGTCTCCTCTGTAAGATGACCTCTGGGATGCTTGTGGGGATTAAAGATGATGTGTTGTATATTCTCATTACTTTTTCCTTTCTCCTTACTATGGTACTTGACATAGTGCACAGTATGATTATAAAAACAAACAAATTCACTCTGTACTATTTCTTTCTCCGTCATTTGTTTATGTGCTTCTCTTTGTCAATGTTCATCCAAGTTGAATAAACTGAGTTTCACCTGTTGCTTCAGAAAATCTTATTCATCCTGAAATATATTAGATTTATTCAGAGCTATGGCTTAAATAAATTAATAGCCAGCCCTTAAAAAGTCACATACAATTGGATATTGACTCTCAAATATCATAAAATAGATGAACATTTTAATGAAACAACCACAATTACAAATTCCTATCTCCAAGCACACAAATATGTTAATAAATACTTTTTGACAGACATCATTTTTTTGAGCCAGGAAATCTGAGCAACAGAGATATTAAGGTGAACTGCTTAAAGAAGGAACATAAACCACAGCAGAGCCTATTCTTGAACATACAGCAGTCATCTAGACCATGCTGTTGATTTATACAGATTTGGGATTCCTGGAATCTACTTCTACATAACAGTCATTATTTTTTAAAGAGACAGGAAGCATATATATTAAGTTCACTTCATTTTTTTGGATGAAACATGAATAAAAATGCCACAAGAGTGCAGAAAACCATATGTAAGAGACAGTAGGTTATAGAAAATGGCAGGATACATTTGGCTGCAGGATATAACCTTGCACTGATACTGGATAATATTCCTGTATGTCTCTAATCCACTCTTCCCATTCAACACCAGTAATCCTACCATGGAATCCAAAATCCAAATGTTGGAAGATGCCTAAGGGTTATCCCTCATACTCTGATTTCTAAGCAAGAAGAATCATTTTTTTTTTGAATGGAGGTTCTGATTAAACCTTAGCTAAACTGTCTCGAGTACTCTGGCTTACATGATGCCCTGAAGGATTATTACTGATGTCATTTATGTGATCACAAGCTGTGTTTATAGCAATAAAGAAAGCCAGGCTTGGGTAGTATTAATAGTCCTACTAATTACATGACTATAAAAGGTTTATGGATGGTATAAATTCCTATATTATTATCCTGGCACTGGCATTCTTCCAGAGGAAGGTATCACAGGGCTCATTTAATTTCCCTTTTTTTTTACACTAATTCATGAGAAGATGAAAACAAGAGATTATGTGAATGAAAGAAGGAAAGGAATCCACTGGGACACACTCTTACACCAAGATTGTTATGATTTCACGATTTTACGTTAGGACTTAAAAGTAATTTCATGTTGTCAATAAACATATGAAAGGAAGCTCATTTTAGTGGTAATGAAGGAAATAAAATATAAAACAATAAAATATTTTTCACCTTTCAGACTGACCAGAAAATTCTTGATAATTTTCAATGGTGACAGTTCAGGGAAATAGGTACTCTTGAATACCGAGAATAGGCTTTTGAATTGGTAATGTTCTTTTTGGAGTCTGTGAAGGGGAATTTTTATTAATATTTAGAATGCCCTTTGACTCAGCATTTATTTTTAGAAACTTAAACAAGACACAATCATATGTATACAAAGATATACCTACAAAGATGTTTTCTATAAAAATGAGGGAACAACTTGAAATTGAAAACAATTTGCATGACCACTAACTGTGGGCTTATCAATGTTTTCACAACAACTAAAGTGAAAAAAAGTAAGCTGCAGGCTGGGCATTGTTATTCACACTTGCAATCCCAGCACTTTGGGAGGCCAAGGTGGGTAGATCGCTTGAGCCCTGGAGTTCAAGACCAGTGTAGCCAACATGTCAAAACCCCATCGTCTCTACAAAAAACACAAAAATTACCAGAGCATGGTGGTGTGAGCCTGTAGTTCCAGTTACTCAGGAGGCTAAGGTGGGAGGATTTATTGAGTCCAGGAGGGCAAGGGTGCAGTGAGCCATGATCAAGCCATTGCACTCTAGCTTGGGTGACAAAGGGAGACCCTATTTCCAAAAGAAAAAATGAGAACAGAAGAAAAAAGCAAAAAGCAAGCTGGAGAACAACTTGTATAGTTTCTAGCATTTACACAAAAAACACATTATAATTATGGATATAAATGCATATGCATGGAAAAATGCCATGAAAGATAAATAACAAAATTTAACAAACATTTCCTTTAGAGAATGGGATTTATGGTAGGTGAGAAGCAGTATTACTTAAAAAAATTATATTTATGTCTATATTTGAAATGTTTATATTGACATAAACACTTAATGTTTATATTCATGTTTTACTTGAGTAATTTAAAAGATAAAAGTAAACTTAAAAATGAGGGCAGGTATGATGGCTCATGCCTATAATCCCAGCACTTTGCGGGAGGCCAAGGCAGGTGGATTGCTTGAGCTCAGGAGTTTGAGACCAGGCTGAGTAACATGGTGAAACTCTGTCTGTATAAAAAATACAAAAATTAGCTGGGCATGGTGGTGCACACCTATAGTCCCAGCTACTTGGGAGGCTGAGGTGGAAGAATAGCTTGAGCCCAAGAGGCAAAGGTTGCAGTGAGCCCAGATTGCACCACTGCACTCCAGCCTGGGTGACAGAGCCCCTGTCTCAAATAAAAAGAAAAATAAAATGGTTCTAATATTGTCACCTCAAATACAGTCTCAGAATCTCTTGGCTCTCCATGGCTTCTTTGTACAATTTAGCATATAAATATATTAGCAAGTGGACATATTAGCATGTTATATCTATTCTATAAGTGGGCATGTGCCTTAGAAGCAGTCCAACAAATTTATTTGATTCAAATATTTCTTATTAAGGAGATTTTTCCATTTATTTTAACTCTCAATCAATTTGGATTGATTTTAAGTGAAAGTTCTATATAGTAAGAGATGAATAGGGTTCTTTGAGTTTAGCAATAATGCTATATATAGAGTGCAATATCAACAAAAAGTATTTGTTATGAAATTTGTGCCTGAAATATTAGTTTATTTGCTTTTCTACATTAGGATCAAAGCCTCCCACTTTGAAATCCAAGGCAACTTGGCTTGCATTTTAGAAGACACTCTGCTCAAGGAACAAAAATTAGCATAGTACATCTTTGGTCTCCTTTCCTCATCTAGACAGGCTAATTAGAAAGCAGGTATAGCAACATCCTAATACCTTGATTTTGAGTTTTTTTGAATCCTTATTTAAAGATCTTATTTTGGCTCACAGAATAAAGCATAGAAGTACATGTTGATTTGATTTCAATAGATATGAAAAATAATCACTTTTTATTAACCAATTCTTCTCTTATCTGTTTTATTTTTAATGCTGACTTCAATTTATATCATAAATGATGAAAGATTTAAACTGTCATCCAATGCCTATAATGTTTTAAAAGAGGAATTGTTGGGATGAAGGTGGGGCAGGTATCAGAGACAGAAAGTAGTTCAAAGGTGGTAACAGCAGTCCATGTAAGAGGCCATGGGTGGCTTGACTGGGGGCAGTGAGAGGGCTGATGTGGATGGAGAGAGGGCATCTGTAAGGTTCTCATACAGCGTTGGGAACACAGTGAGCTCAAGAAATCATTGTTAAATTTAACTGAAGAAAACTTCGCATCAGTCAATGTATTCTTTGACCAAATTAATCTCCAACCTCAGAGATGATGTGGGTTCTCCAAGTTTGTTCGTTGAGTTTGCTTAAATGTCAGCCATGGGAGGCTGCATAGACATATGGGAGATATTTATGGTGGGGCTGTAGAGACCTTACCTAGGGTATGATTCCATTTAATGCTTTGCAGGTAAAGCCATGAATAGATTTTTCTCAGAAATTTTGGTACGAGATTAATAGGATACAATAACGTTTTCTTCAAAGGAATGATCATTGCTACATTTGGTTGTATATTTACCTGTGATATTTTCTGAAAACACATTAGGATTAGTGGAATTGTGCATATTGTGACATTGCTATCAGAGGCACCATTAATTTACTCCTCTAGAATACTATGAAATGGTAATCAAATACTCTGAAAGATGTGAAGAACATTTGCTGAATGGAGCATGCTGCATACTCAGAAAAGGAGATGAGCTAGTTGGTTAGGAAACTGATATATTGCTCTCTCTCCCCACCCCTCTGCAGATGCTAAAAGTCCCAGTGAGTGGTTGTACATCTTTGTTCTCTGTCAGATCCTAGGATAAAGCCCATGAACCCTGATATCCTCCACTGTGTTTTCACTTGGTCACTTTATAACATAAGATTATTGTGGTTTCTAATATTTTATGGGGCTTGTTAGAAACTTCAAAAGAGTTTAAGTTCAATATACCAGCAAGAGCTGAAGGATATCCCCAAATCACCAGGGAAATGAGTAAAGCCAGTTTAACACTACATACAAGGGTCGCTAGGGTCTGAAGTCACTTGCTGTAGACCACTGATCCATATATAATTGCTCATAAAGGAAAAGGAGACAACAAGAGTCTTGGAAGTTACTCATATCCCCCATCTGCATTTTCACTTTCCACATTTTTAGTTATCCACTGGTAACCACTGTCTGAAACAAGTGCGTACCATACAATAAGGTATTTTGAGAGAGAGAGAGAGAGAGAGAGAGAGAGAGACCATATTCACTTAACTTTTATTACAGTATATTATCATAATTGCTCTATTTTATTATGTTGTTGTTGTTAATCTCTTACTGTGTCTAATTTATAAATTAAACTCTACCATAGGTATTCATGTATGTATAGGAAAAAACATAGCATATATATATATAAGGTTTTGTACTATATGCTGTTTTAGGCATCCATTGGGGGTCTTGGGATATATCCTCTTAGGACAAGGGAGGAATATTATAGTTATCAAAATAGCCTACTGGTCTAGTTCATAGAACCCCAGCAACCAAGAAGCTGCCACAGCTAAATCTAAGTAAAGGAAGTGGATGATGTCTGTACAGTTTTCTTCCTGAGAGACAGTTGGTGTAAGAGGTAAGGAGAAGATAGTGCAGGGACTAGAGGAACAGAAGCTGCTCTTCTTAATGCAAAGTCAGGGTCTATTTGCAGAAAGTCCTTTCTTTGCATGTAAACCATTGAAGAAAGGCTACGGGGAGGCTATGAAACAGCAGACTCCTGATTCTAATGGTTATACTGAATTCTTCTGCTGTGAATAATTGGGGAAGTCAGGGCTGGAACTGGATGGAGAGAATGGTGAAGTGCATGGCAGAGAAGTTCAGTCAAGTGCCGTATAATGATGTTTTGGTCAACAGCTGACTGTGTATACAATAGTGGTCCTACAAAATGTTGATGGAGCTGAGAAATTCCTACTGCTTAGTGATGTCATAACTATCACAACATCACAGTGAAATTACTTAATTTTTACATGAGTTTAGTGTAGTCTAAGTGCACAGTGTTTATAAAATCAAGATTAGGGTACAGTAATGTCTTAGGCCTTCACATTCACTCACCACTCACTCAGTCAGAGCAATTTCCAGCCTTGCTAGCTCCATTCATAGTAACTGCTCTGTATAGGTGTACCATTTTTAATTTTTATAACATATTTTTACCTGTACCTTTAGTATATTTAGATATATTTAGATACATAAATATATACTCATTATTGTACTACAGTTGCTACAGTTTTTGGTACAGTAAGTAACATGCTGTAAAAGTTTGTACCCCAGGAGCAATAGGCTTTACTATATAGGCTAACCATACAGCCTAGGTGTGTAGCGGGCTATACCACTTAGGTTTGTGTAAGTATACTCCATGATGATTGCACAATGAAGAAATTGCCTAAGGATTCATTTCTTGGAACATATTCCTATATTAAGTGAGGCATGACTGTAAATGCTTTTGCAATGGAAGTTTGGTAAGGATAAGGGAAAGGGTGGCCCTCAGATTTGTACTCTTGCAGTTATGGGAACTCTTTACTCATCACTCTCTTCCTCTATCTGTAAGCTTGGGGAGGGCAGGAGAAGGGAGATCATCTTTACTCAATCAGGGATCCTTCGCACCTCATAGCACAGTGACTGACAGATGAAGAAAACCTTCCAAAAGCATTCGTTGAAGAAATCAATAGTGAATGAAATAATGAACAAGTGAATTCCTGAAGAAAGAAATAAGGGACTGAGGAACTGAGGAACTGAAATTTATATAAGAAAAATCTGAATAAGATGTAATCAGGTTGGAGCCTTCTGGAAGGTTCTATATAAAGTAATCACGGGCAGAACTAAAACTATAAAACTTTTCTGGGGAGAAGTTGCATCCTTGGCTTATGCACCAGGTTGGCTCCTTGAGTTAAGAGACATTCTTGGTGAGGGAACATATTCACCAATGACTTTCCTTTTGGGTACTTAAATTACTCAACACATCTGAGGTCCAAACAATAGAAATCAGGGTTGAGAGTTAATAATTTTCCATGTAGTAAATAACTTACAATTTTTAATAGTGCAGAGACTTCTACATTTATGTCACTTACATAAGCTATGCCCACACATTTCTCTGTTGAAAAGAAGTTACTTACCAAATTCCTTAACTTTATTTTTAGAAGGTGAGTTCTTTGCTTGCTTCTGAATGATCTAACTTAGTTTCTTTTAGCCTAACAAAAGTTTAAAATCAATAGCTTACTTAAAGCTGTGCTATAACCGTCCTGAGTTTAACATTGCACAGCTGGAAATTTCGACCTCAGCAAATGACAGCCACTAAGCCAAAAGTTGAAATCTGCTTGTAGATATAGAACCTGCCACTTTGAATTTGGTTAAGCCTCCAGTAGTCCATTGAGTTTGTCCGTGGCCCACTCCTCCAGCTCAGCAATGGCTGAGCAACAGCTCCATGATCTGTGATATCATGGTCTTCCCCTCTTCTCAAATGACACCCTGGTGCCACTTCTCCAGCTTTGTAGCCCCCCTCCCCCAACAATGCTTTGTGTTCTCTCAGGGCATTTTGCAACTCTTTTTTTTAATCTTGCATTATTTTTAAGTTTTATTCCTCTCCCCACCCTGATTTTATTTTCCAACTCTGAAATAGAACATTCTTCCCCTGCCTAAAAATGGAAGGACAATTTCTTTTAATGACCTCATCTGAGGATAGTTCTTGTCTTTGGAGCAGTTCATTAGTAAGGCCAGATCTCCACTTATAGATTTCTTACTGTGGTTTCCATTGTGATGGCCTTAACAGGGATATGTTGCTTATTGATTATTCCAAGTAATTGCTGGAGATTAGGAACTCTGGTTATAAACAGTGATCCAATTTCCCCTCTGGGAATGCACCTGAAGATTTCTACTGTTTTAATCGTAGGGTCTTCCAAAGTATCTATGGCACCTGTGCCCAAAACTGAGTCCTTGCTGGAAGTTATCAGGGGCAGGAATGTCATCCTGTCCTGGCTTTGGCCAAATCACACTTCTTTTTCCTCAGCTTCTTCAGCTGGCATGTACCTCGGTCAGCAGGCCAAATGGAAATTGGGTGTTCCCAGCTGCACTGGAGCTGCATTGTTTTCTGTATGTGTATTCAGTTGGCTGCAGTTTACAACACATTCTGCGTGTATTGTGGAAGAGAAAACACTCAGGAAAGAAGGTGGTCAAGTTTCATTTACAGTATGCTTTATTTTGATTGGTATCCTAGTGCTCTGAGCCTTTTCTTGAGCAAAGAATAGTAACTATGGAGTGGTTTACTCCAGACACAACTTAAACAGAATCTGGATCTTCTCTGCAGTGTCTGCATTTGTATTAACAATTCTGTCTCAGTCACGGGAGTAGGAATCCTTTTCTTCCCATTTCTCCCCATTTGTCTATCAGTTAAGGCTGTGAGAGAAGGAAAAAGCTGGGGTGAAGAGAGGAAATGGGAGAAGACGTAGGAAACATACACACACAAAGAAGGGGAGAGAAAGGGTTGGAAGCAATTCTGCCTTAAGATTCCTGAGTACTGATGAAAGCTCTAGAAGAAGCACTGGTCTAGGAAATTGTTTTCGCCACTTCTTCTTTGGCAACCCTCCCTCCCCCTTCCTAATCTCTCATAACTTGGACCATTTGGATGCAGTTATGCCTAAAAGTCCAAGGGTGGCTCTGGCTCCTTCTCAACAAAGATTTGGGCTTCCTATTGTTTCTCTTGGCTTGGCTTTCTCAGGCAGAAATTCTTCGACTCTTTACCCTGGGGGTGGAGCCTCTGAGCTTGTGCATTCAGGAATTAATCTTGGGCTGGTATAATAATCATATCCGTGAGTTCTCTCACAGTGGCCACTGTAATGGTATGAAAACATCTAAAACAACTTTTAGTTTTGATTCTTCTATGAATTACACTTGTGCCTACTCTAGCATCCAGGGCCAAGTGAAGGAGAACATACATGCTGGAATATGGTCACCGAATTTCAGAGTCCTCATGGTAGAATTTATTCAAATTAAAGGTTACATGTATAAAATCCAACTTGCTGAGAAGAATCAATATTTAGTAAGCAAATCTAATGATGATGGTGTATTATATTTAGTTTATTGTTTTCTGTATGTCTGATACTGTCCTATAAGTTTCTTATGCATCATCTTAACCCACATGAAACTTGTAAAGAAGTTACTATTATTATCCTGACTTATGAAATGACAAGACACAGCATGGGCAAGTTATAGATACTCATTAGGGTGACTCAATGACTCTTGAATTTTGACTGAATTGAGAAATAAAAAAGTCCAGATCCTAATTGTTTAAAATGATATTTTAATTTAGTTGGCTTGAGTAATAATTCCTAAATATGACTCTTAAAGATAGACATTGTCTTAGAAATGAGTAATAGGCAGTTAAAAACAAAGAAAGTGATATTCACACTATTTTTTAAAGAAGCTTTAAATAGCAAAACAAAAAATGGCCAGAAACATAAATTCTTTTTTTTTCTTTAAAGTTTTTATTATTTAAATACACCATACTAGAGCAAATGTTTCTGAAAATATCACAAATAAAAGATTTTTTTCTTCATTCAGCAAATTAGAAGTAGGGGAATTCAGAAACATAAATTCTAATCATATTTTCTTTTATTTGGAGTTATTTCCTTTATGTTTTTCCTCATATAGACCATTGAAGGAGCCCAATCACTTCAACTTGTAATAAGCCCCAATCCATCTGCAAGTACCACATTTATATTTGGTGAACTACGTGATGATCCTCCTTCTAGTCCTCAAAAATTTTACAAATGGATACCAATGAAACTAGACATTCAAAAAAATGCATAGGCAGGGAATTATGATCCAAAGATAATTACTATGCAGTTCTAAGTCTTAAAGAAAAAATTGTTTGCTTCGTTTTTTTCTTTCCTGCAAATCTCATGTAGTATACTGCAATAGCGTCTGCAAGATGGCTAACTGCTGAGTCTCTGATTTAATGAAAACTTAGGGAAAGCAATTCAGTTCACTGCAGGGACTGCTTTCTTCTTCCATTATGATTCTTTTTTAATGAGAAAGATGATTGTAAAGATAAACTCTATTCCTCTGAATTTTTACACTAATTATATACAAAGCACTATTTTGGCAGAAGGGGACTTATCTCCTTCAGGCAATACAGTTATCATCTTGTAACCACCCTTCAATCTCCCACATGAATGATGGAGCTGTGTGCCAGGAATGAGTATTGCTCTATGCCAGCTCTCAGCATGGTTAGATGAATGCTTAAAGATTTCCAGAATTTACAGTCAACATGGACTCCAGATAAAACAGGCAGACCACCCCTCCCTTTTAGCTTATATGCTGTTTAAAATAAAAGAATCAGGAGGCCATTCATTAATAAAGTGTTTGGCATGGGGGAATGAAGCAATGTCTGAAATATAAAGAGTGTAGGTGTGTGTCTGTGTATAAATTTATGTGAGGATTCATTAAGAGGAGTAGATGGTGTTACATATTCATGTCAATTTCCTTCCATCTAAGTCATTTATTATACTAAGTGATACTGTGAGTTCTATATAAGGTATCACTGTCTTTAGGATTCATACACATTGGCCAGCTAAGGTGGCTCATGCCTGTAATCCCAGCACTTTGGGAGGCCAAGGCAGGTGAATCATTTGAGGTCAGGAGTTCAGGACCAGCCTGGCCAACATGGTGAAACCCCATCTCCACTAAAAAATACAAAAATTAGTGGGGTGATAGTGGCATGTGCCTGTAATCCTGGGTACTTGGGAGGCTGAGGTAGGAGAATTGCTTGAGCCTGGGAGGCGGAGGTTGCAGTGAGCCAAGATAGCACCACTGTACTGAGTCTGGGTGACAGAGTGAGACCCTGTCTCAAAAAAAAAAAATCATACACATTAGCACAAACAGGAAATGCACTATTGGACACTATAAGTTTCATTAAGACTGTGAGAGACTCTATCTGTTGCAGATTCATCCTGTAAGCATTGTAAGCACTGCGTATGTATGGGATGCATGTGTTTTGTATTGTTTGATGAATTTTAAGCTTGATAGGTCATGTAACACTAGCATGTTCCTTGATACAGGTACAGTTTTTTGTTTTTTTTTTTTGAAACAGTACTCATTCTAAAAGCATGCCACAAAAAATTGGGAAGTTTTACCTGCTTGTCCTAATAGCTGTTAGCTACTGAGGAAATAGCTGTATATTGCAAACTCTAGGTCCAACAATAAATTATTCCATCATGGTAACTGCCGAGTTATAATAGTCAGCTTTTTTTTTTGCCCCTTCACTCAGATGCATTGAAGTATAACTTAGATACAATAAAGTTCTCTGTTTTCAAGTGTATAGTTTGAAGAGTTTCAGAAAATGTACATAGTCATGTAACCTCTACAACAACCGAGATACACAGAACATTTCCATCTTCCCAAAAGTTCCCTTGTGCCCTATGCAGTCAGTCTCCTCCCACCACTACCCCAGGCTATGGAAATCACTGATCTATTCTCTGGCCTTATAGTTTTGCATTTTCCAGAACACTGTATAACTATGCAGTATGTAATTATACAGTATGTACACTTTCACGTCTGGTTTCTTGCACTTAGCATAATGCTTTTGAGATTAATCCATATTGTTAACAAGTATTGGTAGCTTATTTCTTTTTATTGGCGAGTGACAGTCCATTGCATGAATTTACTGTGATTTGTTTATCCTTTCATAAGCTTATCCTTTCATGAGCTGATGGGCACTTGATGTTACCTTTTCATAAGCTGATAGGCACTTCAGTAGTTTTTGGCAATTATGAATAAAGATGCAATGAGCATTTGTGTGTAGATCTTTGCATGGACATTACGTTTTCATCTCTTGGAAAAATGCAATCATTGGGTCACATGGAAAGTGTGCGTTTAACTTTATGAGACACTGCCAAGCTATCTTCCAAAGCAGCATTACAATGTACATTCCCACGTACAAGCAATATGTGAGAGTTCCAGTTGTTCTACATACTGGCAGGAAGTTTTGCTAGACGTAGATTCTAATTTTCTTGTGTAACTTTCTCTACCAATTTCTCAGCATGATATTTGTATAACACCCCAGCCCCAAATCTGTTCTTTTGTTTTCCCAGACAACATAAGCATAATTCCCACGAAGCATCTACCAAAGTTCATCTCAGAAATCCCTGAGGTGCAATCTTTATACTGTGGGGGCTAAAACTCTCCAATCATACTTAAGAAGTAAAAATAAATGCAACCTGACAAGAAATAGGAATGAAGATTTGCCAAGTAATTTCCCACAGGAGAGACTTTTTAAGAGGCTCCATTGAATATTACCTCACCAGACTTAGGTAAGTGACAGTAATATTCTCCCACGACTCCCAAGGGAGTTATAATTTAGTATTTACATTTGCCAAGTGCTTTCTTATTATGCCCACATGCTAATAGCAGTCCTTTCTTTTCAGTGATTCAGTCAATGTTACCCAGAGAACTGGAAACTGAGCTGTGAATGAGCAGAATGCATGCGTTTGCTCTGAGAAAATCCTAGGTCCTGGTTTCATTCTTTCGTTGCTTTTGTTGAGTGCCTATGGGAAGCATCAAAGAAAATTGCAATGAAAGTAGGGGGCAAAGATTCACAGAGGCAGAGGTGTATTTACAAATCTGGGGAGGTCAGATCTTTAGGTGATTCTAGAGTCTGACATACAGGGAAATGCTGGCTACCTAAGTTTCCAAGACTGTGTGCCTACCTGATAAGCCTATTTTATTTTGCAAGAAATTCTCTATGTCTTTTATTTACATTAAGTATTTTAAATGTGATATTGGTCATTGAGAATTTAGCCTATATAAACGTATGTGAGAAATGTAATATTTCTGTAGAGAACAAGTATGAAGCCTTTCTTGAGTTGGAAGAAACAATTATATCTTAATTAATGCTTCCTCAGCTGCCACCCCCAACCCCCTCAAAATAAATAAATAAAAAAACAACAACAAAAAAACCCAGGATACTTTCTTGGCACAAACTCTGAGAAGAACAGTTATTTAAAATGCCAAGGTTTGTGAAACTGGACCATTGGGTCATGACTTGCATCCAGCTGTATGCATAGGCAGGGCCGTCATATTTATATATTTCTCTTATCTCTTCTGCCCTACTTGAATATTTGGGTGGAGAAAGGAGGATAGTAAGCAGAAGGGGCCAGTAAAACACAGGTGCTTGAATACCCAACTAGATTCCTTGCTTCAGCCTCCTCACTTAGAATTAACATTTCAAGCTAGACCTCTAGGATTTCCATTTGCTAGAATTTAATGTTCCAAGTATTTCTCATGAAGAGTAAAGCATGCAGTTCACTTTTCAGTATTCTTTCTTTGAAAAAAATCAAAGGGATTCTACATGGTGATATTTTTATGAGTGTTCTATTAGCACTATTAGAGACTTGTTTCATTTTTACACTCACACAAACAGATAAATGATTCAATAAATAGTTTAATGTGTATGTTTCAAAAATTCACTAAAAAGCAAAATACATGCCATACTCATTAAATTGCTTTTAGCTGGAAGCTTGTCTTTTATCAAAATTGGAAGAGCTTGTAAAAATAGTTTTTTTAATTGCATTTTAGGTTTTGGGGTACATGTGAAGAACATGCAAGATTGTTGCATAGGTACTGATTTGCTGCCTTCACCTATATCTGACATTTCTTCCCATGCTATCTCTCCCCAACACCCCAACCCCCAAAAATACTTTTCAATGAAAAAGCAAAACTTGCAGAACCAGTCACCAAGAATACTGAAATTGTTAGTACTCTAATAACACTCAATGATGGCAACATTTTCTTTTCTTTTCAGGATCTGTATATAAAAAGAAGCAGACACTTATGATTCTAGTCACGCTTTCATTACTGATACCCATTTCTCCCTACCACTATAAATTGAGGAGGAAAACAAAGGCTGAAAGTGTTTTCTTTTTACCCTCAGCATCCTGTCTTTACTCCCCCAGCAATGAGTAAACTGCTGGTGTGAAAACAAAAAGGATTAGAGAAACAAGAATATAGAAAAATGGTAGAAGAAAGAGAAGAGGAAATTATCACTTATTAAATTTCTATGATTTATATATACTCAGAAGTTAAAAAAACTTCCAAGAGAGGAATCACAGGTATCTAGTATTTAAAAACTTAAATGTAGGTTCTGGGAAGCAACAAGATTTTTGTCACCATAGACAAGAGAAGCTTATGGGCAAAGATTTGATGATACATGTTTTCTTGATAGAACTGTATCCTATTTTCATCTTTGTCTTTAAAAGCCTGTCACATTTCTTGCTTTTATATCACAATAGCAAGAACTGGTGGTCTTCACTGGACCCCAGTCTGTCCTCGCCTCTGGTTCATAGTCTCAGCATTTTATTTCTCTCTGCCTGATTTCAGCTGGAATTACATGGAATTTTAAGAAAAGAGTGGATATAAGGAGAAGTCTTACTCTGAGAGTTTCCTAGGCAAATAAAAATGTTTTTAGAAATTTCACTATGCTTTCTTAGTCGTATTCCTGAAGCCCCACTTTGTATGAGTTATTTGGATTTCAGGCTTTACTTCAATGGGTACATTTTAATTTCCTAACTTCTCAAAGTGGTTACAATTAAGCTATTGATGTAACAGTTATCTCTATTTTACCTAAAATCTCAAACTTGATACAATGTCAACAAAACTACTTTCGTGAAGTACATTTCTTTCTACAAAGTTGTACTTATGAAGGTCTTTGTTATGAATAAGCATTTTAAAAAATTTTAGAACCATCTGGAAGAACACCAAGCTCCAACTATAAAGAGGGCTAGACATAAAATTTGCTCAACGGGATAAGATATTTTATAAGAAAGATGGTACCCAAATTTTTGTAGGAATCAATTAATAATCAAGGACAAACTCAAGTCAAATTCATTTTGAAACTTATATTGGAAACTGCTGCTTCAGAGTCTTTGATCATGGGTCCAATGAGATTGTGATAGGGAGAATTCAGTTTAACTTTGAAGTTAAATTTCAGCAAGGCTTCCATAGTGACGTCACCCTTAATGCTCTTGAAAGGCTTCTTGCATTTAACACATTGTTTTAAATATGACAATCATTAAATTTTAGAAGATATGTGATTAAGATTATAACTAACTTAATGCTGTTAAGTGGCCTGGGGAGGCAACACATGGCTCAGACCTAACCTGCCTCTCTCAGGGAGCAGTGAGAAAGGAGAACTTATGACTACGACTCTCCCTTGCACACACCAGACTTTCCATCCTTTCCTCTTTGTTGTTCATTCTTTCCCAATTATCAGATGCCTGAGTGGAAACATTATGATCTCTCCAGAACATAGTACTTACTGAATCAGCCTATAGAAAACTAATGTAATTACTATGTTCATTTCCAGATGTTAGCTTAATGCCTACCTATTACAACTTCTAAAGATGAAGCTCAAAACAAATAAACATTCTGAGGAAGCACCCAAATGAAGACACACCAGCAAACTTAGTGATAATTGGAGTAAATGGTAAAAATCTCCAGAGAGGGTATTTTAGAAATTGATTCCCTCCATCACAGGCTGATAACAGCAGTCAAAATTTCCTTAGCCGTCTTCAGCCTTTTCTTTCCAAAGAGCCTCCAAATTCCTTGCTACTCCTAGTCCTTAGCCTCTTTCCATTGGTCTTTCTTGTCTGTCCACCTCCACTCCACCCCTAAGTCCTTGTGATACTTAATATTGAGTGTCAACCTGATTGGATTGAAGGATGAAAAGCATTGTTCCTGGGTGTGTCTGTGAGGGTGTTGCCAAAGGAGATTAAGGAGATTAACATTTGAGTCAGTAAACTGGAAGACTCCGACCCACCCTCAAACTGGGTGGGTACCATTTAATTAGCTGCCAGCATGGCTGGTATAAAAGCAGGTAGAGGAAGGTGGAAGGACTAGACTGGCTGAGTCTTCTGGCCTCCATCTTTCTCCCATGCTGGATGCTTCCTGACCTTAAACATCAGACCTCAAATTCTTCCCCTTTTTAATTCTTGGACTTACACCAGTGATTTGCCAGGGGCTTTGGGGACTTTGGCCACAGACTGAAGACTGCACTCTCAGCTCTCCTACTTTTGAGGTTTTGGGACTTGGACTGGCTTCCTTGCTCCTCAGCTTGCAGACTGCCTATTGTGGGACTGCACCTTGTGATCCTGTGAGTCAGTATTCCTTAATCAACTCCCTTTCATATATACATCTATCCTATTAGTCCTATGGCTCTAGAGAACCCTGGTTAATACATTCTCCTGATTGCACTGTGGTATTTCACTACATATTACACCCAGGGCTGGTTTCCTATTTAGGGTTTTGAAATTCAAAGAAAAAAAATTGTGTTTAAAATGATCTCCTCTCCCTCCTCCTGCCTTCCCTGCACCTCACAAGGAGAGGTAGGGTGGGTCCTAAAGCCACACTGTCCTCACAGCCCTGCCTTTGATGGGCTTTCTACTACTTGGTCTCCTATATCCTCAAGCAGTTTCCCGGGCTGTCAGAGCCTTGGTTTTCTCATTTCTAAAATTTTGGATAATCATACCTATTTCCTTGGATTGATGGAATAAAAAGGATAATTTACATACACAGTGGCTGGTGTGTTATAAAAGCTCAATAGATGGTATTATAATTATAACTCTAGGCATTTTACTACATTTCATCTTCTAAGCTTTTCTAGCCTCTACCTATAAATTATTGGTATGGTTAAAATAATTCTCCCTGCCCTTTAGAATGGCTTAACTTTTTATTTTCCTGATTCAAGTTGTTGTTGTATCCCTGGATTCCTGAAAAGTGAGATGTACAAAAACTCAAAGACTAAATACAATGCACCATCTTGCAGTGTAGTTTGTTTGGTTCTAAAAATCACTAGGGAAGATAAATTAATCACTTACATGGTATTTTTGGGGAGTAATTTACAAAAATTGTTCTTAATCTAATCTTCTTAATTATACTCCTTATACTGAGCTAAATAATTATATTCTTTGAATATTAATTCAAGCTTCCATTGAGTGATTTTTAAGTCCAACTGCTTTGTTGTCTCTTCTTGATATGGCCAAGCTACACATTTCTAGTCTTTCATGGTGAATTTCTAATTATATTTCTCCCCTATTTCTTTACTTCCTAGAGTCTGTTCCTGGACTGAGGCACCAATGGTAAAATGATGGAGATAGCTTTAGTAAACCAAAAATAAAATTCTAAGCCCCTGCACCCATCTGAATGGACTCCCTCCTCAGCCAGGGCACTCTTAAAATTTAACCTGCAAGACTGGTTCAGGCAATGATGGGAAGTAGGGGTTGGACATGCCTCATTATACTTCTCCAGCATTAATATCAACACAGACTTTAAGTCTAATAAGAAACACTTTACAACCTATTCTCTCTGAAGCCTACTACCTGTAGGCTTCCTCTGCAAATAAGAACTTTGGTCTCCACAGTCCTTTATCTTAATTCAGACTCCTTTCTATTAATCCCAGGTCTTTAGAGAAACTCAACCAATTGTGAATAGGAAAATTCTTAAATCTACCTCTAAGCTAGAAGCCCCCCAGCTTTGAGTTTTGCTGCCTTTCTGGACCAAACCGATGTATTTCTTAAATGTATTTGATTGAAGTCTCATGTCTCCCTAAAATGCATTAAACATACAACCAAGCTGCACCCTGACTACCTGGGGCACAGGTTCTCAGGTCCTCCTGAGGGCTGTTTCAGGGTCCATGGTCACCTTGGCTCAGAATAAATTTCTTCAAATATTTTACAGCATTTGACTCTTTCTGTTGACACTTTAGATAAAACATTTACTTCATTCAAAATTATTAGCTTTCGAATCACACTCATGAAATATAGCTAAGATTCAATATCAGCAACTGTGGTGGCCTGAGATTTTATTGTTAAAACAATGATTTCCACTAATGTTAAACTCTAAAAAGCAAGCACTCACAGCACTGTTTTTAGAGATTAAGTAAAATTAGCTTCTTTTGAGATTAAGTAAAAAACTGGAATTCAGTATCAACTGTATTGGTCAGATCACTATAATTAAGCTTATTATTCTGGACAGTAATCCAAATAAAGAAATATAAAAATTAAATACTGATAAATGGTTCTCATACATATTTCAAAAAAGTGTGACTATTCAAATTGGTGTACACAGTTATACGTGTCCTTATCTATTATTAATGTATATAATTATCTCCAAATGTATTAATGATTTTTTTCAATGCATATTTTACAGTGAGAGCTACTATTTTGGGGAAAATTGATGGCTATTTCTGAGCCATAGAAAAAAGTGTTTACACCTTGTCATAGACCATTTTGTGCTGCTATAATGAATAACATATTCCATAATACCTGAGACTGCCTAATTTATAAAGAACAGAGATTTATTTCTTATGGTTCTGGAGGCTGGGAAGTCCAAGGTCAAAGGGCTCACATCTAATGAGGGCCTTTTTGCGGCATTCACACGTGGCAGACAGGCACGAGAGCACACAGGAGAGATCAAGAGAGGGTAAGAGGGGGCCAAACCCACATTTAGCTGGAACCCACTTCCATGATAATGGCATTAATCCATTCATGAGGGTGAAGCCCTCATAGCTTAGTAACCTCTTTCTTAATAGTTCCACCTCTTTATATTGTCACAGTGGCAATTTCATTTCAACGTGAGTTTTGGAGGGGACATTCAAGCCACAAGAAACCAGATTCAGTGGCATCATCATGTGAGTCTGAAGCATCCCCTCCAGGGATGTACCCTGAGATTTTGCAACTGCAACTGCCTCTTAAAAATTGGTTTTCTTGCATTGACTTTTGGAGGACTTTTGTTTATTGCTTTAATTATTTCAAGTTTAAAATAATTTTATATCTCATCTGAACATTTGTGGTAGTTTTCTTTTTTTCTTCTTCTGTGTTGTTATTAATAGAGTTGTCTGTGTTTACAATTTGTATCTTTCTTGTGTCATTTTCCCACAGAATTGTCTGCAATTCCTTTGGATTCTCAGGGCAAGCATTATTTAGAATATCTGCATCAGGCCTGTTCCAAGTTCCAGGGAAAAACTTATTTAATTCCACTGAGAGGGTACAAGTAATGTTAACAGGGATTCAAATAGCGAGCAATTGTATATTTTTGCCTATACATGCAGTTTCCACTTCTTGCTGAATTCATATGATTAATTTTCTGTGTGATTTATTCATTCATTTTGTTTACTATATTACTGCAAAATAGAAACGTAATATCTGGGGTTTTTACTGATCTTAACTGATGCTGTAAGCCACAAAATGTTATCCGGTCATGGCTCATCATTTTTTTAGGTGTTTCGAAAAGCTGTATTCTTGGTGTTTTTGTGAGCTTACCTTGTCTGACGGCTAGTGTGGTTGTATAGACCAAGAAGAGAAGAATGTAATTGAGGAAACTCTGGAAGACTGGCGTGTTGGCGTGGAAATCTTCTGACAGATACTTGCTAGTCAAGCCAATTCCACAAATAAGAAGGGATAACACCTGGCCCAGGGCCACAGAGATTAACATCTCCCTGAGAAATAAAGAAAAAGAAAAAAGAGCAAAGATCAGCAGGAAGCCCATTAACATAGAAGCAGTTAAAATTTTTTTTACACTGGTAGTATGCACTGGGTTAAGTGCAATTAAATATTATTCCCTTTAGTCCTTTGCAGAAATCCCTCAAGGAGGGTGCAATGATTACTGAGATTTGACAGAGGAGGAAACCAAAGCTTAGAGTGGATAAGGAGCGTGCTCGTAGTCATGTAACTAGGAAGTGGCAAAAATTGGGATTTGAGACCAAATCTCTCCAAAAGAGCCTGGCTTCTAGCTACTGACCTCTGGGTGCCAATGGGATTGGGGAGAGGGTGGGGAAGAATATCATGTTGATGCTCACCATAGTGTTAATGACATATTTAGTGATGTGACAGAGTAGCTGAACACTGACTAGGAGGGACCATATTCCCGCCTCATTCTCAGGTTCTTGTACCAATAAAGGGAGACTCATTTCTTTATAGATTGAAATCCCAGATCCAGAAACCCCTAGATGAAGGGGCTATACGAACCCCTGAAAACCAGAAGGACCATCTGCTGTCCATTCCCAGACTTTAGAACTCAGTTTGCTCTAGGCTGCTTCGATGAGCATTAGGTGTCTGTTCTCTTCTGTTCAAGTTACAATTGCCTACACATTGAAACTGCTATTCATGAAGGAGATTCAGTACCATGGTGGTGCAATACAACCTTTCAAATGATGCCAATTTTTTGTATTATACTTTAAGTTCTGGGGTACATGTGCAGTTCGGCAGGATTGTCACATAGGGATGTATACACATGCCATGGTGGTTTGCTGCATCCATCCCCCCATCACCTACATTAGGTATTTCTCCTAATGTTATATGTCAATTTTTTTGTGTGTGGCTTTTTCATAGGCAGTGCCCCTGCAGACCTCTGTAGTGGGGACTACATGCGAGGGTCAAGGTGTTCATTTTGCATACAAATAAAAGGCCTCACAAGCTTAACGGTCATATACACCTACATGCTTTTACACAGAAAGAAGCCTTGGAAATACAAAGCAGGTTTCTGCCCTCCCTGAAAGTCTCATCTGACTTGCCTGGTTTATTTATAGAAACAGTAATATAATAGAAGCAATATTAATAAATTTAATAAAATCTTTTATTAAAAGATTTATTTTTAATTGGCAATAATGGTACATATTTATGCAATACAGTCTGATGTTTTGATACATGTTTACATTGTATAATGAATCAGAATAATTGTCAGATCAAATATTTATCATTTCTTTGTGGTGAGCATATTCAAAATCTTTTCTTCTAGCTATTTTGGAATATACAATACATTACCGTTAACCAAATCACTCCACTTTGCAATTCGGTATTATTTCTAAACAAAAAGCTTTAAGCAAAGGTTTGTGGTGTTACATATTTCCTCCCCCATAACAGATGTAAGTTCATTTTTCTGGAGTGAGCAGAGTCCTGGGCAGTACTTTGGTGGTATTTCGCTTTAAAAAAGAAAAGCATCAGTTATATTTTGTTCATTCCATCTGCTTCCATGAGAAGGAAAAACTGTGGCAAGGCATGTGGGCATGCAGAGAAGAATTTTCTGAGGTTAACCTATTTCCAGGTACTGGCTCCTGACCACTGAATTCAATCTCTATAAAGAAGCCAAAGACATACTTTTAAACATCCATGTTTAAAATGTCAGTATGCTGCTTAAAATCTTACAATAGTTCCCTACAGAATGCAGAGATCTATAAGGTCTGTGGTAAAACATCTGCAAAGATGTCTGCTGACATTACCTTTACATTCCTGGTGCTCTGCCCAAAGGGAGGCAGGGGTGTCTTTCTCCTTTTCTGGAAGCTGAGCTGGTCTTGTGACTTGCTCTGACCAAGAGAATGTGGGGAAGGGATGCCATGTGACTTCTGGGCCCAAGCTTTATAAAGCTCTGCAGTTTCCATTTTTTGCCCTCATAAAATATAACTTCCATGTACTTCAGGTTTAAGAGACCACGTGAAAAGAGGAGAGAAATCCAGCCAGCCTTCAATGTCCTGACATGTGAATGAGGCTTCTGGATTCTCCTGCCTCTGTCAAACCATGCCAACTTATGCCACTATAGAGGAGAGATGCATCGTCCCTGAAGATTGCTTCCTAATTGAAGAACTGTGAAAAATAATACATAAGGCTGTTTTAAGGCATGCAGATGTACAATGGTTTGTTACATGGCCAAGAAATAACTGAAATCATGTCCTAAATGCTCTCCCTCCATTCCTACTACATCTAGAGCATGACCCTCTGTTTCCCTGTATTACTCCTCCATGAAGCAGTTGCAGCCTTACAGAGCTGCTTGCACTTCAGCAGTGAGTCATGGTCTTCTTTGCCTGCATTCCCTTGTATGTTATTATTTCCAAAGTGTTCATTGTGCCTTTGCCAGTCTGACTCTTATTCGTGTTTCAAGATTTGTCACTCTATGTCACTCCCTTTGAGAAGTGTTTCCTCTCTTCTCTTCCCTGGGATGCATCTCTTTGTTACTTCTATTTCATTGTATTGAGACTAATGGCTTTACACCTCTTGCCTCAGCTGGACTGTGATGCTTGTACAATGTTCTTCACTGTATTTACAGCTGGGCAAAACCATTCAGAGGAAGTAGAAACTAGAGGGATTCAAAGACAATGCAGAGAAGGCCTAGGCAACACTAAACAGTTTAATGAAATAAAATGGTAATTAATAAAAGAAAGAAAGCTAGAGGTAAAAAAGAAGTAACAGAATTAACTCAAATGATTTTAAGGGCCAGGCACAATGGCTCACACCTGTAATCCCAACACTCTGGGAGGCTGAGGCGAGAGGATCATTTGAATCCAGGAGTTCAAGACCAGCCTGGATAACATCATGAGTCTTTGTCTCTACAAAAATTAACAAAATTATCCAGGTGTGATGGCACATGCCTGTAGTTCCAGCTCCTTGGGTGGCTGAGGTGCTGGACTGCTTGGGCCTCAGAGGTCAAGGCTGCATTTGAGCCATGATCATACCACTGCACTCATGCCTGGGCTACAGAGCAAGACCCTATCTCTTATAAAAAATTAAAGGTTTTTAAGACTGCTTAAGATAAGTATGATATCTACTGACAAAAATAATGATAAGGAGCTGGTTTTTGTGGAGAAACAATACATATTTTAGGCATATTGAACTTGAGATGCCAGATGAACTTCCAAATGATCCAGCAGCATTAGTAACACAGGATCAGAGAGGGACAGGGAGGGCAACCAGGAGATAAATATGCAGAGGTTACACTGATAAAAGTAATGGCAGATATACTGGAAATGGATAATATCCCCAAGAAAGGGAGAGTAGTAGAGAAATTAAGAGAGCCTTGGGAAAAATCTTTGGAGAATCCCAAGGGTGGAGGTAGGTGAGGGAGAAGCAGCACATCACTGGAGTTGGAAGTGGTTAGAAGACTAAGAGAAAGAGCAAAAGAGTTTTTGGTGTTAAGGAAGCCAAGAGAAAAGAGACATTCATGGGTTGAATAGTTGTAATACTGAATGTTGCTTAGAAGGTAGAGAGAATGAAGACTGACAAGACATGATTAGTAGTCACTGCCATCTTTTAAGGGTTTTGGTTGAGTGGAGAGTAACAGCAATATTGGTGTCATGAAAACCAAGAGAACAGAGAGTTTCAGGAGGCGATAGCTAGTGGTGACTAAGTGAAAAGAAAATGGTGAGAAATTAAAGGTGTCCACTTTGCAGAATTTTGAAGAATTCGAACCATTCATTGAAGGAATTTGATATAGTCACCATGTAACACAATACCAATGATGGTTGAAATAATAATGTTTAAAATGATTTAAATATTAATTTAACTTATCATTGGGTCATTCTTGATTATTTGCATAATAACTTACATTCCAAAATGGAAGAAATATGGATAGGGTTACAATAAACGTATGAGTGTTTTTCTTGATGCTAAGTATGTCTCTTGGAGAATGCTGTGTATAGAGTACATCTCCTTGGGATAAAAAGGGTGAAAACTATTGCTATGACATGGATTCCTGCATCTCTATAATTACAACTATAGTGTTCAAAACCTTGGCAATATCCTATGCTTTTTCTGAACAAAATCACACCACAAATATATGACAGATTACTTATATAAGAGAATATAATTTAGTCCTTCTTACGTATATGTGCCAATATAGTATAAAGCAGCATTCTGTATGCCACACACTATATATATAAAGATGAACAGAACACAGTCCTTGTCACTAGGGAGCTACTAAACCAAGATTTGGGAGTTAGATCCTCAAATAACTTAGTACAAAATGAAGTTGCTTAAGTTAAAACAACAATAATAATTCATATTTAATAAGTGCTTACTATGTGCCAAGCCATGTAGATGTACACATACTATCTTAGTTAATCCTCATAACCTTATAAGGCAGCTATTATTATTGTTCCATTTTATAGATAAGTTAACTGATGCTTAGAGAAGTTAAACAAGCAGCCGAAGATCACAGAGCTCACAAGACAAAGAGTTTGGATCAAAACTAGGTTACGTGGTTCCAAATCTCAACTTTTAAATTACTATGCTGTACTACTATTGTGGTGGCAAAAATATACTCTGTGCCCTCATAGAGTGCAAGAACTGATAGCTAGAAACCTAAGTGGTTGGTTTCCAGAAATATTCTAGGGAAGGTAAGGATAAAAACAGGCCTGTGACTGACCCTCTAATGAAAACTCTTCCATCAAGATATCTGTAATGTGTTCCTTTCAACAAGAGGTCAGTACAAGTCTATTCTTGTTTCTTCAGTCAAACAAAACATCAAGTCTGCTGTATTCAATTTCTGCTTTTAATCGGTGGCCATGTCATTCAGCTCCTGCTGATGTGATTTGATGGAGAATATAAATTATGGTTTTATTGGTCATGCTAATGAGCATGACATGTAAAACAGGAAGGAATGGAAGGAACCTTTTATCAGATTAGTTTGTGAGTCTTTTTTCTACTGCAAGGAGCTAGATATTGTAGCTATTGCAGCCTGCACATCTGAGCTAGTTCCTAGAGCCACCAAAACCAAATAAATAAGTAAATAAAAGTAGAAATAAACCTAAATGCCTAAATGTTGACACATTGCTAACTATGCCCCCGCTATCTTGCTCTGATCAAATCCTCTTTTGTTCTCTATTAGCATGGGACAAATCCCTTTGGCAATGTGTGGTATGAAAACGTTTTCCCTGCTCTCTCTGCCTTAGGATCTCTTTAGTTCATTTACTGATGCCCTATACCTTCTAAATATTTTCTCTTTAGGTAACTGCTAAAGTAGATTTGTGGTCCTTTCACCTAACTCCTCATGGCCTTATGACAATGTCTTCTCCAGAGACCCTCTGTTTAGCCACTCCCTGGTCCCAAAGATGAGGAAAGTGTCCTCACCTGCATTTTCCTATCACTATTTGCACTCACCATATTGTGTAGCTCGTGAGCTCCTTAGAAGAGGGGAATGTATTTTATTCTTTACTATGTTCCTAGTATCTTGAGGACTACTGGACAGAAAGGAAACAGACGCTCAATAAACACAGGATGAAAGAGTGAACAAATTTCTGAGTACACAAGTATCTGAAATGAAAATGGCAAAGTCTTGGAAGATTTGAAGGATGGCTGCTTATTTTACCTTGAAAAACTACTAGCGCTGAAAGACAAAAATGATGTTTTTTTTACTGTATTCCATCTGCCAGTTAGACACCGAGATTAATAAGCTATTTTCTGGTGCATTTCAGAGCAAGCCTGGTAAGGTGCTATCTTGCAAAAATGATGCTAAATATGGTGCTGCTTGGGATTTTGCACAGCGAGCTGTAGGTTATTCATGTAGTATATGGAATAACACACCAGATGCATTCTAACATAAGATACATAGTTCTTATAATTTTAGTGGCAGAAATGGAGAGGAGACTATGATACACATTTTCATCTTCTTTCTTTATGCATTTAAAAGGACATCCTATCCACTTTAAACTCAGAATGACTAGACAATGAAAAATGCATGAGTCTCAAGAAAAATAGTGCTGCTGGGAGCTGAACACCTGTTATAACGGAGCTTGTGTTCATAAAGACTGACATAACCATTACCACCGGCACTCTGTTCTGTTAAAGAAACAGACTTCAGAATTTTGAGAGTCAACTTGTGTTCCAAATTAGATATTCAAAATAATAAGATTTAAAATAAATCATAAACTGAATCTTGTTTTCTTCTCTTTGTTATAAGAATACATCCTTTTACAAGGTATGAAGAATTTCAACATAATGTTCATAATCATATTGCTTTGTAATTCTTTGCCACGAAAGTGAAACAGTTATGTTATCTAATCTTGAATTATAGCACATCAACCTTTCTGTGGCAACATCTTCATTCTGATAACTATTCTCAGGCAAATCATGTCAGATCTGAGTCAGCATATGAATTCAAACATGCATACATAATGAACACTTAAGTATACTGCCTGGGCTAAAATCAATACCCCTTGAATGTGGGAGAAGCATGTTCTACCATGTTCTTTGACAAGATTCTTGTTTGCAGAAATTAGGCCATTGACTTCTATAAGCTCTTTGCTAAAGGATTTTTTAAAATCACATTCAAGCACTAATTAGACTTCTATGTAAGAAGATTATTAGGCAAGAAGAAAATATATACCTCCAGAGATTTATCATTAATTGGGGCTTCTTTGCCTCACATTCTGTATTCATGAACTTGAATTTGTTCTTTGGCTCCATGGTATCTAGTTTGTTTTCTGATTAGGTATGAGAAGCCAAGTAAGACACAAGTAAGTGCTTTAAACATAATGTTTTTTTTGCTGTGTTATTGAGGTCTTAGGTGCAGGAGGTTTTTACTCTGGTGTGAGAGGAGCAGTCACAGATGCTCATGGATGCTATGTTTTATGTCTACAGAAGTAACACAGAAAACTGAAAAGTCACCAAATAGGGAGCTGGAAGCCTCTGGCTCCAAGAGTTCCACTAATTAAGCTCCATGATTGTGCATATCTCTCACTCCGGGTTTGGGCTTCTTCATGTAAAATAAGGATATAAAGATTGACACTTGTTGTATGACACTTCCTATGCTCTCTTCCATATTCATCCTTTAGATCTCACCTGTCTCCAGGGTCTCTGGCCACTTACTCCAGCTCCAGTGGTTGCTACCATGATCAACTCTGCATAGATTACAACCAACATTATGGAGGTACAACCCAGGGGCCCTGTGTCTGATGCCAAGGCTGTGCATCCCATGCCTTCTTCCCTGGGGATTCTCAGTTGATACAGAGGACCAGATCCTGCAGGAACTTGTTTGGTCCCCGGTCATGAGCAACTGGAATGTGCAGGGGTATTATTGTACCTGACCAGTAGGAAATTCTAGCAGACAGATATATTCTTCCTTCTTTCTCCTCCATACAGAGTGCCTTGTGAAGCAGTCATTTATACAGGCTCTGAAGATGGCTCTGACTCACAAGGTTCTCAGTGTGTATGCTGCACCCCTATGCTGTGTCTCCCTCCTTCCCTTCTTGAATCCTGCTCCCTGTGATTGTATGCCTTAATAAAGTAGAACATACAAGCCTCTACCTGTCTTCTGGAAGACTGAGGCTAACATAATGAGCTTTATGTTTTCTTCTACTCCACAATTCAGACTTACTTTTAGAAGATACTGATCTGTGCACATCAACTCTTGGAATTTGTATCTTTGATCCTAAAATCTATTCCTTTTGTATGAATTTGATTGAACTCTTTGGTCATCGAGTTATCAGCAATGTCTACTCATTTATTATGTGCAAACTCCGTGGGTTTTGGGATTAGCCACAGAGAAACAGATCAGTCAGTAGCATTAGCCAAGGCCTGCTGCATGCAGGTTATGAGAAAGGAATGCTTGGCCCTGCCTCCAGGAAGCCTAGAGGGAGCACGAAACAAAAATAAACTAAACGGATATGAAAATACCCATGTAGTCAAATAAAATTTATATAAAACTGCTGGAAGTTGGGATAATTTTAGTTTTTAAAAGTGGACAAAGCCAGTCTGAAACATTTTCCTAGAGAACATAGTTTTGAGTCTTTGTTTTTTAAATAATGACAGAGTTGTAATTTGAAAAGCAGGCATGTCATCACAGGAAAGGGCATGCCCTGCTGTCTCAGAAGCAGAGACTGACATGGAATCACTTGGCTGGTCAGTGAGAAATCATAATAATAGAAGAGATGGGTAAACAGAGGTAAGCACAGAGGAATTTAAAGTGCAGGGTAGAGTTATAATTCAGAAGAAATAATTCTTTGATCTTTTTTTGCTTACATGAAGTAAGCACCAGCCACAGTGTCCTCACATTTGTGTGCTCATTCCATTAGTTAGAAGCAAATCCTGCTTTTATTATGGTAAAAAAAAAAAGTTTCAGTAAGGGGCAAGATTGAAGAACCGGATATCTTTTTCTGCAAATGAGGCATCTCCACTCACTTCATTAGCTCCATAATACAGGCCTGTCTGAGGAAGGCATGCTGGATGCATCTGTACTTTCATCCCAACAGGGCAAAGCATCAGTATTCTACTACTTGCTTCTTCAAATCTTCAGCATGTCTTTCTATGTGTCTTTCAACATTATTTGTCGACAGAAAAATGTGTTTTAATCTGTGGCTATCCTGTTTTTCCTGTATATTACAGCCATCTTTACCATGACAGGAAAAAGGGTTTTCCCAATAGTAAAAGAATTTTACTTTTTAATAAGTTGAGGCTAATTAAACAATTCTTACATTTAATGGAAATTTTTTAAAGTAATGAGTTGCATGACTTTAAATGTAACTTCCCCATACCCCTAAACTGCAGAAGTTATCTTTATGTTATGGTTGCTTAGTTTTTTAATTGCTTGCCAACACTGTGTCAGGCAGTATCTTAAGGTACACTGTATACTTAGAACAAAGCCAATCTTTAATGAAAATGGAAGTAAATCCATATTTTAAATTGTCTGGCTGACAATTACAAATTTTAGTTAATACTTTTGCTACAAATGATTAGGTTTTATTTGTTCTACTTTGTAAGGTGACTGATGAAGAAGAGTCATATTAAAAATAAGAGAAGTTTCAATTGAACTTTTTTTGTGTTATTCATTTACAACATATTTTGGTAATGACTTTGACTCTCAGCTTTTGTGTTGGAATTATTTATAAATCAACAATACTATTTCTTTGCAAAGTTTAGTTACTGTACTTGTAAAACTGCAAAATCCTTTAACCAGATGCACATAAGTGGAACAAAGTTAGCAAAAGCTCCTTCTGGTAGCAGAACATGCAATCCTGTGTCAAAGACTCTGATATACCTTAAAACAGTCACCCGCGGACAGACGCCAGTCAGAAAAGACCACATGATTCCCTTCTTATGAAAAGCACAGAACAGGCCAATCCACAAAGACAGGAACCAGCTGCTTGTTTAGGGTTGGGGTATGCGGAGGTAGGGAGACAGCTAATGAATAGGTATGGATTTCTTTTTGAGATGATAAAATTGTTCTATGATTGACTGTAGTGTTGGTTACATGGATTTGTAGACAAAATACTAATATACAAAAAACGGTTGAGTTATACACTTTAAATTGGTAAACTGGTAAATAAATTATATCACAACAAGTTTATTATTAAAAAGAAAGAGAGAAGGAAGAAAATAAAAGAGAGAAAAAAATTTATAAAGAAAATAAAAATAAAATTTTGCAGCTGTTCAAAAAAGAAAAACAAGAAAGCTTTGAATATCTGACTTAACTGAGTGATTGCGCAAGGGTCAATTTACATGTTAAAAATTAACCAAGCTTAATTTCTTATTTTTCCACATATGAAATATTTTTTCTTCCTTTTTACATATAAAGTAATGATAACATTTTCTTCCCTGAGCCTAGGGGATCATCTTGTTTTCCCCCTAGGATGTGTACTCTTCCTTTAGAGACAACTGACTTAAAAGGTAAGTTTTCTAAAAAATTTAATTTCTTTTTTTTTAAGTTCTGGGATACATGTACAGGTTTGTTAAATAGGTAAACATGTGCCAAGGTGGTTTGCTGCACTTATGAACCCATCGCCTAGGTATTAAGCCCAGCATGCATTAGCTATTTATCCTGATGCTCTTCCTCCCTCGGATCCCCTGACAAAGTCCAGTGTGTATTGTTCCATTCCCTGTGTCCATGTATTCTCATAGCTCAGCTCCCACTTATAAGTGAGAACATGCTGTGTTTGGTTTTTTGTTCCTGCGTCAGTCTGCTGAGGATAACTGCTTCCAGCTCTAACCATGTCCCTGCAAAGGATATAATCTTGTTCCTTTTTATGGCTGCATAGTATTCTGTGGTGTATATGTACCACATTTTCTTTATCCAGTCTATCACTGATGGGCATTTGGGTTGATTCTGTATCTTTGCTATTGTGAATAGTGCTGCAATGAACATACACATGCATGTATCTTTATATTCTTTTGGGTATATACCCAATAATGAGATTGTTGGGTCAAATGACAGTTCTGGTTCTAGATCTGTGAGGAATCACTGTCTTCCATAATGGTTGAACTAGAAAAATAAGTTTTTAATCACCAGCTTGGTTGGTAAGAACTTTTGCCATCTTCCATCAGAAAACCAGCATGGTATAGTCAAATGAGAAGTTTTGAAACTAAATAGATCTAAATTTGGATTCTATGTCTGCCACTAACTAGCTGAGACTCATTTCCCTCATCTATAAAATGGAGATCATTAATACATGTTCCTCAGGCTGTCATGAGGATTAAACAAGGTAGTTTATATAAACTGCCTCCTACAGTATCTACCTCATGGTAGATATTCAGAATAATAGTTTTAATTATCTTGTAGTATACTTGGAAGTACCAATACTTTTAGTGGTTACTTAAATTTGTCTATAAAATTGCATTATGATACATTTAGAAGAAAACTAGAAAAAATATTGCTAACATGCATCTCAGCATTATTTCCCCAAGTTTTGACTAATAAGTTTACTCTCCAACTTGGAAAGTTGAGAGGATTCCTGCCCATTAGAAAATGGGGAAGGAAAGCAAAAAAGAAATAAGGAATATTTAAGGAGCCTTACTTAACATGAATATTGTTAAACAAACAGATTTTAGTTTTCAATAGGAACTTTTGACTCTAGTTCTCACACTTAATAACATCTTGCAGAGTAGGAAAGAGGGGGCAACCTTTTAAGAATTACTTTTGCTGTTTTTTTCTTTATGCATTTTTAAATGACTTTGACATTTTTCATTACAAAATGCTTTTAGCTTTGCATTTTGAATTATGTTAGTGAACCCTGAGGCCAAATGGCAAACATCTAACTTTAAAATCTATTGAATAAATAAAAACAAAAAAAGTATGCAAGGGGGTTGGTGACTCACTTTCTCTTAAAACAAAAACCCATGTCAAATTCAATTATTTTATCACTTATTTACCAAATTTTTATTCTTGAAGTGTAGTGTGTTTGAAGATAGCAAATTGGGAAAATTAGATTCTACTGAGTGCTGAACTTCTCCACACACAATTAAAACCTGCTTGAAAATGTATAATCAACTGAGATAATCAATTATGCATTTTACTTAGAAGAACATTCAGGGAACCTGGATAAATAAGTAGGAGAGTTATGCCTCATTTTAGAAGACAAAGGTGTCTGGGCTTTGCTTTCAAGTAGTAAAAAGATTCTCTGAGTGAAGGCTAGCTGACATTTTTCTTCATCATTCTTTGCATCAAAAGATGACTACAATTGCCCTGTTACAAGAACCTCACAATAAAAAGTAATTTTATCACAGTACTTCTGACAGACTGCTTGAAAGATGCTTCAAAATTACATCAAAATCCAATTTTTACAGCATGGGCTGGACAAAATTTATTCTAGATGAAAAGGTCTTCTATAAGAATGAAAATTATATATTTACCATAATTAAATACTGTAATAACTGGGAAGAAATTTGACCTGTTGAAATTTCTACTGTAAAGATGATTCTAACAAAAAAAAATGAATAAATATAATTCTATTATTGCCACTCCTGCTTCTGAGTTAACAGAGGAAAGGGCAATTAGGAGAAAGGGATGTCATAAAGTGGGAAATCTCAAAAGGTTCTCAATTGCCATTAAGATGGAAGAGAAAAGAAGGATAGACCAGTGAAAAGAAAGACCCTGAGGCAGGACAATCTAAGGAAAATGTTTAAAGACTCGATATGTTAATCTGTTCCACTACAATAACCATTTTACCATATATGTATGTATCTCATATATGTAGTATCTTTAATATATGCATTAACTTTTTTTAAAAAAAGACAATGATGGGGAGGGAGGGCTGGTAGACTGAAAAAATTAAATTGATGACTTTGTGAAATGATAACTCAAGTTGGTTCATGAGGTGTAAATTGTTCTACCTTTTTAAAAGCTACCAAGACCAAACATTGTGGTAAAACATCAGGCAAAACAAAAATGTCAGGCAGATTACAAACCCAGGATTTTCATTCTGAAAATGAGTAGTCTCATTAAATTTATATTCTATGTAAAAGCAATTAGCCTGTTTCGGAGGAGCCACTGCCAAGGTTACAACTGAAAACCAGTCTTAGGATTTTAAGCTGTGGGAACCACTGACACTTTCTTTAAGAACGAAGAAGGAAAAAAAAAAGAAGTCTCACTTTCGTGAAGATAAATGTACATTCCACTTCACCTGGCTCAGTGGAATTCAGTGAAATCCAGTCCAGTGAAATGTGGACTGGTGATGAAGGCAGTCATTTACTAAGTTAGCCAAATGAAACCATTTACAAACTACCTTGTAATAGAATGAATGTTTGTTTCTTCCCAGTATTCAAATGTGGAACTCCTACCTCCCCGACAACATGATGGTATTAGGAATGGAGCCATTGGGTCCTGATTAGGTCATGAGGATGGAGTCTTCATGAACTGGACAAAAAGGATCCCAGAGAACTCTCTTGCCCTCTTTCTGCCATGTGAGAATACCGCCGCAGTCTGCAACCAGGAAGGAGACCCTCACAGGAACCTGAGAGTCAGGTGCCCATCCTAGCACCCTGATCTTGGACTTCCACCCACCAGAGGTTTAAGAATTGGTTTCCATTGCTTATAAGCCACCCAGTCTCTGGTACAGTCATGCATCACTTAACAATGAAAATGCATCCTCAAGTGATTTTCATCGTCGTGCAGTCATAGAGTATACTTACGCAAACCTAGATGGTACACTACACACCTATACTATTGCTCCTAGGCTACAAACCTGTGCACCATGTTACTGTACTGAATACTACATGCAGTTGTAACACAATGGTAAGTATTTCCATACCTAAATATATCTAAATATAAAAATGATACAGTAAAAATACAGTATAAAAGAGAGAAAAATAGTACACCTGTATAGCGCACTTATCATGAATGGAGCTTGCAGGACTGGAAGTTGCTCTGGGTGAGTCAGTGGCTGAGTGGTGAGTGAAAGTGAGGGCGTAGGACATTACTGTGCACTACTGTAGACTTTATAAACTTAGGCTACACTAAATTTATTTAAAATACTTTCTTTAATAGTAAATTAACCCTAGTTTACTGTATCTTTCTTACCTTATAAACATTTTCATTTTTTAAAATGTTTATCTCTTTTGTAATAACACTACACATTGTAAATGTGAGTTTAAAACACAAACACATTGTACAGCTATAGAAAAATATTTTCTTTACATCCTTATTCATTATGCTTCTTTCTACTTTTAAAATTATTTATTTTGCTCTTAAAACTTTTTGTGACAACTAAAACACAGCACACACATTAGCCTAGGCCTACATAGGATCAGGGTCATCAATATCACTGTCTTCCCCTTCCACATCTTGTCCCACTGGAAGGTCTTCAGGGGCAGTAACACACATGGAGCTGTCATCTCCTATGATAACAATGCCTACTTCTGGAATATCTCCTGAAGGACCTGTCTGAGGTTGTTTTACAGTTAACTTTTTATTTAAAAAAACCTGGAATACACTCTAAAATAAAGATTAAAAGTATAGTAAATATACCAGTAACAGATATTTATTATCAGGTATTATAATACATAATTATACAAGTATTACCATACATAATTGTATGTGCTATACTTTTGTACGGGTGGCAGTATAGGAGTTTGTTTATACTACTATGACCAGAAATGTCTGAGTAATGCATTATGCTACTACATTATGAAGTCTACGATATCTCTAAGTTATAAGGCTTTTTCAGCTCCATTAAAGTCTTATGAGACCACTGTGATATATGCCGTCCATCACTGACATCACTGACATCGTTATGAAGCCTATGACTGTATGCTGTTTTAGCAGCCTGAACCAAGACGCACCTTCCTTCCTTTTATCCTATGTCAAATTTTGGGTAAATCCAAGTAATTTCAGATCTTTGATTCAATGCACCTTGCTCATCTGTCCCACTTAGTAAAGGCTGCTGTAATGTTTCCAAACTCTTTAAGGGTACACAGGCCATCTGATGAGTATGTGACAAAATACCAAATAAGAGAACATTAAGATTTTTGTCTTTCAAATAAAAGAAATGGGCTGGGTGCGGTGGGTCACACCTGCAATCCCAGTACTTTGGGAGTCCAAGGTGGGGTGGATCACAAGGTCAGGAGTTTGAGACCAGCCTGGTCAACATTGTAAAACCCTGTCTCTACTAAAAAAATACAAAAATTACCCGGGCATGGTGGCATGCACCTGTAATCCCAGCTACTTGGGAGGCTGAGACAGGAGAATTGCTTGAACATGGGAAGTGGAGGTTGCAATGAGCTGAGATCACATGGTCTCAAGAAAAAAAAAAAAAGAAGAAAGAAATGGGAATGGCTTTATTTATTTTTTTAAAGTTCCACTAAAGGGAAAATGAGGTAAAACTTCAACAGCTGAAAAATAAACGCTATAATTTAATTCTAACAATTTTTTTGTGCTAAAGTATATTTTCTCACTCTCTTCCTCCTCCCCACCACCATCCCCAGGTTTTTACAGCCATTTAATGCTCCTTTGGTATAACAGCTGCAATAATGCTGCCTGATGGTAAACAATGCCGAGGATAAAAGCTTCAGCAGACTGGTAAACCAAGAGCACACTGGTTTCACTTTCTACTTGGGCATGCTTCAGCTACAGTAATTTGGGAACAAGAAAACACAGGGAAAAGATACTTGCTATCCCCCCATGTTTCTGGAATAACAGAAACATAGAGCCATGGGAGAGTTCTGCCATATTAATCTGATTTATGGCCGCCAACTACCCAAAAGATAGTCCTATGGTCCTACAGGAAAGTCAGTCATCTCCTGGAGAGCCAGCATCCTTCCAATGGCACTCACATAGTATCCAAGACAGATTGTATCCCAGTTCTGCATGTCTATTCCATAACAGAAAAGCCATTTCCAGATGATTTAGTATTTTGAACCATCTGTAAAGAAGACAGTTTTAAACTCCATCCTTTGTTCCCTTGACACCCTATAGTTTTCATCGTGACTGTGAAAGTGATGTGAACAGAACCTGAATATTTCTCTTCCTTCACTGATCCATTAGTGTGTGTGTGTATGTGTGTGTGTGTGTGTGTGTGTGTGTGTTTCTGCTGAAAAACAAGGGAGGGGCCAAAAAAACATTTATGAAAGTGAACTGATATGATGCACCTATCTCACCGGTACACACGTTGTTAAACAGATTAAATTCGAATGAGTTGTACATGACATGCATAATAATGAGCACACATTTTTATACCCCTTAGTGCTCCTGAAGACCAGATAGTTTATGCATTAATGGATTATTTTGGATACAATACTCCAGGGTCAAAAAACTCTTATCTTAAAAAAAAAGCAAATAAAATAAATCAAGGTGCACCATGTAAAATGATGTATGCATTCTGTTGAATTTAATTGAATTCTAATTAAATTACTTGGAGCAAGATAAATTAGATTATTTTTCAAGCACATTTCAGATAAATCTAATGAAGTTCTCAGAGTGAAAAAGGAAGAGTTGGCCTTGTTTAATGACTCGGTTGCTGATAGAGTCCCTTGGAATGAATAAGAGGTCACCCTGACCTTGGGTCATTTCTTCCTTGAGTGAGACAGATATTACATTAACTTCAGAAAGGCTGGCTAAAAAGAGACTAGGTTTTAGTTTATGTTGATGGTAAAAATTGTTTTGAGGTATTTAGTTATGTGGTTTTCCTCCTATTGTTTTTTCCTCTAAGGTTTTTAATTTTTTTTTTTTTTTTGAGATGGGATACCAGGCTGAAGTGCAGTGGCATGAATATAGCTCACTGGAGCCTACAACTCCTAAGCTCAAGTAATCATCCACCTTAGCCTCTCGAGTACCTGGGACTACAGGCATGTACCACCATGCCTGGCTAATTTTTTAACTTTCTGTAGAGACAGGATCTTGCTATGTCACCCAGGCTGGTCTCCAACCTCCTGCCTCAGGTGATCCTCCTGCTTTGGCCTCCTAAAGCCCTGGGTATACATGTACGAGACACTGAGCCTGGCCCTCCTCCAAGGTTTTGAGTATCCTGGCATCTGAATAGTCTCTATTACGGAGGGAAACTTAGGGGGCTAAAGCAAATGCTCCCAGAAGCAATCCTTTTGTTTCTGGCATCCCATGGAAAGATTATGTTAGGGATAAAGGAAGGGCAGCACAGAACTATGAAGTTGGAGACTACGGAGGGTTCCATAAATGATAGGGACCTAGATCCGCCCCTCATTCCACTTTGGTGAGGGGGAGTTGCAGACCTGTAAGCAGAATGGGTTGTAGGCTATTTAGCAAAGCTGTATTCTAAGGACCAGGGCTCCCAGACTGTGGAGATCCCTGTGTGCAAGGGTAGCATAAAACTGGCAAACCTTCTGGGTTGCAAAGGACAGTGCAGGCTTATGCATGTGGGTGGTCCAGTGCACTTTGATAAGTGTAAGACTCTGAGTCATCTGTGTGGCCCTAGAAGAATGGGTGGGAATGGAAGGTGTGGGATAGGAGAGTTTGGGGTGAACTGGGAGTAGGTGAGGGTAACTCCTTTTCCAAATAGCCTAAGGGAATTTCCTCTGAGTTCAGAGCCAGAAAATATGGTGTCAGATTCAATTTGGTTTGTGAAAATCTGTGGAACAAAAGGTCACCGTTTTTTCCAGTCTTGGAAAAGTTTACTTCTATTTTGGTTCAGCTAAGAAGTTGTTCATGAGTAAACTATCTTGCTCCCTTAACAACTCCTCTTTTCCTATACTTTGGGAAATGCTTGGAATTTTATTATGGGCAACGTTCTTAGTTCCTTTGGTTTGGAGTGGGGACAAGTAAAGTTCAAGAGGATGTGGAAGGGGCAGAAAAGAACGATTTACAAAACTAAAAGATACTTAAATGATGTGATAAAAGATGAACGAGGAGTAGGTTATGGATCATGTGTAATAATACCTAGAAAAGCAGAGTTATTCACATGATGATTATTTATTTTTCTAGAAAAACAACATATAAAATCAAAGTAGAGTGGGTTAAGAACCTGTGAAAGTTATCTAGCCATAAAGGAATGGATAATGCCTAATCTATATTCCAGTTCCATAGTCAATCCCAGGAAGGTGAGAAATGAGGTCCTTTGAAGAACAGAACATGATGACTGCTGTGATACATATTTCATAAAATGTTTTCTTACAGAGTGTTCTCCTCTGTGCATTCCCAAAGCTATCTGAGATATATTAGTGAGAGAGATGAGAGGCACTAGTTTTCTCACTAACTCTCCCTTTCATGTTTGGCACATATACTTTGGGTTCCACTGACAATCCCAGAATGCATCTACAAGCACTTTGTCATTGATACTTATGGGCAAGTTTATTAAAAGTACATGCCTAGATATAAAGAAAGACTGCTGAGCTGCTTTGGAAGACTTTAAAACCAAAAAAGGAGGGGCAGAAGGACATGCATTAATCATGTAGAATTAAGTCTCCAGCCTCTACTAGTATTAAAATTCCTTCAAGATACAAATAATGAGACTCAACTATAATAAAATTAGAAACTAAAAGAAATAAAAAGGCTTATTCCTACTAAAGCATACTTGTTAGCATAGAGACCAAAAAAAAAAAAAATCTCAAATAGAAACAATTAAAAGACCTGAAGGTGTTTCAAAATGAGCCTATGTGAAGTGTTTCAGCACTGTAGGGACTTTATGTCTCTTCAAAGATGAGAGGTCTAGACATAGAACAGCATGCTCACTGAGTTAGTAACCATAGATTACATGCAAGACAGCGGTAGAAAGACTTCTGAATTCTTCACAAATACTCCAATGTAAATGTAGATCATTGCTACATGAGGAGGGTTGCCAAAAAATGCTGCGAATTTACTGTATACCATGGCCAGCTAAAGGCAGGCAGTGGGGACAGGAGGAGGTATTACATGCTCACAGTAGGGTATAATCGGAAGGGGCTGTGAGACTCTGTCTTTCATGGTGCTTGGCTGACTGCATCAAACCCTAGTCAACATGATGGCAATAACTTAAGTTTGTGATCTTATATATCCCCCATCTTCTCTAAGGCCCAGTGTATAGAGTGGTAACCTAGCTGTCTTTATAGGATCTCTGGCAGAAGAGAATACCAGGCTCCTGGACCTGATGGAAGACACCACTTCTCCAACTATGTAACACAAATGGGTCAATACCTGGTGCTATTCTCTCTCTACAAATATATCTGGAGGAGAACTGGGAGGGAAAGTACATTGGAGAGAATGTGAATTTTGTACAGCATATTTACTTGCAGCAAGTGTCAGAAATCACCCAAATGTGCTGTTAAAGCTGTAACCTCCCTTCACTCTCTGGGAAGCAGAGATCTTTAGAGCATTCAGAAACCAGCAGGTGTTTAATCTGTGTATACAGAGACAGATGCTGAGATCCAACTGGACTGTGTAGTGAGTAGGAAGTTCAGCTGGCCTGCAGAGCAGCCAAGCCAAATGAAGGGCTGGGCAGGGCCCCATACAACAGTCAGCACAGATGGCTGGTACCCGGCATCTAAATGCTTCCAACAGGGGAGATTTCACCATGCTTCTAGCTTTTTCTTTATTTCACATGCACCTTTTTGTTAAACAACATAAACAGTGTTTCTACTGTAGAAATGTAATACAGAATCCAAGTAGCACGGAAGGTTCTTGAATGGTATTTTAGAGAGTGTGCTATGATTAAGAGTTTATAACCCAGAGAAAAATTTTGAAGGACAGAGTGAGTATTAACTTTTTGGTTTGTTAGCATATTAACAAATAAGAGACATAATTGAAATTAGGATAATTTGAGTTTTGATGACCTTCTGGTAGACTTGTATGTCCTGAGTGTCTTGTACACTAAAGATGGGATGTAAGGCAGTATTCTTTTCAAAATGCCTAGCAGGATGCCTTGTTTCAGAAGTATAGATCATAACAAAGAGGAGGATATTTTACTCATAAGCCCATAGAGAAATGATGCCCTTGTTCTTGAGTTCTACCTGTTTGACTTTTTCTTCCATCTACTGATTTTGCCTTCGTATAACCCCTGTTAAGAAGTAAGCTTTCCAATTGTGTTCCTCACTTTGACAAAACAGGAAGTAAACATTCAAACTTTAATTCTGGAAAGCTGGAACTTAGGAGGGGGAGGTAAGGAAGGAATTAGAAGGAAGGGGAGCAAGAGGCAGCAGGCCAGACCTTGATGTTCATTTCTGCTGCTTTGTGGAGGGAAGTGACTGCAGATCTCTAAAATGGCACAAGTCATTTCTGAGCCGCTAGCTAGGTATGCACACCTTGGAGGGCTTTACTTTCAAGTATTGTAATTTTTCTAGTCCCTGGCTCCACACCCCCAAAAAGGCTTGCCTCAAAGGATCATACTCAGGAAGCAAAGGCAAACACAGAGTGAGCTTCTTACGTGTTGCTGACCACATCCAGTCACCTTGGTCTAGGTGTCTGCCGCAAGTTCACCTTCAGATTGTATTTATTAGACTCTTGCCTATTGCGTAGTGTTATTCTGGGACTCAGTACTATTTATTGACCAGCCTCCATCAACCACCTGCTACTCTGAGCAGCTCATTTGTGGACTAACATATTTCTTCTGGCTCTTATGCCCCTGGAGTGCTGAATCAGAGCTGGAAGCAGCCAACATTTCTAATTCTCTGTTTTCAACTGGACTCGACAGATGATAAAATAAGTGTTTCAAAGGCAGAGAGGAGAATTTCATAGTAAGCAATGAGATAATGGACTATAAAATGCAGCTAAATTACTTTCCTCTCTGAAGCAAGATGTCTTGTCCAACAAGGCATCCCTCTCTCAGGCCTAACATCCACTGGAAGCAGTTCATCTTTGAACCCAGTATCACACTTTCTGCACAGGAAGTTTCTCCTTTTCTGATGTGCTGTTGCCTGTTTCCCTTGCTGATATATCTTTATTAACCTCAGATTTCATAATAATTTGAACTTTCAAAAATGAGTTTTGTTTCAATTTCTAAAGGAGATAGAAGGACACACACAAACATGCGACATTTATATTCAGACTGTCCTAATGGTCTGAGAGACACTTAAAGAAGGAAAGGTAGCAAGCATGAGGAAGGGACAGGTGTTCACCAAGAAGGTTCTCAATGGAGAGACAGGCCAACGCTTCTAGGAAGCAGAGCACTGGATTACTCCATACTGCCATGCTATGGCAGGCACTGGGCTCCTGAGAAGGCCCACAGTTCCAGAGACTGTGTGACAAGGGAGGTCACGGCAGGTATGATCACTTCTTGGAGTCAAGTCAACCATCAGTAAATTAAAAAAACCCGCCATTTTTATATTTTCAAAAGCCTATAAGCAGCAATGGCAACAAGAAGATGATGTTCTGGATCTCTGCGTTACTAGAAGGAAAAGAGAAAAAAAAATTCAAAACTATTTCTACTTGAGAGCTAAAAGCTGTTTCCTGTAAATTTAACTCCGAAATAAAAATCATGAGAAAAGATTCTTCCCTCTGGTAATTCTGCATACTATTTCTTTGCAGTCAAAATTGGCCTATTTTATTCTATCAATATGATTAACCTTTCTATAAACTTGTGCTACGTAGAAATTCATTTTCTTTTCTATCCAGAAATGTTGTCATTTATGTATCTAAAAACTAGTGTTAGTGGGAAGAGATGACATTTTTTTTCCAGAACCTAAAAATAGATGTGCCAATTAATTTTGAAAAAGCTTCTCAGTCAAGGCAAGTTTTCTACTCATTCACAGCCCTGGGATTACATGCATTTGCAGCTGGGTTTCATTTTTAATTCTTTTCTTTCTTTTCTCTCTTTTTTCTTTGCCATCAGCCAATTTCTGTCTGCAGAGCTCTGTGGACAACATCCTCCCCCTGAACCCAGGGGCAGATCACAGATTACTGATTCCAGGAAAATACTCTTTCAAGTGTCATGCAGAAACCTCTTGTTCAGATACACCATATAACTCTTGAATCTATTCTCCCCAGAGATTTAGAGCCATCCAGTCACATCTCACATCCAGATGCAATATCCAGGGAACCATATCGAGCCAACTGTCAACTCCCTTCCTTTCTCTACTGGAAGGACTGACTTTCCCATATCCATGCCTTCCTCTAGAAGTAGCATGGGTTCCTGTGTTGTCTTGACCCCTCAAAAAAGTCCCGACTACTATGTTGATGCCAAGGAGATAGCAAGGTAATATGCAAACCCTTCTGCATTTCAGCAAAGTGAGTAGGACAAGATTAAATAAAAGGAATGACTGCAACAGTGGAACTTGACAAATTAGTGAAGGATATAGTTGAGAATAGAATCTTCCAGATACTACTCAAATCATTCCCTATGGGAAAATATCTTGGGGCATCTAAGAACATGTGCCACAAAAATGAAAGGGAATAAAATGTCTCTACTCAATCATTCTTTACTGAGAGAAATAAGCTCTTATACAGTGACAATAACAAGAATCATAACTAACATTTATTAAGCATTTACTATGTACCATGCACTCTAAAGGCTTTACATGGAATAATCCTACAGCAACCTCAGTAAGTAGATATTTTTATTGACTCCATTTTATGGATGAGGAAACTGAGGCACAGAGTAGTTTAGCAATTTGCCCAAGATCACGTAGTCAGCAAGTGGCAAAAAAAATGTAATCCAAACTCGTTTTAATTCCAGCACTTGAGTTCTTAACCAGAAATCACACAGCAACACGCAGCTACAAACACACGTACCATCCAAAGGCACACAAGTATGCCAAACATGCACTGCACTGCTTTACTCACGTCACTACTTGTAGTTTACTTCATTTCCCTTCATATATTTTGCCCTCACTAAGTCTCCACTGTCAGAAATTACATCACTCTGATCCAAAGGGCTATGAAATGATGTGAGATGGGATAGGTTAGGGAAGGAGAAATGAGATGCAATCCATTCTCAAAGAACTCTAATTATCTGCTTGGGTTTCTCGAAACAACAGCTGCTTAAGAGTAGGGCTTATTCTTTGGATTCTTTACTAAATCTGTATATTCATTTTTTGAGGTCCTTACAAAATAGTACTAAAAAGGATGAATCATACACCTGACACTTTGGGAATTTACAGGATTTTCTTAACAAAAGCCTTAAATACATTATGTGGTATTACTTATTTCTAGAAAAAGATGTTTAAGAAATAAAAGATCACTGATCTTAGCTTAACATCAAAATGATTCATCAGTAAGGTGACATATATTACTTATATCAATATATACTTACATATTTTTACATGTATATGTGTGAATAATATGATATGATATAATATAATAAAGTAAATTCACCTATCTTTGAATGCCAGAATGCAATATTTACAGTTACTATATTAGAAAATGCAAGCTTTCACGAACTTATACTCATGTAAGGAGATAAAGTGAGAGCACCCATTTTTAAAGAGTGGGAAAAATATTTACATCTTCCTGTATTGCTGATGGCAGAGCAAACTGAGAAACAATAATATTCATATTCTTTGATACTCTCAGTAATCTCCTATCTGATAATTTACTATAAGGAAGTCATCCAAAAGATGGAAAGCTAGACTCGCATCACAATTATTATTCATAATATAAAAACTGAAAATGACCTACACGTTATTATAACTTAATGGCTCATTAAGTTGTAGTGCATCAACTTGATTGAAGAGTAGGCAACAATTTCCTATCATTGCCAAAAGATTGTAGAGGCATAAAATGCTTAAACTATAATGCTGAGCAAAGAACTCCTTAATAAAAATTGTTTCTGTGCTTTGACTACAACTGCATAATAGTATTTTATGAATATTAACAGAGATTTCTTTCTTTGTTTTATGCTTTCTTTGTATGTTACAACTTTGATGAATCAATAAAAAAATCTTACTTCTGAATAGACCCTCCTCTCTTAAATTAATCATGGAGTAACTTGAAATTGCAGGAAAAAATATAATGAATTAAAAAAACTTGTGTGTGTTTGGAGAAAGTGTGCTGTTGGACTAGCAAGCATATATGCTGACTATGCCCAACCTTCAACTTTAACCAAACAGTGACATATTCGTGGTATGAGGCCAACACTTGCTACCTTGCCATGTCAGATATTTTATGAAGATTAATTAGAAGATTGTAAAGTATTCTGAAGCAACTGCATGAAAAATTTCTACTTATAGAAAACATAAAATATTTATAAAATCTTTACATCATTTACCACTTTTTTTATTGGCTTTTGTTCTGTTACTTTTATTTAAATGATTTATGTTCTCTGAGCACTTTATTGCAATCCAGTTCAAATTCTGTCTGACTGGTAGGACAGTGTAAAAAGGTACATAGTAATAGTGCTTCTCTGAATACAAAATTGCAGATAAAATTGGAAAAAAAATACCTTAAGAGATAAGTGTTTCTGCTTTTCTGAACATTTGGCATTGTGTAATGCGATTGGCCAAGTATTATGCCTTTGGTGAATTCTGCCCAAAAAACTACTAGTAACTTTTCTTAAATTACAAATTCCTCAGAAAGACACTATATTTTTTTCAAAAACCAGTTTTTTTTCACTTGTTTCTGATGAAGAAACTATCTTCACTTTTGCAGATGAAGAAACTAAAGCACACACCTCTTAAGAAGCCTGTCTGGACTACTACTAATAATTGCTAAAATTTATTGAAATCATGCCATGTGACAGGAATTTACATAGCACTTTATGGGTACTAAGTCATCTCATCTTCACAACAACCCACTGATGGAGGTAATTTTACTATTTCCATGTGACAGTTGTGGAAACAGCTCAAGAGAAGTTAATACTTTGCCTAAGTCTTCAAACTAGGAAGACAGATATCTCAAATATTGCTCAAATAACATAATGCTAAACATGTTTTAGAATTGCAAAGTGTTTTGGAAATATTATGTAGTTTAGAAGCCATAATCTCAAGGGATGGAGAGTTTGGAAGACCGATGGTGATACATCTGAGACCACAGGCAACCTAACAAAGAGAAAAATGAATGACACTTACCTAGTGTTCTCATATTCATTGAAGAAATTCCTAAAATACCATATGGCTTTTACAGTTATTAAACTATCTGAGAAGGCACAGTATAGGATCTATTTTTAACTGTATCATATGTAAATAAACACTTAAATATGTAAAGGTTGTTCCTGTGGTGTTATTGACTTGGTATTCATCATATTTATTATCAAAAATTAAGGCAAGGTCTTTCATTTCATATCCTTGGGTTTTCCCTCTCTCCCACAGCACAGGTTCAATCTATTCGCAGCAAATCCTGTTGATTCATTTTCCAAAACATCTCTCAAATCTACCCCTTATGCCTGCAACCACCACCAATACCCTCGTCCCAGCCACCATCCCCTCTCTAGATCTAGATTCTTGTGACTGCACCTTTTCTCCTCACTCCCATCAGAGTCCCCCTTCAATCTGTTCTTTATTATGCAGCTAAAGAAATCCCCAGGGAATGCAAATCACCCCAAGTAACTCCTTGGCTTAGAAGCCCTTGACATTGGAACTTCCTCCTCCTTTTTCACTTATCTCCAGCCACTCTGGCTCCTGGACAGTGCTTTCTGCACCTGGATCTTTATGCCTGCTTCTTTCTATTCCTACTACCTGGAATGCTCACTCACTCCATCCTCTTATACTACCCTCCTTAGAGATGCCACTTCTCATCTCCCCATCTGAGACCCTATTATCATTATTCTCTACTATTGCTCTCATTGATTTTTCTCTAAGGCTCCAATCACAATTCATAATTATTTGATTTATTCATTTGCTTACTTATTTACCATGTGTTTTCTCCACTAGACACTTGGTTCCTTGAGGATGGGGCTCAGGCATCTCTTGTGCATTGCTTTATCTTGCCTGCCAAGCACCTTGCCTCTCACATAGGAGACAATAAATATTCTATGAATGGATAAATAACAATCTAGTGAAATATTAGGGAGTAACAAATGTGTTGAGTAGTATTGCTTAATCACGTATTTTCATGAAATATCCAACGTTAAAACACTGAGCTTCAAAGATAAAAATTTTAAAGTAGCCTAGTGCAGCACTTATTACATGGCAGCTTATTTTCTAAATGTTTGACCTGAATTAACTCATCTAATCCTAACAAAAGCCTCTGGAGAGCACTGTCTGTATCTTTCCTTTACTGATGAGACACTAAGCCCAGGAAAGTCAGCAGTCTCTTGTTAGTGAGGGGAGTGCTGGGGCTGTCATCTTTGAAAGCTTAACTACTGACTATTCCTGCTTCTCAACGTAAAACTCCAAATGTATATGTTCTGAAATTATTTTTAAAAAAATGTTCTAAACCAGTATCACTTCTAACTCAGTTAGCATTTCCATGGCCAAATGCTAGCAAAAATGTCTATTGCCCTAGGAATAAAGCCAAACAAACTAAAAAAAAAGAAGAACAATTATCCACGGGCAGTAGCCCAAGAGCTGCTCCAGGCCACTGAAACCTGCTTGCTCTCCTCCATCCCTGATCTGGCCAGTTGAGAGTAGATGGAATGGTATCAATGAGGGCACGTATTAAATATGCCTTTTCTCCAACATCTCATCAAATCACAGATGTCATCTGGCTTGGCTTGCTAGATCTCTGGTGCACTAGCAAACTCCTATCTTAGAAACATGTTGAGAGAACCAGCTTGGGGGTCTAGTGATAAGGCTGCCCACCCACTGGGAATCTGGGAGAGTTGTCTTATTTTATGAATACTAACAGAAGGGAGAAACTCTGGAGAAACAAGGCTATGAGGTTTAACTTATGCTACCCAAGGAAGTTATATACCCAAAAATACTCAGTATATGCTCACAAATAAACAGGGCTAGTTAGAGCCTAGTTCTTGCTCTTCCCAAAACCTTTCAATGGCAAAATTTGTTCATTTTCACCTTTCAGAAAAATTCCAATGCATAGCTACATATCACATGCCAACATACATCTATAGTAAACATGTGAGCCCCCCAAAATGCCATAGATGAATAAAAACCAACTGCTCACAATTTTATCTATGTAACTGGCATCTTTTCCCAAAAAATTGTGTAGTTAAAGTAGCACAGAGGGAAAAGTGACGCATTACTACTAAAACAATAGATGTTAGCTAGTAGTTTTAAATCAGTAGTCTAAAAGCAAAACCTGAATGCTTAATTCTGAAAATATCATTTTCTTCTTGTTTTCTCTAAATAAATGGGTTCTTGCCTTTTCTCTTATATATGAACATGACTGCAAGCATGCGTATATTTTAAGTCATATGAGTTTGTGCAAATAGTTTCTTATGCCATCAAGACTCTGGAATGTGGGAGTAAATATTAGAAGTTGAGCTGCAGGATATCCTTCTAGCATTTCTTTTGTCCATGGTTCCTGGGTGATTGAGTTTTGCTTCATTATAATTTACTATTCATTCATCTTGCCACCATCTATTTTGCACATTGTGAAGAATATTGAGTCATAGAAAGATACAGGTCAGGAGCCATAAAGAATGGCATTTAAAATTGTAACTTTAGGTTGTTTTTATAGTTTAGGTTTTTAGTAATACTGTGAGAAAATATGGAATTTTCTGAAGTGTTCCTGCGATGAAATTTGAGTATAAGCACTTGAGTCTTACCCAAAAGGAGAAGAAAAAAAAGGTCTGTAAATCAGGATTCATGACTCTCATCAGGTTTAGAATCTTCAAACGGTCGTGGCAGGTTACCTTGGGACATTACCCAATGCAGGTCTAGTCAGCTTGGGCGGCCCAGTAACAAAAAAAGAGCCTGTAACCTCAGTCAGATGGAAGACAGCAGAGGTCTTGGGTCCTCTTCTTGTTTCCAATGTGGGTATTTGTTGTTAATATTTTGTTTCTCTCCTTTCTAAACAGAGATCAGAATATGAAGGTTCCAATACATAGAGGGCTCTTGGCTTCCAAGACCGAAGAGCACAATTTAGAGAAAGAAAATTATTACCCTAGCACTTCCATGATTTTATCTTTTAAACCAAGCCAATCAGATTTAAGGGTCTTTGCCTTTGAGACCAAAAGGTAATTATATACTAATTTAAGATCATGAGATTCTGAGAGTTTGCATGACCTAAAGAGACATATAGTCCAACATTTTCATTTTAGAGTTGAGAAAAATGACATTCAGAGAAGTTACATGAATAATCCAAGGTTATAACTTGCTAGTGGCAAAGCTAATACTGGAGGCAGATCCCCTAATTCCTAGTTCAAATATCATCTCTCAGTCTCCCAGAGTTCTTCATCTTTGACAAAACAGGAAATATCCTAAGACTATGAGTCTCTTGAGAGACAAATTTTCAAAAGAGAAAGGGCAGCTTTCTTCAGGTCTATGATTTGGATTTCTGCTGAAGATGCATTTATGGAAGCCAATTTGCTGTGTATAGGATTGACCATTTTACTGACCTTGCCACCTCCCAAAGACAGTGGCAGGCTAAGCCAACACTGCTTACCCTGAGCTCACTAACAGATCCCCGAAGGTCCTCCTACAAGGAGTTCTATAGTTCACCTAAAAGCAAGTGCCTCTAGAATTATTATTTTGACTCAGAGTTTCCAGATACTCTCACCAAGGGGACAAAAGTGGACATTCAGTTTAAGCAAGTTGTTTCAGAGAATGGTGTAAGGTTTTGACAAGAGATGGAGCTCACTGTGGGCTACAGGGTGTTAATTCAGAAGTGTTTTCCATTTTAAGACTAGTAATCTGTCATTCTTTTTAGGGAAGATCAAAGGTTGCAGAGATGCATCATGTCCAAAATTGGCATTTTCCAAAGGACTCGCATGTAGAAGAGCAAGGCACCTCTTTAAAGTGCACATAGGCGATTTCTTTTCTTGCCATTTATTAAATATTTTGTCTGTTTGTGTAGAATCCATCTCCATGGTAACTCTGTAAAAAAAAAAATCTATCATTTGTAATTGAAATTCTAAAAGTGGTCTTTTAACACCTATCAAATATATTACTTTGGATGATTAATTCTACTCAACAATAGTTGAGTGCTGGAGTTAAAGCAAAGTATAAGCTTCGGGCTGAATTTGCCTATTAATTTAGGCAAAAGTGAGACTGTTTTCCTTTAAATCTTCTGGGTGATTGCCTTCAGCTTCCACTTTAATTGAACCTGGAGACATAGCCAGAAGTGTTTCTCCCAGGGTTTTATCTCTAGTTTATAGATAGGTATTTATTATACAACATAAATGGAACATAATGCAAGCTAACAAAAAAGGGCTTTTGAGAATAAATACTATTCAAACTACCAACTACCCAGCACTTTCACTGAAAGTAAAACCTGATCTTTTTTTTTCCCCCAGCTATTAGATGAGTTAGCTGCTGCCAGCTAGCTGTCTAATTTCTTCTTTCCTATCGCCACCTCTGTTTCTATTTAACTTCCTGCTTTTAGCCCATAGCCTTGGACTCCTACTAGTTGATAAATGTTCCAAAATTTTCAATACTCTTCCCTGTGCGTTATTCATCACTGGGCCTCTATTAGGTGTCGGGTATTTTATTTTAAAGCCAGCTCTTAATTATTTGGATGCCAATTAGCCAGGGTCTGGAATTAACCAGACTCTGCTTTTTCTCCTTTTCTTTGTGGCTGCCTGCCTTTTGGCCACAGCACAGCTTGTTAGTTCCTTCATGAGGGAATAAAGGGCAAAGCTGAGGTAAAGATAAAAGCCCAGGGACTGAAATAAGTCCATTTTGTTGTTTGTTGGAAACTCTGGTTAAAAGTCTGGCAAGGTAGTACACTAAATGCACACAATTAAAGTAAACTTTCTTTATCATGCACATCTCATCTTCTAAGCCTTTCCAGACTCCCACTGCTGGGGTTAAATTGGAAATTGGCAGAATTGCACTTGGTACCTTATACTGTGGCAGGAAAAATAAAGTTTCTCTGACTTGGCAAAAACTTGTTTAATGAACAGCTTTGCTTGGTACTGAATTCTTCATTTCAGCAAGCACAGGGCACTCAGCCATTGGAAATCAAGTCTACCATGCTGTCACAGGTTCGCCACAGCTGAGCTGCAGTGCTACCGGCTAACAACAGAGTTTGTGTTTTTGTTGAATTTTCATGGTTTTTTTTTTTTTCCTGAGTAAAACAAAAATAAGGAGAAAAAAAATGAGGGAATTGGGAGTAAAGATGTTCTTATATTGGACATGCAAAAATGTCATGCTAAATTCTTCAATTATAATAAGTTAGTATATCTTTATTTTGTATCAGTTGAGATACAAAATTATTACTGGGTCCTTAATTGCACTCTAAAAATAAAACTAGAGTTCATTTTTACCAGCTTCCTATTTTCTAAGAGTAATTTTAAATTAAAAAATATGACTTTGAAATGGGAAAATCTTTCCCTCATAGGATTTGATGACAACAGTGACTTCTGAAAGACTAGGACAGCTATTCAATTGGAGGGAGTGTGAGGAATTTATTCTGAACTGTCATTAAATCATCTAATAATTTGTATTTTATTGGTATGTAAATATCTGGTCACTGTATTTTCCCTCATGTCTATCACAGTGTGTAGTCAATGTCTCTGAGAGTCTTATTCTCAACTGAGCAAAAGACAAAGGAGAAAGAACTTGGAAGACCATATAAATGATAAATTTAGATAGAAAGAGTGATGTGATTCCCTTGAGGGGGATGTTAAGCATCACAATGCATTTCTAGGGAATGGCAGGAATATCTTTGGAGATAAAAATTTACATTAAATGTGATATAAATGTGATTCTGCATGAGAGGTTGGTTAGTTGAAATGATCCTTAAGGAATTTCACTCAGAAGATATTTGTACAGTGGAAAAGAGTATTGTCAGATAGCACTGGGTTCACATCTTTGCAGTTTACTAGGGGTGTGACTCTGAGCAACACACATAATCTCCATGGACTTCAATTTTCTCAACTATAAAATGACAATTATAACTTTCAGTGGTTCTATGAAGATTAGATTATATCTGTATAAAAAGCCCTTAAGATGGTGTCTAGGTTACAATGTATTTTCAGAGGTTAATAGTTATTTAATACTTAAAGTCCCTTTCAGCTTTCTAAAAATAGAGTAGTACTACAGATTCTAACTTGTACCTGAATAGCTCCTCTGAGCATCTAATAAAATAAGCAGTGAGCATCATCAGGCTACTGCCTGCCATGGTGAATCAGGGGATCAATACAAGAAACAGATGTGAAGTCAATTTTACCTATTCTTTGGCTTTTTGAAAGCTCTTAACTCTAAACCTCTTTTCGTTGTTACAATTTTAATCTATTTTTAACTGGCATCCTATCTCCTATCTTCTTTTAAAAAGATGTGAGTTTACTTGAAATACAATATATATATATATATATATATATATATATATATATATATATATATATATATATATATTTCTGATAGGACTGCTAAAATCTTCAACTAAAAAGAGAGTTTAAAGGACAGTAGCAGGAGGAGAAAAAAAGATGATCATGCTGGGAATTAGAGATAATCATTTAACTACTGCAATTTAGGCTTCAGTTTTACATTGAGAATCCTGGCAGCCAAGGCAAAAGGGTTCTTTTCATTATTAAATTATTTAGTAATCTCAATGGATTAATTTCTGCTTGTGCTGTTTCAGTGCAGAATCTTTCAAGGGGTTATGTACCTTTCCTGGGGTTTCAATTCACCCATCACCCTCAATCATCATTTTTTTTGTCCATTTAAGGTCTTTACTTTTAATGTATAATGAATTTATGATTTGTCTATTATTTTGAATTATCTTGAGAAAAGGTGGAAATTATATGTAATCAGAAAACATAAACCAACAAACTCATGTTCACAGAGACTAAACTGTGTGAAAAAAGGATTGATAAGTTGTAGGGAGTAACATGACCAAATCTTTCCGTCCTAAGCTTACATATACAGCTATTAAAGGAATTCCCTATCTTTGAGGGGATTTTAAGCATCAGTCTGCATCTGTATGCATGCATCAACATGTATTTCTAAAAATAACATACGTTCTCATCTACTCTTAGAATGAATTAAATGCGATTCTCTGTGATGACAGGGCAGTTAGTTGATGTGGCCTTAAGGACCTGGTATTTGTACAAAAGTGGGTGGGTGGATTTTCAGGAATTATCCAGATAGCTCAGACTGCATTAGCCTGGTCTCTGCTAACTCTCCTTGTAGTATCATTGCTTGTTACCTACCAGACATAAAGGATTAAAAAAAGTTTTGCTCTGAATATAATTCTTTGGGTTTTGGGAATTTCCATGTAGTTCCCGAAATTGTACCCACTATCTACTCCAGGCCAGGCACTGTACATGATGGGAAACCATCTGTGTGTTTATATTGGTAGTCAAATCAGCCCAGAATAAATAAAAAGATACTCTTGAATTGGAGGCTTATATGACCCAACCTGAGTCTAGAGGCTGGAGTGGTCTTTGTTTGAACTATGGTCACAAGTTGCTGTTTTCATGCCATCTGCCTCTTCTGGCTTCCGTGTCAAAGATTATCCTTTTTGATATGTGACTTTATTAATTTCACAAAGACTTTCATTATGTTTGATTTCCCAACTTATTTTATCTCTTGTCTCATCATCTGTTGTATACTCAGTTTATTAAGCTATATAAGTACAAAATCTGTTATTTATGTAAGTTGAATTAAATGCCTACAAAAGAGAAGCCACAGTGGCCATGATGTCTCTCAAAAAATGTGAGCCTGCAAAAATTAGCTGGGCATGGTGCCAGGCACCTGTAATCCCAGCTACTCAGGAGGCTGAGGCAGTAGAATCGCTTGAACATGGGAGGCAGAGGTTGCAATGAGCTGAGATTGCACCATTGCACTCCAGATTGAGTGATAAGAGTGAAACTCCATCTAAAAAAAAAAAGAAGTGTCTATTATTTCATCATGTAAAAATGAGCAAAGTATGTTTCCTAAACATTTTACATAAACCGCCAAGATTGACATTATGTTGAGTGATTCACATGGGTGCATCAAAATGTACACAATGGTGCTGAATAAACATCATGTGAAAAATGACTTTTTGGTACAAAATTATCATGTTCTAGACAGCATTACTGTAGACTAGACAATAATATGTAAGTCTCTTTAGCTATCTAAAATAAGAAAACATTGTTACAGTTGAATTATTTTACAGCATCTGCTATATAAGCATCCTATTCTACATGTAAACAAAGCCGAAAACTTATGCTCCATTGCTTTCCCTCAAACACAAGAAAGAATGACCACTGAGCACTACTTACCTTACTTTAAGACATTGTATGTTTTGAGATCTATACTCGCACACTTTTGTTAACATCTCTTAGTCCAAAGTAAGTTTAATAACACCTTAAGCTAATTTGGAGGAACTTCTGTTTAAAAACAATGATTATCTTTTTATTTCAAGAAGAATCCATGTCTGAAGTCTGTAGAAAATAGGAATACAAACAAACAAAAAACCTAAAGCATCTCTATCCCTAGAAGCAGCCATTTTCATCATTTATATCTTGCCATGGGTTTCAATAAATCAGTGGTGCATGTGTGCACAGCAATATTCTATTCAGCTGTACTGGGAAAGAGGCTCCTTAGCTCCGAGCCCTGTCCCTTCCTGAAATGAGTTCTGTTTACCCAATAAATTTGTTTCTTTAACCACATATGAAAGTGTTCATGAAAACTCAGAGACTCCTGGATTCTTTTGTCATCTGTTCCAATAACAACTTGATTTAAAAAAGGATAGAAGATTTGAACACATATCTCACAAGATATATAAATGGGCATGAAGCATATGAAAAGATGCTCTATATCACTAATCATCAGAGAATTGCAAATTAAAACCACAATGAGAATAGAAATAGACACTTGCAGCAACTGCATTCTGAAAACATAAATAGAAGGAAAAGAAATGACATATTTCCTCAGAGCAATCTTCTGAAATTATCAGAGATGATTTTTCTTGGTAACAAGGGTCAATAATTTGGAGCCAAGTTTATCACTATGATAAATAGAATGAGTTGAAACAGAGTCCAGGGTAAAATTTTTAAAATTAAAGCATTATTCACACACAATAAATGTATCAGGGTTAAGTGTATCCCTACTAGAATGGCTAAAGTTATAAAGACTGATGACACTGATTGTTAACAAAGATTCAGAGCAACTAGAGCTCTCATATGCTGCAGGTGGAAATGCAAGATGGTATGGACACTTTGCAAAACTTTATAAAATTATACACACATTTCCTAAGTGAGCCAGAAATTTCCAGGACTAGATGATTACTCAATAAAAATGAAAACGTATGTCCACACAAAATTGTATATGTTAATGTTCATAGCAGCATTATTCATAATAGCCAAAAACTGCAAGGAACTTCAATCTTCCTCAACAGGTGAAAAGATAAGCAAATTGTGCTACATTCATATCATAGAACACTACTCAGCAATAAAAAGGTATGAAGTAGTAATGCATACAACAACATGGATGAATCACAAAAATACGCTAAGTGAAAGAAGTCAAACTCCAAAGAGAATGCACTGTGTTTGACTTCATTTATATAGAATTCTAGAAGAGGTAAAACAATAGTGACAGATGCAGATCTTGGGCTACCTCAGTCAGGGCACATGAGTGATTTACTGCAAAGTGGCTTGAGGAAACTTTTTAGGGTAATGGAAATATTCCACACCTGGGTTTTGGTGGTAGTTGCATGATTGTATAGAGTTACTCAAATACATTAAACCATACATTTGACATTGATACATTTATTGTATGTGAATAATACTCTAATTTTAAAAAAATTTACCTTGGACTATTGTTTCAACTCATTGTATTTATTACAGAGTGATAAACTTGGCTCCAAATTATTAACCTTGTTACCAAGAAAAATCAACTCTGATAATTTTAGAAGATTGCTCCCAGGAAACATGCCATTTCTTTTCCTTCTATTTATGTTTTCAGAATGCAGTTGCTGCAAATGTCTATTTCTGTTATTTTTCCTCTCTCTCTATTTGTTCTATGCCATAAGCAATAAGCACGTTGTCATTGGAGAAGTAAGCTGCTCTGCGATATTGAGCATCCCTTCACTTAGGAAAATGTAGTAGGAATTCTTTGTAAGACTCTTTTGAAAATGCTAGCACTGATAAAGTTGATAATATTTAGAATCCAATATATGTAAATAGGGTCATTGGTACAGGTAGGTATAAATCACTAACCGCTCACTCAACTGCAGAGGTCTCAGGATGACCATCTCATTTTGGTAAAGAAGAGTGAGGCCTACATAATGCCTCAGATGGCAGAATGAAAGTCATTTGTTCAAGTTACAGGGTTTGTATATGTACAAAAATAAACCCTCTCAAATCTACAACTATATGAAATTAGAATGTGCTGCCTGGTTCACCTCCCTGCATTAGAGATAACGAAGCCAAGGGTTGGATACACATTAGTGCAAATGTCACTGATGTTATCTCAGCATTGGCTAGGAGAGTAAGGCTGCTTGATCTCCAAGGTCTCACTCAATACTGAGATTCCATTATTCGATTAAGTTATTAATGGTCTCCTATCTGCAGTTTCAGCAAAGTCATGGGTCAAAATTTAGACTGCACAGGGAATGAGATAGTGGTCATAGACTGCTTGTTTGAGCAAGTTTGAGAAGTTGGCCACAAAGAAAAGAAATAAAATAAGAAAGCAGTGATGAGCATCACAAGGTATCAACAGACCCTAATGGAAATCCTCTCCACCTTTCTTTAAGAACATGGATTTTGAAGACAACAGAAAGAAAACAAGTTGAAAAGGGAAAACTAAAGTGATGGAGAGAAAGGAAATGAGAGGATATTGTGTAGGCCCCCAGACATTGCATTCAATCAAGACACATTTAACATTCACAGAAGATGGACTTTATTCCTATGAATTCCCTTAAGATTTTTATTCACTGCAAAGTTGCAAAATATTGACCACACTTGCATTTATTCTTTAATCTAGGGATCATCAAACTAGTCTATGTGTACCCACGGAAACTTTACAAAGGTTTGCGACCATGGTCAGTTTGAAGGCAATCTATTTCTCTGTCATCTGCTTCTGTAGGCATGCTTTCCTAAACAGATCTGCCTGATAACTTACAGTCGAGTAGCATGCCAGCTCTTTTCTCACCTCTCTTTCACAATCCACATTCTCCCTCTTTATAAAGTGGCATGCCTCTTACCCATACTATCTCTCCCTATTGCGGTCAGGGAGCCCTGGTATATAAAGAGTACTTGGGGGCACTACACAAAAGGTCAGCTTGAAGTACCTCTTTCATTAAGGCACCAAGTTTGTCTCTCATATTTGAAGTCTGTCTCATATATATGAATTATTTCAAGGAGGAAGTAAACATTTCCATAGACTTCGAACAGATATATATTAAATCTTCAAATAAAAAAAGAAACACATATTGAGGGGAAGTTAATATTTTATATTTTCTTTTCAGGAGAACTATATTAACTTTTTAACATTAACACTTTTCCTAACTTTAGCCAAATGTTTATTGGATATGATAAATCCATACTCATTTTTTTCACTTGAGTGCACTTCTGTCATTTTGTCAACAGATGCTCTGCTCATGTATTCACTCTCACATAAGGCCTCAGATGGCAGAATGAGGGTCATTTGTTCAAGTTTCATATTAAGTTACCAGAGTTACGTGGCACCTCAGTAAAATTCAAGAAGAAAATTTAAGAGGTAAGATTAAGGACTAACTGAACTGCATATATAGAGCTGCATAAATCTCAGGTTCAAAGGGATACCTGGTGTGGCACTAAGAACACACCCTGCTGGCCAGTTTCAGAATCATTCTTCTTGGGGGCACTTTGACAAGCTCATTGAAGAGGAATTATACAGACACTGAGGAATTTTACAGACACTGAGACTTAATATTTGGTGGGAAACCCCCCAAAAGACAATTGATATTAAATGTTGTATGCACTGTAAAATACTAGAAAACATGTATTTTTATTTTCGGATAAACAGAATAAAGTGTTATCATTAAAACCATCCCTCTGTCCTTGATTCCTCTATCACCTCACCTTTCTCCTTGCTGGTATTGTTATTTCCCTTCTACTTCCATGTGTTAACCAACATGTGCTCAGTGCACACCTGCCATGTGGTCAGTACATCTTCTTCCGTCACTGCAGAAGGTGATGGTTAGCTTTGATGCACCAAGCATGAATCATTCTTCTTGTGGGCACTTCGGCAAGCTCATTGAATAGGAATTATGGATAAAGTTGTACCTGAGTCACTCTGGTGGACCAGCCACGAGGTTAGAAACAAAGTTGTGTCTCCGTACATGATAGAGATCGACCTTGATGGTGATGCTTAAGGTCAAGGCTAGCCTTCTTAATTGCACATACACTATTATCCTATTTTACAGAAGCAAGATATCCTAGAAGCTGCTTCTCTGAGCGGTCATTTTATCCTTTCAGTGGTTAAAACCTTAATTCCCACAGTGTGTAGCAATTATATAGAAATGCACTTCAAGTTACAAGCCACTGCTTGATTAGAAGACCTCAGTAAAGCATGTGCCAGAAAAAGTAGCAAATTGTAAATACTATTAGTTCCTGTTTTATATCAACACAGAACCATGCTGGCATTAAAACCAGCTGATTGATGCTCAGCATTATCTGAGGCAAGAGTTCAGAGAGTTCCTAAAAGATAATTTTGAGTTTAAAAGTCAATGAATCTGAGAACAACAGTCTGGAAACCAAATTAGAATTATCCAAAACAAACACCTTATGTGCCAAGTGGCTTCTACATATCTCCAGTATTAGATTTGCATGGATATTAAATGTAGCAATGTATGTGTCTCTAAGTCACTCTAATTTTTTTTAAAAACTTAAGTTATTTGCTTACATTTGATGAAGATACCAGATATTTTAAATCAACTCTCTCCCCACATTGTCCATCAATCCAACCAAAATAAAAGGATAGCCTCTTTCCAAACCTACATCTCATGAGATGTGGAATGAAAGTTAAAAGCTGTAAGGGAAAGACTAACTGGTTCAAATAGGAGAAGGAATGAGAGTTTGAGCCACTAGAATAAGAATGAGGAGGTTAAATAGCTTCAATGTGAAGCTGAAGAACATAGTACAGTCAATGCGGAATATAAGATATCAAAAGAAAATAAAAGGAGTAATTCACTTGGGAGTTGAAATAGTCCAAGAACATGAACCCATGCATAAAATGAAAATGAAACATTAGTGTGATGATAATTTAGTCTTTAAACAGAGAAAAGGTAAGGTGTAGTGGTTAAGTGTTTGGGCTCTGAAGTCCAACACAGCCTAGTTCAAGCCCCAATTCTGCCACTTAAACTAGAAAGGTGGGCTTAGTTCTGCAGCTTCTCTGAGGTATAATGGGGTAAGATTAGCATACACCTTTTGTGAAAACTAAATGATACAATGCATATAGAAGGGCTTGATTTGAGTTAGCTAGTAGTAGTATTTTTACTCCATTATTTGCAGTATAATGTATGTATCACACTATGCTTTGTAGAAACCAAACAAGTCATTGAACATTGCAGATATTTCATTTAATAGATGACACTGGCACTGCAAATATATTAACAGCTTCAGTATAGAAGAGAAGACAGACAGTACACTTTGTTTGTTTGAGACAGAGTCTCGCTCTGTCGCCAGGCTGGAGCACAGTGGTGTTATCTTGGCTCACTGCAAACCTCTGCCTCCTGGGTTCAAGTGATCTCCTGCTCAGTCCCCTGAATAACAGGGGCTAGGCACGGACCACCACACCCAGCTAATTTTTATATTTTTAGTACAGACGGGGTTTCACCATGTTGGCCACGATGGTCTCGATTTCTTGACCTCATGATCTGCCTGCCTGCCTCAGCCTCCCAAAGAGCTAGGATTACAGGCGTGAGCCACTGCTCCCAGCTTACAATACACATTTTCAAATAAGCAAAATAGCACATTATTAAATCATGCTGGACAACTAATTTTTAATTCTGGGCTCTAACATGTGAAGAAGTTGAGGAGAAATGTCAGAAACAGCTAATATTTGAAAACAGAATCCAGGAAGAAATGTTAAAGAAACTGAAATTATAGCTAGAAAGGATAATACTGAGAGGTTACTTAATTTTCTTGGCTGTGAAGTCAGCTTTGCCTGACATTAATATAGTTACTCCAGCTTTCTTTTGATTAGTGCTAGCATAGTATATCTTTCTCCATTTCCTTACTTAAAAATAAAAAACTTCACTTCTAGAATAGTTTCAGGTTCACAGCAAAAGTAGGAAGTACAGAAATATCCCAATTAACCCCAGCTCCAACATATCCATAGCCCCTCCTGTTATCAATATCCACCACCAGAGTGGTACATTTATTATAGCCCGTGAACCTACACTGACATATCATTATTGCCAAAAGTTGGCCAGGTGAGGTCTCACACCTGTAATCCCAGCACTTTGGGAGTCTGAGGCAGGAGGATCACTTAAGATCAGGAGTTTAAGACCAGTCTGAGCAACACAGCAAGACATTATCTCTACAAAAAATTTAAAAATTAGCCCAGTGTGGTGGCACACACTTGTAGCCCCAGCTACTTGAGAGGCTAAGGTGGACCATTTGAACCCAGGAGTTCAAGGCAGCAGTGAGCTATGTTCCTGCCATTATACTCCAGCCTGAGTGACAGAGCAAGACCTTGACTCTAAAAATAAATAAACATTCACATTAAATGTCATCCAAAGTCCCTATTTTACATTAGGATTCACTCTTGGTGTTGTATAATCTATGGCACCCCTTTACTTTTAAATTATCTGTCTGTAAAATTAAAGTAGGTTTCTTGTGGACAATATTCAGAGAGGACTAGTTATTTAATGCATTTTGACAGCCTCCATCTTTTAATTGGTATATTTAGACCAGTCACATATAAAGGGATTATTGAAGTAGCTGGATTGATATTGATCATATTTGTAACTGTTTTCTATTTGTTGACTTTGTTGGTTCTTTTTTGTTGTCTTTCACTCTTTTTCTGGCTTTTTCAATTTTAATTAAGAATTTTACATGATTCTATTTCCTCTCCTCTTTTGGCATATCAATTATATTTCTTTAAAACATTTTAGGCTGGGCACGGTGGCTCACGCCTGTAATCCCAGCACTTTGGGAGGCCAAGGCGGGTGGATCACGGGGTCAGGAGGAGATTTAGACCATCCTGGCTAACACAGTGAAACACCATCTCTACTAAAAAGAAAAAAAATCAGCCGGGTACGGTGGCAGGCACCTGTAGCCCCAGTTACTTGGGACGCTGAGGCAAGAGAATCGCTTGAACCCGGGAGACAGAGGTTGCAGTAAGCCAAGATCGCACTATTGCACTCCAGCCTGGGTGAGCAAGACTTCATCTCAAAAACAAAACAAACAAACAGACAAAAATTTTTAGTGGTTGTCCTAGAGTTTACAATATACATGAATGATGAATCCAAGTTTACTGTCAGATTCTACCATACTGCTTCATAGATAGTGCAAGCGTTACAGGAAAGGGGTCCCGATACAGACCTCAAAAGAGGACTCTTGGATCTTACACAAGAAAGAATTCAGGGTAAGTCCACAGTGCAAAGCAAAAGCAAGATTATTAAGCAAGTAAAGTGGAGAAATAACAGCTACTTCATAGACAGAGCAGGGCTTTCCTGAGAATAAGAAGAGGAATGTGTACATCTTAGGTACAATGCTTGTATATATAGGATTTAAAAAGATCATGGGGAGAGGTACTCTGCTACAAGGGTTTGTGAGAAAGGATTAATTTTCTTAATTACTATATTTTGCAAGAATCAATACTATTATCTTTAAAGCAAAATTAGAAATGCCTTTGTTCTCAAGATATCAGGGTATCTGGACACTCCCAAGTCTGGGTCTGTTTAGTAAACATTATTAATTTGTTTCCTTATCCATAAACATCTAGAGGCTAGGAATACCTAACTTCTGGGGATGCAGACCAGCAAGTCCCAGCCTCATTTTCCTAGCCCTCACTCAAGATGGAATCGCTTTGATTCGAATGCCTCTGACACAAGTACCTTAAAACAAATGTTCCTAATTTCTCCCTCCTATGCTATATAATATTGCTATAATTATTTAGCTTGTTCATAAGCTCAATCACCCAATATTTGGTTTCTCTTATTCTTTTAAATACCTTGTTATCTGTTAGATCAATTAAGAATAACAGAAATAAAATATGTTATTTTAAGTTCATTGATTTTGTCTCTATTTCTCTTCCTTTCATTATGTAGATCTGAGTTTCTGACTTACATCATTTTCCTTCTCTCTAAAGAACTTCTAATATTTTATTCAAGCCAGGTGTATTGTCAACAAATTTTCTGTTTTTCCTTGTCTGAGAAAGTCTTTGTTTCTATCGCTTTTGAGAGATAACGTCACTGGATATAGAATGAATTCCAGCTTGGTGGAGTTTTCCTCTTTCAACACTTTTAAATACTTCACTCTACTTTCTTCCTGTATAGTTTCTGAAGGGAAGTGCAATGTAATTATTATCTTTGCCCTTCTGTAGGTAAGATGTCATCTCCTATCCCCTCTGACTTCTCTCAAGATTTGTCTTTGATCTTCTGTAGTTTGAATATGATATACATGGGTGTAGATTTTTTTGGTATTTCATTTGGTTGGGGTTCTCCGAGTTTCCTTGATCTCTGGTTTGGCATCTGTCATTAATTCTGAAAAACTCTCAGCCATCGTTACTTCAAAAATTCGTTCTCTTACCTTTTCTATTTCTTTTCCTGCTGGTATTCCCATACATGTATGATATACCTTTTATAGCTACCCCATAGTTCTTGGACATTCTGTTCTGTTTCATTCTTCTTACTTTTCAAATGTCAGTTTTGGAAGTCTCTATTGACATCTTTTTTTGTGACATCTTCCAGCACTCTGATTCTTTCCTTGGCCATGTGCAGTCTAATGATGAGCTCCTTGAAGGATTCTTCATGTATAATATACGGCTTTTCATTTTTAGTCCTTCCTTTCTTAGACTTTCTATTTCTCTGCTTACATTACCCATCTGTTCTTCATGTTGTCCACTTTTTTCATTAAAGCCCTTAGAGTATTAATCACAGTAATTTTATATTTCCAGTCAAATAATGCCAAAATCTCTGCTTTATCTGACTGGTCATGATGCTTACTTTGTTTCTTCAGATTGTGTTTTTAGCATGTCTGCTAATTTTTGGTTGAGAGCCAGGCATAATGTATCAGATAAAAGAAAGTGAGGTAGAGGCCTTTAGATGAGGTTTGATATGTTTAGGAGTTAGATTGTGCTTATCATTTGCTGAAGCTGTGGTGTCAGAGGCTGAAATATCCTCCACTGCCCCTGTTTTTGTCTCTCCTATTGTTTCTCAGCATCAGTAGACACTCCTTAGATGGGATTGAAGGCTTGCAGTTCTTTTTTAACTTTAATACTCTATTATTATACAGGAGTCTTATGGATATGCTAATAAGGTATAACAGGGAGAAAGCATTCTACAGTCCTATGATTAGGTCTCAGTCTTTTGTAAGCCCTAATTGTGTATTTCTTTTCCCCCTTGAGGAAGGCAAGAGGGCTGAAGTTGGCTTTTTTCCTTCCTCCAGGGGTGCTGGGCTTTGGTAAAACCCCATGTGATTCAACTTTGTTATAACAGTTTTCCTCCAGGATAGGCCTTGTGAAGAAGAACATAAAGTACTGAGTGTATTTTAAAATTATAAGTTTCTGCTCCCCCACCGTAAGGGGTTTTCCTCCCATCTTCATAGTAAAAAACTGGTAACTCCTGGAGATAAAACTCCACAAATGGTGCCCTCTGTCCCCAAAGACTGTATTCCCCTTGGACATATTTTTAAATTCTCACCTTAGTTCTCCCTGAGCTTCCAGCAATTTGTCAATTACAGTTTATTGTTTCTACCAATAATGGTTTTAGCTGTGAGCCTCTGGTCCTTGTAAGCTTCAGTTCTCTGTGTACAGCTGTCTGTTTCTCCATTTTTCAGGGCAGCATTTTCCTCTGTGACCTCAATTCTCTGGAAAGTTTGTTGATTTTCAGTTTGTTTGGCTTTTTGTTGTTGCTGTTGTGAGGAAGAGAGCAATGACTTCCAAGCCTTTACATGTTAGACCAGAAACCAGAGGTTACTTATAAAAGCCATCGAGAGATCCATGGCATAGATGGGAAACTGGCTGCTCTTATATACCTAGCATTTTAAGAGCCCTGTCTCTTTTCCTCTGTGGGATTTACCTTTATGCATTTGCATATTTGTTTGTGGTGCTGCCTTCATTCAATCCATTAGGTCCATGAGCGCAGTGGCTGTGTTTCCAAAGTGTCCCCAATGACTAACATAGTCCCTCACAGAGGGAAAGCCCTTAATAATTAAGCATTGAATGAAAGACTAAAGATAAAGGTAAGTGCTAGCCATAAAGAAGGTTTTCTGATCCTGCTAACTGACTGCACTGGGTCATTAAACAGGTCATGAAATCTCCTTCCTCAGAAGCCTTTAAAAGCAGCCCAGCTCCATGTGTCTGGCATAGTTTCTGAGATGTCCTGAAAGAAGGTGAGAGGCTGGATCTCTTAGTGTTTTCTTCAGGTCCCTTTTCTGTTTTTGTTTTTTTTCTCAGCAAATGTTTGCTTATTCTCCAAGGTCTTACATTCTGAATGCTAGGTGTTGAACTCCTAACATAACCTTCGTATACAACTGAAGCTGAATTTGAGCATAACATAACCTTTGTATACAAGTGAAGCTGAATTTGAGCACTGCCTATGTAAAAAATGGTGTGGCCTTTTTCTAGGCAGTTATCAGCTGAAGTTTATGTTTGAGCCTTGAGCAGCAGACGGTTGTATCTCTGGCATGGGAAAGAATAAAGGCAAGGTTGATTAAGGAAAAACTTTCTAGTGGTATCAGTCAATGCTTTTGGAATTCTGGCACTTAGAGTTCTCAAAGTCACTCCATTCCTGGCCATGTTGATTGTGGCCAGTGGGCTGGCATAATTGTAAAACTTGGGACACCTACATTTTTCTATATGCTCCACATCTGTTTGTATTCACCCACTCAAAGTGGAAATGGGTGAATACAAACATTCAGTTTCATTATAAGGCTTTGCCTTATAATAAAATCTGCTTTCTCTGAATTTCATCTTTCTTCTACTATGATTCCCTAATAATGAGAAAGTTGTTTCTACGTGTGAAGTTCCATTTTAAATTAATCTGTTCCTTAGACACTCTTCATCATTAACTTTCACCATGTGTTCTCAGTTCTTCAACTAGAAACTGTTATAATTTACCCAGAAGAAATGCCTTCAAAGGAGCATAGGCATAGAGGACATTATAATGATTCAAAACAAAGAAAAGCAGTAAGTATTGCAATTTAATCTTATGAGAAGTTTAATTTTCCCAGTGTGAGAAAATAATATACTCATAAAATGTCACTGTAATATAAGAAGCTAAACTCATTTCTCCATCTACAGTTTGATAAAGAAAAAATTTAATGGGGAGTAGTTGATTAATAGTTTTCAGCCTGTGGAAAACACAGCATAAATGGGCTACAAACAATTCTCCAGCCCACACTCTAGTGATATCATCATGCAACACAGAAGGTATTTCAGGCAAACAACTGTTCTTGAGAAAAAATTTTTCAAGTAATTTCTTTTCATTTAATCATATATCCAAGACATTTCTATACATGCACATTTAAAGTATCTGCAAACAAAAACTTCCTAGTACCTTTAACATTTTTGAAGATCCTTGCTTCTTAAAGAATTTTCAGACTTTTCCCATTAAAGGAAACTATGGATATACAGGCTGATTGTCCCAGAGCCTAAAGCAGTGATAAATCACCATTTCAAAAATCCACAGTGACTCCTTCGGATTCTTAAGAAAATTTACCCAGAAGTAGCTTGGGCACTGGCATCAATATGATGAGTATGATAAGACTTGACCACAATAAAAGCTCACTTCACACAATTATAGAAGAAGAATTACAGAACTAGTAAACTAGCACAGTTAAATATCAAGATCCATAGTTACAGAACCAGCCTAACAAAACAACAAATTCTTTGTAATTGGCCACACAGTTTTGTGTGTGTGTGTGAATCAAATATTTCAGTTATATAGAATTACAACACACAGTAGACATAGACTATCAGTCTCCAAATAATTATGTGGATCATTTACCATAATTTGACACTGTTCATTCTTTTGGAATGATTCAGAAAGCACCTCAACCCAGAATGGCACCTCAGGGTAGGATCTGAAGTTTTCATGTGCGAGGGCTGTATGGGAACTGGGGGCCACACAGTTCCAATAAGAAAGATCTCCTATTGATAAAACTCAAGGCAAGGTAGAATTCCATGTAATTTAAGGGAATGATTAGAGATTTGTTTGATCCTGAAAGTGTCTATCGTTTTTCCTTGATCCCTAACACCATTCACACTACTGTCTTCATTGACCATTCCTACACAGACAATTCTGATGACACACACACAGACACTGACATACACATACACACACCCTTTGACATTTGTGTGTTAGAGGTATGTATCTACCCTTTACATGTGTAGATACATATGTCTAACTTACACACAAGTCCAAAAGTGCATGGTATTATTTTGATAGCCTGTTTTATATAAAAAAAATTGTCTAGTCTCTATTTCTATCCCATTCTTATTATATATATGATCTAACTATAATACTGTCCCAGGGAAAAGGACAGCCCCAATATCAACAGGCTAAGTGTTCATTTTTCTAGGTTTGTTGGGCAATGGAGAAAATGTTTTCTAATATATGAATTGTTATAAGATCTGTCAGTATTCTATTTGAGGAACAAATAACTGGAAAAAAGAATCTGCATGTGTTCCCCCTGCAGTCACTCAGGGTGATATTGAGTAAATATCCAGTTCAAAGGACAATGGGAGAAAAGGGTTTGGAAGTTGAGAGTACAGAATGTGAGTTTCAGAAGAGAAAGTGAAGCAGTAACTAATAAGAGCTGTTGGACAAAGGGGAGTAGGGCTGTTTTGTTTCATTTTTCCTTTGAGAATGGATAGACTTAAACAGCTTTAAACATTTATAAAAAGGATCCAGTTTTTTGTCTATACGTCCATTCATTTAAAAAACATTTCTTGCACATCTACCATGATTCAGACACTATTCTAAGCACCAGAAAATAGCAACAAACAAACAATACAGGCTAGATCCCTATCCTTACTGAGCTTGCCATATATTGGGGAAAACCAAAAACAAGTAATAAGCAAATAACATTAGTTTCTATTGATGATAAATGCTGAAAAGAGAATTATACAAAGTGATGTTGGGAGGTAGAATGTTATTTACACAGAACGGCTAGGAAAGACTTCTCTGAGGAGGTAACATTTCGGTAAGAAGCCAGTCATGAAACAATACGAGGTAAGAACATCCAAAGCAGACAACACTCTGAGCAAGAACAAACAGTGTGGTGTTTCCAAAGAGCAGAATATGAGCCAGTGATTGTGGAAGCCAGGGAAAGCGGTAGAAAATAAAATCTGAGTGGTAGGCATAACCTATTGGTTACAGAAAGGGCATTAAATTTTATTCTAATCACAATAGAAATGTATTATAGGCTTTTCAATAGAGAGAATGGAATGTTCTCATTTAAACTTTAGACAGTAGTCTTCCTATAAGATGGATTATAAGAGATCAAAAGAAACAAAAATAAACCAGTAAGACAATTAGATAGCTACTGTGTAGTACACGTGAGAGAGCTGTAACAGTGAAATGGTGAAGAGTGATTAGGTTTAGCTTAGCAGTGGTTGCAGAGCTAACAGGTCTTGCTGATGGAGTACATGGCAGGGTAAGAAAAAGAGAAACAACGTTGTCTTTGAGAAATTTGTTACAATCAACTAGGTGAATAATGATGCCATCAGGAAAATAAAGCACTGTTGGATGGGCATGGAGAGAGGAATCAAGATTTCTGTTGCAGTTAAAGAGTTCCTGTTGAAATAAAGACACTGAGTATACATGAGAGAGAAAGGAGAATTCAGTTTAAAAATCTAGAGGAAGCAAAAAGGATGGAACCCAAAGATTAGGAAGAGGGGTCATTATTAGTTACAAGGAGGGTATGCTCTTCTAGTCTACCAGGAGGTGAGGAGAAGAGAACAGGCACCAGTCATAGGTTTTTAGGCTTCTAACTTTTACATAGGCAATACTAATTTGCCCGGTTGACATTGCATTTCTATGGTTACCCGTTTGTCTACAAAGTGCAGGGATGAAGGGACAGAGAGATAATTGAGATTTGAGAAGACTGGCAACAATCTGAAATACTTATTGTGCAATCTGGGACAATAAGCTGGTTTAAAAAAAAAGCAGGAAGGTTGCCAAGTAATGTTGAGAGTTTCTTTGAAGTTGGTGATCATGAATAAGGTCATCATACTATCTATTTTGATGCCCAATTTTCCTTTATGAACACTCCACTGGAGAGGAACGGGCAGACTTTAAGCATAAAAATGTGTTTTATCTGAAGAGTGTGATGAAAACACAGAGGGAAGGAAATTAGGGGTACTGAAAAGAGTCCTATTAGAAAATAAGCCTTGGAATTTAGCATAGATAAGGATGCTCTTAAAAGATGCTTGGGCAATGAGTAGAAGAATTAAAGAATTGGAGGGAATAATGCAGTAGAAATCAATGTCAAAAATGACCACCGTGTGAGTGGTGGAGCAAACTAAAGTGAGACAAGGTTTCAGACAGAATGTAAGGTGCTTGAATTATGTATTTTGGAGATGTGGTGACAAGGTCCAGGAGTAGATATAAAGTAGGCTTCCGATATGGAATGTAAAAGACCAAGAAAGAGGAGACAAACAAGTGAAGGAACTAAGGCCCAGGATGTTGAATGCCTGTCTGGACACTGAACCCATCCAAATAAATCCAACTTTACTGAAGATCGAGATGAGGATTGTGAACCAATTACCAAAGTCTTCAATGAATAAGCAAGAATGGGAAGTGGACAACAGCAAGAAGGAGAGGGAGGGATAGTATCTATGAATAGCATGTTCACTAGAGAAGGGGCTGGGTCATAGATAGAGCCAAGCAAACAGAGTAATGGATCTACCACCTCACTCTGAGGAACCAGAGATGCAAGGTAACACTCAGCTATTCTTTGAGAAGACTAAAAGGAGAATGGTGTCTTCAGGAGAAAGCCAGGTGAAGTACAGGAAAGTCTTTAAGAACAAGCCGTGGAAAGACAGGTGTGAAAGAGAGGCTCTGGAGGGTGCAGTGGAAGGAGTCCCAAAGAGGAGGAGCAAGAAGGTATAGCACAAGGTGCTGAGAACATCATGGCCACAGTAAACACCTGAGGGGCTGGACTTGGAGAGAGGGAGTTACTCCATGGGGATTTAGACAGAGAGAAGAGAACAAGCAGATTTAGCCTCAAGGGTCTTTTTAATTTGCAAGGACACTGGACCAAATGGTGGGTGGGTGACACTCACTGCTTCAAAGCTTTGCAGCTCCTATCTTCAAGACAACAATGCTGAGATATTTAAGAATGATGTATCAGTTCTTTATCTACTTATACTTTACTTAAAAAAAAATCACATTGGGGCCACATTATTTCTCCCTTTTCACTTATTTGGTTATGATATGACTTCTGTAGTGGCTGAAATTGATAAATTAATCATAAGTATCAAGAATAATATTAATAAAACTTAAAAAATCATCCCTAAGTATGTAAAGAAAATAGCTAAAATTTATTGAGCATTTACTGTTCACTGTGCTTTATGTATTATCTGAAATCCACAAGAATCTTATAAGCATATTATTATTTACATTTCATGGATATTGCAATGAAGAATTAGGGAGGTTAAATAATTTGCTGAGGATCTTGGAGCTAACAAATGGTGAAGCCAAGGTTTGGCCCTGCTCAGGCTTATTCCAGAATGGTATGTTATACAGCCTCTGAACCTGTGCTAGACACACAATTTAATCTCTAAATATGTCATTGGAGTATTTGAATTCAAGTACTTAAAAATGGGGGGGGGAGGAAGGAAAAGAGGGAAAGTGGGAGAAAGGAAGATAGGGAAGGAAAGGGAAGGGAAGGGGGTGAAGGAGAGGGAAGGGAAGGGAGGGGAAGGGAAGGGAAGAAATGAAAAAGGGAAAAAGAAATGAAGGAAGAGGAAGATCCTGGCATAATTCTGAGTAGGCATGCATGTGCATGCTATTTAAAATGCTATATGGTTACTCTTGTGAAGGAATATGAAGCATTTCAATGTGTTTACTTTTTAAGTGTAAGTTTACTAGAAGCCATCTGCTGATAAAACACAGTAACCTACCGCAAACTCTGAGACTTTTTTTAGATGGCATTATTGGCTAAAAATAACTGCCACAGAACGGAATGACAGAAAACTAAAATGTGAGATTGGAAAAAAGCATTTCAAGGTTGCCTGAACAATCATCTGAGTTCGGAAGAGCTGTACCAGTAAACAAGGCAAATCCAGATCTGGTGGGTCATAATCCACCCTTTCAAAAGTCTATTCTTTCCTGCAAGGAGAAAGCAAAGGGCGGAGAGTCAAGCCACTCATAGGGCTCCAGCTGGCATTTTCATAGACTAGCAAATACACTTTTGGATTCATTCTGTGTTCGGCAAGTGGATGGAATGTGCCCTGTCAGGCTTCTCAGGCCTGGACACAGAAGGTAGTGGCCCAGATGAGCACAATCCAATGGAAGTGGCTGCTCCACACACTGCATATATTGACAGAATCAGCCTTCTTCTTGGGCAGATGTCAGAGCAAGAGAGCCAAACGGCATTTTGTGTATTGATAAATAAACATTCTCAGCTGGATCATAGGATCCTTGAAGCAGGAGGTCACTAAGTTGTTCGCTCATAAGACAAATTAGGCATCAACTTTTAAGGCTGATGATAATCAACTGCTTGCTTCAATTTTGCCTTAGAAATATATGTACTTAATATTCAACATATTTTTGGGAGGGTGGCACCTGCTGTGTTTCAGGATCTACAGAAATGTTGACTTGATCCCCAAAACAACTCTGGAAGGTAGACCTGGTGGTTACCCAATTTTACAGATGGGTAAATGGCGGCTCAGAGAGATTCAGTACTTGTTCCAGACTATTAAGCACAAAGCAAAGGTGCAAATCTAGATCTGCGCAGATACAAAAGTCCCAGTTCTTTCCACTCCACTGGCTTCCTGGCATCATAGCAGGCTGTCTGAAATAGGCACTTCTTTTATAGGTTTCCTTCTGGATTGAGACCCTTGCCTCTCAGGGAGACAGCCTCCCTCCTGCCAAGCATTGGTTTTGCCTCTATCTGATGAAGACAGACCTATGAATGGGAGAACTCTGGGAGGAGAGGAGGAATTTAACCTCAAAGCCATGGATGAGCTTTTGAGGTGCACAGCAGTGGCTGCTTTCTCTCCATCTGAGGCTGATTGCTGAGAAAAGGCTGCTGTGCCACAACATAAAACTCAGTCAGCATCCACAGACATTTTTAATCCCTTGTCACCCAGGGCTGTCACATTAAAATCATATCTAGTTGCTGTATCTGAATATGTATCCAGTTTTTTCTCTAAAAAAATGGGTCCAGGCGCAGTGGTTTATGCCTATAATCCCAGCCAAGGAGGCCAAGGCGAGAAGATCACTTGATCCCAGGAGTTCAAGATCAGTTTGGGCAATGTAGGGAGACCCTGTCTCTAAAAATAATTTAAAAATTAGCTGGATGTGGCGGTGTATGATTGTAGTCCCAGATACTTGGAAGGCTGAGGTGGGAGGATCACTTGATCCCATGAGGTCAAGGCAGCAGTGAGTCATGATTGCACCACTGCACTCCAGGCTGGGTAACAGAGTGAGACCCTTGTCTATAAATAAATAAATGGAAAAGGAAAACGTCCTTCCTGTACATTGTTATTGTGGGCCAGTTTATGTTGCTTACATCAATAGCATTAGATCTGATGAGAGGAGCTCAACAGTTCAAAGCTGCCATGGCCATCATAAAACTCCAGCTCTCCCAGCCGTGTGGTTAGTGACTGAAGAGCAAAGGAAGCTTGCCACTGAGAAGGCAAAACCAGTCAATCTTGCAAACATCCAGGGAACTCAGATGCATGCCTGAGCCAAATTAAGCATTCTTTCACGTCTTCCTTTGTACTGCAAATTCTGATTAAATTCATATGATTTGAGAGGTTTCAATTTCAGAAAAAAGAGAGCTTGAATGTAATAGAAAATCCCATATTTTGAGTGAGTTATAAACACACTGTGTAATGCATATATTTTAATAACAGAAAGTCCTTTAAAATAAAAGACTCCATCCATGCATAGCATGCTTTCCTTCAAGCCCACCCCTTTATTTATACCTCCTTGCTCTTTTCTCATTTGCTTGCTCCTATTTGGAAAGACGTGCTTTAATGGCACACAGGCAGATTTTCATGGAAGATTGCTTCTTCTGATGTTTTACCCTCCCCTTCTCCCATCCTACCTCTCATTATTTTTCATTTTTGAAGTCCCTTGGAATTAGAACAGCTCTGCCTCCATCCCTATTATTTGCAAGTACAGTCTTCAGTTCTTAGATATCCATTCTTTTCAGAGGCAGACTTGGTTAACTCAAGTATTTTCTCATTTACATGTGAACCAACCTCAATTCACAAGCACTGTAATTTACATGTTGGGTGTATAAAAGCTTCACAAGGCAGAGTTCCATGGCCTTCAATTCACACAGCAGATCCTCACTCCCTCCCTGTTGCAAGGACCACATTGTATTTGGTTTGTCTGTGTGTGAGCTCCTTGTAAATTACTGCAGGACTCTTTTCACCAGCAGCATCCACCATGCAGAGCTCTCTAGCTTCCTCCTAATTTAGATACTCTCTCCCCAGTGTTACCCTTCCTGACATAGTACTTGATTATTTGCAGAAATGCCAGGAGAAAATTCTTCCCCTTTCTGTGACAGTGAGACTATTTCCTGGCACAGAAATAGAGCTGCTGACCTAAAAGATGTCATAAAATTCATATCTGAACAGGCATCCCTGTTTCATCACCTTCCTGCTCTGTGCTTTAGCATAACAAAAAATTTAGCCAACTTTTGTCACAAGTTCCTGGGAGGTAACCTTTAACCCCTTGGAATTTTCCAAGTGATTGGAGTGCCTTGTTATTCAGGGTGGGCTCCTGGACCACACCTGATAATACATGCTAATGAGGTGACTCAGGATGAGGGGCAGACCACAACAGAAAGACCAACCATGTGACTTGAAGGTTGCGGCTTTGTACCGCATGATATAGGCCCTACCATCAGGGATGGAGTGGGGCTGAAGAGTGAGTTCATTGCCAGTGACTCAATCCAGCATACCTATATGAAGAAACACCAATAAAAACCCTGGACACTGAGGCACGTGAGCTGCCCTGGTTGACAATACAGAGCACTGCCACACTTTGATATCAGGAGGGTAATATGCCCATGAGGATGACAGAAGCTTTACATTTGAAGCCCCTCTAGACTTTGCCTATGTGCCACTTCCTTTGGCTGGTTCTAATTTTGATACTTTTGTGATAATAAAACTGTAATCAAGAATAGCACTTTCCTGAGTTCTGTGAGTGGTCCCAGTGAATTACTGAAGCTAAGGGAGTCCATAGAGCCTCCCAAAATGGTAGCCAGCTGGTCTGAAGTTAGGAGACCTCTCAACTTGAGGCTGGTGTCTGAAGTGAGGACAATCTTGTGGAGAACTGGGCCCTTAACCCCAAGGTTGGCTAACTCTAGGTAATTTTCTCAGTGGATTATTTGGTTCAAAACTCAGGGACCATTTTGTTGAGCTGTATAAAGAATGCCTGATAAAGGGATTAAAAACAAACCAGTATGGCATGGTGGTTAAAAGCAAGCCTAGGCTTTGGCACCAGACTGCCTTGGTCTAAATCCTGCCCCTGTCACTTACAGCTCATGTGACCTACAAAAAGTTATTAAAACTCTCCATGCTTCAGTTTCTTCACTTATAAATAGAGTATGATAATAATACCAACCTTATTGGGTTGTTGTGAGGATAAATGTATTATACATGCAAAATGCTCTCAAGGGCTCATAAATGTTATTTATTATACACAAACTAATGCATTGGTTTTATTAAAAATAACCAGAAAGCAAGTAATACCAAAGTATTTTATCTCTTCTTTAGTATCAAATCATGGCTTTTTGACATTTACTCAAAGGTTTTTTCTGCTACTATTTTTAGGATACAAGAGAAACAAGGGCGAACACCTATCCAATCTGCCCATGTGTTACAGTGAAACACAGACACTCACAGAGCATTTTCTCCCAGTACAGGGTGCACAAGGTGGGAATCTGTGGAGGCAGATAGCACTCATAGTCTCAATTCATGTCTGGCCTCAAATTTGCTCTTTGCTCCTGTGCTATTTTTTAGCCTGGGGGTTACTCCCTTCAGCCCCCTTGTTGCTCTGAGTCTGTTTAGATGAGAGACTGCATGACTCAGCATTTCAGGCTCTGAGTCAGTGGTAATCACTAAGTATAGGAATTGCTGAGGGGAACAGGAGGGAGGAGAAAGGCAGGAGAAGACAGAGAGAGGAGGAAGAGAGGAGGAGGAGGGAGAGAGAGAAAGAAGGAGAGAACTTAATGCAAATGCATACCGTCTCCTGGTTATATGTCTTTCATAGTTGACAGCTGTAGCAAAACTTTGTTTTGTAAAAGTTTTCAAAACAAGGTCTCCCAACTAGCAGCATTGACCTACTGAATCAGGAACTTTGGCAGTGGCATCTAGCAATCTTTTTTCACAGGCCTCCCATTTAGGTGATTCTGTCGCTTAGTTTGAGAACTACTACCTAGATGATTTTGTCATAGCAAGTGAGGTTGCCCGCAAATCAGAAAATCTTGGCTTGACTTCATGGCACTGCCACATTCACCACCTTCCTGCTCAAATCTCACAGTCCCTAGGGAATGAGGGTCTATCCCATGAGCAAGATCTCCCCTGAACTCGCCTTCATGTAAGCACATGTAAACACATTTCCTAATGCTGCCTTCTCCCTTGGATCTATGGCCTATCCTACACTAATACTCTTCATTATATATAAGGTATAGCTAAGGATGTACCTTATAAAATAGTCCAAATACAGTGGTGAGAAACTGAAAGGGACCAGGAAGAAACACAATGAATGGGGACAAGGAACTCCCCTCCAGTTCTTCTCTTCATATGTGTTCTAATAAAATAAAATTTATAAAAATAAATACAATAAAAGTCTTATTTTGTTTTTTTTCACATCAATAGTACCCTTTGTATAAACATTAAAAATAAAGTCCACATCTAGTAATCTTACCAAAAGGCACATAATTAAATACATTAGCTTAGTTATCACATAAGACATATATTCAGGAGAATAAAGGAAATAGCAACTACCCTGGAAAGCCATTAGAGGTGTCATCTGCACAGAAGAGGAAGTGTAAAAGACTTAAGACAGGAGTCAAAGGAAGAAGCAAAAAGTCCTCAGAAGTACAAAGAAAGGGAAACTGAAAAACAGCAGGTCTCCTCATGGTAGGGTGTTTTTACTATCTTCACTCCCAGTGCACAATGCATGAGACTTAGAAATAGCTTTATTTCTAAGTACCACATGTCTCAAAATAATTTCTGGCTCAAGGAATGATTGCCACTGGAAGAATGGGATAGTAAGACAGTACTGGCACTAGTATCAGGAGACCCTGATTCTGATGTTAGATCTACCATTTATGGGTTACATATTCTGATTTAAGTCATCAGAACATTCTGAGCCCAGGTTTTCTTAATTGTAGGAGGATGGTAATAATTCTTGTCCACTCTACTTCATGAGCTTATTGGGAAAATCACAAGTAGGCATGTATATGAAAGTGCCTTGCAAACACCTATACAACTGTGAAGCAATAAAATAAGTTCTGTTAACTGATTTGTTTGTTGTATTTTCACCACCTAGAACTGTGCTTGCATGTAATAGATAATAAATATTTATTGAATGAATCAAAGTACAGCTGCTATTATTTAAGAGTAATAGTATGATGTGAATTTTCTATTCTTGCTGCATCAGAGCTCAGAGAAGAGGAGATATACAGCCATCATTGACTTATTTTTAGATAAAAGATGTACTGCTTAAGAAATAAACCTATTTATAATCAGAAGTGAGAAAACTAAGGAATACTAAACCACACCTACTCACTTAGTAAGAATGAAGAATTTACTCTGGAATAATTACTAGGTAACTGGTAATTGTCTTGAATGGTTTAAAACTCAATGCTATTTTTAATGGATTAGGATAGTACTTTGCTTAATAGGGACAAAGAATGACCACTGCGGCATTATCAGCTATTGTGGCTGGTGATGGCAGCAAAATAATTCTCTAAATGAGATTTGTGATTTGAATACAATTTCTGCATAAAGCAATCTTCACAGAAAAATATCACTTCACCAGATTCAGCTCTAGCTGTGCCCTCAGACTTCCCATTCATGACAGCTGACATTTAGACCAAAATGGTTTCCATCACCCTCTGGGTCCAACAGCAAAAGAGACAGAGATAAATGTGTACCCCCAAGACACAGCTGATTGGAAACTTCCTTCAAAATAAGAAGGAAAAAGGCCTTTAATGCTCTGTCTTAGTACAACTGGAAATGGGCTGAGTTGTTTCAAAAGAATGGGGCAAACTCTCCTGCCTGGAGCTCTCTTCTCCCTTTGGGAGCAGACATTCATCCATTCATTATCCATTCATTCATTCATTCATTCACTCAACAATATTTATTAAGTTGTACTGAAGAAAGCATAATGTGATCTGCACATAGCACAGAAGGAAGGTGAAAAGGCAGGTGGAAAGTGAGGTGGGAGTCCAATGAGGGAGGACTTTGCAGGTCAATTTCAGAATGTGGCCTTATCCTGGGGCAGCTGAAAGCAGTTGTGTGAATTTTGAAGAGAGGAATGATAGTTTTGAGTTCTAGAAAGATTACCTGAGCTGCAAAGAGAAAACAGCAAAGGAAAATTAAAGAGGAAGAAGAGAGGCCCATTAAGAACCAAGAGTGAAAGACTTCTGAGATCCTGGAAGGTAAAGAAGACAAACAGGGAATAGATTCTACAAATGCTAAAGAGATTGAACTGATAGGATTCCATGATTAATTCTGTTTGGAATAAAAAGTGAGTCTTTTGCTTGAGCAGGAAATAGGGGCATAATGGAAAAAGAGCAACTTTGAGGTAGGAGTGAAACCACAAATAATAGAATATGTTTCCCATCATGATTCTGTACTTTTCAGTAATGTTATCTCCTGTTGACAGTTAGACATTGAATGAATAAATGATCCAAACGGAAGGTGAGTCATGTATCTTTCTTGGCCAGTTGAAAGTTTCTCAATAGGAAATCCCTATAATGAAGAGAACAAGAGATGAAGGGCAATCCTTGGCAGTGAATCCTTGGGCTTTTGAAAAATAATGAAGGCCCATCTATTGTGCATTTGAAGGGAATTTTACAGCAATGCTTGGATGACCAGGAACTGCTCAGTGTGCAGCCAGCCAATATTAAATGCCCAATCACTAGAAACTCAGCCAAGAGAACTATGATTATTTATTCATAGCCATGCTTTTTCCAACAAAGATTTGAGGTGGCTAAAAGGGTCAGTATGTCTATGAAAATTTGTTTCGCAAGTGGCTTTATTCTTTTTAACTCACATTCACTGGCTTCTGCTATGCCTTAACTAGAGGAAATGGGAATTCAGCTATCAGGTAAAAATTTCACAGGCCAAGTTGTATCAAGGCTTACCTAACTATATGTGTCCATATTCTTCAAACTTATCAGTATTTCCTTATTTATATTTACTTAATATTGGCTAAGTGCAAATTCAGTCCTGAATTAGCAACTCTCTTGATTGAAGGAAGGGGTTGAGACTGGGACCAAAAAAGTTTGGAGAAACAAGGTTTAGCAGCAGTATTCCAATCTTTCATTGATTCGATTTTCTTTTCCCCACTTCAGAGAGAGTATAGAGTCACCCAATATTATGCCTCTCACATGGCTTACATTCTTAGCTTACTTCTGTCAAGGCAGACTTTGTAAATCGGTGATCCAAGTATACAGCTTGGCACTCAACTGGTAATAATGAAGACAAGTCAAAGAACCCACCTCAGCCCTAAACAGAAACACTTAACTGTGTATGTGACATTCATCCAGTCCACAACTACCTCCCACCACTCCTGGCCCTTCCATTCTACTTCCACATTCTCCTTTCTTCCTCAGTTGCTTCTTTCTGACTCTACTTCCATTTTCATACTATATCAGCTTTCCATCAGTTTCAGGTTCCACTTCTGTCTGAGCCCCTGGGGTATAGGCATTAGGTAAATAGACCTGTTCCAAATGAAAAAAATTGACCAAAACAAAGGGGCTACAGGGCCTGTGTAAGTCTGAAATCCAATAGGGCAGTCATTAAACCTTAAAGTTCCAAAATGATCTCATTTGACTTCATGTCTCACACCCAGGGCAAAGGGATGCAAGAGGTGGGTTCTCATGGCCTCAGAAAGCTCCATCCCTGTGGCTTTGCAGGGTGCAACCCTGCTCTTATACCCTTGCAGGGTACAGCCCATGAAATGCTGCTTTCATGGAATGACATTGAGTGTCTTCAGCAGATGCATGGTGCAAGCTGTCAGTGGATCTACTATTCTGGAGTCTGGAGGATGGTGGCCCTCTTCTCACAGCTCTACTATGCAGTGCCCCAGTTGGGACTTTGTGTGAGACTCACACACCACATTTCCCTTTCATACTGCCCTAGCAGAGGTTCTCCATGAGGGCCTCACCCCTGCAGCAAACTTATATCTGGACATTCAGGTATTTCCATACATACTCTGAAATCTATGTGGAGGCTCCCAAACTCCAATCCTTGACTTCTGTGCACATGCAGGCTCAATACCACATGGAAGCTGCCAAGGCTTGGAGTTTACACCCTCTGAAGTCATGGCCTGAGCTATATCTTGGCCTCTTTTAGTCACAGCTGGAGCTGAAGCAGCTGGGACACAGGGCACCATGTCCTGAGGCTGCACAAAGCGTGGGGGCCCTGGGCCTGGCCCAGGAAACCATTTTTCCCTCCCAGGCCTCCAGGCCTGTGATGGGAGGGACTGCCAGGGAACCATTTTTCCTTCCTAAGCTTTCAGGCCTGTGATGGGTGGGGCTTCTGCAAAGGTCTCTGACATGCCCTGGAGACATACTTCCCATTGTCTTGGTGATTAACATTTAGTTCTTTATTACTTAGGCAAATTTATGCAGCCAGCTTGAATTTCTCCTCAGAAAATGTTTTTTTTTTTCCTATTGCATTACCAGGCTACACATTTTCCAAACTTTTATGTTCTGCTTCCTCTTGAACACTTTGCCACTTAGAAATGTCTGCTGCCAAAAAGCCTAAATCATGTCTCTCAAGTTTAAAGTTCATGGATCTCTAGGGCAGGGGCAAAATGCCGCCCGTTGTTTTGCATAGTAAGAATGACCTTTACCTCTGTTTCCAACAAGTTCCTCATCTCCATCTAAGACCACCATAGCCTAGACTTTATTGTCCATATCATTATAAGCATTTTGGTTAAAGCCATTCAACAGATCTCTAGTAAGTTCCAGACTTTCCAACATTTTCTTGTCTTCTGAGCCCTCCAAACTGTTCCAACCTCTGCCTGTTACAAAGTTCCTAAGTTGCTTCCACATTTTCAGGTATCTTTACAGCAGCACCTCACTACCTGTTACCAATTTACTGTATTAGTTCATTCTTACACTGCTAATAAAGACATACCCAAGACTGGGTAATTTACAAAGAAAAAGAAGTTTAATGGACTCACAGTGTCACATAACTGAGGAGGCCTCACAATTATGGTGGAAGGCAAAGGAGGAGCAAAGACAATTCTTACATGGCAGCAATGGTAGAAAGTGAAGGAGAAGCAAAGGCAAGTCTTATGTGGCAGCAGGCAAGACAGCATATGCAGGGGAACTGACTTTTATAAAACTATCAGATCCCCTGAGACTTACTCATTATCACAAGAACAGCATGGGAAAAACTCACCCTCATGATTCATGATTCAATTACCTCCCACCGAGTGCCTCCCACAACACACAGGGACTATAAGAACTACAGTTTAGGATGTAATTTGGGTGGGGACACAGCCAAACCACATCACTTGGTTAACTCATCCAGTGAGCTCTGACAACCCGTTAGGTATTGCCACTGAAATATCTAACAGGAATTTCATATTACTAAGTCCAAATATAAGTTCTGAAATCCTGTTCCAACATATCCAAACATATTCTTCACTTAAGACCCATTTCACTCAGTTAAGATCAATTCACTCAGTTGCTTAAAAAGCAAGAACTTAGGTGTCATCTTGACATCTTTTATTTCTCTGTCTTTTTCTCATCCCCCAAATCCAATCTACCAACAAGACCTATCAGCTCCTCCTTCAAACCCTATTCCATTTCTAGCCACATCTGACCAGTACTCCTACTCTCTGGTCCAAGACCACCATCTTCTTGTGCCTGGAGAACTTGAATAACCGTGTGGTGAATCTTCCTTCTTCCACTTATGCCTCCCCATTGTCCAGTCTCCCATAGCAGTTAGAAGAGCATTTTTTAAAGTATTTATTTGATAGATTTTATTCTTAGGTAAAACTTGGCTTGAAACTTCCACTGATTTCTCAGAGTTAAACCCAATCCTTATGCTCTAAAAGGCAAAACTTAGTCTGGATTCTGCCATCCCTTCTCATCATATTTCCTACTACTCCTCTCCTCCCTCACCAGTCTTCAGCCTCATCTCCTTCTCACTGTTCTTTAACTATGGCAAGCCCATGCTTCCCCCCAAGGCCTTTACATAGACAGAATTTTCACTCAAGTATTTACATTGTTGGTTCCATCCTTCTCATCACTGAAGTTGCTGCTCAAATGTCACCTATTTTGAGAGGCCTTTCTTAATATTTCAATTTAAAGTAGTATCTCGACATTTCAGCTTTATTGCTATGAGAATTTCTATATGTTCTTTATTTATTAGGCTATTGTCCACTCCCACCCACCATGACATAAGCTCAGTGAGAGTGGGAACTCTGTCTTAATCACCACCACATCCTCATGACAGCGATGTGGTAGGCATTAGAAACCCATTTTCTAGGAGGAAATGACAATACAAGGAAATCTGACTTAGAGCATCCTGGCCAGTTAAATAAGACTCATCCATGAATTTCCATATGTCAAAACTTCCAAAATCCATACCCCACCTTGGGGTATTAAAATATGCTAGCAGTTGCCCTAGAGAGATTCTGTCCCTGCCAGAATTTTATAATTATCTTGACATCTTTGAGTTATAAACACTCATTCTTACTCAGTCTCAGAATTAGTTCCTATTGCTCAAAGGCATGCAGAATCTAGACAGATTTTAAGGCATTCCAACTGATCAATCTGTTTCCAAGACATTACCAGCTGCTGTTTTAATCATTTATGGGGCCATTATAGCTTTTTGGCTTTGAGTCAAGAATTGAGGCATTGTGTTTTGTTTCATGAAACTGGCTTATGGAAGACTTTCATTCCAATTTTGCAAAGTCAAATTGGAGGCTGATGGTTATCTGGGAGACAGCTATTAACAGGAAGCCATGTAATCCACAAGTGTCCCCAACATCCAAATTCATGGTGAAAGAGATGACATTTGCTGACAATAAAGGCATGAAAATAGATCCACAAGCTTTCCAAATGTCTATCTTTGAGCCAGTACTATTGCAAAAAATATAGGTCAGCTAGCAGTTTGAGGCCTCTTTGTGTTGTTGATTTTGTTTTTTATCTTGGAGAATCTGCATTCATTAGTTCACCATTAGTTGTTAACGCCATCCTCTCCTCCTGAGAATGTATCATAAAAATGAGCAAAAGGAAATAGAAATTAATAGTATTATATTATGGTAGGAAAAGACTTCAGAAGTAATGAGTATCTAATTCCTTTAGTAAAAGGCCCATAGATGCTGAATGACTTGTTGGAACTCCCAGCCCAAGTTCTTTTGCTTCTTTTAGGTTTTGGGCATACATAAGGATGAACCTTCTCATGGCTACTTTATGGGGCTCCAAATATGTAAAATATAAAATCCCCAGTCATTATGTATAGTGAGACCCCTCAAACAGAACTCTTCAATTTCTTCCTCACCATTCTGGCCCTCACCCTGAGTCTTCCCCATCTTAGTAAAGAATAACAATGGTTATCAAATGCTCAGGCCAGAGTTCTGGGGTCCTCTCTCTTTCCCACACCTGTATTCAATCTGTCAGCAGATCCATCAATTCTATCTCCACAGCCATTACCTTGTTCTCAGCACCATAATTTCTTTCTGGGTTTCTGCAACAGCTTCTTAAATGATCTCCCTGACTCCACTCTAGCCCCCAACTGTACAATGCATAGTAGATCTATCTCTCCTTAATTCCCACAGCTATTGATAGTGCACAGAGCGTCTTTACTTAAGTTACTAAAAAAAGTGTCTCCTGCGGGTGAATGTGGCCTCTCAATGCAGAGCTTGCTGAATGCAGAAGTGTCTTTATGTTAATTAGGAAAAAACTCTCCCTTTCCCTACCTCTGGGCTTTGCCATGGTGCATGGCATAAGGGTTGATCAGTCTGGTGTCAGTCCCATCACCCCTATGGCTGAATGCCCTTGTTTAATGTACAACTTGCACAACCAAACACAGTATCCTTGCCTTCTCACCCCTCAAACCTCCTACTGCCACCTTACATTCTTTTAAAACATCCTATTTATTTTGAATATAAATTCATTACAAGTGGTGCTTATTAAATATTTTTTATATAAAAGAAGAATGGATGAATGTTTCACATCCTCTCTTTGGATGAGGTATAAGGAGGGAAAAGGCTGAGAGATACCCTAAAGGAAAGCTGCCTATTTGCTAGACTCAACTATTCCTCAAATGTGCTATTTCCCAAGAAACTACTTTTGTGGCCATGGTCAGATGGTAACCTTGCACAGCTGATGTGAAAGCAAACCCTCTGTGACCCACCTTGCATTATCTCTATTTACTACACAGTGCCAGGGATGAGAAATATTTACAAATCATAGCCTCTCTTCACCAACGAACTACATTTTAAAATAAGGATCTAGAATTATAAATAAAAGGATACTTCACCATAAATAAATGTGAAAATAGTGCTAGGAATAAACAGTTCTTTGTGTGAGATCATCACAAAAAAATATGTAAAAAGATACACAGTTTAATTATAGTAAATACTTTAAGTAACTATTAAAGTAACCATTAAAAGTAACTATTAAAGTAACTCAGTGATTATATTAACTATATCAACGATTTGTCATATAGTACTTCTAAGAATACGTGTAACTATAAAATGCAATTTAAGTGTTTATTGCTTTGATTGCTATTCTAAATCTATGAGAAGATTCAAACCAATTCAGTATTTCCTGAGCAGTTTCTAGGTCCAAACCAAGTATTTATGCTTTAGGGCAATTAAAGGTAAACATAATAACAAAATGTTTCTCAAGGTGCTCACTATCTTATACAAGCAAGAAGGGCTAGCTAAATAACATTAGCATAATAGAAACATTAGATAAACATAAATGTTCTTATACAGACAGAGTACTATGGCAGCACAGACCACGAAAACAGTAGGCAGTATCTGAGTTGAGCTTTTTGGATGAGTAGGATTTTGATAGGAGTTGTTAAGCAAAGACAGCGAAGGCATGCACTCAGGCTGCTTTTTGGAGAGGTAGACAGAGGAGAGTTCGGTGAATTCTGTCTTGGAACACTGAGCTGAGACTAGCAAGAGCAGATCAGCAATCGTAATGATTTGCTTCTCTAGAATACTTCTAGAGTCATTGATATTTCTTCTCTAGAAGATAAAGAGGCTAAACAATCAACAAAAACCACTCCACAAATGTGGCTGTGACTCTAATTCTGATTTTTGCTACCAGCTACTAAAGTGGGAAAGGGGCCTGTTACAGGCTAAATTGTGATCTCCCCAAAATGAATGTGTTGAAGTTCTAGCCCCACAGTACCTCAGAATGTGACTACACTTGGAGCTAGCATCTTTAAGGAGGTAATTCAGTTAAAATGAGCTCTTTACTCTAGGCTCTAATCAATATGACTGGTGTCCTCATAAGAGGAAATCAACACAGTCAATGACAGAGAGAAATCATGTGAAGACACAAGGATAAGATGGTTATCTACTAGCCAAGGAGAGGCCTCTAAAGAAACCAATCCCTCTGACACCTGGATCTAGAACTTCTATCCTCCATAGCGGTGAGAAAATAAAGTTCTATTGATTAAGCCACCTAGTCTGTGGCATGCTGTTAGGTCAGCATAGCAAGGCAATACGGGGCCCCAGCACCTTAGAGTTCCAGGGGACTGAGGAACAAAGAACATAATCAGACATGTAGACCAAACATGTAGATCAGGCTTTACAGATAGAGGAAATGTCAGAATAAAGGCAGGCATGATACACTTTCTAAGACTAGATGACAAGAAAGAAAGCAGCTGCATGGGCAAGCCTCCCAGCGAGCCTGTATTTTAAAGGACAAATACAAAATAAGGAGAGAAGGACAGACAATGAAGGAAAAGTATCTGAGAGACATAAACGAGTAAGAAATCTCAGTAAGATGAAAGATCATGGTTAATCAATCCTTCTAAAAATTATGGGGGTCAACAGTAACAGCCTCCTAAATTAGAGTTGTTGCCCAAAGAACAAAGGAGGCCAGAGGTGGGGCTGCAAAGACATTCTAATGTTCCCCAACAGTAGCTGTAAGTAAAATCTTTCATTCCTCTTCTGCCTCAGTTTTTGTTGTGAGAAAGAGATATGGATTGAAGAGACAAGAGGAGCCTTGCTAAGAGGGAATTGACATTCGAGGGAGGTGAAGGATAATGAAAGAGAGCACATGGCTGCTCTGAGTGAGTTCAAATATCCTGACCTCAATAAATCACATCTTGAGGTAACTGCAGAACTTGCAAATGAGCAGCAGAACTAACTGCTGACACCAACTTTTGAGAAAGCACAGAAAGTGGAAGAGATAGACAAGCCAGGAGACAAGCACACCCGGCCTAATTTCTACCAAAAGAAAGAAGAGCCTACAAACTATTAAATGGACAGTTCAACAGCAATCCCAGCACCAGTCTCCAACAGGCGAGCCATGAGAATTTCTTAAAGAATTTCTTAAAGAAAGGGAAATTATTATTTTTTTCTCCAGTGTAAAAAAAATTATTTTCTCCAGTGTAAAAAAAACAAGTTGTTTTTCTTTTTTATACTGGAGAAAACTTTAATCATAATGAAAAGGAATATATTTGCCATGTGCCTGAAAAAAAAAATAAACACACCAAGCAGCATTTTCTTGCATGTCTGAACATTCTTTTCCCTACCAGTAGGAAGTATTCGAGAATTTTTTAAACTTTCCTCTCTGGTTTTACTTGGAGTTTCATCAGTGACTCCCTGAACTTTGATATTTTTTCATAAACTCAAGAAGGGAGAAATTTGATCATTAGAAGTCAGCAGAGAAGTATCACAAAAAAATACATAGAACTGTAAAATTTCATGACTGGACAGGTCCTTTAGGATAATTCAGCCCCCAAATATATCTATCGAATGCTTAAATTTCTACAAGTTCATAATCCAACTTATGTTTGAACTCCTCCGTGGTGAGAAACTTACTACTTTTCAAGACAGCTCATTCACAAAATTATATTAATTCATCTATGGCAAGCTGTAAAAATCCATGTATTAATATTTGGCATGGCATATCTTAAAGACAGGATTGAAAATTGTAGGCTGGTGGTGGTGCACGCCTGTAATCCCAGCTATTTGGGAGGCTGAGGCACGAGACCTGTTCGAGCCTACAGGTGAAGGCTGCAGTGAGCCAAGATCGCACCACTGGACTCTGGCATGCAGACAGAGTGAGACTCTATCTAAAAAAATAGAAACAAAGGAAAGAAGGAAGGAAGGAAGGGAGGAAGGGAGAGAAAGAGAGAAAGAAAGAAAAAAGGAAAAAGATAGAAAGAAAGAAAGAAAGAAGAAAAGAAAGAAAGAAAGAGGAAGGAAGGAAGGAAGGAAGGAAGGAAGGAAGGAAGGAAGGAAGGAAGGAAGGAAGGAAGGAAAAACTATAGAACTATAGGCTGGATGATTCCACAATAGTTGAAATAGGCTTTACACAAAGGATATTACTAATGAATTTGTGAGAAGGATGTTTTTATTTTAGTTTGCACCAGGAAATTCCCAGGGAATTTGGTCCAAGCTGGAAGTGACAGGGCCTAAATATATTAGAACCAACTGTGAGCCATGGAAGTGTACCATACTAGCAATAGCCTTCTTGAGGACACTCCTAGACCAGAGGAGGCCTCCTCCAAGAGGGAACACTTTTCTTAGGACCCTTTTGACATGGACCCAAATTCTAGGAGTCTTGGCAGCTCCTGCATAGAAGAGAGTTGGAGGAGTAGTGACACAATGTGATGGTAGTAAGGAACGTGGTGCCTGCTTCTAACTGTTTGGCCCAGTCTCTGCTCCAGACACGGCCCCACCGCCCAGGCTACCTACAACTATAAGAGGGGGTGGTTAAACAAATCAAAGAATAACCAATGCCTTCCAGTTAATGTGATATTGGCTGAGGACAGGGAAACACGTAAACCTGTCAAGGCAACCCACAGAACCAGGAACAGAAGATAATACCTTGAAGCCCCTACCAGACAGGTTACTGAGTTTCCTAGTCCCGGGGAATCATCTCAATGCAAGTAGTGACAGCTGGGGAAAGGGAGCAAGGGTCCCCATTTCCCCAGCACCCTGTCTACCTCCGACCCCCACCCTAAATCTCTCTCAATAACCTGCCAATCCTTTCAATGACTTCTACATTCGGCATACCCTCATCACCTGAGCCAGAATCAGGATCACCTATCTTTGAAGCCACCTAGTTTGGATGGATATCAGTACTTCAGTATCACTTTGAAGCACACCACATACTGTACCTTCTAGTAGGTATTTCTAGTAGGTTCCTGCCTCATCTCCCACACTAGAAGGTAAAGCATTTGTAGGGAAATACTGTGTTGAAATTATTTTATATCTCTTTGAACACATTAGCATATAAGTGGAGATGAGAAAAGTTCAGAGAATAGCCTTGTATCATTTAGAAACATCTAGAAATGTCTGAGTGTGCATGAGTAAAATTACAGCCAAATTAAGAATCAACATCTATTCTTTTAAAGTATCCATTCCAATTTAATATGAAAGACAATCAGATTGGGTAATATACATAATTTGTATCATTTGGCTCCTTCACTTAATTTAACAACTTTAAACATTAAAAAATTTAATAAAGGCACTGGACTTTATAAAGTTAGGAAGAGAAGAAGAAAGAAAAGTGCCGGAGGATCAAGGATCTGGGCTTTGCAGCCAGATAGACTGGGCTAAAATCGGGGTGCAAGGACTTATTAGCTGTGTGACCCTGGGCAAGTCACTTAAACTAAAACTCAGCTACTTCTTATGCAAAACGGAGAAATTAAAGCTTCTATCTCATCTGGTTGTTATGAGAATTAAACTAAATACACATGTAAAGGGCTTAGAATGGTATCTCTCACACAACTAATTCTGAAGTGTTACTGCTTTGTGTCCATGGACAAAGAGCAGAGTGATCAAGGCTCAGAACACCCTTCAAATAACCTCAGAATAAATGGTGAAATCTTGACAACAGCAAAGATGGTTTGCATTCATGAAGCTGAAAAAAGCCTCTTTCATAACTTGACATGGCAACAACAAACTCCTTGAAATGATACTAATTAGTGATAGCTAAAGGGCAAATTATTGCTCATCTGTATCCAGAAGACAAACTTTAGTTGCAACATATATTGCCAAATACCAGTCAAGAACCACCACAAAACATTCTTGAAGGGCACCTCATCCAACAGAGAACAAAGTACTAAATTATTTTTTGACCTTGACTTCATGACAGTGACATGAGAACATCACTGGATTTAGTTAAAAAAAAAAAGGATTCCTTTAATTATTTGCTTTTACTATCTGTAAGGGAAGTACTTTAGAGATGATTTTAATGAATTTTGAATTACACATTTTTTACCTTAACATTTCCACATTATTTCTTTTCTTATAAGCATCACTAAACAGGTTTTGGGAAGCTGTGGGCAGCTTGAATTCAAGAACGCATTCTCAGTAGAGGAACATATTTGCATACAAATATATTGGGATAGCATAATCCTTATCACTTTACCACTTAGGTCAGCCCACTTATCTTGAAAAGGTTTATAAAATGCCTTTTTTAGTATCTGTCCAAACATTTGTTTACTTCATCAATGCAGTCTGGTCATATTAAATGCAGTAAAATTTAGTTTCCATTTCAGTCACACATCCTTCCCAATGGACCATTAGAAACACACTGCCAGATAAGAAACTTATTCTCCTTGACCCAGAAGTGCCTAGTGTGTGACTCCCTACAGATTACAAAGTTTAATCAACACTAGAATTTTGGGCAGACAAAGCAAAATCATTCAATTTGTTTTTTAGACAACAGCTGTTGTTTTTCTCTGCTTAGCAGTTTTTTCCCCTTTTCTTCCCCTTTTGAGAAGCCACTCTTCTCTTCCATCAGTGGTCCTGGTGGGTATACTGGGGGTGGGGGTAAGTATCACCCCGGCTGACTATTCAGAGTCTTCCTTCTCCAGGCCATTGTGACAAGTTCAGGGATGAGCAGGTGATTCAGGCAAGGCCACTCAAAGCTTTCCCTGAGACTTGGACTATGCAAAAGATAGGAAACCATTCCTTTTGATTTGCTTAAGGGAATAGGCTTGGGACTGTCAGTAGCCATCTTTTTCTTGACATTTGGAGAAAGCTTGAATGAGAATAAAGCCAACACAAAGAGAAAAACAGCTGAAAGACAAGGAGAGAGCTCTGCTCTTTTTTTTTTTAGTTCCTGGATCCAGCTATACCTGAAGGCTCAACTTTTGGTGCTCTTCTCCTTATGAAAAAAAAAATCCCTTTTTTATTTGTTAGAGTTGAGTTTCTGTTACTTGTAACAGGAGCCCGATCACAAAGCTTTAAGGAAAAGATAGACATTACTGTTTATTTAATATTCAATGATTCTTTAATTTCTTAAGTTCTCCTTTCCTATCAGTGATAAAACTCCAGGCCATGTTTGTTTCTATAACTTTCTAAAATTATTCTCAGAGCCCTTCAAATTTCAGTTATTCTGTCACTAGTTATCAGTATTTTATAATAAGGATACACACATATATTTTAAGTCAAGACATCTTTTTTGATCATCTTTAAAACTAAACTTTGTTCTTATCTGTAAAGAATAATTTAGATCAGTGTTTCACCAGGGGTTGAGTTATAAACTTCAATCAAGTATGGAGTAAGCAGTCACAGTTCTTAGTGCAAAAAGTTGATAGATATAAAGTGAGCACCTATCCAGCAATTCAAATTCTATTTATATGCCCAAAAGAATTGAAAGTAAGGACTCAAGCAGATAACTGTGCACCCATATTCACAGCACCAATAGTCACAAGAGCCAAAATATGAAAATAACCTGGCTCCACTGGCAGATGAACAAATAAAATATGATAAACACAGACAATGTAATAATATTCTGTCATAAAAAGGAATGAAATTGATACATGCTATACGGATGAGTTTCCGAGTTTCAAAGACATTATGCTAAGTAAAATGAACAGACACAAAAGGAAAAATATTATATGATTCTACTTATAGACAGTATCTGGAGAAACAGAGTAGAGGTTACCAAGAGCTGAGAGGAAGGGAAAATGGGGAGTTGCTTCTTACCATTTACAATGTTAAGTTTCTGTTTAGGATGATGATAAAAGTCTGGAAATGAACAGTGGTGATAGTTACATAACATTTGACTATATTTAACGACATTGAATTGTACACAAAAAAATCGTAAATTTTATGTTACATATATTTACCACAATACGTTTTTTTTTAAAGGACCCCCTAGTGGCCTGACAAAAGGACCTGCAGGTTACACAGTACCTAAAGACAGGCTTCATCAGTCAAGTGTCTCATAAGACATTCCAAAAAATCAGTCCCAAACAGGCATGATTCAGGATGCCCCATGTTCAGGCAGGCTGAGTAACATTTCCATAAAGGCCTGCCGGGACTCAAAAGCCAGCACTAGAAACAGAGGGACATCGGATGTCTCCACACCAAGCTGTACCAATGCTGAAAGGATACACAAGCTTCCTCCTACACCTTGACACCATCTTGTGGTGAAGTAGTAGAGTAGACTCTATGGGAAGACCCTATGTTACAAGAGTCTTGACAGAGAGATTAACTCTGAATTAACTACCTCCAGTGACTACAGGGATTGTAATGATAGTAAAAATCAACATGTAATCCACCACCATGAGAATAAAGGGTCAAGGAATAGAATAAGATCAGTTGTATACATTTTTTATTTTATTTATTTTTTAATGCAAGCTTCTGTCTCCTACAAACCTGGTGTATGAATATAAAGTCTTTTGGCCCACAGTCTGAAATGGCAATAGAGCATATATTGCAATTTTTTTCCCTTCATCATTTCCCATGCATGTATTCCTTTAAAGATTTTTCACAATGGCCAGGTGCAGTGGCTCACGCCTGTAATCCCAGCATTTTGGGAGGCTGAGGCAGGCAAATCACATGAGGTAGGGAGTTTGAGACCAGCCTGACCAACATGGAGAAATCATATCTCTACTAAAAACACAAAATTAGCTGGGTGTGATGGTACATGCCTGTAATCCCAGCTACTTGGAAGGCTGAGGCAGGAGAACTGCTTTAACCTGGGAGGCAGAGTGTGCAGTGATCCGAGATCGTGCCATTGCACGATCCAGCCTGGGCAACAAGTGCAAAACTCTGTCTCTAAAAAAAAAAAATGATTTTTCACAATGTTAAACAACCAAAAGAGAACGGGCGAATTTGCCTCTTTCCAAATTGCTGCCCCCAAATTCCATCCACTTTATTTTTTATTAGTGATCTATGAGGTTTTCTATTTCTTTGACTTTCATTGTATTCAACTCGAGCTGCCTCTATGTGGAGACATACTTTTTGCCTTACATTCTTTCTATAGATTTTTTTCTTACATTCTTTTTATAAAATTTGAATAGAAATATGGAAAGATTGAACTTTGAGTATTTCTCTCATCCATGAATTTAAAAAATAATAAAAAAAAGTACTCCACCAACTGTGTTATGCTTTTGAGGTGACATCAGTGAAATGAGAAGCCATTTTAAAAAAAGGTTCCATTGCTTTAGTCTTTGCAGGACATCAATTAAAGAGTGACACTTGCCTTCTGACATTATTTTTTTAACCCTTAGAGGTAGAACTTAAATAGACAACCTATGGCAAGCTTAACCCTCTCCTGAAGAAAACTTAGTGATCTAGAAAATTAAAACACAGCCAGACTAGGTGAAAAATGGTTAAATAATACATTTATGGTTGGATGGCAAGGTCTTTAGACTGTGGTTTCTTGTTGTTTCAGAGTTTTTTGGGAATTATTTCCCTCTATTCCTAAATGAAATTAATTTATTTCTCAAGTCTGCTGATTGTGTCTGTTTTAGGACCCTCCAGGGTCAGATGTATGCTCTGCACTGCCTTCAATGTGCTGACAAAGCTTCTAAATAAAACAATAGTATTCTTCAATCTTCAATCTGCTGTCCAGCATTTTTAGATCATATTTGCTTTGCTGAGGTTGAACATGAGTAACTACTTTACACGTTTATTATGAGTAAACTAAAATCGCCAAGTCTTACTGTAAGGTTAATTAGACAAAAATATGTCTTTAAAAAATGAACATTTGGGCCAGCCGTGGTGGTTCATGCCTGTAATCCCAGCACTTCGGGAGGCCAAGGTGGGAAGATCATGAAGTTAGGGGATCAAGACCATCCTAGCCAACATGGTGAAACCCTCTCTCTACTAAATACATAAAAATTAGCTGGGTGTAGTGGCACATGCCTGTAGTCTCAGCTACTCAGGAAGCTGAGGCACAAGAATCACTTGAACCCAGGAGGCGGATTGCATCACTGCTCCTGTACTCCAGCCTGGGCGACACAGCAAGACTTGGTCTCAAAAAAAATTTTTTTGGTAGGATTTTACCCATTCCATTTCCAACAATGAACTTACAGACTTTATACTTAGATTCTCAAAGGGCATTTCCTCATCCCTCGTAGAGAGTAGTCAAACAGTAATGTCCATTTTTGTATTTACTAAGGGGATGTATTAGAAAACTATGACTAAACAAAATAGTTCAAGAGTTCTGCATGGATATTCTACCACCTGTGTATGTTCCTGCCCACCTGTAAGCCTCTGCCCTTGTGCAATCTCTTTGCAGAGCCTCTCCCCAGCAGCTCTGACTAAGCTGGGTTCTCTCCTACTCTAGTACACATTATACATTGCACCTGGATACCTTTGAGTGTTCATCTTGCTAGTATTATTGTCTGTTTACAATGAAGGATGACATGTCAATGCTTTATTTACAAGTACTCACAACCGGAAGATATGAGTTCTTCAAAGATTAATCTATCAACTCATTAAATTTTCAATGTTTATGTTTTTGAAAAACATAAAATTTTGGAACAGTGACATAGATGGGGAAGGGGAAGGAGGCTTGAGAAATCATTCTCAGATAAACCTAAAATACAGTTGCACAAAAAAGGCAAGGAAGTTTCAAGAAAGAGAAAAAAAAAGTGGCCCTATATAAAATAACCATGGTAAAGCATCTAAATCTACAATAATTGCAACACTGTTAACAGGGGTGAAAATAAAATCAATGCTACCTATTAAAAAGGGTAGATATAATTGTATGAAATCATTTAGTACATCATAAGACAGTATTTTAAATTCATAGTGAGAATATGAATTATTTAACCAACTGATAGGGTCTGGCTCTGTATCCCCACCCAAATCTCATGTCGAATTGTAATCTCCATGAGTTGAGGGACGGGCCTGGTGGGAGGTGACTGAATCATAGGCATGAACTTTCCCCTTGCTATTCTTGTGATAGAGTTCTCATGAGATCTGATTGTTCAAAAGCATGTAGCACTTCCCTCCTCTCTCTATTGTCACAATGTAAAGATGTGCTTGCTTCCTTTTTGTCTTCTGCCATGATTGTAAGTTTCCTGAGGCCTCCCCAGCCATGCCTCCTATATAGCCTGTGGAAATATGAGTCAATTAAACCTATTTTCTTTATAAACTACCCAGTCTCAGGTAGTTCTTCATAGCAATGTGAGAACGAACTAACACACCAGGAATGTTGGAAACAATTAGCTAGATAAAGCTTCCCACCTCATAACTAGATTAAAGGAAAATTCTTAATGAATTAAATATTTAAATGCAAACATTAATCATAAAAATGCCATAAGATAGAAAACTATAATTTATGTAATTTGGGGTGAGAAAAGTATTCTAAGTATAACAAAAAAAGCTCATACTATGAAGCAGAAATCATAAATTTAAGTAAATACAGGGGCCAAACAGGCATGATATAAGAGCATTTATCAGACTAAATAATTCTTTTTTTTTTTTTCCAGCAGAATCATAGTAAGCTATTGGTACTGAAGTTGACACTCAGCCTCCACGTTGAAGTAAGTACCTGGTAGGTATCTGCTCCATCTACATGGAAATTGTATGTAGAAACAAAGCCTGAGCATTATCAGATCTTTTGCATTTTGGGAGAAAAGCCCATTTTAACTGTTTGCTTAAATTGTAAAAGAACAACACTGTGTGGGGCAAGAGAAAACATCTGATTCAACTCATTTTGCCATGAAGGAAAATATAGACTTGACAATATAAGGGTTATTCTCCTGTATCACAAAACATCATAAACATGTTTATGTAGGTAAATACTTTAAAATCTATATCCATTAAGCACCACAATCAGCTCCAAAGAGCAGTCAGGTTCTTTTCAGAAATAAAGCAATGATAGATCAAAAATAGTGCATTTGTGGAACAGAATGTCCTATAACTCAAAGATAAATGCACAAACAAAAATACAAATGTGGCTTTAAATACTATAGTAGTCAGGGCTTTACTGCTGCCTGTGCATCTAATTACAATGTTTGTCATCTTAATATTTACATTAGCCTTCCAGTACATATTGGTTTACAGTTATGAAATGTTTCTGGAAGAAAAGAATCTGGATATGTGACCACAAAATCTGATGGACTATTTAGTAATGCTAAAAAGATGCCAATATAAAATTCCTAACAGGTTTTCTTTTGGAAATAACACTAGTTTCTATTTATCATGTAGATTTAAGCTCTTATTGTATCATCATTAATATACAGTGATGATTAATAAAAAATTACTGAAGAATCTAAAAATTCTCCAAAGTATAATTAAAAGTGAGAAATGTTCTGAGCCCCATTTATATACTGGCCAGCATAAATAAGATACTGACTGCAGGTTCAAGAATAGTTACATTAACGAACCAAATTCTTTTGAAGATCTAAAAATCCCGTTAAATAAATGCCATGTTCTAAAACAGACAATGGCTTCATCATCCTCCACTTAGACTGAACACACATAGAGCAGGGGTGCGTAAAAAAGGCATTGGAAAGGAAAGTTTTGGCACTTATATAGCAAACTTGAAGCACACAGACCCCCAAATGTTTGCTTTAGAAATCACAGTGGCTCATGCCTGTAATCTTACAACTTTGGGAGTCCAAGGATGGAAGATTGCTTGAGTCCAGAAGTTTGCGACCAGCCTGGGCAATATAGCAAGACCCATCTCTACAAAATATACAACATTAGGTGGGTATAGTGGTGTGTGCTTCTAGTCCCAGGTACCAGGAGGCTAAGGTGGAGGATCATTTAAGCCCAGAAAGTCAAGGCTACAGTGAGGTGTGATCATGACACTGCACTTAACCTGGGTGATGGAATGAGATCCGATCTCAAAAAGAAAAGAAAAATCTACATATCTTAAAGTAACTGGATAATTACCAGATCACTTTGCTTTTTACTGTGCTCAATCACCATAACCACAAACATTTTAATCCTGAAGAAGATCCTGAACCGAGCATGGAAGAATGTGGTATATCCTCATCATCAATGAAGACAAATATGAGGTAAGTCAAGTTTATGGTATGAGTTTGATTTGAGGAGGTAACATAGAGGCACAGTGTGACTTTTACAGAAGATCTGACAGGCTGCACAGGTAAATTCCGTCAATATTCCATGCGAGGAACACAAAAGCATTGCTTTGCACAACCTGAATAACTCCACTTTCTCCATACAGGTAGGACTAGCATAAGTATCTGTGCAGCAGCTTAAGAAGGTTGTAGTGAATTTGAAAGCATCATTGCCTAACTGCTTTACACATTTCTGAAACCAGAAGGGATGCACTAGTAATCTACAACAGAGGTGAACTGGAACTGAAGTTTCTCAACTTTTAATGCAATGTTTCCTCCCCACTGCAGGGCATAATTATAAAAACATGCTGCAACAAATGGAATAAAAATATAGTCTATGGGGAAAAGCTAAAGTAATTGAATTTATATAATCAGCAGGAAACATTTTTCAATTTTTGACAATCAGCTTTCCCCTGGATTTGCTGATATCAGAACAATAAAAAATGAGCCATATTTCTTTTCCTGAACCTTAATATGATAAATTATTTTTGCATCATTTATATTATAAATCAATTTAAAATGTATGGACCAATTTAACAAACAAAAGACTAATTTGTCTTATGTTAGATAAATCATTAGGTGGTAAATAGTATTCTTAAAATACAACATGAGGCGACACATAAAAATATGTATTACTCATTATTCAAATATGAATGGAAGATATTCTTTTCAAATATTGACATTGAAAATAATATTAACATGTATCTGTTCAATCATGTTACATAAAATTTCACTCATAATTCCCATTTTGATTTCGGGTTAGATAACTAAACATTTTGGATTTACAGACCTACTCATGATATATATATCTAAGTATATAGATAGCATTTTATTTGTTGTTTCTTGTTATGACAAGGTAAGAGTATGGCTAGTTTAATAATACCTAATAACAGTGAATACCTGTAAGTGTGTTGCTATGTGCCAACAGCAATACTAAACTCTTTGCAAGCATTATTCCATTTCATTGCCATCACAACCCCATGAGGTAGGGTTATGATAGATATTCCCTATTTACCAATGAGCAACTGTACTTTGGTGAGTTTTGGCAACTTATAAAGGTCATTCAGTTCACAGCAGTAGAACCAAGTCTCAAATCTATGCTGTCCCAATTCCAAAATCAGAACTCTTAAATACCAGGCTATATTTTAGTCTGTATTTTATTTTATTTCTGTAGAGGATAAAATCCAGAGACACAATTAAGTAATTGACTTTTTCACATTTTGCATCTCCCTCCTTCTGGGGCCTTACATAATTATTTAAATGCTAGGAAAGGAATTACAATGTAGAAAGCAATACTGGGCAAACAGTAACTAGAAGGGCTATCAGTGGACAAGGAATGTGAACAAATTTCCAGGACAGAAATCGTATGGGGAGTGGTTATACTATTATAACAAGTCAAAGGATTCATTAGAATACAGAAGATGTAGAACCCCATCTTCCCTACTCTACTTCCAATTAAAGAATGACCCAGAGCTGTTCATCTATTCATCCCAAGCAACATTTCTTCTGTAGAAAAAACTGAACAGTCACGAATGGAAAAAGAAACCAAAATCTGAAATTCTGTGTTTTCAATGAATCAGTCAACTCGGTACTCAAACACCTCAAATAAAAACCCTCCAAGCAAGACATTCAACATATGTATACAGAACTCCCAATTGCTTTCAAATGTATTATTCCTAAATATATATAAACAACCAAAGGAAGCTTTCAATATTAGAACAAAAAATAAAATATTATACTGTAGGAAACAAAATAAGAAAGAGAATAAAAATGTAATTAAGAAACAAGAAATCATCTAAGTTTTATGCTCAGAGAGATTAGAGAAGATATTATATTCATAAGAGGAACAAAAAACAAACAAAAAGAACTCTTGGAAATTAAACATAACTATCTATGTGTTCCAAAGTTTTAAAAATAGAAATTTTGGAGGACAAAGGCAAGGAAATCTCTCAAAATAAAAAGATAAAGATACGTAAAATCCAAAAGGTAATGTAAGAGGCATAAAGAATTAGTCCAGGAGGTTCCACCATCTGAATAATGTAAATTTCAGAGAAATAGAGAAAGAAGTTAGCAAAGAAATAATATAGAAAAATATTCCAGAGCTAAAGGATATGAACCTCAAAGCTGAAAGGTCCCACTACATGTCCAGAACAATGAGTGAGGAAAGAGTCCACAGCAAGTGACATCCCTGTGAAACTCCAGAATCTCTGGACAAAACATAAGAGACGCTTGCGGGGGAAGAACTGGAGAAGCATATTACCAAAACAGAATGAGAATTAGATGACATCAGACTCCTCAGCCATAGCAGGTGCTTAAAAGGCAATGGGGAAGCTCTTAAACATGATTAGAAACAATGATTCTTACCATATAATACAGTGTAAAGCCAAAATCATCTATTGCCAGGGTGAAATAAAGGAATTTTCAGCCATGAAAGTAGTCCCGGAAATGTATCTCCGTTCTGATGATGTGCTCCAGGGCAAAAAAGGGAATAAACCATAGAAGGGGAAGAGAATGATAAAAGAGTCATGATTCTTGGATACAATCCAAGAGATAGTGAAGGAAAGTTCTAGAGATGGCAGTTGTGCAGCAGAGACCAGAGGGGAACAACCATAACTGGAGCTGAAATATGGAGGGATCGAGAAAAGGAAAAGGTGCTCTTAGTGCAACCTCAGTTGTGACTTTGAAGATAAGACTGATGTGGCCATGACAAAACAGGTCAAGAAACAAAGAAGAGTAATTAGAAACTCCAGGAAAAGCAAAAGGCTGTGTAGAAAGAGAAATGTTAGTATAGTATAGTACCATGTGAATAATATTTATAGCAATACTGTAAACAGTACTAATCAATTCAAAAATATATATACACAGTAATATCACCATATTGGAAGGTTGGGAGATGGAATATGGGCTAGTGTAAAAAAACTAAGTGTTCATCTATCATAAGAAGTACTGTAGATCGTATCTAAAATTAAAAATAAGAAATACATATTATTTAGAAATATTATGGTAACTCCCAGAAGAAACAGCTACAATAGTTAAAAATAAACACCTAGGAAGTAGAACTGGGTGCTGGTGGGTGGAATGTGGTGCAATAGGAAGGAATTATAAAAATTTGATTCATATTCAGTTATTAAGATATATATATATGTGTGTTCAGGGATGTATGTTTATGTGTATACTTTTTATCAGATTTATATAGTTCATGTGTTTAAGCCCTATTCAAGAGTATAGAATTTACTGTCATTGTTTAAAGCAGACTTCAGCTCCTTGACAGAAGATTTATGTGTTCACAGCTACTCTGCCACAGAACAAACATCACTGCCAGTTGGAAATAAAACTCACTTGAAAAGATTTAGTGCAGGTTGCTGTTTCTCTAAAATTTAAGTTTTACCTCTATCTGAAGGTAAAAGAAGCAGTTTGCATTTTTACTCTTATTCTCTTAGCCTCCACTGCATAATGTATTATGCATCAATTAAGTTAATTTAATTAAACAAACATTCTTGCACAAATGCACAAATGGGACAAAAGGGACAAAGTTCATTTTTATGTTCTTAACATTGAGCAAGCAATTTTTCAGTCATTCAGAACTGGTAAATAAGTATAATGGTTTCTGCTGAAAAGACTAGTTTAACAGCTAGGTATTAGCTAGTGAGCCAACAATGAGACTTGCTGATAATTGCTATGACAATCTTCTGCTTTATTATGTGTCTCATAAAACTGTCAAAGTTGAGTGGCAAGCGAGAGTTTCAAGAAAATAACTCTTACCAGCTTAGGGAATTTTAGTAGAACATCTTATCTTTGGGGGCCTGATCTTAGATATATTCCAGGGGAAAGAGCCTGGAAAAAGATATTTAATAATACACCTGATTCTTCTCTCTTTTTCTCTCATATTCAAGCAAATACTGGTATTTAGATGAAAACAAATTAAAACTTCCAGTATGTCCTTGGTCATCCCCAAGATGAACTTTGAAAATGATGTTAAGACGTTTGATTCATTATGTCCTGAAATAAAAATTTAGTGTTATCTTTATATGATGTGGGAATTGTCATAAAATAATTTGAGAATTCATTGGGATCAAGGAAATAGTTGTAAATTATATAAAAAGTTGGTTAACTAATATCCACAAGCATTAAATAAACACAAGTTAATATGTTTCATGCTGGTAGTATTTGAAATCGTAACTAACAACCGTGTTAAAAGAAAATGATTTTATATGATTTTTAATTCTCTTAACTATTTCAATCTACACAAGGAGCCAAAAACTTCCTTACCAGACTTCAGCCATTCCAGTACCTGTATGACTTTTGCTACATGTTATATTTCTATGGTTAACAAAATACTTTTAGTCGATTTACTTTTAAACTTAAAATACTGACTTGAAGTCTTATTCAAAGAGAAAATATTGGAATTTGTTTTCTATTTAGTGGCATTTGTATTACTCCTTTGTAAATTCTATAGTATAGAACGAAAAAGTGATGTTTGCAACCAAGGCCAACCTCACAAAACAGTTATGAGGTTTGGATAAGATAATATGTGCAGAATGCTTAATATATGACAGGTGCATAATAACTAAAGACCATTTTCAATGGTGTATTTTCCCTTTGGATATGGTTGTCTCTAATCATCTTAAGGGAGATAATGAAAAAAACTTTCCCCTGGTTAAATCTCATCTCCCTCAGCTATTCTTCCACTGAGAAGTAGTAAATGTACTACCAACAGAAGTTTCCAGAGGCAAAGATCAGACTCTCTTTGCCAAGTTTTGGAAAAGGGTTTTTAAATGAAAAACCATTTGTCTTCCTCGAGCTGGGATTAGGTAACAAGGTGAGAGCGAATTGAGACCTCTGCCCTCACCTCTTCCTATTCATTTCTTCTCTACTTTCCTTGAGACAAAGAAGAAAAAAGTTGTATTCTTCTTACACATGTCTAACCTTCACAGAAACTGTACTGCAGCTGCTGCTCTAACTTTATTCTTTGTGATGGTTAATTTTAGATGTCAGCTTGACTGCATTAAGGGAAACTCAGTAGCTGGTAAGGCATTATTTCTAGGTGTGTCTGTGAACATGTTTCCGGAAAAGATTGACAAGTCTGGGGACTGAGCGGAGTTTTGCCCTCAATGTGGGCGGGCACCATCCAATACATTGAGGACTCAAATAAAACAAAAAGGCAGGAAAATGGTGAATTCACTCTCTTCTGGAGCTAGGACGCCCTTCTTCTCCTCCCTTCAGAAATCGGAACTCTAGGTTCTCTGGCCTTTGGACTCCAGGACTTGCACCACCGGCCTCCCATGACCTCCAAAACCGTTAGATAATAAATTTGTGTTGTTTTAAGCTACTGAGTTGGTGAAAATTTGTTACAGCAGCTATAGAAAGCTAATACAGCTGTGAACGTGTTAGAAATGCAGATTCTTTGTCCCCACCTCAGGTCTACTGAATCAGACACTCAGGAGTGGGGCACAGCAGTCTGTTTTAACAAGCCCTCCCAGTGATTCAGATGCCTGCTAAAGTTTGAACAATACTTTCCTGCTGTTGCTTTCTCACTGTCCATTTGTCATCCTACTTTAATCTAATTTAAACCCCCACCATTCATCACATCTACCTTGAAATTACCTAATTGCCTGTTTGAATCACCTGTCTTTAGCTTTTATTCCATCTGTATTTTCATCATCATTAAGACTATTAACCATTACCCTTGAAATTCTCTGTCTCCTGGCTTCCAAGACATTGCTCCTACCTAACTTCTTGCATCACGCTAAACACACCTTCACTTCTTTTCGTGGTTCTTCCTTTATTCACCCCTTATGTATGGTACTTTCTTGTGCTGTCTTCTGCAACCTCTTCTCTTTTCCCTCTGACCCTCTCCCTGGGCAATCTCACCTACTCTCAAGTCGTGTTTCAATCCAAACCCTGATAACTCTTAATCTACGTCTTTAGCACCAGCCACTTCCGTGCTCTAGTCCTGAATTCTAAATTGTGTTCTACCTCTCTACTTGTATTCCTATCTGGGCCTCAAATTCAATATATCCTCCCCAAGTTTACCCCAACAAATCTGCAGTTCCTCTTGCATTTTTTTCTCATTTTATGACCTTATCTGACCTTATCAGACCTTCCAATGCCCAGTGATCCATGATTTTTTCACCCTTATCTTTCACAAATAATTGTGCACAAATTGTTTAAATTCTGTTTTAAAAATTGGTTTGAACTTTACTGCTTTAGAGCTTCTCTGTGTCACCAGCTGCAGCCCTAGTTTAATGTTTCTCAAACAGCAATGTTAGTGTACCAGAATCACCTACGGTACTTGTAAAAATTCCTGGGATCTGGTTAGACTCACCTGAATTTGACTTTCAGTGGGGCAAAATGAGGGGTCATGGTCTGATGATTTGCATTTTAAGTAAATAGCTTGGTTGCATTTTATGCTACCAAATGTTAAGAACTACTGCCTTAGCTAATCTTTCACTGTTGACCTAAATTCTATTCCTTGGTCTTTGTATTAGTCTTTCTCTTCCTACAAAACAAATTACCACCAATTTAGTAGCTTAAAACAACACTCGTCTTTCAAGGCTGCAGTTAAGGGATTGGCTGGCCTGCATTCTTATCTGGAGGCTCAACTAGGGAAGGATCTACTTGTAAGCTCATTTAGGTTGTTGACAGAATTCATTTCCTTGTAGTATACCACTGAAGACTGAGGCTTCTTACTGACTATAGCTTGGAGCAGGCCTTGAGGTCCTAGAGGCCACCTGCAGTTCCTTGCTACTTGCATTTAAAGCAGTGTTAAAGGAGGTAATTTTGTCTATTTCTTTAGGTATTTTATTGGCATCAAATAATAGAGATTTGCTTTTTTGAAGATTCTGTGACTCTGATGATATTTCAACTGAATTGAATAGTAGTTAAATAATTTAAATATTAGAAATAAACCAAATGCCAAAGCTACAAAAAAGTATTTTCCCAAGATTAAATAATATGTATTATTTGCAATGTCTGTGACACTCTTTACAAAAATCTTAAAGGGCACTTGTTAAAAGCGCACATTCTGGAACTCTAGACAATCCCCAATTTCTGATTCAGTAGATCTTAATATTTAACAAGCACCCCAACTGAATCTAATTCAGATGTCTTAAGAATGATGTTTTGGTAGTCACCCGTCTATAAGATTTACTGAAAAATAAACATACATAAGTTGAAATATTTTAGACAGTAAAGTCTTTGAGCATAGTTATAAAATCATATGCAAGGGAAATACCATCAATTATATTAGTGATGATTTATCTACTTTAAAAATTATGCAAAAGTGAGTAGTTCAAATCAATAGCATAATTTTACTAATCTAAGATGGTCTATGGTGATAGATCATTAATCTTTATGAAATTAATCTATATTATAACAACAAAATTCCATTACATTTAATTAGCTGAAAGTTTTCAGCCAGTTTTATGTAAATCTTCCAATAAAAGACGAGTTCAACCTTTTTCTTTTTTGGATAGCAGTACCTTTATTTTTATAGTTTTTTATGTAGCTTTTAAAAATTGACATGTCATAGTTGTACATCTTTTTGGGGTACATGTGATATGTTGGTACATGCATACAAGGTGTAATGATCAAGTCAGGGTAATTGGAATATCCATCACCTGAAATTTTTACAGTTTTCTACTTCATATTCAGAATGCCTTTTTTGTTTGAGTACAGCTTGACATAGGCAACACAGTACGGTACAGTGGAAGTCCATCAGCCACCAAAAATCAGTGGAGGAAAAAAGTCTATCAAATCATGTTAAAATTAATTCAGCCCTTTGAGTATCTCTTAGCTTTTGCAGAAACCAGATTATAGATTATTGAATATAAGTTCATGTTTTTAGTTTATTATCCTGCATTAAAATGTCCAACAGCAGGATTTTTCCCCCAATCAGACTACCTGGGAAGTTCCATGTGATCATATTAATAGACGCATCACTAACCTAGAAGCTAGAGGCACAAAATTTTACTCCTATATCTTTGTACCCTATTATCAATCTCTAGTGGAAGATTATATAATAATGTAGAATTCTTCTCCAGAGTAAATCCAATTAATTCAGTGTCTATGGTGACCTTCCTCACCATCTCCATCCCAAATTATCTAGATTAGCTGTAGGTTTGTCCCTTAATACATCAGTTGGGGGTGTAACCTTGCATTGGTTCCTGTGTTTTGGGTAGTTCAGTTCATCACATTTATATGGAATAGCCAATAAGTACAAGATAATGAGGAAGATCAAAATACACACAAAATAGCAGCCCTTAGCAGTTAGAGAGAAAAGACATAACCACAGATAACCATTATGCATATGGCATAATGCAGAAAGTAATAAATTCCTCAGAGCTGTTACAAAGTTCAGAATACAAGTTCAGAATTTTGGCTTCATTATTTAGTATTCCTAGAAAATTAAGTCTGAAATCTAACTACCCTAAGTTTCTGACAAAATCCAAGGAGATCTGAGACTTCCCAATAGAAGCAATCACTATGAACCCACCGAATCCACCAAACTCCAGCTTGTTTTGCTCACATTTAACTTTCAGTTGTCCTGCCACCCGCAAAATAGAGCAGAGCTGTTTAGCAGCTCTGCCCAAACATATGGGACCATTCTAAGGGATACTGCAAAGTGTGATGGCTACTGTGCTGTGGTTTTGAACTCACAAACTACTATTTATGTCAGGCTATGATATAAAAGTGATTCCCAATTCCTCAAGTGTCATTAAATTAAAATGATCACAACCTGCAAAAGAACAAACTATCAGTTTGTAATATGATTTGGCTGTGTCCCCACCCAAATCTTATCTTGAATTCCCATATGTTGTGGGAGGGACCCAGTAGGAGGTAGTTGAATCATGGGGGCAGATCTTTCCCATGCTGTTCTCATGATAGAGAATAAGTCTCACAAGATCTGATGGTTTTAAAAATGGGACTTTCCCTGCACAAGCTCTCTCTTTGCCTACTGCCATCCATGTAAGACATGACTTGCTCCTCCTTGCCTTCCTCCATGACTGTGAGGCCTCCCCCATCATGTGAAACTGTAAGTCCATTAAACCTCTTTCTTTTGTAAATTGCCCAGTCTCAGGTATGTCTTTATCAGCAGTGTGAAAATTGACTAATACAGTTTACTTTCTGGAGTCTAGGCAGGTACTTTCTTTATATGATTAATCATGTCACTCCCTGTGCATTACCACACCTTCACTGTAATTAAATTTAAAAAGAATTGATACTAAGTTTTCAATAAAATTATTCCAAAATTACTAAAGTTTTTCTTTTTCAAGCATTTGTTAAAAACATAATTTGGCTAATTCTTCAGAGTAAAATCAACGATAATGAAAGCACCAGACCGTGGTTCCTTCTCCTGGATGAAATCTAAAAAGATTATGGTTATGTGCATCAGTTACTCCCAATAATCAATCCTTGGTGATTATTGAGGAGAAGGAAGAATGACTCACTATACGAGAATGCAGTGTCCAATTATATACCCAGCTTTGATATGGGTGGAGAGTGGGAGTAGAAGATGGCTTTTGACCCATTTCTAAATTTCAGAAACAATCAGTCTTTTATACACTGAATAACTTAAAAGCATGTCAATAAAAATAAAGAGAAAAAATGCATACATTTTTCATTGAATACTGTTGCATTGAAAATATTGCATAATTTCCCTTACAGACCTTTTGCCCCTTTATCTGGTGTCTTAACCGTAGAAAACTCACAGAGATGAGTCTTGAGAGGCATCAGACTAGGTGAGGACAGTAGCATACACAGAACAGAAAAAAATAAAACCTTGCTAGTAAGACTTTCTTATTTTTGTTTAAAAAACTCTATAATGAAGTTGGGAATCTTACTCCACTGTAAATTTATAGTGAAAAAATTTAGGATATTTCAGTGGATATCTGATAACAAATTCAATACAAAAATATATGGGAAAGTATAAGATAAACAAGAAAATCTATGGAAAGTTTCACCCAAAGTAGATTGATTCCTCCTCTCCTGATTATACACTATAACTTTCTGGTCTTCTTGTGACCACATGACATCAGATCTTAGCTACTTTTTCCCTATAATATAAAGATGAGATGCAGGATTATCTGACATATCATTCCCCCAAAATTCCTGCATTAGGAGATAAATAAAATGCCTTTAAAAGCAAATATTACTCACCCCCTAAAAATTACAACTTCTTCTATTTATTTTTTTAAAAAATTAAGGAAAAGTACCAAATAATATTTATGTAGTAAGACTTTAGGAGTTGGTTTCTCATTTTCACTTCTTATTCAATTATTTAAACTTGAGCAACTTCCTCCTTAATTAAAATCAGAATGTCTTTTATGTGGTTTTTATAAGGCAAGGTTTTTTTCAATATTTCATACACCATTTTCATATAGAACTACTGTGTTTGGTTTAAAATCACATATTTTCATGTACTATACTAAAAAATCTCATTCTTATTTTCTTATTAGAAACACAAAAGGATTTTAAAACTTAAAGACTCTGTTACCATTACTTTTAAAAGGACACAGTTTGCTCAGCTAAGTGCATTCAGTTCAGCATTTTGTTACAATAACAACTTAATGACATTGGGTTATTTGTAACTCAAAGAATAAATGCTTGAGGGATGGAAACCCCATTCTCCATGATGTAATTATTATGCATTGTATGTCTGTATCAAAATATCTCATGTACCTGTTAAATCTATATACCTACTATATAGCCACAAATTTTTTAAAAAATCAAATAAAAAGAAATAATTTGAAATAGTTGCAAATACAAGGCATCTTAAAAGCCCATTTAAATTAATCTTTTTAGATCTCACTTTGAAAATACGTGACCTCAGAAAAAATGATACCCAATCAGCCCTCTCTTAACATTGACAACAGGTTTGCTTTCTTATAACATTAAATTTATTTTAATTGAAGTTTGGGCACCTTCCCAGAATGACAGATTCTGCAGACATACTGGTTGGCAGCTCAGTTATCAAAAAAATGCCCCAAATGTTCTATATATGAATTATTTACTTCTAATAATTTTTTCCAAAAATAAGAAAAAATAAATATCCAGTGGAATATGAGTAAAACTATAGCTCAACTATGGTTTAAGCTAGGGGGTCTCCAACTCCCAGACTGGTATCAGTCCGTGGCCTATTAGGAACCAGCCTGCACAACAGGAGGTGAGTGGCAGGCAAGTGAGCATTTTCACCTGAGTTCCGCCTCCTCTCAGGTCAGTGGCAGCAATGGATTCTTACAGGAGTGCAAAACCTACTGTGAACTGTGCATTAGAAGGATCTAGGTTGCACACTCCTTGTGAGAATCTAACTAATGCCTGATGATCTGAGGTGGAACGGTTTCATCCTGACACCATCCCTATCCCAGTCTATGGAAAAATTTTCTTCCATAAATCCAGTCCCTGATGCCACAAAGGTTGGGGACTGCTGATTTAACAAAGAAGAGAAGTTCCAAGTAATATGTACAGCTAGATAAAAATATATAAGAAGATACGAAACATATATACACACATAAATGTAATATATGTATTTTACATATATGTATAAATATGACTATGTTTATATCTATATCTATATTTAATAGGTCATATGAGAATCATATATCTAGTTTTATAATGATAATGTTTGCTCAATGCTATCAAGTAAACACTCATTAGTTCATCCTAATTTTCTAATTCAGAAAGAGAAGAAAAATCCATCACAAAAAAGCAATTTTAGAAGGACAGGAATTGGGGCCAAATAGGTTGTAAAATCTATTTCCTCTAAAAATAACCAACAGAAGGTCTGGCAGCCTGTTTAGTTATCAGCAGCTTCCCTTCATTAAATCTAATCGCTATGCATAGGCCATTTCAATTGATGCATGTAAAAAGCAATTTCAAGTCCATGGTGGTGGCCTCCAGTCTCTCTGGGGAATAGATGGTCCATTCTGCTCCTTTTTTATGTTCACCTTAGTACAGGAAGGCAGTTGAAACTACCAATGACTGTCTATCCTGTGAGTGTCATTTGGTCAGAACTTGTCAATAAGTCTGTCAAGAGGATTCTCTTGGAATTACATATTCCAAGATATATTTGGAATTGTGAGACACAAAAATTTTACTAGAGAGAAAAAGAAAATGAAAATAAATGAGCGAACACTTGAATGAGTGAGTAGCTGGGCTATGATACCTGAGCTTGGGCTTTAGGACCATACTGTGTGGCTTCAATCCTGGCTCTACTCTTACTCTTTGGGCAACTATGAACAAGCTACTTACTGAGCCTCAGTGTCCACATCTGTAGAATGTGTAAAAGAGCAGATCTGTCCTATGAGGATTAAATGAGTCAAAGCCTGTTAGCTAATATATTGTTCCTGCTTTACTAAATATCTTCCATTCAGGCTGACAAAATAATACAGAATTGTGTCCTATTTCAGAAAAATTTAGTTTTTTAGTGATTCATTCATACATTTTGTATTTTCTGATTCTATACTTGTGCTTATTAAAACAACACGTCTCATCAAGTGAACCTAATATTTGAGGTCTCTAAATGTTTTAGACAATCTAGATGATAACTAACAATGGCCATTATAAAATAACAAACCCAACAGAAATATGAATCTCCTTTGTGTAGTGATAAAGGCACAATTTTAAATCATTTGGAAAAAGTATAGTATTATTGAATTAATATATTTATATGTATTTAAATGATGACATGAGATGTAGACTCAAATTTACATTTGCTTGTAATAAAAACTTGTCATATATGGTTACACTCATTCACTAAATACCTAGATATATGTATGTTATGTTAAAGCATAATACTTTGTAGATTAAAGTGTTCTGATCATTATTATCCTTAATCAAGTGCCTACTATGTAGCAGGCACTTTATATTTGGCATCTCTTAGTCTTCACGATAACCAAATGGTACAGATATTGTTACCTGTTTACAGACCTGAAGAGGCTACTTAGGAGGAGGAAGCATACACAAGCTCAAGTCTGGGCTAAAGCCCATGTTTTCCTTGTTTGTTATGTGGCTTTGACCTTTATAAGAGAAAAGATTTTCTCACTAATTAGATATCATTATCTGGCTTCATACAATTACACACTGCCCTTCAGAATAAAAGCTCTTTGAAAATATAAACCATGCTTATTTTAATGCATATCTTTAAAGTATATTTTATAAACACTATGGGTACGTAATGTTGTACAGTGTTTCCACTTCTCTCCTACCTCTCTAAAAATGGTATCATTAGATCAGTAGTAGTATGTCTTTCAATCAGTGGCCTCCATTATTGTCCTTGGGGCTGTTTACAAATGCTAGATCTCTTGCTCTGGGTATGTGGTAAAATGTTGACATTCTCTGCTTCCTTGAAAGCACTGTGGCCATAAGGGGAAGTGGTGAATTTTGCTTCCAGCTTTTAGAACCAGCATGACTGTCCAGGTGTCTTTTTCCTTGCCTCAGCAATTTTGAAGTCATGAGTAGTAATAGTACTCCCCACAGCAGGGTTTCTCAGAAACTATGATGCCAACTTGCAATGGACATGTAGAGTGGGCAAGGTATAAACATGGTTATTATAAGCCACTGAGGTTTTGGAATTGCTTGTTACCATAACATAACCTGGTTTGTACTGACTGAAACAGCATTTTAGACTCTAGCCAACTTAGCATTTACCTTAAGATCCCAGTCTACTTAAAAAGGGCAACTTCTTGAAGGTAATATAGGAAATAAACCTTACCTTAGCATTTTATGACAATTTACAGGGTGACAGCCTACCAAATCAATCTTCCTTATATTGTATTCTTCTGCCATTTTCCCCTTTGTACTACCCAGGCATGAACTGGGTTAAAGTGGGAATCTGTAGTTGACACAATACTGCAGTCATTCTTCTACATGAACTCAGTGTACTGAATAACATGATGTGATATTTAGGTTTTTTTTGTAAGAAAACCCAAGGTTGAGAAAATTACCAGCTAAGGTGCATTATATGTTCTGTTGTAATGAATACAAGAAGTAAGTCAAATGTGTGGAATGCAATTTTACTGGACTTAATAATTAAATATTGTGGTGTATGCCTTTCTATATTCTGGATAACTAATTATATTCTTAAAATGATGAATTGCAATAAAATCAACTCACTGAGGTTAGCTTTGTGACATCTTTTATTATCAGAGAATATTTTTAAAGCCCCACAAATAATTTCACTTGAAAATGAAATATTTTGTTATATCTTGAAAAGGTTATGAATTGCTTCTTGCTACTGACAGCAAATTTCTCCAGATTCTATGTTCTGAAGTTGAGACTTCCATTATATTTTCATTGCACTGAAACTAAATTAAAGCTGATCTTATTATAGAAAAAGAATCACATTCTATTTTAAGAACTATTCTCACAATTCCAACTTATTGTAATATCAGAGGCCAAAAGAAAAACAGCAAAGTAAAAATTTATTAGGAAGAAAAACATAATTATCAAGACAAATAGCACTTTTAATAAGTTGACTATTTCAAGCTACTTAGAGATCCTAGAGTTATGAAGTTGATTTGGGAAGTCCTAAGAGCTTGATGAATAATGTATTCTCTAAGCACTTTTAACTTTACTTATATTTTCCACCTTGTTCTATAAAAAATCTCAAAGTGGTGCAAAGAGCAATGGGATTAAAAAAAGAAATGAGGAAATAGGGAATCTGAAAAACAAATGTCTGTAAATAAGACTTTTTTTCAGATTTAACAAGATTAGTTTCTAAGTCAAACAATAATTTACAAGATTCACAGGTGCTATATAATGAAAACAAACCAGTTCCTTGGGTTTCTAGTTGATGGAGTATCTTCAGAGACAGGCTGAGTTATTGGAGGAAAAGGAAATCCAAAAATCCAAATGGTAGCTTAAAAAAGTTGAACATGCACCCCTTCATATTCTATGCATTTATTCCTACATTGTATGTGTATAAATATGTGCCAATATATTATATCCATTAAAAATACATGAAAAAGATAGATTAAACAGAATAATCAAAGTTATATTACTTCCTTCCCTCACCCCAGGGGATAATTTCCCTGTACTAACCTCACCAAGATATGATAGGAAAGTGCTTGGATGCTTTCTTATCCCCTCAAAGGAAGGAATATCTCCTGCTGCTGAATAATCTCTTTCCTCACCCTCCCCAAACATACCAGCCTGCCTTTTAATTTGAAAGCTTCCACACATTTAGCAAAGGAGGTTGTTTTCCATAAGCCTCCTGTCTTTACACAACAGAAATCCATTCCTCAAATGTCTTTTCCTTCTCTAGCAGCCAGTTGTCTTCACTTCTCAAAGATTTTTCTATGAAGAATCACAAACTTGTTCCACCAACACAATATACTGGAGATAAAAACCAGACCTCTTCCATTCTTGACTTTTCCCAGAATCTTTGATAAATAAGGATTTTTTCCAGTATTTTACTTCCACCATAGCAACCTTGCACTGCATTTCAAAACCTCATTAATCCAAATATCTAGGCCAAAGACAAGACAACAGTGTTTTGGCCAGATTAATCTTTTATCAAATTAGAAAGAGGATTTTTTTTTCCTTTTACTATACTTTCTCAGATGCTTAATTTACAATACTTCTTCAAATCTCACCATACAGCTCATGTGCAAGAATCTCATGGTGTTCAATGTTATCCTTAGAATTCCACAGCCTCCCCCTCCTCCTGCCTGGGGCCATCAAGTCACTGTGGCCATCAGAAGCATCCTCCAGAATTGGGATTGGCAGAAGTGTAGATCTGCCCAAGTAGGATCTTATGCCTGTGTAGCACCTGCATTTAATTTTACTACTAAAGCCTATATCAAAGCCTTTGAATGGCAAATTGTAAACATCTCTAGCATGACATTGTTAAAACAGTGCAGTAAACACTAATCAAACTAATTCAGTGCTTAATTTCATTTGCTTCTGCTAAATGGCTCATGTGATATGGCAACCTTAAAGACAGCCTTCTCATAGACTCTGGAGTTTAAATTTACATGGGGCAGAGGTAATCACTCCCAAATGCAATTATCTCATTACTACCAAATCTATATGTGGAGAACTAAATTAGGACCAGCACATTTTTCACCTTTAATTTCTTACTATCCTTGTTTGCTTGTTCTTTTTAAGCAGCTATTACTGACAAGGTAAAAAGAAAGAAGTTTTCCGGCCGGGCGCGGTGGCTCAAGCCTGTAATCCCGCCGAGGCAGGTGGATCACGAGGTCAAGAGATCGAGACCATCCTGGGCAACGGGGTGAAACCCCGTCTCTACTAAAAATACAAAAAATTAGCTGGGCATGGTGGCGTGTGCCTGTAATCCCAGCTACTCAGGAGGCTGAGGAGCGCCATTGCACTCCAGCCTGGGTAACAAGAGCAAAACTCCGTCAAAAAAAAAAGAAAAAAGAAAGAAAAAAGAAAGAAAGAAAGAGAGAGAGAGAGAGAAGGAAAGAAAGAAAGAAAGAAAGAAAGAAAGAAAGAAAGAAAGAAAGTTTTCCTACTTGCCAGCACTGCCAAACAAGATGGTCTAATAATCAAAACAAGGACAAATCATTCTTAACCTTTTTGTTTTTTATTTTTCCCAAACGCAAAGCAGGTATAATATAAAGACCAATTTCCTACTATCCTGGGGCATTAATTACCAAGATAATGATTATAAGGCTCATGGAAATTCCTACAAATAAGTCTTTGTGTAAAGACAACCCATTTTTCTCTTCCACACTTGAATATTCTTGGGTTCACCGAACTAGAATACAAGGTATCACCTTCACCATTTATTATGATAGAGTTAGCTGTGGTTATTTTGTCTGCATGAGAGGGCAACCAGATTTGAGCTGAAGAACCCTTTGGCCTCTATCAAGTCTTTATAGATTGATTTAGTGTTGGCTGAATATTCGTAGTTTCAAAGCACTATCCCGAATATCGAAGGGGACTGAATTCCTCGAATAATTTGTGTTCAATTGAACTAAAATATCAAAAAGTCTTCTTTTATGTTAATCTGAAATATCAAAGAAATACTATGAGACTAGCATTGCTTTCGGGTTGCCTATTTATCTGCTCATACTACATCAAGATTTAATTCTTAGAAAAACATTAATTTTTAATGAAGATAAAGGATTTTTTTTAAAAGATATAAAATAAAGTTTATACCTTCAAAACATGAAGTAAAGAATGATATGCAAATTTAAATTATACTTTTAAGCTATAATTTAAACAAAGGGCATCTTAACAATAAACCCAACAATAATATACGCTAAGGATAAAAAGAAAAAATAATGGCTTTTGATTACACAGTATCTGAGGCAACACAAACACAAAAGTCTCATAAGTGGTTCAAATAAGCCATTGACTGACTATCTCCAGTTTTATTTTTTATTTATTTATTTATTTATTTATTTTTAAGGAAGGAAGGGAGGAAGGGGGGAGGGAGGGAGGGAGGGAAGGGAAGGAAGGAAATCAAGCAATGAGAGAGACATTGCCAACCTGGATCTAGAGGTTTACACGTTGATTTCTTTTTTTTTTTGAGAGAAGGAAAGAAAAAAAATAATAAGTAAAGGAGAGGAAGAAAGAGGAAGAGAAAGAGGGAGAGTAAATGGAAATATTGCTTTATTCTGAAAAAAATTGGGTATTAATAATGGCCAATCAATGTTTCATTTAAACCTATGGGTAGGTGTGATGTGGTACTGACAAGAATGTATATTTTGTGTATTTGAAGTGGAGAGCTCTATAAATATTTATTTGTATTTGAAGTGGAGAGCTCTATACATAGTTATTAAGTTTACTTGTTCCAGATCTGAGTTCGAGTCCTTGATATCCTTATTAATTTTCTGTCTCATTGAATCTAAGTCTCTATGTATCTGGGTGTTAGAATCGTTAGCTCTTATTGTTGCATTGATCCTTTTACCACTATATCTTTGTTGCTTTAAAATCTATTTTATCTGATACAAGAATTGCAACTCCTGCTTTTTATTTATTTATTATTTATTTTTGCTCTCCATTTGGTTGATAAATCTTTCTCCATCCCTTTGTTTTGAGTCTTTGTGTATCCTTGCATGTGAAACAGGTCTGGATGTAACCTGCCGTTGGGTTTTGGCTGTGTCTTTTGATTGGGGGATTTAGTCTATTTAAATTTAGGGTTTCTGCCATTTGATGTTGACTGGCTGTTTTATCCATTCGTTGGTGTAAATTCTTCTTTATGTTGGTGCTCTTTACTTTTTGGTGTATTTTTAGAAAGGCTAATACTGGTTGTTTCTTTCTGTGTGTAATGCTTCTTTCAGAAGCTCTTGTAAAGCAGGCCTGGTGGTAATAAAATCTCTGAGTTCTTGCTTGTTCATAAAAGATTTTATTTTTCCTTCAGTTGTGAAGCTTAGTTTGGCTGGATATGAAATTCTGGGCTGAAGGTTCTGTTCTTTGAGGATGTTGAATATTGGCCCCCACTCTCTTCTGGCTTGTAGAGTTTCTGCTGAGAGATCTGCTGTAAGTCTGATAGGCTTGCCTTTGTGTGTAACATGACCTTTCTCTCTGGCTGCCCTTAGTATTTTCTCCTTCGTTTCAACCCTGGTGAATCTAACAATTATGTGCCTTGGGGTTGCTCTTCTTGAGGAATATCTTTGTGGTGTTCTCTGTATTACCTGGGGCTGAATGTTGACCTGCTTTGCTAGTTTAGGAAAATTTTCCTGAATAATATCCTGAAGGGTATTTTCCAGCTTGGATTCATTCTCTCCGTCGCATTCAGGTACACCTATCAAACGTAAATTTGGTCTTTTCACATAGTCCCACATTTCTTGGAGACTTTGCTCATTCCTTTTTATCCTTTTTTCTCTAATCTTTTCTTCACGTTTTATTTCATTAAGTTGGACTTTGACCTCTGATATCCTTTCTTCTGCTTGAACAATTCGAGTGTTTAAACCTGTGCATACTTCTCGGAGTTCCTGTATTGTATTCTTCAGTTCCATTAATTCACTCATACTCCTCTCTAAGTTGTCTATTCTCAATAGGATTTCATCAAACCTTTTTTCAAAGTTCCTAGTTTCTTTACGTTGGGCTACAACATGGTCTTTTAACTCACCGAAGTTTGTTATTATCCATTCCTTGAAGAGTGATTCTGTCATCAGGATGCGCTCATTCTCCATCAAGCCTTGTTCCATTGTTGATGAGGAACTGTGATCACCTTTAGAGGGAGAGGCGTTCTGACTTTGAGTATTCTCAGCTTTTTTACGCTGGTTTCTTCCCGTCATTGTAAATTTATCCTCCTGTCGTCTTTGAAATTACCAACTTTCAGATTAGGACTCTTGAGTGGACGTCCAGGTTGTTAGTTCCCAGGGCCAGAGCAGCGGCGTTAAAACTGATGGTGCTTTTCTGCCCAGGAGTCTCCTGTCTGGCTTCCTTCTTGTGTCCGTAGTAGGCGACTCTGCCTTCCCGGGGCTCCAAACCTGGGTCAGAAGGGGAACCAGTCCCGTTTACTCTGCGCCGAGTGCTGCCGGGCCGAGGTGCCCTCACAGCCGCTGCCAGGCTCTGGTGTCGTGCTGGGGGCCCCCTGTGGGTCCTCCAAACCTGTTTACTCTGCTCTGAGAGCTGCTGCGCCAAGGTGCCGGCAGAACCGCTGCGCCGGCCACGAGAGTCTCACTGGCCACCCGTGTGTTTCCTCCACTGGGGGATCTTCTGCTCCGTAAGCGACCAGAATTTGTCTGAAAGTGTGGCATCCTCTAGTTCTCTGCGCCTTTCCTGAGAGCTGCAATCCCGGGATGTTAGCGATCGGCCATCTTGGATCCTGATTCCTATCTCCAGTTTTAAATGACCTGTCTTTGGGTAATGACAGACTCATTACCCAAACCTAGGGTCAATAAATAAGTGTTAAATGGTAGATGAATGATGCAGATAACTCACAACTGTCTTTCTGAAATGCTGTCTACAGGCAGAGAATGCTGGTCTCTGTCCCTTTTCTCAATGCTTCTTTGCCCTCCTAGCACGGAGCAGGAGTTGCTGTTCTCACTTTGGTTTCAGGATACCAACTAGGCCAGGCTCATTAGTAAATGTAGTAGCAGGTTACACATGTGAGCATGGCTTTCTCTCCCATCTACTTCCTTGCAGTTGGGTTAAAACTCATTCTGGGCCTTTTCTGAGGCAGTTCTGGAGTCAGCTTTGCCTTTCCCCTTTTCTCTCAACTTTTCTGCTTGTAGACCTCATGGGGATCTCATCTGGTTAACCCAGTGATGACAGATCCTAAGGGTTTGGGGGGGTGTGTTTAGGAGAAAAGAGACTCCTCCATTAGATGTATGAGCTTTAGCGCAGTTCTTTGATTTATGTTGTGATTGCTAAATTAACTTGGAAAAATCAAAATAATTTGCCAATTTAAAATTAAGCCTCTTCCTAAAATGAAAAATTCTTTTTGTGAGCACAATGAGAGGCCAAGAAAAATGCTTTTCTTCCAAATGCTGATGGTACTACCAGAGCCAGGTTCCTTAAATCAAAATCTGACTAAATAAAATAATGTGCCAAGAATCAAAAACAATATCTGTATTGTAAATATTTAATCACTGAGTCATTGATAAACCAAATAGAACTACATTAAGATGCTTATTAATGTTTAATTATTGCTTAAATATAACATCCTCAAGAATGCATCTATCCATTCAAAATTTAAAGTAGAAGCTAACAAATAAATCCCCAAACACTGATGAAGTAACATCTACTAATATTTGAACTAGATATTATTATCCAAATACTCTTTCAATACTCTGATACATTCATTAACTGATTGAAAAGAATGGGAGACAGACTCACACAATTAACCAGCAGCAGCCTTCTCTCAAACAGTCGGAAAACAGAGCCTTCAGCATGTCAAATCTGCTACCCACTGGTTCTAACTGAAGAGGGTGAGTTAGTTTCAGAAAGGGAAGAAGGTGACAGGTAATGTGAAATACCATAGACACATGGGGAAATACCTTTCACAAACCCATATCACCTTTTTTGCCAAAATGGCATATCGAGAATACGAGACCCTGAAAAATGATCTCCTTTCTCCAATTCCAGTTTGTAATTGTGCCAAGAGCAGGGAATTATAGTCCAAGATGGAAAATAACCTTTATATTTTATCCTAAAGAAAATATTTCAATCACACAATCAAAAAACATTCTTTAAGGATTCTGAAATTACAGTATGATGTATGACTAAAACAGTACCCTTTATATTTCCATTCGCATAATGACCAGACATTTACAGCAGAGAATTTTGTTACTATGCCTTCTCACCCCGGCCAAATAAATTCTGTTCCCAGGACTCCCTCTCTCTGAATGCCTTACTGTCTAGAAGGTGCTTTTTATACCCAAAAAGACTTGCTTATTGCTAACGAATTGCAAAAAGTTATGATGACCACAAGAAAGAAATCAAGATTCCAAAAGACAAATGAATGAATAAAAATCAAGACTCAAGCAGTACACTGTAATTATCATGACAGAAAGGACAAATGTTCAAAAACACATCTTTAGCCTTACTAGTTACCAAAGAAATGCACCTTAAAACAATAAAGTACAATTTGGCACATGTTAACGTAGAAAAAATAATGAAAATTTTCAGGGATATCAATGTGGCATAACACAGAAATACATTGCTAATAATAACGTAAAAACTAGATTTTACTCTTTTACAACATAATATGGCAATATGTATCCAGAATATAAAACTGTTCTTGTTCTTTGACCCAGTAATTATAAAACTTATCCTAAAATCTCTCAGGCATAAAAATAATATGCATATTCATATGTTTATTACATAACACATTCACAGTGCAAAAAATAAAAACACTAAAAAGAAGAAAATGCTTAAGTAAATGTTAGTGCTTCAAATGTGATATCATGCTGTCATTGAAAATTACAGATATAAACAGTATCAAAACAATATGGGAAATGTTAACCATACATTACTTAGTGAAAAATAAATATTAAGTTATATGTTCACTATGATTATAATTGGTGAAATAAACATGGAGAGAGACAACTGTATGAAAAAAAACTTTTAAATGTAATCAAATGTATCAGGATAATAGGATTAGAGTTTTTTAATGACTTTATGTATTAACATTGTTATAATACTATTTTTACAATTTAAGATTATTAGAGATAATATTTTTTTCCTCCACGGACATTTGAGTTATGGTCTTAAAGGCCAGGCGTACGTCTCATTCATCTCTTTTGTATTCTGAGTGCTGGCCTAGCCCTCTACATAATTATTATCACATATCCTCATTTTTAGACAATAATACATATTCCTAGTCATCTTAAATCTTACCATGCCTAAGAAGCAGCAAAGTAATACATCCTCTCTTTGGAGAGCCAGAGTACTGGAATTTGATAAATTGGATTGCTAATTTCTAAAATATATGAAATTATCAACATTTCAGTTAATTTAGAGTCCTTAAACAAAATCTTCTTTAGGTAAATTTCCTTACCAGATAATTTTTTTTTAATTTTTGCAAAATGAGACTCTTCAAAATATTGATGCAAGTCCTTTACATTGCCTGACCAACCTGGGACACCACATCAAAGTTAATGATAACCATTCTGTGCACCACTAATATAGACAAGGGGCTTTGAGAAAAGGACAACGTAACAGACAGTTTATGGAAAGAACAACTCATTTAAATGTTTAGCTCCTGAGAATCCTATTGCAATTATACAATAGGGAAATAAACTTTACATTTTCTAGAAAATATGCTCACTAACATTTTGTGTTAATCCAGAATTAACTATTTTCTCCTAAAATTCTAATTCTTGTTCCATGATGAAAATAACATAATTAGGTCCTCAGTTTTTTTTTTTTTTTCGAAACTAAGTAGCTTTTCTCTTAATTTAGGAAAAAATGTGTAGAGATCATAAGTAGAAATTGGTTTACTTAATTGACGATGCACTTTTCCCTTAAACTTTATTTTTGCTTTTCTCATTGGTCAGACATGAAAGTGATTTGAAAAGAAGATATTATCTGATAATGCTAACCAATAATTCAATTAAAATTCTGTGCTGGTTTCCACTTGAATGTATTATATTTTTAAGACTTCTTTTAAATTCACCTTTTCAAGGATGTTCCTATCCATAACTTGCTTTGTCTTTGTACAATAGCAACTATTTATTCATATATCAGAAAATGAGGCAAAGTATCAAGGATAGTACAAATTCAGAGTCAAAGATTGCTGCATTTTCTCAGTCTCCTATTAGCAGTTAGGACATTCTTGCTTTTTAAATTTTTTAGTTGTTTGAGATTGTATGTGAACAACACTTGGGGAAGAAAAAGTTTCTTTCCACTAATGAGCTCTTTATAGATGGTGTTTACTCCCAAATTGTTTTAGGCAAGGAGGGTTTGGGAAAGGGTGGCTGCAAGTTGTTATTTTTGACCATCATATCTGGAGTAGAAAGGGCATTCTTTACTAGAATAACAGCCTAAGGAGAAGTGTGAGATGAGAAGAGTCAGCATTTATCACCTCAAGTCATGAAGTATGGGACACTGGGTGGAGACAAGCCCTGGAGTGATGGGGTCTTGAAAAGATATGGAAGGTACTTTGGAACATGATCCATGCATAGCAGTGACAGGAGGGCTTGGGCCTACAAGGGAAGGTACTAAGGTCATGCAGTTCCTGATCACCACTCTGGTTCTTCCTGGCACTATATTAAGTATAAAGATAATTTTCACCCATAAATCCTTCCCCAGCAAGACAAGCCATCAACATACAAAGTCGGCTTGCAAGCTGGGCTCCAGCATCCCTCCTTCAAGAAATCTTACTTGATTTTTCTGGCTAATACTGAGATCCTCCTTTTCATCTTTCTTATACTTTGTAATTTCAACTATAACTCTGAGTTCCTAATAATATTTTTTCTTGTATTACTCTCCATTTTTTCACAAATGTTCCGGTTCCTCACCAATATTGTGAATTTCTAGGGAGTAAGTATTATCTATTTTACATTTTTTTCTCACCCCACCCTCATCCAAAGACTTGCACAGTGATGGATATACAGTAAGTGAATGGCAAACTTGTAATTGTGATTAATTTATTTTTCTTCTAACTATACTATTTAGAAAATTCTTTTATTTATCTTTTTAAAAAAGTAGCATGCAAGCATCAAACTCATTACAACATGTAATTAGAAAATTACTCAATTATTCAGTGAGGTACTGAGAAATAGTTAAGTGCAAAGCTGTCAAGAGAGCTGGCTCCACTATGAGTACTCGGTAAGAATCAATGCATATTGAATAAATGAACAAAAGGAAATGTACTTCGAGCTTCTTTTTTAGAAAATTAAATAACATGTTTCTAAGAGATAATTAAGTACAATACTTAAAGGTAATGCCTTCTAAATGGTGAAACTTGACTAGAGAACTAGGAAACTGAAGTAAATTTTAAATCTAGAATGCACAAATCCTTTTTTTTTTTCATTTTCCATACCTCTCATTTAGTAGGCAAGTATGCACAAATTCTTAACATAGGTCCTTTAATGAAGTACATACAATTTTTGTATAACCTTATTTGATAGCAGAAGGGGAATAAATTTCTAGATGTCAATGTACTCATCTTTAAAATTAGCTACATGCTGGAGAACATCCAGTTCCAAGAAATTTCATCAGCTTAAGATGTTTTCTCCATCCTACAGCTACCAGTAGCCCCCTACTCATTGTGTTCTCTCTCCATGTCTCCAGCCAAAGTCAACAGCTAATGAATGATGGAAGTAATACTCTGCCTGCAGTATCCTTAATTTAATGTCTACCCACCCTTCTCAGGGTGAAGATCAAGTTCCTTAAGTATGCTTTACCACAAAACCTGGCCTGACCTGGTCCCACCTTCCTCTTCAGCTTCTACTGGTCCCCATTCCCCCTCTCACCTAGGATTCAACAGGGAATTTCTTGCAGTTCCTCAAACCTTGTGCTTACTCTCCTCCAGTTCTTTAAGTGCATTGTTCCCCCTACCTAAAACTCTCTTCCTCACCTTTCTGCTTTGCCTGGATAGTTTCTGTTCTTCCTTAGCTATCACTTCAATAATTCTTCTCTGGTTGTGTGCTGCTTTCCCACAAAGTTAGCCACCCCGCTTTTAGGCTTTCATGTCTCTGCTCTTCTATCACTGTCCTTATTGCACTGTAATACTATTTTGCCTTTTGGTTTTGTTTCACTTTTTCAATTCTTTTGTCTTTATCCACTCCCAATGTGCCTCCAACATGCCCAACCACCATTAAGTAGTAAATTTCTTGAGGACAGGTACCGTCTTGTTTATTGCTATCATTTCCAGTGCCAGTATTAAATTTTGATTACTGGAGTTACCCAAAGATAAGGACACTAAGTAAGTAAATTCCCATTATTACAAAGATGGATGTTAGAGTGAAAATCAACATGTGTATTTGCTAATCAAGTTCAGGGGAAAATCATTTGATTTCAAAGAGGCACAGTTCTTGGAAGAAATGGTTTAGGAAGTTTGCTCAACCAACATTATTGTTTTATCCAAGATAGTATAAAGCTGACTACAAAAAGTTAATATCTAATAAAATTGTTCAAGCGCTTCAAATAAAACCCAATACCCTAGAAACACTTAGTAATTGTAGGCATCACTCAAGGGCTCAAAACCTGTACTGAGGGCACCAAATCTGTGAGAGGAATACACTAGGTTTTATGTCTACAAACATAATTTCCTTTGAACTTGGAAAGGATGTTATAAATTCTTTCTACCTAAAATTTGTAAAGATAAGAACAATAGAATAAAAATTGCCACACCCCAGCTTGACACATCTACAACAGAACTACCAATCAGTCTGAACTGATGGGGTAGGAAAAAGCAGAAAGTTTCAGTAACTAAAACAGAACTTTCTTTTTTCCCACAGCTTCTTGTCTTCCTATATTTTGCTGGAAGCAATAGGTGTGCAATAATTATTGGAATTTCTGAGAGTATGTCTCTTCTTGGATTTATACAGAGCTCACTTAGAAAAACATTTCCGAGTCTCTAGACTCAATGAGATTAGAGACTAAATCTGATTTTTTTTTAATCTGAAAAAAATCTAGCAGTAATTGAAAACTGTGGATAAAATCAACCTTTATATATGTTAAAATTGGGGATTTTTAGTCAGAAAACAGGTTGGAGTCCCATTTCACTACTTAAATTGCTGTGTAACTTTTGGCAAGTAGTTAAAACTCCCTGGGACTTTGTTTCCTTGTCTGAAAGACGGGTATAACAATAATTCCTGCTTTACCTGTCTCACTGGGTGTTGTTAAGATGAAATGAACTGATGTTTATAATAGTTATCATATATGGAGTGCCTGCAATATCCCAGACACTATCCTACGAACTTCACATACATTTTCTCATTGAATTCTGAGACTGGTTGCTATCAACCTAGTTTTTCAGATAAAGAAACTGAAGCTAGACGGCCTTAATCACTCATGTACACTCACCTCACAGCTATGCAGTGTTAGATCTGAAACTCGAACCCAAGCTGTTCAATTTCAAAGCCCATACCCAAATCTCCATACTACTATTTGGAAGAGCACTCAGTAATAAGTACCAATATGAATCTCACATTTGAAGCATTATCTAATTCATTTCTTATTTTCAGAAAGACAAAATAGACAAGTATATAAAGAAGCCTCAGTAATAGAACTGATACTGGCTTCACAGGACCATAAATTGGTATCGCAGCTTTATTGGTGTTACGCCACTGTTGTTACTGAATTTTGAGTAGGGGCAGATCTAAGACGTAAGCCAAATTTCACTTGGTAATAAATAGTATATCAAAAGGTATTCATTTAGCCTAGTTTTAAAGATGTAAGACTTTGCTTAAAAAGCCAGTTCACTTTCTAAAAGGATAAATGTCCATAGATCCCTGCATTATTTTAGGAGAGCATTCACAGATATCTTTAAAATCCTGTGCATATTAAGTATCTGGCTGTAAGTAATTGGTGTATTTTCCAACATAATAGGTTTATATCAATCTGGTTGAGTCACCAGAACTCCATGAAAAATGTATTCTGCTTGTTTACCTGCTTTCCTCATCAGCAAACTGATCTTGGGGTCAACCCATAGATTAGCAGTATCTGGAAAAACAAATTATGACAACATAAAAGAAAGGAGAAAAAATATCTAAAGCATGTGAGAATACTATAGCATCCTTCTCCAACCCCCCCCCATTAAAGACTCACTACACTATAATAACTTCATCAGCATCATCTAAAAGCAAGTATAAAAGGTGATTTATCTAAGCTTCTGGGGTAGGCCTGTGCGTTTTGATACTGTTCCTTCCATCATCCTTCCAGAAGCTCAAAATCGTCCTGACACACAGGCAGAATATTCCCATTAAATCCCAAAGACATGGGAATCAGTTGTGAGAGCTTCTGTGTGCATGTGACTAGAAAGAGAAAGAAGTGTGAGAGGCAAGTTCAGAAATTAAGACAAAGAGCTGTGAGAGATAAATGTCCAAAAGTAAAGTTTGTGACTTCAGAGCTTCTGTAGTGGCTCAGTTCAGAGATCATCCATGAAGAGCTTCCTATAAGTCATGCTCTGTGCTGTGCCCTGAGACTTCCCTGTCCACAAATGGTGTATTTATAGTGAACTTGACCTGAGACTTTCTTAACTCAGAAAACTGACAAGTATGTATGTTCATAGCTAGCAGCCTAGGAACACTTTGTTAAATGTTCTTCCTTTCTGGTTGCAAAGCCTGTCTAATTTTGAAATTTCTTCACTATAACTGATACAGCCTCTGATGGAAGACACAACCCCAGATTGTGAAAATTCATCCATCTGACATCACAAAGTCAATTATTTTAGAATACATTGTCAAGGAGTTGTTTCCTGACAAGCTAATATTTTGTCTTTGAAAAAAATGGCATATAAAAATACTTTTAAGTTTATTTTAAAAACCTCTCATCATACCTACTAGTATATGTATAACTTTATTTTAAAGCACTTAAAATATATTTTTGTACTATATAACATGAGAGCACAAAAATTATCACAGAAAGAGTGTTCCAAACCTTCCTTTCTCCCATCATTTCTAATTCCCTCTCCCCTTCCTAAATTAGAAGGATTGCAACTTGTAGAGACAGAGGTTAATTCTGAGCCATGATAAAGTGCTAGAAAAGAAGGTGGGAGGCTGAGTAGTAGACAGAGTTCAATTGGACCCAAGAGGGCAGCCATTTGGAGTGTGAGGAACGTGTACAGGAGGAGAAGGAAGATTTTGTAGGTGCAGCTATGGACTATGTTTTTTTTTTCCTCTTCAAAACCCTGGAATAATTCTTAATTTAGCTAATAATTGGTAATTATTTGGGCTATTCAGCTATTCACCTGACTACTCTGAGGCTGGACCCCATATTCCTGGACATAAGGGCCTCAGAGAAAAACAGAAATGCTACCAGGGCCTCCCAGTCACAGCTTCTGAGCCATGGTGGCCTCAGTTAACATACATCTTAGGAAACACCCTCCCTGCAATTCCATCCAAAGCAAAGAACCCTGGAGAGTGATTTCAAGCAGATATAACAGATGCCAAGAGTTCAGAGAAATGGAGAAAAATGGAGGGAGAGGGGGAAAAAATTACTTAATCACAGGAAGAAAGACAGGAAGCCCAGGTAGGAGGAAAGGACGATGGCAAGCAGAGATAGGGTTGCAGAAAAGATGAATGCCCTTGAACGAAACTCCAGTGTGGTAGAAGAGGTTCCCCACAATGGGAAGCAGTCCATAGTTCCTGTGGATGATGGGCAAAATGAGAACCCGAATACACCTGAATAACCCGAATAAACTTGAATAAACTGAAGGGGAAAGGGCCCAGAAGGTACTGGCTTTTGGCTGCAGTGTTCTTTCTCCCCACATCCCACAGGTACTGGCCTGCACCTGCAGATTGCATTCTGGGATCTGTAAAGTGCTGCCAGTACACCGCATTCTACTCAATAGAGATTTATTGGCAGTCCCTTTTGCCTTCCTCTGTCAGTAATCACCACAGACATATCAAAACCAACGGGAATGTGTCACATTCTGGTACAGATAATACGGAAAATCAGTTCTAAAATGCCTGATTTAAAAGCAATTTTGAAAGTGGTGGCAGAGAGAAAAACAATTTATTTTTACCTGCAGATCTGAGCAAAGACTTTGGAATATTTCTTCACACTGCCTAACTGGCAAAATTGACAAAGGTCAGAAAGGTAAAATTTCTAAAAGTGCATAAGCTGTAAGATACATTTAAAGTACTTTTAGAATTTCAAGATGACTGAGTGTGAGGTAGTGTGTCTAACAGTCCCCATCCCAGACATATGAAAATGTCCAATGAAATATACAAACATGGGGAAATCTACATTTGCTCACTCATCTGTTAAATATGTATTTAACTTTTGCTATGTACCAATTCTAACTCTAAGACACCAGGTAAACAGTTGAAAATAACATGGACACAGCGCCTCCTGTTTTCTACATGAAGCCTTGGAAAGCTACCGTTTACATGCCATGAAATGCCTTCCCCTTCTACTACATACACTGCAAAAAAAAAAAAGTACATTTAAGAAAAATATAAATCCTTATTCAAAACTTTTCTCTGTGAGAGTTGTCAGTGCTAAGACATTCTTCCTAACTCCAGAATAAAGGTGTACACAAGAAAACCAGGTGAGCACTTAATCAATGAGGTTAATATTCTATTGGTGCTTGTGGACCCAAAAGAACAGTTAAACAACTCATAAACCAGAATTGTCAATGTTAAAGTGATTTTTTAAATTCTCTAATACATATTTATTGAGTACCTGTTAGGGACAGATCATGTTTATACTGCTAAGGAGCATATGGAAAAGAGAAACGCATGATTCTGTTCTCTTATGGCCAACACTTTACCCAGTGAGTTAAGTCATCTTTATAAATAGAATCCTAACCACACAGTACACACAGCAGCTGCTGCTAAGTACCAATTGGGCTGTAAACTCAATAAACAAAATATGTGTCTGGGGTGTGCTGCAGGAATTTCCAACACCTGTTAAAAATGGAAGTAATTCTTTCCTTTAACCATGCTCCTCCACCTCTGTTTTCTATTTTAGTTAATGGCAACACCATTCACCCAAGCCAGCCCTTCCGAAAGCTCTCCTTTTCCCATATGTTCCACTTTCAATTGGTCACCAATACTGGTTGCTTCTAAGGCAGAACTGTCTCTTAGATCCAGCCCTTCCTGTTCATTCATTCTGCCACTGCTGAAATGTATGCTTAAATATTTGCCATCATTCACTTGGACTATTGCAACAGACCAACATAATCCCTCATCTTCTCTTCCTATTCAAGATCATCCTCCATACTGCCACCAGGTAACATTCCCTCTAACCTACTAAGGCCAAACTCCTTGGCAAGATGTGGAAGGCCCCATACAATCATCTGTAACTTAATGCACAAGTTTCTGGTGTTCATCCTGGATCTTCCACCATTACTCAAACTCACAAGGCACACTCATGTCTCTAAATCTTTGCATATTCAGACCCAGGGTCCGAGATGAGCTTCTTCACTCTCCCCAGGCACTGAACTCCTACTCATCCTTTAAAACTCTATGCAGGGAGAGGTAGTGGTTTTATGCTTTGTGCCACCACCCAACGTGCTTCATGTTTCATTGGTTAGAACATTCATCGTGCTTAACCATAATGATCTGCTCATATATGGCTATCTTCATCACCAAATAATGGGCTCTGCAAAGGCCAAAGTGTCTTATTTATCTTCATATCTCTACTGCCTAGCACAGTGCCTGGAACATAGTGCATTCTCAGTCAATAATTGAGTTTCCAAGAATGAATGAATGACTGCATACACAAGGAAAAAAATACACCATGTAAGAGCAATCAGGAAAAACTTTATGAATGATATTAGATTTGAGCTTCATTTTTTAAAATGGGCTAGAAGTTGAACAGGAAGAAATGAGGTAGAGAGTGTCCATATGGGGACAACTATGTGTGCAACAGAATAAAAGTTTAAGTAGAGACTTTTTTTCTTATTTTTAAAGAAGATGATCTGTTAGGCTGTAGCAAGTGACCATGAATAACATCTGAAGTCCTCATCACAGTATATAAGGTCCTGATTACTCAACTATGACAACTTATGTAACTCTCTGCCTTTCCCATCCCTGACTTCACTCCACCCACTCCACTTTCCTTCTGTCTTTCTGATACACCAAGCTTGTTTCTGTCTTGAGGCCTTTTTTCCATTGCTGATCCTTTTGCTTGCAAGATCTCTGAAGGACAGTTACTATTGAGTTAAAATATGATCTATCAAAGGGGCCTTTCTGTATCTCCCTCTCTGATGCACCTTCAGCCGACCCTCTTGATTAGAAACTTTGCTTTGTTCCTTTGTACCAAACACTGTATTTTGATGTTTACTTATTTATTTACTTGAATTTTGTCTAAATCTCTCCCCACCCTCATCCCACCACTATATCACCAATATCTAGGATACTGTCTGGCACAACAGTAGGCCAGACAGTATCTTATTATTTATTAATAATAAGTGTTATTTGAATGACAGAAGTGTTAGATGAGGCTGGCCATCAGGGTTGACAGGCAGTGTAGGGCTCTGAACTAAATTTTATAGGCAAGTTGAAGTACGAGTACTGCACATATTTTACGTGGAAGTAACATTTCCAAAGATGTACATTTATAAGATATCTTTAAGTAAACACACAAAATACTTTCAAGACAGGCAGATACTGGAAAGGAATCTGAGAAACCCCCAAATATTTGACCTTCTTTATAAATCTTCACATTTTAATAAATTTGATAAAAATATACTTTAAAATAGCCAATTTGGCCACTTCTACTGCTATAACCTGCATCAAGTCTTGCAGATTCTAGATTAATTATATCATCATTTTTTAAAGTCAGTTTTGTTATATTTTCACAAAAGCACAGAATATAATAATATGTCTTTTTCACCTATAACACTAGAAAAAATCAGAATGACAACTACTAAATCTTAACTTGTATTTATGCCTCTGGACCAAAACAAATGTAATTTAAAAATAAACCTAACTGATTAAATTTACTGCAACAAATATTTATTTGTTTGGGTTCCCTCTTTTGTAAAATTGTGTCTAAAATTTAGCTTTTGGGGTTAGGTAGATGTAAAAAGTGTTCACACTCCAGACACAGAGACTGTGACTTCAGGACATATACTTTTGTGAAAATATATGGCACATATGGCAACTAGATGGTGAATCTCAACAGTGGACTGAATTAACTGAGGCCTTAATTTTCACTTTGGGGCATGATATATAAAATGATGAGGATGAGGTTATAGTAATAACCTTTAATGTCCCTCCAACCCCAAATTTCTAAGATTCTATCCTGTGCAGATGCCTAGAATAATTAAGTTGACTAAAAGAAATTTAAATACTTCTAGAACTAGGCTTGGTACTCATGCTACCCTATCATTGTTTTGTTCTTTACAGAAACAACTTTTGTTTTTATTAATAAAAGGATACTGGATGATTTCCAGTTCTAACATAGCAGTGAAATTTTCCTATAATCCATCTCTTTTCACTGATTATGCCTACAAATTCTAGAACAGCAACCATACTACCTAAGGACTCTGGACAGAAACAAGGGCAAGAAGACTAGGGCAGGAAGACAAAACTTGGAGAGACACTGTGTATGGGTATTAGTTTCCCAGTTACATTTTCTTCTTGTACCTTTACCCAGAGGGTGGAACCCAGTTGCTGAGCAGCTTTACAGTGTAGGTAGCTAAAACTGATTCTGTGCAATCTTTCTAGCTAGAGGCACAGGGAAAGGAATCTCTGCAGCTAGAGGGTGGGGGAGAAATCCCAGAGGGTAAAGTGAGAGAGAAGGAAACACCTAATTCTGTGTTAGACCACACAGGTCTTAGCCTAATTGAAAATAATACACATGTGTGAGATAGACCCAAAGCAGCATCCAAAGGCTAAGAGAGGTGAAATGAGATTTGAACCACTACCAACAGAAAGCAAGACAAAAGTAATCAAGTTGATTGTCTACTGAAACCAAAACAAGACAATTATCTACTAAAACCATTCTTCAGAAGATTGTAACAGAACCCAAAGTCTGTATAACATAGCATTTAGTGTGCAGCATACACATACAAAGAAGTAGGAATAAGTAAGCCAGCCGGAAGCAAAAAAAAAAGAAAAAAAATGTAGCTAATCCTGCAATGCTTAGATATTAAAATTATCAAAGATATTAAAGCAGCTACTACAATTCTGCTACAAGAAGTACAGAAAAATAAACTTGAAATGAATGAAAATATAAAATCTCAGGAGACCAAGTGGATATTTTAAACTAAAAAAATACAATGCACACAATTTTTTAAAAAGACTACTGGATGAACTTAATAGTCAATGAAAAAGGCAAGAAAATTGAAAACGGAGCAATAGAAATTATCCCATCTGAAGAACAGAAAGAAAAGAAAATGGAAAAAGAATGAACAAACCTCAGAGACCTTTGAGACAATATAAAGGACCTAACATATTTTTAATTAGAGGGAGAAAAAAGATATTGAGACAGAAAAATATATTTAAAGAAATAATGGCTGAGCACATCTCAGATTAGGTAAAAGATACAGACTTATAGATTCATTAAACTCAGTGAACCACAAACAGAATAATTAAAAGATAACCATTCTTAGATACATCATAAGCTGCTGAAAACTAAAAATAAAGAAAAAAAATCTTGACATGAACTAGAGAAAAATGATACATTACATATAAAACATTGTAATAATCACAAAATTCTCATCGGAAACCATGTAAGTCAGAAGACAGTAGAAAAAATCTTGAAATTGCTGAAAGAAAAAAAGCCGTCAAAACAAAATTCTATATCCCAAAAACTTATCATTCTGTAATAAAGGCAAAATAAAGACATTTTCTTAAAAACTCTAAGGCATCTTAAAAAATTTATTACAGTTAATAAATGAGTACAACAATATTACATGATGTTGCAGGATACATCAATATACAAAAATTAATTTTATTTCTCCATACTAGCAATGAGTAATACAAAAAATAAAATAAAGAAAATGATTCAGTTTCTAACAGCATCAAAAATACTTATGCCTATAATCCCAGTGCTTTCAGAGGCTGAGGCAGGATGACTGCTTGAGGCCAGGAATTCAACACCAGCCTGGGCAACAAAGAAAGACCTTGTATCTATGAAAAAATTAAAAATTAGCCATGAGTGGTAGCTCACAACTTTAGTACTAGCTGTTCAGGAGGCTGAGGCAGAAGAATCACTTGAATCCAGGAGGCCAAGGTTGCAGTGAGCCAAGATGGCACCACTGCATGCCAGCCCAGGCAACAAATCAAGACTTTATCTCAAATAATAATAATAACAATAAAATGTTTAGAAGTAAATTTAACAAAAGAAAAGACAGGTACACTGAAAAACTACAAAGCAGATGAAAAGAAATAAAAGAATACATAAATAAATGGAAAGACACTTCGTGTTCTTTGGAGATTTAACATTGTTAAGATATATATAGCACCCCTCAAATTAATCTACAGACTTGACATAATCCCTACCAAAATAAAGACAGTTTCAGATAAAGAAAAACTATTTTTTTTTGCCAGGAGTCTTGCTTTACAAGAAATGACAAATAAAGTTGTTCAGGCCAAATAGGAATAATATGAGAAGAAAAACTATGATTAAATAATGAAGAAAAAAATCAGAAACAGGAAATATCTAGAAATAAATAACAGACTATGGGTTTTTCCACTTAAATTATTTAAAATGGTTTGAGTTACTTACTGCTGTAAGTAAAAATTATACCATTTTTCAGTAGGCTTTTAATGTATGTGGCTATAACTCATATGACAACCATAATATAAAAAGATAGCAGAAGGGCTTGGTAATGGGATCTATATGGTTGCAAGATAGCTACATTTTACCTGAAGTAATACATTTTTTTTTTTTTACTTTAAGTTCTGGGATACATGTGCAGAATGTGCAGGTTTGTTTGTTACATAAGTATACATGTGCCATAGTGGTTTGCTGCACCCAACAGCCCGTCACCTAGGTTTTAAGCCCCACATGCATTATGTATTTGTCCTAATGCTCTCCCTCCCCTTGCCCCTGCCCCTGCCCCGACAGGCCCCAGTGTGTGATGTTCCCCTCCCTGTGTCCATGTGTTCTCATTGTTCAACTCTCATATATGAGTGAGAACACGCAGTGTTTGCTTTTCTGTTCTTGTGTTAGTTTGCTGAGAATGATGGTTTCCAGCTTCATCCATGTCCCTGCAAAGGACATGAACATATTCTTTTTAATGTCTGCATAGTATTCCACAGTGATTATATACCACATTTTATTTATCAAGTCTATCATTGATGGGCCCAAATGTTGGTTTTGAAAAGTTGAACAAAATGCACAACCCCCTGACTACATTGATTAAGTAAAATGAGAACTGATAGAAAGCACCAATATCAAGAAAGACTTATCCACACAGATTTTACAGACATTGAAAGATGAGAGAATACTAAGAACAATTTTATGCCAAACAATTTGATAACTTAGATAAAAAGAATATTGAAAAATAAAACTCAGTAAAATTGACACAAGAAGAAACAGAAACTAAAGAGCCTTGTATCTATTAAATAAATCAAATTATTTATCAAAAATTGTCTTCAAAAGAGAAGTCCAAGCCCAAGTGGTTTTGCCAGTAAATTCTAACAAACATTCAAGGAAGAAAACCACTCTAACACAAATATTTACAGAAATCAGAAGAATAAGAAACACCACTCAACTAGTTTTACAAGGCCAGTATAACCCAACATCAAAACCTGAGTAAGAATATTATAAATTATAAATATTCTTACTTATATTTATATAAGTTTTAATAAAGACTTATATTTATATAAGTCTTAATAAAGTTGTAGAAAACAAGGGGAAGCAGAGCCCTATTACTATGTATCCCTGAAATAAAGAATCTGGAAGGATTACATAAATGATGTTAGTTAAAGAAAGACCTCAAAGAACTGGTTATATTACAGTCACAGGTGAAACAAAGCATAACATGAACTCCAAGGGTAATTTTCTAATGATTTTGTTCTATGGCAGAGAAACTACAGAGGACAGGCCCATTCCAGTTCAGGCCTGATTTAGTTTGTTTAATTATTTATTTTATTTCGTGATGGAGTCTCACTCTGTCACCCAGGCTGGAGTGCAGAGGTGCAATCTCTGCTTACTGTAACCTCCGTCTCAAGGGTTCAAGTCATTCTCCTGCCTCAGCTTCCCAAGTAGTTGGGATTACAGGTATGTTTCACCACATTTGGCTACTTTTTGTACTTTTAGCATGGACAGAATTTCACCATGTTGGCCAGGCTAGTCTCGAATGCCTGACTTCAAGTGATCTGCCTGCCTTGGCTTCCCAAAGGGCTGGGATTATAGGGGTGAGCCACCATGCATGGCCAGGCCTGACTTTGTATTGCCTGCATGCTAAGAACAGGTTTAAAATTTTTGTTTTAAAGTAACAGTGACCATATGCGGCCCACAAAGCCTAAAATATTTACTCTCTGTCTTTACATAAAAAAAAATTGCTATCCTTGCTAGCACAAGTTTATGGCAAAAAGTCATAAAAAGTCATTTTATTTTTCTACTACCTGAAGTGGGTACACAAAATATTCAGAGAGTAGCACACCTGCAGCCCTTCTGACCTCTTCCCTCCATTTAGTTGCTGCACCCTGCTGATTAACTGATCTATTCAATAAATATGTAAGAGAGTCCTATTATATTTCAGTCACTGTACCACTATATCTGAAATATAATGATGAACAAGATGGCCAACACAGACCTTAGCGAGCCTACATGTTCACAGAAGAGATCTAAATGCTTATTAACTGAGTAAATCAATCACTCCAGCATAGTTGTACCTTGACCATGTGGTTAACACTATGTAAGCCTAGCACATCTGTCCCCTCTTCTTGCTGCTGTGGCTGAATACGCACTCTGCACCAGATACCTTGCTTCTCTGGACCTGAGGTTTCTCATCATTACCACATAGAGAGATAACATACTTCAGGACAGAAGATGAAAAAAAAAAAACTAGTGTGAATGTATACAAATGGGAACATACGATATTATTGTGGCCCTGTTATTTCCTCAGTTGGATGTCTTTAAATTGTCAATCCTTCTGTCAAATTTAAGTTTCTTATTGAATCTCATCATATGTAAAATAAAAACTAACATAGTTGAAGAGTAAGGAAAGATAATGCCTCAGAGGTTTTATTAATACACCCCAAAATAACTCCTTATTTTAAAGTTAATGTAAAAATCTCCAAATCCAAGGGATATGCATCTTAATGTGTTAAAAAGCATTAGCTAACATTTACTTATCACTGACAATAATTTGAGTTCTAAATTCAGAGCGTGTAAGAAAGATTATAAAAAGGAGTCAAGGGCAGCACTAATATTGGAAAAAAAATAAAATGCCATTCAATAAAATGCAAATGAGCATATTTTCCTGGAGAAGTGCTTGGAATTAATTATTTATTTCATGAAATAGAAAAACTTGGTGGAGGGAAGGCCTGCCAGAGGGAACATATATGTAAGAAAGCTGAATAAGATAATCATGTTTATAAAGCAACATGGTGGCCAAAATAATCATTACTTAGACTCAAAGAAAAGATGTCTTCAAAGAGAAAAAAAATACAAGATTAATAGCACATCACCTGCAAGCTTCAGTTCCCAAGAGAAGTGTACAAATTTGCAAAAGGTAAGAAAAGCCAAATAAGAATGATTATAAAAGTCTAATATAGATAGAAAAAATCCAGGTTAAGAAACTGAGTTGGCTCATGAAAGGTATTTACTAAGTAAAGACCTTAAATGCCAATAGCTTTTCTAGGTTACAGGAGAGCATTATGACAAATTATAGGCTAAGGAAAAGAAATAGACTGTATAATATCAAATGGCTTTTAAAAACACCAACAGTAACATTTCTAAGAATCATTTTTATTGCACTGGAATTACCTGTAACAGTTAATCAAGTTGGAAGATAAACAGCATATTGTGTATAAAGTATTTAAGGTTGGATTACTATTATTATTTCTACCCCAAATAGGAAGAGAAAAAAGAAAGATAGAAAGGACAAAAAAAGAGCAGGGAGATGTCTTCACTCAAGGCATCTCTATGCATTCCACTTCCTTGATGGTAGAGACTGTGAGTTATTCACCCTCATGTGTCTAGCTCCAAGTGCAGTGTCTGACAGATAATTTATCAAAATTTTCTAAATGAATTCACTAACTAAATTAATAAAAACTGACAAAACTCTGCTTTGTGTTGTGTCCTTATAGCTGTAAACAGACCCCAGACCCTGTTCTCATGCCTTCTTGTGCCCTCCATTTTTTCTGCTTTTAAAAACATCTAAGATTACAGAAATCAGACTGTAAAATATAAATAAAAAAATGTTTTCTCAGATGAATTCAAATGATGAATAACCAAAGGGAGAAAATGTATCTGGACAGAATGTGTCTAAGTTTATTGATCTAATTTAAGCATCTTTGTTAATACACTGTGAAATATTTCATATACATACATACACTTTCTCCTAAATGACTATCTGCATACGAATTTCATGTTTTGTTTATATTTACACTAGTGAGGTAGGAGGCAGAACTCAACGCCAGAGGCAGGATTGAATACTGGACCAAACTGAGGACTAATGAAAACAGCAGCTTTCCATTAGACATACTCACCAGTGTGCCATGTCAGTTTACTATTGCCATGGCAACACCTGGGGTTACCACCCCTTTCAATGGCAATGACCCAATGTATAAACCACCCCTTAATATACATGGAATTAAAAACAGGTATCAATATGACTGCAAAGCTGCCCTGTGCTGCTCCTCTCTGTGCACTCCCTATGGGCAACCCTGCTCTGCAGGAGCAGTCATGGAGCAGTAACACTGTCACTTCGATAAAGCTGTTTTTTTCTACCCTACCACCAGCTAACCTTTGAATTATTTCTTGGTGAAACTAAGAACCCTCACAGGCTAAGCCCCACTTTGGAGATCTACTGCCCTGCATCACTAGGATTTTAGAGTATTCACTCCTCATGTACCCCTTAGAACCAGCCTCAGACTCACCAGATGCCACAATAATCCTTTACCCCAGTAGAACTTCCAGCAGGTCCACATGAACAAATGAGAATCTGGAATCCCCTTGAACTCAGAGCTGTGTGAATCCTTTGCTAAAATTATTCACCTGTAAATTAACTAAAGTTATAGTAGACCTCATACCTGCCCTTGAAAGTAATATTTCATGCTGAAATAACTTATCATTTAAGACATACATTTACTGAAAAATTACTAAGTTCATATGTAAGGGATTAAAAAAAACTGGACTTAAAAAAAAAAACACTGAGAGTGAACAGGTACATTCCAAATCACATCTGCCTCAAAAAGATACTGATTTTTCACCTCTCCTTCCATCTGATTTAAAAATAAATTTCACATTGATTTTAACAAATGTATCATTCTAGTGTGAGATGTTGATATTGAGGGAGGCTGTGACTGTGTGGGAAGTGGCATATGAAGGAACTATCTGTATTTTCCACTCAGGCTTGCTGTGAATCTAAAACTGCTAAAAAAGTAAAGTTTATTCATTAAAAAATAAACTCCAAAGATTTGAATGTTTTACATATTATTATGAAAAAAAAAGTTAAGACCTACTTAGAGGACATTTATTTTCCAAGACTGAGACAGGAATATAAAAGGAACCTCTGCTGTTAAAGATAATAGACTATTTCTTAAAATTGCATATATGAAGAAAGCTTCAAAGAGAGAACAGCTATGAATCACCAAGGATCTCTAATTTTATAAAGCACATTTGAGAATTCCTGGCAGAAAGATCTCCAACAAATCCATGTGTGATTATTTGGTGTGAAACCCATAAACATAGGGGGATGATTGTTTTTCCCATCTCCCCGCCCCCAGAGATCTTTACACTTTTCCTTTATTGTCCCCAGACTCCTGGATGAAACTCAGCAATTTTCTCCTTTTTAAGAGATCTGTAGCCAATGTGTGGTATGCTCTACTTCTTGTTTCTCCAAAGTCACACAAAATCATGCTTTGCTCCTCCAAGATGGGTCAGATGAGAAACTACTCTGACCAGGGTTTCTCCTGTGTCAATGAGCCATTGGCCAAAGAAATGAGAAGGAGCAACAAAAAATGCTAATGTGCTATCACTGATGGGAAACATAAAAGCAGAAACCAACTCTATACAATCTCAAGTCAATGCCCCAGGGCTAGGAACTGCACTCTGTTCAAGTGCTGCCAGAAACAAACTCAGACACAAACCTCTGACAACATCTCCTCCCACTCCCACTTCAGCCTTACTGTCCTTCTTGCCTTGCGTACACACTAGGCTACTTCAACCTCAGCAACTTTACATATGGAATGTGATTCCCCGAGAGAAAAGCATGGTTAGCTTCCTCACTTCCTTCAAGTCTTTAGTATGTCATCGTTCCCTGACCACTCTTACAATTGATCACTTCAATACATGTATCTCCTTTCTCTATTTTGCTTTTATCAACAATATTTATTATGTCACAATTAATGCACAGGATAAACTTTACTGACATTATTTCTCTCTTCTCTTGTTGGAATGACCCCTCCAAGAAGACATTCTGTAAGTCAAAGAAAGGAAAGGGATGCAAAGTCCAGTAAGTGGGAAACCGCGGCATACGATAGTTTCTTTAGGGCTTAGTAATTCACATCAGCATAGTGAAGGGTGCAGAGTATTGAACAAAAACTCATTTTACACTTTTTTAGTAAAAAAATGTTTTTAACTTCATTCAACTTTTGTAAACAGTATAAAATTTTGTAGTGCTACTAATAACTGTTAGAGCATACAAGTGGGGGAACGCTGCTAAGAGATTGTGTCCATGTTCCCTTCTCTTATAGAGTAATCCCCCCTTATCTTTGAAGAATATGTTCCGAGAGCCCCAGTGGATGCCTGAAACCACAGACAGTACCAAACCCAATATACTTAATATATACTATACTTTTTCCTGTATATACAACATGATAAAGTTTAATTTATAAGTTGGGCACAGTAAGAGATTAACAACAATAACTTATAATAAAATAAAACAATTATAGCAATACATGGTAATAAAAGTTATGTGAACATGGTCTCTCTTTCTTTCTCTCAAAATATCTTATTGTACTGTACTCACCTATTTTACAACCACAGTAGACTGTGGGTAACTAAAAGCACAGAAAGCAAAACATCAGATAAGGAGGTTTGCTGTATTTTTTTCTTTCTTCCCCACTGTTCTTCAAGATCACCAATGACTTTTTCTAAGCAAATGTAATTATTTTTTTCTGTATCTTTATTCTGCTTGATCTCTGTGCTCTACATCTAGAGGATAGCAAGGTCCTTCCTGAAGTTTCTCCTTCTGTTTACGTGCTACCTCTTCTGTGTCCTCAACTAGTTCTCTGGACACTCTTTCTGTTTCCTTCAGTTGTTTCTTATCTTCCCTTTAGTTGAAAATGTTTAACTGTATGTGGCTTCAAAAGATAAATCCTTGTCTTATTTTTCTTTTCACTTTTCTTGTCCTCCGAGAGACTAATCTTATTTGCAGCTTTCATTTCTACAACGATTCTCATGACTCTAACTCAAACCCAGGATTATATTTCCAAAAATCAACTTGGATAGGGTCAGTTGCTATCTTTTGCAAAAGCACATAGTTTAAAAACAACTACCTTCATCATCTTCAAGTGGATTTTCATCTCAAATGCCCTTATTTACCTGGGATGTACCATTTTCCCTGTCTACAAGGCTCAACATGTTGGAATTATCTCTAATGCCTGATTTTCTTTCCCTATGTCTGTCTCAGTTCTCATAATTTAGTGTTATTTCATCAGGTGCACATTTTCTTAAATGGTTACTTTGTTCTGTGGGTCCTTCCCCATCCTTTAGCCTTTTCTTCTACCTGTGAAAAATCAACACTATCCACCCACTTCCTCACTATGGTCGCTCTGAACCAGTCATTCATCCTCCCTAATTTGTCCTGTATATTCAAGCCACACCTTTCAAAGTATATGCTTCACTCCTTCACTTACCTGCTTATGATCCTTACCATCTCTATTTCCTCCAGTTTTCCAGGTAGCCCTATTACCCCTCCCTTCTCATTGTCATTGATCTTACTAGATCCTCTCCAGAGCCTCCTAGTCTTTTGAAAAAGGCTGCAGATAAAAACTGGAAACAGTACTAAAAATAAAGTCTCAATGAAGTTCATTATAGTATGGAGGAAAAATATAGGAGAAAGGGGAAACAGAGAAACTTACCTCTTAAGGAGTTTGTCGCTCAGTCAATCTATATTACAGTTAACTCTCTCCTAGATGCATTAACAGAATAAAACAGGATAATGTATATAAGACAATAAAAAATTCAGATATCTATTTTGGATTTTGTATTTGAATATGAAGTCTTATAATTCTGAAAACATTTTAAAAATAAAACAATAACTTTGCTTCATATTAAACCAAATTAATTTAAAATAGATCCCAGGCCTAAATGCAACTCCTAAGCCTACAGGTATAAAGCTTCTAGAAGAAAAAAGAGAAAATGTTAGTAATCCCCTTGGGTTAGGGAAAGAACTCTTAGGACACAAAAAGTGTGAACCATCTATTGCCATACCACCTTGAATGTGCCCGATCTTTTCTCTCAAAAATTGTGAATCATATAAGAAAAAATACAAATTGGATTTCATCAAAACTTTCAAAACCTTTTGCTCTTTGAAAGACACTGTAAATAAAATAAAAAGCCACAGATGGGAAAGAAAAAATCGCAAAACAGTATCTGACAAAGTGCTTGTATCTAGAATATATGAAGAACTCTTACAATCCAATCATTAAGAAGATAAACCATCTAAATTATTTTTAAAAGCTTGGCAGGGTGAGGTGAGGGGAGATTTCACAGTTCCTTTGTCAAAGAGATAAACATGGTCAATAAGGACATGAAAAAAATGTTTATTATCATTAAGTCATTAAGAAAATGCAAGTAAAACTACAGTGAGATACAACTACATGACTCTTAGAAGGGCTAAAATTAAAAAGACTGACCATACCTAGTACTGGTGAATGTGGAAGAACTAAACTCTTATACACTGCTGGTGAGAATACAAAAGGGTAGAGCCACTATGGAAAACAGTTTGGCAGTTTCTTACAAAGTTATCCAAACATTTACTATATGACAGCAATCACACTCCTAGGTATTTACAAGAGAGAAAAGAAAACATATGTCCATGAAAAGGCCTGCACATAAATGTTTATAGCAGCTTTTACACAACTGCCAAAAGCTGGGAACATTCCAAATGTCCATCAACTAGTGAAAAGATAAGCAAATAAAAATGGAATATTTCACTGATAAAAAGGAATAAATTACTGATACATGCATGAACAAGGATGAACCTCAAAGCGTTAGGTTAAGTAAAAGAACTCAGACACAAATGGCTAGATACTACACTATCTATTTATGACATTCTGGAAAAGACAAAGAGAACTCAAATCACTGGTTACCTGGGCTGGCAGCAGGAAAAGGCAATGCCAACAAAAGGGACCAGAAAACTTTTGGGAGAGACAAATGTACTAACTGTCTTAACTGTGATGGTGATTACAGAATTACGTGCATTTGCCAAGACTCACTGAACTTTACACCTAAAAGAAGTAAATTTTGCTGTACATAAATTCTACCTCAATAAACATGACTTTAAAAAATCAAGGCTTCATTTTGTGTGTGTGTGTGTGTGTGTGTGTGTTTATTGTACTTTAAGTTCTGGGGTACATGTGCAGATCTTTCAGGATTGTTGCATAGGTACACACATGCCATGGTGGTTTGTTGTCTCCATCCCTTCGTTGCCTACATCAGGCATTTCTCCCAGTGTTATCCCTCCCCAACCTCCCTGCTGTCCCTCCTCTAGCACTACACCCCCAAACAGACTCCAGTGTGTAAAGTTTCCGTCCCTGTACCCATGTGTTCTCGTAGTTCAACACCTGCCTATGAGTGAGAACATGTGGTGTTTGGTTTTCTGTTCTTGTGTCAGTTTGCTGAGAATGATGGTTTCCAGATTCATCCATGTCCCTACAATGAACATGAACTCATCATTTTTTATGGCTGCATAGTATTCCATGGTATATATGTGCCACATTTTCTTTGTCCAGTCTATCATTGATGGGCATTTGGGTTGGTTCCAGGTCTTTGCTATTTAAAAAGGAGGCTTCATTTTAAAAAACAGAAAAAAGGATGCAAATCTTTTAATTTTTTCATCCCAACCTTATTAACTTTTGTTTCCAACTATCTTCATGCTGAAAATAACTTCTCCATACCAGCTTAATGTCACATTTTTAAATCCTTTGAATAATAAAAACAACACTAAGATTGAATCCAAAAGTCTCCTTTGCAAACAAAATAGAAGTAAAAATTTAAACTGCAAAATTTCAACAACTCTGGGATTCCCGAAGAGGGTATTAATGATAAGGCATTTAGTAGAAAACCAAGAGTGATGTCAATATTCTTATTAACATATCATAAAATCCGAATCGATTTTTTCCCATTTAAAAACAAAACAATAGTTAAAAGCTAAATTTGAACTCCATCTGTAAAAGTAAAGCCACTCAAACTAAATGTGTTATCTGTAAATTCACACCAAAAGAAAACAGTAATTCCAGTCAAACTGAACCACCTGACTTTCCCTGTAGTGGCCTTTCCTTTCCCTCCTCCAAGTCCTCCTCATTGTTTTCTGCACACATGCCATCCTCCCCCATCTCATCACATCTGAATCTTTTCTGTCCTTTAAAGACTTATCTCATATACCGAAATATTCAGGACCCTTTCAACCATTCTCCCTTTATTTCCACAGCCCTTTATTGGCATCTCTCTTTAGATGCCTAATTTCTGTACTGTAGTTATATAAGTAATGCCTTAATTAACCTACTAGCTTCCAGGCTAGTAGGGACAAGAGACAATGTGAATCATCCTCCAATCTCCCACAGCACCTAGCAGAGTGCCTTGAAGTAACAGGTACCCCCCAAAATGTGTTGAATGTCTGAATATTAAACTTACACTTTATTTGGTGCAACCACAGTTATCTGGTGCAATCACAGAAAATTGATCCATTTGAAATGTTACTGACCTCTATTTTATTTCAAGGTAATAGACGTGCGCTAAATATAAGATATATTCTGGTGTCTTTTAGAAGTGATTCGTATTTTTTTTGAAAACTATCAACTAAAATATACATAAATGCAACTCAAAGAGTTCTCAAAGGCCAAAACTAAAACACTTTAAGCAACAAAATAAAGTGGTGTGAGATTATAATAAAAAATAAAATATATGTATATAACCATGAGTCTATCCTGACAAAATATATCATAAAATAAATAAATGTGGGAGAAAAGACAAATCTCTGACACAGAGACATTTCAAGGAAGTTACATAGATAATCATCCCTCAAGGAGATGGAACACCACTCCCCACTCACTTGTGGACTGTGCATGGTGACTTCCTTCCAAAGAACACAGCATGGAAACCACAGGGGAATAACTTTCTGGTAAAAACGTGACAAACACTACATCTCAGCCAGGTGATCAAGCTTAATATAAATAATGATAAGTTATATTGATAGCATGTACCCTTGGTATAATGTGATGAGAAGGGCACTTTTCCTCCTCAAAACACATAAACTCAGTCTAATCCTGAGAAAAACATCAGAAAATCTCATCAGGAGACATTCTACAAAATTTCTAACCAGTGCTCCTCAAAACTGGCAAGATCATCAAAAACAAGCAAAGTCTGAGAAACAGCCACAGCCAAGAGGGGCCTCAGGAGATACACAACCACATGTAATGTGCTAACCTAGATACAGGACTCTGGAATAGAAAAAGGAAGTTAGAAAAAATTAAGCAAATCTGAATAAAGTATAGTTAATAATAATATATCATTATTGGTTCAATTAATTGTACTCACATATGATGTTAACAATAGGGGAACCTGGGTGGGGAGCATACGAGAACTCTGTACTATCTTTGTCATTTTTCTATAAAACTAAATCCATCTAAATATTTTATTTTAAAATACAGAGAAATTAAAAATGTTAAAAAGTTATCATGAAGCAAAAACTTTACTTGGCCATAGAGATTTTAGTTATATGAGATTCACCCTATAGAGAAAGACATCCCTAGGCATATTTTTGTCCAGGGTTTAAGAGTTGCAGATGAAGTTTCTAATACAAGTAAAATTCATGTTTTTAATATTTGTTCTAAGACTGTTGTTTTCAAATGTAACATTTTTAATAATTGCTTTAATATTGCATGTGATTTCCTTTATCTCAGATTCACAAAAAGGAAATGCAATTTTATACTGAAAGCTATTGAAAACTGTATGACTTTATTTACAGGAATTCACGCTGTGGTCAGCTTTACCTAAAATAAAATGAAACTGAAGACCTGAAACGATGACTGATTTTTCTTAAGTTCTTCTCTCTTCCAAATGAAGGGACATTATATTTCACTATTAGAAAGAAAAATTTTTATGTTGTTAATTTTCACATCTATCTTTCCAAAAGAAGTTGGAAAAAAAAAATTGACACTGCTAAGATCTTAGTCATCTTCCATTGCTAAAATTATATGCTTTTCTTTTCATCTTAGTGAGCTTCTCTTCTTTGCATAAATTATCACTGTGTTGGAGAAAATGTAGTAGGAAGAACTGGGAAAGGATTCTTTTGTTTGTTTAGTTAGGCGTTTTTTTATGATGGGAAATAACAGAGCATGTTGGGATGCTGTAGGAGTGGTTTCCTAGATGCTCACAACTCATCCCCGTCTAGCTAACTGATCTGGAACAAATTACAAATCTAGGTCTCAGATTTCTCACTTCTAAAATGAAAAGATTATAATGCATAATCACTTATCTCTAAATTCATTCCAGCTACAAAGTCCGAGTATAGTAAGTACAGTGAGTCTAATTCCCTAGTAACCCCACAGCCTCTCGAGTAGACTCTTCGAAATTAATGGAAATGGGGATGGGAGTTAATGTCTCTGCAATAGAAATTGTGCTTCAGTAGATATGACTCTTTGGGGCCAGCAGACCTAACTCAGCATTGGTTTCAAAATTGGTTTCTTATTCCCTTGACTCTGGGAATAGTCTTCAATAAGGTAGAGAGCAGTTTCCTTTTTCACAGCACAAAGAAGTCAGCATTCAGACAGATTCAAAGAGAAGGAAAAGGATGGAGAAGAAGGCTTCAGGTGTGCAAGAACAGAATATTTTAGGAATACTATGCTTAAGATGTTAACCTTAATATTAATATTGTTTGGGAACTCACCCAACTGTCATAGAGCAGACATTATGATACAGGACTTGAGGTGAGAGATATCAGTTTTTCCACTTAAATAGGCACAGATGAATAGTGAGGGTCAATCCGTAAATATATCATGCCACCAAATCCCTTCCATGCCCACCGCTTCCCTAGCATACATCATTTTTATTACTTTAGTTATTTATATATTTGAGAAAAGAAGAGGAGGAAGCAAAAAGATGTTCAAAGAGAAATATCCAAATTTTCACTCAGTGATTATATTCCGCCAGTCCCCATATGGATTCCCCATTGCCAGACCAGCTTCACAGCCTTGTGATCTATGGAGTCACACAGGGCCACACTCTCAGAGGGGACTCAGTTTGGCTTAACACTTTGTTGCCACCATGTTGAACTCTACATATTTTAACAAGGGGGCCAGTATTTTCCTTTTGCATTTGTGCACAGCAAATTATGCAACTGGTCTTGTTCATTGCCTTTTAAGATATCTTATTTTGATTTTCAGAAATCTTCACCTAAACTTCTTATTCATACATTGAGCAAAGAAATTTTATCAAGCCCACATACTAAATGTCAGGATCTATTCACTGCAGTCTCTATTCCTATATAAGGATGGCTGATCATTATGAAAAAATTACTCAAGCTTGTATCCTTGAGTCAGTCAATTGCATTCATGATTTCTATTCCCTGACAAGTGCTCAGCACTGTCCATAATTCCATATTTCCCAATGTCCTGTGATTTCCATTCCCAGTGACAGCTATTTCAGCAGTGTCCTTAAACTCCATCAACTTCCTTTCCTCCTCAAGTGAGAGCTCTGCTTTTTTTTTCATGGTGCCATGGAGGCCTCTCAGACTCAACATTCTAGCAGTCCTCACTTTTCATCCAAGCCTGGTCCTCATCCAGTCTTCCTGGTGTTGGTCAAGGTCATCACTTTCCTCCCCACTTGTCCAAACCAGACACTTGGCCATCCTTCTTCACCCTTCCTTACATCAAATCCATTTCCAAGTTTCACCATCTTAATATTGATTTTGAGTCTGTTCACTTGTGTTTACTTTGCAATTGTGGTCACTAATACATCAATAATTATTCTCTTGGTTTACTATAAAAACTTCCTGGTTACTCCTCAAGTTTCCAGTCTAAATTTTCTTTTTGATCACCAAATTCATTTTCATGCTGTAGACAGAAAGACTTTATAATAAAACTCTGATCATGTTCTGTGATACACTGCAAACTTTTTTTAATTGCCACAAATTCTTTCCACTCCTGTATGTATGTCCATATGCAATGTGGTTTTGGCAATCCTCTCTTCAAGAGGTGGATGGAGTCTATTTTTTTCTCCTCCCGGATTGTGGGCAGCCTTTTGACTTGCTCTGACCAATAAAATGTGGCAGAAGTTTGACAGTGGAAGCATTTTGAACTCAGGCTCCAGAGATCTGGCAAGTTCTCCACTTTCCCCAGCCCCTTGCTCCCCTAAAGACAGAGGCCCTGATGACAACCAGCACCAAATTCCAGACATTGGAGAGAGATCATCTTAGATTATCCAGCCATAGCTGAACGACCAAACAACTGCAGCCAGATGAGTGGCCCCCTGTGAAACCAGTGGATGAATTACTCAGCTGATCCCAGCCAAATTGCTGACCAACAAAATCATGCACAAATAAAATTGTTGTTGTTTTTAGCCATTGTGTCTTGGGATGGTTTGTTATGGGACAGTAGATAACTGTGTGCAGAATTCCATGGGCATAAATGGAGGCATGATCTCTGTGTTACCGCAGACACTAACCATCCTTAGCAAGTACAGTAAAATTATGCATATTGAATAGACAAAAACAACACAAGCCCTCAGTTCTGCTGTCATGTAGCTGTTCACTGTGATAACTCTTCCAGGTCCGCCAAGAACAAGCCTGTGCTGACAGTCACCCTTTTCCAATACAGAAGGTCATTGGGACATGCATGTTACTTAAGTCACTTAGGATGCTCTGCATTGGTGGCTGAAGAAATTCATCTCTGCCTAACCAAAGCACTAGATAAAAGGCTTTACTTGATCACTGATTTGCATGGTTTTCCCATTTCAACGCCAGTCTATAGCATCATGGATTAGGATACTAAGAGTTATCTTTCACCGCCTACTCTATTTGATCTCTAAAATCCAATTACTGCTTGTTTCAAGATGTCTCTGATGTATCCTTTTATCTCAATCCCCAATGCCATCCCCTCCCCTGAGGCTAGGTTCCCAGCTGTGTTATAGCAGCAGTCCCATTGGCTAGGCTCCAGGCTCTACACTTGTGTCTTTCAAACATTTTGAGTATAGAATTCTGACTAATCTTCCAAACAAACTTCCTTTAATTTCTTCCCCAGGCAAAAGCCTGTAATAATTCCTAATTTCCCATTTTATTGAGCCAATACATTCTATTATCAAGGACTCCTATAATTCTTCCCTCGTAAGTCTATCAAAACAGTATTCCTTCACTACACCAGTCAATTTTCTCAGATAACTACAAAGTGTTCAGTTACATCTACCCCGCTCCTATAGTCACAAACATCTATGCTTTACTCTCTGCTAATACATCCTTGGGGAACATACTCAAGCCCTATCTCTTCAACTCCCTGAACCTTAAATCAGAGACATGATGCTAATTCTTGCTCTGCTCCAAGGAAAAATTTGAAGCCAGATGAATGACTTCAGTTTCTGCCTCTGTATTGTAAGGCGATTGAACCTTCCAGGTGTCACATTTGAGAATTTAATAATTCTTCCAAGTCTCTCATCCATTCAAGCCCTTTCCACCCTGGTCAAGCTTGTGCTCTAAATGTTCCATTTCTGATCATTTGCCTTCACTTTCCAACCAAACACTTTTTGAGTGTGGGCACCATGTCATATCCCACTCAGATAACCTACAACACTTGGCATATAATTATCTGTCAGAAGTCTCCAACCTGCAAACTGGTTGGTTATAAGCGGATACCACACTGTGCAACCTAGATAGCATGACTGGTGTTCAGCTTTAGTTCTATATAATAAGTACGGCATAATATATCATAATAATGGTGTCTCTGAGAAAGGGACAGAAATGGAGACACTCCAAAGGACTCATTATGACTTGTTTAAAAATTGATAAAGTATCATGTCTGTCTTCATTAAATCTTCAAATGTGTGAGAGGCCCGCCTCCAATATTGTTTTAAATGCTGTGACATTTGTCTAACACTTTTAAAAACACTCCTACTGAGAAATATATATATATTATGGTGAATTAGTTCCATGATAACAAAAGGTACAACACAAATAATATGAATGTTTTGCGAAAATGACTGCATCACAAACAAATAGCAACTTACCTGAAGAATATCACCACGGTCCAAGTATTACATAAACTACATTTTCCCCACTAGCATGCCCAAGGGGTTCAATCTGAAATAGGGGAGTTAAAGTGGATGAGGTTAGTGTTCTTAGAATAATATGTTAAAGCTGATAGGGACCACAGAACTACTGGAAAGGTGTATGTAAGGGTTGTTTATGCCTAAAAACTAAAAAACGATGCCAAATTTTTAGAAGTTTCTCTTTCTTCCCTCTTCTCCATTCTTAATATATCCATCTACAAGAATGTTTCATCAGTAGTGGGTACTAACTATCTTCTAATAATGCTAATGAAATACATCTATCCAAAGTAAAAAGAAATCTTTTCACTTGCTTCAACTTTTTTTTTTAAGAGAATTAAATCGTTTATTGATTACACATGATAATGGATGATACACAAGCTTCATTCCCATCTATAATTTTATCTGGTACCATTATTCAATTTAGATATATTGCATAGGATGTGCCAACAATCATCTTTATAACCAATAATTCCATGATTTTTGCTTGGGTAATTCCTTTTAATCGTGAACTTCAGGTCACAACAGTAACTATTAGTTCAACTACACCAAGGTTTCTGAAGACATTGGCTTCTCCACCCAAGAATGTTGTATATAAATTCCAAATAGAACCTGGCATCACCCTGAAGAAATTCTAACTTCACACTGTTGGGGAAATTTACCAAGATGGCTTCAGAGTAGACTAACTTTACACAGCACATTTAAAAAAAAGACATTTATTCAGCGTCACGATCAGACTATTACATTTAGCAATCAACAGCATGGGTGCAAAAAAAAAAAAGAAAAAGAAAAAATCTACATTAAAACCCTTTGTTAAAATGCTTTACACTTTCCACAGAACAGAAACTAAAATAACCTGTTATACAATTAGTCACAAATACAGTCCTCGAGTTTTTTGCCCATACACATGAGTATTTGTCTAAATCATGTCTTCTTTGTAGCAGCTAGGCCCTGCCACCACTGTGCTTGGCTGAGTTCACAAATCTGTTGTAACCTGTAGCTTCCCTGTCACTTCTCTGGCTCTCCTCTCCTGCTAAGCTTTGTTTCCTAATTAAAATCTTCTGCCACTGCCATAGCTACTGCTGCTACTGGAACCGCCATAGCCATCTTGGTTTCGTGGTTTGGCAAAGTATTGGCCGCCACCACCATAGGGGCCAGAGCTTCTGCCTCCAAAGTTTCCTCCCTTCATGGGTCCAAAATTTGAAGACTGATTGTTGTAACTGCCAAAATCATTGTAGCTTCCACCACCTCCAAAATTGCCTCCATCATTACCAAATCCATTATAGCCATCCCCACTGCCACCATATCCACCACCACCACGGCTGCCGCCAAAGCCACCACGACCACTGAAATTTCCTCCACGACCAAAGTTGTCATTCCCACCGAAACCACCTCCATGACCACCACCAAAGTTTCCAGAACCACTTTGACCTCTTTGGCTGGATGAAGCACTAGCCATCTCTTGCTTTGACAGGGCTTTCCTAACTTCACAGTTGTGGCCATTCACAGTATGGTATTTCTGAATGACAATCTTATCCACGGAGTCATGGTCGTCAAAGGTTACAAAGGCAAAGCCCCTTTTCTTGCCACTGCCTCTGTCCGTCATGATTTCAATCACTTCAATTTTTCCATACTGTTCAAAATAATCTCTTAGGTGATGTTCTTCAGTGTCTTCTTTAATGCCACCAGCGAATATTTTTTTCACAGTTAAGTGGGCACCTGGTCTTTGAGAATCTTCTCTTGAGACAGCTCTCTTTGGTTCCACAACTCTTCCATCCACTTTGTGTGGCCTTGCATTCATGGCTGCATCCACCTCCTCCACAGTTGCATATGTGATGAACCCAAAGCCCCTGGAGCGCTTGGTGTTTGGATCTCTCATGACCACACAGTCTGTGAGCGTTCCCCATTGCTCAAAATGGCTCCTGAGGCTCTCATCGGTTGTTTCAAAGCTCAACCCTCCAATGAAGAGCTTCCTCAGCTGTTCCGGCTCTTTAGGAGACTCTGACTTAGACATGATCGCGGGGAGAAGAGAGACTTTAACGATGCTGCTTCGGCGGCGTCCACGGGCAGAAAGGAGCAAACTCTGCTTCAACTATTGATTTCTGTATCAATATCTTAGTACTGTTTATTCACCTTAGGCAGAAGATGCATCCAAATGGTCACAACATAAACATGCTTCATATTTTGGCTCTGAAAATATCAGGTAAAAATTTATTTATCTACTATATAATATATATGGATAAATGGATAAAAAGATTTCTTAAAATGTAAAATAACAAATATACTATATATTTTAATATATTCATTCTAGGATTAAAATTATATTTATTCAAATCCAGTACTAGGAAGCACCAAAACTTAGTTTCACATTGTAAAAATCATATTATAAATTTATATACATGAAAGTTTAAAACCATTGTCTCTCAGGATAAGAGAAAAGATAGTGAAGAACAGCAACTCCACTGATCTTGTTTGAAACTACCCGTTCAATTTAAAAAGCTGAAATTGTTTCAAACGACTTTAAGTCTATTCTGACAGTCTTCATCAAGCACTATTGTTACAAAGCAAAACTGAAATTCTTTGTCATGGCATGTGAATTGGAGTGTCCTCAAAGCTCCCAAGTTAAGACAAAGTCAGTAAAGGTCAATCAACCCAGGATGTCAGGATGTATACTATGTGGCCTAATAATATAAATCTGGACAGTATACTACTGGGACTGATCCCATTAGCCACACATCCTCAGCTAGCTCTATGGGGGCAGTAGCAGAGCATGCAGTTTTGGGATAAGGTTTTCTTAAATAAATTATTAAAAATAATTGTTCATTATTATTCTTCTTATTAAAAATATTCAAAGATTTCAGTAAAGTCTTATATCTAGACCCCCAAGCATAAGACACTTAGCTTACACAGAAAGGCATATTTAAAATATCCCTATCTAAAGCAATGTGGCATTAACAATAATAATAACAATAACAAAGATGTACATACTTTGCCAATCTACAAAATGCTTTGGATATACATAAAGGATTATATATGTATATAAAATAACTGATCATTCAATCTCATAATAACCCTGTCAAGGTAGGAATTATTATGCCCATTTTTAAGTGTTAAGAGACATGCTAAGACAAACTGAGAGACTTATGCAGCAACCAAGTGCTAGAGATAAAGTTCATCCTTTGATTATCAAAGTCTAACACTTCTTCCACTTAAAGAAACCAGATTCTGATAATGACCACTTATGAGGCAACATATGAATTGTTACTATGTTAGTTTGGGCTAGTGCTGGAAGATTTTAAAAGCGAAGTGTAAAGTAATAATAAGGCCCATTGACTTTTTTATGCATTTTTAAAAATTTGATCTTATATCAATTTGCCATTAACTATTCTACAAAAAAAGGCTCACTACAGTCCAGTCTCTCTCTTACTATAATGATCTTAGAAAACAAAATTAAAAGGGAACTTAACATAGAGTACTTTATTTAATGAGCAGGGCTTACATAAGTGTGCAGAAATAATACCCTGGAGCTATTTTATACAAGATCCACAAAAGATCTACCACAGATGAGTGACAGAAACATAATTAGTATGAGCTCAAGCAGTTGCCAAGTTGCCATTATTTAGAAGAGCACTCACTACTTGAAGTTGAGCTTTTGCTACCCACTGAATATCACAGTCAGCAGAAACTGAGAATGGTGACCCAAGAGCAGATGATTCCTACTGTAAATTCCAGGGGATTTCATTTGCTGCTAACAGCTAATACTAAACATTGCTGATAAGTCCCTAATGAGCAGCCAACTTGGCTTGCCTAGGACCCATCAATGTGAAAAAAGGACAAAAAAAAATGTTACTGTCTTGGGAAATGCAGAAGCACCGAGTCCAGTATGGATTTGCTTGCCCCTTATTCCACACCCCAGATCACGGCCTACTTGCAGGTTTAATGTAGCATTGGGAAGGCCCCAGGGATTAGTCCTAATGTGGCCACTGGATGCAGTCCAAGCCTACATGAGGCAACATTCAGACCACCACCAGTTTACATTGGTTCTAGAGTCCATTCAAGACATCAGGCCTATTTTTCTTCTCCTAGATTGGTTCTTGAAGCAACTGTAACTTTTCCAGAAATATTCCAGGGATGGAAAGACAGGAGATTCCACAGATCCTATTCTCCTGGAAACCCTGTGTTGGTAGCAATATGCCTGATAGCTTGAACCAGTTACACGTGGAAGGAAAATAATCCTGCAGTTTCATCACAAGAGGATTTTTTGTTGTTGATGTTTAGGGTGGTATAAATTTGGAGGGAAAATTGTGGGGAAGACACAGGATAGCTTGGAGCCTTTTCCTTTTGAAAATGCTCACTAGAAACTATCCATTTTAGCCTCAAAAGTGCTACTGTGAGTCTTTAAAAAGAACCTCTTGGAAGATTCTTTTTAGAAAGAACCCAGGACAGCAGCAAAGAATCCAATGCTGATGAATTCAAGCGTTAAGCAAATATTAACTACCAGTCATGGTACAGGCACTGATTCCACAGAATCATTTTCACACAATAGCTTGGAACTAAAGTTGTTCTCTAAAAATAAAAGTTCCTGAACAAAGAATATTTGTAGTTCAACCCTAAAGTATTGATTTATGAAATGAGTTCCATGCCATTCAAAAGGAATGGGACATCAATCAGGCTACTTTCCCTTCCACCCTTGCTGATGAACTAGATAGGACACGTCTTCAAATTTATAAAGTGCTTACAGCAATCAGTTATCTGAGCCTTTCTTTAAGTTAGCATTTGTGTGGGAAACAATGGTACATGGTGAATTACTATTTTTTTCCTGCATTCAGCATGAAACAGTAAATATTTGGCATGCCGTTTGCCCCAAGGATCAAAATGGCACAAAAGAAGTATGAATGATGATACCAGACTATGCTGACTCCCTGAGGCTGACTTAGAAACATCTTGAGGAGAAAACATTAATGCATAGGGTAGAGAAGAACTCTTACAGCAAACCAATTCCAAGACTAAGGTGTGGGAAACAGCAAAGGTTGAGTTGAATTTTCAAGTAGAACTCACTGACTAAGAAAACTAGAGAGTGGGTGCATGTTTGGGAAGTGTGTTGTATCTCAAAAGCAGGTGATCATTCAAATTTAATAGAGTTTGTTTTGAAATAAAATCATCCCCAGGGAATTGATTTTGTAAATCATCTTCCAAGAGGATACATACCAATTTATTTAGCAAATAACTGGATTTCTTAGCTGTTCATAGCACTATAAGAGACACTGGTTATTTATGAGAAACCATTCCAAATACAAGGATTGACCACTATAGTCCTTGCCATTAAGGAACTTTTAGTTTAGTAAAGAAGTGTGGGGTGAGGTAGGGGTGAGGTCATAAAAAAAAATTTAGCAAGTGTGGTATGAGTATTTCCTGCTGGAAAAACGAAGACTTTTCATTTAGTCTGGTCTTTGATGGTTGCAGTCCAAAGTAGAGAAAAGACGTGTATTTAGAAAACTCTGTTTAGAGAACAGCTGCTTTCAGAATGAGTGAAAAGAAGAAAGAAATTAAAAAGACATCAGGTCTTTTGCAGGAATATGGATGGAACTCGAGGCCATTATCCTTAACAATGTAATGCAGAAACAGAAAATCAAACACTGCATGTTTTCACTTACACATGGGAGCTAAATGATGAGAACTCATGGACACAAAAAGGAAAACAATAGGTACTGGAGCCTACTTGAGGGTAAAGAGTAGGAAGAGGGAGATGGGCAGAAAAAATAACTATTGGGTACCAGGCTTATTACCTGGGTGACAAAATAATCTGTACAACAGAACATCATGACACGAGTTTACCTATATAACAAACCTGCACATTTACCCCTGAACCTAAAATAAAAGTTTAAAAATATACATCTCTTGAGGATCGACCAAGACTGGTTCCTAAGTGTATTAGTCCCTTTTCAGCCTGCTGATAAAGATATATCTGAGGGTAATTTATAAGGAAAAAGAGGTTTCATAAACTCACAGTTCCATGTGGCTGTGAGGCCTCACAATCATGGCAGAAGGCAAAAGGCACATCTACGTGGCAACACGTAGGGAAGAGAGAATGAGAGCCAAGCAAAAGGGGTTTCCCCTTATAAAACCATCAGATGTCATAAGACTTATTCACTACCACAAGAACAGTATGGGGGAACCACCCCCATGATTCAATTATCTTTTGCTGGGTCCCACCCACAACATGTAGGAATTATGGGAGTACAATTCAAGACGAGATTTGGGTGGGGACACAGCCAACCATATCACTAAGCCCGTCCCATCTACCTAATTCTCATCTACCTGCCAGCCCACACAGGTGAGCCTCGGAGGATGGCTAGTGCCCAGCGCACTGAGGATGGCCTCTGGCTTGTTCTTAGTCTTTTTTATTGTGTCTGTGCTTCTGACACTTGCTCTATAACACCTGTTTACATCTCCATTTCTGTTTCCTTCAAATTTAGTGTCTCTGAATCTCCTTGAGAAGATGGCAGCTCTCTCCTTCAGCTTTCAGTTAACCTCAAACTTCTGCTCCCAGAGTTCTCCACAGCTCCTGAGAAATCCAAAGCTCCTTCCTGTCATGACCACACCAACCCCCAAGAAGATTCTGATTACAACTGGGGTTTAAAGAGTTATAGAAGTGACAAGTGCAAGCGTGGGTTTCAAAATCTGAATACCACAATTTATTCCCAGTGTACACTTTCTGTATATACCAATTCTTGTTTTTAGTATGTTCCTATGGTTCATGTGTCCTAGTATCCTCTGTGGATTTCTTAACCATGTAGAGCCCACCATTTCTCACAGGCCATCAAGAGCCCCATTTAATTCTCATGAAGAATTACTCCCAAACACCTACAATCCATGAAGAGAACGTTTCCTCAATTGTGAGAGCCTTCAAAGTACATTATATATTTTGAGATCTTTAGAGTAGTAGGTTATATATACTAAGTGCTCACTATGTGCTGTGTTTTATATACAATATCTTATTTTATCCTGATTATGTGCCTCCAAAGTAAGTATTACTATACCCATTTCACAAGTAAGGAAAATGAAACTCAGAGGTCAACTAACTTGCCTGAGATAACTTAGCTAATAAACAGTGATTTGATTGCATGTCTGATGCAAAAGCTGTCTTTTTTACCCCTATGTAGCAATAGCAGGCTTAGATTATTCTGTAATTTTTTTCTAATAAGTCACTATTGTAAATTTTCTTTCTCTGAATTTATATAACATGCAACACTGTATTAGGTGTATTGTAAGTGTCTAATTATCTATTGTATCTATTGTGCACACAGTATGTAGTATGACTGGAAATTTTCTATATATGCGGGAGAAAAATCCTGAAGTCATTTAATTTCACTTTGATTCACAAATAGTAAGATGGATTTGTCCACCACAGAGCCAATAAAATAAGCTACAACTAGAGCATGCTAAAACAATCAAATCAGTCAATTCAATGAGGAAAAAAAATACAGCAATCGAAGTAGTTTTAAGACATCACATGAATCAAAAATTGATTGCTTCAGGTTTTCCCATTTCAACTGGCTATGCTAATATTTTCCTGGTTGTATTTCTCCTAAACATTAGCATAACCTCAGAAAAGGTGGGGTACATACTGAAAAGGAGAAATGCACTTTCCTATTCACATACATAATTACAGAGGAAATAATTCATACAAATTTACTTTGTAAAAGCCTTTATTGGTTTAGCTAAATTGAAAATATTGTGGTTTCTCTTTACTAAGGGTAAGGGAAATATGTCTCCTCTGGGGGAAATTCAGACTAAATAGAAATTATGACGTCTTACCCTATCTGACCTTGTAATTCATACACTGCAGATCAATGTTTAAAAGCCTGCTCTCCAGTCTCCAACACCCCCTGCCAAGAATGTAATATACACAGAAAACTGGCACCTGGACGAGCTTCAAAGTACCCACATGGGCACTGGGGTGAGCTCATCACATCAGGCTAAAAACCAGCCTTTGTTCTTAGTGTCACGTTTTGCCTTAGTAGGAGATGATGTCCTCACAATCACGTCCATTCATAAAGCAAGAGCACTGGGGTCTGCACTGAACAACTCTTCATTGAGCTGCAGAAAACAGGGAAATAGCTGTCGTGTTTTCCCAGTGATGCTATTAATATTTAAGTGCTGTTCTCTGGGGGGTAGGGGGAATAAGAACCGAACCCAAAGAGGGCTCTGACCTACTTCCATGATTATTACTACAATCATGAACAAATTGCTCAAAAAGAAAAAAATTCACATCTATCCAAATTCCAAGTAACCACTCTAGAAGGCTAGTGTTGGCAAAATATGTTGCTTGGAAAATTTGCAGCAACTGCTGTGGATCACATAAAAGATTTTCTATCTAAGCAGAGTACTTAATGGTTTGTAATAAACAGTAGCCCCCATTTCTATTTTGGTGCTTGAACACGTTATTAATGAATGATGATGTTAAGTATGACATCTATAAAATGGCACATAGCTCTGAAATCAGAGCTCTCACTTCATCTTACCATTCTCATTGAATTACAGAAAGCAAATAAAGTGAAGCATATTCTCACTTCAGGGAGGTTAAGTGATTTGCCAGGAGCCATTTAGCAAGTTAGCAAGCATAAACAAGGAAGGAAGCAGCAGGATCCTTTAATAAAATTGGGTCCACACACCAAGCATGGCTTCAAAGCATGGCATCTCGGCCTGGGTTTCCTAATAAGGATGAAATTCTGGAAACAAGGGAGCGGAAGCAACAGCTTCCTGATCCTTCCTGCTGCTACTACTATGAAGACTCTCACAGTCACATATCCAGAGGGTCTTTCTCTTCCATTTACTTTTTCTTGTTTTTTCTTCTTCATTTATTTCCCTGCATGCTCTCTCCTACAACAGATCCAAGTTCAAGAGAAAGATGAATAAAATGACAGTTGCTAAGTTGATTACAAGGTAAAAAGTATCACAAATATAGTTAAATAAATAACTACAAATGTCCCTGTCTTTTTCCTCTCCTATTCCTTTACCTCTTGCTTTTTCCTTCTCTCCATCTTGGTCATTAATATAAAAAGGATTTTTCCCCTAACCATTTCCTTCCAGGTTTCTTTCTTTTGCTTAAAGGTTTATGCATGCCATTGACCCTGTTGTTAACAACATTACAGATATTAACATTACTTTTTAAAACCTCAAGATATGTATAAGGTGTTCATTCTGATAATTCAAAGCACCTTTTCTTCTTTCTTTTTCTGACTGACCTGTAAGCACAGAGACAAATAAAGATAACTGTCTCTTGTCCCTCAGACAAGTCTCTATATTAGGATTTTCAACTACAGGACTATTGACAATTTGACTGGATAATTCTGTGTTGAGCAGGACTGTCTGTGTACTATTATAGGGCTCCTCAACCCCCAGCCCATGGACTGGTACTGGTTGGTGACCTGTTAGGAACTGGGAGCACAGGAGGTTAGTGGCAAGTAAGTGAGCATCACAGCCTAAGCTCTGCCTCCTGTCAGATAGCAGGAGCATTAGATTCTCACAGGAGCACAATTCTATTGTGAACTGCACATGTGAGAAATCTAGGTTCTGCACTTGATATGGTTTGTCTCTGTGTCCCCACCCAAATCTCATTGAATTGTAATCCCCAAGGTTGGAGGAGGGGTCTGGTGGCAGGTAACTGGATTATGGAGGCAGACTTCTCCCTTGCTGTTCTTGTGATAGTGAGTGAGTTCTCATGAGATCTGGTTGTTTGAAACTGTGGAGCATTTCCCACTTAACTCTCTCTCCTGCCAGCCATGTGAAGATGTACTTGCTTCCCCTTCACTTTGCTCCATGATTTTAAGTTTTCTGAGCACTCTCCAGCCATGCTTCCTGTACAGCCTGTGAAACTGTGAGTCAATTAAACCTACTTTTCTTTATAAATTACCCAGTCTCGGGTAGTTCTTTATAGCAGTGTGAGAATAGACTAATAGTGTTCCTTATGAGAATCTAATGTCTGATGATATAAGGTGGAACAGTTACATCCCAAAACCATTCCCCACCATCCGTGGAAAAATTATCTTCCACAAAACCAGTCCCTAGTGCCAAAAAGGTTGGGGATCACTGTACTACTGGATGTTCAGCAGCATCCCTGGCTTCTACCCACTAGATGTCAATAGTAACCCAGCCGCTTAGGCTCTAAAAACCAAAAACGTTGCAAACATTGCCAAATGTTCCCTGGGGACAAAATCACCCCCAATTGATAAGCACTTGTCTAGATCATATTGTCTGGTTGTCTCTGTGTGTGACAGAGTTAGAAAAGGAAAGGTTATTTTGAGTTTAGTGTGTATCATTCTTGAGGTGGGCTTGAGATCAGTGAGGTGAGAGATTATTTTCTCTAATGTCCACTCACTTCACATTGGTCTTGAGAGAAATGCTGTGAACACAAGACTGGTTAAAAATTTTTTATTTTCTTGGAGGAAAAATAAAACCCCTAAAATACTAATAAAAGCACTGAAGCATAACATACATTTTATACAACATGAGTGGACTGTGGCTAACAGAACCAGTACACATTGTCTACCTTTTGTATGTGTTACTTTTTTGGCATCACATATTGATATGGCCTTAAAAAGGGTAAAAAAAATTACCAAGAATAGCAGTTCATTCTTGAAATATCATAAACCACTTCTATTTCCCCTTGTATTTGTCTTTACCTCAAGGATGTATTAGTCAGCTCTGAAAATATATTCAAGAGCTTTTCACAATCAATTAATTAATCCTTGCAGTGCATTAATATTGAAGGAATGGCCATCTCTTACTGAGCAGACAGATATAAAAACAAGAGATATTACTGTTCTTTAATGATACAAACTAATAAGAGGCTCTTAAATGGAACATTTGTGTCAAAACATCAGTGAACCCCAGATTTATATTTAGGTCTGGGATATAAAGATTTTCTTGGATCACAAAGGAATATTTACCATGTCAGATTCTAAAATTAGGGTTCTAAATACTAAAGTTCATCTATGTGCTATAAAATAACAATTTTAATCAATTGCCACCTATAAAAGTATATCTTATATTTAAAAGAATTTTAAATAACAATATTAGTATCAAATATGCACACAGTTTCTATTGTCAGAAGTCAACTGTAAAATGGTAGTCAATAAATTCCCAAGTCATTACCTCCCTGGCATGCAAATTTCCTTGTAAACACAACAAAACTTCTTTGTCAGGAAGGTGGATGCTTGATGTCATGAAAATTTATTCTTAAGTTGTCATAGGCGAAACATAAATCTAAGAGAAAATATCTGAAAATGCGATTGGACCAATTTGAACTAGAAATCTTTTAAGAAATTGAGACTAAAATTTATACTAAAGAACTAAGGTTGTCATTTTGAGAGTTTTACTGAGTGGATAATTATAAGCACACTAGAAAATGGCAACACAAGACTAAAGAACAGAAGATGTTAAAGTATTTTATGGAGTTGTAGTCAAAAGATGATTGGACGTGTAGTATTCAAATTGCTGCCTTGCCTCTAACTAGCTCTGTGACCTTGGGCAAAACTGCCCACTTGCATTCATGTGGTGGCACAGGAACCTGAAGGAGAAGAGCAGATCAGTGCTTTCTATTTTCTTATACTTATTTATTCTCTCAAAACAGTTCTACTTAGATTTCCTTAGATTTAAAAGTGAGGAGATATGTGACAAGCCAGACCTAGTAGCACTCTGGGGTTTCATGAGCCATGTGACATTGGCTATGTCCTACCTCAGGCACCCTTGATTGTATGGTGAACTATCATTTAGCCATCTATTAAATAAACCTAATGTCTAATTTTGCAGAATTAAAGAGTACCACCATCTTTAGGATCTCTTTAATCTGTCTAATCCCTTTATTCCCTATCTGTGAAGGCAGACGCCAGATCTGTCGTGTTCTCGATTGTATCCCAAGCGTGAGCACAGTGCCTGATACATGGCAGGTACCCAGAAAATAGATGTAGAATAAATAAATAATTCTAAACACCAAAATCACCACACTATCTTTATTTGTTGGTTGTTAACTGGACATACATAGAGAAAGTGATAAATGACACGTCAGAACAGCACAGGAGTATCAACACAACAGATATTTCTAAGGGTTATAACTATTTTAAGTTCTCCAATGTGACATGTTCAATAATTATAACAGTACTATCTGAAATCCTTCATATAGGTACTTAGTTTATATTAACAGAAATGAAAACATGAGCAGAAGAGGGAAAGTACAAAGAAACAGACTCCAGAGGGAGTTTAGACAGTGGAAGCAAAATATTAAAGACTGTTATTCCCCAAAGCAATAGCTAGACTTTTAAATTGAGGCTGCTGCCATCTGCAGTTGTCACTGATCATCTGCTTAGGTCTAATCTGGTCTGTCACTAGCATTAAATAGAAGTTAAAATTCTGTTCTTCTAAGTAAATTCCAGAAAAGGTTCTCTTATCCTGAATTGTGCGCTAAATTTTCATTCTTGGACTATTCAGCAAAATATTATTAAACGGCTCCATAAGGTCAAGCCCACTGACCATCTAGCTCAACATTCTGTGAGTGATGGCAGCCACACACTGCAACATTTATTATGAACTTCCTCAGAGTCTAGCCTCTGCATTGTTCGTAAATGTCAAACCTGAAATTAATTTACATATTGACCCCAACATTAATTTACATATTGACCCCAATGTCATGCATGGGCATGGTAGGCAGATTTCTCAGTTGCTCCTCCAAACTAAAGCCCCCTGGTGTGCACACCTTGCATAATCTTCCCTGGCAGGCAGGTGGAGCCTATAAATACAAGGGGATAGTCACTGCTTTTTTTTTTTTTTTTTTTTGCTATGTACTACTTAAACATTATTTTATTGGCATAAAACAGTTGTACATATTTTGGAGGCACACAATATTTTGATACATGTATACAACGTGTAATAATCAAATCAGGGGAATTGGGATATATATCATGTCAAACATTTCTCTAGGTTACGATTATAAAAGACTGTCATAGCTGATGAGAAGAGGATTAAAAGTCAGAGCTATGCATTGGTCCTGGAAACAGCAAATATCCACATATTGAAAGGACCTATGGAGACTGCAGGAACCAGAGTTGGCCTCCAATTCCTGGAAGTAGCCCCCGACCAATAGCTAGCAAGAGAAATGGGATGTGAGTCATACAGCTGCAAGAACTGAATTCTCCAACATAAGCTGAGAAGATCTGGAGCTCCAGAAAAGAAATGCAGCCCAACCTCCAGATAAGACCTGCAGCTCAACCTAAAACTGAATTCTCCAACATGAACCAAGAAGAAGACCCTGAGCTCCAGATAAAAGAACTGCAGCCCAACCTGAGCAGAGGACCAAACTAACCCATACGTGGACTCCTGACCCACGGAAATGTGGGATAATAAATGGATGTTTGTTTTAAACATGTGGTCATGCATTACACAGCAACAAAATATAATAAATCAGGTATAAAATAATGAGCATATTATAAAATTGTATGAGTGGATTGATAAGGTAAGTGAAATCCAGTTTACTTTCTGTGAAAGGATGAGCTCCAGTTTACGATGATTGAACTGTCCTTTAATACTCCGGGGTAAACTTGGAACATGAGCCATCACATAATAAACACTGCTCCTCCAAAGTCACTACAACCGTAGGGACTAGGGCTTGGTGGAAGACCACATGCTCTCCATTGCCTAGCGCCATGCCTAGCACATAATACAGGTGGTTGCTGTAGTTTGAATATTTGTCCCCTCCAAAACTCATGTTGAAATTTAATTTCCAATGTGACAGTATTGAAAGGTGGGATTCTTTAAGAGGTGACTGGGTCATGAATAGTGGACTAAGAGGTTATCACAGGAGTGGCACTGGTGACTTTCTAAGAGGAGTGTGACCTCAGCTCTCCAACCATGTGTAGAGAGTCCCCTCTCCATGTGTAAAGAGTTCCCCCTCAGCAAGAAGGCCCTCATCAAATGTGGCCTCTTGGCGTTTGACTTCTCAGCCTCCATAATTATAAGAAATAAAATCATTTTTTGTTTTACAAATTACCAAGTTTCAAATGTTGTTATAAGCAACAGAAAATGAACTAAGATAGTGGTCAAAAAACATGTGTTGTCAAACTAAAAAAAGCTGAATAAATACATTGATTAATAAAATGCTTTCTTAAAAATTAAGAATATGTTGAACATATTTTTGATTACTCTGTACACACTTTATAATTTGCAGTATCTAAAGTTATTAACATTTACACATGTAACATGTATGTAACATATATGTAATGTAACCAAGTGATTAAAGAACTACTCATCTTATGAGTTACTTCTGGGAGTGAATTCAGGGGATTGTGTATGAAAGGAAATTTACTTTTTATTATATGTACTTCACATGCTTAGAAATTTTTGCATTAAATGCCAGTTTTTGAATGGTAAGAGGGTATACTTAAAGTATAGAAAGATCTAAGAGCATCCCTAAAATCTGACATTTTATTTTAACTTATTTTTTTTCTTTTTAGAGACAGGGTCTTGCTCTGTCACCCGGGTTAGAATGCAGTGGCATGGTCATAATTCACTATAACTTCCAGCTCGTAGGCTCAAGTGATCTTCCTGCTTCAGTCTCCCAAATAGCTAGGACTACAGGTATGCACCAACCATGCCCAGATAATTTTTTTTTTAATTTTTGTAGAGATAGGGTCTCATCATGTTGTCTGGGCTGATCTTGAACACATGGCTCACACAATCCTCTCCATCCCTGGCCTCCCAAAATGCTGGAATTACAGGTGTGAGCCACCATGCATGGTCAAATCAGATGCTTTTCAAAGTGTTAACTGCTTCTGCAGTGTTAACTGCAGAAGAAAATCTTTCATCATTACTCTCCAGATTTTTCAAGACATATGTAGTAATGATGATTATGCAACTCAGTTAGGATAGCATGCTTTTTTGAGGACCTAATTTACTAGATACTCTATGAATGCAAAGAAGCAATATCCTAAAAAAAATGAAAAATGATAATAGCAATAATTCTAATTTATTCAATCTACTATGCACCATGCATTGTGCTAAGCACTTGACAAGTTATCTCATAGATTTTTCCCTCAAGGGGCTCAAATTTTTTTTAAGAAATCAAATGTAATTAGAATTATAAAATTACAACATCGAATATAATTCTAGGTTATAAACTTACATAATTAACAAAAATAATTAACACTTCTAGGCAGCATCTATGTGCCAAGGTAGGCTGGGGGTATGAGTTGTAGCAGTAGCAAGTGAAATTCAGAGGAAGAAGTGGTCCTATGGGAGCGAGGTACAGAGGAGGCTTCCTAGGGGAGCTGGAGGAGCAGCAGAAGCCAGTTTGGCTGTTATCAGAGGGTGGGCACAGAGGTCAACCAGGTAAGGCAGTGAGTTAGTGTTAGATCATGGGCTTCGCTAGCCAAAGACAGCATTCCAATCCAAATCAATACTTATTTGTTGTATTGGGGGTAAATACTGTGAGTAACAGAAAGCTGCTAAAAGTTTCTGATGCTAAAGTGGTTTAAGTAGGTTAACTTCTCAGGGAGGGGGAGCACAGGGTGGAGGGAAGAAGAGAAGGAGGAAAGGAGAACATTCAGGAAAACACAGCTGTGATTTCAGCATGAGAAGATAAACCTAAAATTGGGCAAAATCATAAAACTAGGAAGAATAGGGAATGTCTAAAGACACCCTAAAGGATGAATTAAAAGGGTAGTTATTCAACAGTTTGGATAACATCAGAGAAAAAATAAAGAAGACACTAGTTTCAAATCTATGTGACCAAGAGAAAAGTGGTTTCATGGACAGAAACAGGGAAGATGCTGAGCAACGGCCCCCACAATTTCTACAGTAATGGTCAAGTTCCTAAGTGTCACCCTGAAGGCTTCCTCGTGACTTGGACCATTTTCTTGCTTCTCCACAATCTACGTGCATGTGAGCAGGAACACATATCTAGGGACCATGCTACCCAGGAGATCTCTGAACACATCAGGCAACTCCACTCCTCCATACCTTTTCTCCTCTTCTGTCTTGCTTTCTTCTAGCCATATATCACATTGTCTTTCCATAAGACCTCTTCTGGAAAGCCTTCTCAGAATGACCAGTCTAATCGAGATAATCTTTTCCTTTTCATATCCTAGAGAACTTGTGACTAAATACCTCTGTTGCAACATCCACCATATTGCTTAACTTACATATGCTTGTCTATTTCTCTGCCTGAGACTGTAAGTTCCCTTATTTGATTTTGTACAGGCAGTGACTACAACTATCTCTAGCACCTAATAGACACTCAGTAAGTATTTGTTGAGGCTGGGTATGATGGGGGCTCACCTATTTTCCCCAGCACTTTGGGAGGCTGAGGTAGGAGGATCACTTGAGACCAGCCTGGGAAAGAGATCAAGACTTAATCTCCACAGGAAATTAAAAAATGAGCCAGGCTTGGTGTCATGTAACTGTTGTCTCAGCTACTCAGGAGGCTGAGAGGTAGGAGGATCACTTGAGCCCAGGAGTTTGAGGCTGCAGTGAGCTATGATCATGGTGCTGCATTCCAGCCTGAGACCGTCTTTAAAAAATAAGACAAAGGGCTGGGCGCGGTGGCTCATGCCTGTAATCCCAGCACTTTGGGAGGCCGAGGCAGGCAGATCACGAGGTCAAGAGATCGAGACCATCCTGGTCAACATGGTGAATCCCCGTCTCTACTAAAAATACAAAAAATTAGCTGGGCATGGTGGCGCATGCCTGTAATCCCAGCTACTCAGGAGGCTGAGGCAGAAGAATTGCCTGAACCCGGGAGGCAGAGGTTGCAGTGAGCCGAGATCACGCCATTGCATTCCAGCCTGGGTAACAAGAGCAAAACTCTGTCTCAAAAAAAAAAAAAGACAAAAAAATTGAAAACAAAATTGTTGAATAAATTTTAAATTGAGTTTATCTGAATTTTAGGTGATGGTAGGACAGACACTAGCAGGATTAGAACTTTGTTTTCCAAAACAATGGTTAATACATTGTATAGGTAGGATTTAAGTTTCAGACAATAAGCAAAATATACACAATTTAACTTAGCACTTTCAGTAATGACTAAAACTCTCAGTGATAAAACAGACATTCTGGATATTAAATGTAACCCCAAATGTTTTTACAGATATTTCTCCATAAGAACATTTAGAGATTACTCAATTTCAGGATTTGAAATGAATAAAATAAAAACTTCAAAAGAACATTCTCAGACACCTAAATTATCCTGTGCAATCATCAACTTCCAAAAAGAAATATAAGATTAGTAAAAATTTAACAAATCAAACGTGGCCTGGTGCATATTTATCCAGACTGTTTACTGTATGTGCAAAATACAGGACCTCCATACAAAGACTGCTAAATAATAATAATATCTTAGTAATTTACATTGGTAAGTTATTTTCACATGCATTTTGCATTTGAGTCTTACAATATCCCTGTTAAGATATCACTCTATCATGAAAGAAGGATAGCCAAGATATCATTATCCCTACTTCATGAATAAGGATACTGAGACTGAACAAGCTCTGAACCTCTCCTTTTACCTCATCTCCCTCATGGGAGCAGTAACTCTGCTTTCTTTTTGACTTTGCTTTTCTCATTTCTCTCTGCCAGGCAGGGCAGAACCACGTTCTGTGAGATCTGAAGCTTTACATAATTTTGAGTGCTCTCTTTAAAAAATACAAAATCATTAATATAAAATTAGGTATGAACTATAACTTTAAACCTTCACTTATATTAAGTCATGTAATCTTCATAACAACCTCATGTTTGTAACAGGCACTGGGATGATCTCATTTTACAGATGAGAAAACTGAATTATAACTTCAGCTTTATCTTTCTATGATTCTCCCTCAACATCTAGACAGCACACTCTTAGCTTATATCCAGAAATGGCCCTCAAGGGGGACATTAGTGCCCAAACCTCTAACCAGGGCAGCACTACATGAAGGACAATAAGGACAACCTACCTAGCTCACCATGCATCATTGATGTGACCCATCCAAAGAACACAACCTGCAGATTGCCATGGGAACCAGAACCAGAAGCAACCAGAACCTCCTGCATCTAGACTTATGCATTCCATGATGTTATCATGACAACAATAGACTTAACTATGTTTACAGAATCTTATAAATAATCCTCTTTTCATTATTATGGATTTGCTAGAAGAGTTATTTTAACCTCTTCAGACAGTCTTACACCTGTACACATGAGGACTCAGCCATGCCACAGCAAAAGAAATCCTGATGTGCTGGGAGCTTTGAGAGACCACATATCCTGAACTATTTTATCCTGCGATTTCACTGATATTTTATAACTAAACCTTTTTGGATGTAATTTAAGACACACTCATTGTCAGTTCACTCATGATTCTGTTTCCTCCTAAATGAAAAGTAGTGCAATATAGGTATATACTGTTTGATTTACTAAGCACAATCTAGATATTGTGTGCAGAGATAACAACATTGCATAAGACTGATTTCATAGAAACAGGGAAGTGTAAAGAGGTGAAGTAACCTTTGAGAATGCACATAAAACTGAAATAATAGAAAACTGATCTAATAATAGCATGGTTGGAGTTCTATGATTGAATGTCAGTTTTTTTAATTCTCAAAAATGATGTTGAGTTTCTTTTTAGTAACACAACTTTTTTTCTGATCTCTTGTGCCTTTTCTTCCAGACAGATTAGAAATCCTGGTATCATTAGAAAGGTTAAGTTTTTGCATGTTGCTGAACATTATCTCTCATAGCAAATAGATGCCTGAGACACAGTCTAATATAACCTTGCAAAAATATTATTTAAACTAGAAAGAAATTATTATTAAGCACAATTGTGCAAGGTTTTACTTTTGTACTAATCTAGTACCCTAGAATTTCAAAGGTTTCTGCTAAAGTCATTGCAGAATCTAAACAGTAAAGTTATTTTGAGATTTTTACCTCAAAATATATAAACATGAAATTTTTTTTCCAAGTTCCAGGATACATGTGCAGATCTTACAGAATTGTCATACAGATACATGCATGCCATGGTGTCTCCCCATTATCTACATCATGAATTTCTCCCAATGCTAACCTTCCCCAACCAACCCACCCCCACTGTCCCTCCCCTAGGGCCCTACCCTCAACAGACCCCAGTGTGTGATGTTCCTCACCCTGTGCCCATGTGTTCTCATTGTTCAACACCAAGCTATGAGAAAATGCAGTGTTTGGTTTTCTGTTCTTGTGTCAGTTTATTGAGAGTGATGGTTT